>NC_138882.1:146816746-148280050 GCF_965194825.1 Balaenoptera physalus | reverse complement strand
GGGCCGACACACGACATGTTCCACTCTGAGGTCATAACTCACAAGCTGATTTAGATAGTGCAAAGTGTTTCTCTGAGATAAGCTATGCATTTTCAAAATGAATTGCCATCTCGCTGTCTACTCTGCATGGTATTTTATAACTATCTATCTTTGATAACAGAATGCTACAATTAAGGTGAAATCTGCATATGCAAACTTAACCATTTTTTGGCATTTCCCATTCATCTTAGAACATTTTGGCTGAAAACAGATGAGTGACCTGCTCCCATCCCAACACACACACACACACACACACAAACACACACTCACATGCACTCACACATTTAGTCACAGAGGCAGGGAACCATCCCATTTGACTTAGCTTCTCTCTTGATTCTATCCTGTGATTCTCCTTCCATTCACTTGATTTTGCATTCTTTGCCCCTGGAAATGATATTCATTCTCTGAGCTAAGGCATAATAAACAGAGAACTGGACTTGGAGCCAGAAGACCCAGGCCTTAGTCCTGATATAACGCTTAGTCGTTGTGTGACCAGACCAAAAACGATCTCAGGTTTTAAAGTTGGACAGATTATAAATCCCTGACTCTGAAACTCACCAGCTGTGCAACTGCAGGCAAATTACTTAACTACTCTGAAACTCAGTATTCTCATCTTCAAAACAGCACTATTATTACTGTCTTGCAAGATCACTATGAAGATTAAAAACATTAAAAAATGTTTTTAAAAAACACAAAAAGTGGCAGGTACAAGGCCTAGTACCCTATGTCTCTAACTTCTGTTTTCCACCTTAATCACTGTCTCTCTGACTCAGAATTCTCTTCAGAATAATTGTATTTATCCCACAAGATTATTCTGAGGATTAAATGAGAAAATATACCTGAAAACATTATGAAATTGTAAAGTATTTTTAGTCCTTTGCTCATTCACTCAATCAACCAATATTTCTTAGTAAAGATTCAGTGGTAAGTGATATGGGTGATAATAAAGAAGAATCAGACATAGAATTTACCCTCAAGAAACCTTCATTCTTGAGATATACCCCACCCCACTGGAAGAACATAATATGAGGCAAAAATGAGAAGTGCTGGTGATGTATTTGTAAGGTTCAAGGATAACAAGGAGACACCCTCCAGATGAGGCCATCAGCCGAGGCTCCTTGACGGACCTGCTGTTTGAGAAAACACTTGGCACAAGGGTAGTGGATAACGGATAAAGGGTGTTCGGGTCCAGCATGAACAAGATCACAGCAGTGAGAAAGTGTGAGGAAGGTAAGGGGAACCTAGCCTACAGTGTGGGGGATTATTGGAGGGCTGTGGCTGATAAGGTTGCAAAGGTGGGTTGAGACCCATTTCTGGAGGAATTTGGACTTCTAATCTTATAGAAGATGGGGGATCCGCGGAACGCCTTTTAGCAGGAGACTGAGTTTTCAGAGACAGCTTTCCTGGCGATGAATCCAGCTGTAATGTACAGGGAGGTCTGGAGTGAGGACAAACAGAGCCTCCCTAGGAGTCTGTTAGGAGAGTTTCGGAGAGAGCCGAGGCCTTGAAATGGATCAAAGGGTGCGAATGAAGGCGGGAAGCTTGGAGGGAAAATATTACAGAGGAAAAATGATAGAATTTAAGGGATCGAGTTGTGGGTGTGGAGGGTAAGAGAGGTGAGCCGAGGCTAAGGAGGGGTTCTGAGTGCCACTGAAGTCTTGGGTAAGGAGAAAAGGCATCAGAGAAATCTCAAGAAGGAACTGGTCTAAGGAGGAAGACAATATTGCCTATATGTAAGAAGAAAGATAATTCACCAAAACTCCAGGGGTCAGGGAAAGGCAGACCAGCCTTTTGGTGGTCTTTCCCAACCTTGGCACTATTGACATTTGGAGCCAGAGAATTCCTTGTTTGGGGGGGTGTCCTGTGCATTGTAGGACATTTAGCACCCACTAGATGCCAGCAACACAACCCCCAAAGTGGTGACAACTTTGTGATAAATGTCCCAGGAAATTTTCAAATGTCCCCTGAGAGGCAAAATCATCCCCACTTGAGATCTCTGTTGCAGGGAGAAGTCTGCTTCCCATGAGAAACACTGTCGAATTGCTGAAGGAAAACCTGAGTTACACTCCCCAGGGGCCGGTAGACCTCTGTCAGGAACTTGGACTTCGGATGGAACGAGGAGGGAGAAGGGAGGCAGCTAGGGAGCCGGTAGAAAGAAGTGGGTTCCAGATCTGCCACCCTGAGCTGCCCCAAGGGTGTCCAGACATAACACCCCCCATCATACCCACATTTCAGTAAAAGCACTGTGAGTTACTGGATTACTTGTGGAAAAAGGAAAAAGAACAGAGTTTTCCAAATGGGTCAGAAGGATTGTAAAACTGCAGCCAATGGGCTTCCCTGGTGGCGCAGTGGTTGAGAATCTGCCTGCCAATGCAGGGAACACGGGTTCGAACCCTGGTCTGGGAAGATCCCACATACCGCGGAGCAACTAGGCCTGTGAGCCACAACTACTGAGCCTGCGCATCTGGACCCTGTGCTCCGCAACAAGAGAGGCCACGATAGTGAGAGGCCCGCGCACCGCGATGAAGCGTGGCCCCCGCTTGCCGCAACTAGGGTAAGCCCTCGCACAGAAACGAAGACCCAACACAGCCATAAATAAATAAATACATTTAAAAAACAAAAACAAAAAAAAACTGCAGCCAAGAGGACCCAGAAGTCAAAACAAAGAGAGGGAGGGAGGAAGAGACACACAGAAATCAGGGGCTGGAGGGGCTTTCTAGGACCTGGAATGGGTGTTCACTTTTGTCAAATTTTACCTAAATCTCTGAAGAAATGGAGACAATAACAAATGGGTGCCTTATTTAAATCTCCATAATTAAACCAGGTACACATTCCTTACACATGCAAGTTATTCAGTACATTTTTTTCATAACTTTGAGACTAATAATGATAGTACTGGCCAATCCTGCTAATGAGAGAATTTAAGTTTTGCCAAGGACATCAAGATAGCTGTCTATTCCTGAGCAACTTAGTTAACTTTTCTGGACCTTCATTTCTTCAACTGCAAAATGAACTGAATCATTTTCATCTCACAGACTTGTGGTCAGGATTAAGTAAAATAAGACAAATGAAATGCCTGCCACATGTTCAATTATTATCTATCTATCCAACTGTCTTTAATTAATTTATGACTATGTCATAATTTATGACTATTAATTATGACTAAGAGAATGTATGTAGATATGGTATCACCAGTCCAGGGTGTGGTTGTTATGGCAATTCTAGAGGATGCTTCTGGAGATGTCCATTTAAGGCATGTGGCTCCCTGAAGACACAAATATGCTAGATGGTAATGATACCCAATGTCTGGACGAGAAGTGGAAAGTTCATTCAATTACCCACATTTCTCGGGCTCCAGATGTTTGACAATACATTGGAGAACTTCCCCATGTAACTATTAGCATTTCCTATATTTTGCTGGCTGTTTGTGGCAGAGCTGAAACACCAGTATGAGCCTTGTTTCAGTCTTGCAAAACAAATTGACCTAACCTCAGAAGTTCCAAGAGCTACTCAAAAAGACCACGAATCCTGGAGCTACATCTTGGTTTGGCTTTTGCCTCATTCTGAAAATAAGATCCCTTTGCTTAGCCGAAATTGGTTAAATATCCTCCTTTCCTCAACCATATGGGTATAGCTTTTCCAAAGGTCTGAAGGACAGTGGCCTTTGGTGTCTGGGATTTTAGGGTGTTTGGCTAATCAATACCCCGGTAAGTAATTAACCACATCTGAATGAGAATCAAGTGAGTTCTGTTCATTTCAAACATTAGGTAGATCTTATAGATCCCAGCCTGTAGATTTCTTTTACTCCAACTCCCTGAATAGTTTTATTCCTCTCTAGGTAATATAGGGTGGTGGCTTCTGGATGAGATGTTTGCTGTTGCTTTTTTCCTCTTGTCTTTGATGACTTGTCAGCCTGGGGTAGCCATACAGGAGAAGGTGAACTGGTGAGTTGGCCAAAAGTTTCTGCAAAATTTGCAGTTAGGGGTTACTTGGTGGGAAACTGAGACACTCTCATGTTTGCAACAGGCTGTTTTAGGATGGAATGTGACCTCTTTCCACATTATTACTAATTCAGTGAAGGAGTCCAGGCCAGTGACAAGAGCATTCACTTGGTGTCAGATGGACCTGTGTGCAAATCACAGCTCCAAGACTTAGGAGCTGGGTGATCTGGAGTAAATCAGATAATTGCTTTGTGCTTGCTTCCCGATCTGTAAAATGAGAATAATAATGCCTCTTCTATAAGAGTTAATGAACATGAAATAAAATATTGGATATAAAGTATACTCAACTTAATAAATAATAGTTCTCTTGAGTTATATTGGACAATTAACCTCTGCTTATCCATTTGTGTGTAAGAATACCCATCTCATAGTGTTTTGGGAAGGACAAAATTAGATAATGTATATAAAATTATCTTGGGAAAGGCAAGAGACTGTAAAGATGCTGAGTTATTTCATTCTAGAAACGACTTAACCTTTTGCTATGGAGTAACGAATAGAAGTGATATTTTCATATGTACATTGCATTTTACCCATTCCATTTCCTTGAATATCCCAAACTGGCTTCACGGTTGTTTTTTTTTTAAATCTTAACATCAAGTATTTTGTGGTGCTTAAACAGCCTCTTATTTTGCCTTTGTGATAGCTTTAAAGAAGTCCCTCTCTCCCAAACATTGAAGATTTTAAGTAGAGTTATTTTATTCAAATTCTTGTTGGATGATTCAATTTTGAATCATTATTGCTTTTAAATGCTAGACTAGAGATTTCCTTTAAGTAACAGTTAAGAAGGGGGAAAGGCATTTTTATAAGCAGTTAATTTGCAACTTGTATTTAAAGCAAATACAATTTTGAAAAATCAGAAAATTCATCCCTAATAATTAGAAGATAAAGGCAAGAGAACTGTGGTAAAGGAAATCTCTGCTGAGATACTCTTAATTATAAAAGCTTATCACTGTAATCCTTTTTGAAAATGAACAAAGAGTCTTATGTTTGAACTTATCAAATAAGAAAGACCAGTGAAGAGGCAAATTTGAAGTCAAGGCAAAAGAGAACCAATTAAATACGTTACAAAGTGCTGAAGTAGCAAGTCACAAGGTCTTTTTGTCTAATGCCAGTGTGCCTGACCCTGGCTTTGCAAATGCAAAACTACATGGTGAAATAACTTCACTGGGTTCAGATTCTGGCACTGGCATTTACTATTTGTGTAATCTTAGGCAAGTTATTTAAGTTTTCTGGGCTGTAAAGTGGGAGGCAAGTAAGAGGAAGAATTAAATGCATAAAAAGTATTTAGAACAATGCCTGGTACTTAGTGAGTTTTCAATGAAAGCTGTTGCCAGTAGTGGTGTGTGATTGTCATGGTCATTTTTTGGGTATTTTTCATCTCTCTGATGGTTGATAAAAACTAGAATAAATTTGTAATGTGCCTATACATTATTGATACAATGTATAAAATAGACAACTGATGGGAACATACTGTATATGTATAGCACAGGGAACTCTACCTAATGCACTGTGGTAACCTAATGGGAGGGAAGTCCAAAAGGGAGGGGATATCTGTATGTGTATGGCTGATTGATTTTGTTGTGCAGTGGAGGCTAATACAACATTGTAAAGCAACCATACTCCAATAAAAATTATTTAAAAAAATAAAATAATTTAACAATGAAAAAAAATTGCAATGTGCCAATTAGTATGGATCTTTTGGATTAGTATCACTTCAAACTTTAAAAAAATTTAACAATGGCAAAATAACTAACAATTTATTTTTCTTAAATAAAATATAAACACTAACATTGAAAACAGATGATATACATTTACATTTTTAATGGTATGCATTTATTTTTATAAGCTCATATTTACCATTATTATAAAGTATATTGCCTGTGTGTTATTATACCATTACTATAAATTCTTAGAAAAGTGTGGTTGTTTGAGAAAAATATTTTAAGACAACGTTGATGAAAAGACGTTATATTCAGCCTCAAAAAGCAATGACTCTCTCTTATGTGTTTTATACAAATAATACATTTTAGCATGTGTGTTGCTCTAAAAAGTTAAAAAAATTTTCAATCCTTTTAATTTATTGAGATTTGTTTTATGACAAAGAATATGATATATCTTAGTGAATATGTCACAGGCACTTCAAAGTGTGTATTCGTCTGCTGTGTGTAGTTTTAAGTCATTAAGTTGGTTATTAATGCTGCTCAAGTTTTCACCTCCTTGTCTATCAATTACTGAGGGAGGAATGTTGCATCCCCAAGTATATTTGTGGATTTGTCTATTTCTCCTTTCAGTTCTATCAGTTTTTGTTTCATGTATTTTGAAGCTCTGTTGTTATCTGTTTATCTACTTGTCTATCTCTGTCTGTCTATCTATCTATCTACATACAGGTTTGTAGATGATCTGCCCCTTTATCATTATGAAAGGCTTTCATTATCCCTGGGTTTGCATGGTGAATTTTTTTTCCCAATATTTTATTTTAACTTATCTGACTCTTTATATTTTAAAGTATGCCTCATATAGATAGCATATAGATGGGTCTTACTTTATTATCTAGTCTAATAATCTCTGTCTTTTAATCACAGTATTTATACAACTTATATAAGATGTAATTACTGATATGCATGGGTTTGGGTTTACCATCCTTCTATTTGTCCCATCTGTTCTTTGTTTCTATTTTTCTCCTTTTTTGGTCATCTTTTGCATTTCATATTTTTTCTAATTCCAAATAATTTGTTAGCAATTCTACTTTGTTAATTTATTTATTTTGGTTGTTACTCTAAGCTTTGCAACATTCATCATTAACTTATCACAGCCTACCTTCAAATAATATCATACCACTTCTGATACCATTTTTATTCTTCCTGAGTAACTTCTTTTGACCTTTCTTATAGTGCAGAATGAATTTTGGTGAGAGAGTTATCCATTTTCGTTAGTCTAAAGAACTCTTTATTTTGCCTTTATTTTGAAGGGTATCTTTGATGAATATAAAATTCTAAGTGAAAAGCTTCCTTTTTTCCTCCCACATCACTTTGAAGACATTAATATCATTCCATTATCTTCAGCTTGTATAATCTTTGAGGAGAGATCCACTTTGTTATGGACTCCTTTAATATTTTATCATTGATTTCCAGCAGTCTGATTATGATGTGCCTAGGTGTGCTTCTGTGGATTTATAGCTCTCATCAAATTTGGGGAAAAAAATTTTGCCACTATTAATTCAAACATGTTTTCTGCCACATACTTTCTCCTCTGCTTCTGATCGCAGGTATGCTCAACTCCCTGATATTATTCCACAGGTCACTGAGGCCCTGTTCTTTTTTTTATTGTTTTTGGCAGTATTTTTTCTCTGTTTCATTTTGGATAGTTTCTATATCTGTAAGTTTACTGATCTTTTCTTTTGCAGTATTTAAACTGTTTTTTAGCCCATCCAATGGATCTTTCATTTTGGTTTTTATAATTTTTCAGCTTCAATACTTTCATTTGGTACTTTTTTATATCTTTTACTTCTCATCATGTCCATGATTCCCCTTACTTTAATATACTTAAAATAACTCAAAATCCTTGTTTGCTACTTTTATTCCATCACTTTTATTTCATAGGTCTTTAGAATTAGGAAGGACTTTGACATCTAATTTAATCCACTCATGTTACAGATAAGGAAATTGAGTCCCAGAAAGAGAAGGGGAATATTAAATAACAACCAGACCACTCCTCTAGGCATTTTATGAATATTGACCAATTTAAACCTCATTATGTCCCTCTAAGACTGTTGTAATCATTATCCCCTCCAGTTGAGAGCCAGAGAGGAAACAAAGCAATTTGATATGTCAGTCACCCAGTTTCCTAGTTGTACAGTCAGGCCTTCTAATCCCCAGATCAGTGTTATTACACCATTACTGCTACCCTCACCCACCAGAAAAAAAATCTTTTCAAAACTAAGCACCCATTTTGATAAGCACTATTTACAACAGCCAGGACATGGAAGCAACCAAAATGTCCATCAATGGCTAGAGGAATGGCTAAAGGAATGGCTAAAGAAGATATAGTACCTATATACAATGGACTATTACCCAGCCATAAAAAAGAATGAAATAATGCCATTTGCAGCAACATGGATGCGACTAGAGATTACCATACTGAGTGAAGTAAGTCAAAGGCAAATACCATATGATATCGCTTATATGTGGAATCTAAAAAAATGGTACAAATGAACTTATTTACAAAACAGAAATAGAGTCACAGATGTAGAAAACAAACTTATGGTTACCGGGGGGTAAAGGGGAGGAGGGTAAATTGGGTGATTGGGATTGACATATACACACTACTATATATATTATATAATAGATAATAAGGATCTACTGTATAGCACAGGGAACTCTACGCAATACTCTGTGATGACCTATATGGGAAAAGAATCTAAAAAAGAGTGGATATATGTATATGCATAACTGATTCACTTTACTGTATACCTGAAACTAACACAACACTGTAAATCAACTATACTCCAATAAAACATTTTTTTTAAAAAAAGCAAAACAAATATTTAATTTGGAATTAGGATACCCAAAGGTTTTTATAACATTTCCAACCCAACATTTCCACTGATGGAGAATGAACAAAATACCTTAGGGGGATTAAAGAAATATGAGTGAAGACCTCAAACGTAGAAGATAACCACAAGGATCTGTTTGTTTCTTTAAATAGGTCATATAGGCAGTGGATCCTAATGAAATTTAAATCACTATCTTCTTTTTTATTTTATTGTTTCATGGGCATCAGAGTGTTCACCAAAGTAACCCAGGCCAGGGCCATGCGAATATTTTCTATAGCTGTCCAGACGACTGGACATCAACATGAATTCAGGCTGCATGAAATTTTAGCTAATATAAACAATTGGAGTAGTGGATGTGACTCAAAGTGAGTCTCACGACTATGGACACTTTTTTTCAGGGTAACTAATCTTTAGCTATACTTCAAGTAGCATTGGGTGTGGGCTTTGACGTGAGGTCAACCTGGGTTTAAATCCTGGCTTCACCACTTAGTGGCTATGGAACTTGGGTAAGTTACTTAAACTCTCTAAGGCTTAACTTTCTCATCTCTAAAATAGAGACAATACATATTTCATAGAGTGCTTGTCAGGAGTTAAGAGAGTTAATATAAAGCACTGAGCATAGAAACTGGCACATGGTAAGCTTTTAGAAAATTACTTTTATTACTCTATTTCCCTTTTGTCAGAAATCCTTCATAGTATTTCTTGGAATGTGTTTTTAAAATGCATAGATTTGGGAGTCAAAACAGCCTTGGTTTGAATTCTTGCTTTACCTCTTACTATCTATATAACCTTAACCACATTATTTCATCTTCCTCTGAATCTGTTTTACTTATCTATAAAATAGGTATAATAATTCCTACTCCACAGGGGTCTAGTAAAATTTAAATTATATAACATAAGATCAAATGAGATAATATATTCATACAAAAGTTTTTATTGAGTTCCCACTGTATGCCAGGTACTGTGCTCAGCACTAGGGGACCATGGTGATCAGTAGATTCATGACCCCTGCCTTGCAGAACTTGGAGTCTAAGGGTGGGAATAAAGTGTGGGAGGCTCTACATATGTGGGATTGTGTTAGCATAGGGCAAGGCAAACCATCTGGAGGACATGAGACTTAACTGAACTGGGAAGGTCTGACCAGATGGATGAGGTGTGATTATTCAGTGTGGAGGAAAGAGCATTATGCATATATTGCAGGAGAGCCTGGAACATGCTTAGAACCAGAAGTTCTGTGTGGAATTCTATGTGTACCTGGAACACAGTAGACACTTTTTTTTCATTTGTTCATTCATTCATTCATTCCTTTTGTTCATTCATCCAATACATATTCCAGGTATGCTACCTGATGAGCAAAATAGATAACGTCCTTACTCTCCTGGAATTTACAGTGTAGTGATGGAATCAGTCAATAAACATGTAAACCTAACATTTCAGTAAAAATTGTGATAAATAGTATGAAGGAAGCAAACAGGGTCCTTTGATAGAGGCTATCGAGCAATCTAAAAATAGGCAGGTTGGGGCGTTCTCTACAGAGGTGGATTTAAGCTGAGCTACGAAGGATGGTGAGGAGAAACCAAGTGAAGAGGTCAGCACATGCTAAGATCCCCCTGCAGGAAATGGCTCATCACATTTGAGGACCTGCAGGATGGGAGCAGCACGAGACCAGGGGATTGAGTCCTGAGAGGATGTCAGAAAGGTGGGCAGGGGCCAGATCACAGAGGACCTTGGGTACCATGATGAGGAATTTGGATTTTAGTCTATGTGTAGTAAAAAACAAACAAACAAACAAAAATCACTGGAGGGTCTTATACAGGAGGGATATTGTCTCATTTCTAATTTTAAAAAATCATCCTGGGGTCTGTGCAGAGAAGGGATTGGAGGAAATTGAAGTGGAATGTCTTGGACCATAGGAGGTCATAGCAATTATCTGGGTGAGAGATAACGGTGCCTTAAATTAGGACGGGGGCAGTTGAGACAGGCAGAAGGGAAGATATTTGAGATATATCTTGAAAGCAAAATTGACAGAAGTTTCCAAAGGACTGGATATGGGGGTGAGGGCAAGGAAGGAATTAAAGACCACTGTTAGGTATCTGGCTTAAGCAACTGTGTGTTAGGGTGGTTCCACTTACTGATGCGGATAAAATTGAGAGAGGAACAGTTAAAAGGAGAAAATTAAGAGTTTTGATTCAGAGCCATTAAGTTTGCCATGCCTGACAGGCACCTAGTGGAGATATAAAATGGGGCAGTTGGATAAACAAAACAGGATTTCTGAGCAGTGGTCCAGGTTGAAGATCTAAATCTAGGAGGCATTAGCATAGGTGGTATGTGAAACCCAGGAAATGGATATCACCTTCTTAAGAGTGAGAAAAGCAAAAGAAGAAAGGCAAGACTGCACCCTGAGGAATTCTAGTTTTCAGACACAACAAAGAGAACTGGCCACAGAGGTAGGAAGGGGGAAAGGACGTGTGGTACTGAAGAAGTCCAAGAGAGGAAAGATTTCAAGAAGGAACAATGGTTAACAGAGGGCAATTAAGACCAAGCTGGAAAACTTTCCACTGGATTTAGCAACATGGAGGTCACTGGAGACTCAGCACTTTCAAAGTCAAATTTTAAATATGTTTCATGATGTAATTCCCATGTAACTGAATGGTAGTAGCTCCAGGTTATATAATTAGTGACAATCAGTCTTGAATATAAGCTGAGCCTATTTATTAGGATGACCCACTGGAAATAATCAGGGTTGGGCCTTCTGACCTAGCCTGGGATGGGTAGCTAATTAATTACTTTGTGATCTAAATTGCTGAGGTGGCCACATTCTGGGGTCAAGCATTTGACTCACAGATTACCTGTTCAAGTCTAGGTTTTAGGCCATTTTAGGCCTTTTGCCCAAAATGCCACCCTATCTAAAAAGGCAGATGGAAAGCATCTCATTAGTCTCCAGCCCTCCACAGCATAGGCATTCAATATGTTTTTGATGAAGATGGAGAGGTTTGATGAGCATGTCTGGGGTTGAGAAGTTTAGAGAGAAGAAACTGACATGTATGTCAGGCTGATGCTTGGGGCTTTCCATGCTTTGCATATGTAATCTCACTCCATATTCAAAACAGTCTCACAAGTTATTATTAACTCTGTTTTTTAGCTATAAATAGCAGAAACTGGATTTAAATGCATGTTTGGTAGACTCGAAAGCCCTTTCTGTTACATCAGTGCTTCTTCAACTGTGTTACATAGTCTTATATATATTACATGAAAGAAAAAAATGACCTATAGTCAAAAATTGGGTAAATGCTCTGTTAAGTAAATTAAAATGCAGAACTTTTCAGAGCCTTAATGTGTTGTTGGGCATTTTAAATCTCCAAGAGCAGTATGTTATATACAATTTATACAAATGTATTTGACCAGGTAACTTTACTACTTTTCCTCCTCACCTCTGGTGCATATCTCAGGAACTAGTACTCCACATAGCATACTTTGGGAACCCTGCACATAGCACTATATTCCCTTGTGGTGATTCTACAGATGAACAACTTAATAGCCAGACAGTTAAAGAAACTTGCTCATACTGGCACAGCAAGGTAGATGCCAAGTAAAGACTAGAATCAAAGACTCCTGAATCTTACTGCTCTACATTAAATCTCTTCCTGCTTGAGTAAATTTTCAGTAGCTGGGAGATGCTTTCAAACTATTTGCCAAGATTTACTAGGCCACAGATTTATTAAATGTTCCTGAAGTAATTGAAAAATTGATACGGTTCTTTTGGAAAGCCATTTGGCTGTATGTGTCATAAGCTTTGAAACCATTTGTATCCTTCAACCCAGCCATCTTATTCTACAGGAAGCATCTTCAGTAAGTAACTCAGAATACAGAAAAGCTGGGTGCTCAGTACTCTAATTGTTTAATGTTAGTGGAATGGAACAATGTGCAGTCATCATAAAAAGTTTACATTTCTCTGATAATATTAAATGGAAAAATAAAGATATAAAAATGTGATAGTATGACCTCAACTATGTTATAAAAATTAAGAATGAAAGGAAATATAACAAAATATTAATGGTGGTGGAATTTGGGGCAATTTTTTCTTTTATAATCTTTTCTATGTTCTCTTTAGGAGAACGTATGACTTTTATAATCAACAAAAAATAAACTACCTTAAAAAATTCATTGGAATGATAAGAGAAGATGCCCGTCATACTGATATTGGCTAAAAGGTTGGAGCCCTGTAATGACTTAATGAATGGTCCTTGTGTACCTTCTGTAGCCTTGCTTCAGTGATAGCATGACTGTGTGTTCCTCTGTCTAGACATCACGTCACAAAGCTTTTAAAACTACAGCAACACAGCGCTGCTCTAAGCTTCTGCTTCCATCTATTAACACTGTTTCCTTCCATTTTGACATCATAATGCAGTCTCTGTGGGCTTACAATGACATTATCTTGACAATTCTACAGTGAGATGCAGAACTAATACTGGAGTCATTTTCTGCTCCCAAACCTCCTCCCTGTAACTTCTCTCCCACGTTTTAGTGATCAGAACTCTTGTTTTTTCTCTGTGTTTCTATGCATCACACTTTTATTATTAGGACAATCTATCAGAAAAATGACATATGGACCAAACCTTGAGCCATTTCAATGTCTAGACACCAGGATCATTTAATTAGATTCTAACTGGAAATTAGGTTCAAATAAATTTCTAAACAATGTCATTCTATTTCCCATACATTGGCTTCATTCTTTCTATCCCCTTTTTATCCTTCCTTCCTTCCTTTGTTCCTTCCTTCCTCCCTTCCTTCCTTACCCCCTCTCCCTCCCTCACTTTCTCCCTCCTTTTCTCCCTTTCTTATGTTCTTTCCTCTCCTAAATATTTACTGAGCACCTTCCTTGGGTCTGGCAAATGATAAGTGCCAGGGTTCAGTAGCAAACATATGAACAGACAGGTACCTGCCTTCATAGAGCTTATGATCTGGTGGAGAAGGCAGAAATTATACAAACATTGTAAGTATGATAATTAAGTGTTGAGAAGAAGATGTGCAGAGATTGACAAATCATATGAAGGGAGATATCTATCAGTCTGGGTGTTGGGAAATGTTTTCCTAAGGAACCAATGTCTATGATGAGACTGAAAGATACCTAGGAGTCACCCAGGAGAAAGATAGTTGGATTCTTTCACGACTGGGTTTTACAGGTCGGTGTGATCAAGGGAACAGTGGGGTCCAGGAATTCAGGACATAATTAAAATTTTAAATGATGGATCACGAAATCAAAACTGATTATAAAGGAAAATGAAGATAGGAGAGGTCTTATTGCTAGAGAGAAAGCTCAGGTGTCAATGGAGGCCACAATGAGGTCCAAGAAAAGTGCACAGGAATCCTTGAGCATATAGATACAGAAGGAGATGAGGCTGTGGAGCCCCAAATAACTATTTACAGGTGACTCATGAATTAGTGATTTGGAGGAGAAGCTGTTTCAGAGAGTAAGAAAGTGCAAGATGAAAACATGGAAGATAATAGAATGAAGAAAAGGGTCATTGGAGAGGAAGAAAAGGAGCAACTGAGAGTGCAGAGCATTGGATGGTTCATTTATAGGGATGCTGAGGTCTCCCAGGATGATGAGAGGAACTGGAGTAGAGAGGAAGATGGTGAGCTGAGCACTGAAGTTTTTTTGAAGGGATAATAGGGCTGGTGCTCTATAGTAGCATCATTTTATAGATCAGAGTTTCTCGGAGTGTGGTCAACAGACTCCAGGGAGTCCCCAAGATCTTTTCAGGGTGATGCCTGGGTGTTCAAAACAATTTTACAATAATACTAAGACATTATTCGCTCTTTTCACTGTGTTTATGTTTGCACTAACAGTGTAAAAGTAATGGTGGACCAGTCCCTCCCATCAGGAAACTTGCACAAGACTCTTAGATAGCCTCATCCACCAGAGGGCAGACAGCAGAAGCAAGAAGAACTACAATCCTGCAGCCTGTGGAACAAAAACCACATTCACAGAAAGATAGACAAGATGAAAAGGCAGAGGGCTATGTACCAGAGGAAGGAACAAGATAAAACCCCAGAAAAACAACTAAATGAAGTAGAGATAGGCAACCTTCCAGAAAAAGAATTCAGAATAATGATAGTGAAGATGATCCAGGATCTCGGAAAAAGAATGGAGGCAAAGATCGAGAAGATGCAAGAAATGTGTAACAAAGACCTAGAAGAATTAAAGAACAAACAAACAGAGATGAACAATACACTAACTGAAATGAAAACTACACTAGAAGGAATCAATAGCAGAATAACTGAGGCAGAAGAACGGATGAGTGACCTGGAAGACAGAATGGTGGAATTCACTGCTGCAGAACAGAATAAAGAAAAAAGAATGAAAAGAAATGAAGATAGCCTAAGAGACCTCTGGGACAACATTAAACACAACAACATTCGCATTATAGGGGTCCCAGAAGGAGAAGAGAGAGAGAAAGGACCTGAGAAAATATTTGAAGAGATTATAGTCGAAAACTTCCCTAACATGGGAAAGGAAATAGCCACTCAAGTCCAGGAAGCGCAGTGAGTCCCATACAGGATAAACCCAAGGAGAAACACGCCGAGACACATAGTAATCAAATTGGCAAAACTTAAAGACAAAGAAAAATTATTGAAAGCAGCAAGGGAAAAATGACAAATAACATACAAGGGAGCTCGCATAAGGTTAAGAGCTGATTTCTCAGCAGAAACTCTACAAGTCAGAAGGGAGTGGCATGATATACTTAAAGTGATGAAAGGGAAGAACCTACAACCAAGATTACTCTACCCGGCAGGGATCTCATTCAGATTTGATGGAGAAATCAAAAGCTTTACAGACAAGCAGAAGCTAAGAGAATTCAGCACCACCAAACCAGCTCTACAACAAATGCTAAAGGAACTTTTCTACGTAGGAAACACAAGAGAAAAAAAGGACCTACCAAAAAAAACCCCAGAACAAATAAGAAAATGGTCATAGGAACATATATCGAAAATTACCTTCAACGTGAATGGATTAAATGCTCCAACCAAAAGACACAGGCTTGCTGAATGGATACAAAAACAAGGCCCATATATATGCTGTCTACAAGAGACCCACTTCAGACCTAGGGACACATACAGACTGAAAGTGAGGGGATGGAAAAAGATATTCCATGCAAATGGAAATCAAAAGAAAGCTGCAGTAGCAATACTCATATCAGATAAATTAGACTTTAAAATAAAGAATGTTACAAGAGACAAGGAAGAACACTACATAATGATCAAGGGATCAATCCAAGAAGAAGATATAACAATTATAAATATATGTGCATCCAACATAGGAGCACCTCAATACATAAGGCAACTGCTAACAGCTATAAAAGAGGAAATCGACAGTAACACAATAATAGTCGGGGACTTTAACACCTCACTTACACCAATGGACAGATCATCCAAAATGAAAATAAATAAGGAAACAGAAGCTTTAAATGACACAATAGACCAGATAGATTTAATTGATATTTATAGGACATTCCATCCAAAAACAGCAGATTATACTTTCTTCTCAAGTGTGCACGGAACATTCTCCAGAAGAGATCACATCTTGGGTCACAAATCAAGCCTCAGTAATTTAAGAAAATTGAAATCATATCAAGCATCTTTTCTGACCACAACACTATGAGATTAGAAACGAATTACAGGGAAAAAAATGTAAAAACCACAAACACATGGAGGCTAAACAATACATTACTAAATAACCAAGAGATCACTGAAGAAACCAAAGAGGAAATCAAAAAATACCTAGAGGCAAATGACAATGAAAACACGACACTCCAAAACCTATGGGATGCAGCAAAAGCAGTTCTAAGAGGGAAGTTTATAGCTATACAAGCCTACCTAAAGAAACAAGAAAAATCTCAAATAAACAATCTAACCTTACACCTAAAGGAACTAGAGAAAGAAGAACAAACAAAACCCAAAGTTACCAGAAGGAAAGAAATCATAAAGATCAGAGCAGAAATAAATGAAATAGAAACAAAGAAAACAATAGCAAAGATCAATAAAACTAAAAGCTGGTTCTTTGAGAAGATAAACAAAATTGATAAACCATTAGCCAGACTCATCAAGAAAAAGAGGGAGAGGACTCAAATCAATAAAATTAGAAATGAAAAAGGAGAAGTTACAATAGACACCACAGAAATACAAAGCATCCTAAGAGACTACTACAAGCAACTCTATGCCAATAAAATGGACAACCTGGAAGAAATGGACAAATTCTTAGAAAGGTATAACCTTCCAAGACTGAACCAGGAAGAAATAGAAAATATGAACAGACCAATCACAAGTAATGAAATTGAAACTGTGATTAAAAACCTTCCAACAAACCAAAGTCCAGGACCAGATGGCTTCACAGGGGAATTCTATCAAACATTTAGAGAAGAGCTAACACCAATCCTTCTCAAACTCTTCCAAAAAATTGCAGAGGAAGGAACACTCCCAAACTCATTCTATGAGGCCACCATCACCCTGATACCAAAACCAGACAAAGATACTACAAAAAAAGAAAATTACAGACCAATATCACTGATGAATATAGATGCAAAAATCCTCAACAAAATACTAGCAAACAGAATCCAACAACACATTAAAAGGATCATACACCACGATCAAGTGGGATTTATCCCAGGGATGCAAGGATTCTTCAATATACACAAATCAATCAATGTGATACACCATATTAACAAATTGAAGAATAAAAACCATATGATCATCTCAATAGATGCAGAAAAATCTTTTGACAAAATTCAACACCCATTTATGATAAAAACTCTCCAGAAAGTGGGCACAGAGGGAACCTACCTCAACATAATAAAGGCCATATATGACAAACCCACAGCAAACATCATTCTCAATGGTGAAAAACTGAAAGCATTTCCTCTAAGATCAGGAACAAGACAAGGATGTCCACTCTCACCACTATTACTAAACATAGTTTTGGAAGTCCTAGCCATGGCAATCAGAGAAGAAAAACAAATAAAAGGAATACAAATTGGAAAAGAAGAAGTAAAACTGTCACCGTTTGCAGATGACATGATACTATACATAGAGAATCCTAAAGATGCCACCAGAAAACTACTAGAGCTAATCAATGAATCTAGTAAATTTGCAGGATACAAAATTAAGGCACAGACATCTCTTGCATTCCTATACACTAATGATGAAAAATCTGAAAGAGAAATTAAGGAAACACTCCCATTTACCATTGCAACAAAAAGAATAAAATACCTAGGAATAAACCTACCTAGGGAGACAAAAGACCTGTATGCAGAAAATTATAAGACACTGATGAAAGAAATTAAAGATGATACCAACAGATGGAGAGCTATACTGTGTTCTTGGATTGGAAGAATAAATATTGTGAAAATGACTATACTACCCAAAGCAATCTACAGATTCAATGCAATCCCTATCAAATTACCAATGGCATTTTTTACAGAACTAGAACAAAACATATTAAAACTTGTATGGAGACACAAAAAACCCCGAATAGCTAAAGCAGTCTTGAGGGAAAAAAATGGAGCTGGAGGAATCAGACTCCCTGACTTCAGACTATACTACAAAGCTACAGTAATCAAGACAATATGGTACTGCCACAAAAACAGAAACATAGAGCAATGGAACAAGATAGAAAGCCCAGAGATAAACCCACGCACCTATGGTCAACTAATCTATGACAAAGGAGGCAAAGATATACAATGGAGAAAAGACAGTCTCTTCAATAAGTGGTGCTGGGAAAACTGGACAGCTACATGTAAAAGAATGAAATTAGAACACTCCCTAACACCATACACAAAAATAAACTCAAAATGGATTCGAGACCTAAATGTAAGACCGGACACTATAAAACTCTTATAGGAAAACATAGGAAGAACACTCTTTGACATAAATCACAGCAAGATCTTTTTTGATCCACCTCCTAATGGAAATAAAAACAAAAATAAACAAACGGGACCTAATGAAACTTCAAAGCTTTTGCACAGCAAAGGAAACCATAAACAAGACGAAAAGACAACCCTCAGAATGGGAGAAAATATTTGCAAACGAATCAACGGACAAAGGGTTAATCTCCAAAATATATAAACAGCTCACGCAGCTCAATATTAATAAAACAAACAACCCAATCCAAAAATGGGCAGAGACCTAAATAGACATTTCTTCAAAGAAGACATACAGATGGCCAAGAAGCACATGAAAAGCTGCTCAACATCACTAATTATTAGAGAAATGCAAATCAAAACTACAATGAGGTATCACCTCACACCAGTGAAAATGGGCATCATCAGAAAATCTACAAACAACAAATGCTGGAGAGGGTGTGCAGAAAAGGGAACCCTCTTGCACTGTTGGTGGGAATGTAAACTGATACAGCCACTGTGGAGAACAGTATGGAGGGTTCCTTAAAAAACTAAAAATAGAATTACCATATGACCCAGCAATCCCACTACTGGGCATATACCCAGAGAAAACCATAATTCAAAAAGAAACATGCACCCCAATGTTCATTGCAGCACTATTTACAATAGCCACGTCATGGAAGCAACCTAAATGCCCATCGACAGACGAATGGCTAAAGAAGATGTGGTACATGTATACAATGGAATATTACTCAGCCATAAAAAGGAACGAAATTGGGTCATTTGTTGAGACGTGGATGGATCTAGAGACTGTCATACAGAGTGAAGTAAGTCAGAAAGAGAAAACAAATATCATCTATTAATGCATATATGTGGAACCTAGAAAATGGCACAGATGAACCGGTTTGCAGGGCAGAAATAGAGACACAGATGTAGAGAACAATCGTATGGACACCATGGGGGGAAAGTGGCAGGGGGTGGGGGGTGGACGTGTGATGAATTGGGAGATTGGGATTGACGTGTATACACTGATGTGTATAAAATGGGTGACTAATAAGAACCTGCTGTATAAAAAAATTAATTAAATAAAATTCAATAATTAAAAAGAAAAAAAAAAAGTAATGGTGGCTAAAACTACTGTGGCCTTGATGCAAATCAAGGCATTGACATCAAACTCACAGGAAAGAAATTGTTTCACTTAGAAAAGTCCTAAAAAAATAGTTAAAATTGTTAATTTTATTAAAACCCAATCTTTGAATACATGTTACTTAAATATTATTTGTGGCAAAATGGAAAAGATGCATAAAGAACTTGTACTGTACCTAAGTATGAGGGTACAGTACATGTTTTTTCTTGAGAAAAAACAATTGTTTGAGTTGTAAGTCAGTGTTGATGCCTTTTTCCTGGAACACTGTTTTTACTTGACAGAATAACTGTCAAACAAACTATGGTTATTCAGGCTAAGATACTTGGCAGACATCGTCTCAAAAATGAGCAGAGGACCTATTACTTCCAGGAAAACAAACGGCATTATTTGTTACCAATGACAAAATTTGGGCTTTCAAACAAAAATTAAAATCTTGGAAAACATATTCACTACCATGAGCTTGAGATCACTGTTAATATTAATAAATTTGACTTATTAATATGTTACAGTGAAATGTGTGACTATTTTTAAGATATGTACACTCAGAGTACCATTGTTTTCTAAATTTCCAATGTCTGATGTTATAAAAATCATGTATGGGTACCAGATACAGTTAAAGGATACATAGATCAATGGGTTTTAATGTAACAGAGTACAAAAAATTCATTGATAGGTTTTCAGGTTCCAAGTGCAACTAACATTTAAGAAATGACTGCTTTTCAAGATTTGGTGTAGCATCAAAGAACATCCACAATTATCTGAGAAGACTATTAAAGCACTCCTCAACTACATAATTTTTTTCAACTACATAACTGTATGAGGCTGGAGTTTCTTCATAGATTTCAACCAAAGCAACATAAAGCAACATATTGAATGAAGAAGCAGAAATGAGAATCTAGCTGCTTTCTACTAAACCAGACAACAAAAGAGATTTGCAAAAACATAAAACAGTAACAATCTTTTCAATAATTATGTTTCTTGGAAATGGATTTTTAAATAAACATATATGGTAACATGTAACGGTTTTATTGTAATGTTAAATGGATAAATAAGTATTTCGAAATTTCTCAGTTTTGATGTTTGGATTCTGTGACTATCGATCGACCCAGTCCCGTTAAACAAAAGCTCTTCAGAGTCCTCCATAGTATGTTAGAGTATAAAATGTTCCTGGGAGCAAAGTCTGAGAACCAGTGATAAAGGTGAACATCACTTTCCTGATGATCCTAGAGCTTCCTGTTTGGGGTTTCAGCACAGCGGGCATCATTCATCACGTGGAGCAGTTCACAGCATAATTAGCATGAATTCTGAAGTACTACAGCACCATCCCTGCATACAGTAGAGGCACAATAAATTTTTATTCTTCATTTCTTAAAACTGGAAATGATCGGAGGGAAAACGTGCACAACTCTTTTGTTGTTGTTGCTTAAATTTTACATCTCAAAATTGATGCAGGGAAAGGAAAAGAGTTCTGGAGATGGAAACTGGTGATGGTTGCACAACAATATGAATGTACTTAATGCCACTGAACTGTAAGCTTCAAAATGGTTATGGTAGAATGTAAATTTTATGTTACATGTATTTTACCACAATAAAGTATTGGGGAAGAAAAGAGCATTAGGCCATATAACTTGTGTTTTAAAAACAGCACATGCAATTTTTAAGAAGGAAGATAGAATCATTCTAGTATTAGAAGTACCCTTACAGCCCAGTGTTCCAAGTAAGAATAACTGTATTTATGAACATTCCTCTCCTTTCCCTGCTCCATCCCCACTCCCACTCCCAGATAACTTTAAGGCTAAGGGAATATACATTGTGATATTGCTTCATGTTCTACAGCTACAGGTGCCCAGATGCCCAAATCAAGGGGTAACCTTTATAAGTTAAAAAATTAACCATCTATTCAGCCATAAAAACAGAAGAAAATCCTTCCATCTGTGACAACATTAATGAACCTGGAGGACATTATGCTAAGTGAAATAAGCCAGACAGAAAAAGACAATACTGCATCATCTCACTTATATGTGGAATCTAAAAAAAGTCTAACTCATAAAGCCAGAGAGTAGAATAGTGGTTACAAGGGGCTTGGGGGGTCAGGAACATGGGGAGAGGTTGGTCATAGGATATAAACTTTCTGTCATAAGCTGAAAACGTTCTGGGGTTCTAATGCACAGCATAGTGACTATAGTTAGTAATACTGTATTGTACACTTGGAATTTGCTAGGAGAGTAGATCTGAAGTATTTTTACCACACCAAAAAAAAAAAAAAAGAAAAGAAAGAAAAAAAAAAGGCAACTATGGGAGGTGATGGATGTGTTTCCCTTGGTTGTGATAATCATGTCACAATGTATATGTATGTCAAACCATCACATTGGTCATCCTAAATATACCATACGATTGTTGTCAATTTTGCCTCAATAAAGCTGGAGAAAAATTCAGCACCTGTTTTCATATTATTAAGATACTGTCATGTTAAAAGACCTTTTTGAATTTATAATTACAAAAATTAAAATGATCATGATAAAAAATTTAAAAATTGAAGCAAGGGGTCTCTTCTCTTTTTAGGAGAGTCAGTCGGGCTGTTCAGAGTTCTACTCCCACAGCTGTTTCCTGCCAGCTGGGCAACTGGGGAGAGTGGACAGATTGCTTTCCATGCCAGGAGAAAAAGGTGAGACATTTATGACCAATTTTGGAGCATTAAACATTTAAATTGTGTACTAGGCATTCAAATGGAGATAAGCAGTCTCGTCTATAAATCTAGAGGTCTGGGGAGAAAAGGGTATTCAGAAGCCACACGCACATGGCTGGTGGAACTTATTTCTGCCTCTTCTGATTTTGTTTGTAAGGCGTTTGGATGAGGCTGCAAAAGATGTGTTACCTTCTAATGAGGGTCATCTGGAGAGACCAACGGCTTAGGAACAAAATGCCAAGCTGTCCATGACCTATGAGGAACTGAGATAAACCAAAGCATGTCACACAGGGTGTTCCTGAGGATTTCACTTTCATGCACTGAAAAGGCTGACATGCCCAATGAACAGATGTGTATCTATCTTGCCCATCTAAGTGGTTTTAACTGGTCCAAGATGATCGCTAAACTCAGTGGCATAAGGGGGACGTTGAGAGCACTTGGCTCTGTCAGGAAGGAGTATTACAATTCTGTCTTTGTTCAGAATCACTGGCTCATGGTGATAATAGAAAGAAGACTAACTTCTATTCTGTTTTCCTAGTATTTTAAAATCTCTGCAGACGACACATGCCTTCACTGGATGCACCCAGGGTGGGTGCAGCCCAGACATGGTACACCACTGCCCGAACCTTGTCTATTAGCCTAGTGCTGTCAAGCCTGTTTTTTAGCTTCGACTCTGCAGCTTAGATTCTGGCTTGCACCTTATTTGCTGTGTTACTTTGGACATAATTTTTACCTTCTCTGTGCCTCTGATTCCTAATCTATAAATGGAAGTAGAGACAGTACTTACACCATAGAGTTATTGAGAGCGTTAAATGAGTAATGCATGCAAAGTGCTTTTCATGGCATCTGGCACAAAGTAAGTGTTCAATAAATGTGAGCTGTTCCTATACTTCCTATCTGTGCCCTCCTCTCCAGCCCCACTCCCACTGCCTTGAATCAAGCCCTGCTCTTCCCTCACCTGAGTGATACTCTTGCAGAGCTTACTGACAGTCCTCCTGCCTCCAGACCCCCTCCTCAGTTAGATGCAAAAGTGCCCTGTGAAGTTTTGATGACACTGGCAGAAATACCATTTGGAGCTAGTTTATTCAACTTTGAAGGCTAAAATTTATGATTTTGCCTCTCCCATCTCTAGGATATGCCAAAGAATCTTAGATGTCCCAGTTTAAAAATATCTGGCCCCCAATTCTCATTCTGCTTTGACATCCTGGATTAGTTTTCTGAGCCTGCTGTAACAAATGCCAAAAACTGGTTGGCTCAGAACAACAGAAATGTATTCTCTCAGTTCTGGAGACCAGAAGTCTGCAATCAAGGCGTCAGCAGGGCCAGGCTCTCTCTGGAAGCTCTAGGGGAGAAGCCGTTCTTTGCTCCTTCCAGCTTTTGGTGGCTGCCTTGCTCCAATCTCTGCTCCTGTCTGCATCACCCCTTCCCTTCTGTGTGTCTCCTTTATGTGTCTATGTGAAATCTCCCTCTGCTTTCCTCTTGTAAGGACACTGTGATGGCATTTAGGGTCCTTCTGGATAATCCAGAGTAATTTCTCCAAATTAATGGTGTCTGCAAAGATCCTTTTTCCGAATAAGATAACATTTACAACTTTCAAGGATTAGGACTTAATTTCTTTGCATGGCCTTTAGTCAACCTATTATACATTTAAACAGCATCCTAAAGCTATATTTTTCTCTTGTGCTGCAGTTTAGATGGCAGATAGCACAGGTGAATGACTTACAGTTTAAATCAACATTTATTACTTTCTTAGGGACTCAAAAAGACATGTGTCTTTAAAGTAATCCTTAAAATAATTAAATTCTGTTAATTTTTTAACTGAAAGACCATCTGAGTTTCTTTCTATTAATATTTTTCTTCCTCTCAAAATCACCCAATCAAGGACGTGCATTTCTGGAAAGAAACATTTTCTACTAGCTAGAAAAGAAAATTATGTCTTAATGATACCAACCACGGGCAATGGCACGGAGAAGGCCCTAGGGAAGTATCCTTACCAACCTTTCTGCAACACAATGTCTTCATTATTTGATAACAACCTAGAAAATAAGGAGCGGGTGGGAATGAACCTCATGTCTGCACCATCATTCCAAGTACAGAAACCACAGGAAGGACGATAATGACAATATATAGTCGCCATTATTAAATAATTTCTGTATACCAAGGACTGTGTGCTAATGCTTTAAATAAATCATCTTCTTATTTGATTTTCACAGCCAACAGTAGGTGACAGACACCACTCAATCCCTTTGCTTAGTTTGCCCAGTAAGAATGCGGCAGAGCCTCGATTTAAAACTTGGTCAGTCTGATTCCAAAATGCCCGTGAACCTGAGCTATATGCCTCTCCCGCCTCTCCCGGAGCTATATGGAGAGTAGTAAGTGATATTAGAGGTCACCTAATCCAATTCCCACTCAGTCATAATCCTTCCAGAGTAGCCCAACAGCTGGCTACGAGGATGAAGCCGACGTTGATAACTATTATTACTAAGCGCATACCAGAACCAGGCAGAATGCTGATGTCTTTACCTGTGTTATCACTAATGTTCAGAACACTCTTATCTCTCTCATCTGACAGATGAGGAAACCGAGGGTCAGAGACGCTAAGTAATTCACCCAGTGACACATACACCGTAAGTGGCAGAACTGAAATTCTAACCCAGCTTAAAATGAGATCATTAATAGTACTTAACCCCCTAGCCTTGTGAGGATTAACTGACATAAAGAATGTAAAGGGTTTGGGCAATAGTAAGCACTCAATAACTGGTAGCTACCATCACCATCATCACCATGATGGTAACTTCAGGTCTTATAACTGAGGAATGTTTTCAAGGTTGAGAAAGAGAATTGGTTATACATTTGTATGATGAGCTCTCTTTTATTTACTGCATTGTGGGGCAAGAGCGTGGGTAGAAAATGAAGATATCCTCCTATTCCCACATTGACCGCTAATTATAATCTCTTCTCACCTAGTTTACAAATCTTTTATTGCTGTTATTAACTGAAAGTCAGGGAAAGCAAATGAGCAGGTCGGATCCTCACTTCTTTTTGCTACCTCTGCCTCTTTGTTAAGGAGCAGTTAAGTAGGCAGAAGTGGGCAAGAGGAAAGGGAGGGGAAGCCTCACTGCTTCATACTCACCCCTGGAAGCATCTGGAAAAGGCTGAATTGATAATGATAATGATGTGGAAACCACTTCCATTTATTGAGCACCAATGATATGCCAGGCACAGGGCTAGGTGTGTCCTCAGACCTTCTCTCGCTTAGTTCTCACGAAACCCTTTCGAGGTAAGGTGCCATCACACCCATTTTACATACTAGACAATGTTCGCTCAGAAAAGATAAGTGACTTGCTCATGGGCAGTAGGTAAGTGAATCCAGGATTTGGACCTAAATCGGTCTAATCTCATGCCTGTGCTCTTTCAATGATAGGACACAGGTGAAGGAATCATTAGTAATTGTGATTAGTGAGTTCAACTAAGTCAACCACCTCATTTTATAGATTTGGAAACTGAGGCAGAAAGTGTCAGGCACTGATAACTTTACACAGCAAGTAATAAATAGATTCAGGTCAGGAACTCAATTCTCTTACTTCTCAAATCATTGCCTTCCTATTTACTTATTCACAGTTTTGAAGCTAGGGCCTGTGGGCTAAGAGACGGCAGAAAATATGGTGCTGATTGACACTCTGTGTGAAGCTCTTCATACAGCATGTTTTGTTATATTTTTTATCTCCTCAACCATCTCTAAGCTTCTTAAAGACAGGGATGGAACTTCAATTTCTTGGAATATCTTACTGTTCAGCTTCTTCCTGATACGACTAGTATCTAACACTGTACACCCTAGAGAAGACAGTGTCATAAAAACATTGAACCCAAGACTGGTATCTATTTTTATTTTCTCTCCTTCCTTCAATAAGTATTTATTCATCTGCAGTCAGAGCTGGACACAGGGCCTCAGATGATGTCTTCAGAGCTCTTTTTGTCTCTCTAATTGTTGGATGGGCTCTTTCTATAGTAGGCAAGATGGCCACTAGATACCCACAATTCCCAGCAACTTCAGCTAAAAAGAAACTATCTTTTCCAATAGTTCTGAAAGAAACTTCCCAGAGAGGACTTTGATTGCCATAAGGTTGAGTCATGAACCAATCATTGCAACTTGGCAGATGATTGGTACTCTGGTTGCCCTGCCTCCTTCACATCCACACGTCCTGTGACTGAGGGGGTGACGTCACCCCAACCTGAACCATATGAGACATGCCACAAGAAAAGAGGAAATGCCATGACCAGAAGAAATTCTTCAAAGGAAAAGTGATAAACATCTTTTTAAAGGTGACTACCATGTAACTGACCATAGATCAAGTGCCAAGTATATGAAGCCAAATAAGACGTGGCCCTCCCTTTGCTGACCCTAACCCTATGTGCAAATTGTTCCTAAACTAGTGAGAAAGGTAAACAAAGAAGTGGACAATCAATCACAACCTTATATGACAAGTGCTAGGAGAGAGGGTACATAGGGAACTGAGAATATATTACTTAGTTTGGGAAGTTTGTTCCCGAGGAGGTAAACCGTGAGTCTTGAAAGATGAATAGGTACAAACTGGCTTCAGAAGGGGGAGACAGAGGTCCTTCCCAGCAAGTAGGAAGACCCTAGAAATAACTAGTCCAAACCTCTCATTTGATGCTTGGAGGCCCTACTCAATATTCCAGCTGGTGACAGTGCCACCTCTGGTTGAACACCGCCATTTATGATCACTCATCCCCTCAAAAGACAGCTTTGCAGGCAGCTCTCAATCATTAGACAGTCATTCCTTATGTTAAGCTGAGACCTGCCTGCACCAATTTCAGTTGATTGATAGACAATGAATGCGTCTGGTTCCAAATCTGATTTAGTACAGATACCGGAGCCTCCTGCAGCCAAACAAGTTCGGGGGAACCATCTGCAGTGGGACTGTCTGGGACCAAGCCAGCTGTCACAGTCCCACAGTTTGTGTGAAGCAAGCACAGTGTGGACAGGATTTCCAGTGTAAGGAGACAGGTGAGTAGCATCTCAGAAGGATAACAGCTGTGCCTGTCAAACTTAATACACAAAACAGTTCTCCGGGAGCTTGTTAGAATGCAGGCTCCTGAGCCCTTCCCCTAGAAGTTGCTGTTCTGGGGTTTGGGATGGGACCCAGGAAGCTGAATTTTAAGCCAAGTCAGCAGCCCTAGTAAATTTGAGGCAACTTTATTGGAACACCCGTTGATTTGGAAAAGGTACAATTCACTCATCCATCCATTCATTGAGTAAATGCTGATTGGGTGCATATGAAGGCCAGACAGTGTGCTACCTGCTGGTGATGCAGAGGTGAAAAGTTCTTGTGCCTGATCTCAGAGTACTCCTAGTGTCTTTGGGAGACAGACCTATAAGGAATCAATGACAACGTCCTGTGATAGCCAGTGTAATGGGTGTATGTACAGGGTCCAATGTACGGACTCTGGCAGGGGGTGCCTAAATCTGCTTTGGGCAGTCAGGGCAGGATTCAAAATGGTACTTGAGCTGAGACTCAGCAAATGAAAAAGAGTTTGCTAGGAGACAGAATGTGCAAAAACGCAGAGATTTAGGGACTCACAATCAGCCCAGAATAAGTGCTTTGGGAAGAGAGGCAGGGGATGGGCCAGGTAGGTTACCGGGGGCCAGACAGTGACATTTGGAAGCAGAGGAATGGGGAAGTCCTCAAGGATGCAGAGCAAGGGATGACATGGCCAGAGTGGAATTTTAGAAAGATCCCTGGGGCTGCAATGTGGAGACTGAATTAGAAAGAGCAAGCCTGGGGCAGGGTCTGAGCTGGGGGGCTACAGGTGAGAGACATGGAGGCTGGAGGGAGGGCAGAGGCAGGAGGATGGAAGGAGGATGGAAGGAGGATGGAACAGGACTGGGAAGATCGAAGGGCTATTTCAGAGGTGGAACGGACTTGGTGACTATGAATGCAGGTCATGAGGAAGGGGGAGGAGTCCCGGACACTCTAGAAGCATCCACGGCCTCTCCTCAGGTCGCTGCCTGAAACGCCACCTGGTGTGTAATGGAGACAAGGACTGCCTGGATGGCTCTGATGAGGACAACTGTGAAGACGTCAGGGTCCTGGAAGATGACTGCAGCCAGTATGACCCGATTCCAGGATCAGAGAGGGTGACCTCGGGGTGAGTCGCTGCTGGCTGGCTGTGGGGGGCAGGGCATGATTTCTCTCCAATCACGAGTATTAGTTTCAGGGAAAGAAGAGGGTCTTTGCAGGGAATCTCTCTGGAGTGTATCCTGCGAGGCCGTCCTCACCAACCCTCTAAGTGTCTTAGTCCATCTGGGCTGCTCTAACAAAATACCGCACCCTGGGGGGCTTATCAACAACACAAATGTATTTCTCACAGTTCTGAGGCTGGTAGTCTGAGATCAGGGTGTTAGCCTGGTCAGATGAGGGTGTTCTTTCAGGCCGCAGACTTCTTGTTGTGTCCTCACATGGTGGAAGGGGCTAGGGAGCTCTGTGGGGTCTCCTTGATAAGAGCACTGATGCCATTCCTGAGGGCTCCACTCTCATGACCTAAGCGCCTCCCAAAGGTCTCCCTCCAAATACCACCACATGAGGGGTTAGAGTTTCAACATATGAATATTACAGGACATAGCTCATGTTTTCCCCTTTATGTCTCTGCCCAAGGGTCCTCCTTTCACCCTTTCCTGTTCTACTGCTCATTCCTCTTGCCCCAATTCCATTTCCAAGACCCTTTTAAAGAAGCTACACCTTCCATGAAGGCTTCCAATATCCCCAAAAGACAGCACTTCTCTGGCCCAAGTGCACTTTCCAGTAGCCCTGTTCTTACTCTGCTTTGCACTGTGGTTGCTGATATAACCAAGGCTTTAGGGTGAGATGGGGTGGGGCTTGAATCTCCACTTTGCCATTGCTGGCTTATACCTCTCAGGCCAGTTTCTTTATCTGTTGAGATCCAATCAGCCTCGATTCTAACTTTACTTCATTGTGCACCATATGTTCATGTTTAGTCCCTTGCACACATCATACTCTTTTCTTCTGACTTCATAAAGTTAGTTCCTTCTTTCTGGAATGTCCTTCCCTGTATTCCTAACTGGTTAACTTTTTACCTAGTGTTGTGCCCTGAATTGTATCCCCCTAAAACTTGTATGTTGAAGCCCTAACCCCCAATATGATTGTATTTAGAGATAGGGCCTTTACAAAGGTAATTAATGTCAAATGAGCTCATAAGGGTGGGGCCCTACTCCAATAGGACTGGTGTCCTTATAAGAAGAGGAAGAGACACCAGAGAGCTCTCTCTCATCTCTCACCATGTGCATGGAGAAGGGGCCATGTGAGGCTATGGCGAGAAGGTGGCCATCTGCAACCCAGGAAGAGAGGCCTCACCAGAAACCAACCCTGATGGCACCTTTCTCTTAGACTTCTAGCCTCCAGAACTGAGAGAACATAAATGTCTATTCTTTGAGTCATCCAGACTTGGGTATTGTATTGGATATAGTACTTTGCTATGACAGCCCAGCTAAGACACCTAGGCATCACCTCCTCTAGCTGGTCTTTTTGACACCCCCTCCCCTCCTCTCAACACTGTCTAGGCTGGCTTAGTCCCCTCCTACTGTTCCCAGCATCCCTGTGTGTCCTACTCTCCCAGGACTTATCCAACAGGGCAGAGACATCTGTTCCCCAGGCTAAGGGGTCCTCGTCATCTTCTGCTTCTCCAGCACCCAGCACAGGGCCACACTCATAGTGACACATGGTATTGTCAGTTCCCTGACACTTTGCTTTGGGCCTTGTCCCCTAACTTGAGTATGAACTCTTTGAGGGCTGAGGTTGCTCTGATTCATCTTTTTCATCTCCTCAGCCCTTATGTCAGAGCTTTCCCCAGAACAGCCTCTCACTGAGTATTGATTGCAGTGAAACAAATCAACATGACCAGCTGGCCCTTTACAGATGAGGAAACAGAGAGAGACAGTACTCATCACACAGTGACCCAGCCACATGGCAGCCCACTCTGGGTCAGGTGTGGGTGCTGTGAAATGCAGCTCTCATTCACTGTGGTTTAATTACCTTCCGATCACAGCCCACCTACAAGATAGGACAGAATCCTGTAAATGCATGTAGACACACACGTATGAAAAGATGATCAAATTCCTGTTTCTTTTAGACCAATAATATTAGTTTTCTTGGACTGCCATAACAAAGTACCACAAACTAGGTGGCTTAAGCAATAGAAATTTATTTTCTCAGGAGGCTAGAAGTCTCAGATGTGGGTCTCAGCAGGATTGCTTTTTCTGAGGTCTCTCTCCTTGGCTTGTGAATGCCTGTCTTCTCCCTTTGTGGTCACATGGTCTTCCCACTGTACATGGCTGTGTCCTAACTTCCTCTTCTTAGAAGGATACCAGTCCTACTGGATTAGGGCCCTCCCTAATAACTTCATTTTAACTTAATTACCTCTTTAAGCATCCTATCACCAAAACACAGTCAAATTCTGAGGTTTTGGGAGTCAGGACTTCAACATACAAATATTGGAAGAACATATTTCAGCCTCTAACACCAATAAAAGGGGATTCTTGTTGATTTTGAAAGTGACTGTGGGATAAACAGAGTACAAGCATGAAATATTGAGGTTTTGACTTGAAAAACAATTCCCTCGTTATTGACAAAAATATCACAGACCATGACCCTGCTCTCATATGATTCAATCAGGAGATTTCAAATGTACTTGCTGATTTGTGTGCTTTGCCACACCTAACACTGAAACCAGTAGAATGGGCCCACCTCCATCCCCAGCAGCTGACATTATGGTGGTTTTCTCATTCATCTCAAGATCTCAGAGGCCTTTCCTGGTATCTTATTTTTTCTAATTTAGGCATTTCCCAGTTTTTAATTTTTATTTATTGTTACAGAAGTAATGTCTATTTGAGATAAAAACTGAAACTCTTCCTTCACTTTCCCTCACCTGGTCCCACCCACTCACCCTCTCTCTCTTCCCTCCCTAGAGCTGACCCCTGTTACATGATTTCGCAATCATGTAAAAATGCATTGACAACATACACTGTATGGAAAGTATGCCTATCAGGTGTATTGTGCATTATAGACATAAGTGTATTTTACATAAATGTGATCAGACTGTACATATTGTCCATAACTTGTTTTTTTCACTTAATAATATATTTTGAAGATTTTCCTCCCATATCTTCTATTGCCTTTTTCTAGGCAGCATAGTGTTCCTTAACAGGGGTCAGCAGACTATGGCCTGAACACCAAATTCAGCCTGCTGTCTATTTTTAAATAAAGTTTTATTGAAACACAGCTTCTGCCCTACAGTGGAAGAGTTCAGTAGTTGCAACAGAAACCTACGTAGCCTACAAGGCCTAAAGTATTTACTATCTGGCCCTTTGTGAAACATAAAATAAAATTTCCCAATTCTCCTATAGTATAACTATATAATTTATTTAACTACCTCCTATGGAAAGATAATTAGATTGTTTTCCATTTTTCTCTTATAGACAGTGCTGCAATGAACATTCTTACATACATAATTTTGTACCCGTGTGTGAATATTTCTAAATTCTGAAAAGTAGAATGTCTCTCTTTATTTTCACTGGGGCTTCCGCAATCACATTTTTAAAATATACATAGGCTTTACTTACGGTTAGAGGTTACATTACAATCTTAGGGCTTATTGTTCTTTAGAGTTTTTCTTTGGCCCATTAGAGGGCCTGTATTTATCAGCTACAGGCAGAAACATGTTCCACAGGGGGAAAGATAGAAACTGCAGGGTAAAGACTATGAACCCAGATTGTAGTGTCAAAAAAAATCTAGGAAAAAAATTCAGCTATGACTATAGGCAAGTTACTTAATTTTTCTGAGCTTCAATTTTTGCGTTTGCAAAATTGTCATGAGGTTGAAAGTTAATGTATGCTAAATGTCTGGTATAGTGTGTATTCAATTCATCATAGCTATTATTACATCACTTCCACTAATGTGAAGAAAGAGATGCAGAAAGGAAGAGAAGAAGGAAGTGAACTTACATTGAATTTCTACTCTATGCCAGGTGCTCTACAATTCTCCATTTATTCCTTTGAAGTAGGTTTTATTCACAGTTTTTCCCCTGCTCATCTGCCTTTGTGCCCTTTCACAGAGGACATAAATGAACATGACGAATGCTATACCAGAGGCGATCACTGAATGCCATGGGAACAGAGGAAGGACAATTGTCTGTCCAGGATAATCAAAGAAGGCAATACAGAGGACGCAACATCTGAGTTGGGTCTTAAAGGCTGAGTAGGAGTTTGAGAGGCAAAGACAAGCAATCACTTTATTATCCACAACATATGAGGCTTAGATTGTTAGGTCTTATAACTCTTAGCCAACTTTCAATGATTTTGTTCAGTTAACTTTCTCTTTGTATGAAATTAAAGCAGACTTTCACCTGTTTCACATGATTTTTACCTAAATATGGTTAAACCATCCATGACCTAAAACAGAGAACTTGGGCAGATAGATTTGAAATACCCCAGAGAGGGAAGTATGGGAAATATTTCTGGAAAGGTATTGGGCTAGGGGAAAAGAAGTATTACTATCAACTGTACTTCTGTTTTACTCTGATACTCTCATTTAGACTTCACAAAAACCAGGAGAGGTAGTTTTACTATGTCTGTTCTTCAAATGAGGAAAATGAGCTTCAGGAAGTTTCTAGAATGTGTCCAAAGTCACACAGCTAGTAAATGACAGAGCTGGAAATTAAGCAGGCATCTCCCTGACCTCCACACTGTGCCTCCTCCACACTATGGCCTTTCTGAGGATTAGATCCTCAGCTTAGCACTGTGAACTACACCCAATATTTCAAACCTATTTTTTAGCAGCAAAACCTTTTCTGAAATCATACTAACAAAAACAACAGTGACATTTATTTAACACTTCATATATGCTAAGTACTCTTATGATTCCATTACTTGTTTTAACTCATTGTTTAACTCTGTGAGGGCAGTAGTATTAGCTGCTTTTTACAAATGATTAAACTGAGGCACAGGGAGGTTAAATGATCTGCCCAAGGTCACACAGCTGGATGTGGCAGAGATAGGAAACGGGTCCAGACTGTCTGGTTCCTGTGCTTGGACTCTTGATAATCACGCATATTCTTCTTCAATTTACTCAACAAATATTTAGAGGTGCCTCCCATGTGGGAGCACTGTTATAGATGCTGAATGGAGTTGTCTGGCTGATCTGGTCTAAGGGAACCTGGGGGCCCAGGCCCAGTCCACTCAGTCTCCCATTGTTGCCCAAAGTGGCCCTTAAGGTACTTCAAGGAAATCTAGGGTTCCACAGAACACAGTTTGAGCAATGCTGCTCAGCCCACCAGCTACATCATGGTCCAGAGGATATTTTGTGCTATCTCTGCTCTTCCAATGCTCTCTCCCAGAAGCTGCTTGCCTTTTCAATTTAGGTATAATTTCCTGACCCAGAAAGAAGCTCAGAGCGTATACGACGTCAGGTATTATGGGGGCCAGTGTGAGACCGTATACAACGGGGAATGGAGAGAGCTTCGGTACGACTCCACCTGTGAGCGTCTCTACTATGGAGATGATGAGAAGTACTTCCGGAAACCCTACAACTTCCTGAAGTACCACTTTGAAGTAAGTCTGAACACGCCACAGGCCACCGGGTGGGTGCAGGGAGGGGAAGCTGTCGGTGGAGATAGATGCCTTGCTTTGGAAGATCTTATTTCCTGTAGGGTTTGCTGGTGGCTGAAGGTCCCACTGCACCTGCCCTCACACGTGCTTAGTGCTGAAGAGGCAACGGCAGGGCCAGTGAGCCGCATGCTGTAAATGGGACCACCCCCTACTAGATCTCGGCTCCAGTCCTAAGTCAATAAAATAGATTCGGGGCCCGATTTTCTAGGCTGTTTGTCAGAAGACCTATTTCCAGGTTTTGACTCTATTAGAATAGACACGTGTCAGACCTTGAGCAGCTCACTGCCCCTCCGCGGGCCCAGGTTACTAAGATGTAAAGTGGGGGCAGGACAGGAGGTGGCTGGGGGTTCTGAGACCTGTGCTCCTGCTTCACCAAGAGCAGGTCCTCACTGATGACCTTCATCTCTTGACTTTCTGTCCGTGATTTTGTTGGAAGAAAGGGTTCCGCTATTGAAAAGTGCTTGCAAACTGCAGATGATCCCTAAGATTCTCCCCATCTTTAAAACTCTGCGGTCTCCTGGTCACCCTGTAGCTCACAACCAGCTCCAGAGCCTGCTCCTGACCATTCATTTCTTCACCCCTCACCCTCTGGGTAAGCCGTCTACACAGCAAACCTCACTGGAGGCTTACCATGTGTCAGCTCTTCTACTTTCACACAAATTCTCCCACCAAATCCTCATCATAAGACGATGCGTCAGATATTATTATTGGCCCATTTTAGATATTAAAAACCCCAGAGACTTAGAGGGATAAAGCGCCAGGCCCAGTAGGTAAGCACAGACAAGATTTAAATCCAGATCTATCTGAACTAAGCCTGGCTATACATCTTTTAGAAGGGAGGCTAGATTATGCAAATTCTATCTGTGTATCATCCACATTCTATCTATAGAGAGAGATGCTAGGATGCCAGTACTCTGAACAATTATCTAGTCACATCCTCCCTCTCCCAAGTTTCTCAGGAGAAAAATATTGACAGAAGATAAGGCCAGGCTTATTGAGTCTGTTTTTAAGAAATTGGCTCTCACTATTCACAATAGCCAAGACATGGAAGCAACCTAAATGTCCATCATAAAGAAGATGTGTTGTATATATACAAAGGAATGTTGCTCAGCCATAAAAAAGAATGAACTGTTGTCATTTGTAGCAACATGGATGGACCTGGAGATTATCACACTAAGTGAAGTAAGACACATAGAGAAAGACAAATACTATATGATATCACTTATATGTGGAATCTAAAAAAATAATACCGATCAACTTATTTACAAAACAGAAACAGACTCACAGACATAGAAAACAAACTTAGGGCTACCAAAGGGGAAAGGGGAGTGGGAGGGATAAATCAGGAGTATGGGATTAACAGATACTCACTACTATATATAAAATAAATAAACAAGAATTTACTGGGCTTCCCTGGTGGCGCAGTGGTTGAGAATCTGCCTGCCAGTGCAGGGGACACAGGTTCGAGCCCTGGTCTGGGAGAATCCCACATGCCGCGGAGCAACCGGGCCCGTGAGCCACAGCTACTGAGCCTGTGCGTCTGGAGCCTGTGCTCCGCAACGGGAGAGGCCGCGACAGTGAGAGGCCCGCGCACCGTGATGAAGAGTGGCCCCCGCTCGCCACAACTGGAGAAAGCCCTCACACAGCAACAAAGACCCAACACAGCCAAAAATAAATAAATAAATACATAAATTAAAAAAAAAAAAAAAGAATTTACTGTATAGCACAGGGAACTATATTCAATACTTTGTAATAACCTATAATAGAAAAGAATCTGAAGCTGTATACCGGAAACTAACACAATATTGTAAGTCAACTATAGTTTAAAAAAAAGAAATTGGCTCTCCCCACCCCACTTCCACCTCTGCCATCAGGCTCTGTCTATGAGCTGGAAGACATAGACAATGCCATTTTTCTAAACTGGAGGACAGTCTAGGGCCTACGTGTCAGGTAAGATAGACTAGGTTATGCTGTGGCAAAAAGGATTCTGAAATCTCAGTGCTTTAAAGCAGCAATGCCCTACTTATTCTACTCATCCTTCCTAAGGTGAAAAAGAAACTCTCATCATCACAGACACTCAGGACCCAAACTGATGGCGCCTCCATCTCAACACATGCTCTTTTGATTACAGAGCAAACCTCTCATGGGCACCTAACCCTCATTTCCTTGGCTCACGAGACCACGCCTCAGGTCAAGCTAGCAGAGAAATGCAATCCTGGAATGAAATAACCAAACACTTGTGGGTGGTCCCTAAGCATACCTCTGCTTAGAACTATCACCACCTGCATGCCTTTGCCCCTTTCCTCCCAGGTCCATGCCTAGACATGGCTTTCTGTATCTCTCCACTGCAGAGCCAAGCAACCATCTGTTCAAGAAGGATAAGCCCACTGGAAAGAAATACATGCTCAGAACAATATAGCATTTTATCAGAATCGTGTGTGTGTGTGTTTAAACAAATATTTTAGCAGTACCACTAAATACTAAGCACTGCTGAATATTCCGTATTTTAGTATCAATTTGGAATAGCCTTTTAAAAGAATTATTTATAATAATCTGAAACTGGATATTTTACAAAGCAAAGATTTAAATATTAAGTATGAATTGGAATATAATGCTAGTGCACAAGGCTAACATCTATGTGATTCTTTTCAGGCCCTGGCAGATACTACAGTCTCCTCCGAGTTGTACGATGATGCAAATGACCTTTTTACTAAAGTAAAAAATGACAAGTCTGTGTCGGCTGGAGTGACCATTGGTGTGAGCCCTGCAGGCAGCCCATTTACTGCGACTGCAGGTGTATCTGGGTCACGAGACAGTTCGTTCTTGAATAAGTTAAGCAAGTATAATCAGAAGGTATTAAAACATAATGCCCGTGTCACACAGTATTCCATAATCTATGCTGAACACGTATTACCTTAACTGCATTGAAAAGTACAGTAGTAATTGAACCTTCATTTGCTTGTGTAATTGGACATGTCTGATCAGTAGTAATCATGTTTGTTTTTCTTCTTACGCTTTCCCACACAGAATCATCACAAAAGGAATAAAATTGCACGATAAGACTAGCACTCTTATCACTTTCCCCATCCTTTTTCATGGTTACCTGGAGCACAGAGGGAAATATTTAGAATGGTCATGTCTTAAAGAGAAACAGCCAAGCCCTCTAAACCAGGCTTGGAAGAATTCTAAAGCAAGCCCGGCTTTTCCAAATAGATTGGAGGGCTGGCCTGCTTAATGAATCTTTCATTTCCTCATCAAACATTTACCAGTAACTGCCTATTATCCTGAGAGTTCAGACAATGCATCCTTGAGGAAGTTAGGAAGTCTGTCTAAACTGAGATCTAAAGACTAGTACCAGTTGTCTGGATGAAGCAGGGCAGAGGTTAACAGAAGGCTGTTCTAGGTCTGGGAAACAGCATGTGCAAAGGCCTGGAGATGAGAGACTGCCTCACACAAATGTGGGATTGAAAGGACTTCCGCTGGCTGAAGCACAGGTGGGAAGGGAAAGGAGGGAGTGATGAGGATGGAGAGGTAATCAGGAGCTGGAGAAATATTCACTGAATTGATCAGAAATTTACCAAAAGCCTCAAGACATTGATACCAGAACTGGGGATTTAGTTAGGGCTCAAAACATTATTTTGGATAATGAAAATACAGTTATCAAAATTCACTTCCTCAACAACTACAAATTACAGGGCTTCCCTGGTGGTGCAGTGGTTGGGAACCTGCCTGCCAATGCAGGGGTCACGGGTTCGAGCCCTGGTCCGGGAAGATCCCACATGCCGCAGGGCAACTAAGCCCGGGCGCCACAACTATTGAGCCTGCACCCTAGAGCGTGTGAGCCACAACTACTGAGCCTGTGTGCCACAACTACTGAAGCCCGCACGTCTAGAGCCCGTGCTCCACAACAAGAGAACCCACCGCAATGAGAAGCCCCACACCTCAACGAAGAGTAATCCCCGCTCACTGCAACTAGAGAAAGCCCATGCACAGCAACAAAGACCCAATGCAACCAAAAATAAATAATAAATTAAAAAAAAAAATATATATATATATATAAATTACATTCTGGAGCTTTGCCACGAATAAGCTACTGATCTGAAGGGAAAGTACTGTTCTGAGATCTGACTGTCACAGATTCATGTGGACTTTTCTAAAAGCAGGTGGCTTCTTCCAACTTTCACTGTCACTTTGGATCAAGGTTTACATTCCCTGCAAGTAAGGCTCATACAGGACCCCCTTCCTCTTAAACCAATCCAACCTCACCCCGGTCCTGTGGATCCTGCTTTTCTTGATTACCGAACAGTACAAGATTACCACTAGAATGTAATCTCCATGAGGGCAGGGGCCTATCTCATTCAAGATCATGTCCTCTGCACCTAGCATAATGCATGTGACTGTAGGCACTGAAAAGTATTTGTTTAATAAATTAAGTGATATTGGCATTTCCTCATGTCATCGAAATATTCCTAAGCCTAATTTTTAATGGATACCTAATACTTGTGTAGCAGGTTGCATAATGCAGTGCTTTAATTAGAGCAGGGAGAAATGTGGAGGTGAGAATGGACTGGGGGCCGGACAGAGGTGAGGAGCACAATGAAACACATTGTAGTAACCAACCCAGCGAAAGTTGATGAGAACTTGACCCGGACAGGGGCAGTGGGAACGGAGATGCAGCAGACATGGGAGAAGAAGCCAGGCTGGTGTCTAATATATGTTTGCAAAATGTAATAATATTCTGTTATATGTATTTATGTTCATACAGTTACATGTGACTATATTTATATTTCCCACAGGTACTAAATGCTGCCCTTTTGCATGATCTCATGTGGTAAAACGTATACTCTCTTTGTTCTCTTCCTTCATTCAATGGCGGTTGTTGTTACTGGCAGAAATATGGCTTCATCAGAATTTTCACAAAGGTGCAGACTGCTCATTTTAAGATGAGGAGGGAGAATATCATGTTGGATGAAGTTATGCTGCAGTCATTAATGGAGCTTCCAGAGCAGTACAATTATGGCATGTATGCCAAGTTCATCGATGACTATGGCACCCATTACATAACGTCTGGAACAATGGGTGGCATTTATGAATATATCCTGGTGCTTAACAAAGAAAGAATGGAAACAGCTGGTAAGTAGAACAGATGCTTGATGCACGCAGTGTTCGATGCGTACGCCAGGCATGGTTTGCAGTTTTCTAGGCACTATCAGCCACGCATGATCTCATTTAGCCTCCGTGACAACTCTATAAGGTAGCATTAGTATTATTATTTACAGGGACTTGAGGTTCAAAAGGGTGAAATGACTTGCTAGTAAGCACTACAAACAGAATTTGAACTCAGACTTGTCTGGTTCTCCAGAACCATGTGTTTTCTATTGCACCATAGTTACCTCTTCAATAATAAAGGATCTCTGGGTTTTTGCTATTTAAAATGTTAAAACGTTTTAAATATAGATTCTTGGTTAATGGAACTGCCATCCAATCAGTCAGTGATGACAGAAACCTGGAGTCATCCCAGATCCCTTCTTCCCCTTCACCCCTGTAGATCTCTAAGACCCTTCAGTTCTCTCTCCTGAGCAGCTCTTGTCAACATCCCTTCTACTGCATCCCCTCCTACTATGGTAGGCTGGGTTCCCATCTTTCACTTATTACCGCATCATCTCCTAAATGGTCTCTAGAGGAAGACTCACCCCTTCCAATCCATTCTCAACAACCGCCACCAGAAGGATCTTCTGCTTCACAGATCTTATGACATCACCTCCTTGCTTAATACCCTGAGTGGCTAAACTAAAATCTAAACTCCTTAACATTGACATCAACTATCTTCATGGTCTCACTCCAAACTGCTAGAACAGTGGTTCTCAACTAAACTAAAATCTAAACTCCTTAACATTGACATCAACAATCTTCATGGTCTCACTCCAAACTGCTAGAACAGTGGTTCTCAACACGTGGACTCCAACAAACAGTATGAGTGTCACCTGGGAACGTGTTAGAAATGCAAATTCTCAGGCTCCCATCCCAAATCTGCTAAATCAGAAACTCTGGCAGTGGGCCCAGCAGTGTGTTTTGACAAGCCCTCCAGGTGATTCTGATGCTTAATACAGTTTGAGAACCACAGATCCAGTCAACGATGGAGTAGAAGGGTGAGAGGTATATCCATATTTCAAAGCCAAGTTCAACTTCCAAGTTTCAAGACGTTTCCCTGACTCCACCAGCCCAGGCTGGCCACTTCCTTCCTTCAACACATTCATATCAATTCCACACTGCTTAGTCTTTAAAAACAATTTTCCAAATGTTAATATTTCTCTCCTCATCTAGATAGCAAGATCCTTGAAAGCAAGCATCATGTCTGACAATTTTCTACCTCTTTAGCACTCAACGCAGGGTGAGCGGGCAAAACAAGACATGGAGTTTGAAAGCAGGCATTCACTTAGATTCCTGGCTAGGGTCATTCATTAACTCATCCATCTATTCATGTATCCATTCTTTTATAATTCAAATATCTATTGAGTAGCTATTATGTGTTTGTGCTAGGGATACAAAGGTGAGCAAATCTAAATACAGTCCTTAACATCTTGTAGCACAATACAAACTGCAGATTGAAACCCAACAGTAGGTCTTTTTTTTTTTTTTTTTTGAGTGGGAGAACTTTACGGGTTTTTTTTCTTGAATTTTATTTTATTTATTTTTTTATACAGCAGGTTCTTATTAGTTATCTATTTTATACGTATTGTGTATATATGTCAGTCCCAATCTCCCAATTCATCCCAGCACCACATCCACCCCCGCTGCTTTCCCCCCTTGGTGTCCATACATTTGTTCTCTACATCTGTGTCTCTCCAATAGTAGGTCTTGATATCAATGTATGGAACACAAACATTTTGAACAACACAGAACAGAATAAAAAATATCATAGTGGGTTGTAGGTAGTGAAGATAAATTATCGCTTCAAGAAAATTTTGCCAGTTAAAGACATGTACACATGGACAGAGTCATGATACAAAATAAATAGTTCAGGAGAGATCAGTGTAAAAAGAGTTTGAAAAATTTAATTCAAGTGGATCTTTTTAGAGTCATTCAAAAACACGAGGAAGAAAAAAGAGCTAACATTTGTTGAGTACTTACTAAGTTCCAGGACTGTTACGTACATTCTCATTTAATTTTCTCAACAACATTTGGAGGTGAGTGTAATTCTAGTTTTAGCCCCAGAAATGCTGAGCCTCCTTAGGGAAGTTAATTACTTGGCCCAGGGCTGCAGGAAGCTGGCGTCAGAGCCCTGGACCTGGGGTCTTTCCACCACGTGGCTGTGGTAGACCCTTTCATTTGGGCTCTGTCTTTGGTGGTGGACTACTAATTAATTGCCTGGGGTATCTCGAGCCCCTCCTCTTTAAAATCTGTGAGGCAGAAATGGGCTTCCAATGTGGTTAATATTCAAAAGGAGCCCACTAACGAATTGTCCCAGGGATAATTACCTCAGCTCTGTTTATAGAAAACCATATGTCGATAATAGCACAATTTGCTATTTGGGAAGAGCTGATTTTCTATAAATCCGGAAGGTTAGTGTTGCTTTTCTATAAATATGGAAATGTGCTAATCATCACCTCATCTGCTGGAGACTGCTAATAAATCAGAATGTCATTTACATATTAACCTACAAAGAACAAAAACATCTACCTTCTTTCCCTTTGACAAATAGAATCATGCACACCCTCTCTCCATGTTTGATGTTTGTCTAATTTTCTCTTTGTTGCTTTTTCATCCTCTCTCTCACTCCCTTTCCCCTCTCTCTCTCCTCTTTTTCAATGTCTTTTTTCTTTCTGTGTATCTTTGATCTAATGACTTTAACAATATTTATATTCTATCAAGTGCTTGTTTCTAAGAAATACCCCGTGTGGTATACATTCATGTCCTCAAAGAGCTGAGCTTGGAATGGAATGATTTAAGTGAACACACGGGCTGGTTTGCTCTGGGGGAATCTTTTGTCCTTGGGTTTGCCTCAGATCCTCTATGGGTTCATCCCAGAGGATGCACAAGGCTGTTTTCTTCTAATGTGTTCTTTAGATAAAATGCTTCTCCCCCAAAGAGAGCATGAAACCATCCATCAAAAATCAGGGGATGTCTTGGATGTTGGGGAGGTGATGTTAGACTTCAGTGGGACCCTAGACTTTCCTCAAGGGCTGCTGCTGACAGCTTTCTACCTTCTACAGGAATCAGTATGGATTTGGGCTTGAATTTCTGGATTTAGATTTTTTTTCTCCTTCATCCCTTCTTTGGAGCTCCTATTATTTGTCTTTGTATAAAGATCTGACAAAGAGAATAGTGCATTCACCATCTGGCTGCTTTGGAGTCTGGCCCTATTACAGAGCTGATAATTTACCTAGGACAGGGCAAGTACTTCAGTGACACTGTTCCATTCATGTATGTTTCCTGCCTTCTTTTGCACATGCTGTGCTGTCAGCCTCCAAAGCACTTTCCTGTCTTGCCAACCTGACAGATTTCAACTCATTCTTTTGAACTTGTATGGGCAGCCCCACCTCTGTGAAACCTGCCCTGATATTCCTCTGCACATTCTTCCATAGTTTTGTTTATTCAGACATGCATTCATCAACCATGTTAATTGAGTTTGTATCATGTGTCAGGTGAACAAAATCGATATGGTTCCTGTTCTTGCAAAGCTCACAATCTAGTGAAGGAAACTAAATAAACAGCCAAAAATCCAGATGCCATCCTTGGTTCCTCCTTTACTTCTTGCCCCTCATCAGTGAGACCTGTCATCTTTACTTCTAAAGCATATGTGGCATCTGTCCACGTCTCTATTACCATCTAACTGGTCCAAACAACTATGATCTCTCATCTGGCCACTGCTAGAATATGATGGCTTTTTTTTCTTTTCTTTCTCTTTTTTCTCTTTCCTTTCCTTTCCTTTCCTTCCTTCCTCCCTCCCTCCCTCCCTCCCTCCCTCCCTTCCTCCCTTCCTTCCTTCCTTTCTTTCTTTTCTTTTCTTGTTGTTGTCATCATTGTTATCCTGCTAACACTCTAACATAGCAAGCTTATTTTAGCCTACAGCCTTGGTACTAGCTACTCTCTCTGTCTGGGCTATCCTTCTCTCTGATGTTTGCATAGCTGTATTCTAATCATTCAGATCTCAACTTAAATGCCCCCTTTTCAGAAAGGTCTTTTCTGACCATGTGGCAAGTCCCTCTTTGTTATAGCACCCTATTTTAATTCTCAGAACATCACTATATATTCTGTGATTACCACGCTCACATGCTTATTTGTTTATTGTCAACCTCCTCCTTCTAGTATGCATGTTCCATGAAAGCAGGGGCCTCATATGTTTTGTTCACTGTTATATATTCATTTCCTAGAACAGTGCCTGGCCTTAATAACTTCTGTTGAGTGAGCTAATGAACAGATACATATAAAATTGCAAATTGTGATAAGAGCTGGCTAGAAAATGAACAGGTCGTAGAAATAGAGAATAACTGTGGGAGGAGAGGGAGAAGACAATCACTTAATTTAGGATTATCTGGGAAAGTCTCTGGGATTAACTGGGATAAGGTCCAAAAGATATTCAGAAGGAGACTCCAAAGACAAGAAAGAGGGAGGATGTCCTGGGCAGAGTGGACAGCCTGTCATGTTTGAGAACTGAAATAAGCAACGTGTGGCTAAAGGTTGCAGGTAAGGGGAGGATGGAGGGAGCTGAGGTTGGAAGCAGCTGCAGAGCGTCTTGCTGGTCATGGTAAGAAGTATGGACCGTGTCTGCAGTGAAATGGGAAACCACTGCAGGGTTACCAGCAGGGCAGTGCCATGGTCTAATCTCTGTGTCAGCAGGTCGTTCCACTACTGTACAGAGCACAGATTAGATGGGGTGAGAGTGGACTCAGGGAGCACAGTTAGAAGACTCTTGTTGACATCCAGGTAGGGAATAAAGAATGGAGACGAAAGAATATGGTCGATTAGGGACATATTTTGAAAGCAGAGTTTAGATAATTTGCAGATGGCCTGGGTGTGAATTGTGAGGTGTACTCCTTCTACATTACATTACATTTACTTTACATTATATTACATTACATTACATTATTTTCCTTCTACATTACATTTCTAACACACACACACACACACACACACACACACATGTTAGGGCAAGAAGAACATGATGAGTTTGCCTGGGAGGGCCAGCTTCCTGGGAGAGATGCCTCCAGGCATTTGGAAATACGGCAGGGATTCTGGAGGCAAGAGAAGAATCCAGAATATATATATATATATTTTTATATATATATATATATTTTATATATATATAATATTAATTCATACACTATACTAATGGTAATTGTCTGTATTTGTCTCTTCTACTAGACAATGAACTAGACCCCCTTTTTTGGCTCATGTAGATAGGTCCTGACATATTTGGCTCAGCTTCTGTGCCCTTTGTCTCTCAAAATGCAACATGAAATAGAGTTTCTTATCAGTTAAGGAATCTAAGTAAATCTGATAAGATACCTCCATCGGGGATGCTGTAATGGAAACCATGCATGGAATAGAAAGTAAACTAATAGCCCTCAAGGCTCCAAAAGTTCATGATTCTATAGTTTGGGGCCATATTGAAAGGGCTCTGCAAAGACCTTACAAAACATGACTTCTATTGATGCTCTGCTGGTGAGAAGCCAGTAGCATTTCATGGCTCTATAAAAGCCATTAGGCAATGTGGTAGTAAAAAGAGTTCTTTTTACAAAGATGTCTTTGATTTTCATGTAGGTCCTGCCATTTAAAAGCTAAAACTTTGCATCTCTGAGTCTCAGTTTTCCCATAACTAATGTATGGATAATAAACTACTGCAAAAGGCTCTCATGAGAACTAACTCTAAAAAGCACGTGATAAATAAAACACGGTCTAAACGGTAGTTACTATTATGGTTTACAGTTTTAGGTGGGATTGTAAGTAGCAAATATCATTTGATCAAGGTCTGTGGAATGAAAGAATATGCCGGCAGATGGTAGCAAGGAATCCAGATTTCTGAGTCAGACACATCTGGGTGGGGATCTTGGTTCTACCATTTAGCAGTTGCATGACCTTGATCAGGGTACTTAATTTCTCTGAACCTTAGTTTTTTCAAGACCCAAATAGGAATGATAACAAGGGTTTGAGAATAATTCCAAGTACATCTTGCATGATAAGTGTTTAAGTAGATAGTTTTCCCTTTAATGCAGGATATTAGGATAGCTTAGTGTTTGAAAATATGGGTTCTGTCACTTATTAGCTGTGTGATTACCAGCAGATTATTTAATCATTTTAAGTCTCAATTTTCTCACCTGTTAAGCTGGAGGTATTAATGGCATTTAACTTATAGAATAATTGTGAGGAATAAGTGAACTTATCCACAGAAAATATTTAGTGTAATGCTCAGGCTCTAATGAGCACTTGATAAGCATCAATTGCTGAAAAAGGTTCTAATTTAGATTCCTTGGGTTCAAATCTCATCTCCATCACTTATCAACCATGTGACCCTCAGGCAAATTAACCTCTTCATGCCTCAGTTTCCTGTTTCCCTAAATGAGACAATGACAGTTATACTTCATAGGATTGTTATGAATATGAAATGAAACAATCTGTGTGATCAGGTGGCCCAGTGCCTGGCATATAGTAAGAGTATAAAAATGGTACCTATTATTGCTGCACTATGTTGATGTTACTATTACCATATTTATTATTCCCTGCTTTCCAGTTATTAACTCTATAATGTTAACTGTCCTCTCATCTGTAAAGTGGGGACAATAAGACAACATATCTCATAGGGCTCTGCAATTGGTCAGCTCTGAAACATTGTTCAAATGGAAGGGAAATCATTATCATTATGTCCAGCCTGCAGTGGGCAATATTTCTGCTGTAGACTTGGAGACTCATCAATCATGCCTCCTCCCCCACCTGCCCATTTTTTAAATCAAGGTCATTCATTTCTTTCTCTAGAGCTCATCCAGTTTTGGAGGGACTGCTCCTCCCATTGATCAAGGTCAATTTGAATTCTCATCACTATCTTTCAAGGTGGTAACAACTCTGCCTAAATCAGTGCCTGCATTCCATTATGCCTCCCCTTGATGGGTGCCAGATAACAGTGACCCTGGAAAAGATCCTTCTACTGAGAGTGCAGTACATTCAGCCAGTTATTGATCATTGCCCTCTAGCTGGGGTCCTTGGCCAACTGGTCTACCACCTAACACACTGGGTAGAAAAAGTTACAGGGACATGACTAAAATCTCACTGAAGTTGATGTCAATTATACTTCTACATTCTCTTCCTCCATCTTCCTTTTCTCTATTTATTCATTCCTTCAGTTTTTCATTCAACATTTATTAAGCACACATAACATGGTAAGCACTGTCTAGATACCAACATGGGTCCTCTTATCTCATGTAGAAGGTAATGGGGTTTCTCTGTTATAATCATCTGATTATAGTCAGGGATGACTTATTAAAGGACAACCAAATTGATTACTACCTAAAATGAATTAACAAATTATCTTTTTACTCACTGTACTTAGAATTAACTGGTTCTAATAAAATATATTTACATATAAAAACTCCTAATGTTGGTAAAATATAATCATTCACATCTGGTATTGAAGATGATCTTCATAATAGCTTATGAGGAATTGTATTATTATTTTTCCCAATTTAATAGAGAGAAAGCTGAGGTCCAAAGACCCAAAGTAAATGGCTCAACATGATTCAGTTAGTTTTGAACTAAGGTCTTCTGATGTAGAGTTTGTGTATTGTCCCGCATCATTTCCCCACACTTCTGTCATTCATTCAGATACTATATTCCAGGGGCCTAGACTCTAGCAGCACTGGTAAGATGGTCAACAGTTAATGAACATTTCATTATGTGGCAGACACTGAGTTAGGCACTTTAAATGCACTATCTCATTTAATCCTCAGGAAAGACCGAGGAAGAGAATACTATAATCCCCAATTTACAAATGAAGAACTGAAACTCAGCAATGTTACATAACTTGTGCAAGGTCAAGGTCATCTTGTTATTATGGGTGGAGCCAGAAGTCAACGTGAGAACCTGTGATGTTAACCAACATGTTGTAATGCCTCAGAGATGTTTTACCTAGGATTTTTCAAACTGCACGCCACAGCCCATTAGCAGATTGTAAGAGAAATTTAGTGGGTCATGACCAGCATTTAACAAAATGAAATAGAATACAATAAGAGGGAAATCATCAGAGAGCATCACACAAAGTATGGTTAAGTATTGCAACTTATTTTAGCTGGATGTAAGTGGGCTGGATCATGATCTAAAATGTATTGCTTACTTTTGGGGACAGTCAAAAAAGCATTAGACACACTGTCTTAACCCAGTGTGCTCCACTGACTGTGGACATGTATCTAATCACTTTAAATAAAGGGAAAATCATCAACAGCCATAATGAAGGCATTAGGAAGTACATTAGTTGGGGTTCTCCATATACTTTACATATATATGTAAAGAGATTTCTTATTAAAAAATTGGCTCACATAACTATGGAGCCTGACAAGTCCCAAGATCTGCATTTGGCAAGCTGTGGATCCAGGGGTGTTAATGGTTTCGTTCCAGTCTGATTTCAAAGGCCTGAGAATCAGGGGAGCTGAGGGTGTAGTCCCAGTCTGAAGGTTGGCAGGCTTGAGACCCAGAAAGAGCTGATGTTTTAGTTTGAGTCCGAAGGCAAGAAAAAAACCAATTTTCCAGCTCAAGGCAGTCAGGCAGGAAGAATCCTCTCTTACTCGGGGGAGGGTAAGATTTTTGTCTATTCAGAACTTCTACTGGTTGAATGAAATCCACCCACTTTAGGGAGGGCAATCTGCTTTGCTCAGGTTACTGATTTAAATGTTAATCTCATCCAAAAACACCCTCACAGGAACACCCAGAATAACGTTGACCAAGTATCTGGACACCCTGGCGCAGTCAAATTGACACATAAAATTAACCATCACAGGAAGGTGGTCAAGGGGGAAAGGTAGAGGCAGATGTGCGTAATAACTGCCAAGATAGGTGTGTGAAGTCTCATGTAATGAAACAGCTTATCTAAATGAAGATGAAAAAAACAAGCATTCACTGAATTCTAACTCTGTGGCAGGCAGCATACTGAGTTCTTACATGCATCTCATTCCATTTAAGCTTCCTGGCAATGCTTTGAGCTGTGTTTTATGGCTGTACCCATTTTACAAATGATGAAAACCAGGCACTGAAAGATAAATGACACATCCAAGGTGACACCACTTGTTAGAAGCAGAGTAAGGTTTGAAATGAGGATTTCTAATTCCCAGTTCAGTGCTTCTTGTGGTACCTCTGGATATTTATTTCACTTATTTTCTTTTTTAAAAAACTATTAAACTGCTTGTGATAGCTTTGAAAGTGGTTAAATCAGGTTTTTAAAATACCTAACAGAGTATTATACTCAATATTCACTCCTAAGGGCAATATTGGGTCAGCTTGACCCTTGACTGGGAATTGTCACAGAGAACTGTTAAAGGTTAAACTGACCAGCTTGTGATGGTCTGTTCTGAAGCTCAGGTACATTCACAGAGCCAAGAACAAGCATGGTGTGCTGGCACCCATGGCACTCAATAAAGCGAAACTTAAAGACCTATAGGCCAGAAAATGTATCTAAGCCACCAGTGGCAGGTGGTTTTAATAGCAAATGCTACCGGGACCACTGAGCTGAGGATTGTGACACCAGATGTGGGCTCAGGCAGAAAGTACTGTGGTCAATTAGCGATGTCTATCCGAGGCAGAGGCTGACCCATGGTAGAGCCTCAGTATCTTTCTGGCTGGGGTAATTCAGAATCCAAGCCCATCAATCCTGGGCACCCTCTGGAGTTTTCCTTACACTCTGGAGAGTCAGGGGTGGATTCCTAAAGGGTCTGAGCAGGGATTAAGGGCCCCTGAGCTATGTGTTTTCTATTCCTTTAGTAGAATGAGACAAAGGCAGCCCAGATGATCAAGCTGTGTATGGAGAGTAATTGGGATGAGATGGGTGTATAAATTAAGTCCCTCAAATTTTTCATACATTCCATCACATTTATATATTATTGATGTTGTTTGCTTATAATTCCCTTTCAGGAAGGTTCTAAGCAGAGCATTTTCCCTTCTCACCCAAAGTAGCAGGCAGGAAACAATCTCCGAGGAAAACCCTTCTCCTAATCTAATCTCCACCCATCCATCCATCCATCCATCCACTCATCTAGTAAATACTCAGAGAGAAGCCATGATTTCCAGGGACACAGGAGTGAAACACACAGATCCCCGCCCTGGAGCAATGTGCAGTCAGTTGGGGGCTAAGAATAATACAATGCGATAAATGCTTGACTAGAAATAAATACAGTAGAAGCACAAAGGAGGGAGCAACCCACCCTTTCTTCCCCTCCCATTTTCTAGACGCCAGAGACATTCACACCTGATCTTCTGAAGTTAGTAGGAGTAGGAGCTTGCCTGGTGGAGAACGCAGCTGGAGCTTTCTAAGAGGAGAGAGTTGCATGGGAGTGGCTGAAGCAGCAAGTGGTGAGGGTGAGTAGTAGGAGATGAGGGATTCACCCAAAGGCCAGACTCTTTGTAGAGGGCTTGCCCCTGAGGCCGGTGCATACCTGAGAACAATCCAGTGGTTGGGTTATGGCAGGACGAGTGCCGATATCAGTAACCTGGAAATGGAGTCAGTGTTGGCCTCCAGGGAGCCACAGAGAGGACGACAAGCTGCAGAAGGGCAAGCTGCTGGAGCCATGCAAAGGTGAACATTGAGACAGGAGGGTCCCTGCCACCGGACAAATGCGCAGCATTCAAGGGAGCATGCGCTGGTCCTGCTCTACCCTCCAGCCCACTGCTCACTGCGGGGCTAGGCTGTACGGAGCTAAATGCTGATCCCGTGACTTAATCATACTCACTTTCTTCTTGCTGCTGTTCCTTCTACCTAGAACTCTGCAACCCTCTCCTCCCCCTCTCTTCTTCACCTGGCTAATGCTTATTCATCTTTGGTCTCTGCTTAGATAGGATTTTCCAGACAGTCTTTCTGTCTCCCCAGTTCCAGGTTGGGAACCTGCCTTAGGTATTGGGTCATCCAAAAATTCCGTTCGGGTTTTTCCATAACATCTTATGGAAAAACTCGAACGTACTTTTTGGCCGACCCAATACTTCAGTGTACCCAGGACATAGCTCTATGTATATCACACTATTACAACTGCCTGTTTCCATAGTGCATCTTGTGAATGATGTGTTTCTGGAGTTTTGTCCACAGGCTGAGGATGATTCACAGTAGAGGCTCAGTGTCTTTCTAGCAGGGCTGGTTCAGAATCTAAACCCATAGGTGCTGGGCATCCTCTGGAGCTTCTCTTACACTCTGAAGAATCAGGGGTGGATTTCTAAAGAGTCTCAGCTGGACTGAACAGTGAGGATGGTGAGGTGGGCAGGAACCTGATTGTGAAGGGTCTTATATTCATGGCTAAGTAGTCTGGGCTGGCCCAAAAGGTCTTTTGCTGTGTCTGCTAACCAACCAATCATCCTGAACAGACAGGCACTAGATTCTAACAAGCTCCAGGCTTTATCCCCAGTTACCATGACAACCAGGCTTCACGGTGATGGATGGTATTGACTGACTGACAGATTCCTGGTGTCCTGGCTCTGTCCCCACCCCCCTTAAGTAACTTGCATACACATGGAACTGAGATTCTCAGCACCATCCTCCTGAATTTGTTCTGATTTTGACTTTCCACCTCTATCACTGAAAACAGCCTCAGCCTGAAAGGAGAAAAAGGTGTGATAATGTCAAAATTACTCCCAGGGCCACCCTGAGCTCCCTCTCCCTAAGTGATATAACGTGGCAAGGAGAAAATGGGCTTTGGACACAGACCTTGGTTCAATCCCATTCTACTATTTACTTATTGTATCATTTTGGGCAAGTGACTGAAACTATCTAAGCCTTGATTTGCTCATCTCTAAAATGGGAATAATTGTACTTGCTGTGGAATGATGTGTGAATATTAAATAACGCCTGGAAAATCTTTGCCCAGCACATAATGTGGATGTTCCCTCCATCTTCTTCATTCACTCCCTCTCAGTTAACAGTACAGTTTATCCTGCAGAGAAGTTGATTAAGAAAATTGGTGTTCACAAACTCCTCAGCCTCCCGTATTCTCCGATTTTTCCAGTTCAGAATCAGGAACCAACAGCCCAGTCTAGGTATGCTGTGGCATTTCTGGCAGCATTAATAATAATACTTGACCATTATTGCTAGTTTCAAGCCAGGGACTATCCTAAACACTGTACATGGCATGGATTAACTCATTTAACCCTCAGAGCAACCCTAGGAGGTAGACAGTGTTAAAATCCCCATGTTATAGATGAGATAACTGTGATACAGGGAGGTTCAGACAGTGAGCATGGAAATTTCCACCTCAGGCAGTTTCCATTTCAGAGCCTGGCCCTCAGCTATACTACTGCCTCCCATCATGACCAAAATCATCTAGCGGGTCAGAGTCCCTGAAGGTAGCCCTTTATCAGGTAGAGGGAGACCTGAGATCACAGCCCCAGCATTGCCCATTGGGAGCATGGATTCCTTTTTCTGAGCTGCTTTGTGGAATGAGGGGTTTGGGGAGACCACTGCTACTCATGGCCCATGATGAACGGTTTCCTGCAGAGTAAGACTGGCTTGATGAGATGGATGGAGCGGGCCCCGAGTTTGGATACGGCACACCTTGCATCAAACCCCGATTCTTGGGCTTGTTAGTCATGGAACTTTGGGCAGGTTACCTAACAATCATAGCAACAACTAATAAGATTTGTTGAACACTTAATTGTACCAGACTCCAGTTTTAGAGACTCATGTATAGAAACCATTTTCATCTCCATTTTCAAATGGGGAACATGAGGCACAAAGAGGTTCAGTCACTCATCCAAAGCCACACTCCCAGTGAAGGGTAGAACTCTGGCTCCAGAGTTCACACACTTAACCACCACAGTTCCTGCCTTCTCCAACCTCAGATTGCCTGCAAAAGGAGTAAATCCTCCCAGCCCCATGGTGAGCCTCCAATGAGATAATGCAGATGAAAGAGCTTTATAAAATATCAACTCTTAATCAAGCATGAGATATTACAAAGATATGATTTATATCGTCAACCAAAAGAAGACCTGTGACTCTCAAAACATTTTAGAGGTATTGTCTAGATAGGTTGGAATCAGCCCATCTCTGAGCACTTCTGGGGGCTTGTTACATGCTGAGCCTTGCAAACCCACGAGATGACTTTATAAGTTTGCAGGATAATTGGAAGAACAGACCAAGAAATTGACAATTACTATAGTGTGCTAAATACTATGCTATAGGGAAGCATGCTGATACCATGAAGGACACACAGGGATACTGCGGGGACATAGATATAGGGCCCTTGTGAATGAGGGAATGTTTTCTAGAGCTGAGTGGGAGAAACTCAGTGAAGGAGGTAAGGGAACTTTCTAGTCAGAGGGAACAGCACATGCAAAGGCACAGAGGTACTTGTACTATTATTCTCAGGTGGTTGGGAAAAAACATGCATTTTTTTTTAACATTTTTATTGGGGTATAATTGCTTTACAGTGCTGTGTTAGTTTCCGCTGTATAACAAAGTGAATCAGCTATATGTATACATATATCCCCATATCCCCTCCCTCTTGAGTCTCCCTCCCACCCTCCCTATCCCACCCCTCTAGCTGGAGAAGCATGCATTTTAATGGATACACAGAAGCACCTAGGGGGCAGGGAAGTTAGCCAACCCTTCCCAGCTCATCCAGTCACAGATTAAACAATCATCTTTTCCAATGTTATGGCATGAAATAGGCTATATGATTCTTCCTTTCCCTTCTGAGGTTGTCTTTGAGGGCAACCAACATAGCAAAGCAACATAGCACACAGATCACAGCAACGTGAATGGCATCTGTTTGCTGCACAGAGATAAATAATGCATTACACCTGCTGTTTTCCACCTGATGCTTGTCATCTGAGGAATGACAGAGACTTGCTGATTCTGGCACCTCAGAAATAAGGCTGCCTGGCTCTGCCTCAGAGCCACGTGGATGCAGTATCTCCACGGAGGTGTGAAGACAGCTCTCACACCTGCACCACAACCCAGACCGGGTGTGAAACAAGCAGTAGACATGGTGGCCAGAGACGTGTCCCCCGGGCTCCTGGCCTGCCAGGCGGGCACAGCAGCTCCTCCGGGGACCAGACTAGAGTGGGAAGGACCCCAAGGGTCTCCCAGTACTTCCTTGGCTGATTTGCATCTCCTTCCTTTCCACTCTGGAGTTCAGACCATGTTGGCCTTTCTGAGCAGACTCTTGCTGCTGGGGACACAAGGCCTTCACGTGGCCTCCCTTTGCTCTCAATGTTCTCCACTTTGTCTGGCTAATCCCTACTCATCCTTTCACACTTGCCTCTGGTATCCTTCCTCTGACCCCCTAAGGAAGACTGCCCCGAGCTTGCTGCCTTCTTTCAAAGTCCTCATGACACAGTACAAGAACTATCAGCTTACCTGTCCATGTCTCCACACTGGCCTGTAGGCTCACTGACAGCAAACGCTCCCTTTAGCCCTCTTTACTTCCCAGATACCTGGAACACGATAAGAAATCATTAAGGACGTACCCAAGTTATCTCAAATGCTCCTCAGGTGTTCTGGTGTGTTTCTTAAAGTTTCAGAATCTTGGCTTTAGAGGAGCTCTTAAAAGACATCTGGTCAATTCTGCAAATGCTTCTACTCACAGGCAAACAGCTAGCTTCTGCTTGGGACCCTCCAGATATGGGGAGCTCACTGCCTCATGAAATAACTCCTATCTCTTTGGCCTCTGAGTGTTGCGGTGATTTACCTTAGGTTGAGCCTAAATCTATCTCCCTGTAGCATCTGCCCTTTTGGTCCTAGTTCTTGCCCTTGTGACCACACAAACAAGCCTAATTCCTCTTCCTCAAGACAACCCTCTGGAGAGCTGAATCTAATTCTACTGACCTCTCTTAAAGAGAAACCTCTCCTTTCTTGTTCAGGTAAACATCCTGCATCCCCTCAAACATTCCCAAAAGGATTTGGCTTTAAATTTCTTCACTCTCATGCTCATTCTCATTCAATCATTCCCCATTTTCTTCTATTAAATCTTATTGTGGTAAAAACACTTAACATGAGATCTAATCTTGTAACACATGTTTAAGGGTACAATACCGAATCCTTCACTATAGGGACAATATTCTGGCAGATCTCCAGAACTTACTCATCTTGCGTAGTTGAGATTTGATGCCCGTTGATTAGCAATTCCTCATCCTCTCCCAACCCCAAGCAACCACAATTCTATGCTCTGCTTCCATGAGTTTGACTACTTTACATACCTCATATTAAGTGGGATCATGCAGTATTTGTCCTTCTGTGACTGGTTTCTGTCACTTAGCATAATGTTCGCCAGGTTCATCCACGTTGTTGCACATGGCAGGATTTCCTTCCTTTCAAAGGTTGGATGATGCCCAACGAATGTTCTGTTTTCTTATTTCCTTTTAAAAGTGTGGCTCCCAGAACTTGGCACCAGGTTCCGGGTTTCTCTAACCTGCGCAGAGGGAATGAGATTATCCCCGCCTTTACTTTATTGAGTATAATTTTCACCTGGCTTCATTGCCCTACTGAGCTGAAAGTGATCTAAAACTCTTGGGCCTTTTCTCTTGTTCTCCTGCTAAGCTGGCTCTCTTCCTTACTGTGCTCATGCACTTGGTATTTTATCCCCACGACAGGATGTCACAACTTTTCCAACTGAGTCTCATTTTGCTATGCTTGGTCTGTCTGTCCATCAGTCCTTTGAGGGCTTTTTGGACCCTGATTCTTTTTCTTCCTCTGGGTAGATACGGTGAGCATGGCTGCTAAGTCCATATCCAAGGCATTGACAAAGGCATTGACTAGGATAGTATGGAGGCCGGCTTTGTGACAGGCCACCAGAGGTTCTCTGTAGGACCGTGGTACTCAGTATCTCATCCCAGATGCACTGCATAGGCTTCATCTGGGATAATTATTTAAAATACAGATTGCTGATTACTCAGAAATACAGAATCAGAATTGATAGAGGTGGGGCTCAGGAACCTGTGTTTTTAATAAGCCCTCCAGATGATCTCAATATGTAGCCAGGTTCGGCAAAATCAACTCCTGTTTACTGAGCACGAAAGTCTAAAACAAACGCCAGTTTGACCTGGTCCAAAGCTGACATCTAAGGAGCTGATGGGATGGGGTGGAGCCCTGGCAGAGCACCACCTGGTCCTGTAGTCCGGGGATCCCCAACTCCCGGGCCATGCACTGGTAGCGGCCCGTGGCCTGTTAGGAACCAGGCCGCACAGCAGGAGGTGAGCGGTGGGCGAGGGAGTGAAGCTTCATCTGTATTTACAGCTGCTCCCCATCGCTAGCATTACTGCCTGAGCTCCGCCTCCTGTCAGCATTATGGTGAGTTGTGTTAATTATTTCATTATATAGTACAATGTAATAATGATAGAACTAAAGTGCACAATAAAGGTAATGCACTTGAATCATCCTAAAACCATCCCCCCACCCCATCCGTGGAAAAATTGTCTTCCACGAAATAAGCAACTCTTGGGATCCAAATCCGTCTCCATTTACTATATCGCCCCACACCTGATAGCTTCTCAAGGCCAGAACCTTGTAATTTAGATTTGCATCATATTCATACTAGTTTTATTCTCACAGTGTCTACCTTGTCCAACACACAGTATGCCTGAGATGGTACATAGCAGATGCTTACTAAATTTTTCAGCAGAATTTAGTCTGATGCAATCAATAGAATTAGCTAATTCTTCTAAGCAAGAAAGACGAGTTTGAATCTCAGCTCCAGTGTTCTTTTTAGCTATGTGGTTTTGGGCAAGATAATTAATCTTTATGAACCAAGGGCATCACAACTAAACATGAGAAGTATAGGGTAGGTGACTAAGGATAATTTAGCCCTCATGTTGTATGATTCTTAAGTCACAGACCTCCCCTTGCTGGCTGGTACCCTCCTTCAGGGTCCACGGGAGGCGATTCTTTGCAGTCAAGCCGTGCTGCTGAAATCAAGCTGGAATTCTCTTCTCCAAGTAGCGCGTGGCAGGCTGTCTGCAGACCCTTCATGAGCATAATCACTCCACAGGCAGCCCCCAGCCCCCACTAATCGGCCCGCCCCGTCACTTTAATTGGGCAGCACTACACCACTCACCTACGTAATCACTCTGGCTTCTGCCCGTGAATTCCTTTCATCCACTTTTGTTTATCACTGTTGAAGCATTTTTTAATCAAAACAATTAAATATGCTAAATCTTCCTCAATTAGTAGTACATTAAAAATTAAAAGTACTTGAACGGAAATGGCAGAAGAAACTCTGTGCTTGGCGCTGAGTGCTGGTGCTTAAAGCATCACTTCTCCCAGGCACTCTCAGCTCGGAGTTATTCAGAAACTGCTGTGCACAGAGGCACAGAGGGCTGCAGCCGAAAGGGGTCTCAGGATGAGCAAGTCCAACCCTTTCTCTCCATAAACGGGAAACGGAGGCCCAGTGAGATCATGGGCCTTTTCTAAGCTCATACAGGATGTCAGGGCCTGAGACGCGTTTTGTTTTACTTTTTAAGAAAAATAAAATGTGTATATATTTAAGGTATATAGCATGATGATTTGATACATATAAAGTGAAATGACTATTACAGTCAAGCTAATTAACATATCTTCTCCTCACATAGTTACATGTGTATGACGAGAGTACCTGCAATCTACTCCATTTGCAAATTTCCAGTATTCAATACAATATTATTGATATCAACTGTAGACATCAGGCTGTACATTAGATCTCTACGCTTATTCCTCCTACATGACTACAAGTTCGTGCAGCATCTCCCCTTTTCCCCCACCTCCTCACCCCGGGCAACCACCGTTCTCCTCTCTGCTTCTATATATTTGACTTTTGTAGAGTTCACGTATAAGTAAGATCAGGCAGTTTTTTTTCCTTTTTGTGTATGGCTTATTTCACTTAGCATAATGTCTTCAAGTTTCACCCATGTTGTCACAAATGGCAGGATCTCTTTATGTTTTAAGGCTGAATAATTATTTTATATATAAATGGGATATATATATGTGATATATATATATAGGGTATATATGTGGAATATATATATATAGGGTATATATGTGGGATATATAGAGAGTATATACATATATACACACAATTTTATATATAATAATTATATATTTATTATATATAATTATTATCTATTTTATTTATATATTATATATAATAATATATATTAAAATTACATACAAAAATTATATATACGTATATATAATTATATCTATAATAATTTCTTTATCCATTCATCTGAGTGGCTGGGATTTAAATTCAGGATTCCTGACTTGTAAGATTCTTTCCATTAGAAGCCCTTACCAAAGGACTCTTGGTATTCATTTATTCACTGATTTTTTTCATTCATCAATCATTTATTCTGAGAATACTCACTGAGCTCCGCCCCCATGGCAGACATCGTGCTGCTAGGCCGACAAGAGAGTGGTGAATAAGATGCCAGTCCTTGACCCCATAGAGTCTGCAGTTTCATGCGAAGGCCGGCAGGTAAACTTGCTGCCTGATACTCCCTTAAAAATATTGAATCTAATCCTTAGCTTAACTGAATTACAACCTAAATTATTTTTCCTTTGTGGTTGCCAGAATAAGACACTGACTGGTCATAATTATTGTATAGTTGCAGTGAAAAGTAATGACATGTTGCCAATGCAAACTCCAGTTCACAACCTTCAGAAGACTTTAGCTACAGAGGGAGCTGACCTCTGCAGCAATGGTCAATATCTTGCTCCAGTCTGCTTTGCTACCCTTATCTTGCCAGCTGACCAAGGGTTGGAAACCTAGCTCTGTTCACCTACAGGCTGTGGGATCGGGGGAAAATGATGTTATTCCTTTGAGAATTATGTTCCTCATCTGCAAAATGCAGATTCCTCAGCAACTCCTCAGATGGAGACAGAGACAACTAATATGGGCCTCACAGTTCTCATGGGGCCAGAAGTCAAGCAGCCTCCCCAGGGAGATCTATCCATCTTCTGACAGCACTCTGGCCTCTCTGGGGTGCAAAGAGGACCTCGGCAAAAAGAATTGGGACACATATGATCAGTCAGACCTAAACAAAGCACATGGGTAGCTCTGAAGAAAGAGGGAAGTGTTCTGATCCAAAAATGCTTCATGGAAGAAATGATATTTGAATTGGAGCTTGAGTAGACTTTAGAAAGATGGTGAAAAAGAAGAGAGGAAGGGGCAACAAATGCAAAATTGGTGCCAATCTTGGGCCAGGCACTGTGCTAGGCACAGGGGCATATGGAGATGGATGAGATAGAATCACTATCTCAAGGAGGCTCCGTGAATAATGTGCAAAGGAAAGGGAACAAGCACTTTTGACCAACTAGTGTGTGCAATACGTATTCCTTCTCGTTTCAAGAATATTTGCACTGGAACCAGAGAGAAGAGAACACTGAAACTGGGTTAAAGAACTGGGATTTCAACACAGATCTCTTAGACTGCAAAACAGAAGCTAGCTTTTACCACTGTGAGCTAGTGAGCTGTGAGCTACCACCATGAGCTGGTTGTACCGTATTTACGGTCTTTCAGCGTCTCAGCATTCTATGTTTCTCTACCCCCTGTTGCAGGTGTTACCAGCAATGATATCAAGACATGCTTTGGAAGCTCTTTTGGCATCGACTATGACTATACAGACACAACACAAATTGGAGGACGTTTATCAGGAGAAGCTTGTAAAAAATTTGGAGGTGGCAAAACGGGCAAGTATTTAGTAATGGGCTTCCCAAAAAGAGAAGCCAGATTTTCCCTTGGACACAAAATCGGGGCATGTACACTATTCCCCCCCCGCCACCAGCTGATTCCATTTCAGTCAATGGTCATACTGCATATCTGCTGAACACCCCAAACCAATGACCTGTAGTGGCCTTAGTTTGAATTCTGCATGGGCTGAGATCACCTTAGAAATACTTGACTTCGTATGGTGCACCCTTCTAGATTTCAAGCACTAGACAAAGATCTAAGTAAGAGCTGGGATGAAAGGAATGTGCAGATGGAACCTGGAAAGCCGACTGTTGAGATAAAGTCCCATGAGGTACAGTCCAGAGGGAGGAAACAAGTTTGCTGAGAGAGAAAAATGTGGTTACCAAGTCCAATCTCAAAGAATATTTATTAGAGAAAGACTGTATAAGAATATTTTGTAACATCTCCCACACAGGTCACTACGAGTGTTCATGTATTCATTCATTCATTCAACCTGTTTTGAGTAATTTTTTCCAGGTGGGAGACACAGAGGATGCAGGGATGACGAAATAGTTTATAGTACAATGGATCAGTACATGAGGTTCAAGTTACTCCCATTGCATTGGGCTACTCATGTCTCCGGGCCTTAGGTCAAATCCTTCTCTCTGATGCCCTTCCCTCCTCCTTCCACTTACCTGCCAAGATTTATCCATTCTTCTAGATAACTCACCTTTTTTCCTGACCACCTCCCCACTGCTACTATAGATCTGACCACATCTTTCTCTGCACCCCTACTTAGAGAGAAATCTGTCATAGCACATACAATATTTGATTGTATGAAGATTCCCATCTTCTCCCTCCTCCATGTTGGGTTGGGCTGTCTTCCCAGTGTCTGCTCTAATCCAAAAGATGGGTCTATTTCCAAGTCTTGGTGCTTCTTTTCTGCCTTGCCCTGCTAGTTAACCGAGCAAGGTAGAAGAATGGGAGACAGCTCCAAGGAGAGCACTTAAACTCTGTTCCAAATCTCATTAGCAGAGCTTGGCATTTTAGGAAATGAGCTAATGTGGTTATTCTCTCGATGGCAGTCAGTGACGAGAAGACAGTGGGTGTGGAAGACATCATTTCTCTGGTGCAAGGTGGCAGCTCTGGCTGGGGAGGTGGCTTGACACAAGACAGGAGCATCGTTACGTACCGTTCCTGGGGGAGGTCATTAAAGTATAATCCTGCTGTTATTGATTTTGAGGTAAGTCTTTTCGCAGTTGAAGAAACTCTACGTTCACGAGGAATGAAAGTGAAGCAGACCAGATCATTTCATATTTCTTATTATAAGCCCATCAGAGAACAAGATTAAATGTAACGGCACGCTGAACTGGTGGCCTTCCCCGTGTGACTACAGGGATACGTGACTCTAGACTCAGGCCACAGGAGAGCTGGGATCACAAGCTTACTATCCGGTGAGGGCCTAGTTTTACACTCGTAGCCCCAGAATTTCTTCAGGATTAAGCCACCTTATAGATATAACAACTCACATACATAAAAGACTTTAAAAATCACATCTGTTAAGTTGGAGGTTGGTAAACTTTTTCTGTAAAGGACCAGAGAGTAAATATTTTAGGCTTTGTGGGCCACATACAGTCCCTTTCATACAAGTTCTTCTTCTACTTTTTTTTTTTTTTTTTGCAATCTTGTAAAAATGTAAAAATCATTCTTAGCTCAAAGGCCATACAGAAACAAGCCGTGGGCTGAGTAAGATTTCTAGCTATAGTTTGCTGCCCCTGCTCTACGTGATCTCATCACAATGACCTCTGGCACAGATGGGATTCTCCCCATTGAAAAATTAGGAAACTGAGGCTCCAAGTCATCAAGTGAATCGTTTCAGGTCACAGAGCTCATATGTGGCAGTACCTGGATCCCAGACCTTTGGACTTAATGTCCAGTTCTCTCTTCCCTCTATCCTAGCACCTGCCTTAAAACCATGGTTCCCAGCCACCAGGGTAAATTTTGCTCCCCTAGGAGACATTTGGCAATGTCTGAAGACATTTTTGATCGTCACAACTGAGTGACAATCTAGTGACAATCTACTCTACTGGGTAGAGGCCAGGGATGCTCCTAAACACCCCGTAATCCACAGGACAGCCGCCCACAGCAAAGAAATATCTGGCCCCTAGTGTCCATAGTGCCAAAGTCGAGAAAGCTTGCCTTAAATCTCTAACCCCACAAAGGAAGTAAAATTGTATTCAAACTGCAAAGGAAGTGGATTGTTCTACCAGTATTGTCACACTATTCAATTCATATGCAAGGGTAGTTCATTAGAAAAAAGAGTTATATTTTGGGCGTTTAAGTAAAATAGTATTGTTTTCCTGTCCATTTTCCCTGACCTTGCTCATTTTCTATAGAGAGTTAAAAATCCCAGGTGTGGATACATTCCTTCTCTTAAAATATATACCAACAGTTAAACCTAAAAATCTATTATAACACCCTCTTCTCTATGAAGAAAGAGGTCAGATGGATTAACCCTGATTGCATTTCTTCTCCAATAAATAAGGGACCATTTTCACACACCTGTAATTCACATAGGGTCTAAAAATTGCTATCATCAGGCTATTAGTGATTTGGGCAAAACTGTAAAATTGCTATCAGGAATAACATATAAACTTTCATGGTCAAGAGGTGAGCTCTTTGTTTGCCTTGAGCAAAACTTCCAAGGGGAAGACTGACATTCGTGACTTGGAGAAGACCCAATTCTGTCTTTTGGGAAAGAGAGCCTGGGTATGGGGTGAAAAAGATATAGTTTGGCTCATGGGTCAGCCACCTTTTTGATGTGTGACCTTGGATGAGTCACTTCATTTTCTGAGCTCCCGTTTTCTGCTCTGTAATATGGGGATAATAAAATGTTACATCCCAAGGTTAGGGAGAGAGAAGTGAGTACTTAGTAAATGTCAGTTGAGGAAGCAGATTTGTGGAGGTTGAGTTAGCTGGCCAAATCTCAGAGCTGGGAAATGGCACAGCCCAACTGGAGCCAAGACTGACTGACGCTAACGTTCATGATCCCTTCGCAACCCATGATGCCCCCTGGAAGGTTGGATTCGAAACATGAGGCTGTTGGCGGGTCATAGAGCAGGGGAGCGACACAGACAGAGCTGTGCTTTGAAAGGAAAATGCTCACAGAGGTATGAAGGATGAAGGAGAGAGAGACAGACAGACAGACAGACAGACTATGGCCACGGAGAGGAAGCCAGTTAGGGAGTTATTTGGAACCTGGAGCTCAGAGTGGAGTCTTATTCATTTGCCTATTCCAGAGCTTAGCAGTGCCTATTTATGGCAGGTGCTTAGATTGAGTGAACATAGGAATCGTGCTATGTGATGATGCTGTTATGGTATATATTATTATATGTTATATGTTATGTTATAGTGTGTTGATATCATACTACTTGCCTACCCTGAATCTTTCCTCTCATTTGTAAAATGGGAACAAGACCGTTGCCAATATCTTTTCAAGCTCTAACATTTTAAGAATCATTTCTCCATCCCTCTTCCCTCTTTAAGTTTCACAGCCCTTCCCAATCCTCTTCATGAGGATTTGGGGAAGGGAAAGGAGAGATGGGGGTCTGAGTGCTGACCTCCACTGGAAGGTCAAAGGGAAGTTGCCCGATGGTCCTGGCCTTCTCTGGAACTAAGAGTCATCTTTAACCAGTGCAGCCCTTTCTGTACTGATTTCCTAACAATGGGGCCAAATTACCTGAACTTCCAGTAATGGTCTTCTCCCCTTGGCTGGGGGCCCAGCCAGTCCTGACATGACCAGCCTGGTGACCTCAGCCACAGCCCCTGGCCACAGGTCAAGGTTTGTTTGCCACGGGTCTTTCTGTACACATTTCCAGGAACCCATTCAAAGCATGGCGAGTGCCCTACTGACCTCTGATTCTTGAGAAGTGAGTTTGCTCCAGTGAGGCTCAGTCCCATATCTGAATGGCTCTGTGACCTTGGCAAATCCCTCCCCTCTCAGAGCCTCAGGTTACTCTCCTGTAAAATGAGAGATCTGGAAAAAAGATTTCATTTTATGGTTATGTGTTAAAATATATAGCTTTATAAGCATGCTGAAGATAACCATATATACATGCAATTTGAAAAATATAGGCTTCTTTTTTTTACTATCATCACATCTAACTAATAAAAATGGTGCTTTATTTTATACTGTTCTTCCTCTTTGCAGTGGTATCTCACATTCATTACTTCTTTAGATCCTCATGTGAATTCTAAGAAGTAGGTTATTATTCCCATTTTATAGATAACAGGACTCAGGCTTGGGGGGGGGCAATTACGAGTTCTGGGCCACACAGCTGGGAAGTGAGCAGCATTTATTTAGCTTTGACTATGTGACAGGCCTTCCCCATCTCTCAACTTTAATCCTCACAATAAACCTGGAGTGTACGACTATTGTTCTCACTTGACAGATGAGGAAGGAAGTCTTCACCTGTAATGGGACAGAGATCACACAGCTAGAAGTTACAGAGCTGGGATCTGAAGCCAGATTTTCTAGCTCCAGCGTCAATGCTTTTTGCTACATCTACTACTTCCCAACCAGGGATTGACTCCCCCATCCCCCCGCCCCAGGCGACATCTGGCAATGTCAGGAGACAGTTTTGGTTTTCATGACTAGAAGGTACTACTGGCATCTAGTGCGTAGAGGCCAGCGATGTTGCTAAACACCCTACAATGCGCAGGCCAGCCTGCCCCTGTCAACAAAGAATTGTCCAGCAGGAAATGCAATAGTGCCAAGGTTAAGAAACCCTAGACTAGGGTCCTGCCTAGAATGGGCATATGTGAATGACTCCGCCACCATCATCCCCCCAACACCCTCAAATACACACTGGCAAACACCACATTCACACCATTAGGGGCGGTGCTCAGCAGTGGCAACACAACTGCGTTAAGGACTTTATTAATTCCTGCAATGAAGGTTGACAATAAAAGACACACACATGCACACAAACATATAAATACTTTATACTCTTCCTGATTCCTAAAAGTGCTGGAGGGGGGCGGATGAGTTGGCACAGATAGCTTCTGGGCTCTTGTCTTCCTCTGGGACCACAGGTTTCAAAGTTAAGTAGGTTGGTGTTCAGCATGGTCCACTGTGTGGTCCTGAGCTGGTCACTCAAACACTCTTGAGCCTCTGTTTCTTCATCCATGGGTTGGGGGATTTCGTACTCGCTCCACAGAGTGGCTGCCAGGATACGATACAACTGGATAAAGTTGAGTGTCTGGCTCTGTGTCTGGCATGTAGCAGGCCTTCCAGAAGCTTGAAGGCCAGTTCTTGGGCTCTGGGAAGTTGGACAGAGCCCAGGGAGGGGCTCTCTGTTCTTTTTGTGCCCACAGTTGCAGCCCATCCATGAGATACTGCGGCACACGAACCTGGGGCCTCTGGAGACCAAGCGCCAGAACCTGCAGCGAGCCTTGGACCAGTACCTGATGGAATTCAATGCCTGCCGCTGTGGGCCCTGCTTCAACAATGGGAAGCCCATCCTCGATGGTACCAGCTGCACATGTCAGTGCCCCCTGGGTCGCCATGGCCTTGCCTGTGAGCAAATGGAGGCAGAGGGTAAGACCCATGCATCCTCACTCAGGTTCTAGCCTATCTTGGCTTAGAGGGGCCAGCACAGAAAGGACCTTTGGGGTTCCCAGCCTCTCTGTTCTATGCCCTCTTGCCCATTGCTCTAGGAACCCACATTCTGAGCTTTATGGCTGACCCCCTACATTTACTGGTTTTTATGCTTTCTCCTTGCCATTAGGACCCTCTCAGATGACTACTGTTTTTTACCAAGGTGTATATGGACAACAGGATTCATTTCCGGAGGGATGTTTCCTAGGGCTGCCATAACAAATTACCAAAAGCTGGGTGGCTTAAAGCAATGGAAATTTATTGTCTCACACTTTTGGAGATTAGAAATCCCAAATCCAGGTGTACTGGCTAGGCTGCTTTCTTCTGGAGGCTCTGTGGGAGAATCTGTTCTCTCTCCTAGCAGATGAGTCAGCAATGCCTGGCATTCCTTGGCTTGTAGCTGCACCATTCCAATCTCTGCCTCTGTCTTCACATGGTGTTCTCCACTCTACGTCTCTGTTTTCTCTCTTATAAAAATACTAGTCATTGGATTAGGACCTATCCTAATCCAGCATGACATCATCTTAACTTGAGTTTATCTGCAAAGATCCTATATCCAAATAAGGTAACATTCACAGGTAATGGAGTTGGAACTTCAACCTATCTTTTGGGGGACACAATTCAACCCACTACAAGGGATAAGTAAGTTGTCATTATAGCACAAGGAGTCATGACTAAAAACAAGGTTGGGGCAAGTAACATAAAGTTTAATGTTTCAATGTTTAAACATATTAAGCTGCAGCACAAACCAACTGGTATCAGAAAAGAAGGTTCTCAAATGAGGGTTAGAAATCCATGTCCCTTAAAGATGAAGAAGCCTAGAGACCTGGGTGTGAATCTCAGCTATTTCACTAACTTACTGAGATACTGGTTAATTGTTTCTTCTTTCTGGGGCCTGTCTTTCTCATCTATGTTTCCCTTTGAGCTCCAAGAATCTCTATGCATGTTCTAATCCCTAAGCTTCCAATTTTCCATGCATACTTGGTACATAGAATGATGGCAGAAATATGGGCTACCAAATCAATGTATAAATCAATCTCATTTGGCAACTGCAATGAAGAAAATGTAAAGGAAAAAAAAAGTCTGGAAAACAAACTGCTGAAGCACAGTGGAGATGGGATAGGAGCCTGGTTTTAAAATGAGATGACAGTGGGTTACAATTTTCTCATTGGGAGAGTCGTTCTAAATGGGAGGCAGGATAGCATAGCTCTGGTGTCAAATAGGCCTTCACATCCCAGTGCTGCCAATTGGCATGTTGGGTGGGCATCCCCTGTAAAATGAGGATGATATCAGTACCTACATCACAGGTTGTGTTGAGGATTAAACTAGCTAACTTGTGTGGCAAGCTCAATTCTAATAAGTAAGAAGAAGATAGAGCCCTATTGGTAGAAGATCTGTCCTGGGTTGGTGCCACATCTAAATCCCTCCTTTGTGAGCTGAAGGGAGTACAAATTGGGTCCCAAGAAGCTGCCTGGTATCCTGTAGGAGGAATTCTGAAAGGGGTGAGCCAGGATGGTGAGTGAATTCCAGAGTCCTTATGAAGAAGGATGCAGAGAACAAAAACCAAGCAGAACAATGACCAGGGCCAAGCCTGGTACAGTTTCCTCATGTGAATTGAAAAAAGGAACTGCCTGTTAGGTGGGTAAATTGGGAGGAACAAAGAAAACCACTCGGGGTTGGTACTGCCCAACTCCAGACCCAGGGATTTCTTGACTTTTCAAGCAGAGTTTGGACTGGGTTTCAGCCCCCATTTGCCTCATTGGCCAGGCAACTTTCCAGAGGGTCCAAAGGTCAATGAACAGAAAGAACAACAAATTCTGTACCAGGCACTATTGCAACACTTTATGTGCACGAACTCCTTTATTCCCCCAAGAATGTGATGAGATAAATATCAATACTACTATCTCCCCAATTCACAGATGAGGACATGGGGGCAGGAGGAAGGCGAGATAACTCGCTGAGTCATCTAGCTGGGGAGTGTCAAAGCCAGGATTTGGACCCAGGTGGTCTGATGTTAGGACCCAAGCTCTTAACTGTTACATTCTACTAATTTACATCCTAAGAGTCTGGAAATTTGGGGGATGGGGGTAGAGGGTCTGAGATGATTGCACTGATTATCAGTTTGGGGAGTGGAGAGGGAGGGTACGGCCCAGGTCACGGTTATAGGGCTGACCTGGCTTAAAGGGACAGACATGAGCTCTGCCTGGGTAACTAGAATTAGAGCATGTCAAGGGCACTCAGAGCCAGTGACTTGCTTGGATCCCTGTTCACAGAGCATAGAGCAAAGTGAACAGGGAGTGTGGACTACCTAGAGATGCCTCTCCAATGATCCAGTGCTGGGCTTGGTGGTGGCCACGCTGAGTCACATGTACACATGATGGGCACTGGAGAAGGGGGACACAATGACAATGGTCAAGGGGGGGTGGCAGGGCGCAGAGGGCTGGGTCCTCCGCACAGTCCCATTTCTCCTGCACGATTACATTCCGTCAGCTGCAGGCAGCTCCCGGGTGTTCCATTAACCTTGTTCCATGCCCGAGGGGTATGGACCTCGGGTGGCCTTGGGGCTATCAGACTAAACTTTCAGCCAGACAGAGATCGATCTGGCAAGGAAATCTAAGGCGGGGGAGTCACCCACCATGGAGACCCATTGTCGTAGGTCCCGAGGGATTTTCCCCGCAAATCTTTGCCTGTAGAGACCGAGCCACAGAGGTGTGAGAAACAGAGAACCGTTCTGTGGCTGCCCCACCAGGGAGTGTGATGACAGAGCTGGAAGGGACTTGAAGATAATCTAATCCAATGATATTCACACTGAGATCTGAGGAAGCTTGGGGTCTCCTAGGGGCTGCCCCAGAGGAGCAGGGCAAACCTGATAGACACCCAGCTTCAAATAGAACAGCTTCACTTTCATCTGACTTCCATGCTGGGGCCCATATAAGATTTCATTTAAGAAAAAAAAAAAAAACAGTAATGAAAAAAATAATGATGGAAAATCCTACTGGATCAGTCCACCCTTTTCCTTTACAGAGGTGAAAGCTCAGGCTGAGAGAGGAGATGGCATGGTCCAAAGGCACAGAGTCAGTAGGAGGCAGCAGCCCCAGGCTAGAGGGATTGTATAAACTGGATTTCTAGAGACAGCCCATGGTCAGTGCATGTGTTCTGATACTCTGTGCAGAGAATCTGTCACCCACCATGGCCCCATCGTTGGAGTCTGAGTGGGGTTGATTTGCAAACCTTCATTTAAAAGCCCAGCTATCCTTTCCATAGGGGTGTCTGGCTGGCCTTTGTGAAGCTCCAGCTGGGGCGAGTTCCCTGTCTGCACACCCTCCACTGGCCCAGCGTCATTCTTCCAGAGACGCGCGCCTCACTGCCTCTCTCCGCTATCCATCTTCCGTGGAACCGCAGGTTCCAATTTCATGAGATGGGCTCCCAGTGGCCTCTTCTCACTCCATCCAGAGTTTCAAATTAAGTGCAAGGCAGTGAGCACAGAGGTCTGGGTTGGCTACACGGAGGCATTTCCCCAAGGAGAGATTGCAGACCACTCTAGGGCAGCGGGATGGGCCTCACTCAACCATCCAAGCTGCCGCTTGTACGCTAACCTCCTTGTCCCCTGGGAAATTATCCATGCAGGAGCCAAGGCGGACGGTCACTGGGGCTGCTGGAGCTCATGGTCTGCTTGCAAATCGGGCAGCTGGGAAAGGAGGAGAGAATGTAACAATCCTGCACCCCAGAACGGAGGCACCTCGTGTCCGGGCCACAGAGTGCAAACCCAGGCATGCTGAGGCCTCTGGGCCCAGGCTGCAGCTGAGGCAGCGGATGTCACCGCCTGCGCTGACCGCTGGATACCGACCGACTTCACTCGGCTGACAGAAGATGCCAATCAACATGGACTTTTTCTTTGTCCTGGACCAGGCCGTGCCATCAACAACCAACTGTTCTATTACCCGCAAAACTCAGTCAGTCACAACTGGGTGTTGAGCGTTAATGGCTCATAGTACTTTGGATCAACTGAAAAATAAATAAATAAAAGAAAGAAAGAAAAAAAAGAAGAAATCTCGATTCATGTCTTAGAGGAACTTATAGGATGGTAGAGGCATAGGGCAGGCAGACGCTCTTGAAACTATCAGTAGCCAACAAAACGAAGTACCATGAGAACGATCTCAGTTATTTGATAACAATATTTGCTCATTTGTAGAAAACGATTATTAGTTTGTAAGATAAGCAGACATACTGAAACAAGGAGAAAAATTAAAGATTGACTTGGGTTCCTTCAATTTTCCTTCACTGGGACTCAACATATTCTCGTATTCCTTCAATTAATCTCTCTTGTTTGCTTGAGTTCTTATCACAAATATCACCTTTCTCCCAATTAAATAATTGGCACACTAATAACGGGCTCACAGCACACTATTCTTTTCCTTCATTGCCTTTTTCGTGATTAGTAATTATATATTGGGTCCCACGCCTCCTGTGACTATTTATGACCTGTCTCCCCATGGACGGTAATCTGGAGGGCAGCACTGCGTCCCCAGAGGTGAGGGCTGTGCCTTGAATCGGAGGGAATTAACAAGCATCTGTGCAAGAAGTGAGGGAATGAACTCAAGAGTCAGTTCAAAAATGTGGTCCCTCTTCGTCAGCCTCCCAGAGTAGAATGTGGATCTGGGGGGGCCGACCAGTTCACGTGTCCGGGCCCACCTGTGGGAGAGCCAGTCACATCAGCCTGTCTCAGTGTCCCCACAGGACTCCAATCAGGCCTCAGAGAGAGAATGTGTGTGTTGCACTGACTTTCTGCGGTCCCAGTTGGTATAAGAAACATATGTTGACTGATATGTGTGTATCAGTCAACACTCCCTATCCTTCCAGAATCCTCAATCTTTTTTGGGCGATAATGAGACATACACACACACACACACACACACGCATGCACGCACGCACACATGAAACAATTAGAAGCAGTTTTAGGGACACAGGAAGTGAATTGCTGAGTTAATGCCAAAATACGTGGTACACAAAATACGTGCCAAAGGAGGCCAGGTGGAAGAAAGATTTACCTTTCTTTGTCTGTATTAAATATACAGAATGGGGGTTGACCTAGACCTTGAGGGATTTTTGAACTAGGCAGAGAGGGAAGAGAACTTTAGATAGAAAAACAGCATGTCACAAAGTTTGAACCTCAGAAAGAATATTAGGGGTGTATGTAGGTGTATATGTGTTGGAATAGGGAGTGGGAATAAAATAAGTTATATAAAATACTTAGCACAATACCTGTCACATGCAAAATTATTAGCATCACTCTTATTGTTACTATTATTAATTACAGCTTATAGTTTAGAAGTTTGTTTCTGAACTCTTTAGATCTATCTGAAAGAAGGAAAAAAGACTCCCATATTCCTTCTCATCCTGTCATTAATTTACTTTTTAATTTCCATGAATAATTAATTTCCATTCGTTATTTACTGTGGAGCAGTAGTTACATCCTAGGAAGCGATAAGAGGCGGATTGGCCAGGCCAAGTGGACAGTTTACAGAGGACATTCAAGCTTGATCTAAAAGCGGTAGTTCTCAGCCTAGGTTGCACATGAGAATCACCTGGGCAGTTTTAAAAACCCTGATGTCCAGAGGCTGCACCCCATACCAATTCAATCCGAATTTCTGGAGATGAGAGCCAGAGATCAGTAGTTTACTATATTCAGTACCTTGTAATAACCTGTCATGGAAAATAATCTGAAAAAGAATATATGTGTGTGTGCGTGTGTGTGTATAATAAAACTGAATCACTTTGCTGCATACTTGAAACTAACACAACATTGTAAATCAACTATACTTCAACAAATAAATAAATAAATAAATAAAAGCTTCCCAGGTGATTCCAATGCAGCCAAGGCTGAGAATTCCTGAGAGCGGAGGAGTCATTACACGTTCACGGGGTGTGTAACAAAAGGGCACCACAGTAAGGTTTATCTGCGTACTGTATCTAATCTTAACAAGGACCTCTACGATTTGTTTTCTGAGTCCCATTTTACAGATGAGGAAACAGAGTCTCTGCGAGGCTGAGCCTGGCGGGTCACAGAGCTGGCAGGCTGGCCAGGGTGTGAATGCAGTCCATCAAGCACGTGCTCCTCCACCTTTGCTCTGGGCTGTCAGCCAGTGGAGGGATTTTGTGTGTGGGGTGCAGAGGAGAGGGAAGAAACCAGAGGCCAGGAAGCTCATCAGGAAGTAAGTGTAGTCCTTTAGATGTGAGATGAGAACGTTGGGATTAAACAATTGCCTGGATCACCTGTGAGCCAAAACAACCAGCCGAGCGATGCCATCTTCCCATCGTCTGAGCCACAGCACCAAGGCCAGTGTCCACCCCACTCCTCTGAGGACGCTGCATCTCCAGCAGCTTTAGAAATGACAATACAGCGGCGGCAGTAGCAGTTTCGGCAGCAGCTACCCTTCACCAGATCAGCGCCCCTCCCTCTTCAAGGATGCCTGGCTCTCACCACGCAAAAGGCATAAAACCCATCAAATGTATTCTCCCTCAGGACTTTTCAGGAGATCTATAATCTACGGTTTTATAGGTAGTGGATGTAAAAACACGGTTTAAAGATATAATCTTCAGCTTGACAAGGTGTCTTTTGAAAAGTAAATTAATGACAGAATGAAAAGCAATAAGAAGAGGCTTTTTTCTTTTTTTCTGCTTTGAGATAGAGGAAGATCTAAAGCGTTCAGCACTCAGTGAATCTCTTCTGAGCTAGATGGCTTTAGCGTGAAGAAAATGGACAGAGAGAAAGGGTAGCCTTCAAAACCACAGTGCAGAAATGAGAGACGGCAGAGGGAAGCCACCGGGTACTGTTTGGGGAAAGGTATGTGACATAGATTAGCAGAAGCACGCTTCCCCGTGAAGAAAAGTGGGGCTTCTACCCCCTCGCTTGGGAAATGACTGAGCACCCTGGGGAGCCCTGTGCTGGGCCCCGGGCTGGGTGCTGGGGGGCCGGGAATGAATCAGACACAGTCCCAGCGCTGGAAGACTGCCTGGCCTGATGGAGGAGGCCTGTGAACCACGCCCCAGGTCCCATACCAGCAGGAAGCCAGACAGCCTGGATAGGAGAGGAGACGAGGCCAGCAGAGTGTAGGAAATGAGTGGGAGTTTAAAAAGCAGAGAAAGGTGAAGAAGGGGCTGGACATCGCACAGGAAATAGTATGTGCAGAGTCGAGTGGTGGGAAACCACGAGGGGGGTGGAAAGTAATTACTGCTCAGCTCCTGGGGGTGGTCGCTGGTCCCCCTCAGGCTGGGAAGAGCTGGGTTTGGAGCATCGGTTTGGTCACTGGGCCTTTCCTGAGGGCAGCAGTAGGTGGTCCTGGGGAGATTTCCACAGATGGCCACTTTCCACCCACATCCCTGCTCTCCTTGGGAGCTCCTGGTGCTTCAACACTCCACAGCCATCATTTTAAAGCACAAGAATCTTAACCCGGATTCACAAGGTTTGCTCTGGTCTGATGCCAATGTACCACTCCATCTTTATTTCCCTCTGCAGACTTTATGAGCCAATAGACTAAAAATCTGTCCTCCCTAACAGGACAACAAAGCCCTGAACGCCTAGCTCTCACCTCTCTCTGACGTCACTTCCTTCCATTTGCTCTTCCTGCAGTCATGCTGCTCCAGCCGTGGAAGCCTTTTTGCTATTCCTCACACATGCCAAACTCTCATGCCTCAGGACCTTTGCACCTGCTTTCTCCTCCACCTGAAATGTTCATCCTCTAAAGGAGTTCATCCAAGAATCACTCCCTTGTTTCATTCACATCTCTGCTCAAATAATACCCCTCCAAAGACGTTACCCTCATTTATTTTCTCTGGTATGGCACTTATCACTACCTGAGATTATAGATTTTTTTCTTGGTATGCCTCCCCCCCATTAATATGCAAGCTTTTTCATGGCTTGATCCCCAGTATCTAGAACAGTATTTGGCCTTAGGAGGGGGTTCAATAAATATTTGTTGTATGAATGAACTGTTTCCAATTTAATCCCTCAAATAGGTTTTCTGTCTCCTCCAGGCCTTTGTACGTACTACCTGAGAAGCATCCCCACCTGCCAGCCCCCATCTTCTCCCAGCTCTTCACCAGCACCCTGCAGGGTATGGATTAGGTGTCCATTCACCCAGAAAGCCAACCCTGACCCCTTCCGCTCCCCCATACTTCATCAGGTGCTACTCCCTGATATGCAGCATTTTCCATACCCTATCACTGTAGGCAACTTATTCTGTCACTATAGTCTCCCCCACCCAGTGACACCTTGCAGGGCAGATGGGGACGCAGATTTACTTTCAGAGCCTCAGTACCTAGCATAGCACTTTAAACACCTAGGAGTTTCCTAGTAAAAGGATGCTGTTCGCTCTCTGGCCCCTCCGTGCTAGAGGCAAAGACTCTGAAACAGTCTTTGCACAGAGCACGTAGGAACTCGTGAGAGACAACCCCATGGAAGACGTTTTTACAGGACTCCCGGGTCCTACAACCTTCCTGGTACATCAGAGGGCAGCCCACGCTACTCTTAGAGACTGTATACATTTAAGAGAGAGCCCACCTTTTCCACCTTAGTAAACGAAAGCCCATCAAATTGAGTTAAAAATTCTGCATTCGTAGCCCAGGGGTTTTCCCCGCCCCTCTGGGAGAGAGAAAGGAAAATATGTTTCCCTTCTATATTAACAGCTTAAAATGTGAGATAAATCCTCCCATCCTAACCTCTTTTTCACAAATGGACTTTGCTGTCCAGTGGCATGATACATGTCTGATGGATCTATTTATCCATCCTATTTCTTTAGAGATAGCAGCTAAGAAGTTTCATCTATTATTTGTCTCTCTCTCCCATTCCCATTTTCCTAACCAAGCATGTGGAGCAGGCAGTTGATGGATGGATGGTGTTTGGGATAAAAGGGGCCAGAATCAGATAGTTTTCAGGATCTGAACAAACTGGCTTATTAACAAGGAGGCCCCTTCGGCGGGAGGTGGTGGGGGAGGGAGGAGTGGATGCCAGACAATGGCCAGTGATGGATGAAGGAGCACCTGGGGTTGCAAGGTGTAGACGCAAGATAACTGGTGGCCGCAGCCTCTGATAATGGGAGTGCCTGGGCTCCGGAGCAGCCTCCTGCACAGAGGTGAATGTCAGACCAGCCTCTTGACTTCCTTTGATAATCCTCCAAGATTCACTGCTGCAAAGGCAAGTCCTATTCCCTCTCCTCTTCCTTTCCGTAAAATACAATCTCCATGCTCAACAAGGGAGAGCTGCTAGGCAGGGTACCAAGGGCCAGATGTCAGGCAGGGTTGGTTCAGCATCCAAGCATGGGAAGGCAGTTGAGCATTGCCATGTGCCAGGCACTCTGGGGTGAGAGCGGTCCCTCTGCGTATGTCGTGTCACTCAAGCTTCATGCTTGTGCCATCGATTATTGGCCCTATATTCTGACGAGGACACTGAGGCATGGAGATGGTAAGGGACATCGTCAAGGCTTCTCAGCTAGGAAGCGGTGGTGTGGGGTCTGATCCCTCTGTTCTTCTGCCGCAAAGCCTTCTAAACGGCTCTGCTTCTCCGCTGCAGGGATATGCCAGACTAGAGGCCTTTCTATCTCTTCTGTGCAAGCGGGCAGGTGGGCATGCACCCACCCTGCAATGAAACTGGACCCGATCCTGTGGCAGCAGGAAGTTGGGGAGCCCTGTGGCAGCCGCCCTCGGACTGAGGCAGTCCTGCCACTTTCGAGCTGGGTGGTCTTGGGCAAATTGCTCAGTCTCTCCGAGGCTCTGTCTCATCACCTGTCAAAGGCAGATAATAAATTCTTCCTCTTTCAGGCATTGAGAGGATTAAGCTGGATTAGGTATGTGAAAGTTCTTTATAACTGGTAATGCCCTCTGCAAATATTAGTTATTATGCTGTTACATTTTCCCTTAATAACCCAGAGCTTGGGATATAAAAGCCTTCCATGTCCTTTATTAAGACATGTCCTAGGGGCTAAGCTATTTTACGTCTTTCTTGTTCTCATGTGTTATAGTGGGTTTAGTACCAAAATGTACTAAACCAGTTTAAAGCGGTTTTAAACGACTTTAGAAAACCAAACACACAAACCACGGTTCTTGTCAACGTTTTGAGGAACCCCCAGAAGCACTGATGTCAACGATACTATGGAGTGCTGACTGTCCCAGGTACTCTCCTGAGTGTGGTCAATTCACATACTCCCGAACCCCAGGAGGACGCTGCTGTCACCATCCCCATCTTACAGGTGAGAAACTGAGGCACAGAGGGGTACGGAACTTGCGTTAAGGTCACAAAGCTAGTAAGTCACAGAGCCAGGCACAAAACAGGCCACAAAAGCAGCAGCATGGCACCAGGGCACACACTTCTAAGCACAGTACCACCCGGCCTCCCTTCATCTGTTTCCAGTTCTGCCTGAGAGGTCGTGATGCTTCCCCCACCCCTGAAGTTCTGCATCCCTCCTCCCTCAATAGTGGAATTAACATTCCAGAAAGACAACTCAAAGAGGAAGACACCATACAGAAGAATCTGATTTCATGACAGGCATTCAATAAGAAGGGATTCTCAAAGATGTAAAGTGTACTATTCCAGTGTGCTACCGTTAGGGTTTAGGTGGTCACAGTAGGTTTAAAATGAATCCACAAATGAGAAAATGAGGTGAAGTTGGAATGTTGGAAGGCGTTTTTTTCCCTAAGTTCTTCTTTATTCATAGCCTACCTCTACTGCACACTGGGCAGGCTTTTTAACCCTCTTGAGTCTTGATTTCTTCCTCAACCTATAAATATGCTTCTCCGGTTTACTCCACCAGAGATGACAGAGTTTTCTGCTCCCTTCCTCTGTAAAGTTTCCCTGGAGATTTCTGGTGGTCCCCAGTGGGTGTCACCAAGTCCCCTAACAAGTACTGTATCTTCAGCCCCTACCTGACATCAGCTATTTTTCTGCCTCTTTCGTTTTAGTCTTTTTTTGCACCGCTGCCCACCAAGCAGGCTGAACACGCCTCCCCCAGCCAGCGCTGTGTGGTTGCCCTTATCTCAAGGTCGCTGTTCCCCAAATTTCATGATGCCACCATCATGTACCACCGATTCACCAAAGTTTCTCCCTGGCCTGGGATGGTTCTGCCCTTGGCTCCACTCACGTCCCTTTTCATTAGTTCATTAATTCATGCAACAATGATTTACTGTTGCCTGCTTGTGCCAGGCCCTGTATTGGGCACTTGGGATACGTGAGGGCAGTAGACAGACACTATCTCTGCCTTCAGGAACGCGATATTTGAGAAGGAATAGGAGACAGTAAACAAATAAATTATAATACAGTGTCCGCAGAGCCTGGAAACATTGGCAAACAGTCATACTGTCATTAAGGACATCTTCAATCTGTAAAACAAAAATATGTCCATCAAGATGCTAATCACGAAGGTCCCCAGGGAGACCTGGCCAGAGTCCTGAGGGCTTTCTGCTCCAGCCCCACTCTCTCCAGAGGGCTTTTTATATAAGTGTCTGGGAGCAGGCCAGAGTTCTCTCCTTTAAAACAAAGACGGCATTTTCCTCTAGATTCTCTGCCAGCAGATGCTCTTCTCCCAGCCTCAGCGTCCCACCTTGATTTCCAGAGTCAGCCCGTCCGTGGCAAGGACGAAGTTTCCCTTTGAAGCTTTCCCTACATGTCACCTGCTGACTGTATTAATATCTACCCCATCAAATTCAAATAAAGATTAAATGAGATAATGCAGGTTAAAAGATTTCATAAACTGAGAAGCACTCTATAATTGGCAGCTATGATTATTATTACTATTGTGAAAATAATTATAATACTTATTATTCCCACAGAAGTTATATTATTATCCCAAGGTCACACAGGAAGGGAGTGGTAGACACAGAACTCCCGGCCCAGACATCAAGCAAACGGCAGAGCTCCCAGAATTTCAGAGATTCGTGCTCTCAGACACAAAACCCTCCCACACCCAGGTATCCTGAGCTGTGTTCAAGCTTCCAGGACCACTGCCAAACGACACTGCCTGGCCCGTGCCCCAAGGATGCCGCAGCTCCTTCACGGGGACACCGGTGCAAGCTACAGTTGCCAAGGTTTCCCAAAAGCACAGTTTGCATTTATTTTGTTTAATTCTTACATTGTGTTTCAGCCTCCTCCTAAATGCATTTGTTTTCAAAAAGAGCCACGAGGGGAAGTTCAGCCCACAAATAAGAATATAATTATTACACAGTTTAGCTATGCCTGGACGTCACCCCGATATTCACCGGTGCTCAGCAATTCAATTGTCTCTCCTTCAAGACCATATTTAATAGGATAAACAATTTCTGCTAAATGCAATAAACGTGAACCTGCATTGTCATCTCCATAATCAACTCAAATTTCCCATTAGAAGCGGTGGCTGTGATTGAGATTCAGAATTTAATTTGGCGGCGCTGGCTTCGACATGCTCGTGTCGGCTTCACGGGAGCCTCCCATCAACCCAAGACAGAACCTCTCTTCCCCATCTCTGGGGAATCTTAAAAGAAGACAGATTATAACGTAAGAAAATTATACGGCCTTGGTATAATGAAAGAGATAAAACATTATTGGATTAGCCTGTTGAAATAACAGCAGACGGCAAAGCAATAATATTAATCCAAACAAGGGCCCGGACCCGTCTGCTCAATTGCAGGGGACACGGGGGTGCAGGAAGGCAGACAGAATCGCCACGCTGGCTGCAGCAACCCCTAAGCAGTAAAGAATCAGCTCCTTCCATGGTTGTTCTCTTGACTCAATTCCAGAGAGCTGGGCGGCCAGATTGGTGGGTGTTGGTGACCTGTGCTTTGGTGTCATGGATGTGTTATGGTCTTGGGTCCCAGCACCCAGCCCAGCGGCAAACTTACAGCAGATGATGTGGCGGTAAACAAAGCGGGTGAAAATGCACAGGATGAATCAATTCACCTTCAACCAACGGTTTTTTTTTTTTCCCCACCAATCTGATTTCAACAAATTCACATGAAGTTATGCAATCCAACAGGAAGTGCCCAAGAGCAAAGAAAATATTCAGGGATGTTTTAATGAGAAGGAATGAATGAGAGCAACAAAGCTTAAAAGATCACTTGACTCAATCTAAAAAATAAAAATATTTTGGGGGGCTTCCCTGGTGGCGCAGTGGTTGAGACTCTGCCTGCCAATGCAGGGGACACGGGTTTGAGCCCTGGTCTGGGAAGATCCCACATGCCACGGAGCAACTGGGCCCGTGAGCCACAGCTACTGAGCCTGCGCGTCTGGAGCCTGTGCCCCGCAACAAGAGAGGCCGCGACAGTGAGAGGCCTGTGCACCGCGATGAAGAGTGGCCCCCGCTTGCCGCAACTAGAGAAAGCCCTCGCACAGAAACGAAGACCCAACACAGCCATAAATAAATAAATAAATAAATAAATAAATTTTTTTAAAAAACCCTATGAGTTTCACAGTTAACAAGATTAGGCAGTCTTTGATTTAAAAAAAAAAAAAAATTTGGATTTTAGTAATGTAAAGATCAACTGCCCTCTTTTTCTCATCTTTCAGTACCTCCCTCCCCAAATGGGATTTGCACAAAAGCATGAGTGAGCGGAGCACAACGTACAGAGGTAGGGAAGGTTTGCTTTGCCCACTGACCCACAGCCATCAGCTTGATCATCTCCTGATATGTTTCCTCTTCCAGCCACCACAACCCCTCCTCTTTTTCTTTCTTTCTTTTTAAACTCTCATTCAGTGATCAATTTCCGTGGCTCTAGTCTCCAGCTCAGCATCTCCTCTGGGCACCCACTCATGTCACAGCAATTCAGCTCTGCACCAGAACAACCACTTGCTTCCTGTGCTCAGCATCCAAAGAAGCTGAGGAGCCCAGATCCACTCTCTTTGTGACGCAGTGGGTGGGGATTTGTCAATCACACACACATACACACACACACACACCACCTTCTACATTTTATTTCATAAAAAGTTCTTTGTTGATCCAAAGTCCAATTTTGAGAGGAAGGGAGCATCACAGTTAAGAGTTTAAAACCCTGGGGACTTCCCTGGTGGCTCAGTGGTTAAGAATCCGCCTGCCAATGCAGGGGACACAGGGTTTGATCCCTGCTCCGGGAAGATCCCACATGCCATGGAGCAACTAAGCCAGTGCACCACAGCTACTGAGCCTGCGCTCTAGAGCCCGCGAGCCACAACTACTGATACCGCGTGCCTAGAGCCCGTGCTCCGCAACACGAGAAGCCACCGCAAGAAGAAGCCCGCGCAACGCGACAAAGAGTAGCCCCCGTTCGCAGCAACTAGAGAAAGCCTGTGCATAGCAATGAAGACCCAACGCAGCCATAAATAAACAAACAAACAAATAAAAATTTAAAAGAAAAGGGTTTAAAACCCTGGAGCTTGAGTGCCCAGGTTTGCAGCCCTGACCCCCCCACTCCTTAGCTGCATAACTTTGGACAAGTCACTTAACTCTTCTAAGCCAATTCTCCTGCTATTTAATAGGCTGATAAGGCATCCACCTTATAAGGCTGTCGTGAGGATGGAATGAATGAATGAATGCACTGAGAGCACTGTGGCTGGCACACACTAATCATTCAATAAATATGAACCACCAATTGCCAACTGACGTTGAATGAGACAGTGTGCTCCTCAAGACAGGAACAGTTTAATATCTATTCATGGATTCATTATTGGGCACCTACTATGCGCAGGGCAGTGGTGGATTGTGGGACTTTCACACGGACAGCTCCCAACACAGTTCCTGGCTGGTAGTAAATGTGAGTGAAATAAAATTGTAGAGATGAGCAAAGTGAAGATTACCAGGATGCCTAAGCCCTTCAGGAGACTATAATTATTGTTTAACTTACTATCTGTTCAAATCAGTGTGCATTTTACAAATAGTATCTTTATTTTAAACATTCTGAATGGCACAGCCCTCCACCTTGGGCCAGCTCCAGATGGGAGCAGGCATGGGGGGTGAGCTGGCCTGATTCCTTGCCATGTGCAGCCCACAGTAGCGTCACCTGCTAGATGCTTTCCCCTCCTTAACAGTTAAGTGTTTCGGAAGCAGGGCCCAAGCAGGGGCTGCCCCTATTTTGAGGAGGTGGATTGTTGCACTGCCTTTGTCTTGTTTTATGTCCTCCAGAACACGGAGACCAGTTTGACCAGCAATTCCACTTCCCATCAATGGGGACATCTATAAGAAAGAAGGTCAATGAACATTAATTAGCCTTTATGACACTCTGGTGCCCTATAGGAGAGGTAAGGTGTATAAACCCTAGGGTTTTGGGAGTCTGAATCTCTGATCTCCCCACTCCAGTCCACTGTCCTTCTTTCAGGCCATTGGCTCACAATGCTCCCTTCTACCACAGGGCCTTTGCACACACTGTTCTCCTTGCCCCAAATACTCTTCTCTCCTCTATTCATCTGGTCAATCCTATTCACCCTTCAGAGCTCAGCTTAAGTGTTATTTCTGTGAGGAAACCTTCCCTGATCCCTAACTCCCCATCACTACTTCATATTTTAAGCTCTCAGAGCATTTTGTAGCAGTTACAGTTGAAACTTTAAATGTATTTCTGGGACGAGTCAAATGATGTTGGTCTGTCTTTCTAAAGAGCAATCTCCATGATGACAGGAACTGTAATCTGATTTGCTCATCACTGAACCCCAGCACCTAAACTGGCACATAGGAGTCCCTGAGTCCATATTAGTGGAATAAATGAATACTTTCCAGCTTAGACACTTCCCAGCTATAGGATGCTGGATAGTTTACTTCTTCTCAGTGTATCAAGCGGGAGCTCTGTTATCTATGTGGCCGTTGTGTGTTTTAAATGAAGTAATAACACTGGGCTCTACCCTCCCTGACATTTGCCTTTCCCTTGAGGATTTCTGGTCGTTGATGAGACTGGCAAATAATCAATTACATCCACCATGATAGATCACGCGTCTGGCTGAGCCTCTAACTTGCAGTGTAGTTCTGGGTACATTACTTAATATCTCTGGGCCTCCCCATTGATAACATGAGATAGCTGGAGTGGGAGGTTTCCAAGGTCTCCTCCAACCAGTGGAAATCCTGTGGCTGTGCCATTACACTCTTACTGGGCAGGTCACTGTGGGGGGCCTGGTTTAGCTGTAGTAGGAGAGGGAGTGGAGACACCCTCGAGCACTTTGCTGGGGAGGGGAGCAGAGCAGTCACCAAGAGCAAAGGCTACAGAGTCAGACTCACTGGACCTGAACCTGGGTCCCTACACCTACTAACTGTGTGACCACTGGGCAAGTTAGCTAGCCACCCACTGAACCTCAGTTTCCTCTATAAAATGGGGGCATTGACAGTATCTACTTCATGAGGTTGTTGTGAGGATGAAAGGATTTAATATATGTGAAATATAAAGTAACACTATTTATTTTGCTCTAAAACCAACTAACCGATGTTTATTTTGCTCTTACGATGGGTTAGGCATCCTTCCAAGTGCTTCATATGCCTCATGAGAGACTTAAGACAACTCTATGAGGTAGTTAATATCATCATCTCCATTTTACAGATGAGGAAATTGAGGCACGAAGAGGTCAAGTAATTTGCTATTAAATGATGGAGATGGAATTTGAACCCACACTGAGTCCAAGCCCTCAGCAAGGTGCCTGGTACATAGTGGACTGCTTAATAAATGTTTGGTGTTTTTATTGGATGTGCCATTTCCTTTTTTAACAGTATCACCAAAAAAGTCACAGAAAGGAAAAGAAAGGGGAGGAGCCGGGGGCAGGGGGAGGCAGTGCTAAGAATTCTTAGAAAATAAACCGGCTAAAGAATCTGAGAACTGGAAGAGACCTTCATCGTAGTCCAGTCGTTCAGTTATTAATTCAACTGCAGCAACTATGTGGGAACCTGAGGACCCATAGGTAAATGGGACATGATCCCTACTCACAGATGCAGGGGAGGTAGACACACACAACCCAAAACAGAATGTGCTAAGAGCTGTAATAGATACATGTTTGAAGTCCTATGGGATCCCACAGGAGAAATTAACTAATTCTACTTGGATTAGAATAATTTTTACAGAAGAAGGGGCATTTGTGTGGGATTTTGAGGGTTGTATAGGAGTTCACTAAATAAAAAAAAAGATAAACATTCCAGAATGTTTCAAAGAGATGACTCGAAGAGGCCATGCATTAGCAGTCCTGTAACATGGAGCACTCTCAGTTGTGAAAATAATAAAATATAAAATCAGGAGTCAAGATGGATCTCAAGTTTCATAGTGTCCAGCTCCCTAGCCCACTCCCCGACTTTGCTCTTGCTCTTTTGAATTATTCTCTGGACTTCCCTAGACTTCCCTTTCCCAACCAACTCTCACAGACTCCTTACTTTTCCGATTGGTGATCTCACAGGCAGGGCCTTGGAATCCAGCAGGACAGATGCAGTCACAGCGTGATCCTGAGAAGATGCAGAGACAGTATGAATCATACCACATGAAGTAAGAGCTCCTAGACTTCACCCCTTCCTCCACATCACAGCTTTTCCATTAGGTTAAAATAGGGCAAATGTTTAATTGAATGGTTTGAAATAAGAAGGTTCAGTGCCAAGAATACCCACTCCTTTCTTGAGGGTCCTTTGCTCATGAAAGCGTGTTTATTCCACCACAGGGAATGATGTCGAGTTGTTGAGGAAAATTACCCATTAGCTGACCTTTGACCTAGACATTGGTTTTGGGGGTCAGAAGCTACATTATTGAAGTCCCTGAGGCCAATGGTCACTGATGCTCAATTTCACCACAAGTAATTGTCTAGTCTCTGCTTGAACATCTCTAGTGATGGGGAACTCACTACCCTTAGATGTCTCATGCTACCTTAGGCCAGTTCTGACATTTTGGAGGTTATTCCTTATGTTAATCTGTCACATGTCACCCTGGAGCTTCTCTCACCTGAATTACATGAACTCTCTTTACAGGACTGTCCTTTATAGGCTGGGCCCTGTCGGCATTCCAGCCTCTGGCTTCCTTTTCTCCTTCACCTCCAAAGTAAAGCCTCCAGTGGGTCCCAGTCTCTAGGTCCAAGTTACACACAAGGCAAGGGGGATTTCAGCACCCCTAGATCAAAACCTGGTGCCGGTGAATGGATCCCACTTCCTGCTGAACTGACCCTCACTTACAGGTTCTGGTCCTCAGGCAGAATTTCCCATTCTTAGGCTGTCACTTACGTCTGCTTTGCTCATTTCCATCCCATCTGAGAAGCTAGACACACATCTCTCCATCTCAGCTGGGCAGGTGGAATCTTTCTCCCTGAGAACAGATCTTCTCTCGTGTCCCCTCTGTTGAGTTTGCTCCAACCATGTTAGTTCTGCCTCGAGTCCTGCTGGCTCCCTGGGCTGGGATATACTGTACCCAGCTGCTCTTGATGCCCTGTTTTGGCATCATGCTGGACCAGACTCTTCCTTAGCCCAACACAACAGGAGCAGAAGATCCCAGGTCCCAGCCTGTCTCACGTTTGCCCTGCTCCCTGCAGTGACCCCGGATGTGACCCTCAAGTTAGCAATCAAGTTCTAGAGGGCCATCCGTGCCACCACCCCCCATCCCCCAATCGTCTCACCATATATTGGTCAGGATATGCACAAGGTGTTTCCCCTGCTCAGCCCAGGGAGGGCCTCTTCTTTGACCAGGACAGAGTCCCAGAGTCCATCCCCACTCCTTGTTACAGACCACACAGTCTCAGCCTGCTCCTGCCTTCAGGTTAATGCTGCTGTCACCCATGTGTCCCTTGTGGCTAGAACCTAGGTATCCTGACAGCCAGAGCAGCCTGTTCTAGATGCCTGCATTCTGACTTCCTGGGAGATAGTCAGACTAACACTGGTCCTAACACTGGTGCATTTCAGTGCAATCCTTGGGTCAAGGCTAGCTCTCCTGCTAGTCTAAAAACTTGGCAAAATCATGGATCCTGTCTGTCAGTGAATTCAGCTGTAGAACAGCTTCCCAGCCCTCACTCTACAACGAAGTCTCTGGTAGGCTTTTTTTTCAGAGGTCAATCCCAGTGATTCGCTTTAACTATTTTGGGCTGAGGCCCAGGGCTTCGTGTTTGTGAAAAGCTCCCTGGGTGATTCTCAGGTGCAGCCTGAGAGGACATCAGGCGCCTTGCCATAAGTAGTACCTGAGCGCAGGCACCTCCTTGGTCCAACTCTAATTCATTGTGCTCCAGGGAGGTGGTGCTCCATGGTGAGTCACACCCCGGCCACAGATTAGAACTACCCGGAGAGGAGGGGGTTTAGCCATCCTGATGAGGGTCTCTTCTCTAGAGAGTCTCACGTAATGATCACATTTGGGGCCTGAGCATCAGTAGTTCTAAAGATCTCCGGTGGTTCTAATGCCCAATCAAGGTGGAGAAGCTCATCTTTAAGAGGCTCCAAATGGCCGGGGGCGGGGGGGTGGGGGGGACTCATATTTTTTCCTCTGAGAGAAAGAAGGGAGCTTTATGACAGTCCCTGGGGCCTGAGGCAGAGGACTGGGGAACGACCTGGAAATTCCCCTGGATATACACACGAAACCCTGACCTAGAAGCACACCTCTGGAGGGTGTGTGGATGTGATCATGTGTTCCGGCCCCAGAACCAGCCCATCCAGATGACGTCTGCCACAAGCGACACTGGAAATGGTACCTTTCAGGACAGGGACTCCGTTCCCCTGGCAGGGAGCGCATTGGCAGGAGCTGACTTCCTTCTGAAACTCCTCCAGGGCCCGCTTCATGTTCTGCCTCACTGTGCTGGAATAGGCGAAGTCCGTGGCTGTCACCAGTTCGTACAGAGGCTCTGCCTGGGAAGGGGGCAAAGGCGCTCATTTCAACAGAAAACATTCATCACATAGAAACATGAAGCAAGGCTCTACGGGAATGCGCAGGTTTGCTGCATGCAGACCACAGTGGATTCATATGGAACTGGACGATGCCCTACCCTTTCTCATTCCCACCCCACCCAATATCCACCATGAAACGCTCAGAATACTGTCTATACTACCTCATCTGAGGCAAATTCTACCTCTTCGCTCCTTTGTGGTCAGCGTCTCGTGTTGAAGTCCTTTTTTCCTTCTTCTCTAATTAGATTGTAAGCTCCTGGAGATCAGACCTGTATACTGCTCAGCTGTGTCTCCGGGGTCCCGCCCAGAGCTTAGTGAGAGCCGCTAATAAAAGTGGGTGGAAGAATGGAAGGGGGATGGGAGGTCTCATTAGGGCCATAGCAGCTGGCATGGGGGCAAGGGTGCCGCGAGCAGGGTGAGTGGTGTTCTCAGCGGGCACAGCGGTGTTGGAGAGCTGGAAGCCACAGATAGATGTGGTAGTGTCTGTGGGCTTGGAAAAACAGAGGCAACGTCCGAAAAGGTAGTTAAACATGTTCAGAGCCTCTTGGCTCGAGTTTCAGCTCCAGGGCCAGGTTCCTCTCCAGATTTTGTTTGTGATCCTGCCCTAATCTGGCCCTGGAGCGTTTAGGGTCTGTCTAAATGCAGGCAATCACGCCTAATAGAAGCCTCCAGTGGGAAGAAAATTGCTTCCATTTCTTAATGCATCCGATGCTGACCTTCACTCCAGCGGGCAAAGCAAGGTCCCTTGGTGGTCCCGTTGTCTGACCGTTTTGTGGTCAGTGAATTGATCCAGAGGCTGTCTGCAGAAGGGTCCAGCCTGCTGGCCACCCATGGGAGGGCGGGGCTACATGGGGGATAGTTGTACACCCACGATGAGCTCCTCCAACAGCCTGCTCTCCCTGCCAGAGCACCTTGAAAGGCTGCCTTTAACCTGCCGTTAACCCCCAGACATTTTTCTACCAGTACCGAGATCTGCTCCAGGAAATAGAGTAGGTCAGTGGCAGAACCGGAATAAACCGTCCACGTATACTGTGTGCTGGTGACTTACACATATGATCCCACTTCATCCTCACACAGGAGCAGTTACTAGCCCCATTTCAGGTGAGCGTTAAGTAACTTGAACAAAGTCAAAGAACTCAAAAGCACGTTGCCAGGATTCTAACCCCAAATCTGTGGGTTTTTTCCTACTAACTAACCCAAATCTGTGTTTTTTTCATCACATGATGATTGGTGATAGAAATGGCAATTATTCCCATTTCCAACCTCTATCCCAGGGTTCTCTATGATGGCTTGCCTTGGAACTTAGCAGCAATTCCGCAGGGTTCCCTCCACAGCTCCATTTTTAACTTAATATGGCTCATTTGTCCTTTTTTTGGTTTGCTGTTTCTTTTTTCCTGTTTTTCTTTCTCTCTTTTGTCTTCTTCTTCCCTCCCTCTCCTTTCCTTCCTCCTCCTTTCTTCCCCATCTTTCCCAAAAACACAAAATCCCAACTACTCACATTGATCACTGGGTCCTTAGCACACCTGACCTTGTGGAAATTTTATTGATCATATTGCTGCACAGAGATGGTGGGTGCTGTCTATGAAACTCCATGCAGTTCTCTATAATGGACCCTGGTGACTGCTGTTCTTAACGATAACAAATAATTATTGCCATAGCTAGCATTTATTAGGTGCTGAACTAAATACATATGTTATCTAACTTAATCTTCACAACAATCTTATGAGTCAGGTAGACTTCTGTATCCCCACTTTACAGATGGCAAAGCTGAGGCACAGAAAAGTTAATGAGATTGGCCAGTCACAGTGAGTAAGTGGAGGGCAGAAGATCTGAATTGTTACCATCGTGGTTTGTGTCCTTTCAGTATATATTTTTGGATAGGTAGATGGACAGATATTTACTCCAAATTGGTGGCATAAGAAAAGTGAAGTTTTACATTCCACTTTTTTCACTTAACATCATATATTATTGAATGGCATTTTCCCATGCCATTCAATAATCCTTGATAAAATGATTTTTTATGGCTACTGAGTATCCTGTTGTATTGGTGAACTACAGTGTATTCAACTCTACCCTTGTTATTGAATCTTTAGGTTGTTCCCATTTTTCTTTTTCCCTTTGCTACTACAAATATGGTTGTCCTCCTTTATCAGCTGGGATACTTTCCAAAACCCCCAGTGGATGCCCAAAACCATGAATAGTACCAAACTCAACATATACAATGTTTTTTCCTATACACATATACTATGATAAAGTTTAATTTATAAATTAGGCACAGTAAGAGATTAACAACGATAACTAAAAATAAAATAGAACAATTATAACAATACACTGTAATAAAAGTTATGTGAATGTGCTCTCTCTCTGTCTCTGTCTCTCTGTTTCTCTCTCTCAAAATATCTGATTGTACTGTACTTACCCTTCTACTTGGGATGACGTGAGATCATAAAGTGCTTAGGTGATGAGATGAAGTGAGGTGAATGACGTAGGATTTGTGACATAGTGTTAGGCTACTGTTGATGTATCATCAAAAGGGTCATCTGCTTTGGGTGGCGCTAGATCACTGAACCAGGATCGTGATGATGGTTGGATGTCAGGAGCAGATGATGTTGACGGTGGGGATCCCAGGTGGGGATGGAGCAGGGCAGTGTGAGATTTCATCACACTACTCAGAATGGCATGCAATTAAAAGCATAAGTTGTTTCTTTCTGGAGTTTTCCATTTAATATTTTCAGACCGCAGTTGACCATGAGTAACTGAAACTTCGGATAAGGATTACAGTAACATAAAATGAGGCATGTCTTTATAGATACATCTTTACCAACTTTTTAAATGATTTCTTTAGTCGATTCTTCCATTTAGGGATAGTGGATCAAAAGCTATAAACATTTTTAATGTGTTGGATATATACAGTTAAATTCTTTTCCTAAAGGGTTGTACTAATTTATATTCCCGTTTCATCATATAAAAGTTCCCATCTCATCGCTCCCAAGGACATTGAGTATTACAGATTTTAATCATCATTAATTTGACAGGTAAAAAAGAATACTGGGGACTTCCCTGGTGGCGCAGTGGTTAAGAATCTGTCTGCCGAGAGTGGAGAGTGTCATGGACATATATACACTACCAAATGTAAAATAGATAGCTAGTGGGAAGCAGCCACATAGCACAGGGAGATCAGCTCAGTGCTTTGTGACCACCTAGAGGGGTGGGATAAGGAGGGTGGGAGGGAGACGCAAGAGGGAGGAGACATGGGGATATATGTATATGTATAGCTGATTCACTTTATTACAAAGCAGAAACTAACACACCATTGTAAAGCAATTATACCCCAATAAAGATGTTAAAAAGAAATAAAAAAGAATCCGCCTGCCAATGCAGGGGACACGGGATTGAGCCCTGGTCCAGGAAGATCCCACGTGCTGCAGAGCAACTAAGCCTGTGCACCACAACTATTGAGCCTGTGCTCTAGAGCCCACGAGCCACAACTACTGAGCCCATGTACCACAATTACTGAAGCCCGTGTGCCTAGAGCCCGTGCTCTGCAACAAGAGAAGCCACAGCAATGAGAAGCCAGCGCACTGCAACCAAGAGTAGCCCCTGCTCGCCACAACTAGAGAAAGCCCGCGCGCAGCAACAAAGACCCAAACGCAGCCAAATAAATAAATAAATTTTAAAAAATTAAAAAAAAAAAAGAATACTGCATTTTTACTTTAATTTTCATTTTTATTCCTAGAGAAGTTAAAATTTTGCATATTCATCATCTCAGTTCTTCTGAGAGTTGTCTATTTCCTTTAAGATATGTTTCTTATAAATTGTATCATTCCTTACACATGAAAGATTTCATGTGTGGCAAAATTATTTTGTTGTTGTGTTATTTCCATTTAATTACATTTATGGGTTTCCTTATTTAGAATTCAGAATTTATCTTTTCCAGTGAGATCTGGCAGTCTAAGTCTGACGTTATCTTACCAGGTCATGCTACCAAAGCATCTGCATTATAACTGAATCACTCTGCTGTACACCTGAAACTAACATAACATTGTTAATCAACTATACTCCAATATAAAATAAAAAGTTAAAGAAAAACACAAAACCTTCTCTTAATCAGAGTAATTTGCTTTTAGAGAATCTTTAAATAAGTTGCTTTAGTAAGCTGTGATGGTCATTATCAGTGTTTACCAAATATATCAGCTTCTTTTCCTTCTGGGCACTTGGCAGGGCTGTTTTTCCCTGAACCATCCTTAAGGGCAGGTTTGCAATGTGACTTTTTCTGAGCAGTGAAAGGTGAGCAGAGGGCGGGCCCCTTCCAGGTTGAAGCTTTGGGAGCAGAGTGTGGTGACTTTTCCCATTCCCTTACCACTGCTCTGGAGATCTTGGGAGCACAGGACAAGAAAAAGCCTCCATCACCTGGATCCCTGAGAGACTTTCAGAAAAGGTCCCTCACCGATATACTTTGGACATGATGTGTGATTGAGCAACAAACTTTTGTTGAACTAAGTCGTTGAGATTTGGGGGTGTTTCACTGCTGCATAACCTAGGCTCTCCTGACCGCTAGATGAATCACTCACTACTGTATTTTCCCTTCTATGCTTAGCCATGCCAAGCTCCTTACCATGGCTTCTCCATCAGCCTGAATCCCAGACCACAACCTAGCACCTCGACCACTATAGAAATGTACACGGATGGTAGGCTTTGCGACTAGGGTTGCCAGTCAAATACAGAATGCCCAGTTAAAATGGAATTTCAGATAAACAACAAATAATATTTTAGTATATATCCCATGAAATATGTGAAAGATGCTTATCCTAAAAAAATATTCCTTATTTGTCTGAAGTTCAGAATTAACTGGACATCCTGCATTTTCGAGTGCTAAATCTGGCATTCCTCTATGTGACTCCTTTAACATCTCAGAATGTCTTGGGGATTTTTTCATCCCTTAATGACCATTTCACTGGGCCACAAGCTTTTTCCTTCAAGATCTTGTGGTTGTCACTCCATAATCTTTAGGCATCTAGCACTGCGAAGAATTCTAAGACCAGTATGACTTTTATTTTTGTAGGATCTATTTGTTCCTCAAAGTCAAAAATTTCACCACAGTGTGTCTCAGTATTGTTTTATCTTCAGTACTTTTACTTCCTTTTCAATGAGCTGTTCATTTTGCATTATCAGCTCAGGGAAGTTTCCCTTATTATGTGCTTGATTAATGCATCTTCACATTTAATCCTGGATCTTTCTCAGGAAGAAGTCTTTGGTTTTTAGATTTCCACTTCTGTACTCTCTGTCCATCATATTTCTTTTATATCAGTTTTAATCTCTGTCTTTTGCTTCTGCATTACAGAAACATTTTTATAGCACCTTCCACATCACTGACTCAATTTTCTGCAGCGTCAGTTCTGTTCTTTATAGTTTCCAACGTAGTTTTTGATTCTACTACTGTGCTTTTGGCTTCCTACATTCAGCCATTTCCCCTTTCATCTGATCAGTGTCTACACATCTCAGCTTCTATTTTTTATTTCATGAATTCCTTATTTTCCTTAATTTTATTATAACCACAAAGCAAATATATTCTAAAATTTACTTCTATTTTTAGATGTATGCTTGTCTTTATCTTTTTAAAATTTAAAAAAAGTTTTTATTTTATTTTATTTATTTATTTTTGGTTGTGTTGGGTCTTCGTTGCTGTGCGCAGGCTTTCTCTAGTTGCGTTGAGCAGGGGCTACTCTTTGTTGCGCTGCGTGGGCTTCTCATTGTGGTGGCTTCTCTTGTTGTGGAGCACGGGCTTTAGGCACGCGGGCTTCAGTAGTTGTGGCACACGGGCTTAGTTGCTCCACGGCATGTGGGATCTTCCCGGACCAGGGATCGAACCCATGTCCCCTGCATTGGCAGGTGGATTCTTAACCACTGCGCCACCAGGGAAGTCCCTCGTCTTCTTTACCTTGAATGTAATTTCAATCTTTTGTGTTCAAAGTTCTCTTTATATCTGTCCATTGCTTTCTCCTCCTCTTCTTTGAACAAAGAGCCATCTCTCTGTAACCAAAGTTCACCACTAAACACTGTGAATGGGCTCTTCTGTGGTCTCCCTTTCTGCCTACCCGGCTCCTATAGGAACTGTGTTTTCAGATCTTGATCTTCAAGACTCGTTTATGTACACAAGCCTTGGCCAACACTCTGTGTCTAGGAATTCCTTATCGAGTGGTCTCTGCCCTCCTGGAAAGCAACTGCTGCTCCAACTACCTGGTAAGCTCACTCTGCCGAGAATTATTTTGAGATAATGTGAAGTCATATGCAGTTTTCTCTTGCCAGAAAGAGTCCATGCCCACAATAGATGTTTCCAAGTCAGGTTAGCGATGTACAGAAGAAGTGCATAAAACCTTCAACAAATTCACCTCCTCCACCGCTGGAAACATCTCTCATTCTCTAATCTCTTTCCCCTTTCAGCCTCCACAGCACTTCACAACACTACACTGAGAGTGGATATGATACTTTCCAGGGCATCACATACATGCTGGGAAGCCTCTCTGTGCCTTCAGTAAAGTGCTATATCTCTGAGAATGGTGGCAGGTCTGTTTGAGATGCTTAGCACGCTAACATGTGTGTGCTCTCTCTCTTTCCCTCTCCCTCCCTCCCTCCCTCCCTCCCTCCTTCTCTCTCTCTCTCTCTCACACACACACATACACACACACACGTACACACAAAACACACATCCCATATCATATCACATGCTGCTGGACACTCGACGTTCCCAATGCCCAGGCTGGCACTTCCAACATATTTAGATAGATAACCAGGGCAATCCATTAATTGTAAGTTTAAAAAAAGATTCAGGTAAGATATAAGTAAAAAGCAAAGACCAGGGACCTATTTTCTCATGAACTCTGTTCTCTCCCATGCCCATCTGTGATACCAACCAATGTCACCGTGCCATCAGCCAATCCCAGATTTCTCTGGAGCTGCCTGCAAGCTATGGCTGACTTTATCCTTCTCGATGCTTGCCAGCAACTGTACCCTAAGTGTCACTACTGAATAAGTGGCAGAGGAAAGGAATGAATGGCAGCCTTCTTGCTCTGCAGAAACTGAGCATTTGACATATAAATAAAGACACTGGAAAACTGCCAGGGTTGGTAACTGCAGAGCCCCTCATCAGAGCTCCAGCCTCTTAACTCCTCTCCTTGGCTGCAAGAGTAAATCTCCGGGAGGGTGGATGTTGGACCATCAATGACTTTACAGACAATGGCAAGAAGAGGACAGTGTAAGATGTGACATGGACACCATGCCAAAGTCCCCACAGGCAACGACCTACCACTGCTGATTTGTATGACAGTCTTGTTCTAGCAAACGTCTTTTTAGTTTAAGGCTGCAAAACTGCTGTTGTTTGAGTGACAGGTGGTTGGGATCATTATCTTCTATTTACCAAACCCACAGGAGGGGAGGGAAGACATCAAATTCTCAGGTCTGGACATAATAGAGACTCTTGAGCAGTCACAGATGGATGCAACCTGTGACCTTGATTTTTATCAGCCACAAAATTAAGCATACTTAATTTGCAGACTCATGAGAATTAGATGAAATAACATTCCTAAAGTCCTTGGCAGAGTATCATGAACATAGTAGGTGCCCAAAACACGTTAGTGATTACCATGATGTATTATGCTGTCCTGTAAGATAATAATGCATGCAAGCATCTTACTGTTCAGCACAGACTGTATTTTTCATCCTTGTACCCTCCTCTGTTTTCCTACAGTGCCTTAGTTCCTATCACATCTCAGGAACTTAGCTACAATTTGTTGGTTGCGTGAATGAATGTTTAAATGAACAAATAACTGAATGAGTGATTCCCAGATGAAATGGAAACAATATTGATTTAAGAATGCTGGAATTAGAAGCTGATGGTTAATTTCCTTTAGCAACTTTGGGGCCCAAGTGAGAGGGAGGCAGGGTTCTCTAGCTGGTGTTGAGCATTGTATTACAATTGGTTCACTCCAGATATATTTTCCAATATAATGTATGTGCCTCAAGATTAGGGCTTGGGTCTTATTGAGCTCTGTATTCCATACCCTGGCTCAGAGCAATCCTTCAGAAGCTGTTTTCTGAACAGAGAGAAGGATGGGTAGGGCGGTTGCACGTACCTTAATTTTGATGATGTCCGGGTTGTACTGCACCGCCTCTCCCCATTCCTGCATCAGTTCTGCTGTCGGTAGCTCCTTGTATGCCAGGGCAGTGATGTACTCACTTGCCCCTCCTCGCACAAGGACAACCAAGTCATCCACCATGGTGTTTCTCTTGTTTCTGTCTGGAATGGACATGGAGACCTGGCATGTCAGGGGATCCATTTTCACACCTTGGGATTTACTGCAACCTAACTGACAACCTGGTTACCATAATATTTATGGAGCTTGTCTAGGAGATGTAGGTGGACAATATGCATCCCTGCCAGCAAGGGAGTCACAGTGCAAGGGGCAAAAGGGCAGTTCAATCATATATGACACAAGCTGGGGACAGGACAAGAAAGGGACATTTATTTTTAGCATCTGTAAGTGCTAGTTGCTAAATGAGTCTATGGAAGACAGATAGCTGATAGATAGATACATACATACATACATACATAGGGATAGATTAATAGATCATAGGTAAATAGATTGGTAGGTAGAGAGATAGATTATTAATCATTTACGTGTCATTCACTAATCTAACGTTGTATATGTATTAACTCAACTAATCTTCACTATGAAATAGGAACTATATAATCCTTACTTTGCAGATAAGAAATCTTAGGCACTAGGGTGATGGAATTTACCCACATAACCCTGTGCAAGCTCTAAGTGAAATCATTTCTTTGTCTCAGATGACAAAGGGGGGAAAATTTGTAAAGGGTGAGCATGGGATGTAATAGATACTCACTAAACAGTGTCTACCATTATTATTTTGACTTCTCATGGAGTTTGCCAGAAAGCCCCCAATCCTATCAATGAGTCATTCCTATTCTAATTTCTCCATGTGTCCAATGCCAAAGGAACTGGTGGCAAGTGACTATTCCATCCCACTCTGAGCTTGCAGCACCTGAGCATCATAAAAAAGGGGTCTTGTATACTACTGGTTGGACTGTAAATTGATATAACCATTTCAGAAGAACTCGGCATTACCTAGTCTAGAAGAAGTACATACTCTACAACCGAACAATTTCACTCCTGGGTATATTCCCTGGAGAATCCCCAGCACATGTGCACCAGATGACTGTGTGAGAATGTTCACAGCAGCATTGATTATAATTGCTTGGCACAGGAAATAACCCCAATTTAACAATAGGATGAACAAAGTGTTATATTCATACAATAAAATGCTATGCAGCAGTGGAAATGAACTAACTATAGTTACACACAAAAACATGGTGTTGAATGAAAAAAAAAAAAAAGAACTGAAAAGATTACATTCCATCCACATAAAGTTCAAAAACAAGCAGCTCTAAGCCATATTGGTTAGCAATACATGTAAGTGGTAAAACTAACATGAAAGGAAGGAGGTGTTTAATATGGAAGTCAGGATGGTGCTATCGCCAAAGGGAGGGAGGAGTTGTAATTGACAAGGGTCTTGGGGTGCTGGGCAGTGCTCTATCTAGTAACTTGGATGGGGGGGTTACTTTACAAGTTTTCTTTAAAGAGCACCTATGTTTTCTGCGTGCCTCCCTATGTAAGATGCGTGCTCCAACCCAGCCCAACCAAAATAAACAACAGTATCCACCATGTATCAGTCACAAGAAACTGTTCTAGACCTGCAGTTCATATCATTGTTGTTTCATTTTGTTTTGCCTTGGCCGTGGAACTCTTTCTTCACATATGATCACGTATACAGGGACAAGCTTAGTAAGTAGAGCAGGTGAAGGAGAGCTGCTCTGGGTGCAGAAGGGGTCAGGATTGGAGCTCTGCTGACCAGCCTCTCTTTCCTACTCCACTCGCTGTGTCGATTCCCAACTCCCTTGTGTGGCCTCCAAATTCTCTGCTCCCAGACACCTGGTTCTACACACTGGCTTCAGCACTCACCTGCTGGTCTAACCCACCATGTGGACTCTGCTACATGATTTGTGGCTTAGCCTGTCCTTCTAGTTTCCATCTCCCCCATTGTTTCAGGTAAGGACTAGCTGCCTCACCTGTCTCCCCCACCACCTCCACCTGGCTCCTACCCCTCCAGCCTAGAGCATCTTTTCTCTAGCCAGGTCAACTCCTGGTCCACAGAGAAAATTTTCAGTGTTAGATTTTTCTCCTGCCTGAAAACAACCTCAAGTTGCAATTCAAGTGATCCCTGCCCTAGGAAGCCTGTCCTGATGTTCCAGACCGGGTTTGGTGCTTATCACTGCCTTGTCCTTGCTTCTTTGTTTGCCTACTTCATGTGAGTACCATGAGGATAGGAAGACCATCTCATTCATTTCTGTATACCCAACACGTAGTAGGCGCTAGGTAGATTTTTATTGAATGAATTATTATTTTAATTGAAATGCCTTGGAACACCCAGTCTTTAGCTTAAAGAGCGACTGGGTCTGGGGTTCTAGAGAGGGAAAGATGATAAGCAGAGAAGTCACATGTCCTTGCTACTCACCTTTTATCTCATTGAGAATGCCCTTGCACTTGCCAACCGACACACCCAGCTTGACGTAGACCTCTTCTATGGCAACTCCAACTTTAAAATCATTTTTGGCACAGGCCTGGACATCCTTAAGAGAATAATCTGAAGGAAGCAAGAAAAGAGGCTCATGACCTAGAAGGTAATTTGTCCTGTGCCTTTTCCTGTGATTGATTCCAGAGGCCTAACCCTTCCTGGAGGCCCACAGGGACTCAGGTGAAAATTAATGGGTGGCCAGCCTGATGACAAGAAATGCAAGGTAGCTCCTGGCACCAGGGTAGAGACCTCATTAGAGATCAGCATCGACTTCCCCTTTCAGCCTCTTCAAAGACTCTGAGGGTTTTTGCTGCTCTCCAAAGACAGGACATGCTCAGAGTCACTTTCTAAAAATGTGGCTCCTTATCAAATCTCTAGGGATTGATCCAGTGAGTAGAGGCTGCTGCATGCTGACCCCCTTCCCCTGACCCTTCCCACTCTACTCTTTGGTATAGTAGAAAGAATTTGTTAATTGATTAGTTGAGTTAATGCTTACAAAGTGTCGGGTATAGTGCCTGGCAAAGAAAAGGAGCTGATTTCCCTTATTTCTTCTCCATCTTTGGACCATTGCCCATCTGTTCCTTTCTAATTCTCCCCAAGGCATCTTCCTATCCTGGGCTTGCTGAAGTCTTCGGTATGACTTGTAAACACCTTTCTGTAGCACTGTGAGGTCAGGGAAAGGAGGAGAACAGCTTTGGTGCCTGAGATTGTCTAGAAATGTTGGTGTAGATCAGTTTTCCCCAAAGCATGTTCCTTGAAACATGAATTCCATGATGATATCTCTTTATATTTCTTGTAACAGTAAGAATAACAAGAAACCAGGCTTTTGCAGTCAAGCCAGTGTGACAAATGTTGTATCAAAAGAGGTGAAGTGGTCACTTGATTTCAGCACACCTGTGAAACTCTAAAAGTGGGATCTATTATATGTTTATCCAAGTTGATCATAGAACCTTTCTGTAGTAAGCAATCTGAGGAACTATGAAAAGTGCTTTTGAAACCTCTGGTATGGAGGACAGTACCCTTGATCTTGGCAAGACTGAGGCCACACTGATCTAAATTTACCTTGTACACCATGTGTCCTCTTGCAAGTACACTGGACCTGTAACCAAGCCCTGGCTCTGCCACTCTGTTAACCTGACAAATGCCATGTTGGAGGAAAGAACACTGGATTGGGAGGAAGAAATCATACCTTAGACTTGAAGTTGATTGCAAGTGGGAAGACCTATAATATCTGTACAGAGAATGGACTGAAGAAAGGGAATGGGAGTTGAGTATTAGTTTGGAGGCTCTGATAATAATCTGGAACATTGCTGCTCAAAGTGTGGTCTAGGGACCAACAGCACTGATATCACCTCAAAGCTGGTTAGAAATGCAGAATCTTGGGTCTCAACTCAAACTTACTGAATGAGAATCTACCTCCTACAAGATTTGCAGATAATTCACATTCCTATTAAATTTTGAGAAACACTGTTCCTGGCGTGAGCATAAGGTGGTAACAGTCAAGATAGAGAGAAAAGATAATTTTGGGGGTAGAGCTGATGGGACTTACTAATAGATTGGAAAGAAAGAAAAATAATCAAGGTTGACGCCTAGGTTTTTGCCTTGAGCCACTGACTGAATGGTGGAACCATTCTGAGATGCGGATGACTGCAAAGAAACATATGCAAAAGTTCTCTTTGGGGGCATGTTAAGTTTCTGATGGTCATTAGACATTCAAATGAAGATATCTCAGAGACATTTCCACATGAGCTCTTGGGTGCACAGAAGAGATTCAGGATAGACATATACATTGGGAATAATCTGCATGTTCAAGGCATTTAAAGCCAGGAGATTAGAGGCTGTTGTCTAGAGGGGGTTATGTAGAAATGAGGACTGTCCAGAGAGAGGGCTGGCAAAGGAGGACCAACATCAACCAATTCAAAAAACGACGAGGAATCTGTAAATGAAACTGTGAAAGTACAGCCAGGGAGGGATGAGGAAAACTAGGAACATAATTCATAACCCCTCCCCCAACAAGGAATAGAGGCCTCTCCCTGTTAACTCACACTTCCACGTGCCCCATCAGGAAAGCCATGGTCCTTAGGCAGCGTACCTGCTCTCTCCATGGCCTCTTTGTTCATGATAAGTGTGTATTCATAAATGCCCCCGAGCACGGCCTCTGTGATGTAGTGGGTCCCGAAATCGCGAAAGAGATCTCTGTACTCCCCGTAGCTGTACTCCAGGGGCAGCCGCTTGACTCTCTGAAGGAATTCGTAATGCAGCATGAGGTTTCTGGGTTTCAGCTTGTAACGTGCTACTTCAAGGTCAGAGCGTGCATGCAGAAATGCACTTTTCTAAATGAAAGACCAACAAGGGAAAAGCAGACCTTTAAAGTCAGGAATCTGGAACAAGAAGATGAACTTTCCAAATACCATCCGATGCTCTTGGCCAGGGGTCATCACTCATGATTCCTTTAGGAGACTTGAGGGAAGATGGCCTCTTTGACAAGCCTTCATTTCTCAGAAATATTCTGATGTACTTTTCAGCTTGGAAGAGCTTGTTCTTCGCTCACTTCCTTACAGTAGCAAATAAGGACCAAGGAGAAAGGGAAGCAGAAGCAGACAAGGCAGGGTGCCCGTGGGCAGGTGCCCGTGGACCACTGAGGGGAGACGGGGTTTGTGGACCTGCAAAGGCAACTTCTTGGTTGATGCTTTTTTTTTTTTTTTAAAGAGAAAGAAGGTTTATTCAGGGAGATACACACTCCACAGCCAGAGTGTGGGCCATCTTGGAAGGCGAGAGAGGCCAGCTGATGCTTTTTAAACTCTGAAGAAAAGGCACTCAAGAAAGAGTAAAAGTGGTACTTTAGGAAGGCTGGACACCGTAGCACATGGCAACAGTCAGCAAAGCTCAGCCTGCACTCAGGATCCGGTGCTTGGTTTTGTAAATCCAGTTTTTTGCAGTGCAGCCATGCCTACTTGTTTATGCATTGTCTATCACTGCTGTCACCCTATCACGGCAGAGCTCAGCGGTTGCCACAGAGACCCTACGGCCTCGCAAAGCCTGAAATATTTACTCTCTGGCCCTTTACAGAAAAAGTTTGGTGACCCCTGGTGTGTGGGAAAGACTGAAACATGGTAATGTTAGATGAAGGTCAAGCATCCAGGAATGTTACTGTAACCCAAAGCGAGAGGTTCCTACACTGCATTGAAGGCTGAGGAAAAGGTGAATGCGTGGGAAATACACATTCTTCCCTCATCTTAAAACTCTCCGCCAGCTTGACCCGTCAGCTCTATAAGCCATGCCGCCTCTCCTCCCTGCCCTGCTCTCCCCCATCCTAGTCCTGCCCCAGTGACTCATGACTCCCTTCTTCCCATCCTTCCAACCTAAGCAGTCACTAGGTGCTCTGTTCTTGACTTTTCTAAATATTTTAGCCTTCTTCCTCTGTCTGGGTTATGATAAAAGCTTCCCCATTGATTTCCTTTCTCCCTCTGGCTGCCCTCAATGCTCCAGTCAGAGCTGATGTCCTAAAACTCTGTTATTACAATGCCCTTCTGGGCTTAAAACAAAACCCTGCATTGGCTCTCTACTGCCTGCAGAATAAAATCAACTCCCTTACTCTGAATGTAAGGACTTCACAATCTGTCCCCGAGTAGCCTCCTTGTTTCATCTTCCACAACCTTGAAGTTTTCCCCACCCTACCCCGCATACCTGACTATTCTCCACTGCCCGCACCGTACCTCAGCATCCGTCTAACGTTTCACTCTTCCCCACATCTCTTTCATAATATAATTTTGCACATGTTTCTTCTGCCAGAAATGCTCTTCCCTCCCTTTTCTGCCTGACACACACCTACTTATATTTTAAAGTCCTGCTTACCTGTTGCTGCCTATATGATGCCATCCCTGAATTTCCCTGACACACACTCCATCTCCCGGGATTGCACTGCATGCGGCTCATATTTCCTTTGTAGTGTAGACCATGCTATATTACAACTGATATCAAAAACAGGACTAAGTTATCTGCAAACGTGTTTACCTCTCCTACTAGACTGTGAGCTTGAAGGCAAGAATCATGTTATATTTGTCTCTAGGTCCCAAGTGTCTAGTTTAGTGCCTAGCACGATGTAACCATTCTATAACTGGCTGTTTGAATCAGGGAGGTGGGAGGGAGGGAGGGAGAGAGAGAAGGAGCAAAGGATGGTACCCCTCTCCTTCTCTCCGAACAAGGCAAGTTCCTTTTAATCATCCTGTCCTTCATCACTATATTTTAGTCTTGAGCACCTACCAAGTGCCATCCTGGATCTAAAGAGGAAAGAAACAGCCTCTGTCCCCAAGTTGTTCACAGCCGAGAAGATGAAGGAAAATAAGCAGAGACAGTTACAGTCTAGTTCATGTTTACGACTCATTTTCTGCTGGTTGATATTTTGGCAGCAGAGAACTTTCTGAGCCCCTCACCACTCCCTTTTTCTCACATAAATCGCTGTAGACTTTTAATTTCCTCCATGTTCCTCTCAGATTAGTTTGCTACCACATCATGCTCATGTTGCAAACTCTCAGCGACCAGAGAATAAATGCACCTCGTTCACTCTGGAATCCAAGATTCTTCAAGTCCACCCGCCTGTCACCTTACTTCACACTCCAATTGCTCCTCTTCCACTAAGTCATGGGCTTTGATCTTCACCTTATGGGCAATAGGGAGCAGCTGATACGATTAGATTAGTATCATAAAAACATTTTTCTGGAAGCACATAAATTTGAAGGGGCAAGTTGGAAGATAGGAGACCCATTAGGAGGGCCAAAGCCAGAGATGAAAGGGCCTGGGCTAGTGAAGATGTAATCAGGGTTTGATTAAGAAATACTGGATGGCCAAGACATGGACACAACCTAAATGTCCATCGACAGACGAATGGTTAGAGAAGATGTGGTATATATATACAATAGAATATTACTCAGCCATGAAAAGAATGAAATAACGCCATTTGCAGCAACACGGAGGCAACTAGAGATTATCATACTAAGTGAAGTAAGTCAGACAGAGAAAGACAAATACCATATGACATCACTTATATGTAGAATTTAAAATATGACACAAATGAACTTATCTATAAAACAGAAACAGACTCACAGACATAGAGAACAGACTTGTGGTTGCCAAGGCCAGGACAGGGGGAGGGATGGAGTACGAGTTTGGGGTTAGCAGATGCAAACTATTATGCATAGAATGGATAAACAACAAGGTCCTACTGTATAGCATAGGGAACTATACTCAATATCCTGTGATAAACCATAATGGAAAATAACACAGAAAAGAATGTATATATATATATGTATACCTGAACCACTTTTCTGTATAGCAGAAGTTAACGCAACATTGTAAATCAACTATACTTCAATTAAAAAAAAACGAAGAAATACTGGAGAGTGAACCTAAGGGATTTGGTGGCCAACAAATGTGGGAATGAAGAGAAACGAGAGCCAAATATGATTCTGACATTCCTAGCCTGGAAAGGCAGAAGGAAAAGAATGCTATTTAACACAAACAGCTTGGGAGGAAGAGCTTGCTTTGGCGTGTCCACAAGGCATCTAAGTAGTGATAACCAGAGAAGTGGGTGGTGCAGGTCTGAGCTTCACAGAAAGGGGAGAAGCCGCGGTGAAGGCTCATGCTTGTCCTGGTAGAGGAGGGGGGCAAACAGAAGAGTCACCTGCGGCAGCTGTAGAGTAAGAAGGGAAGAGGACCACAAATTAAATAGAGAACAGGTGGGGCTATTAGAACCCAGGAAGGAAACTCACTGATAAGGAGGAGAAAGCAAGCAGGAGAAACAGGCATGTGACCACAACAACACCCCCAAGAAGTTGGAGGTGACCCCAGAAGAGGTCTTGGGTGACAATCTGGAGAGGAATTTCATCTGAATATTTGGAACAGAAGTCAAATTGCTGGGAGTCCAAAAGTTTCCAGAGATGATTTAGTCTTGCAAAGCTATGTTCTTCAGCTTAATGAAAACCAAGGGAAAAGCTCATTAGAAAATGAGAGTACACAGAGAACTATATTCAATAACCTATGATAAACCATAATGGAAAAAGAATATAAAAAAAAAGAATGTCTTCATATGTATAAATGAATCACTTTGCTGTACAGCAGAAATTAACACACTGTGAATCTATTATACTTCAATAAAAAAATTAAAACTGAAAAAGTAACATTGTAAATCAACTATACTCCAATAAAATTAAAATAGTAAAAAAGAAACAAAAACAAAAACAATGCCATACTAAAAAAAAAAAAAAAAAAAAAGAAAGTAAATAATTATAGAAGGCCACCCCTGTCTGGCCTTTCTGAAAAGTAAGTTAATGTAAGGCCAAGGTATTTTTTGCGAAAAGCTTTTTAAGATAGCAAATATAATTGGTAGCCATTACTAGTAGCAATACGGAATACAGACACATCTGTGGGCATGAAAATTCAAATGAATACATAGAAATGGAAGAGCAGCCAAGGGTACTTACCGTATGAGAGAATCGTTTGGTCCTGCTAATAAAATGTTTGCCGTTACCGCTTGTACTGCTAATGCCAAGTTCAAATATCCCAGGTATTTTAAAACCAAAGCTGAAACTAGACTTGCTAATTGCTGTCCTTGTGACACTATGTTCGAAATCTGAGTATGATTCATATTCTGTCAGTGCAAATTCATATTTGCCTTGGGTCTGAAAGAAGAAAAAAAGAAAATGTTCCTTATGTCATTTGACTTACATCAGTTCAATTCAAGTCAACAGATACCCACTGTACTCTTACTATGTTCCAGGTACTAGACTAAGGACTCCGGACACAAAATACTCAAGAGGCGCCCACGTCTCCACCCCCAGGGCTCTTGATCCAGCAGGAGAAACAGATGTGTCCAACACTATGGGCTGATACTCAGAGGTGGGCGCTTGATTTGGAAGTCAACTGACAGAAACGCAGGAGAACATTCTGGGCTGTAGGCAGAGATGTGGAGGTGGGCAAGGGCAGGGTGTGGTCCAGAAACTGTAGGGATGCTAGTGCAGCTGTATCAGAAGACACAAGAGTGAGGGGAAGACAAAGGTGCTATGAGAGAGTGTGCTGGCGTCCAGATGCCGAGGCTCCGGATGACTTACCAAAATGTGAGCTTAATCCAAGAATGAGCCAACCGAGGAAGCAGCTGAGCATCAGGAAGTTCGTGATGGAATAGTGGTTGGGTTGGAAGGGATGAGTTTGGGGTCAGAGAGACAAGCCAATGCGGAGGCCGTTAAGAGGAGCTCAGTGACAGCTGACGAGGGGCTGGTGAAAGGCAGTGCAGGGGCGATGCAGGGACAGGGCAGCCAAGTGCCTTTGAGAACTTAAAGGAGCTGTCAGCTCGAAAATCAGCGCTCGTGGTGCTGCGCACAGGGAACTGCCGAGGGCGCTGCCTCAGTGGCCTCCGAGTGACCAGCCCCAAATCGTCTCCGCCCACATCCCACCGGCTTCTGGATTCTTGCAGTCCCTGTAACGCCTCAGCTTCCGAGGAAGAAAAGCAGGTGTGATTCCGAGCGTGGCGGGGAGTAAGGCACCCAAGGTGGGAGGCACCATTTTCTCGCTGGGTAACCCTGGACATTGGCCTAAACCTCTCTGTGCCCCGGTTTCTTCACGTGTAAAATGGATATGATAACGGGTCCTTCACTGGGCTTGTTCTGAGGGTTGAGTTTATGTGAGTAAAACACTGTACAGTGCCTGGCACAGGGCTCAAAACACAGCTATGGAGAGAGAAAGCTCTGTATCCTGCCTGGGCCAGGAGCTGTTTTTACCAGGAGGATAAATGGCTACTCTGAGATCCTCCCTTGAAAGTGGAAGCCACAGGGATGGAGCTGGACACCACGGGGGAGGGTGTGTTTGTCCCAAGGCTCATTTTGTCTTTTTTCAGCCAATAACTATGTGTGGGAGGAGGGGCGCAGGAAGGGAGAGGGAGGAGGGGTAGCGGTCTAACCTTCAGGACCGCACAATTTTAGACGTGAAAACTACCATCCACATCATGCAGTCCAGCCCCTCATTTTACAGATGAGGAAACCGAGGCACAGAGCAGAGCAGGGACTTAGCCTAAAGTACAACTGGGACCTGTGACAGAGCCAGGCCTGGCACCCCGGTCTCTCCCTCAGTTCTCAGGTGTGTGTGTCACACTGTAACACAGTCTATTCTAAACCCCACTTCCTGTGAGATTGCTTTTAAGTCTGTTTGTTAATAACACAGGCTTATCTTGGTACAGCATTTTATAACTTTAAAAAATGCTTAGAACAATGCCTGGTTGTAATAGGCAAGGACTTGATAATAACAAGAGTTAACACTTCCTGTCATCTGGCTGTCTCTGGATGCTAGGATTCTTGCATGTCTGTCATGATGATTCTAGTATCACCTGGCATCTGAGACATCTATCTCTTTGCCACTCAACTGACTACGTTTATTCAAACCATTGACTCGTGATTCCAGTCACGAGGTTAAGTCGCTTGTGTCACTTCCTACCCCACTGACCATTTGCTTTTCCATCAGTGATATAATTCTTTGTTTGTAATGTCTATATAAACTCTGGAAGTCTAGGTAGGGTGTCCCAGCTGTCATACCAATGTTTATATATGAAAGTCTGTGAAATTTTCCAAAGACAAAATAAAGTATGGACCTACAGTGTCTGTATTTGCTTTTGGTACAAATATGAAACTGAAGCTACCAGTTTTCTCTATCTATGGCTATAAATAAAAAACAAAAATAGCCTTTTTTTCATCCAAAAACAAGAGAAGAGTTAGCACTTCCTGAGACTCACCAATTAAACCAGGTATTGTGTGTGCTAAGCATTTACGCTCACTAATCACCTCGCTAATCCTCTGCATGCAGGTAGAACCTTTATAACTCCCATTTTAAAGACAGGAAAACGGAGGCGCAGAGCCTTTAAGACGACATAGATGGTAAGTTGCAAAGGCATCTGTGAGACTCCAAATCCTAAGCTATGCTTGTCTTTTTTTTTTTTTAATTAATTAATTTATTTATTTATTTATTTATTTATTTTTGCCTGTGTTGGGTCTTCGTTTCTGTGCGAGGGCTTTCTCTAGTTGTGGCAAGCGGGGGCCACTCTTCATCGCGGTGCGCGGGCCTCTCACTATCGCGGCCTCTCTTGTTGCGGAGCACAGGCTCCAGATGCGCAGGCTCAGTAATTGTGGCTCACGGGCCCAGCTGCACCGCGGCATGTGGGATCCTCCCAGACCAGGGCTCGAACCCGTGTCCCCTGCATTAGCAGGCAGATTCTCAACCACTGCGCCAACAGGGAAGCCCTATGCTTGTCTCTTCACGGGAGCTTTTGTTATTACTGTTAGTATGATTAGGGCTACTACATCTCTGTACTGCCTTTACTACACATGGCATGTCAGCCTCACCGCTGTGTCCAGAGGAAGGGACCACCCATTTTACGTATGAAGAATTGAAGCTCAGAGAGAAAAAGCGATGCATCGGCGCTCGGGTCTGGATCCATGCTACTGGCTGCTCTGCCAGTGTCCCTGCCATGGCCCTGCGGTGGCTTCCTGGCTGGCACATACCTGTGGGGTGAAGCTTTCCACATTGTATGGCTTCCGAAACCTCGTGTTGAGTATGTAATGGGGAGAGCACGCACCGGCGTAGTACCTGTGATCGAGAACTGGGCCCTCCAAGTTGTTTGTGAACAAATTTATCCTGCAGGGAAGGGGCGGAGAAGGGCAAGAGGTGAGGGTGTAATCCCAACTGGTAGACCTACTAAAGGACAGCCAAATTCCTTGGTACAGCACTCAAGGCCCTCCACATCTGGATGAAACCAGCTTTCCGGCTTCCTCTCTGGACACTCCCAGCCACAGTCGCAAAGCCAGTCCCTCACTACTTGGGGGTGTTCTTCCTCCAGTCTGCTTTGCTCCTCTTCTGTGTAAGGGCTGTTCCCTATGCCTAACTGCCCTTCCAGCCATTCACCGTTTTATCTCTTACTTATCTTTCAAGAACGGGTTCCGTCGTTGTCTGGTGTGGGCAGCCTTCACTGACCCTTGTACCAAGCTGCGTGCATTAGAGGTCCTCATTAGACCCCGTGCTTGCCCCTTCGTGTATTTATTGTTCTGCACCTAGTGCAGTTGCCTTCTAAGAATGGTCTAGCATGGTAGGCAAGAACATGGACTCTGCAGCCAGATGCCTGGGGTCAAATTCCTGCTCTGCCACTTACGAGTTAGGTAACCTTGGGTACGCCAGTTAACCTCGCTGTACCTCAGTCTCCTCCTTCATAAAATGGGAACAAAGAAAATCTTATCTCTTGGAGTGGTTGTGAGGATTCCACGTGTCCATATTTGTTAAGTGCTTAGAACACTACTTGGTCTGTGATAAAGGCTTGTTATTATTTATGTGTCTGCTGTCTCCCCTAGATTCTGTGCTCCTTGGGGATGGTGGTTTTCTTCTTAATTTCTGTGTGACCCCCATCACAAGACACTAAATTAATTCCCATTTACTGAGGGTCTAACTGGAAACAGACACAGTCACAGATGGCTCAGGGCATCACCTTACTCAATGTCCCTGAAGCCCTGGATGCCATTATGTCCATTTAGAAAGAATGAAAATCCTGTCTCTAATTTGACATTCTTTCTCACTGCCTCCTAAGAAGCCTCCATTCCTGGAGGCTTGTTCTTGCCTACCACGCTAGACCATTCTTGGAAGTCTGCTTTGACTACTACTGACAGCCATTTTTTTGTTCAAAGGAGCTCTGTCGCCTTTTAGCTTCTGCCTGTTGGCCTGTTCTGCTCTACCGGAATTGTCTCAGGCTCTCTTTCCTGTGACAGAGTTTCATGTAGCATAATAATGTATATTCATTTATTTTTTTTTAATACTGTAATAATTACACATATTGGCTTATTGAATCCATGGGTATTATTATTATACCCATTTAACAGATGAGGAAAGTGAGGCACAGAGAGGGCAACCGAACTGCCCGGCAGCTGGCAGGGCCAGGACTCAAAGTCTGAGTGTCTTAAGTCAAGAGCAGAGTCTGCTTTCTTCCCACCACACCCATACCAGCTGCCTCTCGTGTATTAGTTTATTACCATGGCATTAGCTTATTCATCCCTCACAGATTGGAAAGAAGGGTATTACTAACTTCCGTCTACAAATGACAAAACTAAGGCACCACACAGACAAGTGCCTCAGCCAGGGTCCCGTGGCCTGTGAGCTGTATTTCTGCCCCTCCTGCAGGGTCCAGTTAGCCTCTGGTACTGGCTCTGAATGTCCGCTCTGTCACCCTCTCTGCCGTGTGACTTCTGAGAATTCTCTTAACTTTCCAGGCCTCAGTTTCCTTATCGAGGAGATGGGGCTCATAATCACTAGTTTCTAAGGTGGTCCTGGGAGGAGGTTTTCCCCACATGAGGCATCTGTATCTCTAATGACAACCTTTCAGGACGGAGGTCTGACGTTCATTTAGGAAGAGGGAGAACCCCATCCAGGGCCGCTCTGCTCCCCACACTGCGTCACACACGCTGATCTGTGAGGTGTCTGACGGGAGGCCCTCCTCTTCCCCTGGAGGCGGAGAGGCTGCAGAGCGCAGCAGGAAAGGAGGGTGAGCGCCAGGCCAGTCTGGTCCCTTCCGACCCCTCACCTCCCCAGAGGATTTAACCAACTCAGAGGCCCCCAGACTGGCTGCACACAGAGCGGCTGCAGAGCCATGCTGGAAAGGCACTCCTTCCTTCACGGGCTAATTACTTAGCAGCTTCTCCTCTGGGCCAGCCCCTCTGCTGGGGCTTCAGGATAGGGAAACAGATAAACCTCCCTCGCAGCTGTCAAGGGGATTCAAAGGTAATGCTTAGAAAGTACCTAACACAGTCACAGAGCACGTGTCAAATAACCCTTCCCCCAGCCCTCGCGTGGAGCCTCCGTGGCCCCAACACACAGCTCTGCCCTCAGCGCTCCCTCCCTGCAGCCGCGTAGGTCCATCTCTCCGTGGGATGTGCTCCCGGAGGCCCTGGGTCTGTCCTCAGGGAGCAGCCGCAAGCATCCGCTTACACCCCTGCCTTTTTCAGAAAGGGAAAAAGGAGCCACTCTGTGTACAGGTCCCTCCCTGTCTCTTCTCCAGAATCACATTTAACTGTGTGTCCTTCCAGCTCCACGACAGAAGGCGGTAACTTACCCACTGGCCAGGCTGCCAATGGCCCAGTACTGGTCCATTTCCTGCTGACATTTTTTATAAATCCTTCTGCAGTTCCCCTCATCTGACTGGTCTCCACAGTCATTATCCCCGTTGCAAAGAAGTCTGCGGTTCACACACCTCCCTGGGATGGAGAAAAGGGGGTTACCCACGGTCCGAGGCCTGTAAGAGGGGGACTCACAAGGTTGGAGACCCACTGTGGGCCGGACACTTTGCTGCGCCTTTAATGCTCTGTTTGCATTAGTCCTCATGTATTGGGGTGGGTGGGTAATGGAATTCACAGTTTATCCCCCCCAAAGAAGCCAGTGTTATATTTCTGAAAGTACTTGAGGGCAGATCTGATAGGCAGGGGTCGAGTGGCCAGATAGGAAGGAAGGCTGGACTCCTCTGCTTGGCACTGGTGAGAGGTGGTAGGTTTGGTGGGTCCTGTAATAGTACTAGTCGTGGGACCTTCCAAATGTTACCTGACCACCCCCCCCACCTCAATTTACTCATCTGTAAAATAGAGACGCCATCATACCTACCCCCTAGGGTTGCTGGGGATTTAAATGAGTGAAACAGTACTGGCTCATGGTAAGTGCTGGATATGTGTTGTTATTACTATTATTAGTGTTTTGATGGTCCAAATGCACATTGCTGGTAAGTACTGACAGGAGGATTGGAACCTATAGCTTTCTTATCACAAACTCTCCCCACTAAACCACACTGCCTTCAACACCAGAGCCATTCGGACTACTTTTAGATGATAAAATTATTTGGACTGTATGTTTAAAATTATTTGCCTCCTTGAAACTCTTTTCCCCATTGACTTGACTTCCTTTCTTATTTGTATATTCTTGGGGGATAAAGCCCATAAGACAGGTAACCTTTTTTCCTCAGATGTGTCTGGTCATTTTTAACCAATGTTTTGGGGTATTAAAGGCAGAAGAGTAACAATCTGGTTTTCATATGTTCCTTACAAGGCATTTAAACTAAAAGCCCGCCCAAATAACCATTATGGCTTTGGTCAGAATCATGGAACACTGGTCATAATGAGTCCATGGACACCCTGTAAAAGTCTTTCAGATTTATTGGCTGGAGTTTCGCATTTGCAATAAGCCCTAGAAATTGCGCTAAGAATCACTAATTCTTTCTGAGAAGATCCCTAAGCACAGTCCACATGGTTACAGAGAATGTAGACAGTTGCAACTCCCATCTAGGTAATTTGGGTCAAAATACTCTTATTTTTGCTGGAGCCTTGGAGAAACAGGCATATGTTTGCCTGAATGCGCTAGAGGAATGAATTGAAAAGACAAGTGTTTACTTAGCTCTGCGGCTGATGATTATTCATTTGTGTGCCCCTTCCTTCCTTCCTTCCTTCCCTCTGTCTGCCCGTTCATCTGTCTTTTTTTTTTTCCCCTTGCTTCCTTTAATCGAAAATGTTTCACTGACTATCTCATGGGTTAAGGGTTATATTGCACTTGGTGATACAGAAATGCAGGGACTCTCTCACCAAAGAGCTTTCAGAGATAAATGATGCTACCCACCCTATTTAACTGCTGCAGGTGGCTTTGCTACATTGTATTTAGCCTCAAACCTCTGAGAAAGCCAGCAGAACTCACGGTCTGCAAAGAGCTTTCACATCCATTGTGTCACTTGATGCTTATAGCAAACTTGTAAGGTATTAACATCACTTCTGATTTTCTGTTTGGAGAACCAACATGTGATAAGGTTAAGTGGCTTCTCTAAATTACAAAGTCAAAGTAATATTTAACTCGGGATTTCTGATTCTAGCACACATAATTTTGGTGTCCTTAATGTCAGTGAATGTAATTTGAATTCCCCAATTCCTAATTGTACCTCCTCCACTTACCTGCTATATGATCTTGGGTGAGTAACTTCTCCAAGTCTCAATTTCTCAGTTTGTAAAATGGGGGTAATATTAACACCTACATGGTAGGGTTGTTTTTATGAAATGATACATGTAAAAAGACGTCAAGGAGGACAAGGAGGCCTCCTGACCTGACACATGACCCTGATCTTCAGCACTAGGCAATAGCCAGTCCTCCCATCATCATGTGCCATTGGCTCACTTGATAGCTTTCCCCTCCCACTCCTGTGTCCCTTTATACCTGTCTGCGCACACACAAAGCCTTCACATCGCACTTGACTTCTGCATGGTCTGTTGGAAACACAGTCTTCAACTTCCTTGTCAGAGAAGCTGCATGGTTCCCCATGGAACTGAGAGGGCTGGAGCAAGTAGGCATGTCTGTACTGTAGCAGAGAGGAGCAAGGTGAACCAAGGGCAGAGCCTTGGAGACCTGGGGAGCTAAGGGGTACACTTAAGGATCTATATTGCCATTGGCTGGTTGTCTATTCCAAATAGACTGGGAGCCCTCTGAGGGCAGGGACCTTATCTTCAATTTCTGCATCCACAGTGATCAGTAAAGATTTGCTAAATGTGAGGAAAGCATGGGCTTTGGAGTCAAAGGTGGTAAGTGCATTGATGCAGCCAGTTCAGTCTTTCAGCTTGATTAATCCAATGGGTTGATTCAAGTATTCTCATTTACTAAGTAGCTTATAACGCAAAAGCATGCACTTTGGAGCCACTGACTCTGATACTTTCTAGTTATGTGATATCAGGTAAGTTACTGAAGCATTGTGATCTCAATTTACTAATCTATAAAATGGGGATAATGAATTACCTACATGTACAGTTATGGAGTTTCAATTATGAGATATATATGAAACCTCATGTTGTCTGGTACACAGTAGGCACTCAATTGCTTATGCTTATTTTTCTTTTTAATTATTAATAATTTTTAGCAGTCAATATTTCTCTATCTCTAGATTGTTTATTCCAGAAATACTGATTGGATTTCCAAAATTTTGATTGAGCCACCCAATGTTGAAAAAGGTAGGTGCTATTTATGCTTGTCTGTTTTTGATCATAATCATGCCCTCTGGGCTGCCCTCGAGGAGGCTGCAGATGGTGGTGGTGGTGATGATGGTCAACACCAGGCAGTGACAACACAGTGCGACGGGTGCCATGACAGGGGCAGTACAGAGTGCTCTGTAAACGCAGAGGGGAATCCGCAGTGCAGCCTTAGGAGACGGGGAAGCGACATCTAAGCTGAGCCCCAGAGGATGAGTAGACCTGTCAGGCAAACATGGAGAGCTGGCTGAGGAGGGGAGAGAAGGGCAATCTGGGTGGAGGGAACTGCTGTGCCAAAGCTGAGAGACTAGAGAGTATGCACCTTGTTCCAGGAAAACAAGAAGAAATCCATCACAGCTGGAGTGAAGAGTGAAGGAGGGAGAGTGGTAAGAGATGGAGGGAGACATAGCCAGGAGCAGGTGAGGCAGGGCCTCCCGGGCCTCAGGAAGGCTGGATTTAGTACTTCATTACGGGGAAATGAGAAACCACTGCAGAGGAAGGAAATGATCAGATTCGGGTGGTGTCCAAATGCTAGCTGCAGTCAAGATTTTGGTACCACCAAAGGGGGCAAACCAGGATAGCAGCCCCTTTACAGACTGACATGTTAACCAGCCACAGTTATTACGTGCATGGTATCCGGAAATCTAGAAAAGAAACATAGACAACCATCCACCCATGCTCCTTTGCTTTCCCAGAGTCTTTCTTCCTGGAAGGCAGAGGCTGGCAGGACAGCGATAAGGTCTGCAAAGAAGATGCTAGAAGACTAGCCCCAGGCACCAGAGACAAAATGGGTTTGAGGAGTGTGGAGATGACAGAGGAAAGACATCTCCCAATTCCAGTCGAAAGGTTTTGATGAACTCCCAGCCACTGACCCGGCAGACAGCAGTGATGTCCACTGAGGGACCATGTGTAGCAAAGTCTGAGCGCAGAGCTCTGTCTGGCTGAGTGAGTGGATGGATGGACGGCTCATGCTGGGTCTTCCTGGTTTATGATGCAGATGAAGCAATTATCCAGATAATTGGATCAATGTTGATCACATCAGCAGTAATGCCTACTTTGGGAACTGAATGAGCCTGCCTGGCTCTCCACATTGATCCAATTAAGCGTGCAACTGTCCTGGGCCTACTTCCACAGCCTCTTTAGAGTCCTAGCCCACGGCTGGTTCAGTTTCCCAAGAAGCCGGGGAAATGAGAACCGTTCTCTTTTCTCTGACACATATCCTGCTCTTAGAGCTGGCTCCTGGGTCAGCTCTCCTGTGACAAGGAAGATCGAAGAACAAATACTGCAGAGACTGTGTGTTTTGACTTGTAGAATGCTAGACAAGGAGGCCAGTGGCCTGAGTTCAAGGTCTATTTTTGCTACTGGGTGAACCCAAGAAATCACTTACCTGCTCTGGGTCTCTATTTATCTATCTGCCTAACAGAAAGTGTAACAATTATCCTCCCTTCCCTATAGAGATGTCAAGAAATATGATGAGATCAAACAACACATGTTTATGGAGCACCTCTTACATGCCAGACATTGGCCTATACACTGAAGATACAGTATTGAATAAGTTTTTAAGCGCTCACCATTTAATGGAAAGACCAATAATAAAAGAAAAGTAAATGATAAGTGTTAGGATAGAGGAGGAATAAGGAGCTATTGTAGTTCATCAAAGGGTATCTATCTAAGGGCAAGGGGGGCTGAGAAGTCAGGGAAAGCTTCTCAAAAGAGGTGGCCGCTAAGCAGTTTCAAGTCATGAGTAGCTGTTAGCTGGTGAAGGAGGTGGAAAGGTCGCTCCAGCCTAAGAAAGCAGCATGAATAAAGGAACAGAGAGAGTGTGAAATGGTCAGAAAAATACACGTGTTCTGTGTGCTGGCATGGGGCATGTTCTACAGAGACGTAGGCCCGGTCTAAGGCATGGGGGGGCCTTGAATACCATGAGTCTGGACTTGATCCTAAGGGCCATGCATAGACTTTGGATGTCCAAGCTGGGGAAAGACTGGCCAGACTTTCATTTTCAATAGCTCCCCTGGTTGCACCATGAAAGATGGATTGAAAGAGCAAGGTTGGAGGTAGGAAGTCTAATTAAGAAGCTGCTAATGGGAGCAAGGACAGATATGCTTGGCAAAAATCTGAAAGATCAAAGAAAGGATCTGATTGCTCCTTGGAAACTCAGAGGAATAAAATCCATTAATTAAATCAGCCAACATTTACCCAGGTCCTACTATGATGCAGGCACTGTCAGTAATGCCTCAGCCGATCTTGCTGAGGATTAGGGCTCCTGGAAGCTTAGAGGTCTCCCAAAGGCCTGGGTACCTACCCTTTTCTTCTGACAGGGATCACATATGGTCCAGGAGGACCAGCTGGACAGTTCGCAATCAATAGGCATTGAGGTGACATCCACACTCCGCGTCTGTCTAGTCTTGGCAAGGCTCTCGTTGACTGCATTTGACTCAAGAGAGGGTGGCCTTTCACCCCTAAAAGGTCATCATAGAGAAGAGAGTCAAGTATCAGAAGGGAATTAAATATACATCCAACCACCTGTCTGTCCATGCAATAAATATATATTTGCTCATTTGTGCAAGGCTATTCCATTATCAGTCAAGTATAGGTTAATTCATTCAACAAGTATTTATTGAACCCCCAGTTACTGCCTGACCTTATGGCCAGCTGGGGTCAAAAGAGTGCGGAACTCTGGTCAGCTGGATCATCTTGGTCTGATTTTTCAACCTCTGTGAGCTTGCCTTTTCTCACCTATATAATGAGAGAATCATACCTCGCTCATTAGGCTATTTGTAGGATTAAATAAGAAAGTATATGTGAAAGCACTTTATAAACTCTAAAGTGCTTTAGATATGCAGGGATTACAACCACAGCCTGATGTATGACCTCCAGCAATACCCTCCCCGTCTTGGTGCCTCTGTTTTATCCCCTGGAAAATGAGAAGTTTGGACCAGGTGGTCTTTAAGTTGCCCTCTCACATTGTGAGTCTATGAAACTCTTTCTGAGAACAAATCATGTGCAGGATACTATGCTAAAGAGGACACAGAGAATTATAAGACACGGGTTTTGCCTTCTGGAACTCACAGTTTCGCTTAGGATAGGAAAAGAGAAACATGCCTCACGCCTTAGCTCTTCCGGACTTTATCCGGTAGGCAAGCTTTTTAAGCATGCAGGCGCCACGGTCAGAGCTGAGCTTTAGGACATCACTGTGGCTGCAGTATGGAGGCTGGATGGAGGTGGGAAGAGCCCTGAGGCAGGAAAAGCAGGTAGGAGGCTCGAGCAGTGGTACCAACGAGTGATGTGAGCTTGCACCATTGCAGCATCCAGGGGACAGAGAATGGGGAAGACAGACTTACTAGATGATTCTCAGGTGGAATGGATAGAGTGATGGGTAATAGGATGGGGGGGTGTGGGTTAGAGAGAGGCACAGGTTTAGGTTGATGCTGGTTTCTAGTTTGAGTGGCTGGGTGCGTGGGGAACTCAGGAGCAAAGGAATTTGTCGAGGATGATGGAGTTGGGACAAGCGGAGTTCCAGGTGTCTGTGGAACACCTATGTAGTAGAGTCATTTGATAAATAGTTCCTACATAGTTTTGGAACTCAGGAGAGGGATTTGTACTAGGGATACAGATCTGATCATGAAAAGCTTTGGGAGAGGATAAGACGGTTCTTGAGAGATGCCGGCCAAGGACAAGGCCGTTGGCAACATAAGCACAACCAGCTGACAAGGAGAGACTGGTGTCTGCCAGGCCAGGGCGAGGACAGTACAGAGAGGTGGGTAGGGGAGGGGGTGAGGCCAGCGGGGGGGTGGGGGGATGGGAGAGGCAGACGGTGTCACGTCTGCAGAGCAGTCAAGCAATATGAGATCTGAAATCTGTCTAGAAGGTAAGGCAACACTTTTTGTTGAGTTCCTGGCACCCCTGGGACATCGAGTAAAAGAGGGAATGAATGGGCACGTTATTTAATCTGCCTAGGCCTCTGGTTTCCCCATGTGTAATACGATGGGTATATTATGGTTTCTATTTTTCTTGCATCTGAAAGAATGTATAACACTGCAAGATTCTTTGTAATTTGTGTTTCTTTTCAAGGTAAAAAGGGACAAGAGAAGAGGAAGAGGATTAAGATTTGTTGAGTGCCCAGGACGTGTCAGATCCTGCCTGAGATGTTTCACCCATGCCATCTCATCTAATCCTGACAGCAATGCTAGCAGGCAGCAGCCCTCTAGAGAGATGAGGGAAATGGCCGAGAGCCATGCAGCTGGTATGTGGTCATGCTGGGGTCTGAGCCGAGGTCTGCTCAACTCTAAGTCTCTGTTAGGTCCGTTTCTCCACGCTGCCCGTAGGAGAGCCAGGCCAGCATCCACTCTGCCAGTCCCCTCCACCTCCATGCAAGGCCTCTCGCATCCCTGTGTCCAAGATTCAGTCATTGGGCAGAGCATCACATCGTTTCCACTGTCTCAAAATTTTAACCTATCACTCCAGACAAGGTCACTAACAATACATTCTCACTTGGCAAGAGTCCTGAAAAAGAGGATAATATTAACTACAGTGAAATCTATCTCCATGACCACCCCAGAGACCAGCAAAAATCAATTGCCTAGTAAAGCTGGATCTTTAATGAAAGGTCAAAGATTAGTGGGAACCACAGGTGGAGTCTTTAAAATGGTTACTTGAGGTAGAATGCTGCCCAGCATTGGCGGGGGTGGGGGGGGGGTGGGGCTTCAGAATGTGCTCTCATCTACTAATCTGCCCAGGTTTGACTAAACAATATTGTCTGTGATTTGTCTTCTCCTGAGTAGGTATTTGACAGCTCTGCAGGGTATCCTCTTTCTGTTGCCACTAAGAAATAGTTACATTGTCTTTTTAGCAACTTTCCACCCAATTCAGGCCACAGTGGAGACTGAGTAGATAAGTAATGTGCACATGCGCTATTAAGAATCACGATTATTTTCCCCTCTGAGATGTAAAAGCCTGTTAATGGGCAAGATGATCACTTACAGAAGGAACTTGGTAAAAAGTGGTTACAACCACCAGATCTCTTTTCATTATGGAGGTGGCAGTACAATGAAGTAATCAGCTGAATAAACAGCATGTTTGTAAATTACATTGGATAAATGTGTGTGGTTTATTAGTACTATAAAGTACAAATCTGAAAGCAAGGCTAGCATTAAATTGCATCTTTAATTCCTGGGACTAGCATGGACCCAAGGGAGGACAGGGGCAGTCAGGACCTCTATGTATGGTTATTATAACACGTGCCTTCACGCTGTGAATTTACAGAGATGAACCAGATGGACGTTCCGACCAACTGCCTTGACTTCTGTCATTCAAGATCCTCTGTGTATTTTTAATGTTGAAAAATTAAACATGCCCAGAGAAGTACAGAAAACAAAATAATAAATACTCAGGTATTCACAACACAGGATTGGCAATTGTTAACACTTTGGTACACTTCCTTCAAGTCTTTTTTTTTTTAAATAAAAAATAACCTTATAAATTTGACATCTGTGGTTTACACCAGCCCCAGTTCACTTTCCTCTCTTCTTCAGAGGATACTACTGTCATGAATTTGGAGTATATCCTTCCAGCTTTTTAAATGTTTACATACATACATATAGACACAATACATAGCGTTGCTTCTGTGAGCTGCACTCACACTGGACATAGTATTCTAAAACTTGCTTTTGTCAATCAACATTGTACTTCTGGCCTATCCATGTTGATTCATAAAGAGGTCTTGTTCCTTTCTTTTATCTACATGTTCCATCTCAAGACATATACTGCATTCAACTTATTCTTTTTCTTTTTGAAGGATGTTTATATATTTTTTTCATGTTTTGCAATTGCAAACGATGCTACAGCAAACACCCTTCTACAAGTCCTTGGAACGTATCCTCTACGTAAGGACTGGCAAGGAGGTACCTGCCATTCCTCGAAGTGCATGGGATGCAGCTGCCAGCAGAAGGACATATTTCACTTGGTCCCTGTCTCCTACTCTCTTTCTAACAGGAGTCTCTGATCAAATAAAGATGGATCCATCGCGTACGGCAGGATTAGGTCAGCAGTAAATTGCGAGCCATAAGCTTACCTAGACGGGGGTGCATCAATATATTTTGGCTTTCTGTAGAAATGCCCTGACACAACAACTTTCTTGTCACACACAATTTGTTAGGCAGCTGCATCCTTTGCAAATAGCATCCTTCCTCTTTTCTGGAAGGGGCAGCTTCTGGGTGGTGGATTTTCAATTTCTCTTCTCTGTGTCATTTGCTATTGTAGACATGAAATTTAAAGCAAACTCTCAAGGCAGCAAATGTGTGGTCCAGAGACAGAGAAATGGCCTGGGAGTCCAGCACATCAGATCCACAGTGCAGGTGGAGAAGAGATAATGCATTAGCAAGAGGCAGAAAGATACAGGGACATACAGGGGTTCTGGAACCAGAAAAAAAACAGATATGAATCCATATTCTGTTATATCGATATACTAAGTGAGGAGCCTAGAGATAGTTATCTCTCCAAATCTCAGTTTCCCTCTCTGTAAACTATAAACAATAGCGCTTATCTCAAATAGCTTTGAGAATTAGACTTAATATACCTAAGTGCCTGGCACAGAGTGGCAATAAGCAAACATAAGTCTTAAGATGACACAATGAGTATTTCATTTGACTTGATTACAAGAGTAACTAAAAACAGAAACCTTTCTTAGCTGGTACAAAGGAGGTCTCAGCATTTCCTGTTGCAGAACTGAAGGCTATTCCTCCACTTCGTGTATGGAATTCAAACACATGCCACGTTCAAGACTGCTCCATGGAATCGTGGGTAGAGGCCAGAGCACTAAACCTGGATTCAGTAAGGGTTTGAGACTCATGAGATATGAATGAATCTCTCCTCTTCTCTGAGGACCCGTTTGCTCTTCTACACAGTGAGTAAGGATAACACCCCATCTCATGACATCGCTGGATGATTAAGCAAGGTTTCCCAGCCTGTTGTCTATACTCACCCACTCACATCTCCACTTCCTACCTCTGGGTGAACTTCCTAATACATAAATCTGACTGTGTCGATCAATCCTTTGCTTAAAACCCTTCCATGGCTCCCCACTGCCTAAAGGATAAGGTTCAAGCTCCTTAGCTGGTGTACGGGTACCACCACCACCCGCCGCCCCAGCTCCACCCAGGATGTCTCCTGCTGACTCTTCCTTGGTCCCATCTCTGGCAGCTCCCCACTTTGACCTGTGCTCGAGGCTTACTGAAGCAGATGTGTGGCTTCAGGAACAAGCCAGGCTCTCTCATCTCCGTGCCCTTGTCTATGCCGCTTCCTCTGCCTGGAACACCCTTCACCTCCTTGGCCATTTGGCAAATACCTATTCCTATGTAAAGATTCAGCTCAAGCATCCTCTCTTCCAGAAGCCTTGCCAGATTCCATCTCCGGTAAAGCCAATCACTCGCTCTCTTGTTTCCCACCTGCCCCTGTGCTATTTATTGCAACAGCACACATAATATGTGCTCACATGTTGGTTTTCTCCATGAGAACATGAGCCCTTTGTGTGCTATTCACTTCTGTAGCCTCAGAGCCTGACAAGGGGCCTCACATAGGGGTCCATATGTAGGGTGGCTATGATCCCTTTAAACCCTCCATTCCAGACACATTTCCTTGGATCCTGATGGACACATAGGACACACAAGGAAGGCCTTGGCTTCTTTGTTCTTCTCAGGGCCAAGTTGAGAGTCTTGATAACCATAATACCTATTATTCATTGAGTGCCCAATGGGTAGCGAACACTCATCACCCTAGTCTCGGGGTGGTGCCCAGTGGGGGCTGAGTCCCCAGCAGAGCTGACACCAGGGGGTGCGTACAACGGGTAACAGGTGCTCCTCCCATGGGAGACTGTGCGCACACAGCTCTTATGGGATGAGTAAGAGGCATGGCATTAACAGTCCTTCCTCCCACGGGATGGCTCACAAGGAGCCTAGGACAGCTGACAGCTTTAGCCTCTGATGGTAGCAGCTTCTCCTGTACCAGAAGGAGCCCCCAATTGCCATGTCACTGGTGCCTCTTTCAGTGGAGCCCAAGTTTGAACTTTCACTCAGATTAAGTTTGAGCTTTCCACTCAGATACTTTTTTTTAGCCTGTTTTGCACCCTATTAACAAATACCCCCCAAAATTATGAAATAAATTAGCTAGCATTTAACTGCTGCGAACATCTGGAATGTGTGTGTGTATGTGTGAGAAAGAGAGAGGGAGAGCGAGAGTGAGAGCGAGAGAGAGAGAGAGAGAGAGAGAGAGAGAGAGAGTGCGAGAGCCTGAGAACAAAGCGTTTAGGCTGATGAGCAGGTAGGGTAGGTCACTCTCATGTTAAAATCATTGTTATGAATTGGCTTTTTTCCCCATACAGGACAACCCTTTTGCATAAAGAATCATACCAAGGCTTTGTTCAGAATACACAACAAGTATTCTCAGCATGACAAAATACATTTAAACATGTCAGTTTCCTACAAGAACTTTTGTTGAAGTCGGTCGCTGGGTTCCACAACAATATGAAGAGTTGTTGATATTATTTTATCAGATGCATGCAAATTGCTTCAGGAGATGTTCCTTATTTAATAGGCATGTGACAAGGAGAGGGTCTCTATGATGTGGCTTTATATTGCCCGCCATATTACTGATCAGGGAGTCATTCAGAACTGTCACTTACCTGGAACCCGGCAAACTGAGACATGCCAGGGCAGCACAGAGAAGAAACAGCTCTGCCGGTGCCCTGCAAGCCCACACCCTGGATGTCTTCATCTTCTCTATGCGACAGGAGATCTGACTGAGGCTCCTGGATCCACGAAGAGCCTGCACAGGGAGTGCTACTGTCAGCTTCTGTCCCCAGAGAGCAAACAGTTGGGCAAAGTAAACAGAAAGCCACCAGTAACCAGAAATGCCTTAGACTTTGCACGGACAGAAGACTTATCTGTGACTCCAGAAACCAATGAGAATGATGGAAAAATATGCTGCAGCTTGGTTTTTATTCATGTATAACAGACTCTGGGTTAAGCAGCTGAGAGGACAGACGGTTAGTGAGGCAATAAATACTGGGCTCCAGGTCCGGACTGCCTGGGTTCAAATCCTTTCTCTGCCACAGCTTTGGGACCTTGGGCAAGTCACTTTACTTCTATGCCTCAGTTTCCTCACTTGGAAAGTGGTGAGGATCAAATAAGTGCATACAAATAAAGCGCTTAGAACAGGCTCCTGCTGGGCACTCAGACACGTGAGCTATTGTTACTCAGTAAATACAGGGTCTGGAGTCAGACAGGCCAGGCTTTGAATTCCAGTTTGCCTCTTTCTAGCTACGTGATTTTGAGCAAGTCAGTAAGAGGCTGTAGAGCTTTAGAGCCCATCTACCTGAGTTCAAATTGTCTCTGTATCTTTCACCAGCTGTGGACCCAGGGCAAATTATTAACCTCTCTGGGCCCAAATTTCTTCATCTACAAAACAGGGATAATAATAGTACCCACCTCACAGGATTGTGGTGAATATTAGATAAAGTGAAATATTTAAAGCACTTTGAACAGTGCTGGCACATACTATGTTCTCTCTCTATAAGTGAGATGACATTTTTTTTTTTTTTTTTGAGCTGACATTTTTATTGACTCTCTTTGATTCTGTTTCCTCATATGTATATAAACTGGGAGGGCTCTGCCTACCTATCACTTAGGGTCAGGAGGGTTCAGATGAGATGCTAAGTGCGAAAATGTTTCACAAATAGGCATTATAAAAATGATAACTGTATGAGGCTAATTAACCAAATACGTGTTGCTCTTATTGTATAACTTTGGTAGGACTTTATTATATTTAGGGAGCAATAGATGGCTGCCCTGACCTTGTTGGGAAGCGAAGTATAGTAGACGATTGGTATCAGATTTAACTTTTGTCTCCAGTATTTGCTGATAACCCTGAGAGCCACGGTGATAGTAGCACATGGAAAAAACTCAAACGCCTTCACCCTTCACCTATCACCTCTCCCACGTTCAAAGTCAGAGGACTTTCCTTAGGGGTGAACACAGCCAAGGCGGGTACCACTCATGTAGGGTGGCTCAGACTTGTTTTACTTGAGCCTGGAAAAGTGCTTTCCCTTCATCTTTTCATCCTTCTGAATAGCACGCTGATTGCCCTGTCGTTTCGATGTGGCCTCACCATTAAACTGGATGAAAGAAAAATGTGACCCTGAGGGTCTCTTGAAATGGCATAATTCAAGCAAATGTTCACCTCGATAACTCTAGAAATGACTCCCAGGTTGCCTGTGACCAGATGTGGGGTGGGTGTCTTCACATTTTCAGTTCCACTGCCGACATAGTGTCAGCCCCGAATCCCAACCTGGAGATGGTACCAACCCTGCCTCTGGTGGGGAGCACAGAAGTGCAGTGTAAAAGAGGCCTGGTGCAAACTCGAAGGCCACATACAAATGGCCTGGGCTCTCAGATGTACCCCCATCACCGACTCCTTAGAAGCAACAAGTTAAAGTACAAACTGCACTGACCTGGCATTTACGAAACTCATCTGCAGCCCATGAAGAGATGGAGGAACATGGTCGATGACCATCTTGTCTCTGTTGATCTGGCAGGTGTTGGTGAGCGGCCTCGGAGGGGAGAGGCAGCGGGCAACTTGAGGGTGGGCTGGTAGAAAGAACACAGCCTGGATTTGATTTCCTTGAAAAAGCTACCTAATTTCTCTGAGACTGTTTTTTTCATCTGGAAAATGGGGATCATCATAATTCATTATTAGCTACTTCATAAGGTTATTTTAAGGCTTGACTATATAAAACATTAAGCCCTTAACTTACTTTCTCATGCAGGTTGGAAGTGCCAGCCTGCTCCCCGTCCTGACCTGTCTGCTGAAGTAGCTGGGCTGCGGTTGGGAGTGCATATAAGGAAGAGTAGCAAGGGGATGGACGGAAAGCCACAGAAGGCGGAAGACCCTTCACATTAACTGTGCCCAGAACACAGAACACAAGTTCTGCTCTCAGGCCATCCTGTGTGCATTCCAGTTATTATTATCCCAAGCACAAGGCATTTTCTCATCGCTGTCCCAAAGGATGCAGTGACCTGAACTTTGACACAATTGATTGTGGTGGTTAATCATTTGTAAACAAGCAGAAAATTGCATTTCAAGAAAGATCCACGTCCTTTCTCATGTCTGCCTGCGTTTAAGAGAAGCCACATCCTTACAAGATAAGGTTCTTTTTTCACCTCCTAAACCTAAGGGACTTATGGAGGAAGCCACAAATTTTAGAGAGGTCAGTTACACGAATGAATCGTGTGCTCACTCATCTCCCGGCTGTTCTCTCTGCCCAGAATATGTACCACGTGGCTAAATATGACTCATTCTTTACGTTTCATATTAATGTCACTTTCTCAAGAAAGCCTTCCCAATTGACTCTCCTGGGTTTGACTCCAGGCTCCAATGGGTTTCCTGGAATTCCAACCTCATAGCGCCCCCTGGTGGCGTCAGGTGCCGCTCACCTGAGGTCATGTCAGGAGGATGGCAGCCTCAGGCTGTGCTGATAATACACATATTTTTCATGGACAGTTCTTAGCAATTTGACAGTTTTCCCCATATATCATCTTGTTTGATCTTGACAATAAAAACGAAGTATCGTTTTCCATGCCTCTGAGATGAGGTTCCACAATTGGTTCTATAGTTGCTAAGTAGTAAATCTATGACTAGAGTCAAGTTTTTTCTGACTCCTAACCTCTTCTTTTTGTAATTTCAAGGCTTTACCCTCCTCTTAGGAATTTCCAGAACTGATGAAGGTCTAGCACAATTATCACACCTCACCATTCTCTGGCCATAGCTCTCTTCTCTGACCAGGAAAGAGTTTTTTAAAACAATCATGTGCCTTCAGGCTTTTAAATTATATGTAGGAATTCAGAGCTCTAGGTCTATGGATCCACTGACAATGTTGTTCTTCCAGACTTTGAGAACTAATTTTCTAGCCTACAGTTCCACAATCAATGCTATATGTTTTAGGTTTTTCTTATAGCAGCACTCTGGTACCTATTTTTGTAGTAGTTAGCTTTTGCTGCGTAACAAATAATCCCCAAATTTAGTAGCTTAAAATAATAGTCATTTATTAGTTCAAAATTCTTTGGGTCATCAAGTAAGTCTGGGCTAAGCTGGGCGGTTCTGCTGGTCTTGCCTGGGTTCACTCATGCAACCTCAGCCAGCTAAGATGTTCAGCAGGGGTCTGGCTGATACAGAATGGCCTTACTCACCTGCTTGAGGATTTATTCTGTCGGTCTGTAGGTGCTGGCTATTGGCCGACGTGATGGGGTAACTAAGGCGCATGTCTCCAAAAAGACTAAGGTTTTTTCATGGTGATCTCATGGTTCCAAAGAGCAGCAAGAAAGCATAGACTCCAATGCACAAGTGCTTTTAAAGCCTCTGACTGCAGTAGGTTTCTTAATGTCCCATTGGCCAGAGAAATGGCCAAGCCCACATTCAAGAGACAGAGACACAGATAATACCTGTTGATAGGAGGAAAAGCAGTCACTTTGTAAAGGGGTGTGCATACAACATGGGAAGGAATTTGTGGACATTTTGCAATTTATCCCAGACATATGCCACTTTCATGGTGAAGCAGTTAAAAGCCTGTGTACCTTCTCCATTTCTCTCTTTTTCTGTCCTGGTGATTTGAAAGCATGTGTTGAGATAACAGTGTCTTATGATGGAGGGAGCCTACAACCCTGACACACTGGTTGAGGAGAGTCTCTGCTGACCCATAAAGAACTTTCTATGAGTGAGAATTAAACTTTAATTGTGCTATTTCATTGAGATTTTGTGGTCTATATGTTACTGCAGTAACAGCTACCCTATCCTGGCTAATACACTCTTCTTTCACATACAAAACTTGGTGTGTATGTGCATTTTTCTGGAGAAAAAGTCCATAGCCTTCCTCAGATTCTCAAAAGGATCTGAGATTCAAAAGAAGTAAAAACAAAATGAAATAAGAAGGAAGAATTCCTTTAAGAGATGGAACTTTTTCATCTCACAAAATTATCTGTGGTCTCTTTGAAGGCAGTGTGGAGTAGCCTGAAGTGTTTGGGACATCAGACAGACCTAGATTGGCATTTCATTTCTCTCATTTATTAGTTTATATCCTGGACAAATCCCTTAAGCCCTCCGAGCACTGGTTTCCCTTGTTTCAAATGTAGGCTTGTGAACTAATGCTTCAATAATCATTTATTGAGAGCTACTAGATGCCAGGTACAATGCTAGGTGCCTGGATATAAAGATGAATATGTAATAGACCTTCCTGTAAGAGCTGACACCCTGGTGAGAGGGACAGACACAGTAATACATCAGGGCAGTACCGTGTGATGAGGGCAGTGCTGGAGGCTTGCATTAGTATGGTTTGGATGTAGCCAAATGTGCATGTGTGTGCGTGTGCATGTGGTCACTGAGAAACATTTCTCAAAAGTGATGCTTGAGCTGGCCCCTAAGGGGTGAGGAGGAGGTAGCAAACCAAGCACCAAAGGGAGGGCGCGTGGCAGTACAGGGAGAGGCCAGAAAAATCAAGATGCAAAGGTAAGAAATCGCACAGGGTTTGTGTGGAACCAAAGCCGCTCAATGTTGCTGGAGTCTGGAGTTCAGCTTGAGCAGTGGAAAGAAATGAAACCAGAGAGGCAGGCAGGAGGGGCCTGATGGGCAGGGCTAATGATATGGATTTTATCCTAAGTGCAATGGGGAGCTCTTGATGGGTTTCAGGAGGGAAGGAAGGGGACAGCTGTCTTTGTGAGAGAGATTACTCGGCTGCAGTGTAGAGAATGGATTAGAGGGAGGCAAATTGGAGCAGAGAGACGGTTAGGAGGCTGTTATAATAGTCTGCCGAGAGATGATGAGGGCCTGAATTAGGGCAGTGGTGGCACAGATGGAGAAGAAGGCATAAACGTAATATCTGTCTCCTGTCGTTGATAGAAGCCCTTTGTGAAGGGCTTTGTAAACAATGCAGCTGTGCACAAAGGTGGGGTTATTATGACGGAGACTATGGTTCTCTGTTAAGGAAGGTATATTAAGTCCCCAGGGCTGAGCTTGGCAGCTGTTCCGAGCAGCCCCCCTCCATACAGCTCACGATTCCTTCTTGGTTACCTGGTCCTGTGGATTGATGTGCCCAGGCTTGTCTCTCTTAAGTCGAGTTCCTGGTCTTCCAGGCTCACCTTCCCTGGATCCCGGAGGGAACGCGTTATGCCCGTCTTGTTGTTTGAGTCCTAATCAGTGTCTGTGAGCCCCTCGTCTCCAAAGTTTCTGCTGTTGATTTGTCCTTGAGTCCTGGAGAACCTGATTTAAAAGAGCCCTTAGCAGACCGCTGTGATAACTGCATCACCAGAGGTGGTGATGCACATTGGAACTCCTTATCCACGGCGGGGGTGCTATCACCAGGGTGGTGCAAAATGGGGCCAGAAAGAAGTGTGCATGGACCGAGTGGGCAGCGAGATCTTTGGAGGACTAGTGGGCAAAACAATAACTCACAGGAGAAAAGGAAATGGATCTATTATGAACTAGAAAAATGAGAAGGGGAAAAAAAAAGATAGCCAGGAAAATGAATGAAGAGTCCCATCTTTTCATGGAAAAGAGAATAGCTGTTCACAGATCCCCATCCTCTTCCTCTGAGGCAGTCAGTTACACTACATTTCCCAGCACACCCACAATCCTACTTGGCCCTATGACTAAAGTCACGTGGAATACAGGGAGAAGTGACGCGTGCCATTTTACCCTCCCTTGTGCCACTCCACACTCCTTTCCCTCATCAGCCTGCCAAATGTGGATACCCAGGGTGACCTTGGAAGCCAGTGCTGGAGAGGGTGGAACCTCTGGCAGCCTCGATTCCTGCACGACTGCGTGAAGCAGACTCCTCCCCACTCCCTGTTGACTAGTCTACGCCTGAGTAAGAAATAAACTTTTATTGTGTTGAGCTATTGAGATTATATACAATGGAATGCTACTCAGCCATGAAAAAAGAAATGATATTTTGCCATTCACAGCAACAAGGATAGACTTGGAGGGCATTATGCTCAGTGAAAGAAATCAGACAGAGAAAGATAAATACTGTATGTTATCACTTATACGTGGAATCTAAAATGTACAACAAACTAGTGAATATAACAAAAAAGAAGCAGACTCATAGATATGGAGAACAAACTAGTGGTTACAGTGGGGAGAGGGAAGGGCGAAGGGGCAATAGAGGGGTCAGGGAGTAGGAGGTGTAAGATAGGCTCAAGGATGTATTGTACAACATGGGGAATATAGCCTATATTTTGTTATAACTGTAAATGGAAAGTAACCTTTAAAAATTGTATAAAAAATTTTTTAATTAGAAACAATTTTAGGTAAAAAATAAAAATTAAAAATAAAGAAATGCAAATTAAAAAAAAAAAGAAAGAAATTTCTATTGTGTTGAGCTGCTGAGATTTCAGGGTTTTTCTGTTGTGGCTACCATTACCTAAACTAATACACCCTCCTTCCTACAATTCCCATTCCCCACTTCATGGAATTGGCAAGCATCCCTTGGAAAGGAGTCATGGGTTCACAGCAGTGATCTCAGTAGCCAATGTCTATGACGCAGCTCTGGTGGTGGCAGAAAAGCAGCACCTGTTTAGCAGAGGAGGCTCCCTATCTATGCCAGGGTTTGGTTTGTCTTTTGTGTTGAATTCTGCGTCCTCGACTATGTATATCTCTGCATATAAGTATGGATGTGTGTTTCTCTATGGAATACATAGGTGCCCTGTTTCTTCTATTGTAGATGGTCTCTAAAGGGGAGATACCTATTTCTCTCTGGTTGCAAGTAGAGAGGACTAGCTATAGGACACTGGGCATAAGCCAGACAGTTCAGGAAAACAGAGTAAGTGCGCCAAGAATAGGGGATCAACCCTGATGGGGGTGGTCAGCACTGTAAAGACCAGGTAGATGGGAGAGGCCAGCAGTGGGCTCCAAGGTGAGGGCTGGCCAGAGTGCTGAGGGAAGAGGCAGCTGTGCAGGCTCTGCCTCCATCATCTGGGATGTACTTGCCAAATGCAATTGGGAAGATTGGGAAAGCCCTCTAGGTACAAATGGATTTGCTGCTAGTGATTCGGGGCTGGAGAGGGCACACTGCTTGGCTCCTGGTCATTGGCAAGAGTGCTGATCAGAGAGGACTCTACAGTATATGTGAGAAGAAGAGGTAAAGAAGAAACACTAGAAGACAGGTGGGCCATGACAGTGGTGAAATTCATGCTTTTAATGCAGTCCCTAAACTGGAGAAAACTCTTAGACATAGATCGTGAAGCAGCAGTGTGTCCGGGATTCGCACGTGGGCAAGGTGGACGATTCATAGGTCACCCAGTGGTTCTCAGAGTCTGTACATAATTGTATGTCTAATACTGGAGCACAGGACATCATATTTTCTATTAAACACATTCTTGGTTCCCAAACTCTGAGGATATTTCACTGACCCCATAGAGCCCGTTGACATTACTGGCATTGGCAATGAAACATCTCGAGTTCAACCCAGAGCAACAAGTTTTTGTAAATGTTTTCAGATGAAAGTACAGGCAATTGCTTAAAAATAAAATATTGAGTACTCATTTTCTATTTCAGATATTTCCAGGAATGCTAGAAATGTGTAAGGAGGGGAAATGGGATTCCACCTGGCAATGTGCCAGGAAACTAATTACCTGGGGGACTTGAAATGACTCAGTGGATTATGTAGTTACATTGATTTTGTGGATTAACTGCGGCAAATGGTGAAATTTAAGCTACTTTGTTCATCTGTTCATTCACTCACTAGTGGATCAAGTTCAAACTTTACTTAGCCTGGCAAATGAATAATTTCTCAATCTTTGCCTTAGCTACTCTGACCTTCATACCAATCTGAACTTTGCACCAATGTATTTATTCATTCAAATATTTAGATATTTTTGATGTCTACTGTGCAGGGAGCCCTGTGCTAAACTGGGGGATGCAGCAGTAAATATCACCCTTGCTCCATGCCCACATGGATCTCCCAGGCTCCTAGAGGAAAAAACTCGAGTAATTGCACACATCTATAATGATGACCCGAGTAACTGTTAAGGAATAGAATCATATACTTTCCTGATGTCATCGGGGTGGTGGCTTGGGGTGGGGAAGGAACTCTGGGAAACTTCACCTGTGCTTGGAGACCCCAAACCAAAGCGTGAAGTGGTTGAATAGTCAGATTTTTGAATTACTGATGCAATTACTGATGTTACATTGTGTGACCCAGAGTTTCTGTTATCTGGTGTTTCCACAAAGAATCATCCCAACGAACCCTCCTACGCTGTTGGTGGAAATGTAAATTGGTGCAGCCACTATGGAAAACAGTATGGAGGTTCCTCAAAAAAACTAAAAATAGAGTTGCCATATGACACAGCAATCCCACTCCTGGACATATATCCAGAGAAAACCATAATTCGAAAAGATACATGCACCCCAGTGTTCATTGCAGCACTATTCACAATAGCCAAGACATGAAGAAAACCTAAATGTCCACTGACAGATGAATGGATAAAGAAGACGTGGTACATATATATAATGGAATACTACTCAGCCATGAAAAGAATGAAATAATGCCATTTGCAGCAACATGGATGGACCTAGAAATTACCATACTAAGTGAAGTAAGTCAGAAAGAGAAAGACAAAAACCATATAATATCACTTATATGTGGAATATAAAATATGACACAAATGAACTTACCTATAGAAATAGACTCACAGACACAGAGAACAGACTTGTGGTTGCCAAGGGAGTGGGGTTAGGGAAGGGATGGAGTAGGAGTTTGGGATTAGCAGATGCAAACTATTACATATAGAGTGGATTACAACAAAGTCCTACTGTAGAGCACAGGGAACTATATACAATATCCTGTGATAAACCATAATGGAAAAGAATATATATATATATATATATATATATATATATATATATATAACTGAATCACTTTGCTGTGCAGCAGCAATTAACACAATATTGTAAATCAACTGTACTTCAATAAAATAAATTTTTTAAAAAATCCCAAAACTTAGTGGCTTAAAACCTCAATTATTTTATTATAACTCACAATTCTGAAGGTCAAGAATTTGAACAGTGCCCAGCAGGAGTGGCCATCTCTGTTCCATATGACGTCTGCTGGGACTGGAACATTCCAAATGGCTTCTCCACTCAGATGTTTGTTGACTTGGCTGGGAAGTTGGACAGCTCAGGATTGGCAGGGATGGCTTGACTGGGGCCTCTGACCTCCTCGGGGCCTCTGTCCTCCTTGGGGACTCTTTCTCAGGTGGCCATTCCACAGGGGCTTCTGACATGGCAGCTCAGGGCTCCAAGAAGCTGCCAGACCAAGGCTTTAGCCTGGAACTGGTGCTACCTTGCTTCTATCTCATTCTATTGGTTAAAGTGAGTCACAGGGCCAGCCCTTGTGGGAGGGAGTAACACAAGGGTGTGAATACAGGGAGGTGTGATTCATTGGGAACCATCTTTGGAGACCAGCTACCACATTCAGGAAGTAGCATTGTTTAATGAAGTTGTTGTTGTTTTTAAATGTAAGTCTTAATCACGAGGAGCCTCTTTCTCCCCCAAAAGAGTCTACAAATACCTTTCTTTAACTACTGCTTCTAGAAAATATGGCTCACAGAGGGAGGTAAAGGTTTTTGATTAGAGAGAAAGGTATGCCACTGTCCCGCCACCAGGGGGAAACATCATTTCCAGACTCACAGGCGAAACTCCGACTTTGAGAATTGGCAGGTGTAAAGACCAAGGTCTTCCTCCAAAGGACTGAAAGACTCCTGATACATGGAAGCGACACAATCCAGAGAAAGAGAAGTGCAGGGACACTCAGAAGAGGATCAACAGACCTTACAAGCAAAACAAAGCAGGAGGCATGGTCCAACCGGGACAGAGGCTATACCCTTAGCTGAAGAAGATGTCAACATCAGGACCCCATAGTGTATTCTACATATTTCTGCTTAACTGGGTCATAAATCAGACATATGACACTAGGTTTGCCTTGCATACATGTTAAGAGAACAGGCTCTGAGGTCAGAATGTCTGGGTGTAAAGCCTGCCTCTTCCACTCACTGGATGAGTGGCCCTGGGTCAAGTTACTTGAGTTTTTTGTTCAGGCTGGTGAAGGCACTTAGCACAGTACCATGTATACCAAGATTTCAAGAAACTTTAACAATATCATTATTGATATTATCTTGATGGTTAATTACATAATTTCCAATGTATATGTCCCTCCAGCTGGATACCTGACTTGGATGGGCTCTTGTATCTGTCTACTGATGTGAGAATTGTAGCTCCCAGAGTGGGCAAAACCAGAATGATAGCCCTCTTGGCACAGGGAACATTCATGTCTGTCTAAGTGCAGCCAGTACCCAACCTTGCAGCAGCATGTGCTGGGGAGGAAAGCCATGGCCTTGCAAGCCTGACTCCTGCACAGGGTTGATAAACAGCAGAGTCAATGTCAAGGCCGAATCACCTGGGCATCTAAATCATACCGACTCATCAGCCCAAGAAAGATTTTTTTAAAAAATTGCTTGATGTACAAAGTTATTTTAGGAGTCTTATGTGGATTTAAATATGGTTTTGATTTTTATGCAAAATATTAGTTCGCTAGTTTCTATTTATCCTGAATATACTATTCTATTGATTCTGGACCCACGTCTGAATAACTGCATTTGTCAAAGCGTGCCATCACTCTTCCTCAGAGGCGCTCTTCACCTTGGAAATTGACACCACAGTCTCTGTACATGAGCCAGACACGGAGAAATTCCTTGTCTCCTGAGAGGGTAACATGGGACCGTGGGTACGCACAGACTCTGTAGCCCTGCTGCAGGGTGCAAAAGTGGGTGTCTTTGTCCATTTGGGCTGCTATCACAAAATACCAGACTGGGTGGCTAATAAACAACCAGACATTTATTTCTCACAGTTCTGGAGGTTGGAAGTCCAAGATCACGGTGCCAACAGATTCAGTGTCTGGCGAGAGCCCCCTTCTTGGCTCATAGGCAGCCGTTTTCCAACTTCATGTGTCCTTACCTAGTAGAAGGGGTGAGGGAGTTCTCTGGAGTCTCTTTTATAAGGGCACTAATCCCATTTATGATGACTCTGCCCTCATGACCTAATCACCTCCCAAAGGCTCCATCTCCAAATACCATCACATTGGGGATTAGGTTTCAACATACGAATTTTGGGGGGACACAAACATTCACTCTATAGCAGGGGACTTCTGCACTTACTAGCTATGCTTCTTACCTTCCGTTTTCCTGTCTGGAAAATGGGGTTAATTGTACCCACCTCACAGGGCTCTTGTGAAGGTTAACAAGTTAACATTACATAAAATATTTAGAACAGTTCATGACACATGATGAATACACTTCATAAGCATTAGCCATTATTATTCAGCTTCTATATCAAGCGTGGAGGTTTATTCCTGTCCTCAGGCTTCCCCTGTCTGGACCTGACCCTCAACTCCAAGGACTTCCTTGAACAAGCATGAAAAGGGGCAGAGAGATGGCCTTTTCCAGAGGTAGAGTTCTGCCTGACACCTGGCACCTGGCCTGGGCTTTGAGATTCTTCTAAGAGGCAGAACAGAATGGGAGGGAAAGTTCTGGGTTCATACCACCAGAGAACAGGGTGTGAGACCCATTCATGCCACCTGCATACCACCTGTGTGTGTCCTTGGGAAAGTCACATCTCACACAGTAAGACACTCCCTGTGGACAGGGTAGCCGGGCATTTCAGATCCAGGCAGACTCACTGAGAACGGGCAAGCCTGTGTGTCCCGTGTTCCAGACAGAGTCACTTGAATTTCTTTAGGGACCAGAAAGCAGATGACGGCTGGAGCCAGGCTCCTGGAAATGGGCACAAGGACCCAAAGACGCTGGCTGCTGGCTGGCTTGTGTTCAGATGCTTGCAGAGTGAGTGGCTCTTTTCCACCCCCAAATCTGACAACCTATGTCCTCAGAGGCCGAAAGAAAGCCAGCCTGTGAGTGCGTTCTGTGGGCTACTAAATGGCCCCCTGAGTCTGCTCTGTCCTCCCCAGGCAGGCCTTGCTGGCAAGGTTTCTCTCCAAACCTTCTAGAATCAGCCCAGGCCTCTCCAGTCTGCTGTGACCCTCCGCTCCTTTTTGGTACCTTTTCCTGTTACTTCCACCACCCTGGGGTTCATCTATTTGGTTTTCTCTTTGGTGAGAGGGCAGTTCTGCCCTTCATCAACAGCCCAGACACAGTGCTTACTTCTGTTTTGAGGATTTACACTTTTGAGAGGGAGTTGCCAAGGAGCGGGCAGTGTGGACACTGGAGGAACAATGGGCTGAGTTTGAATCTCAGTTCTGATCCTTACTAGCTCTGTGACTTTGGGCAAGTTCCTTTGCTTCTCTGATCCTCTACACTATAAAGTAGAGAGGATAGTACTTGGTATGAAGTATAAAGAATGTCTAGGACTGTGGCGGGAGGGTCACACAGATGTGGACCCATGTGCCACGAAGGTGAATCAAAAGGTCATTCTATCTTAGGGCACCCTAGGGCCAGACTTTAATCCTACATTTAGCCACATCTCGGGCTTTTGACCAAAAGCCCAACCACAACACTCACCAGAACTCTGTCTTTCCAGCTGGGCAGGAAGAATAAAGCCTCCAAGGAGGACTCGCTGCTTTGAGTTTTCAGCTTTGGCCTCAATCACACAGGTGTCCAGGAAAGAGTTGGCATCCTCTAAATACTGAATGAGAGCCACAGTGATAATGACCATCATAGCATAGGGATAATCACAGAAGGTTTTTTAAAAATGGGCTTTATATTGGCCATGGATAAGTGTACTCCCCATGGAGCTACTTAGGCTATCATTTTTTCCAGGCAGCTCTGACCCAATTGCAGAAACATAAATTCTGCAGAACTTTGGAAGAAGGAAAAGTGCCCCTCTCTTCAGCCCCCTCACTGCTCCACGTCTTAGAGTGTGAGTCTCTGTTTGCCAGGACGACGCTGCTGGAGTGAGGCAGGCGGCAGCCAAGCCTTGGCCAAGGCTGCCTTGCCAGATTCCTTGTCAATACCTGTTGACATTTCCAGGCGCCTCTGGTATATTTCTTCATAACATCGGATGGATTACAGGGGCTGTATTGATTTTGTGGTTTCATGTGTGAAAGATCTAATCTTAATCCTCCATTGTTCATTTTCCTTAACCTTTTAATAACATGATAGGGAGGCAACCCATCAGAATGGAAATTGTTTCTGAGTCATGTTGTCATAAATATATGCCACAGACTGTTTTATTTTATGGGAGCAGCCATATTTTTTTGAAATAATAATAATGATAAAATTTGTATGGTGTATTGCAGTTTACAAAGCACTTTCCCCTGTCAACTCATTTCATCCTGATGGCAATCCTGATAGGTAGGAGTTATTTTATTTATTTTGATTTGTTTATTCTGTGAGTCTTTCCACAACATGAATTTTTATTATTATTTGCTGTGTCACAGATGAGGAACCTGCATTGCTCAAGGTCACACAGCTCTTAAAAATAAGATTTGGAGTCAGGGTGATCTGCACTCAAATCCTGAGACTGCCAGAAGTTGTCACTGTGTAACCTTGGATGAGGGGTTTAAGCTCGCCACGGTTTATTTCTTTACCAAAAAAACTGGGATGATGAAACCTTCCTGGGATTTTGTAAGGATTAAAGCTGATGTAGGTACACCACCTGTACAGTACCTGGAACCAAGGAGAGGACCAATAAATGTTCTCTATTATAATTAAAATAATAATTAATATTATTATTTAATAAAGGTAGGATTTGAGCCAAGGACTCTCACGTCAAACCTCAGTTCTCCTTTGCTGGAGAGAAATCAGAATCTGGCTTCTCTCTCTCCTTCCCTCCTTCTCATTTCTTTCCGTAACTTTAAAAACCCCAGTGAACGAGAGTGGGTCACAGATGCTGGCTAATGTTCCTTCAGGAACAACTACTCTGTCCTCACGAGCATTGAGCTGCCTCACGCCCTTGACTCCGAACCCTTCACTCTGTCCTCCGCCCTTGACAGCTGTCTCTACCCACATTCTGCCCCCTGCTCACCTCTGTTTGGAGTTCGTCTGACTCTTCCTCCTGGCATTTTATCCTCAGGCTCTCTTTCGTGATCTTGAGGCTCTTTTCAATCTGGCTCTTGCTTTCTTGATAAAGACTCCCTGCTCTAGTTCCCAGCCCCACAAAAACCGACTGCGACCCTCCTCAATATTCCTCAGGTTAGTCCCAGCATCCGCAGTGAAATTAACTTGAATCCGGCACAATTACAGAGATGTTTCCATTGGCCAACTTTTCTTGGGTCTCTGGCATGGTCAGTTTCCTTTTAGCGGAAAACAAATCTGCTAAAGCACATCTTCCTTGAAATGATGGTTTCCAGTGCAGCCCTTGGTTTGCAAATTACAGCACCACTTGCAAAAATCCAATTCTTGTTCTACTTAAAACGCCATCAGCACAAAGCATGGATGGCTTTGCAGAATATTATTTTTTGAGTAAGCTCATGTGAAGTTTGATAAATCCTTTTCCTCATGATCCATAAACCAGATGTTTCCACCGAGATAACATGGCATCATTCGTGGCACATCTCATGCATTAATGTAACAGATATTAACTAAGCTCTTTCCATCTTCTGTTCAGGTAAACATAGAAAGAGCCGGAGAAAGGTGTCACAGCCAACCATGGTCCAGCAGCTTCCTGAAAGCGGGGTGTATCCCAAGCCGAAGTGAAAAGCCAGTCACCTCACTCTCATTGTCCCCAGGAAGCACGGAGTAGTGAAAGAGCGAGGGGTTGGGAGTCTGTCTGTCAGGGTTCAAGTTCTGGTCACACCATTTATCTGGAGAGCATTGTCTCCTGACCTGAAGTTCAGTTCCTTCTTTTATAAAATGCAAGTTAGAACACTCATTTCATAGGGCTGTTGTGCCAAAAAAAAAAAAAAAAAATGTAGATATGCTTCATCTCAGATACCATCCTCTATAAGAAAGGTTGTAAGGAGGAGGTGGGGGAAGAAGGGCCTGGTGAAAAGGCGGAAGCTTGAATGTGGGCATAAGTAATGAGCTGCTAAGGGACAGAGTCCTGGACTAGCTGTTTGGGGGTGAAAAGGTAGAACGGGCTGGGGGGGTCACAGGTCAAAGAGCCTCGTCTAAAGGGAGTGGACAACTGGGCCTGTGCCAGCTCAGCAACGAGGCAGAGGGAGATTCTGGGAGACTGAGGATAGACTTGAAGCAGCACTCCAGCCTGATAAGACAGGAAGTGATCCAGGGAGAATAAGGGGCTTGGCTCAAGAAAGTGTGTCAGACCCTGTGGGCAAAGTCAGCTCCAAAGCCCACTTGCTGGTGGCGCTCACCAACTCCCTCCGTGATCAGAGCTGACTCAGTGCTGAGCAGGGTGGGGCTGCCATTGAAGCTTCTGGGACATCTAAGGAGGAGAGTCAACAACTGCTCAGGATCTAACTTTATGATGGAATTCCAGAAACGTGGCCACTCCTGTCATTTTAATTCCTCCTTGTCTCTTGGAAAGCCTGGGTGGAAATATTAGACTCACCCAGACTGAAGTCTACAGGTAAAAAGGAGCCATGTAAGTTCTTAGAAGAAGAGAGTAAATAGGCAGAGCCACGCTTAGGAATATTTAGCAGACACTGTTTAAGAGGAAAGACAAGGTTACCACTTAGGAGGCTTGTATTGCAGTGGTAGTGGGATGGAGAAGGGGTGGATAGATGGACATGCGTGATCAAGGTGGAACTGTCAGAATTCTTCTGTAAAGGCTGGAGAAGGACGTGTGGGTGGTGGATCAGGTAACACTTTTCCCCTGGCCCCTTGAGGGTACCCTGTCTCTATAGGAGAAAGGCTGGATACCTTACCTACCACACTCTCCCTTGCAATGGAGAAGCTCAGGAAGTAAGAAAGGGTGAGGCTGAGAGTCCAACCGTGTGGGGTGGCCCAGGCAAAGCCTTGGAAGGGAGAACTCGAGGATCACAGCAGCTCACTCCATAGCCTAATGTCAAGTCACTTCTCTGCTGGGCCTCCGCTTTCCACTGGAAGTGTGGGGATCGGTGGTCACTCCTGCTTCCAAGAGAGGATCATGATGGCATGTACGGTGCACCAGCAGCCACGTGGGGCTGCAAGACCAGACCTACCTCCACTCCTCCCCAGCTGTGGACCTCAGATAATCTGTTCATATTTAACAGACACGAACATAGGGTTTACATGTGCCAGGCACTTTACAAATGCCAGCTCATTTTTTCCTCATTACAATGATATTCTCATCTCTATTTTACAGATGAGGATATGATAGCTCAGAGAAGTTAACTCACCCAACGACATAGAGCTACTATGTGACAGAGGTGGGCAGCTGGAATTTGAATTGTGTACTTTACAGTAAGAATTCTGTTCCTCAGTTTCATACACACACATGTACACACATATTTATCTGTATTGATTTATGCATACATGAGCGATAATATTCCACACTCATGGTTCTGTGAAGAAAAACAAATTCTATACATAGCATACTACTTATATATTAAAAAAGCATACTCCTATAACAGGGGTCCCCGACTCCTGGGCCATGGACCGATGCTGGTCCGTGGCCTGTTAGGAGCCAGGCTGCACAGCAGGAGGTGAGAGGTGGGTGAGCAAGCCAAGCTGCATCTGTATTTATAGCCGCTCCCCATCGCTCACATTACGGCCTGAGCTCCACCTCCTGTCAGATCAGCGGCGGCATTAGATTCTCATAAGAGCGCGAACCCTACTGTGAACTGCGCATGTGAGGGATCTAGGTTGCACACTCCTTATGAGAATCTAATGCCTGATGATCTGAGGTGGAGCTGAGGCAGTGATACTAGCGCTGGGGAGCAGCTGCAAATACAGATTATCATCAGCAGAGAGGTTTGACTGCACAGAGACCATAATAAATCAATTGCTCGCAGACATATCAAAACCCTATTAGTGAGTGGTAAGTGACAATTAAGCTGCATCTGGTGGCAGGCTTTATAGTGGCAAGTGAGTTGATTTACTTCAGGTGTACAGCTGCATCTGGTGGCAGGCTTTAAGTCAGAATCCGACACTTATTTCAGTCTGTGCGTGGTCCGCCCATTATTTTATTTACCACTTCCATCCTCGCCCCTTTCCCGCACTGTGCACTTGTCTCAGTCACGGTTTTGGTAAGCCCACAAACTAACCCTAGCCAAAATGAGTAAAAAACAAACGTCACTGGAGAGCTTCTTTGAAAAGCGGGAAAGACCCATTGATGAGACAGCAGAAAACTCTAAGACTGCCAAACAAAAAGAAAGTTGCATTTAAAAGAAAATACCAAGAGTCCTACTTAAATTACAGGTTCATTGCAACAGGTGATTCACATTCTCCAAGCCCACTTGTATAATATGTGGTGACCGGCTATCCAGCGAAGCCATGAAACCTTCAAAACTGCTTTGCCACATGGAGACCAAGCACCCTGCATTAAAAGACAAGCCTTTGGAGTTTTTCAAAAGAAAAAAACGTGAACACTAAGAACAGAAGCAATTATTGAAGGCCACCACTTCATCAAATGTGTCTGAACTAAGAGCATCATTCTTAGTGGCTAACTGCATTGCTAAAGCTAAGAAGCCCTTTACCATTGGTGAAGAGTTGATCCTGCCTGCTGCTAAGGACATTTGTTGTGAACTTTTTGGAGAGGCTGCAGTTCAAAAGGTGGCACGTGTTCCTCTTTCGGCTAGCATCATAAGTAGACGAATTGATGAAATAGCAGAGTATATTGCGGCACAATTGTTAGAGAGGATTAATGAGTCACTGTGGTATGCAATCCAGGTTGACAAGTCTCCCAATGTTGACAACAAGGCAGCAGTGCTTGTTTTTGTGCGATATATTTTTCAGGAGGATGTGCATGAGGATATATTATGTGCACTTTCGTTGCCAACCAACACCACAGCTGCAGAACTATTCAAGTCTTTGAATGATTACATATCAGGAAAACTGAATGGGTCATTTTGTGTCGGTATATGCATGGGCGGAGCAGCTGCCATGACTGGACGGCCTTCTGGTTTCACTACTCGGGTCAAAGAGGTCGTTTCTGAATGTGAGTCTACGCACTCTGTCATACATAGAGAAATGCTGGCTAGCTGAAAAATGTCACCTGAACTTAACAACGCTTTGCAGGATGTCATTAAAATTATCAACCACATTAAGGTACACGCCCTTAACTCACGTCTGTTCGTGCAGCTCTGCAAGGAGATGGACGCAGAGCACACACGTCTTCTCTTATACACAGAAGTGAGATGGCTTTCTAAAGGTAGATCACTGGCCAGAGTTTCTGAGTTACGAGAGCCACTCCAGAGATTTCTTTTAGAAAAACAGTCACCACTGGAAGCACATTTCAGTGCCACAGAATGGGTCGCAAAACTTGCTTACTTATGTGACATATTCAACCTGCTCAATGAACTCAATCTGTCACTTCAGGGGAGAACGACAACTGTGTTCAAGTCGGCAGATAAAGTGGCTGCATTCAAAGCCAAACTGGAATTATGGGGGCGACAAGTGAACATTGGGATTTTTGACATGTTTCAAACATTAGCAGAGATTTTGAAAGAGACTGAGCCAGGGCCTTCTTTCTCCCAGCTGGTGCGTGATCACCTATCTCAGCTTTCAAAAGAGTTTGAGCATTACTTCCCAACCACAAAAGACCCCCAAAAGAACTGGGAAGGAATGGATCCCTGACCCATTTGTGAATAAGCCAGGTGAATCGACTTTGTCCGTGCTAGAAGAGGATCATCTGCTTGAGATCGCAAATGAGAGTAGCCTTAAAAGTATGTTTGAGACAACTTCAAATCTCCATACGTTCTGGATGAAAGTCAAGGCGGAATATCCTGAGATTGCCACAAGAGCACTGAAAAGGCTGCTTCCGTTTCCAACATCCTATCTTTGTGAAGCAGGGTTTTCTGCAGTGACAGCAGCCAAAACGAGATTACGGAGTAGACTGGACATAAGCAACACACTTTGGGTGTCACTGTCTCCCATCACCCCCAGATGGAACCATCTAATTGCAGGAAAACAAGCTCAGGGCTCCCACTGATTCTGCATTACAGTGAATTGTATAATTATTTCATTATATATTACAATGTAATAATAATAGAAATAAAGTGCACAATAAATGTAATGCGCTTGAATCATCCTGAAACCACCCCCTTACCCCGGTCTGTGGAAAAACTGTCTTCCATAAAATGGTCACTGGTGCCGAAACGGTTGGGGACTGCTGTCCTATAAGGTAAAACTGTATATTTCTGTAGTGAACATTTGTGAGTGTAAATACTTAGAAGAATCTAGAAGAAGAGACAATGGATAACTGGTTTTCTCTGGGAAGGGAACAAGGAGGGTCAAGAGTTACTTTCCTATGTAATGTTAAAATTATTATATTAAGAATATATTTATGATTTCTATGTAATTCAAAAATACATAGAATTTAAATTTAATATTAAACACGAATTTACAAAACCAATGGCAAAATAAGTTGGCAGAGAGAGCAGGGTTTGGAGGAAACTTATAAGAGCTTTGTATTTATATATTTTATTTTTACTCTACTTTTAATTTTTATATTTGGGAAAACAGATAAAATGCGCCTTCTAAATAAAGCAACACTATTATCAAGTTGCAAGTGATGAACAAGGGGTTTCATAGATGGACTTAGATTGTTTCCCTTTGATCATGTCATGATCTTTTGGGGTGGGGAAGGTGGGGCATGTTGGCGCTGTGCCAGCAATGAGAAGGGAAGCAGACTGCAGGGGCTTGGAAATAAGAATCCCTGGGCGCCCTTCTTACCCCATCTTACCAATTGCCGTGATCCCTAAAATATCTTTGGTTTTCAGAGTGGAATTTTGTGCCTGCTGTGTTAGCAGACTCATCCTCTGCGCAAAAACACAACGGTCCAGCCCTCCCCAAACCATGCTCACCTCTTTTGAAGAATGCATGCAGGGCAGGACACCTGGCCCTTCTTATGGTCCCCTTGAACCTGTTTAGAGGATGATAGTGCGTCATTTAAACCTTGTCCAAAGATCAGCTTCCTTCGAGAAGGGGATTGACGGATCTCTATCAACTGCTTCATTAGCAGGGTCTGAAACTTAGAGTGAGAAATTGCTTACGTGTCCGAGTCCGTTTTGTTGATTCTAATCTCTTTTCTCCAACCAATACTGCTCAACTGGAAAACAAAACCAAAAATTTCAGGACAAAGGATAAAATGGAAGTCATATGAATCCTACCACCTGGATTTTTGCAGGCTTTTTTCTATGAATGTACGTGAATGCATATATTTATACAACCAAATTAGGATCATAATGTGCATATGATTTTACACTCTGCTATATTGAATTATTAATGAAAAAATGGCATGGGGAGCCCTGGGACAAAATATAGGTTCTACAACATTATTTTAGTGACTGCATAGTCCACATTCATAAATATATACTTACTGATACTGAAGATAAATGGGAGAGACATGGCCCTGTCTTCAAGGAGCTTATCATTGACCATGAAGGCATAGCCTCCCATTCTACAGCTATAACATGTAGGCAGTCTCACAGTACTGGAAATTTAGATCTCCAATATTTCTCTATTATGCATAATAAGTGAAGAACATGTTAATATCTATTTGTTCACTATCATGGGAATTTCCATCTTTTAAATTTCAGTCTTAGACATGGAATTACCATGTTGAAGATTATGCAACTTTTAAAAGATTTTGATTTAAAAATATCTTTGAATCAAACACTCAAAGTGTTTGAGAGTGTCTGTTTCCTCATATCCTCACCAACACAGGGGTAATTACCTTTTTAATCATTGCTAATCTGATAGGAAAACACAATCTTGATGAATTTCTTTGATTACAAAAATTTATGCAGTTAAAGAAATACTTTTTGGCCCTTAACAATATTGGAAACATAAGGTATGTAGCAACATAAAATTTCGAAAACTACAATAAAGTTTAGGTGAGAAGTTTGTTTTCTTGCAGGGTTAGTATGTGCCTCATATTGCTCTATGAAAACAAGGACTTTACTTCCCCAGCATATAGAACAATGCCTGGCACATAGCAGGCACTCAATAGATACTTATTAAATGAATGAGCAGTTTCATGAATATCATCATAATAATTTTCTATGGCTATATAAACACCTACATACATATTTTTTATACTATTAATAGAAATGGGAACTTACCAAACCCACTCTTCTTATATGTCTTTGACACTGTTTCATATAAGATTATTTAGAATCATTTCATTTCTTAAAAACGCTGCATAATACTGTAATTTAGTTAATGTGCTCCCTATTGATAAAACATTTTGCTGTTTTCTACTTCTAGCTCTTACTTATGGGCCCTTTGCATTTCTTCTCTGGGAATTGTTTGTTCATATTTAGTTATTTTTCTATAAACTTTTTCTGTAAGCTTTTAGGAGCTTTCTGTGTATTCAGGATAATAAAGCTTTGTTTATAACATATGCTGTAAATAGTTTTCTAATTTTTCCATGGCCTTTTAATGTTGTTTATGGCATTTTTTACATAAACATAAATTTTTATGAAGTTAAATCTCTCCATATTTTTAAAAGTATATATGTTTTGCATTTGGTGTTAGTAGACTTATGAGGGCCTTTTCTACCTCTACATGAATATTCATTAATGTTTTCTCATATACTTTGATGTCTACATATGATACATTTGATATTTAATTTATATGGATTTAATTAACTATATGGTGTGAAGTAAGAGTCTAACTTTTACTAACAAACAGTGTTTATTATCCTATTTCCATTTATTGAATAGTCTTTATCCCCACTGATCTGAATACTTTCAATTATCCATGAATTAATTATGCACTAACTTCTTGACCTAACTTCTGTAGCTTATATTGTTTCCCTGATCATGTTATTCTTTGTCTTATACCAATAACTTTACATTATTTTAGCTTTATGTTTTGAGATCTGTTAGTACATTTATCCTCATTACATCTTCTTGAATATTCTCACATGCTTTTCTCTTCAGATATGCTTTAGAATATTATTGAATATGAATATGTTGTTGAAGATGCACAATTGAGATTATGATTGAAATTGCACTGTTGTAAGTTGATTAGGGAGAATTGACATTTTTATAATCTTGAAACTTCCTCCCTGAATTTGTTCAGTTACTCTGTGCCTTTTGACAAGGTTTTGTAATTAAAAAAAAAAATCTAGATCTTACATATTCAGTATTAAATTTATTCTTGGGTATTTTATTCTTGTTGTTATTATTAATGAAATCTATTTTCCCATTAAGTGTTCTAAAAAGCTATCTATAGTAATATAGAAAATATTGATTTTTATATATTTATTTTAAAATGAATCACCTTAATTCTTTTATTAGTTTTTACAGCTTCTGGTAGATATTTCCTATTAGAAAATATTATCTGCAAACATTGACAATTTTCTCATTTTACATTAAATACCTGATTTTTCTTATATCAGTGCATTGCATTGTCTTAAATTTCAGAATGTTATATGATAGAGGTAATGGCTGACAGCCTCCGTCTGATTTTAATGGGGATGCCCTCAAGTTTCACTGCTATGTCTCCTGTTGGTTGGAGATCAGTGTTCTTCATCACGTAAAGGAAATTCTCTAATTCTAGTTTCCAGTGTTTTTCTTGAAGAAGATAATGAATTTTATCAGATGTCTTTCTGGCATCCACTAAGATGAGACAGTCTCTCTTGACCTATTAATCGCATTCCAAGAATCAACTTTATTTGGTCATGGTTTACAGCTGTGTTTAATTTGCTACTATTTAATTTAGGAATTTCTGATTAATCATTAGAAAGATTAGGTCATAACTGGTACAACTTTTTTGATGTTTTATTATTCTAGCTCTGAAATATTAATTGAGAAACTGGTTTTTCTGTGTTATTCAATAGCTTAAATAGTACATCATTTTCTCCCTTCATTTACAGCCACTCCAGGCACACCAGGCTCATTGGCTGTGCCAGTTCTGCTACAGCTTTTGCCTCTGCTGCCACTGCTTCATGATGAACTCCTACTCATTTCTTAAAACCCAACTCAACCATCAGCACTCCCACCATTCCCATAGTATCAGCTTGTGCCTTTCTTCCAGCACTACTCCTACTATAATTTATTCATCTATTAACTGCTTCTCCCCACTAGAATCTGAACTTCTTGAAGTGGGAATAGTCATGTACACATCTTAAAAATATTTCTGAATCTCCAGTGCTTATCACAGGACCTGGTACATAGCATGTGCTTAACAACTCTTACATGAATAAATCCATGATACATTTTTGCTTTACAGTTTGCCAGTGAAAAAATTTCAGAGATATGTGTATGCTTCTTTGCCTTTCTTTGACAATAAAATAGAGATAATAATCACTTATTGCCATTCTGCACACTTGGTAGAGTTACTGGGATAATAGATGTGAAAGGATAAAGTAAAAGAATTAAACACAAAAATACACAATAGCTATCACTCTTTCTTTAGTATTAATAATAGGTAACATGTATTGAGCACTTACTATGTTCCAGGTATGAAATTTTCAAATTTACGCCTCATAGCAGCCTTATGAGGAAGATATTATTGTCTCAGTTTTACATGTGAGTGAATTGAGTGTTAGTGAGCTTAAAGTGACTTGTCTGAGGTCAAACAACTAGAAAGTCGTGGAGCTAGAACCTACAGAGACTTCCTGATAAAATCGGGTGCATCCAGGGTGGTATGGCCGTAGACCATCAAGACTTTTCTGAATTCAGAGACAACATCTGGAAGCTACTTCTATACTAACTTGCCCGTAAAGACAGTGTGCTCCACTTTTGGAAGAAAAGAGACAAATGATGAGCAAAGGGTGAAGATCTGGTCAAATACTTGACTTCCGAGGTTCTGCCTAAGGTTAGTGCACAATAGGAAGAAAGAAAACTATCGAGTAGCAACCTGCTCGACTTTTGCATCACTTGTTTCTTTTCTGATGAAAGCGGACTAACCATCGACTAAGGTTTCCTTTACTTTTAGTTTATGATAGGATGTTGCTTCATTCTAAAAGAATAAACATGGACTGTGTGATCATTGACCACCTTTCTTTTATCTCCTAAGAAAGTCTGAAAGGGTACAAGACAGCTAAGAAGAAACAACTTCCCTTTAACAAGTAAGTCCTAGATACTTGAGCTCATGGCCCTGAGCTATGGGTAACTGACTTCTATAATCTGAAATGAGACAGATTTCAGGGTGCCTTCCCAGGAGGCATGGTAGGGTTGCTAAAAGTACAGTAGGAAGAAGGACAGCTTAGCATTTCATCGTTGACAAGGTGCCAGCCCTGATCGCTGCTTATTCCCTCTCCCCGCATCCTTGCTCGTTCCCCACTCCAGTCTGTGACCCCAGCGTGAGTGACAGAAATGGCAAGAGGTTGTTCCGAAGATTAAAGACCCAAGTCACCAGAAGCTGCTGCTTCGCAAGAATATTTAGACATTTTCCACTTGGCAGTCATTAATTTTCTTCAGCAAACGATGAACAGAAAAACCTGTTCAAAAAGGTTCCCTCTTCAGATCTCTGTATCTTGGATGATAAAATGAAGGCCAGGGTTTCGTTTTGAAATTAAATATTTATTGGATCGGGTTAGAGTTATCACTGTTTTTGAGACTAAAACTGGATTTTTCTTCTGTTTTTTCAAAAATCTAGTCATTTTCCTGAAGAATCCATTTCTGTACTAAATCAGTTGGGGAATGCCGGGTATGATTTTTCTAATAGACACTACTTGCAATGGAATACAGAAACACTCAAAGTATTTTACAGAGGGTGCATGAGCAATTTGACATCACAGAAACCCTGCAGACAGAAGCAACCATGGAAGAGAGGAAAGAGACTTGAAGGTCAGACCCTGGGAACTACGACAGCCTCTGGGTAAGCTCATCAGATCTGTTCATTGACAGCTGTTTTATAACATCTCTGAGTGTCAGTTTCCTAAGCTATAAAATGGGGAGCATATTTCTTTTCTTCTCAGGGCTTGTGTGAAACTTTGGAAATGATAGCTAGAAAATGAGTGACACATACAGATATAGAGCAGCACAAGAGTGGCAGCTATTATCCCTATTTTAACATAAATACTGAGAATCCGTCACTAAATGGCTTGAAAGCCATTTACGTCTGTTTACTTTTTTTTTTTTTTTATCTTTCAGGCATTGTTGCTAACAATTTCCTTGAATTTAAACATCTTTTAAAAGGTTTCAAAGCTTTGAAGGTTGATTTCAATGAAACCTGTTTTTATTCTAGGCGTTTTTCCTACTGTCATTCTGAGTAAAACAAAAACCATTTACTGTCAAAACAACAAGGGTTTGCTCTGAAGCACAAAATGAAAGCAGGTAAGTCTGCCTGATTTATTTTGGCATCCGCCTAGCAGTTAAATAGGACACCTATTAATTTGTCACTTCTTTAAGATTCAGTTAGGTTGGAAAAGTAAATCACCAGTGCTTGGTTTCAGCTAAACTTGAACTACTTGGGCAAAAAGGTATATTTTTTTATCCCTCAGACACATACCATTTCAAAAGTGTCAGTTAAAGAAGAAACTACAAAGTTGGCAACATACTTAAGATACTAAGATTTAATGTTTTTAAATTTTTACTTAACCTGGAGGAAGTTAGAAATTGAACTTATTTATCAAAGATCAACTAGAGGTCTGCGAAGAGGCATAGGAGGTCAGGCTTTTCAACAAGACCATGTAGAACTATTTTAAAGGGTGAATATCCAGCTTTTAAAAAAATTAAAATCAACTATGAGTAAAGAGACTTGAAATTTAAATTTTAACTCTACCATCTGCTAGCTGAAGAAGCTATTCGATCTCTCCAAGTCTCAGTTTCTTTATATATAAATTGGGGATAACGTCTACTGTTTAGAAGATTAAATGAGGCAATGGCCATACAGCATGGAGCGTCTATCGGGCACATATTAGCTGCTCAACAAGTATGAGGCGCTATATTATTCAGAAAGGCTTCTGTAACGTTTTCTAACAATTCCGTCCAAGAGTGAGCATTTCTTACTGTATGAAAGTTGTTTCTTCTATTTGGCCCAGATTTATTTTGCTGGAATCCATTCTCTCATTTTCTCAAAGTTGTTGGTAACATCTGTTTAATACTTTCTGTTTAAGGAGGCCAGATCGAGGGCATGTGTTTATACAACCGTTAACATAACCATTCCTAAACAGAGGTGCTTTTTGGCATCTCAATGACCTCATCATAATCTGTATTCTGGCTGATTACTGGATCAACCAACTGATTGAATAACAAGAGGAAATAAAAATGACACACACACATACATACACACATAAATACACACACGTGCTTTTCTTTTTCTGTTCTTCAATATATATAAAAGTCAAGGTCCAGCTTCAGACTTCGTTTCCTTTTATGTTTTTTTGTGTGGAGTGTGTGGGGAATGTGAAGGAAGATCAGTGCTTCCTTCTCTGAGTCCCTTAAAGCAGATGCTCTTGAAATGAACTATGGGGCAACTCTTTGAGAGTCTAGGTTAAGTTCGGTCTTCCAACCAACTGTTTAGCAGGTTTTCTGTTTAGTTTTTATTTTATTTTTTTTTTAGTAGAAGACACAAATCCATAGGGTGAATCCTGGGGTCTTTCCCAACTTTGAAAGTCCCACGCTAAATGTGGTCCAAACACTGCATCTATACATGGTGTGCTTTTTCTGACATCCTCCTCATTCCACACTGTGGCTGATCTTCCAAGCGGAGCCAGTACCTGAATTGAACTGAAGACAAACTGATCTAACTCCTCAATGAAGCTCGCTTTTTCTGGCCCAGTGCCAGGAAAACAGAGGCCTTCACCTGGTCTGATGGCAGCTTTGAGAGAAGAAATTTCCTCTTCCAATCCCTCACCTGAATATCTGGTAGAAGCTTGTGGAATAAAACGAGGCTAAACTGTTGTTCTCAAACATGTTTATTGGTAACAGTTTTACATGGAGTGTTACAGAAATTAATGGAAAATTTCTAAAAATTTTGCTGTTCTGTTGAATGCATTGTACATAAAGTTAAAAATAATGTGTCCATATATGTTAACAAACTGTCATCTGAGGTAAAGTTAAAGTAGGTCTAGAAATGTACTGCAACAGTCATTTTCTCTTTCTCATCTTTATTAAAAAAATATGTGTCAGAACGCAGAAATTGAAATGAACCAAACCCACAGAGTAAACATTTTTTTTTTAAAGAAGGTGCCCGGTACATTACATGATGCGGTTTCAGTAGACACTGGGATGAGTACGAATTATCAAAAAAGTCTTGCGGCATGTAAAGATCGGAGAGCTATGGGGAATGGGGACAGAATGACAGGTGGTGTTTCCCTGGTTTCAAAATTTAAAGTGACAAATTTCGTGCTAGTGAAGAATGAGGAATTAACAGTTGTACATGTGGATTTTCTACCAATCTAACTGGAACTGTGCAGACTCCCCCATGGCCTTTTGGTATCGGCACCTCAGCTCTTATTTGGAAATTTCACTGTATTCCTGGGATAGGATACGGTGGTTCTGAGTTCCCCAAACAGTGCTTATTAAACAGCAGAATTCTGCCAGTGATAACATGGATGGCAGTTTAAAATCTTGACTTTATTCTGCTCACTTTAATGAATCACAGGGGCCATCTTCTTTAAGTTCAGAGCCAGTTACATTTTCAACCACATTCAGTGAATGATGACAAGTCCACTGGGCTGTCACTTTCTTCTATGAAATGAGCTCCATACGGTGTACCTGAAATAGCAACATCAGCCAGAGTTCACTTTGAATGTGTCAGAAGCAACCCACAGAATCAGTGGAAGGGTGTGATACTGCAAGACAAACTCAAGACAGCCATATTGAGGGAGAAGATAGCACCACTGGTTTAGAATCAGAATCATGGACAACAGAGCAATTTAAGTCATTTCCCCATGGGAACTGCCTATCTCATCAAATCCTCAGAAAACACAGTTGAACTGGTCTCAGGACAGCTCTCATGGTTATCACACCTTTCCCATTTTCCCCTTCATGTGGAAGGATCAACTCATCAAAGGTATGCACATTCCTGAAGAAATCATGTCGACCAACATGTGACAGCTACAGAGGAAGGTAAATGGCCCTTTTCACCTTTCGGGTTCTTTAGACTTTGCACATTAGGGTGACACTTACATCTATTCTGTAATGGACATTTTTCCAGTTAACTGGAAAACATTCAGATTCCAGTGACCTGATAGTGTAAAACTTGGGCTTCAAACAGTACCAATCACCTTGACTTATCAATTTTTTTCTTGGTCACCATGTATACCTTCTTCCAAACCATTTTAGTTTCTATTGATATGAAGAATCAAAGTACACAGGTCAATTGAAGTCATTCATATCAAGGTAAATCCTACTTTTCAAATTTTAAAACCAAGTTAAGAATAATCACCCCCACCCCCAATCCAATTCATCACATGATTTTTTAAAGTTTTCTTCTTAGTGTTAAACCACTAAATTCAACATACTGTAACTGCATAGGAACATCAGGAAAACACATTTGACCTGTAGAACAATTCTCTGTAGGGCAAAAAATATATAGATTCTTTATGAAAATCATGTGCTAAACATACGAACCAAACACTGCACTTTTTGTCTCATAAATGTAAAAAAAGGAAGCTTAAACTCTTCTGTTTCACATACAAACAGTCCAGTGATGTCTACGGGGGTCGCTGGGAGTGGAGAAGTGGGAGGGAGTTTCAGAATCTGAAGGACAGGCCTTCAGAGCGTGAACTGTCTCTTTCTTGTTTTATGCAGAGGGCCAGTACTCTCGTGGAAAGGCTTAGATTAGCTGATGGAGTCACGTGCTCCCTTCCTGATCACTAGATGCTGATTGGCCGACAGCACCTGCCAGCTGCCCCTGAACTCCAGCTTCCTACCATACACTCCAGAGTAACATCTGGAAAGTGAGCCCCATCCATCAAGTTTGTCACATCTTGCACTCAATCTGCTACCTTCTCTACAGTGTAATGGCATTATTAAAAAGCATTTTCATTAACATTTATATTTACAAAAAAAAAACTGGCAATTTTTTTTCATTAGAACTCCTTAAAGCCATTTCCCTTAAATATTTAAAGAGTTTAATGGTAAGGTTTTTTTTTTTTTTCAAGTTATAAAATAAAAATCCCATTTGAATTTTCTGATGTAGAAAAAGAGATAGAGATGAACCATTGTGACCACGGAATCAGTTTGTTACTCTGAAAATTCATGTCACTATTGTTCTATTAGAAAGTCGGTTTTTAAGATCTCAAACCACATTACCAGGATTGTACCATAATTATTTGGCAAATGACTTTTCTTTGAAAATGGCACGTGAAGAAGACACTGTCTGCATAGCGTCACAGCAGCAAGATATCGGAAAAATAAAAAATCTCATTTTATTGGACTTAGAGTTTAGAGCTTCTGAGGAAATCAGATGCATTTTTCATCTTTCTCATCAATGGGATTCGATGTCCTTTCCTACTCACAGAGTGAAGGTTAAACCGAAAGCTGTCTTTCTTCACCAGGATGCAGAAGAGCTAAAGGGTTGTTTTGGCAACATTCTTGATCAAAAAGAATCATCGACCACTCATCTGTCTTGTGATTTCAAGTTAATTCATTTCATATGAGGTTTTTTTTTTTTTCCCAGTTAGATTTCTTCACCAATACCTAAAAATAGTCAAAAGCAATACAAAAATTTGTACACCCATTAATTTTCAAACATGAAAAAGAAAGGAAAGGGGAAAAAATGGCAGACCAGGCCTTGTGGAGTCATGTAAATACATCATCCTATTTGGAAAGGCATACGGATGATGATATTGTGGTGACAGAGACCTCTTACTTTTGCCTAAATGACGTCAGTGCCAACCCTGATGTAACACTCTGAGGCCTGTCACTCCAAATTTGATGTCTTTACAGTGGCCAACCGGTAGAGAAATAAAAAGAGAACTATGGTTTCACATACTGGGTCATCTTAAACCCACGTGTTAAGAGAGCTTACACTCTTTGTCAAGTAAGCATTTGCTTGATTTGTGATTTAACGTTGGGTATGATTTTTTATGCTTTTGTGTGTTTGTTTTTGTGCTGCCATAGATATCTGCCAGTGGTTGCCAAAAACTCTTAGTTCCCTCTTCCAAACGAGTTCCATTGGGCAATCATGAATTTCTTCGTGGGATGAGGTGAGGTGAAAGAATACAACAGAGCCTGTCGCGATGCTGATTTCCATGCCAGTCTTGAAGCACCCGCCACAAGCCCGCATTGATGCTATTTCTTAGATTTGTTGATCTGCGCATAAAGAGGCTCCAGCTCCTACGGACAGAGGGACAAAGTGAGATCTGCTCTTTTCCGGATACGATTTTCTGAGACAGCATGGGAAGGAGGGTTTGGGATTAGAACAGAAAGGTGACAGTTTATGATGAATGACCTCAGGTTATTTTTGGATTATTCAATCATGGTGCATATCATTTTGGTATCTTTTTTATCCTTAAGAAGAACAACTCACCCAGTTTTGCCCCTGGTTTTCAAGCTGAGCCTGACTGCCTGTTAGGGACATCGCAGGGTCTAGTAGACAGAGCCGGACCAGCTGTGTGATATGGACAAGATACTTACACTTTCTGAGCTTCAGTTTCCCCAACCACGAAATGGGAATAATACTGTTTATCCTACATGGTTCTTGAGAGAATTAGAGAGAATATATATAAAGCCTCTAGCACAGTGCTCAGAAGGAACAGGTCTTCAGAACACGGTAACAATGATCATGAGTTAAGTGAACATTTTTCCAACACGGTTTTACGAACATCCACTTGAGGCTGCTGAAATTCCATCTCAAACCGCTCTTTGGTTTCTACAAGCAGTGATGACTGGCTGCACTTTAGAATAAGAGAAATGGCAATCGTGCCGTTAGCTCTTAGTTAAAAGCTTCTCGAACTTGTTTCGATCCACTCAGCTGTGTGAGGTTTGGCGGGTCACTCGCCTGCACCCATGGGGCTGTGCTAAGACATACACAACGGTTTTCACCAACATATGACACAGCAAACCTCCAATCCAAATGTGTAGATGGGAAATGGCATTTGGCCTTGTTGAAATCACTTCAGACTTTAGTTCATGTTGAAATGGCCCAGGGTGCACTGGCCAAGCAGATCAGGTCAATATTCTGGTCTTAGGCATGCATAGGCCCTTTTATTAAAGTTGGCCTTCATGCTGTCACTCTTGGATATTTGTACCAGAACTAAGTGGACACAGTGACATCTTAATTCTGTCATATTTTATATATTAGCCTGCCTCTTGCCATGTGAGTAAAGATCCCTTTTAACTGCTTATTTTCTTGAAGCAACAGATTGAACTGGCATTCTATAGCCTCTCCTGTGTGTCTGGCACCATGCTAGATATTTTCAAGTACACTGTCTTTTGAAAACATCACAATAGCCTTGTAAGTCAGGTGATTTATCTCTTTTGTAAATGAGAAACCAAGCACAGAGACGTTAAGTAGTTTGTCTATGGTCACACAGCTAGTAAGTTTGGGACATGAGACCTAAAAGTAAGGTCCAGTGCTTTTTCTCATCTATTATAACAGCTGCCATTAAAACAAAACAAAAACAAAAAACCTTCAATCTATAGTGTTGTAGAGTGTTTTGGCGTTTATAAAGCACCCTTATGTCTTATTTAATCTGCCTAACAGTCCTGGGAGTGGCTTATATTCTTTCCATCTTCACTTTGCAGATAAAAACTGAAAATCAAAGAGGTTGTGTGATCTCAAAGTCATTGTGCTGCCTGTCATGGATTTAATATATTGTACTACTTGCTTTTATTGTAAAGTGGGGATGGATTAGAAGATAATTTTGTCCAGACCCATCATTTTACAGATGAGGAATGTGAAGCCCAATGAAGAGAGCTTTTGTTTCCCCAGAGTCACAAGGTTACTTAGTAACCATGCCATGAATAGAATCCAGGACTCCTGAGATCAGGTAGGTCCAGGATGTCTTCTTCTAGAATTCATCATCTCTGTATTCTTTCAGGAAGAAGGAGCTTCCTACCCTTTGAGGCACCCAATCCTGTAAAATAACAGATTGTCAATTTGTCCCTCGATGCTTTCCACCCATGGGACTTCATACTGGCCTTGGAAACATAAAGAATAAGTGTAATACTTCTTCCAAATATCTGATGACAGAAAGTAGGAAAGCCCATTCTTCCATGCCCTACTTCTGAGTTACCACTTTCCCATTCCATCAGCCATTTTACACGTGGACCCAGCACTGTAGGTGCACAATGAAGGTCTGCTGAGTGAATGAATGTCTAGGATACACTTTCTACTTTTTTCACTGTTCTGATCCCTTTGTCCTAAACACACTCTCCCTTGGCTTTATTCTCCCGTAATTGAATCAAAAATCAAAATCTATAGCAAGATGATTTATTAAGCACCTCATCTATTCTCTGCCAACGTCTTGAAATGTTTCAAATACCTGTGGTAAGGCTAAACATGGAACTTTACTGTGTGTTTGTGTTCTGGGGGTGAGGTGGGTGGAGCAAAGCTAGAGTGGTAAAGTAGTGAAGTACCACTACTGGGAAACAACATTTCCTTTTGCCTACGCTGGGCTATAAGGATGCATCTTCATCTTTCCTGGGTAGACTTTCTCAGCTCAGTCTGCTTTTTGGATGCCCTAAGAAGTCTGGCTGCCTTGATCTCACCCTACATTTGCTTTATTCCAATTTTGGAAACTAATTTATTCAACTGAGAATGACACCTAAAAACAGAAGAAGACAGCAGGCTCAGACAGGGTAATTAATGCCACACTGCATTAACTTTCTGCAACTGAGATAAATATTCACACATCTCCTGCTTGCCGGAATTTAGCTTCAAATACCCATCACAACAGTGGTAACGACTGCAGTCAACTCTCAATTATCCCCACTAATGAAGGGGAGCAGTGGTGTGTAAAACCCCAAGCAGCAGATAATCCCAAAGTCTGACACTCTGATGCATTATACGTTTTGGCAATAGCTTTACCTTCCTTGTTACAGAATCTTAGACTGTCAGAGCTGGAGGGGAGCTAAGAAATCATTTGATCCAGAAATTTCTGACCTGACTTCTGGCAAGGTCACCAGGGGGTCTTTAAGCTATTTTCGACATTCCAAAAAGCCTAAATGGAATCACACATTAACACAGCACGCTGTTGATATTTTTTGTTTTCTTTGGTCAGATCTGACCACATCTCGGCCCTGCTTCAAATCCTTCAAAGGCTCCTCATTACCCACAGGGGAAGGTCAAAGCTCCTTCACTGGGCACATAAGACCCATTAGTCTCGTAGTCCATTAGAGCTAATAAATGTCCCTTCCAGACCATGAACCAAAAGTTACCCTTCCTGGGACTTCCCTGGTGGCGCAGTGGTTAAGAATCCGCCTGCCAATGCAGGGGACACGGGTTCGAGCCTTGGTCCGGGAAGATCCCACATGCCGTGGAGCAGCTGAGTCCGTGCGCCACAACTACTGAGCCTGCGCTCTAGAGCCCGCAAGCCACAACTACTGAAGCCTGCGCTATAGAGCCCGTGCTCCACAACAAGAGAAGCCACCGCAATGAGAAGCCCAAGCACTGCAACACAGAGCAGCCCCCGCTCGCCACAACTAGAGAAAGCCCGCGCGCAGCAGCGAAGACCCAACACAGCCAAAAATAAAAATAAATAAATAAACTTATTTAAAAATAAAGTTACCCTTCCGGTCACGTACGTCATGCTTGAAAAAAATTCTTATGCTTCTGTCAGAATGATCTTTCTGAAATGGATTTCGTCATGCCAGTTTCCTGCTTAGAACAACCATCCCAGCTCCTTAAGCCCCCAAGGATAATGCAGACTCCTCGGGATGGTCCACAGGGCCCTTCCAACACGGTCCCCCTTCCCATCCGGCCTCATCTACTTCCTCTCTCTCCTAGCCTGCACCTTCTTCCCTGTACTAATGGTCCCCCCAATATGATGGGATTTCCCATCCCTGAGACTCTGCTTAGACAATTCCTTCCACCTCCAGGACCTCTCCTCGTCCTGCCCCTGGGGGTTCATACTTTCAGAACCAGCCCAAATAGAAGGGCTTCCTGGACTATGCAGGTGACATGGACCACTCTGCCCCGGGACTCCAGCAGTGCCCTGTGGAGTCTACACTGCCACCATGTTATCTCCCAGTGCCTCTACACAGTGAGCTCCGCTGCACCTTTCACGTCAGTATCCCAAATTCTGAGCACAAGCTTGGAACCTGGCAGGCGCACCCACTAACAACATGGAGCTTGAGGATGTGAAGGAGTGAATGAAAAGTGCCTCTCTTACCGGGAGCTGGCGAACACTTATGAACTTTAAGCTCATTTGTGAATCTGACATATTAATAATCTTCATTTCTAGAGGACAACGAAGTAGATTAGAAACCGTGCAGTAAAAATGAAAACAAATCAACTCTCCACCCTTTGACTTAAGTTGAATACCCTGCTTTCTGGGAGGTGCAATGAAAGAGTGCAAGTACACAGATGGGAAATCGGGCAGATCCAGGCTGGTATTCCTACAGCCAACTATTGCCTGCAGCCATAGACCACTGTGAACACACTTACCCTTGAACAAGTTGGGTTTATTACTCATTACAACGAGGGGAACCACGGGCAAGTCTGGAAGAGGTGATTAGAAAGGGCTTCTTATAGGTTTAGGCTTATATTAGATGTTTAGGGGGAGGGTCAAGAAAGTAAGGCTTCTCTCTGGGTTGGATGCTTTCAGGAAGCTGGAGTATGATTATCTTAATAATTCTTATCTGGAAGGCAGGTAGCATGGAGCAAGGCTAAAGCCAGGAGAGAAGAATATTTGGTCAGTTTTGGAATCTGGACAATGTTCCTGTCAGCCATGGCTACCGAGGGGTCTGGATGTGTCTTGACCCATCGCGGTCACGGAATGCTTTGTGCGATGCTGGTGTTCTGTGAAATTGTTTACGTTCAACAGAACACCAAGGGCCCAGCTCTTGCTGTCAGGCTGCTGTTCCCTTTCTCACTGTCACCTACTTAGTAACCTAAAACTCCGTGCAGGTTACTTAACCCTTCTGGGTGCTGGTTTTCTCATCTGTAACATGAGTCTAGAAATCCTCATTGAAGATTGAAGGAGAAAATACACATTGACTGTCTGGCACAGAGCCTGGCATGGAGGAGGTACTCCAAAGACAGTTAGGTTTCTTATGTCTGGGCATGTGGCTCTATCCTTCCTTTATAGAAGATGGTTTTAGGCCTAAAAATCACCTGTAGGTGGCTTTCCAAAGTCCATCTCCTTCATAGACACTACTTCATAGCGTAACTGGGCTGTTAGGAAACATAATAATGCCGCAGGATCCGCCTTGGGAAACTGTGTAGGAAGAATGCGGGGTTAATCTAAAGGATCTGGTTGGAGGGCCCTGTGGATGGCAGAGACTTCCACGTGTTTGCAGATGACTTTAAGTATGAAGTATGAGCTCACGTACAGAAGTCAAGTGGAATCACAGATTTAGAGTAATAATAGCTTATATTTACAGAAACTTTTACAGCCTCTAAAGGGGATTCCTCGATCACATACATGGTCTCATTTGGGCATCGCAGAATCTGTACCCTGGGTATTCCTATCTCCATTTAGAGGGAAGAAGCAGGGCTCCTCAGAGTTTGGTGACTGGCCCAAGGTCACTCAGCTAGCATAGGGCAGAGCTGGGATATAACCAGCTTTGTTATTTTTTTAGCTTTTGTACTGCAGTAAAATATTTAGAGCAAAGCATTTGACATTTTAACCATTTTTAAGCATACAATTCAGGGACATTCATTACACTCATCATGTTGTGCAACCATCACCATTATTTCTAAATCTCTTTCTTCTCCCCAAATAGACTCTGTACCCATTAAGCAGTGACTTGCTAGTCCCCCTGACCCCCAACCCCTGGTAACTAACCTCTAATCTACTTTCCATCTCTATGAATTTACTTATTCTTATATTTAAATCAACTGCATTGAGGTATGATTTGCATACAATGAAATGTTCCCATTTTAAGTGTACAGTTTGATGAGTTGTGAGAAATATATCCACCCATCTGGCCCTCCCCAGAGCAATCAAGCTGTAGAGCATTTCCTCACCCTAAAAACTTCCTCGGGGTCCTGCTCAGTCAACCCTTCACTCCAGTGCGGCAACCACTGATCTGCTTTCGACCACTGTAGATTAGATGTGTTTTCCTGAGCCTTTCATGTAAACACACCCAGCTCTTTCCTAAGCCCACTGTCCTCTCCACTGCCACATGACCCCTTTTGTAAAATGTCAAAGCAAGAAGGGCCATCGATCTGACGGTTCCTTTCCTACAGGAAGAAATGGAGGCCCCCAGATGTGAGGGTTTTGTTTTTCTTTTTCCCCAAAGTCCGCAGGAATCAGTGGAGAGCCAGGAGGGGCAGCCCAGGGTCTGGACTCCCCTTTCTGTGCTTATTCCCTCACTTTCCCTACCTATCTCCACCTGTCTGGCTTGAAGTATAAAGGCATATAGTTTCCAATCCCTCATTATAAGGAGCCCCTTTGGAAAGCCACCTAAATTGTGCTTATGACTTTGCATCCCTTTAATTTTTATTGTGTTTGTTTCTGGAAAGCTTGGCCACATGGAGCAAAGGTATGTCCAAAACAAATGATGAGTGGGGAGAAGACGTGGCATGCTGAGAAAGGTGGTCTTGGACGTGAGGTCACGCGCCATGCAATCTAGCTGCTGAGCAAGCCCATCTCTGCCCCTCTTGGGAACCTGGGGTAAGAGTCACGCCAAGCCAAGCTGGGGGTCAGACTGCAGCTAGGAGGTGAGCCAAAGCTTGAGGTCCTCAGCATTGCCCTGCCTAGGCAGCAACTTCAGCCTCAGGGTCTTTAAGCCCAAACACTTGGGCCTAGCTCAGCAGGGTCTAACATTTCCTGGCCGGATAAAATGAAAAAGGTGATGGTAACCAGGGAGTGGAAATAAGGCTGAAAGAACTCAAAGTTCCACCTGAATCCATGAAAAATGCATGGGGTTTAGCGCCACAAAGACCCCAGCAACTTCCTAACTACCTGTATGAACTGAGGAAGGCATTTCACCTGGGCCTCAGTTTCTTCATCTGTACGATGGGGTTTGTAACATCAACATCATGGGACTGTAACACGTAATAAGTGAGCTCATATGACGTAAGGAATTTTAACAAGGGGCAGGAGTCTTCCTTTCCTTTTTATTCAGAGGAAAGGGAAACAATAAAGCTTTCTGACCACTTTCAGCCTGAAAATCTGGCCTTCAGAGTAGGAAAGTCTTCAAAATACAGGATGGATTTAATGACGATGCCTTAGAGACTGAAGTTGCTGCTGAACGCACTCGCTTCCAGGGGTCTTGGGTGCTGAAACCCACTTGGTGAACACAGAGGTGCACACTCTGAGTTCCCAGGGGGTCTGCACATGTCCTGATCAACTCTGCACTTCCCCAATAATAATAATAATGATGGGTACAAGTTATCTGCTTTGCAGATTTACGTCACCTTTCTTGACCTTGTCACGTAGCAGAGGAGGGCACTGAGGTTGATGGCACCCGTTCTCGGCCATAAGCAGGATGGCCTGTCCTGAGTAGGTTCCTGGTGGTCAGGAGTGGGCCCTGGATCTCACACAGATAGTCACCAGGACCCCTAATGAAGTCAACATATTTCAGGGACTTCTGGCCTTTCCTTCATTAGCTGGGAATAAGGACAGCCTGGGAGAAGGGTGCTGTTGGAAGATCTAGTTTGAGGACTGGGTCTTCCAGGCTCTAGCTGGGTGACCGTGGGCAAGTTAGAGGGTCCTAGAATGTAAGCGCTAGAAGGGCCCGTGGGAATTGCTTTACCGAAGAGAAGACCAGAGGTCAGAAATGAAGCCGTCTGCCTCAGGTCACAAGCAATCAAGTCAGCGAGGCTGCTAAAACCCAGGTGTCTCGGCCTTGGTTGAGTGCTCTTAAGTTATTTAATCTGGGTCTAGATTCAAATCCTAGCCCTATTACAGGTGAATCGTGTGATTTCAACATGTCATGAACCTCTCTACCTTACCTGTCATATCTGTGAAACAGGAATGATAAAAATACTTCAGAGCGTTCCCCTGAGGATTGAATTAGGTGATGTCTATAAAAGTGCTATAAACATCCTAGTAATTTTTACATTTATTTTATTAGTAGTAGTAAATGCAAGGCTACTTGCATTAGCTTCTGCAGGGTGATTCTAGAAACGGTGAGCGTGATCTAACTCAGAGGTCATCATACGACAGCCCACTGGCCCATTTCAGTGGCTGCCAGTTCTTTTGTAAATAAAGTATTATTGGCACTCATCACGCCCAGTCCTTTATGCACTGTCTTTTGCTGCTTTCCTGCTGCAACGGTAGAGTAGATTAGTTGTGACAAAGGCCAGATGGCCCACAGAAACGTAAAGAGTCCCAGAGAGTGTGCTGGCCTCGGGTCTAAGTGATCAGTAGCGTCTAGCTGCGCTCACTACTCCAGGGGCTGAACACCATGTTGAAATCTCCATTTCTAGTCTTTTGTTCTCCAGAGTCTCATAGCCAGCAGTCTACCGGCATCTCTGCTTGGAAGTTCAAGGCCACCTCGGGTACAACTGGTCCCAAAGAAAACTGGCCTTTTTTTCTGCTCAAGCCTGCAGCTCTGCATTCCTTAGCACAGTGCCTGGCACCACCTAGATCCCCCAGTCAGGCAGCAACCTGGGGGTCATCCTAGCACATGCCCTCTTCTTCCTCACCTCCCACTTCCCTGCAGCCTTAAGCGCCTCCTGATTCCATCTTTTCACATCCCTGGGCATCATGCCCATCTCTCCAACCTGGCCGACACTGCTCTCAACCAGGCCTTCCCATCTCCCGCCTGGACTAGCTTGGCTTGGACTTGCCTCGGAGTGCTATGCCCGTGAAAAGGAGAGATTATTTTTCCATTTTTGTGGTTCTCTGTTTTGAGGCTCTTTGTTATGTGATTCTATTTAAAAACAGAAGAGTAACAATAATGCCAAATACGTGTATTCTACTTTCAAAGCTTATAAAGCACTTTCATACTCACGGTATCTTCTGATTCTGGGAGAGCCTGAGGAGGGATCTCTTGCTATGATTCGTCTTTATCCATATATGGTGACCGGGGGTTCCAGGGGCTAGCTAAAGTCCTGCCTAAGGTCACCTGCTTTGGAACCATAATTCAGACCCAAGTCCCCTGACTCTGGGCATTTCCTTTCTTTCTTTCCTTTTTTTTTTAAAAAATCTCTTACCAAAAGCATCTGAAGAGCTGCTTTCTTTGCCCCTAAACACTATAAATCCATCAGGTAACATTTTACATGTCTTGGGTTCCCACTATGAAGACTGGTCTTAAAAAATGACAGTGACTTATTATTTATGGCAATATCTACTGTTACTAAGGGAGACAGACCAAACAATTCCCCACTGTTACAGACGCTACTTTGACTTGACAGCTGGGAAAGTCTGATAGGCAGTTTATTTACTTAGCCATTTAACCAAATAAATGTTTTCATTTTTCTTTCATCTCCTCAAAAGCTAACATTTCACCCTTAAAATTGCTCCAGCAACGTATCAGTGGAGTATAAATTACCTGCCATTCCCACGCCAGCCATTATAATATTATTTGGTTTTTTTTTTTTGCCCCTGTTGACCCAGTCTTTCAAAGACACGTGATTCTCCCAGATGGGAGGGTAGGGGAAAAACATGAAATAACTGAAGATATTCCCCTTTATTGCTAAAACAGAAATGCTGTTTTGAGATTGGCCCCGAAGCTTCCCCCTGAGAGGATTGAGGCCATCCGTTTCCTCTTACTAGGGTGCAATATGGTTTTAACTTATCAACAGATGTCACCCCTACCTACTCAGAATTGTGCGGGCATTTCTAATAAAAAGCAGCTGGAGATAATGGGTGCAAGGTTGATAAGAAGGCTGAGACTCTTGCTCTCCAACTGTATGGAGGCAGCGGGGAAAATAGAGCCATGGACGTAACTCTCCCTGCATGGTATCCTTTTTCCAAATGCCTGGAAAGGCCCTAAGAAATTGCAGTCAGTAAATTGCCAGTTGGGTGGATGGGTGAATGGGATGGAGACAGAAAGATCAAACGTGGCTTATACTGCTATTGAAGGAGGGGCCCGAAAGGCTCGTTTGGACTTCCCTTATGGGTGTCTTAAGGGATGTGTCGGCAAGGCTGGCATCAGCCTCTTGGCATGCAATTCTTGATAGGCAATTGTGTAATTGCCAGACTAAGCTTTCAAAGGGAGAAAACTGTTTCATGGAAGATTACAGCCCAGCCCTCCTTTGGAGCTGGGAACTACTTATTATGATTTACATGTGAATCTAAGATAAAGCTGCTCATTTTTTGAGAAGTGAGAGGTGGCCTGTGAGGCCCTAACAGGGGTCCTTCTGATTATGGGACGGGGCGAGCCAGAAAACTAAGAAGTAGGGTTTTTTCTTTTTCCTTTTTCCCAAAGCTATTTTGAGGCATATTGAAAATTAATTACCTGCAAATAGAAAGTAAAAAGCAAAACCTCCCAGCCAGTGGCCTGGGTCCTTATGGTAGAATTTATTCAACACGAGGACATAAGGGCTAAACGTATAAAATCCAAGGGAGTGGCGAACCACATTTATTGAGCACATAGGATGATGATGGGGGTGGTGGTGATGGTGTTGGTGGTGGCGATGGCAACTAACAGCTCTTGGGTGCTTTCTCTGTGTCAGATGCTGTGCTAAGAGCTCCACACACATCACCTCCTATGATTACTGTCCAAACAATAAGCTTATGAGGAGAACGCTATTTTTACCCTCATTTTTCAAAATAAGATCGAGAATTATTATGACATCTCATGAGGGTCACATAGCTTATAAGTGCTAGCGCCAGATTCTGAACCCACTCTTGCTCCAGAACCAGATTTTTTTAAGCCGAGTACCGAGTACCTGTCTCCATGTGCTACCTTAGTTAATGTAATGTATACAGAAGGCCCTTTCAGCAGATAAGCAAACCAAGACTCAACAGCAAGTATGGTTCTTGCCCAAGATTTCCTGCTCTTAAGTAGCTGAGCTAGAATTTGAACTCAAGTTCCAAATTCTGAGCTCTTCCCACTAGACCACGCCACGTCCATTCACAACTCAACCCTGGCCTAGGGTTCTAGACAGAGCATCAAACACGGAACAGGCTGAAGCCTCACAAAACAGCCTGTACGACTGTCTCAAGCAGAACAGGCTCGTAAAGATGAGGGTGTGAAACATCGATCTGCAAATGCTGCACGTCATCTTTATTCTCTAGAAGAACTCAATTTTAGGACGATGTTGGCTGTTATGCTGATGAATGGCTCTTGTCACCTCTGGTTCATTCATCAAATTTTTCAAGGCAAGGGTGAGCATGTGAAATAAAACATATGTAAGGGGTAGAAAAACCTCTGGGGGAATCTTCCCAAGGTGTCCACCCATCATCTCCAACTTTTGTCTTTCCTGGAACATTGACTTTGCCTGTATCACAAGTTCCCCAAATAGCTTTGCAAGACTGGATTTTTAGATGGGCATTTGCATGGCATGATGTGTTCTCATGTGCTATCGTACTGAGGTGAAACATGGCAAAAAGTACGGTATGTGAGATTCTTTAATCATAAAATCTATTAGCAAAATGCACTTTCAAAACACTGTATGAGCTTTCAAGAACCATCAAAATAACTTACACATGAACTGCGACTGATTCTGAGGTAGCCTCAGAATCCATTTACGAACAGTGAAAACTATTTACCATTTTAATGGTTCTGACCATAATGTTCAGGCCTAAAAACAGAGCTCTGTCGGTATGGCCTTGCAGTCCTACACGTTTACGGAAAACTAGAAAGGTATATGAAAATTGAACACATTTGTCAAGGAGTGACCTTAGAAATCACGCCTGGGTAACAAGGGGTACTTCTGTCTCCTGGGAAGGTTCGCTTCATCAGCCCCTCTTTCTTTCCATAAAATCAGATGTATTAAAATTCAAGTGCCAAAACCCACTTCTAGTAAATGTAAGTACCCCTCTCTTGAAGCTGCTGCTGATGGAGTCTGAAGTGGTTTGGTGGCAAAACACAGGCTGTAGCACAGGTGCAAACAGCAGAGCCTCAGAGGCGAACGTGACAGGTCTCTGAGCTTTGAATTCCACTTTCACGTCAGAAAGGGTGCGGGGGCCCCTTCTGGCCAGACAAAATGGACTACCACGATCTCACATCTCTATCAATCTTATTTCAAGCACTGCTTGTTTCTGTTTCTTAGTCTGGCTTCTCGGTGTGTTTGGTTGGCGACCTTTTTTAGGATCTGCAGAGTGTAGGCAATGCAGTTGACACACTGCTTAAAAGGTTTAAGCATCTGGACCCTATTTCACTGAGAAAGAATCAGGGTGGGCAGAATGTGTCCATCTCAGAATGTTGATGCTTTTAGACACTGAGTCCACGTTAAGTAGCTTTGACCATGCCTCCTTCTATCAACACCCACCCACTCAGAACATATCATTAATAAGATATGACCATTCCCCACTCCTCACCTCTACCCCTCCCTCCCAATATATGTCAAAGGTCATGCAACCATGAGGATAAACAAGGTGGAAAACAGACATCAGGCAAGGCGAGATGATGCAAACATCAGGGATAGGCTCAGGCCAGGAGAGATGGTGCAAACATCAGGGATGTGACTTCAGAGGTAACAAACAAGCAAAAGGGAAAGCGGATGGCTTAAGGGTGGGAGATCAAAAGGACAGATACCTACCCAGACCTGTGCTATCTAGCTACCGGCCTGTGGACTTATATTATCACCATTGGGCTCCACACTGGGCTCACCAAAGGGATCACTGTTGGATGAGGCCTGTGACCCATCAGGCTAGAACACAAGAAGATAACACTTTTTTTTTTTTTTTCTTTTCAGTAATTGAAAATATAAGACAGCTGGGCATATTTTCATGCACACATATACTCTGTTATTTTAAAGGAGGCAGCACTTCGTTTAGAGGATGCCACTTCCGCAACTGTGAGAACTTGTAGTAACAACTTAATGAAAGGATAACGGTTTTCAGCTGCTCATTTGAACATAAAAGAAAACGCCTTTAGTCACCCCTTTAGAACTTAAGAGTCTGAGCCAGCATTCTTTTCTACATAGGTTTCCTCATGCATTGTCCATTTCAGATACAGAGGTTTTAAATTGAAGAATAAAAAAAAACAAACAAACAGAAAGAACAAACCGGTCACTTACAGCTTCTTGCTCTTCACTTTTGCTGGGACTTTCAAAGCCCTCTTCAAAGATGTCATCGGTGGTCGGATCACTGGCGTGGGAGGCAGATGATTTGGATGGAGAGCTCTGTCTAGGGGCTGGGGTTGGAGCTACATAGAGACCATGCAAAAAAAGAAAACATCCTAAGTGTCCGGCAGCAACCGTTTATACCCCACAGAAACCTCAGGGATCTGATTATATTCGAGTCAAATCCCAGGACTCCTCCCTTCCTATCACAAGTCAAATCAGTTGAACAGTTTAATATCTCCTCTGTACCTATTAATCTTGTCCTCTCCCAAACTTGATGGTCAGGAAGGAGCTGGTGGTCCACAGGGATGGGTGAGGCAGTGGTCCTCAAGGGATAGTCCCAGGACCAGAAGCATCAGTCACATCTGGGAACTTGATGGTAACACAGATTCTTGGACCCCACCCTAGACACACCGACTGAATCAGAAACTCTGTGTTTCTGCAGACTCAAATTGAGACCTGCTGGACTATAGTCTTCTTTCTTAACTTCATATAATTATTTCAATAAGAATAAATAGAGAAGAGGACAGTGATATGCATTTATTGAGTGCCTTCTATGTGTCGGAAGCCATCAGAAATTTTACAGGCAACATCGCTAATCTGCATAAAGCCTCTTCGAGGTAGGGGTTCTTCCAATTTTACAGATAAGGAAGGTGAAGACTGCTAAACTGCTCAAGGCCACGGACTTGGCAAGTGGTAGAAGCAGGCTTTGTATCCTGGCACATAGTAGGTATTCGATAAACACGTGCTGAATAGAGTGTCTCAGTGATCTGGGAAAATGAATGTAGCTGATGGCAACTTCACAGCTGGCACTTTTTTCCTTGTTCCATAAGGATCTCCATTTTCTGTCCTAACATTCCCACATTTTCCTTGTCTCCTTTATCCCAGAGGTTTATAATAAATATGGCATTAGAAACTACTTTCCTTTCAATAATTTCTTTTTCTTTTCAATAATTTCTAAATTGGCAGTGAAAATACCCAGCACTGGCTCAGCCCCAAAGGAGGGCGGGGGCGTGGCTTGATTTAATAGCTGAATTTCAAAAGCCATTGACAAGGCCTCCCTGCCATTACATCCCAGAATTTACAAAATCTGGCTGCTTATCAGACAGTGAGTGATTATAAAACTTGGTGAGTTGCTTTTGCCTCGATGAACCTCTCTTTAGAATGATGCTATTTATTGCGTGCCAGCAAGCTAGACACGGTGCTAGGCACTTTGCATTCATTATGCTCTCTAATATAAACCCTGCAAGGTGCTATTGTACCTATTGTCTTTTTCTGATGAAGAAACTGCGGCTCAGAGAGGTGAAGTGCCTTTCTTAGAGTTAACACAACTGTGAAGCAGGAGCGCTGGGATTTAACACATCTGACAGTGTTCAGTCCACTGTGCTTTTCTATTTCTATCTGAGGTGTACTTTTGGTTCCTCTCCACTCAAAACATTCGAAAGGTGATGCTGATGGATAAGAGGTTATAAAGATAGGCTGCACTCATTTTCTTTAAAATAAAACATTGTTTCTTTTTTCTTAATTTAAAAGGAAGTCTGTTTTGTTTCATGAGATGCCTATATAACCAACCAGTTACAGAGAGTTTGAGGTAAGCTTTATGAAAACACCTTGATATGCGGTAGATGCTTAATAATTATGAGTGTAATTGGATTCGGAACTGTGTTTGACATGGTTTCTTGCTTACTAAAGGCTGAGAACCCTGACAGAGCTGCCGATTCTGAGAGATATACTGCTCATACTTATTGGATGGAATCAGTGGGATGCAAAACTCGAAGTTTATTTATGCAAGTGTCTTAACCTTTAGAAGGTTTTGTAGAATACCTCTCTACCCTAAAACTGTGGTTCTCAATCTAGGACAATTTCACTCCCAAGGGACATCTGGCACTGTCTAGAATCATTTTTGGTCATCATGGCTAGGGGAAGAGGATGTGTGCTACCGGGCCTCTAGTGGCTAGAGGCCAGGAATGCTGCTAAACATCCTAAAATCCTCAGGACAGCCGCCCACAACAAAAAATTATCTGGCCCAAAATCTCCCGCTCTGACACACGAGAGTAACTGAGTAGCCTTTGTTTTGTCCCTTCATCCTCTACAATCGTTCCAAAACGCCGCCCATGTGCTAGACACCACACAACCACCATGAGAAGTGTAGCAACACGAGGATGATGAAGACATTTTCCCTGTCCTCAAAGAACTTAAACTTCCCTCTTTTATATGTACAGCTGGCACACAAGCCCCTTGAAAGAGAGACATGTGTCTTCAAAAGATGCTTGCTTTTTATGCATGGCTGTCATTTCTTTAGCATTTCATTTTTTATTCATGATTCTTCCTTGAAACCCTGTGAGCTGAAGTGAAGAGAGATGCCCCCACCATGTAGATCATATGGCCTGAGAGGAAGTAGGTTGTTTACACCCATAGAAGAGGTTCATTTTCAGAACAGCATTCCAAACCTTGCTGAAGTGACATTATCTGATTGTGTTAACATGAGATTTTTTTTTTGACAATTCACGGTCCTGGCTAAGCAGTAATCCATACCACCTGTGACAGTAATGAAAACGCCAACCTCGCTGTTCCATGAGCCTTTTCCTTCCCCTTATCAACTGTCAAGGCACAACTACTATGGGTCACCAGACACCTTCCCCGGATGGTGTCAACCAGGCATCGGTGTGCCCAAGTACCTCTGGATTCTGACTGGCTGCACAGTGCTGGTTTTCCAGATGCTGGCAATAGAAAAGTGAGCTGGGATAGGATCACTGAATGCCAGAACTAGGACAAGGCACAGAGCTATGGAAGCTAGCTCACTTATTTTACCCAAGACACAGCTGAGGTTAAGAGAAGTCACACACTTGCCCAAAGACACAGTTTGGGGTGGAGAAGGCAGGATTAGAACCTCGGTCCAAGACTGCGCAAACCCACTCAGTATGCCCTAACAATGACGATAAAAATACTTCCAACTCTTGTGAGGGACATAATGTTTTAGTACATGTACCACTGAATCCTTTTTATGACCCTTAGCCTAAGACAGATGAGGAAATTGAGGCTCAAAGAAGTAAAATGACTTGCCCATCGACACAAAACTAGTAAGTAATCAAGCCACTCCCTGGATTCCCAGTGCAGAGCTTTCTGACTACCTGAAGCTTTGAGCAAATTCTGGCTGCCACTCTACCAGTTGTAGGAGGCCTTATGGCTGCTCTATCTCTGGCCTGTGTTTTCTCCTGATCTTAATTTTCTAATTTTTTATACTTGTCCTTAACATTTTTTAAATGCACATACACCATTCATTTTTAGTTCAATAAGCCATACCCAAATCTATGTGTCAGAGCTGGGATATACATAAATGAATAAATGAATGTGCAAGGGAACAAAAACTTAAGAGCCAGAGTACCATGCTAGATAAATAACAGGCTTGTATTCAATTCCACCTTTTTGTCTATTTTCTTTGTCTTTGAATCTCACTTTCGTTATCTGTCAAACAGGTCTAACAAAACTTGCCATTAGCATTGTTAGGAGTATAGAAATAATAAATATAAAGCACATGGAGAAGGTGCGTATAACTGGCACCTAATAATGGGAGGCTATTGTTATTAGTAGTAGTCATATAAACAAAGAGGCCTGTTGAATGCAACTGAGGTGATTTCTCTGACACCAGAAACAAGGCATCAATTGCTCTCTGGGGGTTTATGCCTTCAAAGAAGGGCACTCACGTGAGTTGGTTGATGGTGTAGTAGAAGTCACAGGCGTCAAATTCAACTGGGAGATGTCAAAGTCATCACAGTCGTCTGTATCCTGTGCCACCCCGACTTTGTTGAAGTAACTGGAGAAGGCCTCTGAGGTGCAGGTGAGGGAGGGCTGGTCGGGTTTGCGGGAGGGCACGGGTGGAGGCTGGGCCATCTGGAAATCCTTAAACATTTCTTTCCCCATTTTCTGCCTGGGCTTGTCGGTCTGTGGACTTGACCTGGCGGAGTCACTCGTGGCTGGGACGGTTGCAAGGGGGGTGAGGGGACCTTGGAACATGGCAGCTGGCAAAGGCATAACAGTTTGTGTGGGCATGAAGGCGGCTGGCGGAAACTGCCCGGCCACGGTGGGCCAGGGCTGCTGAGCGGCAGGGAAGAGAGCCGGCTGGCCCCACGCGATGGGCTGAGCCCCTGGCATCACCTGAGCGACTGGTGGCTGAGGACCCATGGCGATCTGCTGTTGGACAAGGGGCTGCTGGCCCCAGAAAGATGGGAGGACGGCGCCCATTGCAACATAACCTGCAAGGGTTAAAAAGAAGAGTCAGGCGCCTTGGGAAAGAATCATTCAGGGAGTCAAGTGATGGGCAGAAAGGGACCAAGCAACTGTTGAGTGTCAGGCTGTGTGCTAGGATGCAAAGGTGAGTAAGACAGAAGTCCCTGCTCTGCTGGAGTCTGTCTTCTAGAGCCCTGGTCAGGGAAAACCGCTCTGTGGAGATGACTTGTAAGCAGAGACTAGAATACAGTGAGGGGGACGCCAGGCAGAGATCTGGGGAGTAACGATAATAGTGCTATAGTTCCTAAAGTTCTTATAGTCTTATAATTCTTAGAGGTTTCTGACATCACACAACCTCAGGAACCAGTGTGTCTCAGTGGAAAAGGCAGAGCGCTGGAAACCAGGCACATCTGGGTTTGAATCTTGCCTCCCCTTCTTGCTAGACTTAGGGCATTCCCAAATGCTTCAGCTCTCTAAGAGTCAAGCTCTTTGTTGTAAAGCCAGGTTATAACATCTTCCTTCTCAGCATCGAAGCGGTGTGCAAAATGATTAAGAATCAAAATGTTGGAGTTTTAGAGGCCAAGGTTAAAATTCACACTGCCACTTCTTATCTATGGTATTTGGGGAGAGCTTCAGAAGCTCCCTAAGCCTCTCCTTATCTGTAAAATGGGCAGAAAATACCTTCTGCCTCATTGGGTTAATTTAAAGATTTAATTTAGAGATTAAAAAAAATGTAAGTTAGCATCTACTCAGGACCACCTCATACAGTGGCATAGGTTGGGCACTGCAAAACTCCAGGGGGTGTACTCACATATGTCACCATAATTTTTTGGTACATTATTCCTTTCAGGTGAGATCTAGTCATTTTAAAAGGAGCACAAGTGATACTCTGTACCATAATAAGAGAAACAATAATAATTTCCACGTATTGAATGCTTACAACGTGCTAGGTACAGTATTAGGTGCTTCACATCTTTACAAAATCCCTGCAGGGTCGGTATCATTATCTCCATTTGAGGGATAAGGAGATTGGCGCTCAGAGAAGAAAAGTACCTCATTCAGGTTCACACAGCTGAGACAAGCTGGGATCAGGATCTGAACTGAGGTCATCTGTCCCCAAAGCCAGCATTCTTTCCACTGCCCCACACTGCCTCACCCAGATGGCCAAGACTGACTTCTGATCTTAGCACAGTCCGTAAAGCTGGTCTAGCCGTGTAACGTTTTCGCTCACTGTGGGCCTGGAGGAGACTCCCATGTTCTTCCAGGGGTCCCCACCCTTTTCAGGGTGCAATCAAGCCCAGGAGACAGATGACCAGTCCAGGCAGAGTAGAGGGCCTCTCAAAATATGCATTTTTATGGCTGTCGGAAGGAATTTGCAGGTACAGACCAGTGAGACCAGGAAAAGAAGAGGGTGGTTGCACGGTATCCCAGCAACTTCCAAATGCTAGACTGGCAGGCGTTAGGGCACTGGGCATGTCCTGGGTTGTGTCAGTGACCCTGGTGAGCCCAGAGGAATCACATGTGGGCTGCCTCACTCATGCTCTAGCCTCAGACCTACCTGCCCTTCAACTGATTCATAAGGGATGGAGGCACCTTTCAAAGCCAGTCCATTTCCTTCCAAGGTCAGAGGAGGCTCCAGTAGTGGGGTAGAGACAGACACACGGGTTTCCTGCCGATCAATCTAATAGTGTTAAATACTTTTATGGAATGAGGCAGGAGTGGCAACAAAATAGACAATATCCTTATCAGATCACCTTGGTCCTAGTGCAGGGAAATGAGAGGGGTGAAGAGGCATTGGTGCTGACATTTAAACTTGCAACTTGCTTACACTGTCTATCATAATAATGCAGTGACTTGAACCTACCAACAGACTAAGAATGTTGCAACATTGTTTTTCTTATTTTCTGATTGACTTTGACAGGGTTCAGTGGTTCTCAGTGGGAGTGCTACTGCCTCCTAGGGCATGATTAGGAAATTTCTGGGGCGTGTTTTGGTTGTCATGATAATTTCGCGGCCAGACAGTACTGGCATTTAAGGGGCCAAGAGCATTGACACTAGACCTTCTATAATGTGGGAGATAACGTGCATGACAAAGAAATGTCAGCATTCTGTTTGTGATTATTTGAGTATAGACTGGACTTTTTTAATGAATATTTTATTTTATTATTTATTTTTTTGGGGGGGGTTGGGGTGCCGCAACCCCGTGGCTTGCAGGATTTTAGTTCCCCGACCGGGAATTGAACCCAGGCTACAGCACCAAAAGTGCCGAGTCCTAACCACTGGACCGCCAGGGACTAGATTAGACTTTGAATCACATGGAAAATCAAAGTTTCTTTGCACAGTTTTAATGCACTTCATTTTCCAGGAATGTAAGAACTGTGTATATTTGAGGGAAGACTATATTTCATTTTGTTTGGAACACTGTCAAGAGTTGTTCACCAACTTGGAAAATCATGGTCCCTGATCATGGCATTGGAGGAAGCATGACACTCCTGTACTAGTTGGTCTGAACCTGTGGTGATTCTAGTTATAGGTACACACACCTGACCACTTAGTATGTTTTCTAGTGTAGTTTTACCTGGGTATTTCCTTACCGCAATACATTATCTTGCTATTATAAATTAGTTTCCTTTATTTCTTCTTTATATTACAGTTAGGACATTATATTGATTTTTGGAAAACCAAGTAGGTAGGTTATAGTCTCTCTGAGTTTCATTTCAAAATATTAAAGGAGACATCACAAATCCTTGTTATAAAAAAGGGGGCACTGGGTCTGACAGGGTGAAGACCTGCCCATGGATCTTACAGTCACACCAACCCTGATGCCCATTTTGGTAAATGGATGGAAGGCTTCAGCCTCCAGCCAGACTATTTTTTTGCTTGGCTTCCATCCCACCCTCCTTACTGCCACCAGACGACTGTTCTAAAATGCAAATTCAGTTGACCCTTGAACGACGTGTGGGTTAGGGGCGCTCAACTGCACACAGTGGAAATTCTGCATATAACTCATAGTCGGCCCTCCATATACCTGGTTCTGCATCCACGGAATCAACCAACCACAGACCATATATAGTACTACTGCAGTATTTCTTGGAAAACATCCACGTATAAGTGGACCCGTGCAGTTCAGGCCCGTGCTGTTCAAAGGTCAGCTGTACAGTGCTTCATTACCTTGAGAATGATGCCCAGAGGCCTTAGCTTGACCTTGGAGCTTTTGGGGTCAGTTCCTTTCCACTTCCTCACTCCCATTTTCCGTTTGCTCTCCCACTGGCACCCTTCCCTGCAGCAGTTGCAAACAACCCAACCTGCTCTCTCGTCTCTGTTGGTCCATCTGCCTGGAAAGCCATCCCTAATTCTTTTTCACATGGTTGCCCCTCCTTTGCTCTTTGAGACTTGGTTCAGCATCACCTCTGCCCTCTAGACTCAGCTGGTTCTCCTCTGGGTGTGCAAAGTCCCCCATGTTCATCTCCATCGTGGCACTTGTCACACTGCGCTGGAATTGCCCAGTGATTCTGTCTTCCCTCATGAGACTGGAAAGCTCCTGCTACGAGGAACCTTGTATTTCTTTCTCCCTCCCCCATCTGTGTCTAGCACAGTTTTGGGCACACATCCACTGCCCCATAAATGCTGGAGGCTGGAGAAAGGCTCTAAGTAGAGGTGAATGAGTCACAGTGGAATAAATGCCTTCACTGCATTTTTCTAAGTATCCAATTAAACTCCAGCATCCATAAGTGCTATGATCTCTGATGAGTCAGTCTACTGCTGGTGGCAGGCTTTTTCCTCCCCCATCTTTTTTTTTTTCCTTTTTTCCACAAGGAGCCAACAGATGGGCTGTGTACACTTTTCTGGAGAGAGCTATTAGCATGTCTCCCTGGCTTCATGCCATCTGCTTCAGAACAAAGTACAATATTCAAAAGAAAAAAAAAGGCAACAAGGGTAATTGGGTATCATGTTTGGGAACCTGCAGGTCTCACTTGCTCTTCCTGGCTGGGCGGGATCCCTGCAGTGGGGGCTTTCCCCAGACCTGTGAGCGAAGGCTCTCGGGCCACGTGGCACTGTGCCTCCCTGAAGGGACATCTCTGGCAGGGCTGCAGTAGCACTGGACATGGGAAACCACTGCGCGGCTGCCACTGCAGCCACTTAACAGCTTAGTAACTGTTTACTGGTTAACTTTCAACAGTGGAGGGAGGGGGTGCCAAAGAGCGTCTGTTTATGCCATGAAGTTCAGATCAATCATAAATCTCCTCGCTGTGCAGTGAAAGGAACCACCTGCATTACTGCCTTGCAGTTAGATTTTTTAAAGTGTTGAAAATTGCAATTTATAACCAGATGCTGGCACCTGGGGATACCCTCATTATTTAAAAAAAAAAAAAAAAAAAAAAAAAAAGCAGACTAAAATGGTGAAAACTAAAGGACTCCTCCAACATATATATAGAACTTACATGGTACCTCTTATCTACATTATGTCATTTGATTCATTTGTTCAAAAATGGCCCTCCTGGGTGCCAAGCACTGTTTGTCTTTGGAGATGCAGTGAAGAGCAAGACAGTAAAAAAAAAATCCTTGCCCTAGTGGAGCTCACATTTTTTGTGAAGTTGATCCTTGCAACAAGCCTCTGGGGTAGCTGTTATCAGTATCTCTTTAATCTGCATACAAGGAACCTACAGCTTCAGGAGGGGAAGGTTTGATGTGGCTACACAGCAAGCGTGGGTAGCAGAGCCAGGGTCCCCAGTGAGAAGGGTGGAGAACTTTTTCGGAGTGCTTACTTATGTAAACACTGCCAGGTACTGTTTTAAATGTTTCACTACATGTATTAACTCAGGAACAGCTCTATGAGGTGAAATTATCATCCCCATTTTACAGATAAGTTCCCTGAGGCTCCAAAGCTATATAGCTGAGTGTCACACAGCTGGTTAGGGCAGGGTCTGTACTCATACAGAGCACATTCTCCAAGCTCTTCAGGCCAGCTCTGCCATGTGCAGTCAGGAAGTCAAAGACCTAAACTTTATTTCATGCATTTTTTAAGAAAACATCCCAAGAAGGCAAAGGAAAAAAATATAGGTAAGAAGAAGACATATTTTCTTCTACTTTAGACGTCAGAGTAATAATAATAACAGCATTTTCCACATAGAGCATTTACAACGTGCCAGCATTTTTCAGAGGCACTTGACTTTATTTTCTCATTTAATTCTCATGATATTGTTGCAAGGTAAGTATTATTTTAAATTCAGTTATAAAAATGAAGAAACTCTGACTCTGACAGGTTAAGTAATTTGCCCAGGAGCCTAAAGCTTATAAATAACTGGCTGAGCCAGGGTTCAAACCCAGCCTATTAATTGTGCTGCACACCCCAGGTCATTTCCCATCTCCCAGTCACTGGCTGGGCAATTAGGGACAGGAGGCGGAGATTCAACAGCTGCAGTGATTTTTAAGGCCAGTTAAGGGAGGAAGAAGGCAGACAGTTTAACACCAACTGAAGCCCAGTTTTGTGTCTCAGCATAGCCAAAGTAGAGTAAGAGCAGCAAAAATATGCTAACTGAAATTAATTTTAGACTTACTTTCTAAAAATTAAAATCTTGGAGGTAACCTATCTTTTTTTTTTTTTTTTTTTTTTTTTTTAGCAGCTGAAGAAACAGAATCTGAATGTGCAGAAGTGGTTTATCCACCGTTTGCAACACAGCTGGTCAAGTACAAGACGGCAAAATCCAGGCCTTCAAAGCTCTGGCTGGGGAGAGGGCCCAGAGCAGTGCAGGCAGGTTCTCAGGCATTTTAGTCAAATGTTAGGGCCGGAATTGCATCCAGCCCCTCTGACTCACAGAGAAGGGGATGGAGGAGGGGCCGGGCCATTTCTCCACCTGGAGTACTCTCAATCCTGACGCCTTCCTGGCTCACATCACACATTTGCATAAGCCCCTCCTCCTGACCACAACCTCCATTCACACCTGCCCTGCTCCACATTTCCTTCTGTCCATACCACTGATCATTTTCTAGGATTATGTTAAGCTACTTATTTTTATGTTGTTGTCCATCTCCCCAATAGAAAGTAAGCTCTCTGTAGCCAGGGGTCTGTGTCCTTGGTATTCACTGACACACCCCAGACACCTAGAATAGGACCTGGCCCATAGTGAGTACTGAGTGAATATTTGTGGAATGAACATGCCTAAAAATGAGTAAGTTTGGTGCCATCAAATAGTGGGGACAAAGCATGGTTATTCTGGATACAAGGCTGATGGCACAGGAAGGTGGTACATTTCTGAAAAACTGTTATTCTTATTTAAAATGACAGATTCAATAACACTCTTCCCAAGGACATTTTAATATCCATTTTAGGTAGAGAAAACTAGTCACTGCCACTGTTCCATTTTAGGGGTGGGTAAAACAGATTTGATTGGAGAGCTTAGCAATTAAAGACATTTCTAGCCTACCTATAGATTCTCAACTGTAAGTCAGACCCACTGGCTATCAACCTCTGTTGCTTCTAGAAGTTCATAATGATCCCTCGGCTCATACTACTTTGGAACAGAGTATGAATTTTTAATTTCACTTTGAATAACAGCAAGGTTTATATTTGGTGGCAAGAATTTGTTTCTAATGCTATGTAATTAAAAGTAATTATAGAAGAATGCAAGAAATTTGTATTCTGAAATATTCAAACTCAGTTATTTATATAAATAAAGTAGAAAAAGAAAGATAAAGCCACAGATTTCAAATATGTAGTTAAAGAAAAAAAGTCTTTAAGGATGTTTTTGCCTTAAAGACTTTGCTTTTTGCCATGTATGCAAAAAGTGGAACTAATACCACCTTTGGCCATGTCCAGGTAGAGTGGGCCAGCTACACGGAGTGCCTGATGCCATGGAAACAAGATGCCTCAGACCCCACCAATTTGCACCTGCAACACTGTTCCTATATATATTTTTACCCTGTTGCAAAAGTATATATTATATATATATATATTTTAAAGAATATTTGGAATATAGAACAAATGCTCTTTAAATCACTAAGAGCCCCATTACAGTTCACTGTTAGCGGTTTGTTCTGTCTACTAGGTGTTTCCCTTTGCATGGGGAACCTCCCCTCCTTTAAGCCTCCACCAATAAGGCAGATCTCTTCTATCAAGCAGATCTCTAGAGGTCTGCAGAGCACGGACTCACCCCTCCCCCACCTTCCCTCCACCTGGCTGAGCTGGACAGTACAAATCAGGGTTTGCACTGATTTGCATGGTTGTGTGTGCACCGAGCGCCCCAAAGCTATACACCTGGAATCTTGACCTTTCAGGTGCAAGACATGAGTGATTTCCAGCCTGCAGCATCCCAGAGCTTTGTGAACATACCACCCCCCTGCCCGTGGCAGCTTCTCAATATCACCTGAAGAGTCACAAGGAGAGAATGGTGGTCCCACAGGTGTCTGGCATAAGCTGGCAGTGGTTCAGTCAACCCTTTCTCTTTCTTGGTGGGTGGAGGCAGAAGGAAGGTGGAAGAGGACTTACCTGAGGGTACAGCAGCAGTGCCGAAAGGTACAGAACCAAACATGTCTGCACTCGCCGGAAGTGTCTGAGATGAAGACGGGATAAAGGCATCACCTGGAGTTGCAGGAGTCTGTCAGACAGAGAAGGGCAGGGGTGCGTGAGGCTCCTGGGAGACGTGGCTCAGTGCCAATCAGGACGGGAAGCAGCAGGCACAGGAATGAAGCGGGGCAGTGCTACAGAAGCAAGCCCCGGTCTGGGCCACTTACTGTGGCAGGCAGACCATGAGCTGGTTATAAAGACTATAAAATGGGAAAAACAATACCCATCTCTAGAGCTGCTGAGAAGCTTAAATGAGATCATGCATTTCAATCACTTAGTACCTACCAGACAGAGGCACATAGTAGGTGCTCAGCAAACGCTGGCCAGTATCACGACTGTTTAGTTTGAGCTCCTACTCTTTGAGGGTGTTTTTGGGCCCTCAAATTATCCCACGATATCTTTCACCCTTCAGAAATGGTCAATTCAAAGTGACATACACTCACTCAGGACCTACTGCGTGCCCAGCTCAAGGCTGTCACTTAATACATGGCCAATAAACAGATGTTGACTAAATAAACAAATAAAGATTAGCAAGTAGAGTAGAGACCCTTGGGTCCTGGTGCCTCCCAGAATCCTGCCTGAACCTTCACTTGCAAAAAGAAGCAAATGTTCTCAAGAAGATGATAAAAAAAAAAACGATGCTTGAGCAGCTACAAACTCTAAAGCCTGGCCCATGCTGGAATTCCAAAAAGCCCTGCCGCATGAACTGCTGGGTAAGGTGAGGCTACTGAGATAAAAACATGGGTACTAGTTTTTTCAAAGGTCCACACCCATTTATAGAAGCCTTTTGCCTATAGAGTATGCCTATTTGATGCCATAATATGCTTATTTTTTTCCCCTTGGAATAGACTGGAGCAAGCAATTAATCCTGAAACCATGGCAATTAGACAAGGCCATTTTTAGACTAGCAGCTTGCAGGAGGCATGGCATTGTTCTGAGGATTATTAAATACCCATTTGGACAGCACTTGGGTTCAGGGCCAGAAACACAGCCATGAGCTGCTGCGTTAAGCCCTTTAAAACACAATCAATGTCATTCTCTTTTCTCTGGTGTGACCTTGGGTGAGTCACATGCCCTCTCTGGAACTCAGTTTGCTCATCTGTAAAACGAAGAGGCTAAGGTTAGACAATCTCTCCAGACCTTTCTAGCTCCATGGCCCCATGGTTCAGACATGCAGCTGTTCCCCCTGGGATGGAGGAGAGAAAGACTCTCTAGACCGTCCAGCTTCCCTGGAGACAGGAGCTGCTGTCCCCTCCTTCACAGCTGCTCTGGGCACCAGGCGTTCGGAGCAGAGCAGCTGTGCCTAGATTCCCTGGCGGCAACTGTGGGCAGCAGGCTCTCGTGCCATCTGTCCTCAGTGGTGAGGTTACAGCCTTTTCTCCGTGAGGTGCAGCTAGCCAGTGAACCATAGCACCATCCCTGGGTCTGTGCAACTGCGCGGTGCCCGCAGGAGCCGCCCCCTCCCAGCAGCTTCAGCTGGTGCAGCTGTGGCCGCCTGCTCTCCGCCCACCTCCGGGGAGTGGGCAGGGGAGGAGCTGGAAGGGTCAGCTTGGCATTTTTCTCTGCAGTGGCTGCAGGGTTGCCTCTGAATGCCTCCAGTTCTCAAAGCACTGGGATTCTATTTTGCTTCGGTTTTCATTCTTTTTTTTTTTTTCATTTTCATTTTCATTTTCAAGTGAGGGCTCCCTGCAATCTGTACCCCAGTGCAAGCAATGACTGAGATACCGTGGCTGAAACTAGAGCTGGGAATCCAAAGCTTCATGAGCTCAGAGAAGCCAGCAGGCAGGTGGGAAGGGAGGAGGAAATGAAAAGAAGATGGAGAGGGGAAGAAAAGAAGGAAACGAGAGAGGAGAGGGCAGAAAGGGCCGGGGGGAGAAGATGCTTCCTTTACTGGGCTGACCACCTGGCTTCCTTTACTGCGTAGGTTCTGGGTAGGAGATGACAAATGCCTCATCGGGTCTGCTGTCCTATGGAGTTTCTTGCCCATATTCCCAGCTAGACCATGTGTTCCTTGCAGGCAGGGACCACATCCTGTTCCTGTCTCTCTCCACTGCCCAGCATAACAGCAAGAACCCCAGTGATAGCCTGTAATTGCTGATGCACGGTCTCATTTATTTCTCAAAACAGAGCATGTATCATAATTCCTTTTAAAAATAAAATAGCAGAGGAAATTGAGGTTTAGAATTGCTAGTAAATTTGCCCAAATCACACAGCTTGAAAGAGTCCAAGTTGAAATCCACCAGTAGCCTCTTTTACCCAAAGCCCATATTTTTGTCACCATGTGACTGAAGAAGGAAAGGAAAGAGATGCAGGGCTCTGAGGGAAGTGCATACTTACTGGGGGAGAGGTTATATCAGGAGGGGTGGACATGTCCCCAAAAAGTTCTAACTGGGTCACAGCCTGAAAGGAAAAAAAAAGATAATGATGTAATCACAAGGGGAATTGATGCTGTGGGCATTGCTTTAAAAAAATATGATTTGAGGACATATGTTTCTCTTTTTCATCATGACTATATAAACAATAAACCCAGATGGTCATTATGATACCTCTTGATCCCAAAGACAACATCTCGGATGTAGCCAGAATCAATTATTGCTTCAGTGTGTCCGGCTGTTTATCTGGGCTTAGTCAAGCAGATCTGGGTTTAGCCACCTTGCATAAGCAATAATAATACCACTTTTACATATTTACCATCCGATGCCAACACTGTTTCTCTTCTCCAGGAGACAAAGGCAAGACACAATCTTACCATTTGCTTTTTTTTCATGAGTGTATCCACATGTACAAAATGCCTTTCATGTATCAAGTATAGCAAGTCACCACTTCATGGCCACTTCTCAGTAAATGCTCCCAATAATACTGACCCTGAGAGGTATGAATCCTCATTCCCATTTTTACAAATGAATAAATTGAGTCTCATAGAGGTCACCTCAAGGTCACCTGGGCCATGACTTGAATTTTCTGCATATAGAGCAGGCAGTCAAATGACAGTCCCCAAAAGAATCCATCTTTAAGATAAAAAATGTAGTTGGAGGAGAAGAAAACATATCATTTAATACCAGGAAGGGCATCAAAAACAGCCCAGTATATATACACTATTAATCATTCCGAGGGGCTCCAGCACTGTAGACACTGTATCAACTATATTCCCATCCATCATATGACAGTGTCTGAGCAAGGCCAGCCAGAGCGGTGGGAGAAGCCCTTTAAGACACACTTAGAAATTAATCTGCATACCCTTCCAGCTTCAGAGTCTGCAGGGAGTCTGCGGTCGGCAATCAAATGGCCTGACTTAAAGTATATAATCATGTGTCTTGCGCAAATCTGCCCACTGCAAAAAAGATACTTTCTGCTCGTCTTTGGATTTTAAGTGATAGTTTCTAATTGGGGGAACCTAAAAACACCACCCAACTGAAAGGACAGGGAGAGTCTGCCTGTCTGTCAGGCAGGACCCCTGCCCTCGAAATCTGTTCTAACCAGGCAAGGCAGGATCTCCACGATTCACACAAAGGAACATTCTCTGTTACTGACAAATGCGTGAGCTCTGGGCCCAGGAGGAGTCCCATCCCCAGGGATGGATTTGAGTTCCCCCACTGCCAACCTCTGCAATTCCTCATGGCCACTTTTCCCTCATCTGGACATTGGAGATAATGTCCAGATAATACCTCCTTTGCAGATTTACTGACAATATTACTAGCAGGATTTTGAAGTTTGGGCAAGCCTGGTGAAAAAGGCACAAAAGATTCTTTTTGCTGAAAGTCAAGCAGCTTAGCCTGGTTATTAACTCACTTTCAACTCTTCCCCTTAAGCTTTCAGATCGAATGAACGGTGCGTGGCACACCACAGGGCCCTATACATATTCACTTCCCTCCCAGCTACATAATATGTTTTTTTCTTTTCGTGCACGTCGGACTGTGAGGTGTCAGGCACTGTTCTGGGTGCTCGGAACATAATAATGAGAAATGACAAGTCCCAGCCTGCAGGGAGCTTACAGTCTGGTGGGGTCGATCCATAGAAATAGATTGTAAAACCTGCTTGTCTTCGGGAAGGCTTCTTTAGCATGTGGACAGTAGTTTATATTATTTGGTGAAATGATGTCAATCCTTAGGCTCTCTCCCAAACCCACAAAAGGCGTAATTCTATTTAATCCATTCAAGGGAAGCTTCTGGGCTTCCTGATCCTTGGAACTCAATGCTTTGCAAATGGCCCACGACTATTTTCAGTGGCAGGAAAATATTAAAATGAAGTTAATAATTAAGTCGCACAATTTACATTTCAAATGTGTTGAACTCGTGGCACACTTTCACTAACATCATAAATATAATTTATTGGCTAATTTTCTCCTTAAACACAACTTTTAAAATAACCTTCACTCTTGAGCTACAGACTTTCCTCCTGCCAGATGACTTCCACTCAAGGATTAAACGAGAAAAAAACACGCAGAGGCATTAAACATAGATTGGTATTTCATTCCATTGGATTTGCTGCTTAAATAGAACCTTGAGTTAATTAAATTTTATAGAAAAAGGGGATTCTTAGGCCATAAAATTAAAAATAATTCTAATAACCATATGTGATTGAGAATCTGGAATAATATCTATTTTCACAGGCCCTCTCCCCAAGTTAACCCTAGTCGTTTTATTTGTAACTTAATAAGCCATGTTCCATCTGATAATATTGTTGTAATTAATCACTTTAACGGCCTCATGAGAATAAAACTAACCATTCACATTTGTAAAACACTTTATAGTTTACAACGCATTTTCTGATACAGTATGATCACGTTGGACGCTCCCTGAGCCCCGTGAAGTCGGCAGCCCAGGAATCTCTCTCACTCTCTCTAGTTTGCAGATAAGCTATAGCAGAGGTCTGGAGGTTAAGTAACTTGCCTCTGATTGGTCAGCTAAAAGAAGCTGGGCTTGACCCACAGACCAGCCAGCATCTTGTTTATCCATTGGTCCCTTTACCAAGCCCTAGTTAGCCTTCCTTCAAGGTAGATGTCCAGCCCCACAATATTCTCTACCCAGAAGCCAGGGTCCCCACGAGTCCTGCCATGACACACATCCATCTGAAGAAGTCATCTCCAAGGTCAGCTCCAGATTCCTCCTTGCCTTCCCATTCCGGGCCCTTCGGATGTCTTCAGGTAGAGACGTGGCTGTTGATGGCAGATTCTGCCCCTTCTTTAGGCCCTGGGCGTCCTCCTCCAGGGTAAGCAGAGTGACCCTGGAAGCTGCCAAGGCCAGTGAAGGGGTTGAGGAGGAGCTTGGCTGTTGAGGGGGGAGCCCCTCAGTGTCTCCATCAGGCCTGTCCCCTTCCCCCACAAGCCATCCTTTGATATGAACAAATGATGGTTTTCCAATAACATCTGGAGTGCTGTACAACCTCTTTCAGGATTAGACCCCTGGTCCTTCTTTCAGCTAGCCCACTGCAACTAGACTCCTAGGTCCCTCCTGTAGAGAAGTTCTGAAAGTGCCACTGATGAAGGCAGAGGTATCCTTGACTGACCCCCAAGACATATTCACACAGACCCACTCCTGTTTTGACATCAGGTACTCCTTCGTTCAGGACAAGTATGTAGCCCCTACTGTGCATCAGCTACTGTGCCAAGAGCAGGGGATACAGGGATGAGTAAGGCAAGTTCCTGTTCTGAGTCTCATGAGCTGTCTGTTCTATGGGAAGACAGACCTATAGACACAATCAGGGCAGCGTTACGGAGGAGAGAAGCACCTGGGCTCACGAAAGGAGGGGCTGCCTCAGGGCCTTTGCACACGTTCCTCCTCTGACCTAGAACACACATTCCCTCCCCCAGTGCCTTTCCCACCCATCCTCCAGGACACAGATTAGAGGACTTTATTTCTTCCTGGGAAGTGTTTCCTAACTCAATTTGTACCCCAAATCCCACTGCCCCGAACAGCTTATGTGAGACTCTTAGAACAGTGGTTGTCAGCCTTGGGTGTACGTAAGGGAAAAATGTGAATGCCTGGTTCCCACCCCTTGAGGTTCTGAATTAGTTGGTTTGAGGTACAGTCTAGTAACTGAAACTTTAAAAACTCTCAAGGTGATTCTAATTGGCAGCCCAGATTGAGAACCCCTGTCCCAGAGGCTTCCCAAATGCCCTGTACTCAGGGGTGACAACATTCACCGGCCTATGTATTAACCAATCTGAATAAACACTGGCTGCAAACCAGTACACCTATTCCAGGCTATACCGACCAACTAGCAGCCTTGCCTGGTTTTTATCTCCCCAGGTGCACTGAGCACATCCTGTGTACATGTCTGAATCCCCACTATACTACATTATACTACACTACGCTACGCTCCCCTACCCTACCCTTCTCTACTGACCCCACCCTATCCTCTCCTATGCTATGCAATGTCGCACTGTGTTATACTTAGAGCTCCCTGAGAATAGGGGTTGTGTCTTCCTCTCTATTGCATCTCTAGCATCTATCAGAACACCTAGGACACGTCAGGAGATTGAAAAATATTTGTTGAATGAAATGAAGGGGTGTTACGTCCTCTCCAACACACACCCTCTCTCTCTCTCACGCGTGCAAGCGTGCACACACACATACCCGTGATCCTACACTTCCTTCATCGCGGGGCCCACCAGGAGTCTCCTGTGAACATTAGGATAGGCGGCACCGGAGCAGAGCAGAGCACCTGCCATTCCCGCAGGCGGATGAGGATGCATGGAATGGATGAGAATGACCAGAACAACCCTCATTTCACACGAGCCTGGACGCCTTACCTTTGTTGCCTCAAAAATCTCATCAGAGTGCATCGGCAGGTTTCTGTTCTGTAACCAGAAGGCATGACTTACGAGCGTGAAATGAGCGATGGGACAATGACATGAAACAGTTAATCGGGCTGGGCCCTCTCACACTTACAGGGGTCGCCGCTGCAAACCGTTCTTCAAAATCTTCAAACGCATAGCCGTTCTGAAAGTGTAAGGGATGATGAATGAGGATGAAGTGAATGACATACAGATGACATGGATTTATGAGCTTAATGATGACGGTATCTATGGTTCACACTCCCGTGGTCTCAGGAGGTGGGAGCTGTTGCCAACGTACTGTGAAAACTCTAGAATATGCTCCCAGCATATGATAAAACACGGGCCTGACGAGGAAATACAAGCAATGGGGAGTTTGTAAGTTTAAAGTCTATCTTCCTGAAATTACAGACCTGACTCGGCCAGTCTCAACAGTGGAAGCAGATAAGAGCGTGATGTTTACCCTTGAGATTTTTGCTTTAAAAAGAAAAAGGGTTATCATGTGTTTCAGCCACACTTAACCCTTGGAGCAGCCTGTGAACAGCAGGTTTTATAAGTGCCTTTGTGTGTGCGGCCTTTTCTGCTTGAAATGCTCTTCTCAGCCTTGCAAGCCCAAAGCTCACCCAATTCCTCAAACCCAGTTGAAAGGCCACCTCCTCCACGAAGCTTTCCTTGGTCCGCTAGGCTGAAAACCATCCTCTGAGAGCAAGGGCGCATCACTTGTGCCCACTACACGGTGAACTTCCTGAAGCAGGGACCACGGTGCATTTGTTCTTGAATCCCTAGCAGATCACAGGGGCTCAGGCTTGAAAATGTATGAACAAATGCACGCTGCGAAGAATAGCTGGCGGTTGACCAAACCTAATTGTTTTGATAATTTTTTATTTTGTTGTTTATAACTGTTGAGAGCTTTGCTAAACCGCTCCATAATATTGCTGCCTAAGTATCCACTTTGTGTGGCCAGGCAAGCCTGCACGGGCCTTGAACTGACACCAGTCTCTCCAGTGAGGCAGGCCCTAGATAACAACCCACAGAGTCACAAATAAATGTCAGTTCCTGATATGACCATCCTAACAGCCCTTATGATCACACTCTCCCCAGCCTCCCAGGGCCTTCCTTTATGTACCCCTTAGATAAGATTCCTTTGACACTTACCAAAACCCTGCTCTTTTTTGTTTGAATTGACCAATCCGGCCTCAGTCTAGGAACCCTAATAACGGCAAGTGCCCCAGGTCCTGCCTTGCTCTCTGCCTGCATCCTGCCCTGACCTCCCCTCATGCCCCTTCCTCCAGGAACTGAGAGTAATAAACTTCTCTATTTCAATTCCCTGGTGGTCTTTTGTTGAACCCTGGCTCACCATCCGACAACACCCCAGGGCTTTACTTAACAAATGTTAATTTAACAAAGTCACAACATTAATACATATTAGTATGTATAACATCTCTATATATACACATGTATTTTTTTCTTTTTCCCTCCCTCCCTCCCTCCCTCCCTCTCTTTCTTTCTTTCTGGGCTGCGTCGGGTCTTAGTTGTGGCAGGTGGAATCTTCATTGCAGCGCGGGCTTCTCTCTAGTTGCGGCGCATAGGTTTTCTCTTCTCTAGTTGTGGTGCGGGGTCCAGAGCGCGCGGGCTCTGTAGTTTGCGGCACTCGGGCTCGCTCATTGCGGCGAGCAAGCTCAGTAGTTGTGGCGCATGGGCTTAGTTGCAGCATGTGGGATCTTAGTTCCCTGACCAGGGATCGAACCCGTGTTCCCAGCATTGGAAGGCGGATTCTTTACCACTGGACCGCCAGGGAAGTCCCTATGTACATATATTTTTAATGCCCATGTTTTGGTCTACATTTCCAAGCTAATTACACTTTGGGTGACTTCCAAGCAGTGTAACATTAATATAAATCTGAAATATTGACATTAAATTGGAGTCATTATGCTTGAACAGAAATGCATTGTTTCCAAATTTTGAGGAGAGCTTCCTGTTGGCCATGGAGGAGTGGAGACACCACCAGCCACGATCACTTTCACTCTGACTGTAGCAAACGTGACTGCACATCACTTAGCCCCAGTTACAGGGTCGCAGAGCAGGAAAACCCACATGCCCGCACCTACCACGGCAGAGCCTCCGGGCCAGACACCAGCAAATTCCGTCATCAACCACCTGCTCCCACCAGGCCCTGGCTCGCCAGGAGTCAAGAGTGGCCAAGAGAAGAGGAGGAAGGACCACATCAAATAACCACTTAAATAATAATAATAATAATAATAATAATAATAATAATTATTATTATTATTATTATTATTATTATTTGGCCAGAGACAGGGAGACAATATTAGTCTAAGTGATCCTGTAACCTACAGTGTGGCCTGAAAGGTTAAGGTTATGTTGCTACATCCTTTATAAATCTCACACTTCTAAGGATTTATGGCACAGCCCCTACCAACTAGCTCTGGGTCATAACTTTTAATAAAAACATTTTTTAGTGTCCAAAATCTCATTACATCTGTCCAGTATAAAAAAGCAAATGGCTTCAGAGCATGATGGATGAATTAAATAAATTTGAAAAACAGCCGGTGGGAGAGTCTCATAAAAGCCCCACCATATAATGAAAATGTGTGAGAACAGCCAGCACGAGTGTGAGTCCGTCACTTTGCTGGTGACAGAAGAGGGGGCCTTTGGTGAGGGGTGGGGCTGGGGCGTGAGGGGGCGATTTCCATAAATTCAGACGGAGATGGGTCCGGACGTGAGAGCAAATGCATCTCTCTGGAGTCACACAAATACGGACTGAATCATGGCTGTGCCCCGTGCTGGCTGTGTGACCCTGGACAAGTCCGTGAGCCCCGGTTTTCTCATCTTCAAAGTGGGGATGATAATGATAACATCATCTCAGGTTTATGGAGAGGGTTAACTGAGATGTGTGTGCAATGTTTTGGTTGGTGTTTGGCACATAGAGATGTTTAATAAATCAGAGCTATTATTAGGATCTTCTCATCCTATTTCTTTTGGCTCTGTTTTGCAATGCACAGGGACACATTTTTTAATGTTAAGAAACTAGTACTATATGATATTTGGAAAAAGATAGAAGAAGAAGAAAAAAACATGTTGCAGGAAGCCCCTCTTTAGAAATCACCCCCACTTGAGAGCACGGACCAGACCCTGTGAAGAAGGATGCCCAGCACTTCCTGGCCTTAGTCCTGAACCCCTCAGTCCACTATTGACCCCACCTTCTCCCTCTCCTCTCTTCTGTCTACAGTCTTACCTGAGCATCTTCCCCTCTATATACCCTTTGTACCTGGAGCTTGTGGTTACCTTCCTGTTTTGATCTTGGCTCAGTCATTTCTTGGAGTTCCTTCCTCCCACCTGGGGTAACCTTCAGTAACACTCAGGGCACTTCAGCCACCCAGTGGGAGACCCCTCCAGCCAGTGCACTTTCTCTCAATTGATTCTCATGGGCAGAATCTGGAACCCATTCCCTAGTCTCCCTGCAGCCCCATCTCCTGCTTTACCCACAAATACTACTACAGTTTTTGTTCATTTACTTTCAAGTCTTTTTTTCCCCCTTATCAGATATATTTCTTACAGTTACTATCATGGCATGCATGCAGCTTTGTATTCTGCTTTTAAAAATTCAATACGAGGAATCAGACTCCCTGACTTCAGACTATACTACAAAGCTACAGTAATCAAGACAATACGGTACTGGCACAAAAACAGAAATATAGATCAATGGAACAGGATAGAAAGCCCAGAGATAAACCCACGCACCTATGGTCAACTAATCTATGACAAGGAAGGCAAGGATATACAATGGAAAAAAGACAGTCTCTTCAGTAAGTGGTGCTGGGAAAACTGGACAGCTACATGTAGAAGAATGAAATTAGAACACTCCCTAACACCATACACAAAAATAAACTCAAAATGGATTAAAGACCTAAATGTAAGACAGGACACTATAAAACTCTTAGAGGAAAACATAGGAAGAATACTCTTTGACATAAATCACAGCAAGATCTTTTTTGACCCACTTCCTAGAGTAATGGAAATAAAAACAAAAATAAACAAATGGGACATAATGAAACTTCAAAGCTTTTGCACACCAAAGGAAACTATAAACAAGATGAAAAGACAACCCTCAGAATGGGAGAAAATATTTGCAAATGAATCAACAGACAAAGGATTAATCTCCAAAATATATAAATAGCTCATGCAGCTCAATATTAAAAAAACAAACAACCCACTCCAAAAATGGGCAGAAGACCTAAATAGACATTTCTCCAAAGAAGACATACAGATGGCCAAGACGCACATGAAAAGCTGCTCAACATCACTAATTATTAGAGAAATGCAAATCAAAACTACAATGAGGTATCACCTCACACTGGTTAGAATGGGCATCATTGAAAATCTACAAACAACAAATGCTGGAGAGGGTGTGAAGAAAAGGGAACCCTCTTGCACTTTTGGTGGGAATGTAAATTGATACAGCCACTATGGAGAATGGCATGGAGGGTCCTTCAAAAACTAAAAATAGAATTACCATATGACCCAGCAATCCTACTACTAGGCATATACCCAGAGAAAACCATAATTCAAAAAGACACATGCACCCCAATGTTCATTGCAGCACTGTTTACAATAGCCAGGTCATGGAAGCAACCTAAATGCCCATTGACAGACGAATGGATAAAGAAGATGTGGTACATATATACAATGGAATATTAGCCATAAAAAAGAACGAAATTGGGTCTTTTTGTTCTTTGGATGGATGGACCTAGAGACTGTCATACAGAGTGAAGTAAGTCAGAAAGAGAAAAATATATATCGTATATTAACGCACATATGTGGAATCTAGAAAAATGGTACAGATGAATCGGTTTGCAAGGCAGAAATAGAGACACAGATGTAGAGAACACACATATGGACACCAAGGGGGTAAAGCGGGGTGGGGAGTGGTGATGGTGGGATGAATTGGGAGATTGGGATTGACATATATACACTAATATGTATAAAATAGATAACTAATAAGAACCTGCTGTATAAAAAAAATAAACAAAACTCAATATGACAATCCAATTTACTCACAACTTGAACGTCCAGTGAGGATTTAAAGGAAAAGATTCTCTTGGGTTATTTTAATACAGTTCTAGCCTGAATTGTCATTAAGACATTGAAATAAAGCTTCCACAGGGAGTTTACTTTCCCATAATCTCTTTGGAGCACTGGGGACACTACTATTGTCCCATAACTGAATAAGGTAACTCTTAAGACCAGACTCATGTTACTTTTGCAGCAAAAGTGAGTGGATGAGATGGGACTTGGTGTGAACACGTTAAAAAGGATGAAAACTTATTTATGGCTGCCAAATAAGAAACCTGCAGTGGTTCTCACCCCTGGCTGCACAATGTAATCCTCTGGGGCAGCTTTTACAAAACTTTGCATGCCTGAGCCCTGCATCTAAGACTTGGATTCTACTGGTCTGGTGTGGGGTCCTGGCATCAGTAGGTTCTAAAAGCTCCCCAGGTGATTCTAACAGGCAGCCAGACCTGTGAATCACTGTGTTGGGGAATGAACTCTCTGTAGGAATAATTAGTGAAAGTCCTACTGGGAAAACTGAAGGCATCTTGATTGATTACATAATTGATTCATTAATTTCTTCAACAAACATTCACTGGGTGCTTTCCACTTGCTGTGTCCTGACTAGGCACTGGAGATAACAAAGATGAATAATGCATGGTCCCTGCTCTCTTGAAGCTCAGAGCAGAGCCAGGATATATAATCATTCTAGCATGGGGGTGGGACATGAGTGGGGCAGGGAGGGCACAAGGCATGGAGATCTCAACTCAGAACCCAAGATGATGCTGCAGAAGAATGAATTCAATTATCCATTTAGAAAGCTCAGGAGGAATGGATTAACTTAAGTGATTTGTAACTGCACCAAGGTGGGTACTATTAACGCACCTAGTGATTCCAGGCATTTGGACGCAGGTGCTGTTGCCTGGTGAGTGATCTAACAATGAAGACACGTGCTAATGAAGACTAATGCCCTCTGGGGTATCTAGGAGTTTATGCTCTCTCACTGTTAGCCAGGAGTAAATAGCCACTTTCCTACTTCTCGGCAGAGGAAAACAGGAAAAGCTCTGTTTGGCAACTGAAGAACAAAGGGTTGGGGGGGGGGAGTTGAGATGCAGAGTAGAAAATGTGATGTTAATAAATGATTTCTCCCAAGAGCCGCACTGTCCAACAGAACTTTCTGTGATGATGAAAAGTTGTACACCTGCCCTTCCAACATGGTAGCCAGTGGCTACACGTGGCTATCGAGCACTTCAAATATGGCTTGTGTGACTAATGAATTGCATTTTAAATTTTATTTAGTTTTAATTGATTTCATTTTAAATAGCCACATGTGACCAGCGGCTACTGTACTGGAGAGCTAAGCTCTAGATAATAGATATTAAAAAACAAAACAAAACAAAACAAAAAACTTCAGCTGACTGGGTGCTTTCTAAACACTAAACATATTCCTTCCTTATATAGTCTCTTCTATTCTTTTAAAGAATATCCTACCTGTGCATTGACCAGAAGGGTTGTATGGGACAACTGAATTCTTTGCTATGCCTAGACAGTACCATGAAATCAAATTCAGTTTGCAAAAACAGCAGCCTTCTTCTGGATGTACGTTTTGTCATTGCCTGGGCTAAGCCAGACCCAGATGTTGGTGGGTTTTTTTTAAAGGAAGTTAAGATTCCTTTAATGGATTTCAAGTGGAAATCCGAGAAACCTCATCATCATTCCAACGGAATGGAATCCCCTTTAAGGCCAAAATGTCCCAGCCTACTGGGATTTGGGGCTCAGTGGTCTTGCTGGCCTCAAGGGCTTGATCTAACAGAGGAATTTGTGCTGCTTTGTGGATTTGTCCCTGTAATGACTGAGAAGTTGCCCCTAACTACTCAAAGTTGGGCTGCATTTTAGCAGTTAATTGCCCTCCTTCTGCCAGCTACCATTTTAGGAGGGTCCTAAAGGTTGTCTGGAAGGCTAGAGGGCGGAGGGAAATGCTTAGATCTTATAATGAAAGTTACATCTTCCCTTGAAGTGCACACAAGTGTAATATATCTGCTAATCCCTGGGACAATGAAATATTTACATCCAACTTCCTAAAATGAAGTTGGTCCTTAAAACAGCCTCCATTTTCCCCATTTATTTTTATTGTGGTAAGAACACGACATGGGATCTATCTTCTTAACACATTTTACAGTGTACAACACAGTATTGTTAACTGTAGGCACAATCTCTAGTACTTAATCTTCTTGCATAACAAACTTTATACCAATTAAATAGCATCTCCCCACCTCCCTCTCCCCCAGCCCCTGGCAACCACCATTCTGCTCTCTGCTTCTATGCGTTTGACTACTTTATGGACCTCATACAAGCAGTATCCTGCAGTATTTGCCTTTCTGTGATTGGCTCATTTCACGCAGCATAATGTCCTCAAGGTTCAGCCAAGTTGTCACATAAGCAAGGATAGACTTCTTTTTCAGGGCTAAATAATATGCCACTGTATGTATATACCACATTTTCTTTATCCATTCAGCCATCAGTGGATATTTAGGTTGAAATGGCCTTTGTTAACATGCAAGAAGAGAGTCAGGATGGAGACTGGCGGTAAAAGGAATTTGCTGGTGCTTTATTCAGGGGCATGAGAAAGGTAGACTCCTTGCACGAAGGTGAGGAGGCCAGGTTGACTGGCCTGTGCTAACGTGAATGAACAAGGGCAGCTGTGGCTGAGGACTCTGACTCTGGAGTCTTGAGTTTCCCAACTTTAATCAGGTCAAGAAAACCAATGTGCTTGCATTTGAAAACAATGGATGCTTTTAAAGTGAGAAATTTGATGTTTTTAGGAGAGGCAGGGTGGGGAAGTGGGAAGAGGGATATTAGAAACAGCAGCTTTCACAAGACATGGAAGCAAACTAAATGACCATCGACAGAGGAATGTACATATATACAATGGAATATTACTCAGCCATGAAAAGAGTGAAATAATGCCATTTGCAGCAACATGGATGGACCTAGAGATGATCATACTAAGTGAAGTAAGCCAGACAGAGAGAGACAAATATCATATGATAACAGTTATATGTGGAATCTAAAAAAATGTAATACAAATGAACTTATTTACAAAACAGAAGCAAACTCACAGACTTTGAAAACAAACTTATGGTTACCAAAGGGGAAACGTGGGGAGGGGGATAAATTAGGAGCTTGGGATTAACATAACACACTACTATATATAAAATAGATAATCGACAAGGGCCTACTGTATAGCACAGGGAACACAATATTCTGTAATAACCTATACGGAAAAAGAATCTGAAAAAGAATGGATATATGTATATGCATAACTGAATCACTTTGCTGTACAACTGAAACTAACACAACATTGTAAATCAGCTATACTCCAACAGCGGCTTTCAGTTCAAACTTCTACTTTCATTGGTGTTTCCTCAGATGAATTCCTTCCTCATTCTGAGCCTCAGTTTTCTCCTCAAGAAATAGGAATAATAATGCTTACAACATGGGCTCGCTGAGAAGAAGTGGTGAGAAGGTGGATGTACATGAAAAGAATTAGCACAGCAACTGATGGAGTAAAGTCTCTCGAAGGATGTCAGTTCCCTTTCCAAAAGTACAGAAAGGGAAGGGAGGATGGGAGGGAGGAGGGAGGGGGAGGAACAGGGATGGGGAGGAGGGAGGAAGAAGGGATGAGGGAGAGATGGCTGGGAAAGAGACAGAGCGAGAGAGGAAATGAAGAGAGAGATAGGGAGGAAAGAAAGGAAGAAGAAAGGAAAGGAAAGCCATGGGATTATATGCTTGGTAAGTGAGGGTAGGCGGGTTCCAGGCCATGGCAAAAGTTTGGGAAACACTGGTCCAGGGAAGGAACAAAGTCACCTGGAAGAGAAGCTAAACGTGTGACGTGATTTTCATAGGGCAGACATTGGTCACAGCAGGTTTCTGCTCCTGCACCTTTTCCCCAAACTTGAACCCTGGCAAGGCTGGACCGTTCTGAAGTCCATCAGCCCCACTGTTCATTCCATCTACCCCACACCCTTCTCTTCTCCACTGTCTTCCTTACACCTGTTTCAGAACACAGTGGGCAGCTCTATGTTTTCACACCTGGATTTTCTAAAACACATCCCTTATTTTCTTGAAAATACACCTAAGGATGGGGCTGGAGGTGCAATTTGTAGGCTGCTACCGATTATGCGATAAGATACTAAGATCTAAGTAAGTTTGATCTCAGCAACAGTGATAAAGGGAAGGAGATGCTGGTGGTCATGCCCAGGAAATGATGGTGTCCGTGTTGGGGGGGAGGGCAGCGGTGGTGACACCGACGGCGGTCATTAGCCGTGATAACCCACCACCCAGTCCCTCCACGTCAATTAACTCAGCATCTTCGATAAGACACAGTCCTTGTCCTTACATGGCGTGAGGGAGACAGAGGAGAAAACAGGGAATTATCACATGATTGGTGTCTTAAATGAGATGATTCACATGAAGCCTGTAGTATGTAGGGCGTAGTTCAGAGTGATGACATGACTCACGCCTGTGGTTACTACTGCTAGTATCCGATCCCATCCTGAGGGGGCAGACATTTTGAGACAGTGGCAAGACTGGTGCTGGGGATTTTGATGGTATCAATACTGTTGTCACGAGGCAGTGATTATAAAGAGAGACATGATAATCTGGTGAGAGCCCACATGAGGCCAGTGATGGGGATGAAGAAGAAATGCTGAAAACATCAGTCTACCATGGAGCTTCTCTAGAAGCCCTGGGGGATGACTTCATGCTCTGATACTCGTGGAAGCTTCCTGGGCTCTTGATCTCAGCCCCAGCCCATGACTTCATCCCAGATCTCTGACGTGTGACAAGGAGGATTTTAGAAAGTGGGGGGACCTTCGTTGCTGTGGATCCTTTGTGGGGGAAGGTGCAGGTTGCAAGATAGCTTGGCTACTTTACTGGCTGTCAACAGAATAAACGCACCTGCCCAGGTCTAAACATACAGCGACAACGAGAAACCAAAGGGGAATGATTTCCCAAAGCTTATAATTATTTGTTTTTCATTCTCTCTTCCTTTACCCCATCTCTTTTTTAAAAAAATCCATTATTCTAGTTCCACATTAGCAAAACTCAAGGATTTTTCAAAAACTCCTAACAAGATTTGGCGCCAGTTCAGTACTTTGAAAAGGGGTGAATTAGAATCACAGGAAAGTGAAATTGGCTCCTGTCAGCAGGATGACAGGCTCTCAGCACACTCCTGGGGGGGTGGGCAGGGGGGCTCTCAGACAGGCCGTCAGCTCTTTCTCCGCTGCTGTGTCGCTCTTGGAGAGGCTACTCCTGCGGTCCAGATGGCACCCAAACGGTAACAAGAAATATTGGATGGAGTTGAAATCAAGCGAGAGCAGCAGAGGCTCAGGCTGAAGGCAGAGCAAATCAGAGCAGATCACAAATGGAGAGATGTCACAGCAGAGGAAAAAATAGTCATGGAGGGCTCTGCCTGCTGCTCTGACAGCCGTTCCCTGTAAAATGCTTTTCCTTTTCTTCGCTGGAAGAATGCAGATTTTATATCTTAGGCATCTTTTCCTTTTCTTCGCTGGAAGAATGCAGATTTCATATCTTAGGCATTCATTTCCTTACTCCTTCATTCCTGGATTCAGCTCTCAAGGCATTCATTTCATAATTAATAAACTCTCCTTGAACACCTACACTGGACCAATATTGTGAGCACCAGGGTGCTGTTCCTTCTCTGAGCCGTAACAGTCAAGTGAGGGAGATGGGAGGATGCCCATTCAGGTCAGAGCAAGAGGAGAGTTATGACAGGGGTACCGCACTGAGGATTTTCACAGCGCATGGACCACTTTCACTGCCGCAATGCCATTCACAGGACTGAAGCCAGCTCCACTGCAAATGACCAAAACAAGAATTCTGTTTTCATGTGACTGGAATTTGACTAGTTTACCCATCTCTTGAATTTTTCTTTATTGTAAAATTAGGGAACTATCCACCTCACAAGACTGAAGATTTCCCTGTATAAGATTTGAGGTAACAGCTTAATTAGTACAGTACCTGACATGTAGTAAGACCTCCATTAGTGGGTCAACGATTCAGTGGAGTATCCTTTCAGAATACTATGATGATTTTATAGATCTATTTGATGGCATTTTTGAAAGTTTTATGAATTGCAGAATTGCAGAGGAGTAAAATTAGAAGAGGCTATAGAGATCTCTAACACAACTCAACCCTGTATTTTTCTCAGATGAAGAAACTGAGGCTTTCAAGTTTTTCAAAATCATGATAATGTTAGGGGCCGAGCTGGGATAAAACCCCAAGTTCCCAACTCCTAGTCTACTTCCTTTATTTCCATCACAATTCCCCTCATGGGTGAACAGACTGAGAGGAGGCAAAAAGAAGTAAGAACAGAGAAACCCAGCTCACAATTTACAACTAGGAAACTAAGGCCCCAAGGAAAGCCCAGCTTGCTCATATGTAAGACAGCAAGAGAAATGTCTCCTTCACAGAATTCCAAGGATCAAGAGAGGTGATGTTCACCAACAGTCTAGACTTGGAAGGCAGCCTATAAGTTTGAAGTCAGAGGAAAGCTGCGAGAGCATTATCTATACTTGTCTCAGATTGATTATCCAACCTATAAATAGTTTGTAACTTTGTGTCACGATTTCACCTGCCGTCTTAACAGGTCTCTCAGTATATTCCTTACCCTCTCAGGCCTTGGTACAAGCTACTCCTTGTGATGGGCTGCCCTTCCCATCCTTGTTCATCAGGAGACCCTGGAGACTTGGGTCTAGTCACCTGTCCCAAGCCTTCCTCTAAGGCCCTCCGGATAGACTAGATGATCCTCCTCTGGGCATCACACATGTCCAGTTATAATGGTTGATTGCTTTCTCTCTTCTCTACTACAGACTATGACCTCGTGACACTAAGTTCCTTGTATAGGAAACTGTATCTTATTCATCTTTGTATTCCTAATGTCTAAATAGCCCAGGGGCTAGCACACAAAAAGAAACTACATTGAACTGACAGATTTTAAAAAACAGAAAGAGTAAATGGATGAACTTGCATATACAAGAGAACAGAAAACTGAACAGAAAGAAACTTGGTGATAGCGTGATTTACAAGGCAGAGGGCATGGTAGTCCTTATGGTGTTTTCAAATGCTCAGCATGTATGTGTGTGCACGTGTGTGTATGCACTCACAGAGACATGGCATTTGCTATCGTAAACTCCAAAAAGGATGTCGCATCCACTGTCATTTGACCTAATGAGACTTTGCAATCAGAGTAAATGGCTCTGGCTCTAATTTCAAAGAAATACTAGGGGGATGTTCCAGAAAAAGTTATAAGAACAGGAATATGCTGTTCTTCTAGCTCTTCTAATATCTGGATGGCATTTTCTTCTGAATTCAAGTCCTTCCCATTGGCGAGACCCATCAGCGGCTCGAGCGTGGCAGTCAATCTCCGACGTTCCTCACTACTCGAAGTCCAGCCAATACCTGGCCTTACCATTGTCCCCAGCAAATGATGAAATGACTGTATCCCATACTGTTCAGACTCAAACTTAACAGGTCCAAAGAATTTTTGATCTCCCCAAACCTGTTCTTCCCTTGTCTTCTGATTTCTGTAAAGGCTACCAACTCAGGCCTAGATGCTCAAATCTCCAAGTGTAAAACTTATTCTCCATCCCTCTTTCTCCCACACCCTGACAGCCAATCATTCTTTAGAGAAATTCTGATTCTATCTCTAGGACGTACCCCAACTCCGCCTGCCCCTCTCCTTCTCCTCGGCAGCATTCTCTTTTGCCTGGACTGCTGCTTCTAACAGTTTCCCCCTTAAGTTCATCTCCCGCACAGCAGCCAGAGTGATATTTTAAAATTATCAGATCAGGGGCTTCCCTGGTGGCACAGTGGTTGAGAGTCTGCCTGCCAATGCAGGGAACACGGGTTCGAGCCCTGGTCTGGGAAGATCCCACATGCCGCGGAGCAACTAGGCCCGTGAGCCACAACTACTGAGCCTGTGCGTCTGGAGCCTGTGCTCCGCAACAAGAGAGGCCACGATAGTGAGAGGCCCGCGCACCGCGATGAAGGGTGGCCCCCGCTTGCCGCAACTAGAGAAAGCCCTTGCACGGAAACGAAGACCCAACACAGCCAAAAATAAATAAATAAATTAATTAATTAAAAAAAAATTATCAGATCAGGTTCACTGCCCTGATGAAAACCCTCCACCGTCTTCTGTTACACTTGGGATAAAATCCAAACTCCTTACCGTTACCTCTACTACTGTCCATGCTCGGCTGCTGCCTCTGAGTCTGAGCTCATCCGCCACCACTCTCCCCTTTCCCACCACACTCTGGCCAACACCAGTCTTCTCCATGTTCCTGGTGGACCCCTAGAACACTCCTGCCCCAAGGCCTTTGCCCTTGTCTTTCCCTGTCCTGATCCTACTCTCCATCTGGTTGGTTTCTTCTCGTAATTCAGATCTTGGCTCAGGTGTCATGTCCCTAGAGAACTCCTCTATTTACCTACATGCAGTCACAGCTCCCAGCTCTTGTCACATTTTCCTGTTCGGTTTTGTGCTCTGCGTGCCTGTTTACTTGCTTGTTGGCAGCCTTCTCCCATGAACCGTGAGCTGTGCAAGGGACGAGACCTGCTCTGACTTGTATAGCACCTGTGTCTGTGTGTGACATACGATGGACACTAGACCATATTTGTGGAAGGAGGAAGGAAAGAATGCTTGAACAGAAAAATGCATAAGTGACCAGAGGCTAGTTCTAGGAGGTACCTTCCAGTATTGCAGAAACTATAAAATTAAAACAAAAGGGGCACTTTGTGCATACTACTATAGGGTCAAGGGAACACCACGTTTGTCACTTTGACACCTGTGCTCCGGTCTCTGCCTTCTTTTCCTGTTTGTTCTCTGGTGCTGGACACCCCAACTCTGAAGACAATGGAGCTAGGGCTAGAGGATGGTATATTCAATGAGATCTCATACAGATCCCACAAGCAGAGACCCTCTTTACCTGCATCCTTGCTAAGTCCTATGAAAGACCTTTTTAATTTAATCAGTATCTCTGGTTATGTCACAAGTGGTTGAGATCATTATTTCTGGTTTTGCTAGATCCATCAAGTCCCCAAATGTACAAGTTACTCTTGATCCCTCTCTCTCCCACACCCTGACGTCCAATCATTCTAAGAAATGCTCATTCTATCTCTAGAACATACCCTAAACAGTCCATTCTGGTCTAAAGAGAAAGGAATGAGCTAAATAGTAATATTAAGACCTCATCCCTTCTTGGCCAAGCAGGGGTCAAGCAGGATGATAATCGTAATAGCTGATACTTAGATGGAAGTTCCTCTGTAGGAACCAGCCACGATTCTAAGGTGCTTTCGTATAATAACTCATTTAATTACCATGACAAATGTACGTGTTATTGCTATCCTCATTTTCAGAGGAGGGAACTGAGGCACAGAAGGGTCAATGAACTTGCCCAAGGTCACACTGCTAGTAAATGGCAGAGCTAAGATTTTCACCTAAGTGGGTGAGCTTTGAAGTATGTACTCTTAAGAATTATGCTAGGGTGAGGAGAACAAAAGGCGTGAGACAGTGTGTGTTTTACGATGAGGGTGAGAAGTAAGGGTTCTGGAAGGAGCAGCCACAGTGGGTAGTTCAAGTCCCTGCCAAGTCCACGGCCATCCTCTCTGGAGGACCACGGCCCAATCACACTGCAAATGTTATCCCTACAATGATGACAGGTGTAAGGGGGCTAGGACTTCTGAGGTGACAGTGGAAACAACAGCCTAGAGACAGACAAAGAGACAAGGCTACGAGATTACAAATACAGGAAAGGGGGAGAAAACCAGAGTACCGTGTTGACGGCACGCAATGGTGGGAAAGAGGAGTAATACTGGAGATAAGGCAGCTGCTAAGCTGCTGAAAAGAAACATGATGGCATGCTGACAGGACTCTGTGATAGGTAGAAAAATGGGAGGTGGAGAGGGGGAAAAGTGGTGTAACAAGTGAGAGTGAATGTCACCTTAACATGGAGCCATTCTTTATGCACAAGTGGAGAAGCAAGGGCCTCACCCTGCATATCAGACTTTACTTCCGTCTCCCCTTAGCAACCCAACCTCAATCTTCTCATTCACAAAATGGAGAAAATAATAGTTGTCATGTTAATGGAACTAGATAAACGTAGTGGAGTGTTGGAATCCATTGGGGGAACTTTGTAAATCTCCCTTTATATATAAATATATGCAAGCCTAACAAAAGTAGATCTATAGGGGTGGGGGCCGAGGAAGTTGTGTTTTTAAAAGTGTCACCAATGACTGTTAGGCAATACGGTTTTTGGGAATCACTGAACTAGATACAGCTTGCCAAGCAATGCACACACTCCCTGGCCCCCAGTAAGTGCTCTGCAAATACTTGTTTCTTGTAACGAGGGTTTTACACTTTAGGTTGGGACTGTCACTGATCTACATATTTTTTTTCTCCATGATCATTTATTTATCACTTTCTCCTTTTTTACAACTGGAGTTTGTTCATTATTCTTCTGTGACCACTAATAACAGCAGTTAAGGGAGAAAGAAAGAGCCTCAACACGATGACTTATCTAGAAATGCTGAATTACTGTACCGGGAGAGAATGAGTGTCAGCCTCAATGGATGTTTATGGGGAAACTATATATTACAGCTCTGCTCATTAGAGTTGCTGTAGTTAAAGTTCTGTAAATGTTAATGATCTGTAGTAGAGGAATAAGGATAGACTCATAGCAGCAGCAGTTAACAGATAGCCCTGAATCCCATTTTCTTACCATGTCACAGAGCTCCAAGGAATCTGGTTTATGCCCACTGAAGGAGCAGGCGTGCATTGGGGCACCTGTATCTTGGGGACAGTACTGTCTTTGCTTTAGCACGGGTAGCGTGATTGGCAAAGAGTTTCAGGAACAAAATGGATAGAGAGCGCCTCTCTTCTGTTTGAACTCTCACTGCGTTCTGGTCTTAGAGACAGCTGGACCCAGTGGGAAGAGCATTCACTGTGCTTGGGTAGCATGGACCTGCACCCTGGTCTGCCTAAGATCCCTCCCATTCCTGCCTACTGTCCTCACGGAATTATTAATAGCAACCCCCCTTTCCGTTTCAAAAGCGACCCAGTTTGGATGATAAACTAGGTCACCCTAGCTTCAGGGTCAGAGAGAGCTGGATTAGATTCTTAGTGATGCCTCTTCCGGCTGTGCTGATTTAACTTCTCTTATCTTCAACCGCCTTTACCGTAGAGAAGAGACCTACATCTTAGGGTTATTTGGAAATGTCTTGACGCAGGGCGTTAAGTGCCTTCCACGGGCCCTTGCTTGGTGGTGCTCAACATGTGGTAGTCACAGCTGTTTGTTATCTTCACCCCACAGCCCTGGCACTCCCCTGCAGGTTCAGCCCCCTCCCCTGTTAAACTTGATCTTGTTGGCATTACTGCTCGGGCAGGGAGAACTGAAGGCACTCCAGCCCCTTACTGCCCCCAGGGACACTAAAACACCCTAGAGGTTGAGCCAGGTCTTACTCATCGTCATATTTCTTGAAATACTTGGTACAGTCCTTTGTTCATAGAATAGCTCATAATAATGACTATGGCTAACACTTATTGGGTACTTCCTATATGTCAGGTGCTGTTCTAAATGTTTTCCATGCGTTACCTTATTCAAGTCCTCAAAAGAACTCCATGAAGTAGGTACAATAGTCATTATCCTCATGTTACAAGCGAACACACCGAGACGCAGAGAAGTTTAAATAACCCACCCAAGGTTACGTGGCTGCTAATGCAGGGAGACACTTTTCAAGCCTAAGTAGTCAGTCTTCAAGGCTCACCCTTTTAAGTGCCATCCCATGTTGCCTACCAGGTACTGAGTACCTACTCCGGGCAAACATGACAGCGATCACATCTGTTCTTGTATTTAATCCTCACAGGAACCCAGCGAAATAGCTCTCCCCACACTGTTAACTGGTCACTAAGAAGAATCCAAAAGATAAAGCACCTTGCCTGGAGTCACACAGTTAAGAAGTGTAAAGCTCTGTGTTTTGCAGATACTGAGACCCCCACCAGGTGGAAGAAGTTAACTGTATGCTGCCCACAGCCCTTAGACCACAGACCAGTTGAAACCAAAAGGTTGATGATGTTGACTCCCTATTACCTCACCACCAACCAATCAGAAGAATGTCCACCAGCTGATCACATACCCCACGATCTCCCTCCCTCACCCTGTCTTTTAAAACCTTTCCCCGAAAGCCATCAGGGAGTTCAGGTCTTTTAAGCACTAGCTGCTTGGATTCCTTGCTGGGCTCTGTGCAATAAACACTGCACTTTCCTTCACCACACACACACAAAAAAAAGTGTAAAGCTCTGAATCACTTCACATTTTGTGCTCTTTCTGCTGTTACTGCCTCCCAAAGACCAGACTCCCAATCTGCATTCAGAATTTGATCATCGAATAACAAAGCCTTGTTGGGAAGCCATGTGAAGGAGCTCCCGTCTGCCCGCCCAACTTCTCCCACCCACAGAACTAACTGTGGGTTCCTTTGACAGTGGTTCTCACACTACCCTCTCTGCATCTCTTCCCTTCTAGAACCTTCTGTCCTTCAGAGAGAGGAGGGGAGGGGGCTTCCAGGCAGATGGGCCTTGGGGTTCCAACCACATCTCCTCTTTCATCTGTTTGTATAGACGGCTACTGGGCACATTTCATTCGAATAAAGATTTCTGGGTTTTATCAAAAGCTTGAAGACCATCCCTCCAGGAAACCAGTGGTAGGTATTTTAGCAGAGGAGTGGAGTGATCACTGTTTTATCCAGATGTGATTTTTGCCAACACACAACTGAGCATGCAGAGCACCAGACATCTGCTGACACTTACCCCTCCATATTTGCATCTATGGGAAACAAGTTTCGGGGATGACTAACAGTGAGCTGTCTACAACTCTTTCTGATTCCATTCATGAGAGCCCTCATTTGCAACCCTGGGAGAGAAAGCCAGATATCATTCAAGGCGACAATGTGACCCGGCCCCAACGTGAGTCAGGGACTGAGAACAGAGAAGAAGATGAGAGGGATTACTACTGTCTTTGGCAAGAACCTGAAGACAACGAATGGAAGGGCTGATGCACAAACACCCTTAGAAGTCAGAGCGATAAAACAGCATGTTTGTAAATGACAGAGCTATGGGAGAGGAGACAGGGAGTTTGGTCCAGATCCCCTGGTTACCTGACCGCCCAGTTTGCCACTTTGGATGTAGCTTGTGTTTGTCTCACCCTCCACATCCATGAGACCTTCCAGATCTACCCTTGTCATCCACTCAAATGTACACGCCTCCCCTACCTACCCCCTTTCTCTTGTCTGCAGGGTCTCACCCTCAGTCCAGACCCACCCACAGTGGTCCTCAGTTGCCTACCCCTCACTGCTTTGCCCTCAGAACCATTCTTGCCTTTCCCTGCTCTGTGCTGAATGACAGTGGCTGATCCCTGTAAACTACATTGCCCAGGCTCCCTTGCCAATCCATCTCCACTTACATTTGACCAACAGGAGGCAGGGGTCAGAAATTGGATGGTGGGAGGGAGGGAGAAACAGTGAATTTTTTCCCTGCTCTCTTTGGGCAGTGTTGTTGCAATGGCTGAGTCTCTCCATGGTTTCCACCACACAGCCCCTTTCACTACGGTCTCGGCTCCCACCGGGCAGCTCCCTCTGTGGTCCCAGTGCCTGACGGCAGCCCCAGCTCCTGGGCTCTGCCCACACCACTGCCTTCCTTTGTCCTTTTAGTGCTAGGGATCACTCTAGTAGCAACTTCCAACTGTGACTCATCTGGGTTGGCCCACTGTTTCCCATTTGGCTTTTCAGCTTTTCTAACAGCTTGGTAACTAGTTCCGCATGTTCATTTCCCTTTATTAAACTGCCTGGTGTGGGTTCTGTTTTCCTGACAGAGACACATAGGTAACTCCACTAGCCTCATGACGGTCTCCTCCCCGCCTGCCAAGCCACCTGCCGCAGGCCACCACAGCGATGTTGAAAAATACAACTCCAACAGTGTCATTCCACCACCTGAAAGCAACAGTGGCCTCCCCACAAGTCCCAGCTTCTCAGCACCACATTTCAGGCCTTTTGCTCCCCGGGGCCGGCTTCCCTTGGTAGCCTTGTCTCCTTTCCCATGAAGGCATCCTGTGGTCCTGCCATCCCAGACTGCTCATCAGCCCCTGGGATACGTGAGGCTTTTCCACATTTCAGTGCTTTTAAACATTCAGTTCCCTCTTCCTGAATACTGTTCCACCCGTTCTCCAGTGCCAAACTCCCATCATCTTTTAAGATTATACCTAAACTCTATCCCTTGGGTGAAGACCTCGCTAAACCCACTCAGGCAAAGTTTACTGCCCCTCCACTCTGCTCCCATAGCATCTTGGACACAGCCTTTCACAATCTTGATTATACTGATTGTAATTATTTTTATATGTCTATCTTCTTCTTGAGACCATTAAGATTCTTAAGCAGCTGGTCTTATTCATCTTTATATCTCTAGGGAATAGAACACTGTCTGGCAGGTAGGAGGCTCTTAGTAAATATTTGCTAAATGGATGACTGAATGAATAAATAAGTGAATAGAAGTTGTAAGGAACTCCAAAAAAATAAATAAATAAAAAAGGGCTTTGTAGCAATCAGATGGCTGGGATTATAAAAGTAATGAAGGTCTGTCACTGCAGGTATGTGAATTGAAACCCAAGAGTCAGAGATGTTCATCTGCACTTATCACAAACCTTGGGGGATTCTTGCTTTGGTGGGAAGGCTAAACTAGATAGCATCTCTTAATGTTCCTATTAACTCTAAGATTCTAGAAATTTAGGATTCTATCCCAGGAAAATTTTTAAGTACAGCTAAAAGAAAGTCCACCCAAGAAACATCAGAAGAGGCAAGCTTCTCTTTCATTTGTGGGAATACACAGATTCAGATTCCTTTCTCTCACTTCGGGATGATATCCTCCCTTGTGACATCTATGTTAACTGTGTTGTGATCATTATAATTTCTCTACAATGTGGTGCTTAATGAGGAAGTGAAACTGACAAATGCTCATATTAGATTTAAGCCAATTAGGCAACATCTTGATCCAGATTTCAAACTAAAGGAAAAACTAACCGCTAAATTGTGAATGAAATTTTATTTGCCATGAACGATGGGGGACGGGGGTGTAGGGAAGAGTTGTCCAGAGAATTCTTGAAATTCTTCACATGAATGGATTGCCTCTTCCTACAGAGAAATGGAAATAAATCTAGGGCAAGGAAAACCAAGCAGATGCTGATTGTTGGGGGACAGGGGTCTCGTAGAAAAACACCAAGGAGTTTGGAGGGTTGGGGGAAGGGGTGGCAAAACGGACAGCTTTCTGAGCTTCGGAGGTGGGTGGCTTTCATTGAGATGTGCACCTTAACGTTCAAAAATATCTTTTCAACATCAGGATGAAGAAAGGGTGCCAGGCAGAGTGAGGGTTCAGGAATGGCTTAGACATGGCCACGCCCTCATAGAATTCAGTCTAGAGGTCGAGGGAGGTGTTCACAGCCAGGCAGGGAGTGTTGGGCCTCCGGAGCTCTAAGTGCTCAAAAACAATGAGTGATGGGAGATAGGAACTGAGGCCTGAGTACTAATTCTGAGCAGGTGAGGGTCAGGTGATTCTGACCAGGAGATGGAGGACTTCGCATTTTCTTTAATTCTAAAGGCAGTATATTTTAGTGGAAATTGTGTGGGTGCCTGAGTCAAAACAACGTAGGGTTCCAATTCTGACTCTGTGATCGTGGGTAAGTTATGGGACCTCTCGAAGCCTCAGACTCCTTGTGTGTAAATGACAGCTACCTCCTTGCAGGGTCGTGATTACTGAAGGAGATAAGCCGAGACCAGAGCCTAGGCTGTCCGTGGCACAGAGCAGGTGCTCAGTGGGGTCTGCCTGCTTTTTCCCACAGCTACGTTAGCTTTCGATACGGTACGTATGGCTACTGTCCTGGCATCATAAAACAAAGGAAGAAACTGAATGGAGGCCTGGACTTCATATCCGATCATCAGGGATGTTTATCAGTTTCTCCCAGCCTGGCTCCTTTTCAGGATACAGACAGATCTAGAGCCCTGATTTCAAGCTCTCTAGAAGGAAACTAAGGAGGAACAATTTTTTAAGCACCTACTCTGTGCCCAATGCTTGCTCAGTGATATGACTTGGTTATAATACTTGGTAACCTTCTTCCCATCCAGAGCACTAAGTTCACAGGGCCAGCCCAGAACTTATTGCTGGCCACTTCAGCGTGTGCTCCTTTACAGCCAGGTGATAATAATGAAGATACGAACGGGGCCTGTGGGGTACACGGCTTGGCAGCTGAGCTACTGGCAGCAAGACGATGAGTTAAGTACACAGGGGCAAATGGAGTGCCAGAGGAGATGAATGATTCTGAGGTCCACCACTGTAGTCACCTTTACAATACAAGGATTCCCTTACAGAACCATTTATCAGCTGCTTGAATACTCCTAGGGGCATAGAGCTCGCTACTCTGAGAGGCTGTCCCTTCTTCTGAAAATCAGCTCAGATGGTCTGAAATTCCTTTCTCATCTTGAGCCCAGTTTTGCCCTCTCTTGTCATTAAACTTGAGCCTTTCTCTTACTCATAGGACAGCACATAAAATAAACAGAAGCAACTAATACATACCACCCCTCAATCTTTACTTCCACAGCGTCTCATAAAAGCGACCCCTCATTATCACAGGAAATGCTTTCACATTGCCACGTGAGTCTCACGAAAGGCCTGAGATGTTGGTAGCAGTTGGTCATCCTTTCCGCTTTGCAGCCCAGCGAAAAAAGTCTCAGGAAGTCGAAGTGATTGACAAAAGGGAGGAAAGAACCTCAGGGAGGTCTGATCATTCCTTTCAATTTCTGAATCTGTGTTTCACCAAAAAGAAATTTAATGTCGAGGTCAACGTATCCATTTGACAATCTGTGTCCTTCCTATTTACCACGATGCCAAACTTTTCAGAATCTCTCTTTTGAAGGCCAGAAAAAGTTCAGCTAGAATTCACTGGCTCATTATTACCAATAATTAGAAAGTCTTTTATGCCTAATACAACTACATAAAAGGCTTTTAAACTGGGCAATTCAAAAGGTGAAGGATAAAAGATCTTTTTCAGCTCAAAGAATATTACATGAGGGCGTAAGCGGAGGGGAGAAGAAAAGCGCAGAGTATTTCTCATGCAAAAATGGCATAAGTCATACTAAGATTTAGGCCTGTGTCGTTGAAACAGTGTGACCTTCACGGTAAGTCTCAACCAAGTTCAGTGCTGTGGGGCATAAAAGGGTCTGAAATGGGCCCTTCAGCAGCCTGTGAATGCCCCACTGTGGAACTAGATCATGTCCAAAGGCTAACAGAGTGCAAAAAGCACTAACTAATGAATGCAGACACTTTCTTCCCCACTTAGGAATGTGCATTTTTGACATTCCCAGAGAGGCCAGGGTATTTGTCTAAAGAACATGACAGCATGGTCAGTCAGCTGGCAGAAAGGGAGACTACCTGTCTTCCCCCAAGGGCTTTGAGAGGGAAATTGATGAGAAATTAACCAGGTCTGAGTGCTGCTAAGTAAAGGCAGTATGGACTCAGGAGCCAGGATCCCAGTGATCTGCCCAGAAGTGCTTCCATGCCTCATTTGCCTGTTCAAATCCTGCTCATCCTGCAAGGCTTTGCCCAAGTTGTACCCTCTTTCCTGAAACCTTCCTAACTCTCTAGCCATCCAACATTTCCTGTCAGCAAGCATTTATGCCACTGGATTTCAGAGACCCTGACATAGAAATAGACTCACATATTTAAGATACAGGAAAGATTAGCCCCCATGCAAAGCTTTTGACTTCCTGGACCAGGAAGGGGTGAAATGTATATTTCTAGGAGTGAGTGGGATTAATCCTTATCTGGGCTTCGAGTTCCCAGGAAATGGTGGAGGGGAGCAAAGCATGACCTTAAGGACAAATCTACCAGAAGAAGGGGCTATTACAGGTGCAAAGTAAAATAAGCAAACAAAAGCAACCTAATGTGTTATCTGAGAAAGCAGAACAAGAAAAGGGTCAGTACAGCTGAGCATCTTACGGTCATGGGACAAGGGGGATGTAAAACTACCACAGGGATGAGTAAATGTGAGGGAGTGAAGACATGGAATTGGCTTTCTGCCTGGACCTGGGGCCCAGCTAATTGAAACAAAACTTTGCTCCCATAAGTTGATGCACTGAGGTGGGTAAGAACAATATAACAAACACTGTGAATTCTAACTTCCGCTGCCCTAAAACTCTGAAATCCCCAATACATCAAATTTGCCACCTTACTGAGGATATCTCTGACCATGGAAGAGTGATGACAAGCCACTAGACAGAGGTCTAGACAGAGCTCTAGACAGAGGTTCTAGAGCTGAGATCACGGGATCCCGTCGGCTTCAAGGACTACAAAAATTTACATGTGCACACGTGTTTCTTTCTGGGGAAAGAGTCTACCAGCAAAATCTCAAAGACATCAGAAATCCCAAGAAGAGTTACTTTAGGGATAGTGATGATTAAAAGTGATTCCTGTCCTCAAGGAGCTCGCAGAAAAGTAAGGAAACCAAATAGAATAACAGCTCACAGTTATGGAATCCATACTGCGCACCAAGCACTGTGCTGATTCACATACTTAAGCTCATCTAGTCTTTAGGCAAAAACTAGACAGGGCTATCATTCACCCCGAAGTCAAAGCTTTTAAGGAACCCAAAGTCCAATGGCTCACATGGATACATTAAGAGAAAATAATCCTTTATTATCATTGCAAAGAGAAGGATGGAGGTATCCCAGAGGGGCTGATGACTCTGGGGTAAGAAAGGCTTCCCAGAGGAGGTGTGTCATCCCCTAGAATACTTGGCAATCCCCAGCTGGGTGAGAACTGTTGGCTGGTACCCTGCTTGTTAGAGCAACAAATGGAAATGTTTGCATTTAGTCTACTCCATATCCCCGTAAGGGTTTTACATAAACGTTTCCTTTAATCTTCTAAACAAAGCTACAAGGTAGGCGTTACTTTCTTTTTACAGATGAGGACATTGAGGCTTAGCGATGCAAAAAGCTACTCCAGGACCCTTAGTAGGTGGCCAGGATGAGAGCCATACCCAGATCTGACTCTGAAGACCGGGTGGCTATTTCTTTGGGGGCTGGTTGGTGGCTTTCCCCAACCAGAGCCCCAAGCTGAGTTCCTTATTAGGACTCCATGCAGACCCGTCCCAAGGAAGAAGAAACCAGGTGGTCCCTAGACCAATAGGCCATTGCGCAGTCTCCCTTCTTGTGGGAAACTTGTGGGAGCCCCAAACTCCCTGGAAGCTGCCTAACATGGTCTACTGTGGCTGTGTTTGGTTTGTCTTTCTGGGTAAGGAGCAAGTGGTGAGGGAGCAAATAGCGACAACATGGCAGGGATTTTCGGGGCACAGAGGTATCCTAGGGAAGGTACACTCAGCAGAGTGGCAGGGCTTCCGGGGGAAACCTGGAACACTGGAAGATGTCAGAGCAGCGGGGGACATGGGGTATGTAAAGCACCTCTGGGAGGTTTAGGCAAGTGGGACCAACTTTCCAATACATAGACTATTATCTCCTCAAATCATCTTGCAAGTTAGGTTCCAAAACCCCTTTTGGAAGATGAGAACACTGAGACTCAGAGGGGCAAGGAGACCTGTCAGATGTCCCACAGGCAGTAAGGACAGGAACTAAGATTCTAGCTGAGTCCATCTGCCTCTAACTTGAAATTGTGCGTTTTCACTTCCTGCCTCTCGTAGGCTTTTATTAATACTCAGATAGTTCACGGAAAAGCCATCATCACCATCAGATGCTTCTAGGACTTTATGGAAGAGTGGGTTGGGAGCCACTGCGGGCCATTCAGGCAGCTCCGATATTTTCCAAGCAAAACCTCAGTATGTATAGTTAATGACTATTTTGGAATCAGAATAACAGGGAATTTCCATTAAAAAAAGTAGCAGGGATTATCATAAATTCCTTCTACGGGGTAGAGTCATACGTATATTTATTATATATGAATATATATAATAAATATATACTATTCCTAGAGCAGCTGTGAACCAGACCCTGGGCTTGCTCCTGGTAACACAAGGACCTCAGGAAGCTCCTGGAAGTAATGAGGAAGAAGAAGAATTCCAACACTGTGTGGTCAGAGGTATTCCTGGAAGAATGATAGGTATGGAGGCACAAAGCAGGGGTGATGTGCTCACACGATCGGGAGAAGTAAAGAAAGTCTCCCCCAAAACACAACGCTTGACACTAAGTCAGGATGTTGGGGGAAGGCGTGACTCCCCCAGGAAACTGTAGAGTTCCATCGAGCTGGACCAGGATGGGGCAGGTCAGAGATACAGAGAGGCTGGGACCCAAGTGCCGGGTACGTCAGGCTGAGGAGTCTGAAGGTTTTTTTTTCCTTCAGAGCTATTAAGCATGGAGGTGGTGTGGCCAGACGGGTTAATAACTTCACAAAACCAAGGCGGCAAGTGGAGCATGTTTCCTCATGTATCTAAGCCTGTTAGGGGCAAGTGAGGCAATTTAGGCACAAATTGAATTGGAGGGAGCTGTATGATAGGCGCTGGACCTAACTGAAACTCGAAGAGCAGACCGGTGTCTCGGTGACACGGAGGCTTGATTAAACGCAAAGGGCTCGGGGAGGAAAACCGCTCTTTCCCTGAGTGACACCACACTGCATGCCTTCTACTCTGTTTCTAGGCTCGGGGTTTTTTCAGGGGCTGGTATTCAGACATGCCTTTTCACTAAAACTAATGTGCATTGGGTTTTGGAAGCAGTATTTAGGTGGGATATGGTGGTTTCAAGGTATTGGCAGAGTGGGGTAGAGAAACGGACATGGATCAGAAAGAAAGTTCTCTAGGAAAAAGGGGAGCAGGGGTAGGGGAGGATAAGAAGGGACCAGAAAGACTCCCAGCTGGGGAATCCAGAAGCGCAAATCAGGAAGGAGCAACAAAGGCTCGTCTTGCCCCTCTAGCCATTCAGTGTTTGAATCCCTACTCCCTGCCTCCGCCCCATAATCTTTCTGACAGGTGGTCTCCAAGGCTCTGCTAGTATAGCTCCAGTGACAGGGAGCTCACTCTCTTAGGTGCCAGAGCTCCACCCTTGAGCAGCTCTGACTGTCAGTAGGTCACCCTCACTCGGAGTTAGAGCTGGCTTTCTTGTAGCGCCGCCCACTGGCCTTGGTTCCAAGAGTTGGCTGATACAGAGCAGTATAATCCCCCTTCCATTTAATGGCCCTGTGGATGCCCATCTCCATACTTATGGTTTCCTTTCTCCAGGCCAAACATCTCCAGGCCCTTCAGCTGCCCCTCATATGGGATGGGGTTTCAAACGCTATTATTAATCTCATCTTGAAACATGCAGGGTTGTCTTTATGTCTCTCACAGTATGGGGTCCACAACTGATAACAATGGTCCAGATAAGGTCATTTAGGCTCATAACAGCTGTTAGGACCAGAGCTGGGATTCCTGCGGGTCAGCATGACTTCAAAGCCCATGCTCTTTCCACCCAATGTTGAATGAGATCAACAGTGACTAAACGCCCCAGTTCTTTTTACATAAGCTGTAGCAAAGTCACATGTCCCCCTACTCAAGAGTCTGCACTGGCTCCCCAGGGCTGCCTGGGTTATGTGGAGGGTGCCTTCTGAGTGCCAGCTGAAGGGTGCCTTCTGACCCCAGCGGTGGCACAGAGCTGAGGATTTTCCTTCGTGTCTCAGATTTCCAGGAGTCCCACTAGCAGATGGGGTCCAGGTATACAGTGGGCCCTCTGGGTTCTCTGCGAGCCCACGATACCTGGTCTTTTCGACAGTGTGCTGCCCATTGGCTGGACCCTTATACACTCCAAAGGCTTTGGCCAGCCCTTCTTCTGACCCTCTGAAGCTTCTCGACCACTTTCAAATTGGGTGGACAACTCTCTTCCTAGAACCAAGAACTGCCCCCTGCTTGACCAGGTATAATGAAGTCTTTGGCTGGAGACTTTTTCCATAAAACGCCTGAGACTCTGAATCCCTTGGACACAGTAGTTTGCATGATTCAACTCATTTCCACTCATGGGGCCAGACCTTCATGCACCCCCTCCTTGGCCCCATCATTTCCGCCTCATGCCCCCTTCCCCCTGACCCACTGAGGAGTTCCCCAGCAAAGCCATACAGGTTGGGACTCGTATCCAGAAGGGCGGTTCCCTTCCTAGGACTGCAGACATAGCGTCCACATAAAGCCGGTCATGGGAACCCAGCAGAAGGGAGGAGATATACTTACACTTACAGGTTGACTTTTTGGCACATCATAAACACCTTCCTTCTTTTGGCTGGTGGGAACCTATGGAAAAACCAAATGTGAGACAGTCAAAACACTCTGGTACTACGTTTTCAAAGAACCAAGCAACCAGGCTTCCCCTCCAACGGCTAAGTATGTGTGAGGTGCCCAACTTCCAGAAGAAGGGGCTGCTGGGATCATGAAAGCAGTGGGCGAGGCGCCTTCTCTCAGGAAAACTGGAGGAGGAGAGGGAGGATGTGAATCATTCCACAAGGGTCTGCCACGGGGCTCCTCATAGAACCACAGAATAGGAGGCAAAATGCAGAGACCTCAGAGGTCACGGGGTGGAAAAAATAATCCTCATCTCACTGAAGACAAAAATGAGGCCCAGGGAGGTGCTAGGAGTTGCCTAAAGTGATTAAAAACAGTTTGCAGTGGAGCTTGAACTAGTCCATGCTGATTTGAGATCCAGGCTATTTAAAATACAGTAAATATCAAGGTCCTAGGACAAAGTACAGCTTCTGTTGGGATCATGTACAAACCATCTGATAATCACCAAAGGTTGCTACTCAAGAAAAGGGCCCATCAATGGCAGGAAAAGCATGAGCGAGAATCCAGAAAAATCTCTGATGGTTTTTAACACTTATCTGTAACTTCTTCCCTCCCTCTCTTCTCTTCCTCATCCATCTGGTCTTATTGGGCCACGTGGTAACTAGCAAGCCCTAAGCAGGTCACTTAGCTCCTCTGAACTTCACTATTATAAACTGGAGCTACTGACTCTGCTACTCGCTCAGGTTATTGAGAGGATCAAAAAGAAACGAGAGTAAATAATCAAAAACTATTAGGTACCATCATACTGTAAAGTGTTAGAATGATAATTTCCTTTACCATTGGTACATTATGTAAATATGTATCTAAATACATATGAATAACTGTGGATGCGTGAGATACTTTTCAAATCAGTCAATCAGGGGCCTTGCTCCGAAACATTCCAGTTGAAAAGCAATCACTAGTTCATCCTCAGCAACTAGCAAAGCTTAACTCAAACCTCCATGGGAGGGATCAGCCAGCAGTGCTTTTCTAAATGTCTGATAACCTGTCTTTCTTTCCATCAGACAGAGAGCCCCTTAAAAGCAGTCACAGTGCCTAACAGCCAGTAGGCATTTGGTAGGTGTCTGCCGGGTAAGTGTATCATCGAGGATTGTAGAGAATAGTGAAGAGAAAGTCAAAGCATCTTTTAGGCTGGGACCAGCTAACCACACCATTCTTCTTAGATAAGTAAGAATTTGAGCTTATGCCTTGAGTCCCTTTGTCATTTTCACTCTCATTTACCTTAAAATCCTTACAATAACCCTAAGAAGTTGTTATTATAATCTCCACTTTACATAGTAGAGAGTGAGGCTCAGAGTTGTTACGGAAATTTGCCCAAAGCTTCAAAGCTGGTAAGCGATCAGATTCAAATGTAGCTCATTCTGGCTACCGAACAAGACATTTATCACTAACAGTATGAGCTAACACTGCCAGGGCACTTTCTATGTGCCAGGCATCATGCTAGACATTTGTGTTTACATACATTCTCATGTAATCCTTGGGACAAGTCTTATCAGGTGAGGATGACAATTGTCCCCATGCTGCAGAGGAGGAAAAGGAGCCCTGGAGGGGGTCCCTCAGTCCGTGAACGGAGAGCCAGGAGCTTAAGCCTGGGCGGTCTGCCTTTGAACTGCTACAGCATATAAAGCTGCAGCTCACCCCTGTCCCCACCATTCCCACAGCAGTTTCAGGTGCCTCTTTTCCTCTGACATCACATTCTACACTCCCAGAAGCTCGTGCACATTCTTGCGAAAAACATGACTCTGAGTGAGCACGGCTGCGCAGAAGATGTGCTTTCAGAGCCGCTTCTGCAAACCTTAGTTTGCTGGTAGCCCATGAAGAATGTAATTTCTTTGCTCCTGATAACTGAGCTCCGGCTAAAAGGAATACTGTAAGAATGCCTACAGAGTCCTTGTTAACGAGGGCCGATAAATTACCAGCCCTCACTTTTATTTTTACTAGCTCACCCTTGCCTGAGCAAAACGAACAGTGTTTTTCTGTTCCCCGTAATTCACTGCTCACTATGGGCACTTAGCAAGTTGAACCACAGCTGACTCTCAATTATGCCTGCAAACGGAGGAGAAGCAGTGGATGGCGGAACCCAAACTGTGCATAATTGAAGAAAGCTCTTCTGCTTGGTTGTCCCATGGGTGAGATACCAATCTGCCTGTTTTTCCTTTAAGATTTATTTCTGCCGGGACATCTTCTTGGGAGACTTGTCTGACTCTCTAGGACTGACTTGAGCCTTCCTCTGTACTCTTGTAACCTCTGGTGCATCCTTTCATTAAGAAATAAGTTACCAAGAACCTATTAAGCGTCACGCACTGTGCTTTGCCCAGGACAATGGTGATGAACAAGATGAATACGGCCCCTGATTTATCGGCACTCCTTGACTTGCTGGGGGTAGATGGGAAAGTCATCAGGCTATTGAAGGAGGGTGTAAAATGTGCTTTATCTTATAAAGGAGTTGTCAAACCACACTGCAGCTTCCTGGCCACTCTGAATTCCAACTGATCTATAAGCTTGCTGAGGGCAGCGCGGTTATTTTATTATCCTTGTTTCCCCATCTGTAAATGGTGGTTAAACAAGAAACTTCTAAGCATCAAACATTTACCACATGTGTGCTGAGGACAGAGCACTAGCAGAAGCGCTAAAAGGATGAAGGCCAGAAAGTGCCTGGGTCCTGATTCTCATCTCCCCCCTAGCTGGTCCATCCCGTCTGTAGACCATTTCAGTAACATGATGGTGTGTACAGTGATAACAGTCCTGGACCAAAAGGAGGCAGGAGGTCTGGTTCCTAATCCTGGCTCTGCCACAGGCTGTGTGACCCTGGAGAGGTCACTTTGTTCTCTGAACCTCTGTTTCCTCATCTGGTTGTCATGAGTATCCAAGGAGTTACCTACAAACGCCTTGAAGGTGGGGACCAGGCTGTGGTTACTATTACATCCTCACGTGCCTGGCACAGGCTAGGTGCTCCATACATAATTACTTTTTGAATGAACGCATGAAATTAGTCTAAAAGCTATACGTTAAGGACCATCCATACAGAAGACACTTTCAGTGCAGCAACATATTAACAGGATGGAGAGACAGGTTAAGAGCTGGGTGACATAGGATTAGAGACATATCATTTTAAAATAACAATATGTGACATCTTGGGTGATTAAAAATGATTTTTGAATGAACAAACGTGGAGAATGTGCCCCTGGTGAGCTGCAATCTCGCGTATGCTGGAAGCTTGTTAATGTATGAAAGAACGCTGGGTTTAGAATCAGAGGCTCTGGCCTTGGGCCCATCACTTAAGTATGAAGGACTTGAATTTCTTACATTTAAAATGATAGTCATCGCAACTGCTCTCATCTCACGGAGTTACTGGAAGGGTCAAAATTAAGTGATGGGTAAAATCGCTCTGTACTGTGAGGCTCTGTGTTGTTTTAAAAAAACAACTGATACTTTTTTCTGAGGCATGCAAATAGAAAGACAATTATTATTATTAATCCGGTTTGGAGAATGAGACTACTGAGCCTCAAAGAGAGGTGACAATTACTCAAGGGTCTTTCCCTCCCTTGTGTTGGAGTTACAAATAGCAAAGTCAAGGGAGGCTGCAGCTTTCCGCTGCGCTCTCTGACAAGATGAGGCGAGCAAGTCATGTTCTACTTCACTTAATACATCATCATAAGACGTCTCGAGCAGCATCTGATATTGATGGCATTAGGAAGTAAAAGGAACTGACATTTACACAGAACCTACTACGTACCAAGTGCTGTCCTGGTTGCTTTACATCTTCACACCACTTCTAGAAGCAGAGAATACAGTACCCCTCTTTTGTAGCCCAGGAAATTGAGATACAAAAGTGAGGTACCTCACCTGAGGCCACAAAACAGTTAAAAACTTAGGCCCTCATTCCCGAAAACAGAGGATAAATAAAATCAAATCTGAGACTACCCTGATCAAGCTGAAGTATAAGAAACATTGCAATCGACTCAGGAGGAATAGATATGGAACACTTGTAGGCCCTAAAAAAATCCTGAGGCTCCCAATAGCAGCTCCCTAAGAGCCCAGCCTTATCTTTAGGCCCAAGAGCTTATCTCTTGTTAAGCAAACTGAGGCCCAGCGAACTGGCGAGGCAAGAGAGGAGGATGGCCAGAGGCCTTTCCAAAAGAGGGCGATAAAATATTCATTCCCTTAGATGGTACCTTCCTATTAATGACGGACAGATGGGAAGATCCTGGGCATCAGAACTGTTAAAACAAGTGCGATTTTTAGATAGTGACTTGAAACCTACACAGAATCTACTTGTAAAACTCAGCATCAAGGACATTCTCAGCTGAATAGAGCCTTGGATTTATTTTGTGTACAGAGGTCAGAGAGACCTGGCTATGAGTGGGGGGTTCTACCTCTTGCTAGCTCTGTGACCCTGGGCAAGATACCTTATCTTTGCGAGGCTCACCTTCCTCATCTGTAAAGTGGAAATAATGATATAAGGTACTTGGGGCTGCTGTGAGACATAATAAGATACTGCATGTAAGCGCCCATTCACAGGGACCTGGCTCTATAACTGTTACCAAAACCACACACACACACACACACACACACACACACACACACACACACCCTATTTCCAAGAGTCTTGTTGCTCTGTAAAGCAAGCCAGCATGCTCCTCTAACAGTCCTACGATGAAGCACTGGTTGCAAAGAACAGAAAAGGGCCGCGCCCGAGAGACTCTTCCATCTTATGTGCTCATTTTACAGATGAGTAAACTGAGGCCCAGAGAAAGTAAGGAATTGTCAAGGTGGCTTAATTGCTGTGGATTCAGTGTGTGACTGGGATGAAGCCTCTTCTTTACAGTCTCCACGTGATCTTGTTTCATTCTCATGCCAACATGTGATTTAGGGAGAACTTATTCCCCTATTTTATCGTTGGGGAAACTGAGTCTCAGAGAGGGCAAGTGTCTTGCCCATTACCCCTCAGCCAAATGTAGTTGGTGACAGAGCCAGAACTATACCCCAGTTCCCTGCTTGCCGAAACCGGGTTCTTCCCAGTACACTAGGCTGCCCCGGCAGAGTCCCCCGCAGGGCACAATGGGAGCCCTGCCAACTGTAGCTAACTCTGAAATCAAGAACCTCTTATATTGAAAAGGCTAATTTTATTTTCAAAGGTGCTCCCTCATCATAGGATTACTGGTTAGTGGCTCCTCTGGCCTCATACGGTAACTGAGCAGGACCCTGTGGGGTCTTCCCTGGACAGACGCCTCCCCCATATGCTCTGAAAGTACCTAGATAATAGGTACTGATATACATCTCCTGAGCTGTTCTGCAGATGCTAAAACCTCCACCAAATTGAAGAAGTTAACTACTTGATGACCATGAACATGTAGCCCTGAGACCCACTGATGCCTAAGGATTGATATACTGCGACACCACCTTGTTACCACATGATTAATCAATCAGAGAATTGTGCACGAGCTGATCACATCCCTGCCACTCCCCTCCCTCACCTGGCCTTTAAAAATGCTTTCCTGAAACCCATTGGGAAGTTCAGGTGTTCTGAGCACCAGCTGCCCTGGACTCCTTGCTTGGTGCCCTGCAATAAACTCGGCACTTTCCTTCACCACAACCTGGTGTCAGTAGATTGGCTTTGCTGCATGGGTGAGCGGATCCAAGTTTGGTTCAGTAACAATACTGAGACACTGCAAGGTTGTACCTTAAAATCTGACATTGAGGACAGATATGCAACTTTTCTGTTTAAAGATAGAAACTTCGTAAGCAATGATTTTAAACAAAGACACAAAGCACAACCTCACACTTGAATCCAACCTAGATGGATCCAGTGGATACAAATAGATTATTACTCCATAGGGCTGGTTAAACCGAGTTGTTGGTAGAGCTAACATTATACTTTGGTCATTTAGAATTCTGTGCATTTGATGGAAACTGAAAATCTGTTTTACTTTTGTTACATAAGTAATGCACGCCCAAGGCAGAATAACAGACCACACAACTAAGTAAATTAAGGAAATTAAAATCACTTCTTTAAATACATTAACATTTTTCCTGCTTCTGTAATGTTTATATTTCAAATTAGGACTAAAATTCTAATTAGTGAAAAATTGGAGGTCGTCCTATTTGTTTGATGTGCCCTGTGCTGTAATTACTCAGACTCTTTGGTGGAAAAGCAGAGGGGAAGCAGCATGAGTCCCGCCTTCACACACCTGCCTGGGTTTGATCCCGGCTCTAAACAGCTGTACAGCCCTGAGGAAGCTACTCAACCTTTCTGAGCCTCAGTTTCCCCTTGAGAAAGTGGGATTAAAATACCTATTTTATAGTACATTTAGGAGAATTAACGAGGTAAAAAGTGTGTTCAGCAGACTTGTGATTGCCAAAGGAAGGGAGTTGGGGGAGGAAAGGATTGGGAGTTTGGGGTTAGCAGATGCAAACTATTATATAAACAATGGATAAACAACAAGGTCCTACTGTATAGCACAGGGAACTATACTCAATATCCTGTGATAAACCATGGAAAAGAATATGAAAAAGAAAGTATATATATGTATAATTGAATCATCTTGCTGTACAGTAGAAATTAACACAACCTTGTGAATCAATTATACTCCAATAAAATGAATTTTTAAAAAAACGTGTGTTCAGGGTTCTTCACATAAGCAGACATTTAAGAATATTACTTTACCTTCCCTTCAGAAGGGGTAAAACTTTAGCTAGACTTTCTTTTATTCAGTTAATATTCCCAGTGTTGTCTCCAAATAGCATTTTTGAACTTGGCCTTCATTTTCAGTAGTGCAGTTGACTTTATAAAGAAATTCAACGGCACATTCTCTTGAGAAATGAAGGACCCTATTATATTTCGGACAACAACCCTCCAATAGATTACTTTAGTAAAATGGAATGTTTGACTTCTGAGTCAACTGAAAATAGTTAAGCTCCATTAAAAATTAAAACACTGTACCCAGTTGGCCATTAACCGTGTCTACAATCAGGCATGAAAACTACTGGCAAATGGCAGGGAAGTGGGAAGCAATTCGTGTGAAGGTATTTTAACAAGCCCAGAATGGCCAGAAGAGCAACGTGGAGCGTGTGAGTGAGGAGAGAGCCCGTGGCTGCTCAGCCCCTTCTGTGCATTTACTGGTGGTGGTGCAAAAGGTAGGAGAGGAAAGCGGTTTTATACCTGATAAATGTTTTCTTCCATTTCGGGATCACGGATTGGCTCGTGTCCAGCCTCAAACACAATGTACTATGAGGAGCGGCCAGAGAGGAAAAGTCAGAGGGGAAAATGAAAGAGGAAAAAAAAAAAAAGCATTTGGAATTCAGGATACAAATCGCAGTGAGCATTAAAGACACAGGCACAGGAGAAAACACCTTAAAGAGACAACTGAATTACTGACGTTCCAAATGGCCTGATACATTCCTGCCTCTTCTAAGGAAAACCGTGTCCGATGGTCAGCCCCTTAGCCATGTCTGCGTAAGCCCTCTGCAGACCTCTCTGGAGATATAACCTCTTCATTCAGTGGCATTTATCTCGGCAGTGTCTGCATGTGCTGGCACTGCTGAGTGGGAATGATATCTCCTGGGATCCCAACTTTGCAAACCCTGGGTTACAGTGGTCTCTCCCCTTTGCTCCCTAAGGCTCAGGGTCATATGCCAATTCTGACTTTGCTCAGAAGCCCCAAACTCCCTCATCTCATAAATATCACTTTACTTTACATTCTCAGTTTTAAATACCGAAATCAACTTTTCCATGTACATGTTTCAGACTCTAAAGGACTGGGCCATTTCAAAAAGAGCAATGTTCATCACTCTCCCAGCCCACGAACCAGGGGCTGAGCTCATATTACAGACAAATCCACGCCTCTGGTATTCTAAAGCAAGGCCTGCCGTCAAGCACACCTTTGACTTTTGTTTGCCATCTATGTCAGATACTTCTTCTCCTTCAAGTTATTCAGATTCTATTACTTTTTTATCCATATTATTTTCTTTTTGTCACAGCAGTAGCAGCTTTCTGTGTGAAACTATGCATTTACATAGAATGCATGTGTGACACACACACATATAACCCATGTGTGTCCCAGTTAGAAATGTAAGTTTCAGATTGTCTTTTATGTCCCACAAGTCAAATGTCTGGCTTCGTTCTCTCCTTGGGAATAAGCACAGAGCGGGAGAGGCCTCCTCTTCCCTCTTCTGCATCTGTTTAAGCAGAGCATATACTTGAACCCAAGAGAAGCCATCTCTACCCACACTTAGGCTGCAACCTTGAAGAGAGCACAGAGAAAGCTACGGGCAGGCATGTCTCTGGGATCTCCCTTCCCCCACTCACAACAGCCCCTATGCCATGAGCCAGGGAGTCAGGGGGCAGCCTAGCCAATCGGGGGCCCGAGAGACTTCTCCTCACAGCCTTTCTCAAGCTCACAAACTGTCCTTTGGGTTTGTGTTCAAATGTAGCCAAAATGTCAGTCCCCATCGCTGGTTCTTAACTCACTGAAGCCACCTCATTATTCACAGTCTCTCTAATGAACTCAGAATATTCAAGAGACTCTTGCAAACGTTCAGCTCTGGGATCAAACTTTTACAGATTGTGGAGAGGGCTGAGGCAGGGCAAGAAAGGAGAAGTCTATTTCCAAATCCCATGCTACTGATGCCGGCCAAACTTCTGTTAGTTTTTATGGAAATTCGCTCCTGGAGGGGTTGGCAGCCCTCACCCTCAGAAATAATCTTGGTCCCACTCCAGGCTCTGCAGCCAGCGGATCCTTCAGGTCTCTGACAAAATGTCTATACCACAGGCCTGGCCATTCCTGACCCTCGACCCCAACTAGTTTCAGAAATTACCTGGTATACAGGATCTTCAACATCCTCTTCCAGAATTGTCTACCGCAGAGTGAGGGAAGGGAGGACGCAAAGCAGAGGATATAAAGCGAGAGATGTGAGACGGTATTCAGAAATTACAGGACAGTGAAGAAACCAGCTCTGGGTAGGAGAGGCTGGCGGGTCATTAAGGCAGAAAACAGGCAGAAAAAAATGAAAACCCTGGTGATATTTTACCATTGCACAATCATTTCCAAATCTAATTCCACCCACTGCTAACAACAGCAAATGCAGTTGGGTTTCCTTAGGTCTCCTCCCCTGAAATCTTCCCCTGGTTGCAAGACTTCACTTTCTCCAACACGTCTAGAATCTCAGTGAATAAGCGCTCATGTCTAGTGGCTTTGCTTTCAATAATTTACACGGGAACCTTTCATCTTTGTTTATTTCTACTTGGCAGCAGGAGGAGAAGCCTTGACTGTCAGTTTTCACATCTGTTTATTTTAAGCCCCTGTTGTCTCAGGATAAATTCACAGGTATACCTGATACACAGCTTGTTCGCATTGCTTATCCTTTTGTGCCTTTTTTTCCAATTCTTCTCTTTGCTTCAATTCATAAATAAGTTGAAAGAGATCTCTCAAGTCCAGAATAACGGGTTCAGCCTGGAGTAAAAGGTGGTAAAGCACGTTAATAAAGGGATGGTTACTGAGCTGCAGTTGACCAGTTTTTGTTTTTCCTGGCTACAACCCGCAGCCCTTCCTTTTTCTATTAAACTGCAAGCATTCCATCTTTAATTAATTCTACCTTGTTACACTGGTTTAGCAAAATTGCATCTAAGCTAAAGTTCATTTCTTCAACTAATTATATTTGCAAATTCATAACAATCATAAGCATAAAAGGCACTGCTTTTATTTATTAGTAATTTCAAATTCAATAAAGTTAGGGTAGGCCTTATGCAAAATAGCTATTTGTTTCTTCTTATTTTCTTTTTAAATGAGGCTATGAACACAAGGAAACTTATTTGTATAGTGTGCCTCCGTCCAGCTTAATCAGAAAGGAAAACAATTAGTCATTACGAAATACCCATTAGAAAAAACAACAACACCACAACTGGATGGGCGTGAGCATGCTTCTTTGCTCCGAGGCTGTTCATCTTTTCTAGATGGGAAGCTGAGTGTCAGCATCGCTGAGTCATATGGCACAGTGGGCCCCCGAAGACCCACAGAGTGGCTGTGCTGTCCCAGAAAAGGTACAAGGAAAGGCGTCCTCTTCGGATGGGGATACTCACCGCCTGGGCTGTTTTTATGGCCACAAATCTGTGATTCCCTTCCTTCCCACAAACGTATCCGAAGGCCCGGTGATCTGTGATGTCCTTGGCGATGTAGGAAATTTCGTGAACAGCATGATGCTGCTGAAGGGCCTATGAGAAACAAAAAGAAGAGCCTATTTCAGGGGACTTTCCCTCCGAGATCTTGATCAATAAGAGATGTGTTTCCGCTACATGTGAACAAGCCCAGAGGGCTCCGGAAAAGCTGTTTGGTCCAGATGGAAGGAAAAAGAGCTGTGCCTGCCCTTGAGAAATGGAGGCTTCCTTCCATGGTCTTGGTGCTGTGACCAGAGAGATAAACAGGATTGTTCAGATGCTGAAGGAGCATCTGGCTCTTTTTTCTGCTTGCCAGGACCAGTCAGCCTCAATCAGTGGTATAGGCTCCTGCTACATCTTTCTTCATGACACAGCCCAGTCTAAGTTCTGGATTGATGTTTAGTACATTTACATATCCAGGGCCTCTGCTTGCCCTGCTGGAAGATGTACATTGCACAATGACAGGGGGTGCCCTTCGCATTCAGAGAACCATAGATGTGCATGGTTATAACAATTTTCCAAGAGGTGGCAATAGAGTGACTTGAGGATCAAACGCCCTTCTTTGTTTTGCCCAAGGTCACCACACCTCTGAGGCTTTTCATGTGTTGGTCCCCATGTCTGCAATGCCTGTTCTTTTATCCACCTGCCTGAATCCTATTCCTCTTGCAAAGCCTATTTGAAATAGCACCACCTCTGTGAAACCCCCTGATCAAGGCTTGCCTTCCCTTTCCCTGCAGATGTGATTCCTCCTGCTTCTGTGTTTCCCTAGAGCTTTAGTCTATAGTGATATTGAAACTCCTGATGGATTCCTCACACACAGCTACCCTGGCTCGTGCTTTCGTAGATCTTCCTTCTCTGATATATTTGCCTAAATCCCAGTCTTCCCCACCAGACTCTGTCTTCTTCACCTTTGCCATCCTAATACCTTGCACTGTGCCTGACCCACAGTCGTTGAACTAAAGTAAATTGGGATTGCTGATCAGTAATTCAAAAATCTTTTGATATTGACCTTCCTGCCTTTATTATCTAAACTTCAACAAATAATACTCACCATCCTGTTAAGTGATGGTGATCTTTATGGCCATTTTTCTATATTAAATGTTCCTAAAGCAATCCTCATTAAACAGTCCTCTGCATGTATCTGTGCATTATACGATGTGTTTCAAGTCTTTACAAAGGACCTTTTCATTATCCGGGGTGTTAAGAAGCTTGAATTCTAGCCACTCTATGTGAACACAAGGCACTCACTGTACCTCTCTGGATCTCCGTGTATTCCTCTATTAAAGAAGAACTCTGAACCAGATCAATGGCTCCTAACCCAAAGCTCTGGATCTACTGGGGTCGTTAAAAGTCATAAAAAGAGGTACCAGGCAATTTTCAACATTTCAAAAAGCTAAACAGAAATCTATAATTATCCCTAATAAGATGACACCTTTCATTGTGCACACAAATGAAAACGCCAAGTTTATTTAGAACCATATCCAGTTACTGTTGTACTTCTTAGCTCATCTGGGAGCAGATTCTCTTTGGCAATTAGTGATGGATTCAAATAATGCAAATAGGAAAGTAAATGATTATAACTGCATTTTTTTGGTGAACAAAGTTTCCCACGTTACTAAGTCTGTAGAGGGAAGGAGAAATGTAACACAAGGAGAATTTGGTTACGAAAATGTTGGGAACCACTGGAGTACATTTTCTCCCGGGTCTCTTTCCATCTCCCTGGATCCTTTAGCCATTTGGATTTCACACCACACAGCCAGCCTCTCAGGACAGTGGGCACCTGCCTCTCATGAAGGCCATTGCCTTGGTTCTGAATTATTGGCCCTGACCTTCCAAAATGTCCATTCCCCAGCCTGTTGCCATCCTTCCGGGCTTCTGACCTTAGGAATCATTTCTGCAGTAGAATTTGCTGCTGCACCTTTACCTTCCAGAGTCTGGCCATTCACTCATCTCTTTACTACTCTTGGGACTCTCCAGGTGGTTTCAAGCCTGCCCAGGTTGCCCAGTGTCTACTGGACATCATGCTTGGAGGGTGGTATCACTGCCCGGTCACCCTAGCCCCTCAAGTGGCCATAAGACAACTGTATAATTCTAGTGGATTTTGACACAAAGTTGGTGAAGAAGGAAGTATTTGTTAGTAAAATGATCAAGATTCATTTCTTCCTGTTTTATTAAGAGAACATATTTAGCTAGCAGAGAAAAACTGCTCAGAGAGCAGTAGCTTTTTCATGGTGTTAATGATGTAAAATTGATGAGATTGATATTCACGAAACATGGGGGTATTGATTTAGAGGCTTTTGTGAGATCGAATGGTATACAATAGGGAAAGTGGGAGACAAAGGCATCTTCCTTCTCTCCCTTTCCTGCAAGTATTTCTTTCTCTGCATAATACAGTGAATGTTATTCACATCTTCTATTGAATCAAAGTTTGACGACAGTACTTTATTGATTGCCAAATGGAATATTGTTCTAAAATTAAACCACAATTAGAAGTCTTCCTGGTGGAATTAGATTTGGAGATGATTGTGCAATGGTAAAATATCACCTACTAGGCAAGACAGCAGATGGAGATGTTTTAATTGATCTGGGAATGCTCATTAAGTGTTTTAAAATCAAAACATTTTTAACGCCTGATGATATCTAATGTTGCCTCGTGAAGTGTAGCTGTGTGTGTGCATAAAGTGCTTAAAAGTATTTGTAACATTACCTTTTCCCAGAGTTAATTTTAGGACATGTTAAAAAGGATTGTTCTGAAAGTGGCTCATTCATTTGGAAACGAAGAGCCAGTAAGGGGATACGTCTGCACTTTCTCCAACCGAAACCATGCACATGTCATACAGATCCTTGGACATACAAATATATTAGAATCCTGCTAATCCCACATTATCACATTCATCTTGGCAACACAGAGGACCTTGTAAATACTTGTTCACTGAGCCTCAGAATTGCTCCATGTCTTCAAACAAGTTTTAACAGCACAAATCAAAGACAGTTGGAGCCAGAGGAAACTTAAATATTGTATAGTTCACCTCCGAGTTTATTCATGAAAGGACTGAGGGTCAGACTGTGTTCTGGCTGGACCAATACTTAACCCAGGCCCCACTCTCCCTACTCAGGATGACAAAGCATTGAAAAGAGGAAATGAGATTATTTAGAACCAAGGTTCCTTTCCTTAGACTCCTGGGTCCCTAGACCAACAACAAAACCATGATCTCTGATAAGCTGGGATGAAGAAAGGGAACTGGAGAAGGAGGTAGAGCTGAGGCTATTCTGGATTCCAGCAGGATTCTGATATCAGAAAGGGTCATCAGTCAGAAGGTTTGGGGTCAAGGCCAGCTATCAGGATCTCAAAGAAAAAGGTCAAGGCCACATGGTCTGGAAGGGGAAGCCCAGGGGCTTGGCTACCTGTGGTATCTGCTGAGCAGCCAAGGCCACAAAGGGGAGGTGAGGCCCTTGGTCACAGGAGAAAAGGACCGTTTCATCCCAGGAGTGTTTCTGTGTGGAGTTTCTGGGGCGTCATGGGTTGTTCTGGAGGTGCAGAGAATCCTGGGCCACAGGGAGAGGGAGAGAGCGGAGGAAAGGCAGCTTCTGGGTGCTCTTCTTCCACCCTTCCTTTGGAAAAGAGTTTCTGTCTTCGAAAAACTTAGTCTAGATATTAAAGCACTGCCCCCCAATCAAAGCAGATATTTGATTTTAAAGAGAGAGTCTTCCAGAACACCCGATCTTTCCACCACCACTTCATTTACTCCTCCTATTCCGAACCCTCTCGTTGCAGATGAAAGTTATTGCTGCAGAATTCCAAGGCCGATTCAGAGAATAACCTCCCCAATCCTGTCTGACTTTCCTCCCAGGGGTGAAAATAATCTGAAGGGCTCATCGTCCCCCTTTGGGTTCTGGACTTTCCCACCTCTGTGCCCTTATGCATGTTGTTTTCTCTGCTGATTGCCCCCTTCTTCCCCTGACCCGTGTTTCATCAACTCCACCTAACTATATCATACCTATGCTCAAGGTCTAGCTCCAACATCCTGCTCATGCAGGGAACCTTCCCTGACTCCCCTGTTTCCCTTAGTAATAATTCCCAGCCCTAGATTTCACTGGGTTGTATTTTTTCTTCTATTTGGGATGCTTCATACTTCTTAATTTTGCTACACATTTATCCATGCATATAGTTATTCACACGGTATGTATTAATGCTTATTGAGTGCCTGTTCTTCATTTATCCATGCATATAGTCATTCACACGGTATGTATTAATGCTTATTGAGTGCCTGTTCTTTTCTAGATCTCATGCTAACTGCTACATCTACCCAAAAGATTAAAACATAGTCCCTTCCTCAAGGCCCTTGCAATCTCATAGAACAGGCAGGCAAAGAAACTAACAACCACAATATAAGAAGACAAGCTTTAGATTAAAGGGTTATGTAGGGTCAGAGCAGGAATGGGAAGGGGCATCAGGGAAGACTTGACAAAGGAGCTGACCTTGGACTCAGTCTCGAAGGATAAAGGGGAAGTCCCCAGAAAGTCAGGGGGAAAGGGCATTCTAGGCAGAAAGAATGGAGCATGCAAAGGCCTCTAGGTCCTGAGAACAGGACATCTGGAGAACATCTGTGCATTTGTTTTCTCTCCACTTTGGGGATGTTAGCTCCTTGAAAGAAAGATCCATGTCCGGTTCTCCTCAGTCTTATCCTAGTTACTAATACTGTTCCTTTTGAACAATAAGTGCTAAATAAGGTTTCGTGAATTAAAGAAGGAAGGAAGGAAGAACCAAGCTATCCAAAGATGTACACTGCACAAGGTAGTCACTCAATAAATGCTCAATGATTGACTCCATCAGGTTAATTCATGACATTTCACATAGGATTCATTCTGTAAACAGAGGGTTTCTTATCTGATCACCATTTTTTTCTTAGCATTTCCATGAGCCATTTACCAATGTTTAAATGAAGTACCAAACTGTTTGCAGGGTGATTGTCTGACAGGATAAATTACAGAGAAGACTTAATTTGTAGTATGGTTCAATACAGCCAATTAAATACAGTATGGATTAGAAAGTCATCTGCTCAGACTTTACCATTAGCTTTTTTTAAAGAATAAATTCTACCCTACTTAGCCTTCATATTATTATCGTGTGTGTGTATGTGTGTGTATGAGAGGGTGTGTCTTCCTGAGGCTATACTCTTCAAGGGAAAAACACCCACCAGGATTCAAGTGAGTTAATAAAAAAACAAAACAAGAAAAGCAGACATGCAGATAGCCACAGAACAAAAATAGATACATGAAAAATACACTACTTCACACTACAGGCAATTACGGTAGTTAAAATCTCACAAGACAAAGAGAGACCCAGACTCATTATAAAGGCCTTTCTCTTTTCTAACATATTTTTGGATGCATTTGCTGCATGGCAGTGCCAACAAGGCTGGGAGGCAACCTCTGTACCAGCCTCCAGGCACCCCATCGTCAAGTGCTCAACGGAGTAGGTCAGAGTGAATTCTTCCCTAAGTTCCCATCCTGAAATCTTCTAGAACGCTTTACTCAAGGCCAAGACCAAATTTCCAAAGATCCCAGTCTCTAGCTGAAGAGGCAGCCTGATAACAGAGGAAAGAATATGAACTCTGGAGCCAGAGAGAACACGATTCAAATCCAAGCTGTATCACTGACTGGATGTGTAACTTTGGGCATGTCCCGTGAACTTTCTGAGGCGTCTCTTTTTGTATAATATGAAGAATGATACAGAATCCAAAAAGTTGTTGGAAATATTAAACTGATTCATATAAAATATACCAGATACAACTGAGTTGCCACTTTTCGCCACCAGAATGAGAAAAACGAGATAATACCCAGTGTTGACAAAAGTATGGGGAAACATACTTTCTTGGGCTCTTGGTTTTCTATACATACAATGGGACCAACAGTGCCTCTCTCATGGTCCTGTTAGGAAGACGGATGACTTAGTCTGGTATATATAAAGGGCTTGGAGCAGTGCAAGGCACATACTGTAAGGGCTATGTAAATGTTGGCCATCATGGTTATTTTTGTTATTTGTGGGAGTGTGATTTGTTGCAACTTTTCTGGAGGGCAGACTGGCTGTATGTTTCAAGGCCTTAACAGAATGCACAAACTTTGACTTATGATTCTTCTTGTAGGGATTCAATTATCTGCAAATAATGTAAGATGTGGGCAAAGACTTGGATACAAGATATTCCCTGCAGTGCTATTAGAATAGTGAAAAATTAGAAATGTCTGAACTGTTGAGCATTAACTGATTGGTTGAAGTAACTGCATTTTGCTATAAGATGAAATAATATGCAGCGAACTGAAAATCATCTTGGGAACGTATGTCTTTTTTGCTGTGGAAATATATTCACAACATGGTACTGAATGAAAAAATAAAGGCATATGACAAAACAGTGTGTTCAATATGATCCTGTTTTTGAAAAAAGTATGATTATCCATCTATGTATGTGTATAAAAAGTCTGAAAAAACATCCGATAAAATCTTAACAAGAGTTCTCCCTTGAATGGTGAACTTATTAGTGATTTTAAAAACTGGACTTTTTGCTCACTTATACTAATTTTTTAAAAAAATTATACTTATTTATACAAGTTACATAAAATACTAAGCTTCCTGGACTTTTCTATATGGGACGATTCTTTAGTTTGTCATGACGTATATATGGATACCTATATATATAATACATCAGCTCCAGTGTGTCAGCAACAATATCTTTTTTTTCTCATCTTATCCTGAACATCAAGTATAGTGCCTGACATATAGTAAGGATTTAGTACATATATATCTTTATTGCGGAAAAATATACACAACTTGAATTACAATTTTAACCATTATTAAGTGTATGGCTCTGTGGCATTAAGTACGTTTACACTGCTCTGCAACCATCACCACCATCCATTTCCAGAACTTCTTCATCTCCCCAAAGTGACCATCTGCACCATTAAACACTAACTCCTCATTCCCCTTTTTCCAGTTGCTGGAAACCCCATCCTATGTTCTTTCTCTAATGACTTCGTCAGTACCTATTTTTAAATGAATAATTTGAATGAATGAATCTGTCAGTAAAATCTTGAGTCCAAGTCTGTCCTCGAACCCCCTCCCCACAACCCTACTGGCTCTACTTCTGTTTCTGTAACACTTCCTTTCCTCAGCTGTTAAAATAAGGAGGTTGGCTTCAGTAAATACTCATGTCCTTTTTTGCTCTTAACACTTCTTTTGAAACTTTGTAACAAGACAACAGCTATAAAAGGCAGCTTCTTCTTAGTAACTCTCTAAACATATGTTATAAACACACAGCTCTGGAACCATGTGAGTAAAGTTCTTGCCTAAAAATAGGGAGATGAACTAGTTGTGCTAGCTGAGAGCATTCCAGACCTATGATTTAGGCTTAAATTTGTCTAACAGGCAAAGTGGAGCCAGGTGTGCTGAATCAATTAGCAATCACCAAAGTGACAAGGAAGCAGATTTCTGCTCAGGAGAAATAAAAACCACCTTCAGTAGGAAACGAGCTTCTGTGTGAAGCACTAATTTCCTAACACTGGGGTTCAATCAAAATTCTACATCCCATGACCGAGGATGTGCTACAGCATAATCACAGTTGGTGCCGAGCTGGACTAGCTGTCCTCTCTCTCATTCAATTCGCATTCATGCCTAAAAGCCCTTCGGTACTCGGATACACCTGGAAATACTGAAATGAAGAAGATGCGGTCTGAGCTCTCAAAAGCCAGCAATACGTGTGTATGTGTAAGTCAGGGGGCTCCTCTTTTGCTTCACACTCAGAGTAGTTTGTATATTGTGTTGTCCTGTCCCCATTTCCAAAAGGCATGTCGTGCGATGGAAGGATTTAGATCTCAGCTTTGTCGCCATGTGCAAGTCACCTTACCTCACTGAGCCTCAGTTTCTTCATCTGTACAATGGGAATGTGAAGAAGATCACTTAATGTGTCTAGCAGGGTATCTGGTTGACAGTAGGCTCTGAATACTTTGAATCTTTTCCCAGACAACTGAGATGGCGTTCCCAGAAAGTATTTTAATATATCAACAGACCACAGCCAAAGCCTTAAATCAAACCCACACACAACTGAAAACTGCCTGCTCCATCTCTCACCCTTTTCTTCAGAGACGAGAAGAAAAAACACATGCGTGACCCTCACCCAGTGGTAGACAAGAGCAGCTTATCTGCTCTGCCTGGCTAGGTCTGGAACAAGGAGGCTCAGACTTCTGCTTCCTGGCCTCCTGTGCTCGAGCTCTGATTCCAGGGCCAGTGCTGCCAACCTCTGCCTAGATCCTGAGGGGGCACAGAACCGTGGAGGTCTGCCCCGTGTGGTGTGTCTTGGCGTGGCTTTTCAGCATTGTGCGACCCAACTGGATCTGACCCATCAGGTGACAAAGACACGTGCACAGCCCTACCAGTTCGAAAGTCGGGACAGGGGTATAGGTTTAAATGCAGGTGGTTTGAAGGAGGGATGTTTAATAAAGGCTTTGATTTAATCTTGAAGAAAAAAAAAGATCTAATGACTATGTAACATAGTGTTCAATTACCAAGCATGGTTCCCTCATGTCAGGACTTCCTTAGAACTCACAGGATAGTAGTCTTGGAATAACCAGAGGGTGGTAAGAAAGTCTTCTGGGAAATTGGGTCACCAGGAAAGAGAAAAGAGTTGAAAGAGAGAGCTTCAAACTTTATGACATCATCTAACAACCTGGATCCCACTGTCCTGAGAAATTTAACCTTGTAGTTTTCAGTTATATAATCAGTGAATTCCTTTCGTTGCTTAAGACTGAAGTGAGTTTTTTATTACTTGCAACCAAAAGATTTCTGAACAATACAGTGATCCCCATTATCCCTATCTTAGACAGGAAGAAACAGGCTCAGAAAGAAGTGACTTGCCCAGGGAATATCAGGCTAACATGAGATTTCAGCAAATCTCACTGACACTCAAGTCTATGCCTGGTTTATTGTTAGCAGTAATTCGTATTGGAATTGCAATTTTGAAATTGCTTTGGGTATATGTTAGGATAAAAACAATACATAAATACACTGTTATTAGAAAGCAAGCTTTTCAGTTAAAGAAAAATGAGATCTACATGTAAAAGTTAAGAAATAAGCCAATAATTGTAAATTTGAATTGGAATTATCAATGTGAACTCATCATTTAAAAACTATATTATTAGCACTGTTTGCAGAAAGGGAGTAGAAGCAATGAAACCCCGGGAGCGATGAGCACATCTAATGCAGCTATTTATTATCTAGATATCTATTGATCTATTGATCTCTTAACCTATCTAAAGAGAAAGAGAGTCAGAGAAAGCAAATATGGCGAAAGGTGAAATCTTCTGTTTGTTTGAACATTTTCATGGTAATACGTTAAAGAAAAAAATTAAATCTTAGCACGCTCCTTTCTCTATCTCCCATTCCCTTTTCCTCTCTCTGAGAACAGGAGAGACCAAGGCACTGAACACTTCAGTGACTTAACTGAAAGTAGGCTGCAGACAAAAGGCCTTTATCAAGTCCACCTCAGGCAACCACTGGTCCAAAACACAACGGGTTGTTCAGCACATTCAGAAGAGCTCAGTATAGTGCTGCCAGTTTTCTTTGTTCCTTCTTGCTTTCCCCAAGGCCAGCATAAATAAACATCAGCCAGTTGTGGTTCTATTTGCAACAACATTTTTAAAAGTTCAGGTTGAATAAATATGGAAACAATTTTATACTTCTGAAACTCTGGGGAAAACAATATCCCAAACTTGGAATATTCTCCAAATATGCATAAGGATTCAGATTTAATTTTCATTATGTTTTTTAAAAGGGTACTATCCAGATAATGACTACTATGTGCTAGGCATCGTGCCAGATACTCTACATATGTAATCCTCATTTATTTCACTCACCTGACAACCTTACATATTACTTCCCCTCCTTTTACTACTGACGTAAGTGAGACACAGAGAGGTTGAAGAACTTGACCCAGATCAAATTGCTGATATGGTAGACCCTGGATTGCTGCCAGGTATGGCTGGCTCCAGAACCCAGGCAGCCTCTGTGCACTGAAACCCCGGGAGCGATGAGCACATCTAAGGCAACTTTGAATACAGCTTTGAATGTACGTCAACTGCCTCTACTCTTATTCTCCTAAAATTCTTGTTTTTATTTCTGTCTCTTTCTGCATGAAGAATCCTAATAACCATTGTGGGTGTTTAGTAATGTAACCAATGATTTCAACATTTCAGCTTCTGGTGTAAAATTATTATAGCAGGTAGGTAAATGAGTGTGAATGAATGGAAATGAAACAGCAGGTTTTGCCACAAGTCACTGCAGAAACCAGGTCATTATATTTAATGGAAAATTACTTTTTGTGTTGTAACCAGTTTGAAATTAACCTCTGCCTTGGTCACAAAGAAGTCTTGCATGCCAGAGAGAAACTTACAAGAAAGTGATGTGACTAAAACGCAGCCAGTGGGAAGAATGCTGGATTAGGAGTGAGAAGGTTGGTGTCTTCATTTGTTAATTGAGGTGGATAGCAGGTGGTGGTAGTGGTGAATATGGTTTCTAAGATCTGTTTTAATAAGACACTTGGATGCTGAAGAAACACATGACTTTGGATAGACACCGGTCAGCACTTGAAATCCAAATCTATTCATACTACTTGTGTCAACTTGGGCAAATTACCTAGCTTCTCTGAACCTTAGTGCCCTCATCTGTAACTTCATTCTTTTGGAGGGAGAACTAAGTAACACCCTGGTACCCTGCCTGGAACCTAGTGATGCTTAATAAATGATTCTTCCTCTCCAGTTCAAAGATTCTATTCTCTAAATTGTTTGTGATCATTACATTTTGAATTGTAGCCTCCCCAAATTCATAGGTTGAAGTCCCACACCTCATGACTTTAGAATGTGACCTTATTTGGAAATACAGTTGACCCTTAAACAAAGTGTAGATTAGGGGCACCAACCCCGACTTCCCCCCCTACCCCTGTGTGGTAGAAAAATCCATGTATAACTTAACAGTCAGTCCTGTGTATCTGCAGTTCTGCATCTGCGGATTCACCAACCATAGATTGTACTGTAGTATGTATTTATTGAAAAAATCTGCATATAAGTGGACCCACGCAGTTCAGACCCATGTTGTTCAAGGGTCAACTATAGTCCTAAAACTTAAGGACTTCAGAATGCAACCTTATTTGGAAATAATGTCATTACTGAGGTAATTAGTTAAAATTATGGCATGCTAGAATAGGGTGTGCCTCTAATCCAATATGACTAGTGTCCTTATGAAAAGGGGAAATGTGGACACAGACACATGGACTGAATGCCTTGTGAACATGAAGGCAGAGATCCAGATGATGTGTCTTAAAGCCAAGGAACACCCAAGACTGCCAACAAACCACCAGAAGCCAGGAAAGAGGCCTGGTGCAGACCCTTTCTCACAGTGGTCAGAAGAAGTCAATCCTGCCAAAACTTGGATCTCAGACTTCTAGCCTTTACGAGACAATAAATTTCCATTTAAACCTCTCCGTTGTGGTAATTTGTTATAGCAGCCCCAGGAAAGAAATACAGCAACCTCCTTATTTTATCTCCAGATCCCTTTGTTTGAGGAGTTTGCCGAGAGGATGCAGTAGTGAAACAACAAAATCTTAGGTATCTAGCCCCATCTCCACTCCCTCATTGAGACTCAATTTTCCTACCTGTAAAATGAGGGGCAAGATGGGCCCCTGCCAGCTTTGCTCCGCTTTTCAAGGCAGGATAGCAAAGCCTTTAGTTTTCCTATTACTGCCAGACCTTGCTACTTGAATCAGAAGCCGAGCGTGGTGCAGCGCCGTGCAATATATAACAGCGTCTATCCAATTATTTCCCATTTAGTGCTGTGCGGCGTTTCCCCAAATAAACACCACCAAACCACTGAGGTGGTGGGCTGAGCTCTCTGAGTACCAGGATCAATTGTTTCTCTTACACTAATTGGCCCCATGATTTGTTAGGCTGTTGCCTTGGAAAATGAACTGTCAGGAAAAGAAATCAGCACAAAATTGCCTTTTTCGTTGGAAATACACCAAACACTATCCTGCAGCCATCTCCTCCAACTCACCGTTGGGTTTCAGAGGGCAAAATTGACACGAACTAAGAAATTCTAACCCTCGGCTCTATCATTTTCCAGTTAGAGATGAGAAACTGAGACTCAGAGGGCTTAAGCAACTTGCCCAATCAACGTTCGGTCAGCGGTGAAGATCAGAGCTGGTGCCAAAAGTCGGCGTGATGGCAGCAAACTTCACGCCCATTTTATCGCGTCGGGGTGCCTCCTGAAGGGCAGCGATCGGCAGCTTCTGCCCAGCTCTTTGCTCTCTTACCCCTTCGTCCCCTCCTCCCGCCATCTATCTCTGTGCCAGGCTCAGAGGGAGCAGTACTCAAGTGAGGGCAGCTGTACGGAGGCCTGGCTCGCTCACTTCGTGCTTCCGGCCCCCAAATACCTGCTGGCCCAGCTCCGACTTAGTTCCATGACTCCGTTCTAGTAACGGAGCATCTCCCTTGACCCAGAAACCCCGTGGCAGGCACCGTGCTGGGAATGCAAGGGCAGGATCCTTGCCCCTGGGGAGCTCATAGTCTCTGGGGAGACAGGGCGTTCGTTCGGTGCCTTTCTTTAATGTTTTCAAAGAAACCCATTCCCTTTCTTTCTAACGCATACCACAGTCTGTAATTATCCCTTCACGGGCATGACCGCCTGGTTAATATCTGTATCTTCCATTAGTCTGTGAAGACCAGGGAAGCAGTCCCCGTGTCAGGTCCTGGTCACCACTGCATCCCCAGCACCCAACGCAGGCAGCGGCTGACACTTTGTAGGGGCTCAGTCACCATTTGCTGACTGAATAAAAGAACGTTGCGTTCATGTCATAATAAAGGTAAGAACAGGGTAGGAGTGAAGGCCTGCATGGACTAGATTAGTAGGAGTTGACTTGGTAAAAATCGGTGCTCCTAGGGTTGGTAGGGATGAAGATGTTCCATCCAGGACCCTAATTTACCCTCCCCCCGCCCCCTTTCCCCTTCGGTACCATAAGTTTGTTTTCAAGGTCTGTGAGTCGGTTTCTGTTTTGTAAGTAAGTTCATTTGTATCGTTTTTTTCAGATTCCACATATAAGTGATATCACATGATATTTGTCTTTAGAGTTTGGGATTAACATCTACACACTACTATATATAAAATAATCAACAAGGGCCTACCGTATAGCACAGGGAACTCTACTCAATATTCTGTAATAACCCATGTGGGAAAAGAATCTGAAAAAGAATGGATATCTGTATACGTATAACTGAATCACTTTGCTGTATACCTGAAATGAACACAACATTGTAAATCAACTATACTCCAATATAAAATAAAAATTAAATTCAAAATGAAAAAAAAGATGTTCCATCCAGAGGGATACCAAAGAGATGTGATGCTATCAAATTGCATGTTATACATAGGGAACTGCAATCCGTTTGGGATGATTAACCCGTACAACGCTCGGAGAGTGGCAGTGTGAGAAGATAGGCCACGGCCAGGGGATGCAGGCTTTTGAAGGCCAGGTTAAAACATTGGGGTGGTTGAAATTGTCAGCAGCTTTCTACCTGACTCTGCTGTTAACCTGAGTGCAGCTGACCCTTTCAGCAGGCTGCAAAGGGAGTCCATCCTCTGGCTGGAGAAGGACAGGGAGCTGAGCAGCCCCTCCCTGCCGGGGGCCATCAGGATGGGAGCCAAGGGCATGCACAGCCGAAGCATCCGGGAAGGAGGCTCACAGGTGACAGATGGTTTTACAGGTGAACCGCCTGTCCTGCTGGAGAGGAGGCCCCAAGGGCCCTGGCCAGACTGCAGACTGGGCTTCTGCCCTGGGCTGTAGAAGCATAAGACTCTCTGATCTGGGGACAGTCTGGCAAAAAATGTCTGTGAGCCGAAGATGGATCCTACCTTCATCCACCCCTGCTCCCCGCCCACAATCCACGATCCACAGATGACAGGGGTTCTGTCTTACAAAAAAAACCTGGATGGCGGTGCTGGTAGCGGCAGTGATGATGGCGGGGTGCCGCTTTGTTTCACTGGCTGCACTGGTGGTTTTTGGAGACAACTGGATATGCTCCCAACCTCACAGCATGAGGCTCTGTGTTGCCTCCTGGTGAAGTCCATGCATAAGCACGGTCTGTGTGCCGGGGTCAGATGGGTCTGGAACATTCCTAGGCTCCACCATTTCCTTTGACCTTGGGGAAGTTGCAGACTGTACCAGGCCTCGGGGTGCCCATTCGGGAGATGCTGGCGGATGTAAGTGATGGGGCATCTGGGAGGGCCAGGAAGCACACCGGGCAAGAGCTGAACAGCCTGGATTCTCACGTCACAGACAGCGGCTGAAGGCCTGCTGCGAGGTAGCTGCTGTGGCAGCACAGGGCACGTGAAAGGCACATGGACAGAGGCAGCCCCTGCCCTCCCCAAGCACGTGGTCTAGAGGGCACAGCCGGGGGCCCAGACAATCGCAAGCAGGTGTGGCACCTTCTTAGCGACGCCGAGATCTGCAGATGCCGAGACCTACCAGTAGGGGCAGTTAACCCCACGGGGCAGGCTGCCAGGAAAAGGAGGCAATAGAGCCGGCTAGCAAAAGACAAGGCAGGAGAGGGGAGCAGCATGTGCAAACGCCAGAGCCGAATAGGTGGCTTCAGGGAATTCTAAGGGGTTCTGGGGTTGAGGGGTCAGGGGCTGTGGGTATGAGGTCATCTGCCTGGCCCTTCTGTGCACTCTTCCCAGAGCAACCTCGCAGTGTCATCCGAAGGAGACAGAGGCCGGTGGGGCCAAAATGTGGAGGCCTGTCGTGTCGCTTTGAGGAGTCTACTGCGACCCCAGGGCTGAGCCACTGAAGAACTGGTGCCGGGACTCCTGACGGGTTCCCGTCCCCAGCTGGGTTGGCTACCCGCCTCTGTGCTCCCTGAACCTCTCGGCTGCTGTTCCTGTGCTCCAAACACTTGCTCTTCTGACTTGCAATGACCTGTAATCTGTGCACCTATCTGTAACCTGTCTGGCTGTCCATTCGTGAATCTGCATGAGGATAAGAAGAGCAGTGACTTGCCCAGAGCAGAACTGGCGCAAGGATCCCGCAGACCAGCAATGGAAAGTAGAATGAACTAGTGACAAAGACTCCTTCCCAAACTCTAGCCACGCTCCTCTGAGCCCCCTGCTCGACTAGACCTCAACCGTGGCCAATAAAGACTTGAACAAAACACTAGCATCGTTTCTGACAGCTCAAGGCCACATCCCTAATGGCCCGTGCACCCCTCCAAGTCCCTGCCTAAGATAACTCAAGGTTTCCAAAAGAATTTATTGTTTGTCTCAGCCAACACCTGGAGGTAGGACTGGTCTCCCAGTCTCTGTGGGAGGCTGGAGCCCAAGCTTGGATAAGCGCCGGTTATCACACCCACATGAATTTCACATGGGCTAACCCCCATTTCCTGTTTTTTGTAACGTTTTACTCCCTGACTCTATACAGTCCCCACTCATCATCCCCCCCATTCCCTCATTCTCCCCTTCAAACCCTAGGCACCTCTGCATAAATTGGAAAGAAGTTCAGTTCTTTCCCCTACTGTCAGGAGTTCCTGAGTAAAATCTGTTTTCACTACTGTCGCATCCAGCTGTGTTTCTCTTTGACGCCACACAGGCGATGACAATCTCCACCTGCAGTGCAAAGCCCAGGCCCTGGGCTAAGCGCGTTATCCACGACCTTGTTTATTATGGCCCTGGAGCAGGAGGCATTCTGGGTGGAGAACAGGGAGGGTAGAACTAAGTAGTTAAGAGCCCAGGCTCTGGAGCCAGAGATCAAGACAGGGCCTTTCTATTCACGAGCTGTAACCCCCGGGCTAGGCACTAACCCTTTCTGTGAGCTGGCTTTTTCACCTGGATCCTAGGTATAACCATCTCTACCTCTCAGACTTGTTATGAGAACTGTATGAATCACACACACACACACACACACACACACACACACGCAGGCGTGTTGAGCCCAGAGCACCATAAGGGCTTAATAAATCTGCCACTGTTACTTCAAAGTCATTCAAAGCGTATCCCGTGAGGGAATATCCTCTCTGTTTATGCAAAATATACGCCCTCGCCTAGCACAAATCCCGGTGCACAGTCAATGCTTAATAAGTATTTGTTGAGTAAATGACTCAAGGTTGAAATGCTCATCCTCGCTCTGTTATTCACTCCTACGTGCTTTCCAGTCTGGTCCCAGAAGTGTGAGGCCACCCCTGGCTTGTGTCTGCACAGGAGCACGGGCGGGACCCTTGAGTGCACCTACACGCAGCATATAATTGCATATCTTATAACACGAGGCAGATGAGGATGGGAATGAGCACCTGTGACACCCAGCTGACTCCCAGAGTGGGTCCAGAGCAGAGGCGGCCAGAAGAAACCCTTAACACCCCTGGTCTCAACTGAGCAGAAGCAAAACTTGGCTTGAGACTGCTCCATTTCGTTCTTCCTCCGTGTATCAGAATAGAACGAGGGGACAAAGTGATAGGAGTTGTCAAGTTTTGAAATGAATAATAAGATGTCTTTCGAGTGAGGCATATAAAAGAGATGAGCTAAAAATACAGCTCCGAAAACATCTGGGAAGCTGAAGGATTAGCAAGACGCCTTTAATTGCCACAGAACAAAGGACCCCTGCTGAAGGGAATGTTTCCCCCACCAGTTGCACCTGCAGCAGGTAAGCAAAGGAATGAAAATACGGAGCGTTTATCCTGAATGCCCTCTCCCCACTTTAGGAAATAAATTCCAAAAAGTAGGCATCTAGAAATTTCGCATCATGTGGATGTGAGAGGAAGTAGCAAGGGGCTCAGCCAGTGGGAAACGGGGGTATGTTTTGGAGCACCTCCTACCAGCCTGACGCTTTTCTTATAGGATCAAATTTAATTCTCACGACAAACCAATGAGGATGGTTTTATTATCACTTATCTGACAGAGAAGGACACTGAGGAGAGAGGTGAAGTTGCAGGCTTAGGTTCAAACAGCTAGAAGGTGGAAGTCCTGGGATTGGACACCCACCCCGCTCCAACTCTCTAATCCCCAAATCCAAGACCACAATAATATGCTGCTTCTTACACATTTCCTTTGTTAAGTGTCCTCTACTTGAAGTATGTCTTCTAACATACTGATAAACTCTCTCTCCGTCCATGCATCCATCCATCCATCCATCCATTCACCCTCCCTCCCTCCCCACCTCCATTCTGCCCTGTTTTGAAAAAAAAACTCCCCATTGTTTTTGCAGATCCAAAGCATATAAGGCAAGCACCTCATTTTATCATTCAAAGCTCTCTGACATCTAACAGTTAATATCTAGTTCATACTTAGAAGGGCTAAGAGCTTTATAGCTTTTAAAGCTCCACCTAATGTATTATCCCATCCATTATCTTGTTTCATTACCCTCATGACATAATGAGGACATTACATAGCCCAGAGAGGTTAAGTAATCTGCCCCAAGTCACATTTAGTAAGCAGCAGATCTGAAGCAGGTCACCCTTGAAGACCTTCTGAATCCTACATCCAAGTTCCTTCTGTATCATCTTGATAGAAACAGTAAGTGCAGAGGTTAGGAATATGGGCACTGGGACAAGGCTGCCGGTTCAAATCTTGGCTCTGCCACTTACTAGCTGTGTGGCCTTGGGTAAACATGTATGCCCCTCTGTGTCTGAATTTGCTCATCTATAAAATGAACCTCAGGATGGTTCCTACACCTCAAGGAGTTGTGATGATTAAGTAGGGCATAATATTCAATACACTCAAAATAGTGTCTTGCATCTAGTGAACATTATGTAAGTATTAGGTTTTTATTTGCTTTGATTCTTGTCTTCTTGTTTCTTTTTGAATATGTACCTGCTCTTATGGTGGGAAGTCCTCCCCCAGTTGAGAGCATCCTGTAACTGGCCCAACGCTCCCCAGTTACGAAGTGGAAGAGTTAGGATTTGAACCGAGGCCTGTCTGACTCTTTCGGATGTATCAATGAAGACTCTCACTGGCATTCTTCTCTTTCTGAAACATGGGATTAGATGCAGAAAAGGAACTGGGCCGAGTCTCTCTATCCTGGCCTAGAATAAGGAAGTGTACCTCCTGGAGGGTACCACACCATTGTAAGGACACACTCTCAGGGGCACGTGAGTCATCACCACTGTATATATGACTTTGTTCATTCAACAGAATTATTCATTGAGTAATTGCTAGGTGTCAAGCACTGCCCTGGAAGCTAGGGACACAATGCGGAAACAGACACTGCCCCTGCTCCTCCTGAGTTCAAGGTCTAGTTCAAGGAAGCCGTGCATGAGCAACAGCAATGTGCTGTGCCAGGTGCCCTGAGGGGGAAGTACAGGGTGACTAAGGGGGATCCCATGGGAGATGCCTTTGATCCGTATAGGGGTGGGGTAAGCCCTCAGTACCTGCATTCTGAGACTAAAGACAAGCATTTAGAAACCATACAATTTAGTTTCCCAACCTTAAAAAAAAAAAAAAAAAAAATCCCTCCGAGGCTTCCCTTTCCCAGACACAAAATGAAGTAGTCCGTTTCTGGTTCAGGAAAGGAGTGACGAATGACTGAGAGGGAGTGGAGGGGGCTTCACTCATGTCATTCCCAGAAGGAGAGGAAAAACAGGTACAAGGTGTGAGGAGATCATGCAAAGAGCCAGACAGACCTAGGCGCTCATAGCCACTCTGCCAGTGCATGGCTGTGTCCAGCCTGTTCTTTCTCTGGCTGATTCCAGAGCTGGTAAGCAGCACAGATGACATAAGCGAGACAGAGGTTCAGGGAGAGGTAGGTGGATCCCCAACGCCTCCCTCTTTGCATCATGGCGGCGTGCCCAAGATGCAGAGTCTGGGCACCTCGCACTGCTCAAAAGGTGTTGTCCCTTGTTGGCTCTGAGGCTTCTTAGCACAGAAACAACATACATCTCATGCTCAGTGGACCCAGTTCCAGACTCACGCCTGGGATTCAGGCCTTGAAATCATTCTGTGCCAGCACTGGAGCAATCTCTCCTTATCTAACTTACAATGGGAGACCTGGCCTTAGTTTCCTCATCAACAAAATGGGGATAGTAAAACACCTTCCTTGCAGGGTGACTATGAGAAATAAAATGGATATTGCATATAAAACACATTATCAGGCTCATAACAAGCATCCAATCAATGGACGGTGGTGAGTGAATCCCAGTCTTCCAATAACTAGTATGACCTTAGGCAATAATTTCGCTTCTGGGTGCCTCAGTTTCTTGATCTGTAAAATGGGGACTAATAAACTTCACATCATAAACTTGTGAGTTAAATGAGATGATTTCTGTAAGAACCTAGGAGAGGGCTCAGAATGTCAGGTGGACTCAACTGCTAAGAATCTAGATGACATCTTCAAAACTTTTATTTTTCCTTTTTTTTCCATTTGAGTATAGTTTCTTTCACTTGTTCATTACTTTTTCACCCCTTCAGTAATATTTATGGAGTCCCTGCTCTCAGGCAGGCACACAGCAGGGCAGCTTTGGCTGTCTGTGTCTCTTCTACTTTCAGCAGCTACTTTCACAGGAGGGACAGAGCCCAACCTCAGCTTGCAAACCTTTACAGCATCCACCCTTCCTCATGAGTCTGAGCAATTCTAGCAGCAAAATCCAAATCTCTTTGTTCCTTTCACCTACATACATGGAGATTTGTTTTTTAGATGTACCTTCTCAGCTGCCTGTCTACAAAGGTCAGAGGGCCTGAGGTCAGAGGGGTTATACATAGGAGGAGAAGGGGGGATTTTGGATGCAGTCCTGCTGGAGTCGGCCAGTCCCATCCTAGATTTCCATTACATATTCACTTCTTTAGGGCGGGCAGGATTTCATTTTGATCAATTTGATACGTCTCCTAAAATTATTAGGAAACCAGTATCACAGAGTGTCTCCTGTGGGTAGCTCTCCTTGATCAGGTCCTGAAGGACCTCATTGCTGCCTGTGTGCAATCCTGTCTTTTGTGCCCATATCACACCAGGATCACTGGATGCAAATTCCCACAAAGCCAGGCTGGGTGTAAGTCAGGAGACAGAGCGTGGTGGATTTAGTTTCTGGGAAAGTAGCCCTGCCCTCCTTCTATACCACAGAAAAGTACCTTCCAACCACTCTGGCTGACATTGTTGACAGCCTTAATGCCTTCACCGCGTGCCCTGCATTATTCGTGCTCTTCATCCTACCTACCTGATTTTCCTCGATCTTCACCGATTAGTGGCTTCCTGTTAAAAGCCCTTCTTTGGCTACAGCTTTCCAAGACTGACCTATAATTTCTCCATATACTAAAATTCACTCTCCCTCAGGCTCAGCTGACTTGGTTGGCTCTGAGGAAACTCTTGTACCCATGCACTGAGTTTACCCTGAATGTTTCAGCAAGGCAATGACGCAGGACAGGATTCCACCTAGAGCTGAGAAAATTCAGCATTAACCTCCAATGACTCTTCAGAGTGAGTGGGACTCACTGAGGCAAGAGTCTCGGTCTCTTCAGAGAGCCTTGCTCGTTTGTCCGTCTGGCCTTGGTTTGCCTGCCCTTGGTTCTGTCTTCCTACTTTGAACAACATGGACTGAGGCCCCTGAGGCTGGGGATACCTTACCCTGGACCAGAAAGATGGAGGAAGCAGGTGCCCAGTCCTGTCTTGAAAGTGTATAGTTATCACCAATGTTCGTCCACTGTTTCCCAGCAGCCTGGATTTGGCAGGAAATTTCTCTCTCCTAGTCTCAGGTGCATTTTAGAGGTGAGGATAAATGAGATCATATATGTAAAGTATCCACCCTGATGGCTGGCACAGAGCAGAGTCTCAGCGTATTTTATTACAGTCAAGAAAGAGGACATTCAAAGCTGGGTGGAAGCCTGCTTGAATAAAAGTATGGAGGTCGATTTGGAGGAGAAAACCCTGGGATGTGAGTAATGAGAGTAGGGTTAATAACAGTGGGAGGTGAGGTGGAACTACTCTGGTCAAAAACAAGTGAAAGAGGGCCTCAGTTGCCAGGAGGAGAATTTGGGACTTGATATACTAGGGATAGGAGTCTAATGTAATTTGTGAAATAAATGAAAGCAAAGCCCTCATAAAAAATCACTGCAGAGACAGGGAAGAATAATGCCTCCTAACACAATAAATACGGTGGCGATGATAACAATAATGATAAAGATGAGAATGACAGTAATCATACCAATCACAGCTGATACTATTGACTGAGTGTTTTCTTCTTGCCACTTGCCATGCTAAGAACTTTTAGGCGCTATCTTATTTCAGCCTCATAACCAGCCTATGGGAGAGATGTTATTATTGTCTCCAGTTAATTGATGAGGAAACTGAAGCAAAGAGAGGTCATTCTTTGCCCAAGATCAGCCAGCTGGAAAGGCAGTGGAGCTGGGCTTCACACCCAGGCCTTTCTAACTGCAGAGCCTGTGGGTTTTCCAAATCCACAAAGCACACCGATAGCCTACTTCAACTTCTTTGCTTAAAAGCTTACTGCACATTCTCTCCTGGCTCTTCTCAGAGTACTGCTTTCTGAAATGCCTAAAATAAACGCACGCAAGTCCAATAATGGATACCTCCACTGCAGGAGATAGACTTAAACTCCCTATTTCAAGCAAAGGAAATTAAAAAAAACATCCAGCAAAAGAAAATTGAAATGTCCCAGCAATACCTGACATAGCAATAAGCCTGTAAGTTTCTGCTCCACACCCCTGTCTACCCTGAGAGCTGCATTTTTCATGTCTCCCCAGGGCCTTGAAGTCCATGGGCCCTGGTAAACTCAGTTCATAGATCACCTCCTCACGGGAGCCTCCCTGACCACCCCAGTTAAAGTTGCCCCCTTCAGTTCAACCCTACCATGTCACCCTTTTTTGTGGGCTTCATAATATTACTCTGAAATGAATTTGTTCCCTTATTTATGTCTTTATATATTGTCTTGCCTGTCTTGCTTACCACTATATCCACAGTGCCTAGAACCTGGCATAGAGTAACTGATCGATAAACATTCATAGAACAAATAAAACTCCTACTCATCCACCAAGGCCCTGTTCAACTTCCCCCGAAGCTAGGATTGGTGTCCCTCTTTCTGGGCTCCCATAACACTCCCCTTATCTATCAGCCCTTACCATATTGTATTATAATTCTAGATTTTTCTTGTCTGTTTCTCCAGCTAGATCCTGGCCCCAAGAAGGTAGGGATGATGGAGACTTTTAATTATTATATCCTCAGTACCCAGACTAGAATCTAGCAATGAATAGGTGGTAGGAAAATGTCTGTTGAATAAATAGGCTGATGGATGAATGGATGGACACATTAATAAAGGAAAGAAAAAAAAGAATGATTTTTTTTTCAGTTGTAAAAACTAAAATTTATAAGCACTGCCTGAAATACTGTACCCTCGAAGGCCTATGGTTTAATATATTAAACATATGCTAGGTTAACCATGAAATCTCAATGGCTTGTTACAACTAAGGTTCATCTTTGATTCAAGCTACATGTCCAACCTGGGTTGGCAGGGACTCTGATTACAGAGTCCCACTGGGCCCAGGTTGATGGATGCTTCCAAATCATACCCTATGGCCTTATAGTTGTCAAGGTAGGAGAAGAAGGAGCATCTGATGCTTATGAGATGGGCCTAGAAGTGATGTATGTCACTTCAGTTCATAGCCAGATTTAGTCATGTGGGTCCTAACTGCAGGGGCTGGAAATGTGGAGGAGCCACGGCTATAAGGTGGGGAGCAAATCTCTTCCACACCTGAGGATCACATAACTCCTAAAAGTCATGCTAAGCACTAAGGTGTCCGTGCGCTCCAGGTTTTGGGACATGTCACCCAAACTGCTTTAAGTATTAGTACATCATTGTTTAATTTTTATTTATTTATCAAAAACATGGTTAACTACCAATTGGAGCTTTATTTTTCTTGAATAAGTTGTAGAAGGTGACCTCATGGAGTTAATATAACTCCAATCAAAGCCAGGTAAAAATTCCATTCTGATTATACTTTACAACTTTATTAAAGGTAAATAGAGCTTCTCTCTTTTTGAAATAATAGCTCACATTTATTTACTGTCTACTTGGTGCTATTGTGGTTGGTCCTTTATTTATATAATATCTAATCCTCACAACACCCATGCAAAATAATAACTCCAGTTTTAAAAATGAGGGAACTGAGGCTCATAGGGATTAAGATTCTTGACCAAGGTCACACAAATCATAAGAATTCAACTGGAATTTGAACTCAAGTTTATCTGAAAACACTTTCAGAACCCATAATCATTTAACTAGAGCCCAGTGTATCTGGAGGACAGAGGAAGTAAACTGCTGAACTGATTCTTTCTACTATCCCTTTGACCTCTAACATCCTATGAAAACATTTTATAAGCCACAGTGGAAAAAAAAATCCAAACTGCATTATATAAATGTCTCTGATTTATCATGAATAAATTATGGCTTGTTCCTTGTTTAAAGATGTGAGAAGAAAAATGGAGGATTACAACTTAAGGATTGATGTTCTACCAGACTATAAGCAATCATGGGGCCCACTTAGGGAAACCAAAATAATCATCAACAACCATTGGGGAAATTATTAGGATTATATAAATACTAAATATATCTACGTTGACAGCCCTGGGGATCATATTATTTGAGATCTGCAGGCTCTGGAGTCAAAACACTTGGGTTCAAATCCCAGCTCCATCATCACTAAGCTATAGGATCTTGGGCATGCTACTGATGGGGAGGAAGAAATTTCCTCTACCCTTCTAGGTTCTTCTGGCTGGCCTGAGAATTAAATAGCTACGAGACAGATTAACAGGAGAAAAAAACCAAACAAAAGTCTAATAACATGTTTACATGGGAAAGAGCCAGGAAAACTGAGTAACTTGCCAAAATAGCTGAAGCTGTCACCTTAAATACCATCTTCAGCTAAAAAGTGGATGTTGAGGGTACTGGCTTGAGACTTCAAATGAGAGGAAGGCAATTCACATGGAGTTGGTGGAAAGGCAAATGTTTGGTAAATAAACGTTTTCTGGGCCATGCACAGACGATGGGAAACAGAGTGGACTCTGCTCTTGAGGCCCCTCCTCGCTCATATTCTTTGCAGGTGTCTCTGGTGATAGCTCTGTTCTGGGAATAGCTCCTCCATCGAAATTTTTTTAGGCAGTTAGGGGGAAGGTCAAAGTTTCTTCCCGACTCTCTTGAACACTGATTGTTTTTAGCTCGAAATGATTCACATGCCAAAGAGACATCTTGGGGTAGCAATTTTTGCTCCACTACATTGTGTAACCTCTCTGAACCTGTTTCCTCATCTGTGAAATGAAGATAAAAATAAAATCTACCTCATCAGGTTATTGTGAAGATGAAGTGAGTAAATAGCTTATATATGTTAAGTGCTTCAAATAGTGCCTGGCATACAGCAAGTGCTACACAGCTGCTATTATTGTTATTTTTCAGATGTTAGCATATATCCAAAAAGATTGTGCTACCCAACAGAATCAGACACCTAACTATATTGTTTGTCCATTTATTCTCCTATTTGTTTAACAGCACTGGCTGAGTGCTTTGTCTAGGCACTAGGGAATACAAAGATAATACATCACAGTCTCTATCCTCAGGTAGCTCAGACACACAAATAATGATACTAGACACAGAACAAACTACAATGCAAACACTATATTGCACTGACTCCAAGATGCTACAGACGGTAAGCCAAATCCTTATTGCAGAAATGTTAAAATGGGAGAGAAAAAATATCTTAAAATCACTGAAATATAATATATCCAAGATATAAAGTGGCAGAGGGAAAAGAGTGCCCAATTCTGCCTGGCAGAAGCAGGGGTGCTTCAAGGAAAAAGAATTAGTTAGATTAAGAATTGCAGGTTATGCAAACAAAAGTCCAGGACTGGATGGCGTCACTGTGGAATGCTACTAAACATACAATGAAGAACATATACTGATCCTTCTCACACTCTTCTAAAAGATTAAAGATGAGGGAACACTTCTAAAGTCATTCTATGAAGCCACCATCACCCTGATATTAAAACCAAAGACATTACAAGAAAAAAAAAAGAAAGAAAGAAAATCACAGGCCAATGTCTTTGATGAATATAGATGCAAAAATCCTCAACAAAATATTAGCAAACCAAATCCACCAACACATAAAAAGGATCATACACCATGATTAAGTTGGATTCATCCCGGGGTCACAAGGATGGTTCAACATATGCAAATCAATAAATGTGAGACACCATATCAACAAAAAAGACAAAAACCACACGATCATCTCAATAGATGCAGAAAAAGCATTTGATGTAATTCAACATCCATTCATGATAAAAACTCTTGCCAAAGTGGGTATAGAGGGAACATATCTGAATATAATAAAAGCCATTTATGACAAACCCACAGCCAACATAATGCTAACCAGTGAAAAGCTGAAAGCCTTCCTGCTAAATTCTGGAACAAGACAGGATGACCAATCTCACCACTTTTATTCAACATAGTACTGGAAGTCCTAGCCACAGCAATCAGACAAGAAAAAGAAATAAAAGTATCCAAATTGGAAAGGGAAGAGGTAACATTGTCTTTATATGCAGATGACATGATACTCTATACAGAAAACCCTAAAGACTCCACACAAAAAACATCAGAACTAATAAATGAATTCAGCAAGGTATCAGGATACAAGAGTAATATACAGAAATCTGTTGCATTTCTTTACACTAACAATGAAATAACAGAAGAGAATGTAAAAAACAATCCCGTTTAAAATCACATCAAAAAAATAAAAAAAGTAACTAGGAATAAACCTAACCAAGGAGGTGAAAGACTTATACACTGAGAACTACAAAACATTGATAAAGGAAATTGAAGATGATTCAAAGAAATGGAAAGATATCCCATGCTCTTGGATTGGAACAATTATTATAGTTAAAATGGTCATACAACCCAAAGTAATCTACAGATTTAATGTGATCCCTATCAAATTACCCATGACATTTTTCACAGAACTAGAACAAATAATCCTAAAATTTATGTGGAACCATAACAGACCCAGAATTGCCAAAGCAATCAATCCTGAGGAAAAAGAACAAAGCTGAAGGCATAACCCTTCCAGATTTCAGACAATACTACAAAGCTACATTAATCAAAACAGTGTGGTATTGGCACAAAAACATATATATAGCTCAGTAGAACAGAAGAGAGAGCTCAGAAATAAACTCACACACTTACAGTCAACTAATCTTTGACAAAGGGGGCAAGAATATACAATGGGGAAAAGACAGTCTCTTCAGCAAGTGGTGTTGGAAAGCTAGACAGCTGCATGTAAATCAATGAAGTTAGAACACACCCTCATACCATACACAAAAATAAACTCAAAATGGCTTAAAGACTTAAATATAAGACATGACACAATAAAACGCTTAGAAGAGAACACAGGCAAAATATTCTCCGACATAAATTGTAGCAATATTTTCTTAGGTCAATCTCCCAAAGCAAAAGAAACTTAAAATGGATTAAAGATATAAATGTAAGACCTGAAACCATAAAACTCCTAAAAGAAAACACAGGTGGAACACTCTTTGACATAAATCATAGCAATATTTTTTGGAATATGTTTCCTAATGCAAAGGAAAGAAAAGCAAAAATAAACAACTGGGTTCTAATTAAACTTGAAAGCTTTTTCAGAGCAAAAGAAACCATTGACAAAATGAAAAGACCACCTACTGAATGGCAGAAAATACTTGCAAACAATGCGACCAACAGGGGCTTAATTTCCAAACTATACAAACAGCTCATACAGCTCAATATCAAAATAAAACCAAACAACCCAATCAAAAACTGGGCAGAATACCTAAATAGACACTTCTCCAAAGAAGACACACAGATGACCAACATGAAAAGATGCTCAACATCATTAATTATCAGAGAAATGCAAATCAAAACTATAATGAGGTATCACCTCACACCAGTCAGAATGGCCATCATCAGAAAGTCTACAAATAATAAATGCTGGAGAGGGTGTGGAGAAAAGGGAACCCTCCTACACTACTGGTGGGAATGTAAATTGGTGCAGCCACTATGGAGAACAGGATGGAAATTCCTTAAAAAACTAAGACGGAAGCAACCTAATTGTTCAGATGAATGGATAAAGAAGATGTGACACACACACACACACACACACACACACACACACACACACAATGGAATATTACTCAGCCATAAAAAAGAATGAAATAATGCCATTTGCAGCAACATAGATAGACCTAGAAATTATCATACTAAGTGAAGTCAGATAAAGACAAATATTCTATGATACCACTTATATGTGGAATCTAAAAAAATAGTACAAATGAACTTATTTACAAAATAGAAACAGACATATAGACATAGAAAACAAACTTATGGTTACCAAAGGGTAAGGGAGGGGAGGGATAAATTAGGATTATGGGATTAGCAGATACACACTATCATATATAAAATAGATAAACAACAAGGATTTATTGCATAGCACAGGGAACTATATTCAATATCTTGTAATAACCTATAATGGAAAAGAATAAAAAAAGAATACATATATCTTATATCTACATCTCCAAGTTGCTTTGCTATATACCTGAAACTAACACAATATTGCAAATCAACTATACTTCAATAAAAAATTGAAAAAATTTTAAAAGAAGAACTGCAGGTTAAATAGGAGCTTTCCAAACTGGAGGAGCAGTGAGGAGGAGTGTGGGGGGGGACAGAAGACTGAAGCAGGGAGTCCCAGGGAGCAGTATGAGTAGGTATGGCTCACTGGGGGTGGGAGTGAGAAATAAGATCCATGGGGGAAAAGGCTGGAGAGAAAAGCAGAAGGTAGATCATAAATAATAACATCAAATAATTTTTAGCTCTTACAAGCCAGATACTGTTTAAGCACCTTAATCCTTCCGACTTCCCCATGAGGGTGATACTATTAGTAGCACCATTTCCAGAGGTGGGCGCTGGAGACACTGTGGGTCCACAGCAGAGGCAGGATTTGAACCCAGGCAGCCTGACTCCACAGCTCTTCCATATCTACTCACCATGCCAGACTCTATAAGTCTCACCCTTGCCAGGGCACAGGGTTTGACTTCTGCTCGGGGCCTGGTAAATTGCTACCAAGTCAGACCCAACACAAGGCTGTGTCCAAACAGAATCAACAGTCAACCCTCTTTCAGTCTCTTTTGTAGATTGACTTTCTAACAACTGTTCTCCGGTATTGATGTAATTACTTTGCTATTTGAAAACCAGTAACAAATTAAGGGAGCTACATAATCAACTGTTACGTTAATTAGTCACTCTTTGTTGAAAGGCAAACATCCTGTTAAATGTGTGAGTTAATAATGACTTCTGCAACAATTCTCAGTTTTGCACATTCTCAAAGGCTCAACTTCAGTCCCTGATTCGCAAACCTCTTTGTCTCTCCCGATAGCTATCTGAACCAAGTCCAGTCATCTCCGGGGAGGCCTCAAGTTCCAACAAAGAAGAGGCCTGGATTCTGGCAGAGCCAGTGAAATACAAAGAATGCTATAGATGCAAATAAGTAATGCGTGCTGCGGATTATAGCTGTGCTGTTTATTCACCCATCCGTCCTTCCACTCTTCACGCACTGATTCGTCATCGACTCTACAACAGTCACCGTTCAGGGAACTAGGGGTGTAGAGATAAGGATAACAGCTGACATTCAGTGAGCATTTTCGATGTGCCAGGCATCTTTCTAGGGTTCTACTTATTTAATCCTCATAACCACTCTAGGAGTCAGGCCACTGAGGCATAAAGAAGTGAATTACCTATGCAAAGCCACCAAGCTCACATGTTGGTGGAATGAGATTTGAAACTAGGCTGCCTGGCTCCAGAGCCACTGCTTTTAATCACTACGCCACATTGCCTGCTATTTCCAGGATAAATAAACAAGGGCCCCTGCTCTCAATGAACTCCCCACCTAGTGAGGCAACAGATGTGTAATCAATCAAAGGTCAAAGCAGTGCGATCTTTGCAGTGACAGAAGCATGTTTATAGAAAACCGTGGCCAGAGGATCTTCCTTTCAGGGATTGATTCCCTCTCTCCTTCTCTCTCTTTCTTCCTCCACCCCCTCATCCCCCTCCCTCTCTCCTCTCTCTCTCTGGAATTACCATACACATTGCTAATAGCAAAACCCAAGCCACATTATTTCAGAAACAAAGCTCAAAGGATGTTAGGATGGCTTGAGATAAGCTTAAACACTTGAGAAGAGCTACAGCCGCCATCCTACAGTGATGTTTTAATGATATTATACTGAAAGAGGCTACACTGCTGTCTTCATTATATTAATGCACTATAGTGATTCCAGTCTGTAAATAGTGTTTGGAATTGACTGACATGATACCAAATTTGCACTTGCATGCATAATTCTAGTATTTTATTATTAAACCGGGCTCACAGATTGAGTGCCAGGATTTAAAACAAACAAATATCTATAATTACAGCATATGAATTTTTCTCGTTGCCAGTGCCTGTTCAACTATCTTCATCGAGAATGCTTTTATTCTCCTCTCTTTTCAGAGCTTTCCTCGTTTCCAGTGGAGGCCGATGACACAAAGTATAGGATATCATGAAGTCGTAAAGTTCAGGGGATTCTCTTTCTCCTATTTTAAATGGAAAAAAAATGTTTTTCATCTCCTGAATAGTTCATTTATTCATGTAAATGGATTTCTAACTGTATATTCACATGTGTGAAGAGGCCGGAATATGCTGGGGCCTCCGGGAAGTTGTCAGCTCAGAAGCTCTCTGTCTGGTGCCCAAGGAAGCTCCAGACAAGAAGCTGAAAATGGCCAAGCCCTAGATATGAGTCAGACAGCTCCCTCCTCAAAATGGCAGAGCCTGAATAGGGGAGAAGAAGGTCCCTGCAATTAAGACTGGGTCTCAGAAACCCACAAACCCAGGCCTTTCAGAGAAAATGGACAAAATGGGGCTTTTTTTAGTTGTCCTTCAGGCTCTGCCTAATACCGAATCCCTGGGTGCCAACAGCTGGGTGCTAACATTATCTAGTAAGTGAGATGAGAGGCTACCAGGAAAGAAGGGTCAGCTGGAATGGGGGGATGGTGGCAAAAAGCAAAACGCAGAGACGCATGGAAGGGCATATCTCACTGTGGCGAGGAAGGGGGCGGACAGGAAGATGGTGTGATTTCCTAATCTCAGCACACTGAGGCCTCCTCAGGCCCAGTGAGGGCTCGGGAGAGGCCAACTCAGGCCCCCAGCATCTCCCAGGCTGGGTGTGGCTCTAACTAATAAGCTGTTCATCCCATCCCAGGCAAGTTACTTAACCTCTCTGAGCTTCGGGTTTCTCATTTTAAAAATAGGATGAATCGGGCTTCCCTGGTGGCGCAGTGATTAAGAATCCGCCTGCCAATGCAGAGGACACGGGTTCGAGCCCTGGTCCGGGAAGATCCCACATGCCACGCAGCAACTAAGCCCGTGCACCACAACTGCTGAGCCTGCGCTCTAGAGCCCATGAGCCATAACTACTGAGCCCGTGTGCCACAACTACTGAAGCCTGCGCGCCTAGAGCCCGTGCTCTGCAACAAGAGAAGCCACTGCAGTGAGAAGCCCACGCACCACAACGAAGAGTAGCCCCCGCTCGCCGCAATGAGAGAAAGCCCATGCGCAGAAACGAAGACCCAATGCAGCCAAAAATAAAATAAAATAAATAAATTTTAAAAATAGGATTAATCGTATTGTGGGGATGTGAGGATTAAATGTGATCATCCTTTGCAAAGTACCTAGCACAGAGCCCTGGAGTGGAGTAGCTACATGTACTGGGGTTGTAGGGAGAACATTCTATTCAAGAGGAACAGCAGGGGCAAAGGCCCTGAGGAGGCTTCGGGTGTGGAGGCAGAGGATTTTCACAGAACTGAGAGAAGGCCAGGCATGCAGGGGAGGAGGGAGTGGGGACAAGGATGCCTCAGGGAAGCAGATAGGGGCTGGGGGCCCCAGCACCTTACAGGTCACGGTAAGTGCTGTGATCTTTAGCAGAAGAGCGAAAGAAGCCACCAAAGGGCTTTAAGCAGAAGAGAAACATTCTCTACGTATATATTAATGAGGTTGCCGCAGCTTGATTTTGCAGAATGGATTGAAATGGGTCCAGAAAGGCTACAGAGGGACCAGGTAGGGAGCCCAGCACCCAGGTGAGATGGTGGGCGCTGGGATTACAGTGATGGCAGGTGAGATGAGGCAGGTGGGTGGGTCTAAGATAGGTAAGAGGCAAATGCAACAAGACTTATCACAGTTAGACGTGAGGATCGAGTGTCTGGCTTGTGCAAATGGATGAACGGTGGTGCCAGAGACAGGGGGCCCTGGAAGGTACCGGGTCTCTTCTACCTCACAACACAACGTGCCATGGGGAGTAAGAAGTTAATAACATCCAGAACACACATTTCGTGGTCTGCAGACCGGAATTGGTCTGTAAATTATTACTGATGTGTGGGAAGGTAAGTATGAAGATAGTAGTCTAGAAACCTCTATGGAAATGCTGCTGCAGCATCCAGGTGTGTGCTCAGTGGTCCTGTCTCACTGAGCAGGGCAGGGGTGAGTTTAGTTACCGTGGTGGAGCTCACGTGGTAAGTCACGGGTGGCACAAGGCATTCATTGCAGGACAACGTCTTGGTCCTTGATGGATTGGAAAATAAAGTAACCTGTCCTTCACCACAAATAGCTTAAAGAGGAACACCACTGTAATCTATATCTGACAATTTACATTTTTGCAATTAACATTTGCTGATTTTAACACTGAAGTGGGTTGACATTAAGAGAAGGTGTGCTGGGAATGAAGGCAGGGAGGGCTTAAATTGGTTTCAATCATAGCCTCTTATTTGAATTTATGCTCGACAGTTGAGGAAAGTTGTATATTTCAGGGGAACTGTAAGTTTCAGGCATAAACTATGGGGAGAGATGAAGTGAGTAGAACAGAGCTGAGGGGTTGCCAGCAGCCAGTGTACCCTACAGGAGACATCGACACCAAGACAACGTGAACTCCATGGTGTTTGGTTGAGACCCATGTTAAGAAATGGGAGGAGGAGAGGCTTGAGATCATGAGATCATGTACATGTGTTACAGAAAAAGTGGAAGAGGGTCAGTGGAGCGGTCTATCTGGGATGGTCATAACCAGATCCTATCACAGCGCAAATTCTGTCAAGAGAGGTGGGCTGGGACCCTGAGAGGCCATGTCAGAGAAAAAACTGGCGGTTCACCTACAGTCCTAGGTCACTTCACTGCCTGTCCTCATGAACATCTATCCCCCGAGGTCTGAGCCCATCTCCCAGGGCTGCCTCTAGGTCAAGTACCCTTGTGATAAACTTCAACGTCTGTGTACACTTGAAAATGATCACAGCCGTGCAGAGACAGAAGGGAAACCCCAGAAGGAAGTGAAAGCCCCATCCCACTCATCTGTTTGGTTCAGGTTATCAACAGATTTGGGATCTTTGTAGACAAATCTGGGTATTTTACAAATGCTTTTCCTTCCACCCAGTATACAACAAACACCCTAACTGATGCAAAATACCTCTATGGGAAGCACACGCTGGGAAAGGGGGTGGGGTGGTCTGGATTAATTGGACCCTGAAGTGAATGAGAAAAAAAAAATGCATTTTTCAAAAAGCCAACCTCAAAAGAGCCTGGAAAAGAACAAAGCTCTTTCAAGTGCTTCTCGGTGTGTATTTTTTTTCCCATCCCCCTGTTGTTTGCCGCTCCAGGGAGAGGTGGGAGCAGCCGCGGTCCCCCTCAGTAGGTGCCTGTCACATTGTGTTATTACAATTCTGTATTTCAATTAAAGCAATGTAGCCAATTTAAAAGTTCTTCCATGTGCCACTCAGGAAGCAGAGATCTAAGGATTCAACTCACACATTTTAATACCCCACTTTTTCCCCTTCTTCTCATTTTCATGTAAATCAGGTTGAACGCTGCCTTTCTTCTTCTTCCTCTAATCTAACCCTCAAAATACAATGCCAATTAAACAGTCTGTGCAAAGGCAGACTCTACAGCCCAGCGTGATTGCACTGTGCCACTTTGATTTTCCTTAAAGTTTTCTTTCTATCCTTTTCCTTTTCTATCTTCATATTCTAATTTGATAAGTGATATGATTTCCTTGTAGGGCATACATGCGATTTGGAGGCCTATTACTAATGCTCCTGTTTGATGGGTTTAGGGGAGAAGAACGTGAGTGTGGGGCTGGGAGCCCAGAGTCTGAATCCCAGCTCAGATGCTTCCTATTTGGGGTAACTTCAGGCAGATCTCTTACCCTCTGTAGACTCAGTATCCTGATCTGTCAAGCACAAAGACTAAAACCTGCTTTGCTGCCTTGTCAGTCTTCTATGGCCCCTCTTAGGTGCTCAGTTCCTGTTAGATTCTTTCCCCTTCTCTTAGGCAAAAATAATCACATTGGGTTAACCTTTTCTAAAACAGAAACAAGATCTGAAATGACACATAGAGCCTCTGCTATTTTATTTGATGTTCTGAAATATCTCTTTCTGTTCTTTTCCCCCAGTATTACCTCTTTGCACGAAACCACTGGGGGGAATTTTTAGTTCCTTTAATCTCAACAAGACACAGGCTCATTAAGACCATCTCCACACAGGGGGTGGGAGGAGCGAGTGTTCTGTTTGCCCAACTTAAATGCTTCATCACAAATTTTAGGTCATTTTCCGTATTCCGCGGGGTGTACAGCTCTTTTATAAACAACGAGCATAAGCCATCTTTGATGTATGTGGGTCTCGATCAGTCCCAAAGAGATCCAGTTGGTAGGGTGGAGCTTCCTCTCTGTTTCTTGTCTAAGGAGGGCCATGAAGGATTAGAGATCATAAAAATCTGAATTTTCACTTATACAGCATGAGGCCTTCAAAGACAGAAAAGTGTTTGAGACATAATAGAGCAGCTTCCTTTTGACTGAATCGTAGAAAAAATGAGGTCCCTTTAAAGGCATAAAGATGATAAAGGACTAAAGGAGTGGAATCAACTCATCTTTCACTTCTTTAGCACCTTCTATGTGTAAACTTGGTAGAAACCAAGATGGATAAGAACCTGCTCTTGCCCTCAAGACTCACTGACTGACAGAGGAGCAGAACCAGATAAACAAGTGCATTATAAGAAATAAATAAAAGCAGACACTAAGGAGGAGATGGAATAGAGGAAGAATGACCAATTCTATCAGGGTCTCAGGGAAGCAGGGCTGTATCAATATAGAGCGAGTCAGGGTATCATGGGGCTGGAGAGAATTTCAGGCATCATTTTTTTTTTTTTTTTTTTTTTTTTTGGCCACGCCATGTGGCTTGCAGGAACTTTCCTGACCAGGGACTGAACCCGGACCATGGCAGTGGAAGCACAGAATCCCAACCACTAGGCCACCAGGGAACTCCCTTCAGGCATCATCTTGCCTGATAGACCTGATTCATAGATAAGGTGATTTAATGAGATGAGTAAAAAAAAAAATAAGAAAAAGAAGCAGCTTTGCGATGTGAAAATTCCAAGTATTCTGTGGTCACTTTGCTTTTTCTCACCACTGCCGTCATTGTCACAATTTTGTGAACATACATATTTTAGAAATGCCAGATAATATTTTGAGGAATTATTACGAGCCGGGCATTGTGTTTGGTCCTCCATATGCTTTGTCTCGCTTATCCCCCACCTTGCAGCAGCCCTGTGAGGGAGGCATGGTTATTTTTCCCATATTTCTGATGAGGACAAGAAAAAGGACCTAGCACACAGTAGGTGTTCCTCAGTATTTGTTGAATGATTACATGAATCCTAGCCCCTTAAATGATTTCTAAAGACAATCTGCTGCGCTTCAGAAATCAATTACCCCAGCTGTCATTTAAAGGCTCACAAGCCTTCAAATCATGGATGGATCAATGCATATTACTTCCCGGGGAGGTGGGAATTTCCAGGGAGACATTTCTCCAGACGGACCATGGGGACAGGGCAAGGCCTGAGCTTATAAAAGTTACTCTGAGACACGGGAAGCATAACTCAACAAACTCTTTGTTTAGGCCAAACCTGGAGATGAGTTTGCACATAAGCACTTTTACATGAATGAGCTATAAATACGTGTCCATTCATTTATTACATGTTGATAGAGCATCTGTTCTGTCCAAGGGTCTGCTCTCTGCTAAGGATCAAAAGATGAACGAAACCAGCCTCTGCCACCATTTCCAAATAAAAACTAGGCCACATGTTCAAGAGAAGCAAGTGTTCTAATGGGACAAAATATTCTAAATTGGGGCTCATCTTGGAGAAATGGAGCTCTGTTACCCTCAGAGCTATCAATAACCTACTTCTGTGTACACTGCTGTTCTGAGAGGGACCAGACACTGCTTTCAGATCTACCACAATGGGTTTTGTAATGCTGGGCTTAACTCTTTAACCTCTGTTGGCCTCCATTTCCTTTTGTTTAAATTAAGGAGTTGAATTCATTCAGTGACAGCTAAGGTTCCTTCCAGTTCTGAAATTCTATAATGTTGGAGTATTTACATCTGTAGAGAAAAGGAAGATTTCATTTGTTTACACAAAATATTTACTGTGCACTATTTGTGTTCCAGGAACTGGGCTAGGTAATGCAGATATAAACGTTTATGATACACAGTCTCTGCTCTCAAACCGGAGCCGAATACAAGAGTGTTAACAACTGGCCATGAGGCATATGGTAACAGTAATTACAACAATTGTTTGCCTCTATTGAGTGCTTACTATGAACTAAGTGCTTTATGGGTATTATTTCATTTTCAGCTGTGAGTAACCCTATGCTATAGGCACTATAATTATGCCCATTTATGGATGATGAAACTAAGGTCTAGGGAGATCAAGTAATTCCTTCAAATCATGCATTAGAAAGCTGGAACTCAAACCCAGAGCCTGCCCTAACTCCATTGCCATGGTCTTGATAAATGAACAGACATATATACAACACAGAAGAGAATACGCTAGAATAGAAAAAGAGGAGTACAGATAAAGGGTTTAGGCAAAGGAGGATACTTATTGGGGCTGAATCCAGGGAAGGTTTCTGAGAGAGGAGCTATCTGACCCAGGCATGAAGGATGCGTGGGCTTTGGTTGGGGTAGATGGGGAGAGATGGAATTGTCAACAAGAGGAAGGAAAGGTTGACCGATCTGAACCTTGAGCCCCTCTCCAGCTGATGACATGTCCTTGTTTCACCATCAAGGCTGGGATGTATCAGTTTTCACTTTCGAGCACAAGTGCCTGCTGGTACCGGTCCCCCACAGCATTCTTCCCCCATCCCATGCTTTCGTTCATTCCTTCTTCTACAATTCAAGTTGCGGTTTAAGTGTCCGCTTACCAGAGATGCCTTCCCTTGCTCCTCCTATCTAATTCTGTCAGTCACTCCCTATCACCTTACCCTGAATTAAAAAAAAAAAAATCACAGTACTTATCACTATCTGAAATTATTTATTTACTTACATGGTACTGTCAGACTCTTCCAATAAAATAGAAGGTAAAAAGGGTCATGGCCTCATCTGTCTTGTTCCCTCAGTGCTGAATCCTCGGGGCTTATTATAGGTGATCGATAAACAGTTGTTGCACAGACAAACGACTAAATAATCTCTGCCACGAATTTAGGATGGATTTGTGGCAAGGTCTGGTTAGGTGATCAGGAGTCAAAGAACTTAAATTCTGCTCCAGGCTCTGAAATATTCTACAGGTAGATCCTCAGTTTCCACATCTGCCAAATAAGGTATTACTACTCCCATGAAGCACTTATGGATAAATTAAGTTTCCAACACATAAAAGTCTGTGATGTCATTATGACATTCTTGCTGTCACACTTTCTTTTAGTCTAGGGTCTAAGGGGGAAAGTCAAACTGTCTGCTTAATTTCAGCATTCCTTTCCACCTATCTAGAAGTTTGCTTCCAGTCTAGGAGTCTGAGAGTACAGAATAGTCTCAGGAACCTGTGTTCCGACAGAAAGCCAAAGACAGACTTCAGAGTAAGGGCTGCAGTCACCCTGCCGTGAATCTTCAGGCCAGACCATCCTGAGTCATTGAACATCAATGCAGCTGCTTAGCGAAGTCTCATCAGCCCAGTGGGTGAATCAAGATGGGATGATCCAGTTCCTGGCCTAGCAGGACCTTATGCCACCTTCTACCTGAGAAATCCTGCTGGACTTCCAAGGAGCAAGGATGGATGTAACTGCCAAGCAGGGGTTGGGGGGAAACAGCCATGCATCAGATGTAAACCAATGAGTGGGGCTGTCTTGCAATGAACTTCTATTTATGGACAATGAAATTTAAATTTCATATACTTTTTACACGTCGTGAAATGTTATTCTTCATTCAATTTCTTTCAACCATGAAAAGACATAAAAGCCATCCTTAACCTGTGACTGTACAAACACAGGTGGTGGGCTCCATGTAGCCTACAGGCCATTGCAGTTTGCTGACTCTGACTCCAGACCCAGGATGGGAACCCATTCAGTTTGATGTTAAAGCCCGTTCCCTTCACTAGCAGGTACACAGCACACCCTCAGATCCAAACCTCTCTCATTCCAAAGCACATGCTCATTCTCATAAATGCCCCTATTCCTGAGGAGTATTTGACAAGAATGGCCAAGGAATTCATAATGTACACACTCATAGAGTGGAATTCAACTCAAGGCTGGAACACTTCCCTGCTGCTTTTGGTGATGCCTTAGAGTCACTGTAAGAAGTTGTTTCTATGGAAACTGACCTAGTCCCCCTGCCTCGGTGATCCTTGTTTAAATTCCCTTCCCTGACCAAAATATGAATGCAGAGCTGGGGACCACCCACTATGTTCGCATCTATCCTCCCCAGCCTTCTTGTATTTAGGATTTCAGATATACCAACTTTATAGATAGAATTTATTAGTTAGCAGACCACTCCAGATATATGAGAAAATGGAATGAACATTGTTCATGAAGGTTCATCTTTTTTATTAGGCTCAAAGTTCTTAATGAATGAAAATGGAATGCAGATGGTGCTATTTTCTCCTTTCCTGTATGTTCAGGTTCAGTTACTGTAATTGAACAGATTAACTTAAAAGGGGGCTGGCAAAGAAACCTCCTTGGAAATGTATGGGAATCAACTGGAAAAGGTTTTGCTCTCTCCTTAAAGAGAAATTCCATTTATGTTTGAAAAAAAAAAAGAAGAAGCGACCCAGTGTTGCAGGTCTGTAATCAGTTTTCAAATTACAGAAGATGTTGTCCATTGTTGTGAAATGGGGCTCTGACAAGAAGTCAATCAGGTCTATTTGCTACATCGATTAGCACTTCAGTGGCAGAGGGAGAGGGTGAGCCTTTACGCAGGGCCAGCTCTCCAGGGACTAGATAAGCTCCCATGCTCAGAAGCATCTACTCCACTCAGACATCCTGCTCTGTTTACTCTCCCAAAGCAAGCAGAAGATTCACCGAGGTGCTCCACATTTCAGAAGAGGCAGAGAACCCTTCTGTTGATAGTAAGACAGAAATCAGACTGAAGTGGGTCAAAGTAACAAGACCCAGCGAACATGAGAGGGGCTTCTGAGTTCAGAACACCTGGGTCCCGTTTCAGCCTCTGTCACTTACCATGCTGCTTACTTAACTTTGAAGCTGTGATGTTTTTCATCTATGGAGGGAAGATAATAATCGTATCTACAGGATGGGGTTACTGGGAGAATTAAACATGACACACGCGCGGAAAGTGCTTAGCAGAGCGCCTAACAAAGGAACCCGTGCAGAATGAATAGCCAACATCATCCTCGACGCCCCGAGAGCTAGCATCAGCCTCGCCCCAGTCTCAGTTCACCCTCATCCCACCAGCTCACAGAAGACGCTACGCAGGAACTGACACAGGCGATGACTGCAGCTCCTGCAGGACACAGACACCGATAGTCAGTGGAGAACAGTGGCTCAGAAAGTGAGTTTCAGAGCAGACAGACCCAGCATCCGGTCCCAGCTCAGCTGCTTCCTAGCCATGTATCCTTGGGCAGGTTGACACCGCTAAGCCTCAGGCTGCTCATGTGTTAAATCATGCCTATTTCTAAAAATGTCCAGGTGATTATATATAAAGTGCTTGGCATGGGGTTGCACAGTAAGAAGTGGGCATTTCCACCACAGGGCAGCGTGAGACCAAATCTAGAACAGTCCCGTCTGACAGAACTTTCTGCGATGAAGGAAATGTTCTAAATGGGCACTGTCCGACATAGTAGTTTCCTGTGTGTTTCTCCTTTACTCTCACATGACAACCACACTTCTTACATTTTTGACACCAAATATATGTGGTTCCCCCCGGCCCCCCAACAAGCAATGCTCTGAGACACCAGCTGGGTGTCCTGCAGTGTAACGCAATTCTGACACTGTCTACCTGGCGATAGGGTCAGACCCCGCAGGTAAGGGGCTCATTCCCATTAGACTGCCCCCTCTTCAGATGCCACGTGCAGGTCCAGGTTGTTCTCACCAATTGGTTATAGATTGGAGGTGCCCACGACCCCCTTCTCAGGTTCGATTAACTTGCTAGAGCAGCTCCCAGAACTTAGGAAAACCATTTCCTTACTAGATTACTGGTTTATTATAAAAGGATAAGACAGCAATAGCCAGATGGACGAGCTGCATAGGGTGAGGTCTGCGGGAAGGGGCATAAAGCTCTGATGCCCCCTCTCAGGAAGCCACTCTCCCAGCACCTCCACACGGCGCCAACCCGGGAGCTCTCTGACCTCACACTTGTGGTCATTTTGTGGAGGCTTCATCATGTAGGCGTGATTGATCAGTAACTCAATCTTCAGACCATTCTCCCATTCTCAGGAGAGGGGGTGACGCTCAAAGATGCAAGCTTCTAATCAAGGCTTGGTCTTCCTGGTGACCAGCGCACACCCAGGAGCCACCCAGGAGCCCACCTGAAGTGGCCTCATTAGAACAGATGTCACCCCAGCACCCAGGAAATTCTGAGGGATTTAAGAGCTCTGTGTCAAGAACCAGAGTCAAAGACTCTCAAGTATTACAACAAAAGATATTCCTAGTGTTCTTCTCCCCTAGGAAATTATAAGGGTTTTAGGAGCTCTGTGCCAGGAACCGGGGACAGAGACCAATATATATATATTTCCTATTACTTCACAGGTAGCCACTAGCCACATGTGGCTTTTGAGCACTTGAAATGTGCCTGGGGTGACTGAGACACTGAGTTCTTAAATTTTATTAAAATTTAACTAATTTCAATTTAAATCTAAATAGCCACATGCGGCTAGAGGCTACTACACTGGACGGCACCAGTTCTAGAAGGACAACCTGATGTTTCCTGGGTTTTTAAGAAGCAAAAGGAGGGCTTTCAAATGGGCTGATGAGGAAAGGCCCCATGGGCTAGGGGTCTTCTCTGAGCTGCCCTCTTAAAGAACAGATTCTGACTTGCAGAAGGCTTGTCCTCACTTTGGGTGATGGGGAACGGGCCATTTCTCAAAAGGAAGGGATGTGAAGCTAGGCTGAGTTAGAGCCTCTCTTCAAAAGGCCTGATTACCAAGCTAATGAGGGACCCTCAATAGGCCACAGGGAACGCTGTTCCACGGAGGACAGGTGACATGGGACAGTGGTTCCTGCCCCCAAAGCCAGCTGTTACATGGGGATGCTAGCCCATCTCTCCTCACCCGTCATGACCTAATGTATCACGAACACGTCAATGACACGTGTAGCTACTGTTTCCGCAGCTCAGCAGACCGTGTTCAGGGATTGTTTAGGGACATGGTTCTCATCTCGGAGTGCTTTGCCTTTATACACAGATTAGCTCAGAAGGCAGGCGGAGGCCCTCACAGGGTCCCTCAGCCATACTGCATATATGAACCACACTTCTTTAGAAGCTATTCCAATGATTGCCCTCATTTTACAAGTAGCCAAACAGATGCCAGCAGAAGCACAGGGGACAACTCAGGGTCTCGCCTGCTCATACAAGGATAAAGGGAGCCCAAGGATAAAAAATGGTTCTTGGGGCTGAGAGTCTTTCTCACTAACTGTGCTGATGGTTACGAGAAGGGGAAAAAAGGAGATTATAGCCCAGTGGCTTTAATACTAGAATTACCTTGAATCTACTAAGATACCTGCCATCTTTGAAATATACAGCAGGAAGAAGAAGTAATTAGGTGGCTTTTTACAGCTCTCTGTAACTGCAAGGAATTAATAGGAGCGTCATGGAGAGAATTCTTTTTATGTCCTGGCATATAACTGGCTACAGAGCAGAACTAGCATTTATCCTGAATAGAGATTTCAGTGACTTCATCCCTGCCCTGTACAAACATCATCCAGCAGGCAGCAAAATGAGAGGCCAAGACAGTCAGAGCTCTTCTAATTCACACCTATGTGGAAAAAGCCCAATGATTCCTGGCTTTGACTTCTGTTTCCTCTCTATTCTTTCTCCAGTGAAGGTTATGAAATAGGTAAGAAGAGGCATTTGGCTGAGAAAGCTGGAAATTGTCTTGCAGTAAAAAGTAAGGAGCTCCCAGAGAAATGGAAATAAGAACACAAATAAACAAATGGGACCTAATGAAACTTAAAAGCTTTTGCACAGCAAAGGAAACCATAAACAAGACCAAAAGACAACCATCAGAATGGGAGAAAATATTTGCAAATGAAGCAACTGACAAAGGATTAATCTCCAAGATTTACAAGCAGCTCATGCAGCTCAATAACAAAAAAACGAACAACCCAATCCAAAAATGGGCCGAAGACCTAAATAGACATTTCTCCAAAGAAGATATACAGATGGCCTACAGACACATGAAAGAATGCTCAACATCATTAATCATTAGAGAAATGCAAATCAAAACTACAATGAGATATCATCTCACTCCGGTCAGAATGGCCATCATCAAAAAATCTAGAAACAATAAATGCTGGAGAGGGTGTGGAGGAAAGGGAACCCTCTTGCACTGTTGGTGGGAATGTAAATTGATACAGCCACTATGGAGAACAGTATGGAGGTTCCTTAAAAAACTACAAATAGAACTACCATACGACCCAGCAATCCCACTACTGGGCATATACCCTGAGAAAACCATAGGTCAAAAAGAGTCATGTACCAAAATGTTCATTGCAGCTCTATTTACAATAGCCAGGACATGGAAGCAATCTAAATGTCCATCGACAGATGAATGGATAAAGAAGATGTGGCACATATATACAATGGAATATTACTCAGCCATAAAAAGAAATGAAATGGAGGTATTTGTAATGAGGTGGATGGAGTTAGAGTCTGTCATACAGAGTGAAGTAAGTCAGAAAGAGAAAAACAAATACAGTATGCTAACACATATATACGGAATCTAAGGGGAAAAAAAAAAAAAAAAGAGAAAAAAAAAAAAAAAAAAAAAAAAAAGGCCATGAAGAACCTAGTGGCAAGACGGGAATAAAGACACAGACCTACTAGAGAATGGACTTGAGGATATGGGGAGGGGGTGGGGTGAGATGTGACAGGGTAAGAGAGTGTCATGGACATATATACACTACCAAATGTAAAATAGATAACTAGTGGGAAGCAGCCGCATAGCACAGGGAGATCAGCTCGGTGCTTTGTGACCATCTAGAGGGATGGGATGGGGAGGGTGGGAGGGAGGGAGATGCAAGAGGGAAGAGAAATGGGAACATATTGTATATGTATAACTGATTCACTTTGTTATAAAGCAGAAGCTAACACACCATTGTAAGGCAATTATACTTCAATAAAGATGTTAAAAAAAAAAAAAAAAAAAAAAAAAAAAGTAAGGGTTTCTCCATGGGAAAATTAACTGCAGTTACAGAGGTGCCCTTTGTACTTACAAGGACAGAGCCACTCCACCGGCTGGCCATCCCTATAATAAACATGCTGACTAACATCTGCAGAGTGCTTTAGAGTTCAAGTTTGTTTGTTTTTAATATTTATTTATCTATTTATTTATTTTTGGCTGCGTTCAGTCTTCGTTGCTGCACACGGGCTTTCTCTAGCTGCGGCGACCGGGGGCTACTCTTTGTTGTGGTGCGGGGGCTTCTCACTGCGGTGGCTTCTCTTGTTGCAGAGCATGGGCTCTAGGCGCGCGGGCTTCAGTAGTTGTGGCATGTGGGCTCAGTAGTTGTGGCTTGCAGGCTCTAGAGCACAGGCTTGGGAGTTGTGGCACATGGGCTTAGTTGCTCCGTGGCATGTGGGATCTTCTGGGACCAGGGCTCGAAACCATGTTCCCTGCATTGGCAGGCTGATTCTTAACCACTGCGCCACCAGGGAAGCCCTAGAGTTCAAGTTTTAAACACACAGTTTCACTTACATTGTATTGGAGCCTGACAATCATGCTGGGAAACAGGTGTGGGGTATGAAGATTATTCTGCCCATTTTACAGATAAAGAAATTGAGGCTCGTGGAGGTTAAATGTCCAAGATCATACAACTGGTCACTTGTAGAGCCGCACCATGAGCTTCTAGCTCAGTTCTTAAATGCTGCTCTCTTTCCACTTTTGCAGCAATTAACATTTTGTGGGGTATTTTGCAGTTTTCAAGGCATTTCTGACGTGCATAGTACAGTTCAAATCCTCAGTGCAGTGCAGTATATATCATTACTTACAAATAAAGAAATTGAGCTTCCAAAGCATTTGTGTAACCTGCCAAGATAATGCAGCTCACAAGTAGAACTAGGATTGACCCTGTATTTTCCCCTCCGATCCTTTATTTGTACCAAGCACCGGTTCTGTTTCTAAGCTGTTTTATTTGTGCTCTCACACTAAAAATCTTCCTAAAATGTTTAAGTCCATTTACCTTCCAGCCCTAGTTACAAAAGTCTCATGAAGACCTTCCAGCCCTGGTTACAAAAGTCTCATGAAGATAGTGGGATTTTCAACACAGTGTGGGGAAAGGGGGATGAAGGGCCAGTCCTGACATGGCCTTAGCCTATCCCTGTGACCCGCAGCTCTGCTGGTTTGGTGCATCTGCAGTCAGAGCTGAGGATACAGCCTGGCACATCTCGGGAAACTGTAGGCCAGTGACCTTCAAGGATACATAGCCAGTCAGAGGAAGAGCTGGCATTTATCTTTTGATACAAGGTGTATAGGTAAATGCCTATAGGGGTGGCTAAATCCTGGATTTGACCCCTTCTCTAGCACTTTTTCCAGCTAACAAGACTGGTCTAATTACAAAACAGTTGGAGAAGAAAAATATATGAGGTCAACAATGATTAGTCCTCATTCAAACAGACTCCTTAGTAAGTGTGTAGAGCTGCTATCACAACATCCAATGGGTTTTCCTGGGGGGAAAAGGAAGTATAGATCATCTTGCAAAAAAGACTGGAAGTCTAAAGGGGCCACATTAATTCACATTTGGACAAGACACAAGCTGTAGTAAGGTACTAGCAGGTCCCAGTTGAAAGTGAAAGATTCTACCAAGGAAGCTAGCTCCATCACCTCCCTCAGCTTTGGACAGGCTGGGAGACTAAGAGGGATGGAGGGAAGACAAAGCTCCTGCATCCCATACTCAAAAGTCAGAACAAAGACCAAAGCATGATATTAATACGGAAAACATGTAGCAGACAGCGAGTGTGGCATGAATTTAGACTTTGGAATGAAAAAGACCCACGTTCATATCTTCCATCAGTCACCTTGGGCAAGTTTTGGAGCCTCTCTGTGACTGGATTCTTCATCTTTAAAGTGGAAATGATACCGTCAGCTCCTACTTTTTGAGCACTTACTGTATGCCAGGCACTGTTCTGGGCACTATATGTATAGGGTCTCATTTAATCCTTTCAACAACCCTGTGACGTTTGTGAGGGTTGTTATAATTATTTCCATTTCCAAGTGAATAATCTAAGTCACAGATAAATTAAATATCATGCTCCAGGTAACACAGCTGGTAATACTTCCCATGCAGGATTGTCTTGAAGATAAAGTGTTAATATATGTAGGTAGATGGCATTAGTAGAAGCCCAGTAAGTGATAGGGTCAGCTAGTATTATTATTTATACTATTATAATGGCCTGCTACAATTCACTACAAGGATAAGTAAAGTACTGAGCCTCTCACATCTTTGGATATTTAAACAGGTTGGATGGCTGCTGCTGGACCATTTGTCTTACCTGTATCTACATCTTTTCCAGCCACTTGATTCTCTTAAACTATTTACACACAAGGGCAGCCTCTTCCCAGACTTTTCCCAGCACCAACACGTGCTTAATCCAAACAATGCAAGATTTATGGCATTCCTTTATTTGAGTTGATTCCAATGTGTCAGCAGATATGAATTGTAACATAAAATAATTACACTTGAAAGTGAAATGCAGGCCTAAGGATTCTGGTTGGCTATTTTTTTTAAATGCCAGCAATTTCTGAAAGACTGGATTTATTTAGTGCCTTTCCCCCCTCCTCTTGAGCACTTAGAGACCTCAGCATTTAGGAATGCTATTCTAGCTATCTTTATTACAGACTACTTTATCAATTACCATGACAATTATTCATACTATACATGAACGTACTTTATAGTTGCCACATGTGCTCCATACACAAAGTAATAAAACCTATAATGCATCTTTCTTATCGGTAAATCCTAATGGGTGATACAAGCCACAGACTCCTGAATGGGAGCCACTTAGAAGTGTGACAGAACTGAAGTAGCTTGAATTTATATACAAACAAATTAATGGAGTCTTTAATGAAGCACAAGAAGGGGGTTCCCACAAGGAAGATTAGCAATTAGGGCAGGAAGAGGCCTATTAAATCATGTTGTCCATCCCCAACCATGTGGGCTGTTCCCTATAGCAAAACCCCCTTCCAGGTTAAATTACCTGAGAGACTGGGATTCTGTTACAGCCCTTGGGAAACAACTGACTGCCCAATCAATCCCCCCATTCCAGTACTTCTGGTTACATGGCAAGAGATTGGAAAAAAACAAAAAGCAAATGAAAAGTGACTGTATCCCAGGGAAAGTCTTATATCAGCCTCTCTTTTTTCCCCCTTCCTTTTCTACCCTCTTTTCAGTCTTCTGAAATCATTTTTAATTTAAGACATGGCATTTCAGGTTCATTTATCTGCATCTACCTCCGCTTATTCTATCTAACTGTGTATAGAAAGTGAAGGCAAATAAAGGCTGGCATGATGAAAAGAGTATTTTTGGATTGAGGTTGACACCATCTGAGTTTCAATCCTGACTTGGACATTGACTACCTGTGAGATTTAGGCAGGTCACCATTCCTCTCCTAGTTTGAGTTTTCTCTATAACATTAGGATATATTAGCTTGATACTGTCATAATAGATAACTTCATTTATTCATTCACTCAACTTTTTTTAAGTGAGTACCTACTATCTGCAAGGTGTGTGCTAGCACTGAGGACACACCGATAAATCCCATGGTTCCTGCTCTCAACGGCACATAAGTTATTACAAGGTATGCTGTCTCAACATACCCAATTATAATGCATTTAAAAAATTGTGATAAAATATACATAACATAAAAACTACCATTTTAATCATTTGTAAGTATACAGTTCAGTGGAATCAAGAATATTTACACTATTGTGCAAACATCACCACCAACCATCTCCACCACCTTTTTTATCATCCCCAACTAAAACTCTGTACCTATTAAACAAATACTCCCCATTCTCCCCCACCCCCATGCCTGGCAAACACCTTTCTGCTCTCTGTGTCTATGAACTTGACTACTCTAGGAACCTTATGTAAGTGGAATCATACAATATTTGCTTTTTTGTGACTAGCTTATTTCACCTAGCATGATGTCTTCAAGGTTCATTCATGTTGTTGCATGAATCAGAATTCCCTTCTTTTTTAAGGCTGAATAATATTCCATTGTCTGTATATACCACATTTTGCTTGCCCACTCATCCACTGATAGACACTTGGGTTGCTTCCACCTTTGGTACAACACATTTTTATAAATATTGTTAACAGAAGTGGCTGGTGTGTGAGAGTATAGACAAGGGATATCCAACCTAGGTTGGTAGGTTAGGGAAGAATTTCTAAGGAAATGGTACCTGTGCTGAGAGGCCTGGAGGAGAAACTGGAGTCAGCCAAATAAAGGAAAGAGCCAAGAGAGGGTGGGTGGAGGGAAGGCAGCAGAAGAAAGTTCTAGGCAGAAAAACCAAACCAAAACAAACCACGCGCAAAGGCCAAGAAAGAAACCACTGAAAGTGGTTCTCTTTGATTGTGCGGGTCAGCTGGGGATGATGCTGAAAGGATTTTCTCTCTTCTGAGATGATCATTTCTGTGATTCTGTTCTCCACACAGTATCTCTGTATTATACGCATATTTCACCAACATTCCCTGTATGGATCCATTAAATATCATCTGCTGGTTTAATTAGAATGACTCTGTTTGCTTTTCTTTTCAGGTCATTACTACAGAAGCACAAACGTATGAACCTGAAGTGAGGCAACCATGCCGTGATCTTGCTTATCACACTGTCATGTAATTGGTTGTTTACTCAGGTGCTAGTTCATGAGCCCTGGGGAGGAGAGGGGTTTCTCTGACACGTCTTCATATCTCTGTGCCTGGGACATAGGGCACACTAGGTAAATGTTTGGTAGAAGAATTTAATTTTTACAGATGAGACTATCAGGGAAAGAAAAATAAATGACTTCACCAAGGTGCTGATGGGAGCCCTGGTTTCTTAAGGATGCAATTTTACACTCTATAAAATAGCTAACCTTAACTCTCCCAATGATATTCATATACTAGTTTCATAAAGAGAAATACAAGCAAAGGTAGATTTGTGCAGAAGGTACTCTGAGGTTAGAGAAATGGCCTCAAGAGGTTTAAGGTGCATTCAATTTTCTCGAAGACTTTAACCAGGTGGCAGAATATAGACACTGTGGGTGGAAAACCAAAGTGATGAGCGCCCTGGGGGTACTGGAGCTGTCCTGAAGGAGGCCACAGTCAAATCTCATTATTTCAGATCCCACTAATTCTGAATGTGGACAGAACCTGGGCTGTATCCCTTGCTCAGTAAAATTGCTGTCCATAAGCTAGATACAGTTCTTAGAACGTCAAGGGAGGAGTTTATTAATTGCTAAACATTTGGTATGTGCCAACTTTATTCTTCTCTTCTGACAAAACTAATGTACATAATCAAGGAGTACTTATTTGCAAAGAACTTCAATATGCATTCTTTCCCCCAGAATTACTGCAACAGACCTCTGCAGAAGGCCAAAGTCATCCTCATCTCCATCTCATAACTGAGAAAACGTAGGCTCAGAGTGATGGAATGACTTGGCCAAGATCGTACAGCTTTATGTGTAGGAATGAATATACAAATAAATTTTATTCTGCTTGAAAGTCAACGATCATAAATCTTAAATTATAATAGTAAAGACTGTCAAGTTTTCTCTTCTTGGTGACATTTATTCATACATGGCAAATCAACAATATTGCTCTAAACACTGCTCAGAGAAAGTGTATGACCGAGGGCAAAATGGTGGTCCAGACAGTTAACACCTTGACATTTGATAAGCCAAGCCTTATGAGAAATCCATTTTCAGCCAATTCTCAATGCCCTTTGACATCGTTCAGATCTGTAGGTAAAACCAATGGACCATGAGTCTCATTAGCGTAAAAGACAGACGCCACCATCATGTTGCTACCCTATGACTATCATGAGCAGATAAGGAAATTAAGACAGAGGCATTAAAACTAAAGTTTAATATCAAAAAGTTTAAAAATTTATATTTTACAATAATTGGTAATACTCCATGCTGACAAATATGTAGGGAAACAATATTTGTACCTCTGGTAGTACAACTTTCTAGAACATAATATGAACCCCCCCTCCCCCCCAAAAAAAGACCAAAGCATTAAAAGTATACATACTTGTTGACCCAGGAATTCTGGAACTTAACTAAAGGAAATAATCACAGATGTGTATAAAAAGATGTGCCCATAGATGCAGATACTAACAATAAGGTGTTTATTAAATTACGTTACACTCATAGGCTAGAATTCTTTACAGTAATTGAAAATGATGCTATAGAAAAATATTTAATAAAAGAAAATATGTGGATAAGAAATAAAGTAGGTCACAAAGCAGCATGTATAGTATAATTTCAATTAAAAATATATATATATTGATGTAAAGAAGACTATTGGTATATACACCAAAATATTGACTGGGTTTATGTTTAAGTGGTGGGATTTCAAGTAACTTCTATTTTCTTCCTTATGACTATTTTATATTTTGTAAATTTTCTATAGTAAATATATGCTACTTTTATAAATAGAAAAGGCATAAAATATAAATAAGGATTAGTCTCTGCCCATTATCACTGTGTGACTCTGGGCTGGCAATCAGACTCTCTGAGCTCCTGGTCCGTCACCAATAAAATTGCATGTGTAATACATATATCGTAAGATTAACGTGAAGATCAGTTGTAAGAAAAAAAGTGAAAGTAGTTTCCAAACTACAAAGAGATTCTCAAACATAAGCGATCCTTTTTTTTTTTTTTTTTTAATCATTGTATCTGATGAAGAAGTTTTTGTTAAGTGCTAGGGTGGTTGTATCACAGGCTAGAGACAGGCAGAAAACAATACAGGCACAGACTTTGACAGCACAGAAATAAACATGAAAGAGGACGCACGCCCATTCACACGGATAGGTGCACGTCTATTCACCCGAACAGATCACCCCGCACAGAGTCGTGAGACGATGCAGCTCCCTATATGGGTCTCAGGCACTCTCCTCGCACCCATTTATACTGAAGATGAAGCATCTGTTCCTCAAAAGTGAGGTTATGACCGTCTTGAGTTTAGACACTTGCCAGTACAATCTTTATTTTCAAAATTTTAAACATATAATTTCAAAACAGTCTACACGTTTCTTAGATACCATGAAAAATTCAAACCTCCATCCCTGGAGGTGCAGGCATTTTGTATTTAGATATCGAGGCCATGGTTCTGTGTAATTTCTTGCAGATTTGAAATCTCCTGATTTTCTGAATCGTTTAAGAAGTCAAATCCATCCTGCCACGCAAATCCCTGAGCTATGTGAGTGAGGCAGCTTGAAGGAAGGATGTGTACTGGAGTGATCCCAAAAGAAATATTTGGCCGAAGCTACAAGTATAGGAGCTGCTTGCAGTTGAGATGGCTGCACGCTGCATCTGATGTGGGCTCATCAGACGGATTGAAACCCTGGGCTCGAGTCAGAACTGTGAGGTCACTGGCCTTTGTCCTCAGTGCCTGGAGCACCTCTATTCTCCTCCACCCTCCATGTTCAGGGCTCCATCCAGAATGGAGTTGGTAATACCTATATGTAGTTCACAGTGTGATTATAAGGACTGAAGGAGACCATGCACGTAACTCACTCAGCACAGTGGATATAACACTCCTAGGTCATCCCTCACCACCTCATCAGCTCTCCTAGGCTAACCTCCTCTCTCTCACCCTTTGCATCAAAGCATACTTGTACATGCTCCAGGCTGCAGAGTGCCCAGGCATCAAAATTCTGAGGCGCAGACCCCAGGACCCTGAAAGGACTCCCACCCCTAGGGAAAGCTCCCCCTGCTGGGAGAAGGCAAGAATTTTTATCCTCCAGGAACTTACTTGTAATATTTAGTATAGACTTCAACACATAGTAGTTGCTCAATAAATGTTAGTTTCTTTCCTTCCCTTCAATTAGATATTACCTTTTCCTCATTCACATAATATATTATACTTCTTTTATAGCTGGCTGTACTTTCTATCTTATACATAGTGGGTACTTAATAATGTCTTTGGAAAATATATATGGCAATAGAAAAAAAGTGACTATATCTACATGCAAATGAGAGCATAGAAAAGGGATGAGGAAGAAGATAAAGGCAAATTAGATGGATGGGGAAAGAGAAAGGAAAATGGGGGGAAACAAATGACCTATGCATTAAGATCATTAATAACACCGGAAATTGAGATTGAATATATTATATGTAACCTTTAATATATTTTATATACTCTTCTATTCATCTAGAAGTTAAAGGAACCCTGGGAAGGGCAGATATGGCTTGAGTAAAATGCGTTGTATCACTGAAGCCCATGGCAGAGGGGATGAAGCTGCTATTTACTGTTCTCAGGGAGATAATTATTCTTAGAATTTAGATGCCACCCACAATGCCCAAAGGTTTTAGGTGGACACAGCTAGACAAGAAGGTGGATCAGAGGTCTGCCTGACTTCTACAATGAAGGAATTCAGCACAATTCCACAAATATCTCCTGGGAACCAACCACGTACCAGAAAGTGGTAGATATAAGAGTAACCAAATAATGGACCCTGGCTTCCAATTACTCATAGTCTAGGATTTTTGTTTGTTTCTTTGTTTAAAATTCTCTCTACTTTTCATGTTTGTAAGTAATCAGGGAATGCAAATGCTTTACCAGCTTAGCATGGTTATTCCTAATCTATAGAAAAGCAGGCAAAGGTGCAAGAAAGAAGTAGTGCCCATGAGCATAAGACATAAAAATGGGAGGGCATTAGATTTATCTCACTGTTGATGCTAGAATTTTAAAAAATATATACGTATTTTTTAATTCTAGCATCAACATATATACAAGTAAATATTTGTATTTAAATGAATGAATGAATAAGGTCAGTAACTACAGCACAAAAGAACAAATGATGAAAAAGTCAGCCAGGATATCACCGAGGTGTTTTATTCCAGGTAACATCTAACCATCCATGTAAGACAGACTCACACACCAGCTTCCTTGTTGTGGCCAGCAAACCAGTGTGAAATGAAATAAATGTGGTGGACAGGGCAGCCCTCATTAACTGAGGCATCTTAGCAGTTCACTGCACCTCTCTGAAACTCAGTGCCATCCTGTGTAAACCAGAGACAATACCTCTATTTGGCAAGACTGCTATAAAGCTTGGCTAGTTAATTACTGCTCATATACTCCAGAGGAGAACACAGAGCCACTAAGAGGTTCAGTGATTCATAAAAGTATGAAATGAGATGTGCGTAAAGCACTTACGACAAGATCTGGGACAACGGTAAGTGTTATCGCTATCATCACTATTATTGTCGTTGTTTTTATCATTACAGCTCGATCTGCACCTTTTTAACCGAGTGACGATACAAATTCAGGTCCTCTGACAATAAACCCAGACTTCTTTGCATAACACTGGTCATCCAGGCCCCAGGTTCCACCATGCACACTTCCCCAGACAGAGTCTCTCCTCTGGTGGATTTTACCAGGCTCTCACCTTGACCTGGGCTCACCTTCTAGGAAACACATTCCTTTATTGTCCCCAGAATTATTAATGCTCCTCCACCTCGGGCCACCACGGAGAAGTACTTGAGAGAAGCACAGAGAACCATCTTATCAGTGCTGGGCCTAATTATAGCATCACCATTTCTACACACACAGTTCCTGTAAGGGGTGTCTTCATAAAAATAGAAGCACCTATTAAATAACCAAGGCACAGTCATGGAAAATGAGTTTTAAATTAAAATTTAAAATAAATGTGCGAGATAGGAAAACAATAAACAGTAGACCCCATATAAAGCAATCAGCCTTCTAAATAAAAGCAGAGACACCCAAACTGACAGCTCTGATTTATCACGTGTAATGGCCCCTGGAATTTGGATGAGAATTTTCAGAAGTGTCTTTTTCCATTACTCAGTTGACCCTCAAAACTATAGGAAGCTCCCAGAGCATGTTCATATCTGTGATTTACGAGGCATGTATGTCACAGGCCCTTTTTCAAGGACCAAGGAAGTACAGTGGGAAAATGCTGTGACCTCGCTCTACTTTTATCTTTTTTCATAGCACTGATTACTTTCTAACAGAGTATATTATTGATGTATATCTATTGTTTCTTGTCTGTCTCCCTGCATTAGAATGTAAACTCTACAAGGTAGAGTCCTTCCTTTTATTTACCAATCTCTGCACACCCCTGAGAATACTCCTTGGCACACAGTAGGTACTCAATGAACATCTCCTGAATAATTAAATGGATCAAAATTTAAGAGTACTCCTGGTCAAGTGACTGAACCTCCCTGAGGGTCAGTCACCTCATCTGTGAAATGGGAATGATAATATGTTACTAAACAATGGATTGCAAGAATTCAATGAGAAAAAATATATGTGAAGCACTTAGCACAGTGTCTGGCAATTAGCGCTCCACAAATGGTAGAAATAACTAACACAATTCCCAGAGCTGAATATTTACCATCAAAGTTTATAAAAAGCATTCATCCCCAAAGTCAGCCACCAAAGAGCAGGGAACAAAGGGCCCAGAGATGAAGACCAGAGATCTTCAGCGGGTACTCACCCTGCTCTCCTACAGAGCTCGTTATGGGGTCAGAATGAGCAGATTAGAAGCTCCTTGGTAATCATCCAGACCAGAGCCAGCAGACACCAAGTTCCTTTCTCTACATATTGTCTGCGGGGGCCGTCACATAACAGTGGCCAAAGTAAATGGTTATGGGAGACCGTAAAGCCCACTATGCTCATGATCTGGACCTTTAAGAAAAGGTCTGAGGAATGACCCCAGGGTTCAGATGAGGAGAGAGTCCCAGAGACTAGGCAGAGGAGCCATCCCCGAGGTCACACTGCACACCCAGGCGCTGCCACTTTGAGACCAGCGGCTCACACACCCCTCAGAGGCCCAAAGAGTAGCTGATAGACCTTTAGTCACAGGGCTGGTCTGCATGACAGAAACCCTCAGAGCAGTTAGATTTCCCCCCTGGAGAATAAACGCACGGTCACTTGCTTTCCAGAGGCCCTAAGTATGCCCTTGAAAAGGAGAGAGACCACACTGGGAACTGAAAAGAACACAGGTCTTATTACCCTGCCAAGCCGGAGTCAGTGCCCAGCTCTGCAATTTGTTGGATATTCAGCCTTGTGCAATTCCCTTAACCTCTCTGTGTCTCAGTTTCCTCATCTGTTTAACAGGAAAAATAATACTTTCTTAGCTGAGTTCTTAGGGGATTGAATTAAATGAGACCAAGCGTGTAAAAGCAGCTAGCCCAGAAAATACTACCTCTTTACCTCCTTAAAGACCAAAATTGATAAAATGATTCATTAAGGGAAAGATAGTACATTTCTGAGTTTATCAAATCTGCTTGAAAACATTCGTGGTCTCACTTTCCAGGGTAATATGAATATCCATTTTTTTTCCCTGTCATGAATTATCCCCCGTCTAAATTATCTAACAGAGGCAGCTTCCTGACAGGGCCAATTTCTAAAAATATGTTGGATTTGAGCTATAAATTGATTTTTTATTGTGATAAATTAAAATCCAATATCATCCAACAAGACACTAAACATACAGAGGCCCACTTTTTTCCCTCAGATGTTCAGTCTCTTTGATATTAAAAGGGACCTGGGGCAGCTGTCAGGCTTTGGGAGCCTGAACATTGAAGCAAATGAGCAAAGAATATGGAGATGGTAGAGAGAGAAAGAGAAAAAGGTAATGAGGAAGGAAGGCAAAGTAAGGAAGAGGAGGAAGGGAAGAGGATGCTTTCCACTTCCTGTTTTGTGGGCATTAGAGTGACTCAGATTCGATGTTCAAGCCTAGGTGCTTTGCATACAATTTGCTGGGAGGTCTCAGGAGCCACTTACATTTTTTTCTTTTTTTTTTATAACATTTATTTATTTGGCTGCGCCAGGTCTTAGTCGCACCACGCATGTGGGATCTAGTTCCCTGACCAGGGATTGAACCCAGGCCCCTTGAATTGGGAGTGCGGAGTCTTAACCACTGAGCCACTAGGGAAGTCCTTCAGGAGCCGCCTCTTCTCTTTGGCTTCTGAGTTTCTTCACTTGTAAATGAGTGGGTTAGTCAATGCCTAAGGGACCTTCAACCCCTGACATCCTAGGACCAGGGTACTCTGAATCACATATATTATTCTTTCCATGCTCACTGCCTGCATGGCAAAACTTGCATCTTTGGTACGTAGCATCTTGGGCTCCAATATCTAGTCCAGACAATGAGCATTTCATTATAAGTTTACTCAGACAATGAGCATTTCATTATAAGTTTACTTATTCGTTACTTCCTGTTCCATCCTTCCCTCGCTTTTGTTCCATCTCTCCCTGACTGCCTTTCCTCCCTTCTTTCAATGTGCCATTGCATCTCTATCACATACCAGGACCTGTGTGAAACCCTGCAGATACAGCAATGGATGAGACCAGGGGCCTCGTGGAGTCTGTAGTCTGATGGAAGCATGGGTCAACTCATTCTTATACAGACAACCGTGTGCTGTGATAAAAGTGAACAGAGGACACTGTAGGAGGAATATGAAAGGATTTCTTAATTCTGAAGGGAGGACATAAGAAAGTCCATATCAGAGAGGGGATAATAGAGCTAATAATATAATATTAACACCTAGAGCTTTTTATTATACTAGGCACTATTCTAAGTCCTAGGGGATTAAATTAAATCCTCATTTAATCTTGCACCAATCCTCAGACATAGGTACTTTGATTATCCCCATCTTACAGATGAGTAAAAGACGTACAAAGTCATTCATAAAAATTGCTTTATAACCACATAGCTGGGCAGGAACGGATCCAAGGCAGCTCCTTCCACCATGCCCACTCTCTGGTGCCAGTACCATACCAGTGAGGAGTGTGGGCTGTGGATTCAGACAGACCCAACATGAATCCTGCTCGGAGGATGAAATGCATAAAGCACTTAGTTTACTAAAGCATCTGGCTCAAGAAAGGGCTTGATAAGTGGTCATTGTCGTGCTGTGTTGCTGTTGCTACTGTTGTTGACATTACTGGACCCTGAGGTGTTCACTGAGTGAAGAAGGGCAAAGGGATATACAGAGTGGAGGGGTCTCCTTTGGCTAGTCCTGCAAGCTGGTCAGTGAATGGTCGGTACAGGAACTGGCAAGATGGTACCCCCGGCATTCTGCTCATGCACGAATGATACTCCCAGGTCTGCTACGTACAGCTGGGCAGGGGGTACATTGCATAGATCTACGGGGAGGTAGTCATCGTATAGTCACCAAAAACATGTATACTTATTGCAACCGTTTCCCAGCAAAAGTCAACCCAGGCAATGAGCCTTAAAGAAAGGGACTTTTCCCTGATTTGCACAAAGACATCCGATGGGTCGAGGGTGGCCCTAGAGTCACTGTACCTACCTCTCTGCATAGCTAGTGCAGCTTCAGGGCCACAGAATACACTGAATAATAACTCAGGCTGTAATGGACATGATTCAACCAAAACTCTTTCTTTTTTTTTTTTTTTCTTTTTTTTTTTAAAGGATATTTATTTTACTTTTTTTTTAAAAAGGAATTCCTTTATATTTATTTTTAATTAATTTATTTATTTATTTTTGGCTGTGTTGGGTCTTCATTTCTGTGCGAGGGCTTTCTCTAGTTGTGGCAAGCGGGGGCCACTCTTCATCGCGGTGCGCGGGCCTCTCACTATCGTGGCCTCTCTTGTTGCGGAGCACAGGATCCAGACGCGCAGGCTCAGTAGTTGTGGCTCACGGGCCTAGTTGCTCCGCGGCATGTGGGATCTTCCCAGACCAGGGCTCGAACCCGTGTCCCCTGCATTGGCAGGCAGATTCTCAACCACTGTGCCACCAGGGAAGCCCTCAACCAGAACTCTTTAGTCGTACATTCCAGGCCTCGCAATCGGGCCCTGCCAACCCTCTCAGTTTTCTCTCACTGATGGCCATCACACATCCTCCAATCCAGAATATCCAGACATCTCAACTCTTCTCCACACCTGCCCTTCTTCATGACTTTCTCATTTTAGGGCCTTAGTAAACACTCCCCACAATTCCCTTTGCCTGGATACTGGTCCTCTTATATCTCTCACTTGAAACCCTGCCCATCCTTCAAAGTTCAGCCCTTTGTTCCTAAATCATTCCATACTTCTTTTCAGATGGAAGAAATCATTTCTTTTTTTGAACTCGCATGATAATTTTATATTTTTCTCTTATCATATTGGTATTCTTGCTTTGAGTTTTTAGTTATGTACATATGTCTTGCCTCCTAGGTTGCAGGTTCCTTGAAGAAAAGGTTTCAGGCTAGTTCATCCCTATCCATCACGTAGAATATCCCTTTCACTCAATAAGCATTTGTGGAATGAATGAATGAATGAACCAATGAAAATGGCAGCATGGTCTAGACAGGGATTCTTAACCTTATCTGACCCAACACCTCCTTCTTATAAACCAATATTTTGTAGTTCTTCTTTTATTATCTGGAAATGATTACATAATCTACCTGTACACATGAAGTTTAAGCAAATCAAAACATCCTACTTATAAAGGAGAAATAAAAGAAGATGATTTCTAATAAAAAATAATGTGAATTTCTACATATAAAGGCTTAGTTACAACTACAACAGAAGAACATAATGACATTGTCTTACGTTTGTGCTTTCTTATAATGAATAAATTCAGTTTTAAGAGATCATTCAACTCTTCCCTTTGTATCTGACATTTTTAAAGATGCGCCATGTAAGTCCAGTTACGGTGAACATAATAGCTACACATGAAACTGATGGAGTAGTGCCCTGCTGGGGACTCAAATGTGAAAAGCATCACAGGGGAGTGGTTTTCCAAAGTGATGACCAACTCTCGATGAGGTTTCAACAGAACAAAGCACATCTTTCTCTCTGTTTAGCTGCATGTCTGGAAAATTCACTACTATGAATATTGTACAAAATCACTTTTTTATAGATAAAGTAGCGTTCGGTTTTAGATTCAGGTAATTATAAACAGGTTTTTCATCTACGTGAATGTGTGATAAGACATTTAAAGTCACAGGGCACAGGAAACATCTGTGTTGTGTGTGAACGTCCTGTACATTGCAGAGTGGCTAGCATCCTTGCCCCTAGTAAATTCCTGCATCACCACCCCCTTCCGCAAAAGTCGTGACCACCCAAAATGCCTACATGAAATTCCAAAGCAGCCCCTTCTGGGGATAGAACCAGTCAAGTGGAGAATCTCTGGAGTAAAAGAAACAAAACAAGCTTAGGAGTTATAAATGTGAATTTGAATTCAATTCTTGCTACTCATAGTAGCCTCGGGCAAGCCCCTCACCCTACTTGTACCTTAGATGACTCTTCTGTAAAAAGGGGGTAATAAGACCTCCAAGAATTGTTGGGTGTCGAATGAGACAGAATCCACAAAAGCCTGCTATAGACGGTCCTGCTTATAGGCTAGTCATCTTGTGAGAGTCCTGTGTACTGTTTCAATGGCTCTCAGGATGACAGGGGTGTCCCAGGTCCCAGCATCCTGCTCTGCAACACCTTCATCTTCCTACCTGTCTCCCTCTCTAGGACCAGTTTCCTTTGCTCCACCTCAGTTGCTCTCCCCAAGTCCACTCAAAATATCCAGTTAGAAATAAAGGAAGAACAGTCCTGTTTTTGAAGAGACAGGAATAAGGTGATATCTGGTTTTCACTGAAGAATAAATTATTAAATCAGCCATGAAATGTAAGTGCAGCCATTACAGTTAAAACATCATTACCCCTCTATTATGAGGGACAATATTCAATTCTGGGCCACTCTCCACCTCTCCCCTGCTACGCCCTAGTTTTTCTGTGTACATTTGCTGAGTCGTAATCACTAAGTCATTTTATTTTCTGTGCAACAAGTACTACTGGGCACCTACTTAGTGGGCATCATGTGCTAACCAGATAGATAACAGTGATGAACAAAAAGATATAGCCTTCTTCATATGTGTGTTGATAGACGTGTTCAATAAATATTTCCTGAAGGGAAAAATGAACACACACACATATCTTTCTCCTTTAGACATTCGTGCATTTAGAAATACGTTTTTCTCTTCCCTGACTCGTTTACCTGATCCTCTCCAACTCACTCCTCCACTGCCAAGTCAGTGTGCCCTTTTCTGTGAAAACCCCCGACTATTCCAGGCAAAGCTCGGTCTCCATCCCCTGAGTACCGACAACTCCATTCACACCTGTGTCTCAGCAGCTGTCAGTTCATTTTGTGAGTCTGGTTTCACCACCAGACTGTGAACACCTCAGGGGCAAGGACACATCTTCTTCATCTTTGAATCCTCAGGAAACAGATAATCATGTGGCGTAAAACAGGCATCCGATATGCTCTTGCCTGACCATGTACTGGTTATACTGCCAACATTCTATCCACAAGACAGTCCCAGTGCTAACTCCACCTCTTTTATCTTCACTCAGGAAAGCTCATTAAAATGAAAGTGAATAATGGTGACAGGAAGACAGGGATAATATTGAATCTGCTCTAATACATATAAAAGGAAATCATTTATAAACTTTGATATCGCTATGGTCTGAAATGTTTATATTCCCTCAGATTTCATATGCTGAAATTCTAACCCTCAAGGTGATGGTATTAGGAGGTGGGGCCTTTGAGAGCTTATTAGGTCATGAGGGTGGAGCCCTTATACATGGGATTAGTGCCCTTATAAAAGAGGCCCTAGTAAGCATCCTCCCCCTCTCCCCCTTGCATCATAAGAGGACACAGAAAAAAGCACCATCTATGAGGAAGTGGGCTCTCACCAGACACCAAATCCTGGGGCTATGATCCTGGACTTTCCAGCCTCTAGGACTGTGAAATAAACATTTGCTGTTTATAAACCACCTAGTTTATAGTATTTTTGTTATAGCAGCCCAAACACACTAAGAAAGGTGTGATATATTACTAGCATTAAGTACTCTGGATGAGACTACCTGGGTTTGAATTTCAGCTCTGCCACTTGAGAGCTGTGTAATTAATTATTTGGACCTCAGTTTTCTCATCTGTAAAATAGTGATGATAATAGCATTTACTTCATAGAATTGCTATAATGTATTTAGAATGGTGCAAATAATAGTGCCAAATCAGTGCTGGCTAAACTAAATGAACAAGCAAAATCCATCTGTGATTGTGGCAACAAGATGTTGCATTATCTGGAAAAGTTGATACAGACCACTGCCCTCTATCCTGAGAAACAGACTCGTCTTTAGGCTCCTGCAATATTTATGATTTTTAAAACGTTATTTATTTATTTATTTTTGGCTGTGTTGGGTCTTCGTTGCTGCGCGCAGGCTTTCTCTAGTTGCGGTGAGCGGGGGCTACTCTTTGTTGCGGTGCGTGGGCTTCTCATTGCGGTGGCTTCTCTTTGTTGCGGAGCACAGGCTCTAGGCACATGGCTTCAGTAGTTGCGGCATGTGTGCTCAGTAGTTGTGGCTCATGGGCTCTAGAGCACAGGCTCAGTAGTTGTGGCGCACGGGCTTAGTTGCTCCGCGGCATGTGTGATCTTCCCAGACCAGGGCTCGAACCCGTGTCCCCTGCATTGGCAGGCAGATTCTTAACCACTGAGCCACCAGGGAAGTCCCAATATTTCTGATTTTTTAATGGCACAAATTATAATGATTCTATGGAATAAAATTATAAGTGGGGAGAGAGGAAAGCTAGTGAGTTTCCCTGGAAAGACATAGGATTTGGGGTTGGAAGGTCTGATCTGAGTCTCCAGCCAAGTCAGGAACACTCCCAGAATCTCAGTTTCCTTATTTGTGAAATGAAGATGACATCACTCCTGCCTTGGTGTCCACTGGTCTGATGCGAGGACCTAGTAACATACTGACATGAAACCATTTCTACTGCGAGTGCTACTGCTCCTACTATTCCTAGTAACAATGAGTTCATTTATGACATATTCTGCATTCTCACTGATCCTTTTGACATATTAGCAATACCTAGATACCTGAACATATGAACAGCTTTTGATATTGATTTATTTTCTGCAACATACTAATAATAAAATTTACTCACATAAGGTTTGGGATCAAGAACCCTTTGAAATTCAAGACAAGGTGTAAATTGCTGCAAAGGGGCTCTTTAATTGGGATCAAAACACTTCTGACAGCTTTTGGATTTTTAAAATTGTAGCTATTGTCACGTTCTGCTAATGTTTCTTTTCTTGGTTTTGAAAAAAATAGTGCAGCCAAGCTGGAGCAGGAATACTTTAGACATGATAAACAACTAAAATTTGTCATTCCAAATGACAAAGACCCAGTTTTTCATTTCTTTGATATGTAGGACAAAACACTTCACTTAGACTCTTATCCTGCATAATTCAGCCGGTCCCCTGCTGTGCAACGACAAAGGTTCAGTAAACTGTTCCTGCTCATAATCTCCAATGGAGGTTTTGAAAAGCCTCCATTTATCTGAAGATAAATCACATCGATAGGGTTGACTTTAAGGGAGAAACAGACTATTAAACTAGTCTGGGGAATCAACTTTGGTGATTCCCCAAAGATGTGACTTTGGTCAACATCTCATCTTCTACTTGACTTCCTTCCAAAATATCCCCATAATGTGACTGTTGCTTGAATCCTCCTAGGGCTGGTGAACTCCCTTGCACAGAAGGTGGTCCATCTACATGCTGAACAGCTCTGACTTGCAGGAAATTCTTCTTCCTCATAAACTGAAACTGCTTCCCAGAAACTTCTATCACCTGGTCTTGGTTCTGTCCCTTGAGTCACACAGAACAAGTCAGCTTCTTTTTCTACTAGACAACTCTTTGGAGAGATGAACGCTATTAATATGGAGTGCCTTGTTCCCACCATCCTCTCTACTTCAGGCTTAAACGTTCGATTCTCTCCACCAGTTTTCCCCAGGCTTGTGTTGAGACAAATTAACAAGCTAGGGTAGCAGAAGCCCAATGATACAGGGCCTAAGGTTAATCAAACAGAACTGGAGCAGACTAGGCCAGATAGAAAACATTTAACTCTGCCTTCACCCCGATTCTCCACTAGGAGATGACATTTTTTTTCAACAAAGCCAAATGGCTTTGAGCTGAAATAATGACTTTACTGCTGCTCTCTTTATGTCCAGATAAAGAATCAAAAAATCACATTATAAGGTTTGGTGGTATCTTTCTTTGGGGCCAGGTTAGCCACCCTTGAGTGAGGATTTAGAGAAAGGTAAAGAATATAAACTACCTCTTCTCATTAGTTAAAGTTTGGTGATGAGAACTATTTGATGGTAGGGTACATGATGGAATAGCAAAGCCAAAAACATGGCCCTAGACAAAATAAAATATCTGATACTCTGCTTTACTCCAGTCCCTTTGGTGATGTGATGTCAGTGTCATGTGATGGGCAGGCATGGACTTGGGAAGAGACTAGAGATGATGACGTATATTGGGCATATAAATACTTGTGAAAGCATCTCTCAGTTAGGCTTGATCCACGCTCCTTGGATCCCTACCATGAAGGATGCTAAGGGGTCAATGATATCCTCCACGTTTCTACAAGCCCAAAGCTCTCTGCCTCCTGTGTGTTACCCAGGATCCCACGTGGCCACATCTGTGTTCAGAAGTGTTGGCCCAGCGTAGTTTTCAGTCCCCCAACTGCCCTGGTCCCCTCATCAGGATATACTTTGATTCGACTATACCTTTTCTAAAATGTGAGGTTCAGAACTGAGCACAGGTCTCCAAACTATAGTCTGCCCAGGAAAAGGAAAATCTTCCCTAGTTTTAGAAACCATACTTTTATTAAAGCAGAAGAGGCTTACATTAGGCTCTTAATCTTGCTGCCTTCAAGCTCCTTGACTACTGATGCTTGTGCCCTCATTCTAAACTCCCTTTACCAAGGCATCCCCAAGTAGGTCCACCTTTCCTATAACATAGAGGTCAATTGCTTTGATTTTTTTTTTTAAGCAATTTTTAAAAATTTTATTTTTATTTATTTATTTATTTATTTATTTTTGGCTGTGTTGGGTCTTCGTTTCTGTGCGAGGGCTTTCTCTAGTTGCGGCAAGCGGGGGCCACTCTTCATCGCGGTGCATGGGCCTCTCACTATCGCGGCCTCTCTTGTTGGGAGCACAGGCTCCAGACGCGCAGGCTCAGTAGTTGTGGCTCACGGGCCTAGTTGCTCCGCGGCATGTGGGATCTTCCCGGACCAGGGCTCGAACCCGTGTCCCCTGCATTGGCAGGCAGATTCTCAACCATTGCGCCACCAGGGAAGCCCAACTGCTTTGATTTTTGACTCAGGTCAACTGGAGGCTAAATCCCAGCTCTGCCTCCTACATGCTGGATGAACCTGAGAAGGTCACTTACCCTGAGAGATAACAGACATTGTGGTTGGACTCATAAGCCAGACCGCCTAGGTTGTAATCCTGTCTCCACCACCACCTACTTCCAGCAAGTTACATATCCTTTTCTCTCCTTAATATCTTCAACTATAAAATGGAGATAACAGCACTATCTACTCATAGGGTTGTTGTAAGGATTAAATGGATTGGTACATCTAAAGGGCGTACAACAATGAGTGGAATATACTATGTGCTTGATACAGTACCTGTTATTATTACTCTCTCATAGGACCCTTGTGAGGACAAAACTGAATAATGTATGCAAATTGACTAATATGTACCTAGTATGTACTCAACAAACGGCAATTATTACTACTAGATTTTTTTATTGTGGTAATATATACATAACATAAAATTTACCATTATAACCATTTTTTTTAAATTAATTAATTTATTTATTTATTTTTGGCTGTGTTGGGTCTTCGTTTCTGTGCGAGGGCTTCCTCTAGTTGTGGCAAGCGGGGGCCACTCTTCATCGCGGTGCGCGGGCCTCTCACTATCGTGGCCTCTCTTGTTGCGGAGCACAGGCTCCAGACGCGCAGGCTCAGTAATTGTGGCTCACAGGCCCAGCTGCTCTGTGGCATGTGGGATCTTCCCAGACCAGGGCTCGAACCCATGTCCCCTGCATTAGCAGGCAGATTCTCAACCACTGCGCCACCGGGGAAGCCCCCATTATAACCATTTTTAAGTGCACAGTTCAGTGGCATAAAGTACATTCACATTGTTGAGCAGCCATCACAGCCATCCATCACCAGCACTGCTTCCCTCTCCCCAGACTTTTAACTCTGTACTCATTAAACACTAACTCTTTATCACCCCTCCCCCCAGGCCCAGTCAACCACCATTCTACTTTCTGTCTCTGTGAATCTGACTCCTCTAGATACCTCATTTAAGTGGAATCCTACTCAATTTGTCTATGTGTGACTGGCTTTTTTTTACTTTGCATAATGCCTTCCATGTTGTAGCATAGGTCAGAACTTCCTTTTTACTGCTTAATAATATTCCATTATACACACAAACACACACACACACACACACACCATATTTTGTCTATCCATTCATCCATAGATGGACAGTTGGGTTGCTTCTACCTTTTGGCCATTGTGAGTAATGCTGCTATGAACATGGGTGTACAAATGTCTGTGCTATTATTATTCAGGAATAACTTTTCTTCAAGAAAATCCATTTTTTACTGTTAAATTATCATCCTACTACCCACTGGTATCCTAATATGAGTCATAACAAAGGCGAGAAAATTATAATGCAAAATGACAAGGTTAGGTAACTTGGCTAGTTGAGTATTGTTTATACAGTGCTTGACAAATTACCTGTGAAGTTCAAAGGAGGTGATATAAGTGGAGGTGTGTTAGAAGCTATATAAAGCATTGAATGAATAAAAGGAAAACATGTCCATCTGACTCTTGCTCTCTGGACAAAACAGATCAAAGAACAGAACCCTTTTCTGTTTTTCCCTTACCATCAATGAACAAGGCCAACAATGCAAGGCAAGTCCTGGGGATGAAGCTGGGAGCTAACTGCTGCCAGGAGGTTGATGAAAATACAAACCACTACTTCAGTGGGTTTAACAAACAGATCAGCCCTTACATTTCCTGATCATGTAGTGATAGATTTTTTTCAAGATTGAAAACTCCATTTATTCTTTTTGATGACAGCAATTGCAAGGTGTCACAGGTTCAACTCAAGAGAGTCTGGATGCTTTGACCAAGTCAAATGACCCCCGTGCGTCTCCCTCTAGGATGCATGTCATTAAAGTTGCCAGCACACAAAGAAATTTAACTTAAACTGTCACATTACCCACCGCTCTTCAAAGCACATCAATCTCCCTATTGCATTACCAGGACTGTGTGACACTTTTATCCCAATTACACTGTAAGAAACACAGTCACACTGTGTTGGTGCAGTCACACTGTGGCCAAGTCAGGGAAGAGCCTCCCTTTGATGGACAATCACAGTTGATCAAGTTTGTCAGTTGCTTTATCTGTTTTTATGCTTGTTTGATATCCCTGCCCAGAGAATAGAGGCTTTTAAGGGCACATTTGTCAGTGGATTCAATTTCACCATGCCATGTGATTCTTTTACTTACCCCTGTCTTCTCATCAAAGATTTTGATTCCTCCAAAGGAGATGGTTAAAAAGATTTTCTGTTTGTGTTCTCCTTTGGAACGAGCGCCAGCAACAACGCCCTGTTGAAAGGAAGGATGTGGTTTTTACTTTAGTGTTTTCATTTGAAAATTCCCTCCGGTCCCAAAGGCATGTCAGATATCATGAACCGAAGGCACCAATCATGCACACTCCATTCCCTCCCCACTTCCATGCTGCCTTCCCCGACGGGCTTGCATTTTCTTGTTGTTTTAGGGTAGTACTTGTCCTCACTGCTCGAAAACTGTAGAAATAGATATTTGAACATGTATTCATTGGACGAACCAAGATTTATAGAGTGCCTACTTTGTGCCTAGATGCTCAGCTCAGAATTCGAGACCCCAGGATAAACAGAATATGGTCCTCTTGTTAAAATCGTTGCTGGGTTCTGTATTAGATATGGTTTTAACCTTTTAAATAAAGATGAGTCATGGAATACATTCCTAAATGTGATTTTAATTTTATACTTCTGGAAAAAGTTTTCACATGAATTCATTTTAGAGCTCAGAAAGAAAAGAAAAAATATTGCCAGACTGCATGTCTCAATTTTGTTTGGAAAAATGTGATGGTCATATGTCTAAGGTTTGCAGTTTTTACCCACACATTTTGTATGTTCTTCTACCATTGTTCCAATCATTCCTGTGCTCTCAAGGAAAGTACCTACCAAGTGCATTCCACTTCTCAAAAATCTGTTTCCCCACTTTTCCAAATTTTTTGTAAACTGAAGATATGTGGATGAGTCAATTCGAAGGTAGATGCCACGAAAGGTAGGTATGTTACTCTGTTCACTGCTCCCTTCCTCGTACCCAGGACAGTCCCTGGACCGTCCCTGGAGGTCAGGAGACACTCAGGAAATTATTGTCACATGAATGTGCTATCAAGAGTCCTCGCCAAAGTTGATATTATGCAAGTTAAGAGTAAAGACACTTGCTTTTTAAATCAGCCTCTGTGGTGGCCAATTACAGGCAAGCATGGGCATCATATTAGGGTACAACTCAGAAGATGAGGACATTCAAGGGATTTACGCTCCAGGGCTGTTGCAGACTCTGCATTCGATGTTTTGAGGCTTCCAGCCTCTTCATCCCTATTAGCCTCCACAGAGGGTGAGTAAGCCCAGTTCTCAACAGTTATCATTCTGGACTTCTTTAGGAGTCGAAAAGTCTAAAATCATCATGATTTCATACTTCCAAGAGATAAAAGTCCTTTGTGCTGTTCTCAGAACAGCGTGTTCTCGACCTCAGTCTTCAGCAAATAGAGTGAGAGGTATGACCAGAGGCACAAGGAACGGGCACTCCCTTGAGGTTGTGTGACTATCCTCCCTTTGGGTACTGGAAAGAGTCTGTGGAATGGAAACATCTGGATTATACTCCTGGCTGTGATCTTGGACAAATGACTTAACTCTCAACTCTACTTCCTCAAGTGTAAATACTTCTCTCGCATGATTGAGAGGATTAAATGAAAACTTATGGAAAGTACCTAGCACAACACCTGGTACACTGTAGGGATGTCATAAGAATTAATTTCTTCTAGTAAATGAATGACTGTCCCTTAGCATTCGTGGTCCAGTTCCTGTTTGGTACCTAGCAGTAGGAAATTCACTCCCTCAGGAGTCTCCCATTCATTCTCAAGCACCTCTGACATGTGGATGTACAGAATGTTGAAGTCAGAGAAAACCTTCAAACTAATCAGTCCAAATTCCTCTACCAACAGATGAGAAAACTGATGCCCGAAAAGCTGGATGGACAGTCCCAAGATGGTACAGAGAGCTGGTGAGAAAGCTGAGACCACAGGTCCACTCTCAAGACTCTTGGTGCAGGGGGCAGTTATTATTCCTTTACGTGTGTCTTCTTTCTAGCGAGCCCAGATCTCTTTCCTGTAACCCTACCCAGTGTTCCTCTTTTGACCCTTCAGGGATGGTACTCACTGACATAAGATTCCTCCTCCAATGACTGGCCTCTAAATAGTTAAAGAGAGTGACTCACCCCAAAGCGAAGTCTCTGTCTCTTTAACCCTTCCTCTTGTTCAAAGGCTTCTAGATTCCTCAGCGTGCTGCTTGTTTTCCCATAAATTCACTGAGGGATGGGTTTAAGGACATGGGAGAAGGGTCAAAGTATGTCTCTGCAATCCCAGGGGTAGTTCTTATTTCTCTTCAATGTCACCTGATTAGAGATACAGCCTCTGACCCCTCCACTCTCCAAACCAAACTGCATCCCATTCTTTTCCCCTGCATCTTTTTTCCTCGTCGTATCCACTGGAATATTGTATATTCATTTGTTGACTGTCTGCCTTTGCCCAACAGAACAAAAGCTCAACTGGGCACAGAACTTTGTTTTATTCATTCAACGCGCCCAGTGTCGAGAACGGAGCCTGGAATTAAAAAGGCACTCAAAAAAGTGAAGTGACTTTCCCCTCACTTGGGTAATGAACAAGCCAGGCTTTGAACCTATGAAAACTTGATTTGAAATCTGTGTTCCTGGCTGGATTTGGAGTAAAATAACTGATGCTGCCATCCTTACACAGCCTAACCTTCAACTTCACTATCCAGGCCTACGCAAAAGAGAGAACAAGTAGCGCCATCATAATGGAAGCCCCATTATAAATGGAAGCATTGAAAGGACTGTGTCAAAGGGCAGGGAGCCTCTCTTTCTTGTTTAAGTCCTCCCAACATGAAGACATCACAGCTCGTGGTGGGGAGAGGCTTGCACCTTTGGTCAAGAAGAGTAGCTTTAATGTCCCCATCTCCAAGATGGTCCTAACAACCCCTAGCTCTTAGAATTACCACAACATCAAATTGTGCTAATTCCCAGCACATAGTGCCGCTGACCAAGTGGCTATCAAAGAAGCCATGTTTCAGGAGCACTTCTGCTTGGGGCTGCTGATGGTACAGCTCCCCAGGACAAATGCAAGAGAGAAGGATGGTCCACATGGTGTGATCCTTGGGGAAATAAAACTCCAATTTTATCAGGCATGTTGGGAGACAGGACCCTGAGTTAAGCCCTGAAAAACTGCATGAAGTCCAAGCAAGCCTGCCACCAGCCAGCACGTTGCAGGGGCTCACCTCCCCACAGATGATTCAGGGCTGTTATGTAGAAGTGACGAAGGGCCAAGGGACAGGGCTGGCTGGGGAATCGGAAGCTATGGATGTAGGTGTCTTTTGGGGTTTCTGTGCCTAATATTAGCCACCTGACCTACAAAGTCACTGTTGGCAACCTGGAAATGAAGGAGTCAGATGTTTTCTTGGGCACCTACCAAATGGTAGGAGTTCTCTTATACGTCATATAATTCAGCCCATCCCACATTCCCGGGAAGGAAAAATTATCTCCCTTATTTTACAAATGACCAAACATAAGATCGGGGGGCCAAGTGAACACCCCAAACCTCAAGGAACTAAGAAGACATATAGAGGGAATTCAAACAGTGACCTTTCGAATTCCAGTGTTAGGGTTCCTTCTATTATAACCCTCTGGAAGGGCTCTCTGGGGAGGCATGGATGAAAAAAAGGTGGAACCACCAGCTTCCAAACTCAGTAGTGAAGGAGAACTCTAAAATGAGAATACTTCTTACTTCCTAAGAGTGAAGCGTGCACATACCGCACCTAGCATGGGGTGCAGCGTGCAAGGAGAGCTCAGCAAATGACCGTGACCATCACCTCTAATGCTAATACTGATTCTATGAAGCAATGCCATGTGCTGGGCACTGTATGGAATGACTGATGCAGGTGTCCCGAAGGGAGTCACACAGAGGCAGCGTCTTGCTGGAGGATTTTATACACAGGGAAGGGGTCAGGCACGCCAGGCAGGGTTGATAGCCTGCCCTGTCCAGCTCAGGGGTTGCCGTGAGAATCCAATAGGATGAGGCACAGCAAAGGACTCTCAGAAACCTCACCCAGCAGGGTGTATGCACGTGATGCGATGACTGTGATCTCCAGGGAACACGTCAAGCAGGTGTGCAACCTGAATAGCTGAAAACCTAGAATGCTATTCCAGAAAGCTCCGTGAACTAAACCTGGTCTCCAATCTCAGCCCTACTGGTTATCAGTTGTAGATCTATGGGGGAAAACTCATCCTAAGTTTCACTTTTCCGAGGTAAGAAGGAGAATACAAATATCCTCCTCTGCCCTGCTTTGTGCCCAGAGACTGGCCCCTGTGGTCTGCATTGCCAGGTCCTCTGAGCTTCCCGCCCTCTGGATTCCACTCAGGAAGGCACAGACAGGAGATCAGAGCGTGGAAGGAGAGAGGTCAGGGTATTTCATCCAGCCTCCTTCCCATCCTTGTTCTACAATCTCCAGGAGTAGCTTATTTTTGCTTGGCGAGGGAAGGGACTTTGTCCTCAATCTCGCCGTCCCTGGGTTCCAGTAAATAGATCTCATCCTAGGATGGTAACAGCTTCCCACTGTTTTTAGTTTCCAGTGCCTCACCGGCTCTTGTTTGCTACCTTAACCTTGCCTAACCTTTGTATGTCGCTCCTGCATTAAAGTATGCTCATCTGACCTAGTCGGGCTGGGTGTTTCTTACAAGACCCTGACTAATAGATTTACTTAGAGCTCTGTAATCAGCCCATCTCTCCCACAGCTTCAACCACCACCATTTTGCCCGATACCTCTGAAAGTTGACTGCTTTGGAAGTCAATGATGTGGGGCTATGTAGCTTACTGGTAGGAGCTTAAACTCTAGTTGGGGAACCAGGATAGATTCAACGCAGATACAAAACAGAATAGAACGAAGCACTAAACTGTATCTTATCAAACACTGGGCATCTGGAGATACAGGCTTGAATTCTGGGCTTATCCCAGATTAAATGAAGGTTCTGGGGCAAATCCTATAACTTCCGTGAGCCTCAGATTTCTTATTTACAAAACAGGGAGGCTAACAGCTACCTCATAAGAGCGAAAGAGATAATATATGTAAAAGTGCGTTGTTGACTAAATTAAAATACAATGACGATGTGGCTTCGCTGGTGGACGGGCAATGGCTCACTCATACTCACATTATGAATCCCCTCTTAAATCTCTACAATCCAAGAGAAAACTCTCTAAAACAGGAAGAGGCACCAGCTTCAGAGCGCCTAGCAAAGAAAAACAGATTAAAAAAAAAATTTTCTCCTATGGCCTGACATGAACAAGTGGGCCTTTTGCAAGGCTAACAGGCATTTTGTACTTCTTTGCCTTTCCTTCCTGGGCAAGTGGCCAAATGGAGAATCGATCATTTATGTTTCTGTGTTTCTTAAAGAAACACTACTGGGAACAGAAATGTCAACATTCTTCTCTGCAACTTGCAAATAACGAAAGACAACTGTCTGGGAACCAAGAACTGTCAACAAGTTCAGAGCATTTGACAGGAGCGTGTTATGGTTGGTCCAACTCTCCAGAGCTTTGGGGACCTCACAGTTATAAGGGGTGACAGATGGGGCACTTCACTGCAGGTAATTCCCCCCCCCCCACCACACACACACGCAAGGTTGGCAATCCTGGCCAGGCCTGGTACAGCTAGCCTGGCCCAGTGTTAATCCTGAGGGAGAACTTCAGGGCACACAGGCCAACTCCTGTCTCACATACGCTGAGACCTCCATGCTTCTATGAAGGCAGCTGTCAGTGAGGTGCTCCGTGGCCCATGCCTGCTGAACGCTATCTACCAGGATGCTGGGGGGAGATGCACCAGCCTCTTTCTTGTTCTCAGCAGACTTGTGGCTCTGGGTGAGAACCAGGCCACTGGAGAGCTTCTTGATGTCTTTCAATTAATATTTGTCAAAAGCAAATCTCCATTTGCCTGGCCTCATACTCAGTAAGGAGCAACTTCAGCAAGAATCAAGATCCAGGCCTTTATCCCCATTCTTGACTAGGGTCTCCTTGGCTCAGTGTTTCTGGGTTCTCTCTCTGCAGTCTACCCGCTGGTAGAGAGGCTGCGTTCTGGTCTGACCTCATGCGTGAATCACAGTTCTGCTCTGGGGCAGAGCAGGGGTCAGGGTGCGTGAACATGGAGTGCTGCAGTTATCCAACTGCCCCACAAACCAAGTGGAATGGCCTGTCTCTTTCAAGGATGCCCTGTGGCTGTGTGTCTACGTCACATCCTCCAGACCAGCATTTATCAGTCATGAAGCTGGAATTTATAATTCTTCCTGTTGGACTCCTTTGTGTATTTATCACTCAGACTTGAACTTGGCAGAAGAAGGGGGCTCATTACTGGACTGTCCTAAAATCTTATAACATTGCTTAATTATTATTATTATTATTATTTTAAAATATTTATTTATTTGGTTGCATCAGGTCTTAGTTGCGGCACGCGAACTCTTAGTTGCGGCATGGGAACTCTTGGTTGCGGCATGCACGTGGGATCTAGTTCCCTGACCGGGGATCAAACCCAGGCCCTCTGTATTGGGAGCATGGAGTCTTATCCACTGCACCACCAGGGAAGTCCTGCTTAATTATTTTTTATAAAAGGATACATTAACCTCTTCCAAGTAGACAATCTGTGAACTCATGATTTTAATGTCTTTTATACTTTTTTCTAGTAGGCCTTGTAGTAGATTAATAACTATTAAAATAAAGTTTGCTGTGTAACAGCTAAAAAAAAAAAAAAAGAAAGGAATGATACACAGTTTAGAAAATTAAGAGTTTTTAAAAAGAATGATTCCTACAGCTATACTACAGGGAGTCTTAGCATCTGATATACATGTTCAACTGTTGAGAAAATGTGTACAGTACATACAAAATTAATACCTGTGCTTTATTAAGCATCTATCAAAGAAAAGGCAATATAGAGGGTGTTTTATAGATATTGTCGCATTTAATATTAGTAGGCACTTGGCCAGCCTTGTTTTCTTTTTTCTTTCCTTTTCTTTTCTTCCCTTTTTCTTACATTAAAAAAAATTACATTGACCAAGTTGTATCCTCAGGGACTATTAGAAGATAAGAAAAAATGCTCATGATATATTATTAGGGAGAAAGAAAACAAGATACGAAACTATAAATAGTAATTCCAATTACACTACATATATGTGTATGATTCATATACATATACACAAATGTATATAAAAATACAAAGAGAGAGTGTTAGTTACACACAAAAATGCTGACACTGATTTTTCTTTTTGTGGTGGGATTGTGGATAAGTTTAATTTTCCCTCATACTTTTCTGTATTTTCAAAATTTTTACAATGAGCATTTTTTGAATTCTATAATCAGGAAAATAATTAAATTATAGGTCTTAAATGCATAAGATAGCTTATAAACTTCTTGCTAAATCATCTGTTTTTCTAATATTTTGTATTACTTTTTTAAAAAAGAGACATAGACTACATAGAGACCAGAATCTGGGAACAAACAATGTTCAATTTTGTATGTTTTTAAAGGCTATTTAAGAACATAATTTTCTTATTTTGCATATTAAAATTTTTCTCAATTTCTTTCTTAGTTTTCTCAATGAAAACCCTTCTTTAAAGTATTTAAAATCAGCAATCTCTTTGTGATACCGCCAAATATCAGTATCTAGTTACGTATCACTTTTTATAACATTTTCCCTTTAAAGTATTTGGGGGACATTAATAGAAATTTCAAGAATGAATAAAATCAGCTTTTTTATTAATATATCATCTTTTACCATATTCATCATAGGTGAAATATATAAAATTTATTAAAAAATAAAGTAGAAAATTTATAAAATCTGAGTGACAGTACAATTTGATGATTTTGTACTTTTATTTTTGCAGGCGTTGCACAGTGAAGATACAATTGAATAAAATGTGATATGCTCAAAAACCGTACAACAGGGGCTAGCAAAATACCTCCACATAGGAGATGCTCAACAAACATTTGCTAAATGATTGACATGTCCTCCCAATAAATAAATGCAGTGAGTCATCAGTGTACCAAGTAATATACCAGTATATGAATAAAAAAATATGTTTACCAGAATGACTGTAATCATTTCTTCCTCTCGGTCATCTCAAACCCACATTATTTAAATTAAAATGCATGCGCAGTACCTTGAGTTTCATCATGGAGTCTTGGCATAACTTGTCTCCCCGAGCTGCGGAAACCTCATCAATCCCGATCAGTTTGGCCTTGTACCGGACCCCTTCACCTTTAAACCTCTTTATCAAAGTGGCTTCACTGCGATCCTGACCTAAAAAGAGAGAAATGCAGGATTCAGATATGTAGGTGTTCAGGCCCCATTGGCTTTAAATATCCGCAGCTCCGAGATTGGTTCTCTGGTTCACCTACATGCTATGAAAGTCAAATCATTGGACCACGGACAAAAGAATGGTAAGACTCCTGTATGCAAATTCTGGCTCTATCCTTTTAAATCCTCAGGCAAATTACACAATTCTCTCTGAGACTCCATTTTCTCAGGCAGAAAAAGAAAAAAAAAAAAAAAAGAGTTAAAAATAACCAATCCCAAAGGGGCATTAAGATAAATAAACATGATGACACGTATAAAGTACCCAACACGGATTTTGATACACACTAGGTCATCAACAAACGATCATCACCCACTAGGAGTTTATGTCTGACATTCTTGTTACAATAGTATTAGCCCTGAGCCTCTCTGGCATTTCCAGCATTTAATATGACTTTGGCCCGGGTCCAAGACCCTCCTTACACCCAATTCCATGGGCTGTTTTATAGTGAGACTCCAAAGTAATTGCTTTGTATCAAGCAGTGACTCGGGGGCAATTATCAAAAAATGATTTTACAATGTCTCTTCTGCTAACTCATGCGTGTACAGAAAGAGGCTTCCATACTCCTTGGTACGGTGCGCCCACACCTTGTAACAGCTTTCTCAATAATTATTAGCATAATATTTTTCTGAGACACATCAACCAGAAGTTCAAACACATCCACATAAAATGAAGACAATAAAGTTACTGTGAACTTAGCACATCTTTCTTGTGAGATGTTTTATAAACTTTACCCCCTCTTCACAACGACTCAACCATATCCATTTCCCAGATGACAAAGACGAAGGTCACAGAGTTCAAGTAGCTTGTCCACGTTCACATAGTCAGAAAAAAAAAAAAAAAAAAAAGAATACATAGGAATTCAAATCTGTAACTTCAGCAAACTCCCATCAAAGGAGTCACAGGTTGGGGCATTGCTCATGTGGTTCTTAAAACCTGGAATGCCCTAGGCTTCTGATACTCATCTCCTGGAATATCATTAACTTCAACTTCTGATACCTCCTCTATCATGCCTTCTTTCCTCAGTCTGACACTTAGACCTGAAGACACTGGAGATAATTCAGCCCATTTCTTCTCTCCACATGATGGGCAAACTGAGGCCTTTCCATTATGTGGGGTTGAGAATTATTTGAGGACACATTTAAAATAGAAAAAAAACCAACAGCAATAGCTAACCATCATATAATGCTTTTCTATTGACGAAACATGGCTTGCATTTCATTCATTTATTCATTCATCCCTTACTGAGCATTGCTTCTGTGCCAGATGCTATTATTCACTGGCAACAGATGAATGAGACAAAGTCTATGCCCCTAGAGGCTCAAGTTTTTGATGACTGCAAACAAAAATGTGTAGTGCATTATGCTAGATGTGTAAGAAGGTATAAGCTTTAGAGCCAGATATCCTCATTTCAAATCATGGCTCTCTCACTTGTAAGCCAACTAAACTATCTGCCAAGCCTCTGTTTCCTTAACTGTTGAATGAAGATTAAATATCTACTTTAGGAGTTATTATGAATAGTAACTTAAATGAGATAGTATGTGCAAAGCATGGATTCACATGGTAAGTTTTCTATAAATGGTAGTTGTCGCCCGTTATCAGCTCAGTAAAAGAAGCACATAGAAGATACAATGCCGAGAGCAGGAAAACACAAAAGAAGGACGTCTGCATAGTTAGGCCTGGACCTGTCGTCCCCAAATCCCATTTGGTATTTTTTCTACCGCATCCTTGCTGACTTCTAGCGTATTAAACTTCTTGAATTACTTTCCATAAAGCAAATATAACACACGGATGATTCGTCTGAATGTGTAATCAATGTAAAAATTAAGCCTCCGGGATCAGTGAGGGCAGATGTCAGAGACTAAGGCTAACAACAAAGAGAAGAACATTTGCCATGATATACCCTCTACATACAGACATCTAGCTGTGGGCACCACAGGTCACCTCTCCCTGCATTATTATGCAATATTTGGTAGGAGTGGCCTATGGTTTGATCTATGTCTTGGGAAGGTTATCTTACTCTACCTTCTTATTCTATCACAAATACCATCTCTGCCTCTTCAATTCCTGACACTATTTCAGTCACTAATAGCATCCCTTTCACTATTTGGAACTTCCTCCAAAGTTTAAGTATAATAACAACAGCAGGTAGGATTTATCATGTCCTGTACAAAGCTCATTATATGCACCAACTTGTTTAGCTCTGGAAATAATCCTAGAGGTAGGTACTATTACTTAGGTTTTATAGACAAGGATCTATATTGAAGGTTTGAGAGGCCAAGTAATTTGTCCAAACTCACTGAGTGGGACCTGAACCCAGATCTGACTGATGCCAAAGCCCAGGCTTATGGTTTGCTTGTGTTCTGTGTCTTCAAGCCTGTTCTCTGAACCACGATGATTAACTGCTTCTCATCTATCCGACTTCCCTGTGAAGCCCCATCTAAACTTCTACCAAAACTCACCTGGCCCAAATCTGTTGATATTTAATACACTGGCAGCATTAAAACTCCATTGGAGAGATGGCTTGAAAATGGAAGAAACAGCTTCCAGCCTCCACGTCATGTCCAAAAAATGTCCGTAAGTCAGATACAAAGACAGCCTTAAGAAACATTTGTCAGGGCACAGAGCTCTTTTGAGGAGCATACTTCATAAGAGGAAGCAGAGCCAGATAGGTGAACGAGGGCAGAGATTAATAAGAAAATATTAGGTCATTTAGAGGAAAGTAGAGAGCCCAATTTAGATTAGGACCCAGGGCCAAGCTAATTTGTATGAAGGGCACTTATGTAGTAGATAATCCGGTTTCTCATTAAATGTTCCACCATTAAAAGGGTAATTTTTCATGAGCACATCTTGAGCAAGGTCTCAAATATGTAAGTTAAGAAATAAATAACAGAGATCAGAGCCATAAGGCTGTTCCTTCAGAGGCACATACGACTTGAGAGTGTTAGGGAGAGGGTTAATCTTCATGCATCCTAAGTTATCATGAATCCCCAGCCTATTTTGCTGAAAGCACCACTGACCCTCTGCTTCAGGATGGACAGGAGAAAGGTCATGTATTTAAGGAAAATCATCTATTATCGAGCATTTATGATACCAGTCATTGTGCCAAGAGTTTTACATGCAATCTCTTATTTAATCCTCACATCTGCTCTTTGAGTTAGTCTCTGTCATAAGCCCTATTTTATAGAAGATGACACCAATACCCAAAGCCAAGGGCATTGCCCTAATTTTTTTAGATAACAGCTTTATTGAGATTTAATTCCCATACCATTCAGTTCACTCTTTTAAAGTGTACAATTCAGTGATTTTAGTACATTCATAGAGTTATACAACCATCACTGCTAGCTAATTTCATAACATTTTCATCAACCCAGAAAGAAACCCTGTACACATTAGCAGTTATTCCCCATCTTCCCCAAGCCCACCAGCCCTAGGCAACCACTAATCTACTTTCTGTCTCTATAGACTTGCCTGTTCTGGAGACAAATTACATTTTATATAAATAGGATCATACAATATGTGGTCCTTTGTGACTGGCTTCCATCACTTAGCATCACATTTTCAAGATTATTCCATTTAATAGCATGTATCATCAGTACTTTGTCTTTTTCTTTCTGAATAATATTCCATTGTATGGATATACCACAACAGCTGATGGACATTTAAACAGTTTCTATTTCTTTGCTATTAAAAATAGAGCTATAATGAATATTTCTGTACCAGTTTTTACGTAGCCATATTTCTTCAATTCTCTTAGGATTATACCTAAGAGAGAAATTGCTGGGTCATATGGTAACTCTGTTTAACTTTTTGAAGAACTGTCAAGCTGTTTTTCCAAAGTGGCTCTACCAGTTTAGAATCCCACAAGCAAAGTATGAGAGTTCCAGTTTCTCTACCAGCTGTTCTTGCTACATCTCTTATTGTCTTTTTTTTTTTTTTTTTTTAACTTTAGCCATCCTAGTAGGTGTTTAGTGAAATCTCCTCATGGTTGCATTTTTCATTTTCCTCAGGACTAATGATACAGAGCATCTTTTCATGTGCTCGTTGCCCATGTGCCTATCTTCTTTGGAGAAATGTCTATTCAAATATGACAGCCTGAATTTGAACCCAGGTCTCAAGCAAAATGTCAGGCTTTTACCCATTAGGCTATGGGGTCTCCTGTGACCTGTCATAGCACTTACTACTTCTCACTTTGTGTCACAGCTATTTGAATAGATGTCTGATGGAGCCTACAGTAAACTGGCAGACAGCTTTCTCTTAAGACAAGTACATCACAAGCACACACACCTCGCCTGGTCTTCTCATACCATGTCCCATTTAATCCTCCAGGGTTACTGGCAGGAGGCATTGCCATCATTCTATGGATGAAGACACTAAAGCCAGAGAGGTACCTAAAGTTATTTCAAGCTGAGCTGTGAATAGAGCTTCATCCTGTCGTACTCTGAGGCCTGAGCTCCTCCACTGGGCGGCATGAGCTCTGGATTCAGAGGACCTGAGCTCAAGTCCCACCTCTCCCACCCCTCCCCTAATTGTGTTGCCTTAGGTAAGTTCCTTTACATGTCTTCCACGGCATCTTTCTCTGTTCAGTGCAGATAAAAACAGTTGCTCCCACATAGGGTCATTGTTTAGGTCAAAGAAATGACACACAGACAGCATGTAGGAGAGTGACAGGCAAACACTAAGAGCTAGTCAATGTTGGCCACTGTTATCTAGGTGCTCATACTTCCAGTTTGTCTGGGACAGTCCCTGTTTATACCTTTTGCCCTGACGCTATTATTACTAGCACCCCTCATTACTCTCAAATGTATCCCAGTTTGGATGGTGAATTGTGTGGTCACCCTAATTATATTATCACCATCTTTACACTGCACTGCCTCAGAGTGTTCTTTGTGCAAGGCACTGTGCTAGCTTTCTGTGGTACCCAGGTAAGTGAAAAGTGTCTCTTCTCCTGTCTGGAAGCCACAATTCAGAAGGAGACACACATAGCTTTACAAAATATGACCAGGACTGTGAATGTCACACAGAGCTGAGGGGAGGAGGAATTGTTTCTGTCTGGTGAGGAGAGGATTAGCAACAGCTGCAGATTTGAGATGCCATTTGAGGGAGGCTGGTGAAAAAGCAGGGATTCAACAGGTAGAGAAGCAAAGAAGCTGCTTCCTAGAGGAACGAAGATTACGGTAATATTCAGAGACAGTGAGTAATTAGGTTAGACTGAGCGTTTCTCAACCCTAACTATGTTTTAGAATCATCTAGGCAGCTTTTATAAATATCACTCCACAGATTTTGATTAGATTGATTTGGGGTAAGCCTGAGACAATCAATGTGCTTGCAAAGTACTGTGTCCCAACACATGGCTTGAGTGATGCTGACAAAGGCTGGAGGGGTCTAATCATGAAGGGCTTTGGAAGCCAAGCTAAAGCTTTTGGGCTTTGTTCTTTGGGCCACAGGAGCTATTTATGTTATGGTCTATTGTGAGGATTAGATTAAAACAACAGTGCAGCAACATTTGGGGAAGTATAAAGCTCTCATTGATTGATTATTGGTTGATTTATCATTCACTTATATATATATAGTGAGTGCTCACTATAAGTTCTAAGGTGCTAAAGATACAGCAGTGACCAAAATATATAAATACCCCTCTACTCATGGAGCTTACATTCTAGTGGAAAAGTCAATAGATTATTGCAGTCATTTTCTAATTCTAGTTTAATGAAGAATCACCTGTTTAAAACACACACACACAGACACACACACACACACCACATAGACACAAAAAACCACATTCCTAAATCCCACCCATTGAGATTCTGAGCCTAGTGGGAGGGATACAGTAGACTGAGTTGATTCAGACATTCGTAATTCTGGAAGCTCACCAGGAACAGCAAGTGGTCGAACAGCAACCTTTTTATGTAGAAAATTTCTTTGGAGGTGCTATTTCTCAAACTGGGTCCTCAGAATGAGAATTTCAAAACAAAGTTTTGATTTGGGGTTTTCAAATTGATAATAATATTTTAAACATGTTACCAGTTCACAAAGGATAAAAATCAGTAATAATAAAAGACATTATGCAGCAAAGGTATTTTCACAGAGTTTTCTTTGTTTTCTTAAAAGCCCAAGACTTTTCTTTTTAAATGTTTCCAAGGGATCTCCTTAAGTGGGAGAAACACTGCTCAGTTGCATTTGCAGCTGGCTGGGTGTACATGCCTGGGAGACAGGGAGGGCCTGAGGGGCACCACCTTATTAGTGCTTTCCTACTCACATCAGAGGAAAGGAGCCTAAGCGGAATGGTTTGGAGATTTCTGCCCTGGTGCACTGGCTTTACTAGGTTCCATAAACAGACAACAGTGATGAACAATCACTATAAGGGATGCTTTGTCAAGGATCTTAATCCAAAACTCTCCAAGTAATCTGAGAATTGAATTTTCAATATACCACTGATTGGAATTCCAAAGGAGGAAGATACAGGGTTTATGCCTGGAGACCACACCCCATGGAAGAAAAGCAGTAACTGGCTGGGAAGTAAGGAGGCCTGGATTCAAGTGTGGTCTCTGTTCCTATACCTTCACCTATGTGATTATGTGTAAGTCGTTTATCCTCTTGGGGGCTCAGTCTCCCCATGTACCAATGAGCATTCATAGAGAGAAAATGCTCTCCAGAGATCTCTGAGAGCTAACCGTCTATGAAGACATTTAAAACTAATATTTAGAGACTCTAACCATGGCCAGAACTGTATGCTGTGCTTTGTAGAGCTCAGTTTACTGTTAAGGCAATCGTATGTGGGTCCTATCCACATATCTTAGATCCAGAGCCAGAAATTCAGAGAGGTCATGTTGCTTAAATTGATTCACCTTGGTAAGTACTAGAGCCAGGATTTAATCCCAGGTCTGCCCGAGGCCACAGAAGCAGGTCTCCAGGGCTTTTTTCTTTCTTCTTCTTTTTTTTTAATCATATCTCTATCAGTAAAAGATTTTTGAGCATACAGCTCTAAAATAGGTATATTTCTGTATAACTAAAATGAACCTCCTTAAATATCCTGCAAGGCCCCCATAAATATGGTCCCTGTTGAACTCATCAACCTCATTTTGGACCACCCTCCCTTTTACTTTTCACATTCCCGCCACAGTGGCCTTCATCCAGACCCTCCAACAAGCCATGCTCTGAGCACACTGTGCTCTGCAGTTTTACACCTGCTGTTCTTTGGGCCTTGAAGCCACCACCCTTCCCTATCCTCCCCCATCCCCTCACCCCTCCCCTTCGACACCTGAGGTCTCAGCACAATGCCATGTGTCCAGGTTTCTCCATCCCAGAGATCTACCTGGGACGTCCCCTCTGAGATGTGTCCACAGTATTCTCCTGATAATCCCCCTGCCTTCTTGCAACAAATTAATCTCATTTGTAATAAATCCGTTTAAATTCCTCCTTCTCATTCCTCTGTAAGCTCCAGAAAGGCCTGGACTGTGTTAGATTTGTTAGCCAAGGTATCCCCGGAGCCTGGCATTTGCCTAACAAATAGACACATTTTCACTCAATTCGCTCACAGCATCTATCACAGCACCAGGGCACCTCACTGACTTTGTCTTCATGCCTGGCTCCTCTACATGTTAGCTCCCTGAGGGTGGGGGCAGGGATTGATTCACCTGTGTTCTCTGAACCTAGCATGGTGCTTGGCATAGAGTGGACCCACACTTCCCAGCTGTATTGAATAGTTCAATACATGAATGCATTTATTTAGTTATTCAAAAGAGGCTAGTGGACTCCCAGAGTCTGGATCACACTGGGAAAGTGTACAGGGTCACTACAAACCCCTTCCGTACAGACTTTATCTCAAATCCATTCCATGAGTGTGATTCACTAAGTCTTCAAGGAATAAAAGTCCTAACGGGATAAAGTAAATGTCACACCTGCAGTTAGTTCACTGTTGACTGCACTTCCTGCCATTAGGGAAGAGCGGTTCTCAGCCTCATCACAACCTGCTCATCTCATAACCCGGGAAATGACTCTGAGTTTAAATGGAGACAGTCCCCAGGGCACCGAGTAAACTCCCCATTTTGAAAAGGCCTCAAGGATGCTGTCAGGAAGAGCACCACGTCCCTGTCTTGGAGCAGAAGGTACTGCCAGCATGGAGGTCCCACACTGGGAGTGACCTTGCAGAAACTTCAACAAAAACAAGCCCCTCTGTCAGAAGTCAGGAGCCCAAAGAAGAAGGCAATTAGCATTTTTCATGACACTGAGGCAGAGAGCCCACAGAATCGACTGGAGTCGTAATCAGTCTCCCACTCCACGCTGTTCACTAAAGATGGCTAATGTCCAAACAAAAGAGATTTCACACCCAAGACTGTTCTCTCTTTACCTCCCCCACTCATCCCAGATAATGAGCATGGCCACAGAAACACACACAAAAGCCAAGACTGTTTTTTCTAACGTGGGCAGTCTGGCTGTGGATCCTTTTAATTCTTTTAACTTTTGACAGTTACAGTATTTTCCTGTCTAGTAGAGGTCAACATCAAGATATTTCTTATATCAAGCTGAGTATTCACTCCTCTTTTTTAGATACTTAAACATCTAAAGAAGTGTCTTAGCTGAGGCTGCTGTAACAAAATACCACACACTGGGTGGCTTAAATGACAGGCACAGATTTTTCATAGTTCTGGAGCCTGTGAAGTCCAAGATCAAGGTGCTGGCAGATTTGGTTCTGGGTAAGGTCCCTCTTTCTGGCTTGCAGATGGCTGCCCTCTTGCTGTATCTTCACTTAGTGGAGAGAAAGAGCATGTGAGAGAGCTCTGATCTCTCTTCCTCTTCTTATAAGGGCACTAATCCCACCAAGGGGGCCCCACCCTCATGACCTCATCTAACCCTAATTACCTCCCAAAGGCCCCACTTCCAATACCATCACATTGGCAGGTAGAGCTTCAATACATGAATTTTAGAGGGTGTGGGGGGAGGAGACACAAACATTCAGTCTGTAACAGGGAGGCTAGAATGAGGAAGGAGGAAGAGAAAGCTGGATGATATCTAAAAACAAAGATGTCTGTCCCATTTCCGCATACTGTCTTATTGAAAAGTCAGAACAACCTCGAAGGCAAAGACTGCATCCCATTCAGAGGAAGAGGGGACAGAAGTACAGGGAAGTAGGGTCAGCGGTACAAGGCCATGCTGCCAGTGAGGGGCGTGGTTGCCTAACGCTGCAGTCAGAAGGCACGGCAGTAGCTCTGTGACCACCTGTGTGTGTGCGATTCCAGGAAAGGCATTTAACTTTTGAGTGTTAGATTCTCCATCTGTACAACATTATAGTTATTTGCACTCCTCTCTAGGACAGTTAGAAGAATTACATGAGACAATACACATTTTGCTCTTAGCACACTCCCTGGCATGTGGCATTCTTTCAATAAATCTTTACTGCCTTCCTCCTCCCCAAATAATATATTTCACATTAAGCACCAGTGGCCCAAAGCTAACCATAGCAAAGTCATACTGCATTAGAAGTGATGGTCCCAGCTGTTTGGTAATTTTTTTTTTTTTTTTGGTTGCCTGGGAATAAGGGTACAATTAAGAACAGGATGTTCCTTCCTGAAGGCTATAGGGAGATCACCTTATGAATTATTAACCCAGTACCCAAACTGAGACATCCTCCCTCCTTCTGCATATCTCTCTGAATTACTAGGCCATCCATCTTGATGATAAGAAAATCTCAAAGAGGTTTCCCCCCACCCTTATCCCCCAGCCTAGCCAACATCATTCTATCCATTGCTGAGAGAGCTCTATTGTCTGTTAGGTTGTCCAATGTAAGAACAGATTGTGGGGGGAACTTCAGGGCCCAGGAGCAGAGATAACTTATTTTACTTAGAATTCTATCTTGCCGTTATCCAGGTGTTGATTTGCAATGGACAAGAAATTATGTATGCTGACTGTGTAGGGGAGAATGTTGATTTTTGTGTAATTAACTAGCTGGGTAGTGGGCAGAACAAGGGGAATGACACACTTAGGGGGCTGCTAAAAGGCACTTTTATGAACATGGTTGCTGTCATCATTGCTAAAAGGTAAACTAATTCAAAAACTAAAATAATATTCAACCTATGACTCATACATACATTTTCTTTAAAAGTTCTCCTCTCTGGTACTTCTGGAAAGAACTCTGTAGAAAGGGTATCTGGCATCCATGGGCACCTTTCTGTAGAAAACCAAGTCCTACGATTCCAGAGATTCTAATGTGAGGGCCTGGCAATCTGCATTTTCAAAGTTTGGCCAATGATTTTGAGGCAGAGTCAGATTACGAACCACAGAAGTACAAGGCAGGATCCTTTGGTGACCCCATATGTGACGCAATTCTTATGCTCTGACAGTTGGGCCTTCTTTCATTTTCCTAGTAGACAAAGGTCTGCTAGTATTTATTTGGTTCTTCTTTTCTGCCAGCTGTTATTTAACTTTAAAAATCTATTATAAAAATTGTATGACATCATTAATAAGCTCAATAACAGAAGGAAACAATCATTGGCCACGTCATGCCATTCCAGCAGATTCTTAGACCAACAATTTCCTAGCACTGTCCTTTCAAACACCATTTTAAAGTTTCTGTGAAGGGAAACGGAAGAGACTATCATGCTCAATGAGTGTGGGGTGTGCCTCGCGCTCCATGTGGTGACCCCTGGTGCAGGAGAGCATGTTGAGGCAGGAAGGACCTAGGCCCGGGAATCCCCCTAGCTGGACTGTAAGTAAGCTCCTGGAGGGCTCGCATTGTCTTCTGTTGTCCTCTCTGTGCATCTCAAACAACTAGGACACTGCCTGGCACTGAGTGGGTACTCAATAAATATTTGCTGAAGAAGGAAGTATACTGAGTAATGGAAAGTGCTCTCACTTTCCTTACCCAGAGTTTCCAACACCCTCCCCCAAACATACAGACATAGCGTTTTCTAACTTTGGAAGGTCAAGTTTAAGTTTTCATCATGGTGCCCAAAGTCTCAGGTGCTATTAAACAGGCTAGTGGCATTGCAACCCCTAGCAACGTTTTTCGAACAGAAGTCAGGTATAATAGAAAAATAGCCAATCATACCTCCATGTAAGAGGAAGAAGCAGTGAGACAGAAAAAGGGAGAAACCTTCCAGTTTTAAGATTATAAAGACGTCTATAACCCTCCATTGCCGAGTCCTTCTGAAGTCTTCCATGAAGGTCTAGGAGCTTGGTATATCCTGCTAACTTGGGCCTGTCAAGGACTAACCAGCCTGGCTTCTAATCTGCAGCTTTCCTTGTTCACACTTGCTTACCGGGAGCCTGAGGATGGCACACATCATTCGCTTTCTCAGGTCTTTGTATGGCTGGGCTTGGGTCTTTTTCCTAGTGGCCAAGGGGCAGAGAAGGTAAAGCCAGTATGTGCTGCCACTAAGGGTGTAAGGGAATGCACCAGGTGTACAATATTTTATCTCATGTTGATGCCACAGTGCAAGGCACAGAATGGACTTTAAACAATATGTTCCCCTTCATTGTCCTCTTATTCCTCACAACCTAGCATGACATGCACTATTAGTCCCTTCTTACAGATGAGAAAATTAAGGCTCCAAGAGGTAAAGACTGGCCCAAGACCACAGAGCTCAGAAAAGGCAGAGCCAGGAGTGCTGAAAAATCAATGCAGTTAATCCAAAGAAGTTTTAAGGCAAACAGGTAGATGCAGAGAACAGAGCAGTGGTTCCCAGAGGGGAAGGGGCTGGAGGGAGGGAAAAATGGGTAAAGGGAATCAACTATATGGTGATGGATGGAAAGTTTTGGTGGGGAGCACACTGTAGCATATATAGAAGTAGAATTATAAGGTTGGATACATGAAACTTATATAATGTTATAAACCAATGTTACCCCAATAAGAAACTAAAAAAAAAAAAAACAAGAAAACAAAACTAGCAGAAAAACAAACACACACAAAAAAAAGAAAACAAAACAGAACAAAAGTTTTAAGGAAGAGAATGTGAAACTTGAGGCTGGGTAAGAAATAGGATTGCAGAAGGCAGGGGAAGGACAGGTCTGAATCCACAGTCATTGAATGTATTTTTGTCTCTGTCGTTTGCAACAGAAAGGGTCCTATTATGGCTGTGGTGCCGCAGGGATGAAGGCCAGACAGGATGATGCATATAAGGGTGGGGGAGCGGCAGCATGATGAAGGGGAAAGAACACAGTCCAGGAGGGACCTGGGTCCTCAGCCCTTCGTCATTCGGAGCCTCCTGGCCTAGAGCAAGCCACTTCATCTCTCCGCAAGTGACGATAGTAACGTTCCTCCTGCAGGATTACTGTAAGAACTCCATGCAATCATATGTGTGAAGCACCCAACACAGCGGTACAGCTCCTGGACGGTACCATATGTTGACAATATTTTCACTTCCCTTTCTGTGAACTGCAGGCTACACGTGGTGTGTCTCCCAGACCCAGCTTTAGGTCTGAAGACTCATCCCCCAGCTGACATGCTGACCCAGGAAGGCTCTTAGGTGAGCTGCTCTCAGGGAACTCTCCTCCACCAAAGCGTCACCTCACCCAAGGCCATGTTCCCCTCACCTCGCTTCCCCCCCCCACCACCGAAGCTTGCATCCAATTAATAACTGGATTAGATGAGGCTGAGTATAAAAACCCAAGCCCCAAGCCTCAGTTGGGGACGACGCTGAAGGCCACTCAAGAGCTCCCTGTGGATAGTGAGATCAGCTGGGGCCTTTGTTGCAGCTGCATCAGGGTTCAACGCCCCCCTCTGCTCAGCCCTGCTACCCGGACTCCCCATCGGTGTTGATTCTGAAGGCACTTCTCCTAAGTTCCCCAGAGCAAATCTCCATCTCCACCACTGGTTTCCTGGGAACTCGATGGAAGACAGTACAAAGTCAGTGCATTTGAGGGAGGGAGTTCTGACAGATGATAGAGAGGGGGTCTTTTTTTTTTTTTTTAATAAATTTATTTATTTATTTTTGGCTGCGTTGGGTCTTCGTTGCTGCGCACGGGCTTTCTCTAGTTGCGGCGAGCGGGGGCTACTCTTCGTTGTGGTGCGTGGGCTTCTCACTGCGGCGGCTTCTCTTGTTGTGGAGCATGGGCTCTAGGCGTGCGGGCTTCAGTAGTTGTGGCGCACAGGCTCAGTAGTTGTGGCTCGCGGGCTCTAGAGCGCAGGCTCAGTAGTCGTGGCCCAGGGGCTTAGTTGCTCCGCGGCATGTGGGCTCTTCCCGGACCAGGGCTCGAACCCGTGTCTCCCGCATTAGCAGGCGGATTCTTAACCACTGCGCCACCAGGGAAGCCCGAGAGGGGGGTCTTGATGTGGAGATGCAAGCTAGCAAGTGCCTGCAATAATCCAAGAGTGACGGGAAGAGGGCTCGGGGCGGGGGGGGGGGGGGCAGTGCCGAGTGCCCCAATGATGTAACCTGCTTTGATGTTCCATGAGGCTAAGCCTAAGGAAGAAGGCAAATCCAGAGCTAACGCTCTCTCACCAAATGAAACTCAAAGGCCCCTGGCAAAACTGTGGCGTGTTCGCCAGCCGTCGCGGGCAGCTGAGTCTGTCAGAGTGAGCGGGGTGACCCTCACCGCCACCAGAACTGGGAGGTACAGTGGGGTTTGCTTTTCTAAAGTGCACAACTTGTCTCCCTTTGGCAAATGCACATGACAGCAGATACTAGGCATCTACAAAGCCCTGGGAGCTGATGACAAGTGAAGATGATCTTGTTTTCCAATGAAAAAATAACAGATACGTTTTTAAACTTTTTCTATTTCCATTCTTTAAAACAACTGTTTTTTTTTTTTTCTTTCCAATTACAAAGAGGAACATGCTCAAATCCTAAAATTTGGAAAACGCAGGACAGGAAAAAGAGGGAAAGTTATCCAAAATAACTTCCAGGGATATCTGTGGTTGCATTTGAGTATATGCCCTTCCAAACTTTTTCCTAAGTATACACACACAAATGCACATTTCTCAGAAATGTTTTCATACTCTATATCTGTAGCTTGCTTCTTCCATTTGGCAGGGCAGTGTATCTTTTCTTCCATATTAATATTTCTTGGAACATGATTCTTAGTGGCTGCCTGACACCCCCATTTTATAGATGTAGCGTAATTTATCTAACCAACCCCTTATCATTGGACAGTTAAGATCTTTCCAATTAAAACAGTGCAAAGGGATACAATACTGAGAACTCCTCCTGAAGACAGTAGGAAGATGGATTTTTCCCTGAGAGATGCCTCCATGGAGTCTTTCTACATGTATCAGAGTTGACACTTCATTACTCCCCCCCCCCTTCTTCCACTCCGGAGACGTGTGGGCTCCAAACAGACAAACATGTGAACACAGATGCGAAATTTACCTCTCCCAATGTTCTTCACTGGGGGAAACAATGAGGGCGAAGGAAGGAAGTCTGTAGGATTTGGATTACACATGAATCCCTGTAAGCTCTGGACATGTTGCCCACGGAAAGCCAGATGACTGAGAGCACAGAGAGAAGCGGGAGAGTGGGATTTAGTCAGTGAGCTGAGGTCACAGCGGAGCGCAGGACAGTTGAACCCCCCAGTTTGAAGTTCTCACCCCACGTGCGTGAATGCTCGGCATTTGAAAGCCTGCTCTCGGACCCAGACAGAGGTTAATTAAACCACAAATGAACGAGGGTTTCTACTTTCACGTGCAGCCTGCCACTGGCTGAGAACTTTCTTCTGCAGCAGCTACAACTTTCACGCGGTCATCTCCATTAGAAAAAAAAAAGAAAAAGAAAACATGAGGGTTTAATTGGGTCTCTCTGCTGCCAACTTGCTTGCAGACTATTTTTTAAGGTAGATTATTTTGGTCCTGGAATCGAGACCCACGCTTTATCTTCCATCTGCCTTCTAAACAAGAGGGCTGTGTATGCTATCGACTGATTAAATGATTTCTTTAGAGTACAAAGAAGTATTTGTGATGAAGACGACAGAGAGGGAAAATCAATTATTTACTGAGGAGGCTGCGATATAAGTTACATTTGATTAAACTCAGAGATAAATCCCAGTGATGGAGGGTTTAAGTGGAATGCGCTGGAACAGACAGTGACTAAGTGCCCCGCCCCCGACACTGCCAGTAATGAATGCAAGGGTACAGGCCCCACCCTGACGCCCCTGGATTTCTAACACAGGCAGCCTGATAGTCATTCATTCATGCCACAGACATGTGTTGCATGCCTACTACATGGCACCGGCCCAGGTCCCAGGGAAGAGGCGTAGACAAGAGAGAGGAAGCCCCTGCTCTCCTAGAGCTTCTCATCTGAAGGGGAAAGGAAGAGAATTAGCCGGTAAATAAATAATGAACGAGATCCTTCCAGAGAGTGATAAGTGTTATGAAGAAGATAAAACAGTTTGATGAGATGAAGAGTGACTGGGGGCAGGGTGGGGAACAATTAATTTCGACAGGCTGGTCCAGGAAGGCATTTCTGGAGAAATGACATTTGAAAGGGGATGTGAACAAGGAGAAAAGGGCAGTCATGCCGAGAGGGAGTGCGTTTGGCCTGTTTACAAAACAGAAAGAAGCTAGTGTGATGGGAGCAGAACCAAGGGGGAGGGGATGGGAGCGGCAAGAAAGAGGGAGGCAGGGCTCCTTCATGGGTCGCTTTAGAAGGTCAGGTAAGGAGTGTGGATTCAGTTCTAAGCCCAGCAAAACGCCATAGTAGGGCGGGGGGGCAAGCGGGGGTTATGCAGGTATATGGCCGCATTTATTTTTTTAAACATCTTTATTGGAGTGTAATTGCTTTACAATGGTGTGTTAGTTTCTGCTGTATAACAAAGTGAATCAGCTATACGTATACATATACGTATATCCCCATATCTCCTCCCTCTTGCGTCTCCCTCCCACCCTCCCTATCCCACCCCTCTAGGTGGTCACAAAGCACCGAGCTGATCTCCCTGTGCTATGCGGCTGCTTCCCACTAGCTAGCTATTTTACATTTGGTAGTGTATATATGTCCCTGCCATTCTCTCATTTCGCCCCAGCTTCGCCTTCCCCCTCCCCGTGTCCTCGAGTCCATTCTCTACGTCTGCGTCTTTATTCCTGTCCTGTATGGCTGCATTTTGTAATGATTTCTCCGACTGCTCTTTGGCAAAAGGGGGTGAAGTCGAAGCAGGAGGTATCATAGTGATCCAGGTGAGAGAGGAGACGAGGAGGGTGGATTAAGACATAGCGAAATGGGCTGAATCAAAACAGACACTGCAGGAAAAGCAGACAGGGCTCATTCATAGATTGTCTGTGGGAGAGACAGGAAAAGGGAGGAATCAAGTATGACTCTTGAATCTGGTTTGGGACCCCGAGTGGAAGGCAGTGTCTCTTCCTGAGACAAAGCCATTCCAATCAGTGATGGAGACAAAGCCAAAGGAACCGGGTGACTTAATGTTCCCTTCAAGGCCTTTCAAATTCCAGCTGTGTGGAGCGTGTGTGGGATTTGGGAGCGGACAGATGCCAACCTCCTGTTGCCTGTTGTGCCACGAGGGCCCCAGGCCCCACTACGTCACAGTAAGTTCCTTATTTACAGCGTGGAATAGACAAGACCTACCTGGATGTTTAGGAATGTAACCTGGATGTGTAACAGTGGTCCATCTGGCATAGAGGTGTTCCATAAATATGAGTTCTTTTCACTCCAGTTTAAATGTAGCCCGAGAGTTCAGACTGAACCATGTCAATGCTGAAAAACCATGGCTTCTTCTGAGCATGACATCATCATATAAAACCAACGCTTTTTTCTTCTTTTTTACTGCTTTTATCTCACTGACTATGTGAGAGTTGGGACCTGGCCTCATTCATCAAGACTAGACAAATTTAAGATATCTGTCCAATCTCAGTGATTGAACCCCCAGCTGACCGCCCTCTCCCAGAGGTATCATCACGGTGGCCGTGTTTATACAACATGACCCGACCCTCTGGCCCCTCTTGATTGAACCAGATGGTGACACCTGGGCCAAGCTATGTTGATCAGAGCCCCATCCTTGGAAATTGAGAATTGAAGCAGAGAAAGGAGTCAATCTTTCCTTATGACTAGATTATAGAACTCTGGGTGGCCAACTTTCCCTGCCATTGGCCTAGGTAAGAGAAAGGCAATCATATAAAAAGCCAAGGGAAAAGATGTTCTGGAAGAAATGACCACAGAGAGAAATTACTGTTGGGGTCCTTAGTGACTGAAAATTCCTGGTTCATCTTTCCAGAGGCTCAGCTCACACATGCCCTTCCTTAGGTCTGTGAGACAACTCTCAGTCCTTATGATGTGTCCCTCTATTATATTTAAGTCCATTCAAGTTGACTTTCATTACTTGCAACAACAAAGCTTTCATTAATAATGGATGTGAATTTCTGTACATCTGGCTCCTGGCCCACCTCTGCGTGGCCAGGAGACAGTCACTAAATGCTTGCCGAAGGGAAGGGATGTAGATGGTGGTACCCAGGTCACTGCCCCAGGAAATCTACATTATCTCTGATTCTCTCTCCCTAGCTTCATACCTGCTAATACAGTCATGAGAAGAGAAAGAACTTGGATTTTGATGATCTTTCCCCTGCTGTCATCACCAAGATCTCAAACCTCAAATTGCTTAATTTTGTAGTTTATCTCCCTGGAGAATAACTTTAGCTTTCAGTTAATTTTATATGTAAGAGCCTATTATCTTCTAAGCAACTTCTTTTTGTCTCCTTTCTGCCAACAAGGAAAAACAGACAAGCCTTTTTGATTGGATAACAAAAGCGTGAATGCCTACACAGCCTTGCTAATTTCAACAAAGCACCTCCTTTCCAAAGAGCTCAATATGGTTGCAAGCACAATCCTAATGCTTCTTAAACTACTGTAGTAAAGTGCCAGGGAGAAAATGTGACAAGTGTTGATAATCAGCAAAAGTAAGATATAATGGATCAACGGAAAACAGAAATAAGTATTAAATCTTTTTTAGTTTAATTCAGCCAACACCTTGTGAGCGTCTTTTATGTAACTGACATCCTGGGGCTGGAGCTGCCCATGTATTAAACATCTGCTATGTTCCAGGTACAGTGATAAACATTTTCGCATACATTACTTTTCATTTAGTTCATACGACAGCCCTAAAGGGTACTATGACCTCCCTTTGTGCAGATGAGGATACAGGCTTATGAGGTCAGGAAACCTGCCCAGAGTTCACATAGCCAATAAGAAGATGTGATTCACCAGGATTCACTCCAGCTATGTTTGTTTCCACATCTGTCTGTGTTCTCCACTCTACCTAAGTTGTCTCCCTGAGAAGATGAGTAAATGGAATTACTCCCTTTAGGAAGTCCCCAGTCTAACGGAAGAAACACAGTTTCATAAAAAGGCGGTGTTTCATAAATGAAGGTGCCACCAATGTACTAAGAGAGGAACAGGGAAGAATCCCACATTCTGATGGATGGGACAGGGCTGGCTGCATGGGCATTTCTGTGTGGGACTGTGGGATGCAAAGCCTTCCAGAGCAAATCTTTTAAGGTATCCTGACAAAACAGATATATTCATTATCGCACACTTAGTAAGGCCCAGGGAAGTGGTGACAAACATCATAACTGAGGACCAATTATGCAGTGTTTATGCCGTCAATGACACTATGAGGGGGGTATTATTATTTTTTCAGTTTTAGAGATGAAGAAAGTAGTGTTCCCAGTGGGTAGGTAATTTCTTCCATGTCACATAATCTTCATTTGGCTGCCAATTATTTCAAACCCAGGCCTTTGTGACTCTAAATAATGTATTTTCCCTGCTAGGCCATGTCTTCCAAAGAATGGAAAGACAGAAAAGAAAAAAGAAGAAAAAAAGAGCTACAAATTATAGATGCAATAAATTATAAGGCCTTTCTCTACCCTCAAGGAATTTACAGTCGAGTCAGGGGAGTAATACATAAACCTCTTAAAACTGAAACAAGAAATCAAGATAGGAAAACAAGTTAAGAACACTAGAAGTCATGGCCCAGGTTGGCCCAGGAATAACTAGCATATATATTATACTGAGTATTGTCCTAGGGATTTGCAGGAGGGAAACAGGACTTTGAAGCAAGGTCCTTGGAGGAAGTTTTCAGGGAGAGGTGGGACTAAAGCCAGGTGTCAAATGATACGCGTGATTTACGTGAAGTGGGGGCTGGAGGAAGAGCCTCCACCACAGTTAAAGGCAAAAGCAGGATCAGAAAAGTTGCAAAGGAGCCTTTATCTAACTCTGCACAGTAGTAACTGCTCCACATTACTGGGCATCCCTCCTGAGCCAGGAATGGTACTAGGCACATGGCAGATGATGCCTACGTACAGAAAATATACTGGGAGTCAGAGAGGGGCATGAGTTGGCCAAGTCAGACAGCCAGCAAGAGGGCTGCATTCAGTGGTGCCCGTCTGACTCCAGAGTTCATGCTCTTTCCACTACGATCCACCACCTGTGCAGTCTGGGCTCAGATTCTGGAGGGTTGTGAAGCCCAGGTCAGGTTTTTTCTGTGGGTGTTCAGGATGTCTTTATTCAGGGACATGATTATGACATGGTCAGAGCTGCATTATGGGCCAGAACTCAGTCTTTTACCCCCATTTTAGGAAAGGACTCAGTGACAAGTGAAGCATCTCAAAGGCAACCGGGATCTGGACAATCTACAAACTGACTTATCTGGTTCCAAAGCCACTAAAAATGCCACAACAGGCCACTAAGGAGTCGATGACATGGGATGTGCTCTCATGAAGGCCAACTCATCAAGGAATTATTACTGCAATGGTCCTCTCTCCACGCTCACTCTCCTTAGCCCCTCCATACAACTGGACATCTCACTGCCTCCTCTTTCTTGAAGAAGAAAGTCTTCTTATGCTTCTGTGACCATCTTGGTTCTCCTCCTTCCCTAACCAGTGCATCCTTTCTTTCCAGATCCGTAACAGAGGTTTTCTCTAACATTCTGTCCAGGGTCTTTATTTCGTACTTGACAATCTCACCCTCTCCTACATGACACCTTTGTCAACATATTTATCTTCAACACCTCTCCTGAGCTCCATCCATGCCCACCTTCTCATCTGCCTTCTAAATTCTGGCATCTAAATTTCTTACAATGAACAGAATGTAATATGTACAGAACTGAGATGAGCAATTTCTCCTTTACTCAAACTGGCTCTTCCGTTTCAGTGCCAAGTACCACTGCCACCTCCCCACCACCATCCCCCACGAAGCCTCACCAGGCCAAGTTTAAGTGCAGTCGCCGTACAACCTAACTATTCATTTATGGCAACAACGGCGACAACACCCAGCACACTGTGCAATTACTCGCAGGTCTGATGTACCACTTGTGATTCTTATTCATAATTGAGTCTTCAGTGTCTAAGACAGTGCCCAGTGCAATGCAGATAATATGTGTCAAATAAGTGAATGTCACAGGCAGTCTATCCTTTACCCAGGTAGACACTCTGGAGAGACTTTCATCCCCTTTCACCTTACTGTGGCTTTCACACAGGTTCTAAGAATTGTAAATGATATTTCTAAAATGTCCTCACTGTCACCACATTTATTCTGGTCCTTATACCTCCCCCTAGACAATTCCATGGTACCCTGGTTGACCTGACAATTTTTCAGGTAAACTGGTTTACCTGACGATTTTTCCCTACTCCAGTCCATCTGATAGAGAACTATAAGATGCTCTTCAGACAGTATACATTTATAAATGTCATTCCATTATTCACAAGTCTTCAAAGATTCCCCTTCCCTCCAAGCCAAATGAAACAGAAATTTCTCATTCATTGATTCAATGTTTCATCAAGTATTTACTGTACACCTACTTGCTAAGAATTGGGGAGCTAGAGGCGAGCTTTATGGACACATTCCCTGCCCGTGTGAAGACCACAGTCTTTTCAATTAGAAAGAAAACCCATTTTTAAGTCCTCACTCCCATTTTCCCCAACATAAGATCCTGGCTTCAGTCAAATAAAGCCCATTGGAACCCAGGTCCCCAAATACATCCTCCATGTTTGCACACCTGTGCATTTTCCTGCACGTTTCCTTTGTCATGAGCAAGAGCCTCTCTTACCCCACCAGTCCAAAATGTTGAGAGTCTTGCCTCCTGGTTCTCTCGTATGTGATGAATTGAGTTCCTTCCAAAATGCTATTTTTCCCTTGATCTCTCTCCCTCAATCTATGAATTCCACTCCCAGACATTCCCAACTGTCCCTTTCCCTTTAGTTCATATCGAAAAGTTTCTTATGAACTAAAGAAATACACAAAAATAAACTGAAGCAGGCACACACACACATTAAACCAAAGAACTCAACTGAGTTACAAAATACATTTTCTAACACAGCTAAAATCTAGTCGCAGACGGAGTCACCCAACAACCTTTCAGGTATGTGTATCCCCTTAGCAGTTACAGAGAAACTCACTCTTCAACAAGTTCTTTTTGTTTTTGCTAATATTTATTGAGCACTTACTATGTGCCAGCCTTGGTGCACATATTTTGCAAGCATCACCTCATTGATTTCTCACAAAAATCCCTTAGTGTAGACACTGTTAGCCTCCCTACTACACAAATGAGGAAACCAAGGCTTACAGAGGTAAAGGGGCTTGGCCAAGGTCACACAGACAGCTGGAATTTATTTGAACTCAAGTAGTGTGATTTTTAACCATTAACAACACCCTGCCTCCTTTAGGTATATAATTGATGAATATAATATACCTAGCAAAGTGCTTAACATATAGGAATCATTCAATAAATGTGACAGATGATAGATGGGGGAGAGAGAAAACAGGCTGACAGATACACACACAAGTGCAAGGCACATTCACCTACGCTATTGCACAAAATCCTGGCAACAGACCTGTCAGGTACTTACTATGAACCTATTTTACAAATAAAGATACTGCGATGCTGGCAGGTACAGGGGCTTTGAAAAGCTTTCCCACCTCGTCACTTGGCAGGCATAGGATTGGAAGGCATATCTCTGAGTCCAGCTCCAGTGCCCTCTGAGATGGCCCCATTGTCTCTTTTTCTCTGCCAAACCTATACATACCTCATCTTCTTTGTATTCCTGCAATGTCTGGGACAACAAAAGGGATGGCTCTGTATCTCGAAGGGCTGGGATAGATGTGAGTTTTGGAGAGGTCATGGGTTGGCTACTCTTGCTCTCGGTCTCTGCATGGAAATCACCCACAGGTGTGGAGCTTTTGATACTTCAAAAATCCTCTCTCCGCTGGAATTTTGCAGCCTGCAGGCGGCTCGCTCTGCGGGGGCCCTGGCTCCCTCACTGCCGCCTGGAACACTTGAAGGAGCTGAGATCCTAGGTTCTCAGATCAAGGCAAAGGGTTCAGTATGGCTCTGGAGAAAAGAGGGGACTGTTTGGCGTTGTGGCTGGAAAACTCTCCTCTGAGTCAGTGGATCAGGGCTGCTGGTTCCCAGAGTTTGAATTTCTTTACATTAAAGCTGCTGAGAGTGGTGACAGGATGCTATCGTCCAGTCAGGTGGAGGTTTTTCCATGTAGCATCAACACTAAAGCAAAGCTGTACCAAATAGGGCCAATTTCAAGGAAATGCCCAGTGAAGCACCAGGGCATGGCCTTGACCATGAACCCAGAAGGGGCTCCCTTTTACATTTAAAAATTGCTCAATTAATATGAATGGCAAAGTGAGGTGGTCTGTATTCACTGCGTACAATGCAAATCACTCCGGATGGTTTCAGGGAAGCAGCTCTCCTTGGTACCTCCTGCTGACTCCACACACCTGCAAATATCTTTTCCTGCTAGTGGAGAAACAGGAGACCTAGAAGAAAAGAATCCCTCTTTTCCCAGCTCTCTGAGATGCCTGAAAAAAATGTTGTTTCAAGATGACAGAAACAGCAATGTGTTTATATCTGCTGTTCCTTTTCAGGTCAGCGTCACGAGGCTGTTCTTACTGTCAAATCTCCCGTAGCAGGATGTGTGTGCCGAAGATGACACACACACTACCCAGAGGACTAAAAAATACATATTACATATCAGAGAAAAGAGGATGCCTCTTCTCTGTGCTCTTGGGAAGATCAGAAATGGTGTGTGCAGCACACCCAGGTGTATGTCCCTGAAGAGAGTCCTGCAGCACACTTACGTGGATATATTTAAAGGAGGCCACAGGAGGAAGAGGGACAGAGTGAAGAAAGGTCAAGAACTAAAATTGACTGACAGATGTTCATCAGTGTCCTAGGGCTGTTGGAACAAAGTACCACAAATAAGCAGCTTTAAACAACAGAAATTTATAGTCTTACACTTCTGGAAGCTAGAAGTCCAAGGTCAAGGTGTCGACAGGGTTGGTTCCCTCTGAGGGCTGTGAGAGAGACTCTGTTCCATGTCTCTTGGCTAGCTTTTGATGGCAATCTTTGGCGTTTCTTGGCTTATAGATGCATCACTCCAATTTCTGCCATTCACCTTCACATAGGATTCTCGCTCTGTGTCTGTCTCTACGTACTAATTTCCCCTTTTTGTGAGGACGGCAGTCATATTGGATTAGGACCCGCCCTGATGGTATCATGCTAATTAATTACATCTGCAACAACCCTATTGTCAAGTAAGGTCACATTCTGAGGTGTTGGGAGTTAGGACTTCAGCATATGAAAATTGGGGAGGGAAACACAACTCAATTCATAACGCAAACGCTTTATCCATGTTAGCTCATTTGATCTTCAAAACAATTTCATGGGGGAAAAAAAGACATTATGCTTCCCTGTCTACTGATGAGGAAGTGGAAGCTCAGCAAGGTGGAGTGATTTGGCCAAACTGCATAGGTAGGAAGAATGGAGCTGACATATGAACCTGAACCTGGTGACACAGTCTGTGCTCTTTCTGCTACATAACCGCCGACTGTAATAAAATATTTGGTTACCTGGTCTGCCTGCTGCCACTGATGACTAGTCCCAAGTGTTGGTCCTTCATAATGAGCCCTGACATCAGGAAAATAGAGCTGTATGTTACAGGCATAGTGATCAGAGGACACGACCCTTGCTACCAGTCACTTACTCCCAAAGCAGTGCGGATACCAGATCGTGGGTTATCAAAGCCAGAAACACCCCAGGTGGAGTGAGAGCTAACTGCCAGAGAGAAAAGCAGGTGAGAGATGAGAGTGCATTCTGTGGCTCGTGCTAAAGAGCTTTCTCAAATTAAAGCAAGCTAGAGCAGAAAGGGTCTTCCTCTCGACACTTCATAAAGGCCACTTCATTTCCTTTCTTTCTAACTTGGCATAGGGGCCCAAGCAACATTTTACTGTTTAGACATGGTTTCAGTAAAGAAGATTTGATTCTTATTAAGAGTTGCCAACAACTGGAGAGTGTATTTTTTCACCAGGAAGGAAGAATCGCGGCAAGTTCAGTCCATGCAGGGGGCTGTGAGGCTCTTGACTGTTTGATTTGAAAGTCTGGAATTTCATGAAATTTCTCTTTTGCCTTTTTATAGACTTAGATCTAAAAATGAGTAGCGTATGGTCACTGCCCTTAAGAAGTTCCTAGGATTGGAATCATGTTTTGTTTCCTTTTGCAAGCATTCTCTTGTCTGGTGGCAAACCTCTGCATAAGAAGTTTGATAAATTGATCTTAGCTGGCAGCAGGCTAGGCTGAAACCAAAAGGCAGGAGCTTCCCAGAAGGGTGCTTGAGAAAATCAGACTGACTTGGAACTTGTGTCCCCACCATTCCCATCAGGATCACGTCACTGGCCTTATACACTTGACACCTGTGATGGCATCTCCAAACTCCCTCACCTGTGCACATGTCAACCCCTAGCATTTGCTCTTGGCATCCCCACCCCAGACACAGGCCTCTTGGCCAGAATTCTCCTGCCCTCCCCTAAGAGTTATCCCCAACCTTGTTCAACTGCAAAAATTAAAACACATTTTCAGAAGGCCTACTAGATGCCAAGCAATATAGTGGAGAGAAAGCAAACGACGCTGACATGCCCTTTATCCTCAGCAAGCTCATAGGCTAGTAGGATAACTAAAGATTTAAACCAATGAAAATATAGTGATTGAATTGATGGGAGTGAAAAAAGAGGAAAAATTTAAGCTACAGTTTTCTGAGATCCTACTATGTACTCATCACTTTTTTTTATGCTAGTCATGTAATTTATATGCCTTACTTTAACTTATATCAAATCCTCAGAACAACTCTGTAGGAGAGGTATAGGAGAAAACCTCTTAAGTAACCAATGTGCTGGATTTGACCCCTCTCACTATCTGATGCTGGCTTCACTATGAACACTAATGTTAGGTGGGCTACTTGATTTCTGTTTGATTCTGTTGTTAGGTGTTTACCAAGAGTCTCATACATTTGTTACCATACCTGCCTATGAGAGTTATACTTGTTATGCTAAGTATATAATTATTAAATATTACATATATCAGTGAAACATGAATACAAAAAAAGGGAGGTGTTATTTCTATGAAAATGAAGTTCAATAATTGGAAACAATCAAAATGGGCAAGTGGTGAAAAGAAAGTGTTATAAAAAAAAATTAAGTGAAAAAAGCACACAGACCCAGATGGATTCTACATTCTGGTTACTTTGCAAGTGTTTTAAAATCCTCATGCCATTTTAAAGAAACCAAAACTGGTAATCATAGAAGACATGTTTCATGGGCATGGATTTTATTAGAAGAGTAGACAGCATTCCAATTAGCAAAACTGTATTCCAAGAAAAGTCCTTATACTGACATCAAAAGGTCAATAAATTGATGTACACTTATTATATAGCTTCAGTTGAAATAAAATGCAAAGGAAAACATGACTCATTTTTTTTAATGATTTCAGATTTTAAGTGATTTTTTTTGGATTGCCTGACCAACTGCAGATTCCAATATTCTCTGCTAAGTTCTATTAGCATGAAGATTTCTCTGTTGGGTTAATGAACTATTACCCAAGGAACTCTGGGGGAGCCTTCCTGAAAAGTAGGTCAGTTCCTTGCTATATAATTCTGATTATGTCAAAGCATTTATTCATGAGTTTTCTAATTCAACCCACTTCAAATAGAGTCGTATTTATATCACCACAAAAAATTACATCCAAATTACAACTAAAGCCTTTGCATTTAGCTCTTTGGTGAACACCAGAAATGCATGGCATGTCTGCGCTGAAATAGTAGGGCCCCAACATAGCATAATAATGGCCCAACCTGGAGAATTTCTCAGAAAGATTGCTGTCTTCCTGTACCTCCAAGGCAAACATGTACAAGTAACAAGGTCATAGGGGCAGGATGAAGAAAGAACTCTAAAGCACACACTCATGGAAAAATGCATTGGGAACAACTTAAGGAAACTGCTTAGTCCAGTATCCTGTCCAGAATCAGCATTCTGCAAAAGGTAGGAGGAGATATTATTGTCATCATTGTTTTTATTTTGTTTTAGGTTTTGTTTGTTTGTTTTCGCTTGTTTATTTTCCTGTCCAGACCAAAGTACACGTCATTCCATGAATTTTGTTTTACAAAAGCTGTTCACCTCCAAAACAGTAAGATGCAAGATATATTAGATGTTTGAGTGTTGCATATTACATATTCCCCTAAAATCACAATATAGGTACTATAAATAAACTTTAGGTACTTGACCACCCTTGACTATTCAGTTATGGACTCAATCCTCTTTATGTTTCCTACAGCTTTATGCATTTTATGGCATCTTTGTCAAAAACTGAGAATATGGCTTCCTCATTTGTTAGAGGGAAGCGGGTGACTATGATTAAGAAGGGACATGGGACAATTTTGGGGTGCTAGTTATGTTGTAATGTCTTGATTTGGATATGCGTTTTATAGGTGTTCATTTCATAATCATTCATTAGGCTGTCCATTTATGTCATTCATTTTTCTGTATTTTTTCTATCTTTATCATGTTACATAATACAAAACTGAAAAAAAAAACCCCAAAGATATACAATCACATATGGAAGATACCTAACAAAGTGCGAGGCACCCATTAGGTACAATAAAAGGGAAGCCCCCCACACCTACCTCCTAGAGATTAAAGGCTAGCTGAGAACGAAACACAACATTTTAAAGGTTTTCTTTAACTAAAAGCAATTAACTCGGGTTACTTTTAATGGAGGAGGAATGAATTTTTTATTTGGGGAGAAGAGTGTCATCAGATTTCAGCCTCATCTAGAAACCCTGCAATTCCATATTCAGACTCCACGCAGCCTACGGGCACCCGGGCTTTGGAGCGGATTAGAAGTGAGGCCTCGGCGCCCTGTTTAATGATGTGAGGCTGCTCTTCCAGGCTGTGGTGCTCAGTAAAAGCCTGCCGCTTCTATTTAAAGGAGATTCTAGCACAGCAGCTGAGGTGGATGGTGGATTAAGGCCTAACACAGCAATCTGCTAAACAGCTCAGGGACCAGGGAAACCCCCAAGGGCTACATCCCAGCCATTTAATGGCTTCTAGAAGCAGAGCTCAGGGAGGGGCAACAACAGGTGAGAAGTCAATTTCACCTTCATTGCTTGCCTGCGCGCTCCTGACGTGACCCTAGGAGAATTTATGTCAGGTGCAAAGTGTGTATTTGTCTCTGATTCAAATGGCGGCTCTAGTCTCCATTTCAGATTCATTCTTGTGCCTTTAGTTGCATTTTATGAAAAGTGGCTGTATTCACTACGAACCAATTTTCCTCTTGAGTTTTACTACTGAAATCATCCAAATAAACCACCTTGAATCCTCCATCCTACCTGCTTTAAAAGCTGGGGAGGGGGGAAACGGTGAAATCCTCTTAAAAAAATTTCATTGCCACTGAAATAGGCAATGTTGGCAAAACAATGTCTGTTACAATAAGATACATTAGACATTTAAATAAATAACCTTAAAAGCTATGTGAGGGGACATGAACCCGGTCGATTGAATCTGGAACAACGTTTTCTGCACAAGCGAGAACAAGCATACCTCTTGTTAAGACTGATGTAAACAGAACCATCAAAACCCTACAGAAGAAGCAGCTGAGCGGGGTGGGGGTGGAGGTGGGGTGGAGGTGAACAAGGGCCAAGGGGTGAACGGGGGCGGCAAACATTTTTGCAACATTTTTGTGCACTTGAGACAATGATTAGCTATTAAATTGAAATGTCTTTTTCCTGTCTCTTGTGTGTGTACACGTGTGTGTGTGTGTGTGTGTGAGAGAGAGAGAGAGAGAGAGAGAGAGAGAGTGTGTGTGTTGGGGGGAGGGGCAGTATGAAGTTTTGGTTTCCTCTAGGCTTGTAGTACTTTCCAATGGCTTGTTTTTACACGTACTAAGGAAAAGTACTATTTAAACAAGAAAAGCGTAAGGACAGATGGTGAACACTGACCCTAGGACATTAATCAGTCAACCAGAGGATGACAGCGGCATGCCGATTTTCACAAACCAGTTCTGGTGTTTTCGAATTAGTCTTTCTTTTTTGTTTTCTTTTTGTCCTAGTTGAGGGGGGAAAAAAGGGAAGAAAAAGAAAAAAATGGCGACCTTGCAAGAACCCTTTCCTTAACACACTCTCCGCACCCTGGCTGATGTTAATCCTCCTGCCAAGCTATAAATCTTCACTTCGCTCTTCTGTAGACTCCAAGAACAATTTGGTTTGCAAACTTTGGAAATGATCAGGCCAGCCTTAGGTGACAGAGCACAGCAAAGGGGACCAAGGGATCCCAGTCTTGTCCTCTGAGCCCTGGACTCCGGCTTCCCCTCCCCCAAGCAAGACCTTCTCACACTATTTTCACAACTAGTTTTAACCCAGACCTTATTTTGTAGAATAACAATTTTCATCCCCACCCTCAGTTCTGTTTTGTCCCTAGTGGTAGATGCCCTAAAGGTCAAAACAGTTGTGCTGCCAATGTTAATATTTAATGTTTTAATGCGTCAGCCATCCAGGACCTTTTAATTTCCAGCTGCAAGCAAAGGCTTAAACTAAAAGGCAGAACTTCGAGAGATTTCAAGGTTTGTGGACAGATGGGCAAGGATTTTCGGAAGCAATTTTGTGAAGGCTCTGAAATCATGCCATATAGGATAAGATATTTTACTCTAATTTTGGTCCTGGGTAACAATGACAATCCTGTCACCAAGCTCCCTACATACACTTCTACTGAAGTGCAAGTAAGAGGGGTGTCTCTGTGTCTCTGTTCCCGTTTCTCTCTCTCCTGAGAACCTATCAGCTTCTAGGCATGATCCAGATTTATTCCCACAGAAGATACCAAGCTAACCACTCTTCGGGATTTTTAAAATATATATATATAAATTTATTTATTTTTGGCTGTGTTGTGTCTTCGTTTCTCTGCGCGGACTTTCTCTAGTTGTGGCGAGCGGGGGCTACTCTTCGTTGTGGTGCGCAGGCTTCTCATTGCAGTGGCTTCTCTTGTTGTGGAGAACGGGCTCTAGGCGCATGGGCTTTAGTAGTTGTGGCATGCAGGCTCAGTAGTTGTGGCGCACAGGCTTAGTTGCTCCGCGGCATGTGAGATCTTGCCAGACCAGGGCTCGAACCTGTGTCCCCTGCATTGGCAGGCGGATTCTTAACCACTGCACCACCAGGGAAGCCCTGTTCGTTTCTTTAATACCCAGTTCAAATGCCAGCTCTTCTTAACACCCACTCTCTCCTTACCCCACAATTCTGCAGAAGAATTGTAAGCAGCTCTTCTGCCCCTTTCCTGTTTGCTCATTTCTGTTCCCCTGAAACTTTAAAAACTTAATTACAAATGTGAGATAACTCGACAATATTTAACCTAACCCGCATAGCACATGCCCTATTCATCACTAATTGGACAGCCTTTGCAAGTCCCTGATCAAACAATGCCTTGTCTAACCTGTTGATTATTTTCTTAAAGAAGTAGGAATGAAGAATAAGTAACAGATGACTAGATCTCTTCCCCAGCTTCCCTTTCAGTAATCCCGCAAGCAAACTGTGTGAACAGGATAGCATCCAAAGGAAGATCACAAGGAGTCAGCAAATCTGCACGCAATGGAAAATGAGGAAGAATCTGACGCCCTACATCAATGATTAACTGAGATTATTTCCCCTTTTCCCTTTAAAAAACTTTCATGGCCAAGCAGAATCTTCAGAGTTCTGGGACACGAGTCTGCCTTCTCCCCAGGTTGCTGGCCTCCTGAATAAACCAACCTTTCCTTTTCCAACCAACACTTGTCTTTCGAGTATTGGCTTTCAAGCGTTAGCAGCCAAGCCTGAGTTCAGTAACAGAATTAACCTTCCTTTCACCCCTTCATCGGCACTGTCATAGCACTTGGTGCTTTCTTTTCTCATGGTAGTGATGCCCAAACTTGGCTGTCCATATAAATCATCTGGAGACATTTTTTAAAAAGCATATCATTTTCTGGGCCTTCTCTTAGAGATTCAGACTTAGCAAGCCTAGGGTGATCTACTGCAGCGGTCTTTGCTAAAAAGCTATTTGGGCGATCCTGTGATGTAGACTAGTTTGGGAACCAATCTTACCATTTATCCCATCTGACCTCATATTGGAACTATCTGTATGACAATGGGGAGGCAATACAGCACAGTGGTCATGAGCAAAGACTGAAGCTGGGCTCCTTGGGTTCAAATCCTAGCTCTAACCCTTACTGGCTGTGTGATCTTGGGCAAGTTATGTAATCTCTCTGTGTCTGTTTCCCCAATTATAAAATGGGGATAAACAGTATCTAATGCATAGGATTGTGGTGAAGATTAATACTCTATGTAAGGTTCTCAGTGTGGCAGATACTTCTTACCATAGGTGTTCGCTAACACCACATGTGGGCCTTTTAAATTGGTGCTCTCTACTCAGATGTCAATGTCTAGCTCTGTCTCAGTGACAGGTATCTTTCCAGAGCAGGTTAACCCAGTGCCTATAAAACCCAGTGCCGTTATGTAGTAGACACTCGATAAAAGTGGCAGAGAAGGGAGGTGACGTTCAGAAAACAAAAAGCAACTCTAGGGGAAGGAACCCACTGGTGTCAATAAAAGGGCCCAGAATCCAGGCTCCGGATGAGTCTCTTCAAAAGCAAGGCTAATTTGTATAGATGAGGAAAGCAGGGCCCTGACTTGAAGTTCCTATGAGCTACCTTCAAACCCTGAAGTTTGAGCCCTCCAAGGATCGGACAGGAGCAGCCTTTCTGCTTTACACAGACCTGATAACCAATGAGACTTCTGGGACGCAGCTGATCAATGCACTTCACAACACTATCATTGAACACTTATCTTGAAAATGCCCATGACAATCTATTACACAACCTAATTGAGAGAATGGATTAGATGTTTCCTTAACTCTTTACCTAAAAACTGCAAGCAGGGAATGGAAACTCTGTACAAGGAATGCAATTGCAGTCTCCCCATCTACTCATTCAGGGGAATTCTGTTGGCTGTGTTAAAGTGATTTACCCCGTGATCTGTTTTAATTGAATAGGTGCGTCGCTACCTGGAATTAAGTACAAATCCATGTGAGAGTGGTATTAAGGACGTCTAGCATGGGCTTCGCATTCAGACAAACTTGGGTTTGCATTCCAGCTAAGCCACTTCCTAGCTGTAGAGCATAACTTCAACCACCAAATGTGATAGTCATAACTACCTTATTAGGGTTGTCCTAAAAAGTGAATCCTAATCAACTGTTTAACCCACTGATTAGCACTCAAGCACCTGAGGAAATTACAGGCGTAAAGGCTCAAACATTTGCAGAACATCTAGTAATAGTAGCTATCAATTACGGAGGGCCTGCCATGTCCCAGGGACTTGATGTATATTATCAGTAATCCTCATAACCTCTTGAACAATGAAGGAATCATAATGCTCCACTGACAGGTGAAAAAATTAAGGCTCAGCCAGGTGGACTTGGCCGAAGCTGCAGAACTGGTAAGTAGCAGCAAAGGGGCTGGAATGCAGAACTGCCTGTCCGCTTACCCTGTATCACAAGGCCCCTCACTGCGTGGGAGCCAGCAGCTACCGTGCTAGATTCCTTGGGATACCAGGAGGAGACATTTAGCCCCTACTCTGGAGGACGTTACAGTTTAATGGACAAGATGGAAGGAAAAAGACAGAGGCAAGAGATGGTACAATGTAAAATAAAATGCACGATGAGTTCCATGGTGGGAGTGAGGACAAAGTTGAAGCAGCACCAAATTCAGTCTCAGGTTCAGGAAATCTTTTAGTAACAGTAGCTGAGCTGATTCTTACAGAACAGTAGGAGTTTTCTTGCAAAGTATGCAGGGATGAACATTTTGGAAAGAGAGAAAACCTTGATCGAAGGTACAGAGGTATAGGATAGCTTAGTATATTCAGAGTCTAGAATGGCGCTGTCCAATATGGTAGACACTAGTACATGGCTATTCACATTTAAAGTAATTAAAATTAAATAAAATTAAAATTTCGATTCTTCTGTCATACTAACCACATTTCAAGTACTTAACAGGCCTATGTGGCTAATGGCTACCATATTGGAGAGCAAAGATGTAGAATATTTCTGTCATCACGGAAAGTTCAGTGGGACAGCACTGGAGGAAGACATTTCAATTTAATAGCTAATCATCGTCTCAAGTCACAAAAATGTTGCAAATACGTTTTAAGGGGATTTCACTGTTTCTCCCCCTGGCTTTTAAAGCAGGTAGGATGGAGGATTCGAGGTGATTTATTTGGATGATTTCAGTAGTAAAACTCAAGAGGAAAACTGGTTCATAGTGAATACAGCCACTTTTCATAAAATGCAACTAAAGGCACAAGAATGAATCTGAAATGGAGACTAGAGCTGCCATTTGAATCAGGGACATATACACACTTTGCACCTGACGTAAATTCTCCTAGGGTCACGTCAGGAGCGCGCAGGCAAGCAATGAAGGTGAAATTGACTTCTCACCTGTTGTTGCCCCTCCCTGAGCTCTGCTTCTAGAAGCCATTAAATGGCTGGGATGTAGCCCTCGGGGGTTTCCCCGGTCCCTGAGCTGTTTAGCAGATTGCTGTGTTAGGCCTTAATCCACCATCCACCTCAGCTACTGTGCTAGAATCTCCTTTAAATAGAAGCGGCAGGCTTTTACTGAGCACCACAGCCTGGAAGAGCAGCCTCACATCATTAAACAGGGCGCCGAGGCCTCACTTCTAATCCGCTCCAAACCCCGGGTGCCCGTAGGCTGCGTGGAGTCTGAATATGGAATTGCAGGGTTTCTAGATGAGGCTGAAATCTGATGACACTCTTCTCCCCAAATAAAAAATTCATTCCTCCTCCATTAAAAGTAACCCGAGTTAATTGCTTTTAGTTAAAGAAAACCTTTAAAGTGTTGTTTTATAACAATATAACTCTTCTCGCTCTCTGTGCCTAGCTAGCTCCAAATCAACCTTCAGCACTTGGTTGAGATGGCAATTATTCCAGGAAGTCTTCTGAGATTCAATGCCTCCCCATCTTTAACCGACTTAGGAACTTTCTTTGTGATCCCAGAGAATCCTGCACACTCTCTCTTCTGGCCCTCATCATGCTACTCTGTCACTTCATCTTAGGACGGTAACACTGGCTGCTAAAGGAGAATCTGGAGAACAGAAAGTCTGAAGGCCCAAAGACCAGTTATAAGGTGGCAATGGCAGCAATGGACAGAGGAAGACAGAGTTTGGAGACTCAAGATTCACGTGCCTGTGGCTTGGATACCTGGGCACAGAGAAAGAACCATCTTGGGGACAGACCATTAAAGAAAATTTTCAAGAGTTACACGCAAAGAAGACAGAGAAAGAAAGATGAGAGGAAGGAATCCTAGGGAGGCAAGAAATGAGACTGCAAGAAACCTTTATGAACCACCTCCCGCCTAAAGGGCCCTGATGACATAATCTTACTTAAATCTTCACAACAGCCTAGAGAAACAAACATTACCATCCCCTTCTTCGCCATAAGTCGCCTTAAACTCACTAACATAATGCAGCTAGAGGTGGTACTCGGGCATTGAACTTATGAGCTTGTCTCCCATGTAAGCAATTCCAAATTCACAATTTGACAAGGTTTCTGATTCTTCTCCAGAGACGGAGGTAGATTTCCCAGGGGCTCCCAGCCAGGAAGCACCAGGACACAAGCCTGGATTTCAAGGTCTCCCACTTGAGCCTTCCCCCCCGAGCCACAAATGCCCCACCAGACTTCCTGAGTCTTGAGATTCCAGAAGAAGAAAGCATGGAGGATTTCCACCCTCAGAGAGTCTAGTGTGGAGTTGGAGACTCACAGCCATTAAACGGGGTAACTGTTGGCCCTCCTGAGAACACAACTCAGTGATCCTCATCTTGGCTGCATGTCAGGATTCACCTGGGGACACCTGGACCAGGTGAATCCAAGTTTTTGGAGGTGGAGCCCAGGCAATGGTCTTTTAAGTGTTCTACGTAAGTGTAAGATGCAACCAAGTGGGCAAAATCACTAGACTAAATCAAGCCTCCTCACTGAGCGATTACATTAGAATAGAAACTCTCTCTAACGTGTATCAGGGTTTGTCCACAAACAGCCCCAACTCTCGAGTCCAGGATTACAATAGGAGAAGCAAACTCACGAAAACCCACACATGGAGTCTAGCTGGTCACCATTCTGACGGGAGTGCTGCCCCGGTCCATCAGCGTGAGGTGTGCTTATGTATTCCCACTTCCCTGGCAGATACGGATTACAGGGATATGAAAGAGTGCTCTGTAAAACGTTGTTTATTAGTGGGCCAATAGATTTTCATGTGAATCAGGTTTTACACATTCCATTTTCCACTGAAACAATGGAACGTTACACGGCTAATCATAAGGCACAGGCCTTGATTAAATACCCAATCCATAATTCAATAAAGAGGTTGTGCTGACATAATCAGCCAACAGGGGCCTTATGAATATCCAAATAAGCCACAACCTGAAATGCGTGAGTCAGCATTCACCTCCACAGAGGCATATTATTTGTAAAGGGTGCAAAACATTTTTTCTTCCAGTACCCAACTTCAAGAATTTTATAATTAGCAAAGATCCGTTAGTGATGTAAAGACATTCTGGATTCCAAGTGAAGGCCTGCCAGGAGTCTTAGGATGTTTTGCTGGGAAATTAACTACTCTGTTTCAGTTACATAAGGAATAATATATGCTCTTTAACTGAGTACCAGACTGTCTATTGAAGTAACAGACTGTCTATTCCATTGTCTTGAAAATTCCTTGAAGCTTAGCTCGAGGCTGCTTGATTTCCATTTTGTACTGGAGTGCCAAATTTTGACGGCTATTGTCACCCCCCAAAAAGGTACAATCTAAAAAGATCCCAGATGTACATTTTCCACTTTTGAAGTTAGAGTAGTATAAAAACTTCATACTGCACACTGAATTTAAAAATGTGCACCCACTTTAAATGAAGCACCTACCTTCTGTGATTCTCCAGAGCAGCTTTGTTTTGACTAGACACTGTAAATCTTAAAACTGTTTGTCTTTTTCCTTTGACCACTAGGAAGTTCAAGCCAAACAACAGGATCTTACTGCATGATTTTCATCTATCATCTCTTTCCTTGGTTCATATTAGTTATGTAACTAATATGCCCTATAATGTACATATCTCTATAAACCCCCTCGTTTCATCTTTGTAACAAGGTAGGGTGTAAAAAGCCCACAGCATCTTACTATAAGGCATCACATTTTACGTAGCAAGTTGCATGTGATTCTGGAACGTGCATGTACCAAAGACATCAATGTGCTCGGCCTGTGGAACAGGACACTAAAAACTGGAAACTTTCTAGGAAATCTGGGCATGTGGCCACTGCTCACACAGCACACCTCCCTTGGGGCTGACAATGCCCCCCGGGGGTTGCTATCTTGTCCTTTGAGATCGCCAAGCCAAGGCTGGAGAGTACCCCAGACACACCCACAAGGAACATTCCAGTAGAGAATAAAACCATTAAGTTAATTTCTGAATAAAGTTTGGGGGCTGGGGGTAGAAGTCCAAAACCAATTGCGGAAAGGAAAACGTTTCCCTCCATTAACCCAGGTGCATCAGTGGTCAACTTAAGAAAAAAAAAACTGACCAAAGTTATCAAAATGATTACGTTTATCTCTAAAGAAAGAGGAGGGTCTCTGATCTTTGAATCGGAGGGCACCTTGCCTCCTTAGGTTGAGTAAGCTTTCCTACACCTTGTGTGAACACGTCATCTTGGTCCGTGCAACCAATACAGAAGTGGTAAAGAGCATTGGCAGGGAGAGCGATGGAGATAAACCTAAGAGCAAACCCTGAGAGAGGAATCAGGAGAGGGAGCGTGGGCTGTGGAGTCATGCCAGCTCAGGTTCAGATCGCTGCTCCTCGACCTACCTGACTTCATACCTGTGATGACGGAGACCTGAAGCCTGCCTGCTGAGCCCTACTCTGCCCCTTCAGCTGCACAAGCCCTGACCAGGGATGCCCCAGACACGAAAGGGCTTTGGAAACAATAAAGTGGTCAACGAATTGCAAGGACTGTGATTAATAAAATTGTGTAGGGGAAGAATCTTTTCACGGTCACCTCCTGAGGTTGGAGATGACTAACAGGCATGTGGAAGGGGCAGGGCAAAGCAATTTCTCAAGGACACTCTATTCAATTCAACGCAGCCAGTATATACTGAGCACCTTCTACATTCCGGGCACTCAGGATAGAGCTGAGGACACAGTGATACACAACACAGATGTCTAATGATGACAATCATATGAACAGTTCTAAGTGGACATGCAAAACCCCATGACAAGGAATGTCCAGGGTGCCGTGGGGACACAGCGGAGGCACATCTAACCCAGGCTTGGGAGATCAGGGAAGACTTGGCAAATATGTGACCTGTATTTATATTCGTATCCCCACTGTATGGCAGGCAAAACTAAGGCTAAAAAAGAGGTTAAGTAAATTACTAAAAATTACTTACCCCATAAGTGGTTGAGCTGGGATTCTACCCAAAGTCCATCTGGCTCTTTAGCAAAAGGAGAAAAAAAGAAAGGCCATTCCCCGCGGCCCTGTGCTGTGCATGAGTAGGGTGCTGAGACCGCTCAGGCAAACCATCTCATTGATAATCCACCTCACAATTAGTTTAGATTTCCCATCCAATTAAGCACATTGACCATCTACGCTCTGAAATGGAAATTTTCATCATGAGTCATCACTATATGATAATGATTCAATGTGTGTGATCTATAAGACAAGGAAGGAAGAAAGAAAGAAATTATAAGTGGGGCTTTGGGGAGAAAAAAGGGTCCTGAACTAATGAAAAAAAAAAAGAAAAAAGCAAGACCAGAATTTGGCTCATAGCTAATTGGAGACTGTTTCGTAATGACCCAGAGAAAAGGCACTGAGAGCCATCATTTGGATATTCTCACACCTCATTTGTCTGATGTCATCATCAATGCAGAAGGGGGTGTGCGTGTGTGTGTGTGTGTGTGTGTGTGTGTGTGTGTAATGTATTCAAAGCCCCAGTGCTTTTATATCACATCTACCTTGCTTCTCCTTGCTACTTTCTGGTCTTTGGCTTGACTTCAATTTTGTTTCTCTCATTATCCCAAATTGTTCCATTTACCAGTGACTCGAGAAAGACTCCTGGGGCACAGTCCTAGACTTTCCTCCTTGTCTCACTCACCACGCTAACTCATGACCGCTATTTCAATAAGAATAATTAGAGCGAGCCTTTGCTGAGTCTTTACTGTGTACCAGGTCCTTTGCTAAAATAAATTCATCTTAAAAAGTTTCTCACTTAATCTTCATGATGATGCCACAGGGTTATTTATTCTCCCTCAGTTTAGAAATCAGCCAGTGGAGACTCTTACTTAATTCGCCCAAGGTCTCAGAGCTCAGAGGAGTGGGGAGGGCTGGGGGACAGAAATTCAAGTCCAATCCTGTTGGACTTCCCTTGACTACTCCACTCCACAGCGTTAATCAGGGCCCTTGTTACCGCTTGTCTGGATGATCCCAACCACCTCCGTATCATTGGTCTCCTTCCCTCCTCTCCGGTCCCTTGCAACCTGCTTTTTCTACCATAAGAACATTGAAGCCGATGTCACTGCAGCAGCATCTTCCAAGTGATCTGACCACAAGATACAATAGTTGACATTTGGAAAATCATATAAAGGTAGTCTTGTATCAACCTTTATCAGAGAAAAACAAGAGCATGGCTTCCTTTCAATCAAAGTGCTGAAACTTTGATCTCACAGATCCTTCTTTCCTCTGGGGAACACAGCAAGCTAGTTTTCTACTCAAATTATTCTGAGCTTCCAAGGCCAAGTCCTGTTAGCCCTTCCTAATCCAAAAATAATTAGTGGATAACAGACCCTGAGACAGAGTTATTTGTAAGCAATCTCTTGTCTGGAGCAAATGGCTTTGCAGGAATCACTAACCCTAATAGATTCTCCCGAGCACTTGCCACCTGCTTTTCTGAGACCCCTGTCATCTCTGACAGTGAAAGTGCAGGCAGGTCACGATATCGAGCCTGGAGCTATAAAGGTGCCACCACGTTGTCACTGATGAGGAGAATTAGGCCCATCCATCCACCAACTGGAGAAGAGACTGGATGCATGGGCACAGGCATTCCAAGGAGGCAAACAGGAGAGTAATTAAGAAGACAAGGAGGCTTGTCCAAAACCGGGGTATTTGGCCAGCTCTCAGAAGAATTTCAACATTTGTTGGCAGAGAACAGCAGAGGGAAAAAATAAAATAAACAAAACCACCGTAATGGCCCATTATGGCCTGAGTGGTCCTGCAGGATACCCGGGAGTGTATGGCAGTTCATGCTAGGCCTGAACAGAATTTGGTGTTAGGGGAGGGCTGAGAGCCTGACGCATAATGTTCAAATCAATGTTCGTCCCTGCTCAAAAGCTAGAAACAGGAACAGACCCCAAAAGAGAGGTCCACTTGGGAGAAAGGGTTCTCAAACTTGAGCGAGCATCGCGTCACCTGAGGGGCTTGTTAAGGAACAGATCACCGACCCGGTCCCCAGAGTTCCTGAGTCAGTAGGTGCCTGAGATGTGAGTTCCTGCCAAGTGTCCTGATGACACTGATCTGCTGGTCGGGGGACCACACTCTGAGAACCACTGCTTCTGAGAAGATAGGGAAAGACAATGAGGGAAGAAGCCAGCTTCAACTATAATCAACATATGCAAAGTGCTTCCCATTCCATAAGGATGTGCTCACACAATTTTCTTAAGCACAAAAGCAGACATTCTAAACCACATTCTGTAGATGAGGAAGCTAAGACACAGAGAGGTGAAGTGACCTGGGCAAGGTCACACAGCTAAGAAAGGAGCAGAGCCAGGATCAGAATCAGGGTCTTCAAGACCTTAAAACTGCTGTACTTGTTCTCAAGAAAAAATTCCAGCAAGTGGTGAATCTCAGGAAGACCCATTAGCTACTGAGACTCCTCTGTCTTCTGTAAAATGCCTGTTCAAAACTTTCCCCCAATAGGGAACAATTCAACCCACCTCTATGAGTCTTTAACGCCCAAATCCAACAGACCTAAGATGAAATGCAGAGAGGAAGGCAGACCCACCACTCAGAGACCATCGCAAAAGGAGGACGGAGAAGCAGAAGCACATACAATTCAAAGCTGGACTGTTAGGGGTCTCGAGGGGCGGTGTGCTATAGTGCCATCCAAGGGGCTCCACGACTCAACTGGCTAAGTGCAGAATTGGGGATCCTTCAGAATTACGAGTTGTTTTGGTACAAAGGACTGTGCATCTGATCTAAAGATGAGACTTCAGATCTGAAGATAATTACGTATTTGCCAAGAGTTAAGTCCCTTAACTCCCTGAGTTTCAGTTTCTTCACCTGAAAAATGGAGCTGTTCACATCAGCCATACTACTTCACAGGACACAGAAGAGCAGGAAGTGAAATAACGCCACTGTGTATGTATTCGGTGAGTTGTCAGCTGCCATAACAATGCAAAGCAATAGGAATCACGAGTGATGGGAAATGCACGCTAATGAGAAAGGAACTTGAAAATAGAAGCTCTTCATGGGGGACCTGACTTTGGCTCCTCAACGTTGGGATTTTGCATTTTATCAAAAGCCATTAGCTTCCCAGCCTTGGTTTCCTTAACTGAGATATGGAGATGCCCACACCTGTAAGACCTCACAGGATGGTGCGATGTTCTATCTTTTTGTACTCACGGCACACTTTCAGATCTGAGAATTTGTAGGGGAGCTTGAATAGATTTAAAGACTCAAAACAACAAATTAGCAATATCTATGGCCCAATCGCTGTCTGTACTGGGGTCTGGCTATCCATTAGCCCTTCCTTTCCCACTGACTCACTTCTTGAGGGTCGCCCTGTGTCCTCCTATGTGCTCCTGATGCTATGCGCTCCTACTTGCTTCCTCCTCGATGGCTCCGTAACAGTGATGGGAGATTTTTCCATCTTGATCAAAATGTCAAAGTACACCTATGCAAGGCTTAGCATGTACCACCAGTCCTGGACCACCGGTGCAGAGTCAGGGCAGGAAACCTGGTTCTCATGGGATAGTGACCCTGCTTAGGTCACTGAGCCCCAATTGCCTAATCTGTACTAAGTGGCCCACCCCTGCTGATCTCCTAGGGTTGCTGTGAGAATCAAAAGATAGGATGGATGTGAAATCGAACAGACGACCGTACTGTAATAACAGGGCTGCGCCGCAAGAGCTGAAACCATAAGAACTGCGGTTAGTGTCAGACAAGCAGCATAGCACAGCAGCTGAATGCAGTGGTTAAAATATGGGCTCTGGACCTACGTAGGTGGCTTCAAGTCCCAGCTCTTCCACTTACTATAGGTGTGCCTTTGGGTAAGTGATTTAACTTCTCTGGGCCTCAGGTTACTCACCTGTGAAAGAGGACTGAATGACTTAAAACAGGCACAGCACTCAGGAAGCGTGAGCTGCTGTTGCCAGCACCACCCTCCCTCCGCTTTGGCCGCTTGTCTTTCTTATTACAGCACTGCCGTCCCCACGTTCCACGTTCTCCACCCGCACGTGGCAGTGCCCTTCTGGGTACCTTCCTACCCCTTCTGCACCAAGGAACACAGCAGTGCCAATGACGTGCAGCAGGGTTGGGGGTAGGCTGGCGTGGGTACTTTAGCCCTGCCTTGTTAAAAAACCTTTCAATTCCATTATCATGCCTATATATATATATATTTTTAAAGCTGAAATCTTGACTGTTACATCTTTTTTTTTTTTTAAACTTTGGATTTATTTATTTATTTATTTATTTATGGCTGTGTTGGGTCTTCGTTTCTGTGCGAGGGCTTCCTCTAGTTGCGGCAAGTGGGGGCCACTCTTCATCGCGGTGCGCGGCGGGCCTCTCACTATCGCGGCCTCTCTTGTTGCGGAGCACAGGCTCCAGACGCGCAGGCGCAGTAATTGTGGCTCACGGGCCTAGTTGCTCTGCAGCATGTGGGATCTTCCCAGACCAGGACTCGAACCCGTGTCCCCTGCATTGGCAGGCAGAGTCTCAACCACTGCGCCACCAGGGAAGCTCCCATGTCTATTTTTTAAAAGCCATTAAGTTGTGTTTTTCTTGCATCCTGTATTTTTTAAATTGTGGTAAAATACACATAACATAAAATTTACCTTCTCAACCATGTTAAGTATACAGTTCAGTAGTGTTAAATATATTCACATTGTTGTCCAACCAATCTCCAGAACTCTTTTCATCTTTCAAAACTGAAACCCTGTACCCATTAAACAGCAACTTTCCATTTCTCCTCTCCACTCCAGTCCCTGGCAACTACCGATCTCCTTTCCGGCTCCACGAATTTGACTGCTCCAGGTAGCTCACATAAGTGGAATCATCCACTATCTGTCCTTTTGTGACGAGATTATTTCACTTAGCATAATGTCTTCAACGTTCATCCATATCATGGTATCATGCGTATTTTTCAAAGCACCAACCAACTTTTTGTATATGAACTCTGGAAAGACTTCTGAATTCCCTCAGTTAATTAATTACTTCATCGATTTTCACAAATAAATTCATTTAAATGAGAAACACCACAGTCTGGAGTAAAAGCATGGTAACTTGAGCCAATCCGTGGCTGAGATCCTGGACCCAGCAGTTATTAGCGATGTGGCCTTAGTCAAGTAACTTTAACCTCTCTGTGCCTCCGTTTCCTCATCTGCAAAATGTGTATATAGTGATTCTTAGTTCGTGGGGTTGTTGTGAGGATTAAATGGGTTATTTCACGCCAAGTGCCTAGAATATCCATCCCCGGCACATTCAAAAAGTGCTGGATATTTTATTATTCGATGCTTTTCCTGACGCCTCCCCTCCAAGACACTGATAAAAGGAGAGGCTTTGATGGCTGATGCAAGAGCAAAGGGCAGGCCTGCTCTGTGAGGGCCCGAGATGGCTCTTCCTCTAACATGCTGTGCCACTCTGGGAAAATCCCTTTCCCCCTTTGGGTCTTCGTTCAGAAAAAATAAATCCATTAACATTTTAGGTGTACGCAATTCTTTCCTCTCGCTGAGCCAGCTTCCTAAGCACAGCTCAAGACTCAGTGCCAACTTCAAATTCTCGTACCATCTGAAACCCACTGGCCTGTGTGACAGTGGCAGTTGTGAGCCACGCAGAGAACCCAATTCCATGGGTGATGTGGTAGCACATCTCCAGCCGGTCCTCAGGGAACATAGCCACACCCACTGCCGGCCCCGTCATTATACGATGCAACCCATGCTGCACCCCTGAGGCTTTGCTTACAGACAGATGGCAGGACAAGGGGCTTGTTACCATCCACACCCCTATTGGTACTTATGGTCATTTGTAACAGTGGAAGGGTAATAACCTTTGGATCTTAGGTCTTGGGATAATGAACAGAAAATGACTGAATAGAAAATACCCTTCCAAGTTCTACCTTCAAAGGGATGGGTAGATATAATATACTCTTGCCTGATTTGGGTTTCCCTGTCTCTCTGAATCACCCCGGTGCTATGTCAACATGGCACGCTCATTCCTTCTTCCACTATCATTTATTCATCAAACATTGCTGAGTCTAGTAGAAGCCAGGCAATAATCTGCTGGGTCAAAACAGCAACATAACTTTCAACGTGATCTTCTATCCTCTTTTTCTTGCTCTCACCCTTTAGAACACTCCTCAACACAGGGTGCCCACTGATACTGACAGGTTATCTGTTTAATACTGAAAGGGACTTTTTCTGCCTTCATTCATTAATGGTAGCAAAGAGACCTAACATTCATCAAGCACTTCCTGTGTACAGGCTGAGCATTTAAATGTGCTCTTATTTATTTCTCTCAAGAACACGTTGGCCTTATACCATGATATTCCCATTTTACAGAGAGGAAACTAAGGTGGAAAGCAGTTCAATAACTTGGGCAAAGTTTCACTGTGGCAAGGCCCAAGACTGAACCCAGTTCTCTCCAAAACAGCGTCTGGCTTCTCACCAGAGCCCGAACTGTCGCCAGCCGCTAGCGAGGTGGAATGAAGTAAGTTTTAAGTCAGAATACATCTCCCATGTGTGACCTTGGGCAACCAGCCTCAGACTCAGTTTCCTCAGCCATGAAATGAGAATATAGGGTTATTAGGAGGGTTTAAAGAGAGGCAGTCGTAGAATCCCTAGGAGTAGCACATACACTCAGTATATATTTTTTTAATTTTTAAAAAAATTTATTTATTTTATTTATTTATTTTTGGCTGTGTTGGGTCTTCGTTGCTGCACCCGGGCTTTCTCTAGTTGCGGCGAGCAGGGGCTACTCTTCCTCACGGTGCGCGGGCCCCTCACTGCGGTGCCTTCTCTTTGTTGTGGAGCATGGGCTATAGGCGCGTGGTCTTCGGTAGTTGTGGCGCATGGGCTCAGCAGTTGTGGCTCGCGGGCTCTAGAGCGCAGGCTCAGTAGGTGTGGCGCACGGGCTTAGTTGCTCTGCAGCATGTGGGATCTTCCTGGACCAGGGCTCGAACCCACGTCCCCCGCATTGGCAGGCAGATTCTTAACCACTGCGCCACCAGGGAAGCGCATACTCAGTAATCTGTGGCTATTACAAGTAGAGTCCAAGTACACAACTTTGTAGGTGGGTAGTGTGGCTTCACATTTCCCTTAGAAAGATCATTATGCCCAGTCAAGTAAGCCTGGCAAAAAAGTGTACAAATTGTATGAATTTGTAGATATAAAAGTCTAGAAAATGAAAGCAAATCTACAGTGACAGAAAGCAGAGCACTTGTTACCTGAGGACAGGGGTAGAAGTAAAGGGCAGAAGGGAAGATGACAAAGGGACAGGAAAACTTTTGGAAGTGATGGATGTTTAGTTACCTTGATCTTAGTCATGGCTTCACAGGTGTATACGTATGTCAAAACAGATCAAATTGTACACTTAAAATATGTCAATATATTGCATATCAATTACACGTCTATAAAGCTGTTTTTAAGAAGGCATTTCTGGCACATGGCTGTGCATTCTCTATTTAGGGAGGGGCCAGTTTTATCTACACTAGCTCAGTGTGGCTTCCTCACCATGGTATCACAGCCAGAGCTGGAGCTGAGGTTGCCGGGCTCATGTCTCAGCAAACCTCTCTTCTCTTTCTTAATTTGTCACGTGGCAGAAGGAGATGACCAGGCAACATCAGTGGAAGGTGCGTGGAGGCTTGGCTAGTCAGGGAGCTCGGCAAACATTATTGGATCATTTGATGAAGTCTTAGACAACATAAAGAGGAGAAGCTTTGGTTAATGAAAGGGCTTTAATAATTCTCAGTCTCAGCCCAAAGCTGGTCTAGACAATTGTGCTTAATGAAGATAACTTCTGAGCCTTGAGCCATTGGGCATCTTTCAGTGGGGTCAACCGAACCGGCGAGACTCCAAAATATTACAGTTACCACAACAAAGACAAACATTCAGATAAATCAGAAAATGAAAATATTCCTGACTTGTAGGCGCATCATATTAAGTGAAGAATCAATAATGTCTGATACAGTCCCTTTTGCTTCTGTAAAACTTAGCCTTTATATAGTCTGGAAATTCGCTTTTATTTGGCATTTGAAAGTAGGGAGCAACCAAACATGACGATAACTGATATTAGCAATAAGAGAAGCTAACATTCATCAGGGATTTACCACATGCCAGGCACTCCCCAAACACTTCACGGGTACTTGCTCATTGGATCCACTCAACACACCTGTTACTACTAACATTATCCCCATTTTAGAGATGAGGATATGGAAGCACAAAACTTCACTAACTTGATTAAAGCCATCCAGCAAGAAGCAGGGTTTTAACTATTAATGATAACAGCTACCATTTCTTTAGTACTTACCATGGGTTAGAACTTTTCCAAGCACTTTGTACATTTTCTTTTTAAAAACTGATGTTAATGACCTTTTTTTTTTTCCTTAGATTCCATATATATGTGTTAGCATACAGTTTTTGTTTTTCTCTTTCTGACTTCCTTCACTCTGTATGACAGACTCTAGGTCCATCTACCTCACTACAAATAACTCAATTTTGTTTCTTTTTATGGCTGAGTAATATTCCACTGTATATATGTGTCCCATCTTCTTTAAAAGGTCATGAAGAACCTAGGGGTAAGACGGGAATAAAGATACAGACCTACTAGAGAATGGACTTGAGGATATGGGGAGGGGGAAGGGTAAGCTGTGACAAAGTGAGAGAGTGGCATGGACATATATACACTACCAAACATAAAACAGATAGCTAGTGGGAAGCAGCCGCATAGCACAGGGAGATCAGCTCGGTGCTTTGTGACCACCTAGAGGGGTGGGATAGGGAGGATGGGAGGGAGACGCAAGAGGGAAGAGATATGGGAACATATGTATATGTATAACTGATTCACTTTGTTATACAGCAGAAACTAACACACCATTGTAAAGCAATTATACTCCAATAAAGATGTTTTAAAAAAAAAAAAACTGATGTTAAAACCACAACATGAACTAGTTAGAATTATCTTCAACTTACAAATAGGGACACTGGAGCTTTCACATATTAAGTGATTCATTCAATATCCCACACTGCTAATTAGTAGTAGAGCCCAATTTCAGAGCCAGATTCAGCTCATTCCATTTCCAGAGACTCATTAGAGAGCATAGTTTCATATCCCCTTTGAATAACTTCCTCTTCTCAAGACTGCAAGTTCCATCACTCACCTATGAGAGGCAGACACACAGACACCAAAGGGCTGAAGGGACAAACACCTGTTTAGCTTCACTTGTATGTTTTAGAGTCAGTTATTTTTAAAATGCAGGGAATGTAATCTTAAGGGAAATGCTTTGGAAAGCAATGCGGTGGATTAAACTATGGGAAGGTGATGATTTAGCAAACTGCTGAGGTGTTAGTAAAAATGAAAGAAAAGATCTCTTTGCATATCGTCTCCCCAAAGAATATCACCTAAGAAACATTCTTTGCACATAAAATAATGAAGCTAGAGTACACATAATAAACATCAACTACAGTCAATGAAAATCTGCTTTTCTCATAAACTCTGTCTGCCAAACTTACACCAGTAAGGTAGAAGGATATTAAAATACGAGCTGGAAGAAATGAGAAGGGATATTAGTGACTTCCAGCAGCCTTAGGTTCATTAACATAGCCTTCCCTTCTTTGTAACTATTCTACTAAATACTGAACATTTACTAACACCTACCACACTACAGAGTAAGAGATGGGGGGCTGAAGGCATGATGCTGCCCTCAAGAAATCCACAGTCTAGCCGGGAAGACAGACATGGTCCTAAAGCAAGATAATTAAAGAGAGTATAATGAAACCCCTCCTAACCTCCCTACTCTATTCAGAATAAAATCCAAACTACTGAGCACGGCCCCAAAGCCCTCAGTTTAGAGACTCACTTCCCACTACTCTCCCTAAACACCAGGAGTATAAGCCTCCTCTCAGTCCCCAAGGGCCCCAAACTCTTTCTCCTTTGCATTCTCTGTTCCCTTTCCTGGAAATGTCCCCTCCATCCACATCCTGGCCCAACACACAACACACACACACACACACACACACACACACACACACATACACACACATACACACACACACACACGTTAAGCATCAGCTTTTCCTGGGAGAATGAAGAATTTCCAGAGGAAGTGGCATGTCAGCTGGAATCTGAAGGAGGAGACAAGGTATTTCAAAGGAGAGAGAGAGGAAAGGCAAAGGCAAGGCAGAGATCCGGTGGGTAGAGGTGCTGACCCGTGAAAAAGCAGGCAGCCTGGGTGAACGCAGGGATGTGTGGGGTACTGAAATGTGTGGGGAGCAAATAAGAGAAGAGTGCGAGTTGAGTCCAGCTCCCAAGGGTCTGCCTATCAAGGCCAGTACCCTGCAGTGGGCTGTGTGCACCACGGAGGCCCCCAGAAGGGGACGAAGGAGGGCAATGGTGTCGCGAAATTTGTTTTGAAAGAAAAAGCCTGTGGCAGCTGTGTGGAGAAGAGACTGGACTTGACCAGATGAGGAAACTGAGGCTGGGGGAAGGGAAAAACACTTTCTATGGTTACAATTAGCGAGGAGTGGTGCCTGGACTCAAAACTGCCATGGTACCTAAGTCCCAACTACCTGCCATGGGAGCCCTCTAGGTTGCTTCCTTGTTATCTTGCTAAGAAGCTGTTAAGAGGTCCCTCTGAAATGGAATCAAAAGAACAGGGCTCAAAAAGAATGTTTATAGATGTATAACTAAATCGCTTTGCAGTACGGCAGAAATTAACACAACGCTGTAAATCAACTATACTTCGACAAAATAAATGTTAAAAAAAAAAGAACAAGGTTTCTGCAGCTTTGAGTAACTTCTTTTGCAAAGTAAAAGTCCTAACTACCTATTTTTTAAAAAGGGGGATGAACTAGTAGCTATCTTTTAAGATATCCACATGGAGGGCACCTCAGCCAGGAAGAGGGCATCAGAAAGTGCCTCGTGCAGCTCACATGGGCCACACAGGGGCTGCCCCAGAGAGACGTGCTCAACACCTGGGTGCTTTGTCACCTTCACTTAACGACTTGGAGGGAAGCAATGGCTGGCTTGCCTCCTGATGGCCCAGTGGCCACCATTATGGGAAATCGTGTCACACCGGGGGGAAATGTGACCACAGCCATAACGGCTGTGAGTAAGCAAGGGGACTGTGGGCTCTGCTTGGATCATTTCTTCCACGTCTTCCTGGTGCAAGAACAACTCTGACTATAGTGAAATCATGGGATATTGACAGGGCAACTGCGCGTGTCTGAGGAATAAAATCTCGGCCACCAAAGACTGGACCATGTGGAAAGAAGAGATGATAGGATCTGGAATCAGAAGTCCTCAGCCCCACGGCAGCTCCATGTCACTGTGACTGTGGGTCAAGTGTTCTCCCATGTCTGAGCCCATGTTTCCTTGCCCATTAAATGAGGAGAATGACCGGTCTACTGCAGGATGGATCTAGCCTAGTGCCAAGTGGTACTAATACTCAGCAGCATATTGCGGGGCCCAAATTAGTCCAAGATGCAATATATAGAGTCTTACAAGCCTCCTCAGGGGGAGTCCAGAGTCTGTGGAGGGGGTGGGGTCTGGCCAGGTTGAGCGTCAGGGCTCAGTTGAGTGGAAAAGGTACAGGATATTCAGGGGAAAGCCACTAATTAAAGAGTCCCCAAGAGAGGCAAAAGAGAGCTGAGGCCCACCCAGTGTGATCTGCCATCTAAGCAGATTAGTTAACTGGTTATTTATTTCTCTGTTTGAACAAACATGTATTATGTACTCAGTGTCTGCCATGTACTGAAGTCAACTCTGATTTCACCGAGGAATCCAGACTAAGCCTTCTCTCAAAAAGTTCACAGCACAAAGTGAGAGAGTGGCATGGACATATACACACTACCAAACGTAAAACAGATAGCTAGTGGGAAGCAGCCGCATAGCACAGGGAGATCAGCTCTGTGCTTTGTGACCACCTAGAAGGGTGGGATAGGGAGGGTGGGAGGGACGGAGACGCAAGAGGGAAGAGATATGGGAACATATGTATATGTATAACTGATTCACTTTGTTATAAAGCAGAAGCTAACACACCATTGTAAAGCAATTATACTCCAATAAAGATGTTTAAAAAAAAAAAAAAACGTTCACAGCAGATATTAGCCCCAGGCAAGCACCAGGTGGTGGGAGTGGAAAGAGGAAAGGGCATCTGCCTTCAAAACCTGGGGAGGAGAACTCAAGGATGGTTTCCTAGAGGAGGTGAAGTCTCTGCTGAGTTTAATAATCTGAGTGGGAGGTGAGTAGGGCTGGAGAGGCGGAGGGAAGGAAGCCAGAGCGCAGGCATGGTAGTGGGGCGCCCTGAGTTCGGGAGGGGTGCTATGAGCAGGGCAGGGCGGCAATGAGGCAGGAGTAACCTGCAGCATCTTTCTATACAGTGAACATGGGAATCTTCCTGTAGGACATGAGCAGCCAATGAAAGGGTTTAAAGCAGGGGAATAATATGATTGCTTCAGTTCACCAAGGAGGTGAATAACAAATGGGGGCCAGAATGAGAAGCTCTGGTGTTGTGCCCTGCTCTCCTAACAACCCCCATATTAATTACCTAACTGACCTCCAAATCAAAGGTTCAAAACTGGGGAAACATGGAACACGAACTAAATCAGCAGTTCCAAAACTGCTGGGTATAACAGACCATCACTTTATTTCCTGAGCCAAAACCTTGGGTTCTGGCCCTGCCTCTGCCATCGACAAGCTGTGTGGCCACGGGCAGGTCCCCCATACTCCTGGAACCATGAGCACACCTGCAGCCTATGGGCTTGGGACCAAGAGATCCTGGTCTCTAAGCAATCAGCCCTGTCAGTGCTGTAGTTCTAACAGGACTATGTGAATCAAACCAGTATTTCATTTAATCAAGTCCCTATTTCAAATGAGATCATCAGAATAACTTTAGGCAAGGAACTCTTTCTAAATACTGCCTCCTAGCAGATCTAAAATTACTGATGACTATGCCCCTTTCTCACCTTGGCTATCTTTAGCCCCTGCATAGCTGTGGTTCAGCTATACTCTAGCCTGAGGTCAATCTGTTTGCATCAAATAGTGTGTTTTAGTTGATAGAAAGGATTCATCTAGCATATATTTACTGAACACATACTATGCACCAGGCAGTGTTCTAGGCACAGTGGGTAAACATCAACATGGTCTCAGCCCTCATGTAACATGCAATTTACTCTGTGACAGGGAGGGGAGGCAGTAAGCAATGATTAATCTGACAAAGAAATAAAAATCTAGTCTTGGTGCTCTATGTCATGTACTGGTGACCAGCACATGATCTGGAGGCAGAGTGACTCTGGGTTCAAACCCAAGTCTGCTGCTTCCCCTGGTACACTCTGGGGCAAGCACCTTCATCTTTCTGGGCCTCAGTTTCTGCATGGAAGTGTGCTAAGGACTCAATGAGTTAATATATGTAAAGCTCTTAGGACAGTGCCTGGAACTGAATAAAATAAATGCTAGCTAAAATTTTAATAATTACATTTGACCAGCCCCACAAGTGATTTCATGTGTAATTTTGTAAGTTAATGCTTGAAGGTGATGATCAATAAACAGGCAAGCTTATAGAATAAAAAACAACTCATGTTTATACATCACTTTCCAATTTACAAAACATCTTCATACATTTGCTCACTTGATAATCAAAGCAAAGCTACCTGCAGCAGGTAGGCAAGTCAAGACATTTTTCTTAATGTCCTAATTCATTACAGGGTCCTTAGTACTTAGCCCAGGGCCAGAGTAATACTAGGCGTGCAACAGATGTTTCTTGAATGAACAAATGCCGATGAGAGAATTAAGGCAGCATTTACCATGAGACCGCCACTGTGCCTGATGCATTACATACATTAAATTCAGAGAGCTTAGGTGATTCTCTCAAGGCCACACAGCTAAGCAACACCAAGGGCTGGATCTGACACCAGAAGCCACTGCTTCTTCTGCAAAGCCATTGAAAAAAGTGCAAAGAGAACCCCTTGCCATCAAGTTTCTGTACCTTTGTCAATGAAACCCCTCTTGCTTGCCACATGGCAGGCGTTCATGGTGGGCATGAATGAGCATTCATTCATTGTTAGTCAAAAAACATTCACTCTGTGCCTACCATGCTACCCTGGACCTTAGGTGTGTGTCTACAGGTGTACGTCTTGGCCAAAAGACGGTATCCATCAACTTCCAAACCCTTCCCAGGAACCAGCCCTGTAAGACCCAGTGCACGAGATGCCACCACCCTGGAGAGTTGTCTGGATTCCACCAGCAGGACTATCCCAGATCAGGACCCTTTAAGCACATCTTCCGCATGTTGGTCGTCATCTTCAACATCCCACGTGACCCAGCTCCTGCCTACATCTCCAGACTCACTGGTCAAGGGCATGCAGCTGCCTTCCTGGGAGGCCTTCTCACAAACTCTTCGCTCCCCCAGAACACTCTCTATTCCCTACCTGTGCCCGTTCTTAACCAGCTGATTCCCAGTCACTCTTCAAGTCTTAGCTTTAATGTCACATCTCGGGAGACTCCACTTTCCTGGGCTTCACTGCTGATGTTAGGCTCTCTCATCTATGCTCTGAAAGTACACTCTATGTTTCAAAATTCATACAAAAACACATGTCAGGACGGTTGCAGGACCTGAGAATTCAGCATGAACACAACAGACAAAACTCCCTGCCCCCATAAAAATTTCCTTTCTAGGCAGATGTAGCATTTTCTCCCAGAGCTCTTATCAAAACTGTAAAGAATTCTTTGAAAGATCATTAGCTGGCTATAATTCATACTCAGTTGGAAGATGTATAAGAATAGGGATCTGGCTTTGTGTTCACCATTAAATCCGCAGAGCCTAGCACAGAGCCTGAAACCTGGCAGGTACTCAATAGGTTAGCTCTATGGAAGTTCGGATGAAAGATGATTACATACACGAATGAATGAATGAGTGAATGAATGAATGAACGAATGAATGCAGTTTAAATTCCCAAAGCATCTTACCCAGACTGTTTTAAAAAATAGGTTAAGGAAAAGGAAGACATTCAAGCTGCCACTGTCACAAATTCAAGTACTCCGCCATCTTTAAGGATTCCCTTCAATCTCTAATGTGTGGTACGCATATTTCTGCCAAGCAGAGGTATTTCAGAACAAGCTGCAAGGTAGTAATTATCTCCCCCAATATTCCTATAAATAGTTTTAGGCAGCCCTCCACCCCATTCTTGTTTCATTGCTGGATTTCTGGGCTGAATTTGAAAAGCAGATACTTTTTTTAAGCCTTGGCAATTTGGAAGCTATAGTTGGCTTACAGAGACTGTGCTTGCAGGTGTGAAAAAATACATTTTGCATACACAAAAAAATACAAGGAGGTCAGGCTGAATCCTTTGAAAATGTGGCCTTACATCTTTTTATTTTATTTTCCTGAATTTTTGATGAGGACAGATTTTTGTTGATGTGCTGTCCATTTTAATAGTACTTTGGAATTTGGCAGTTCCACGTGGGAGCGCATTGAAATGCAAAGAGAGGCCAGGTCTCTAACGTGGATCCCTTTACCTGCATTCACTCTGGAAGACGAGAAAATGTAATATGGAATTAACTACTGAATTACCGGTTGAATCAGGATTAGAAACTGGAGGATTATGGGGAGGGTTCATTCATTGAAATACTAATTCTGAACAGCAGGTGTCAAAAAAAAAGAAAAAAAAGTATCTATAGCCTCCATTTGGATAAGCACTTTACAGTTTAGAAGAGCATTTTTAAAAAACACATCCATTCATTATTTCATTTGATCCTCACTGAAAACCTGTGGTTAAGTTATCACACTGGTACCAGTTATCTTTTTTCTGTACAAATCAGATCATATAGTTCCCCACTTTAGTAGGTTCAGAGGGACCCTGTTGCTTTCACCTTGAAGTCCAAAGTGAAGGCTTGCCATATCTGGATTTAACCCACGTTCCCCGCTATGTGTTCCATCATTTCTTCATTCCCCAGTGATGAACATGCAGGCACAGTCCTTGCTTACCAAGATCTTCCAGTACAACAAAGGCAGGCAGACAGACCATCAATTCAAGCAAATGTGTGTTAGGACGTCCCACAATAGGGACTCCTGAAAGAAAGGGGGTCTAAGTTGACATATGTTAGTTGAGATCTGAGTTAGGTGGATGAAATATGTGGGGGCAGGTTGGGGTGGTCACCTAGAGATGGATTCAGGCAGAGGAAACTGACTACAAAGCAGTGCAAGAAAGAACACAACCCCCGCACGCCCAAACACAGCCACACAGGATAAATGCCAGCCAACTGGTCACACCTCCAAGTTTTGGACAATCTGACAGAAAGATCCCTTCATTCTCTCTCCAGTAGACAGACTCTTACTAATCCTTCAAGTCCCCTCTTACTTGTCATCTCCCCCTCTGCTTTCTTGGCTTCTCCATTTAGCTTTGCTTGTACATCTATCTCTTCCTGCTAGACTGTAAGCTCCCTGAGGGCAAGGAAAGTGAAGTGTGGGACTTGACACACAAGTGTGTGGATGAGCTGAACGGGGAGCCACTGCTTGGGACAGTGAGTAAGGGGGCCTTGCTGAGATGGGAACCGGTCACTCCTGAGACTGGCTGTCACCATGCTGCCCGCACTGCTGCTCTCAACAGCACACGTGAGTGACAGTGGCAGTGGCAGCTAGAAGACCAACTGGGCCAGCCTGTAAACTAAACTGCAAGAACAATTTGACCAGTGGAGATCCTTGTACGATCCCCACCTGACAGCTGAGAAAGGCCTCATGAGTGATTCATTAATGGTAAAGCTTATTGCATTCTGTGGCCTTTGCATCGGATACACTGTCTCCCTTCCAACACAAACCCATATCTATGCTTTTTTCATCCTCTATGTCTCTCAATGCCTATTTCCTTGAAGGACATAACACAACCCACTGTAGTTCTGGAAAACTAGTGAGGACAAGGAGGCATGCCTTACTGGGTTTGGATCAAACTCTTCTTAGAGCAGTGCTTTAAAAAAAAATAACAGCAGAAATTTTTCCCCCAAATTAAATAGTACTCGGAAACCTCCAAATCTAAAAAAGATAAGACAGTTGTTTTGAAATGGGAGTGGGGGGCATTGGGTGCCATTTATTCAGGCTTGCCCTTGACCTCCCGCTCCTGAGGCACCTCCACAGACCTCAGGATTCACAGAGCAAGAAATGGAAACACCAGTCTAGAGAAACGCGAAGTGTCACTACCAGTGGTTCTAGCAGGTTAGTACTTAATCCACACCTGAAACATCAAGGGGAAAGACCTGGATTTGGGGACATGAGAGTTTGATTCCAGACCACTTATTTGATGACATGATCTTAGGAAAGTCATTTCAGCCTCCTTCTATGTACAGTGGGGATCCTAACAAACGCTTTGCTGGGATTGTCCTGAGGGTTAGAGAAAATGTATGCAAAGTATTTCAGAGAATAGGCAAGCAACAAATATAAGCTGAATTGGCATTTGTGATTAAGGCTGATGTGCTGTTTATTACTGCCATTTACTTTTACCAAAGTTGTCTTTCATTCACTGTGATCAGATATACACCTAGGAGGCTCTGAAGAATGGCAACCGTTCTCCAACCCACACCCTCATTAAAATACAAATGGCAACACTGATTTTAAGGAGCTCTCAATGCAGAGAAAAAAGATCGTTGCAACAGTTTTGCAGATGAGTCTCTCACCTTTGGAAAACAAGGCTGCTTTGTGGGAAATTAAAGCCCACCCATTGGAGGATGTTAAATGAATTTCAGAGAAAGGTGCTCCTCTCTGAAGGCATCTGGTCCCTTCGTGTATTCGCTTATTATTACAGAGTTCCTCAGTTATTGTAAAGCATGAGGGGAAGATCCCGCTGCACCCAACTCAAAGGAGAATTTGTGAGACCATCTAATAAGAGGCAGGGTCTCTCATGAGCCCTGGAAATCAAAATCTGCCACAAACTTGGATTTCCTGGCAGCTCTACCTCAACAGCAATGAACTGGTTCAGCTAATGTCACTCATTATTCTTTCCAACAAATATTTATTGCTCACCTTCAATGTGCTAGGTATGGAGTAGAGTAGTAAACAAAAAAGATAGGTCTAGCCCTCTCTGAACTTATCAAGAGAGGCAAGCAGGGGATGGGGTATAAAAGTTTCCCCCACTAGAGCCCCCAAAGTCAGAGACTTTACCTATCTGGAAATAGAACTAAGAGTGATTGACCACCTACTATGTGTCAGAGACTGCAGGATGTGTCCATACGTCATCTCATCCAATTCTCTAATAACCAAAACTGAGTCTCAAAAGAGGCCAACTTCCTTCCTCAAGGTCACGCACCTAACTAAGTGGCCACCCTGAGACTGTCTGGTCTCAAAGTCAAGGCTATTCCAATACAACTTGGATCTCCAGTGCACAGGCTTAACAAACCTAATTTCATGAATATGTACAATGTCCCCAAGTACATTCACACAGTGTGACCAGAGGAGGGCCGCAAAGAGAAATCAGTGCATCTGCATTGAGAAACCACATGTCTTTATTCGCTCTCCTCTTTCTCGCTCACTTTTTTAACGCTCTCTCCAATACCAATTCACTTTATCTTTTTCAATAAGCATTTATCCAATTTAAAGTCAATGAAAAATACTGTACATTTTTCAACAAGTTTACATTAAGCACTGCAAAAGTGCTTATGTTCTTTTTAGTGCGGATGGCGCTAGAGCATGGAACACATTTGAATATGCCTTTAATTGAAGTCCAAAGGGGTTACCAGGAAGCTGGTTTTGTTCTGTAATTGAGGTAAGTAAGAGCTTGTTAGAAAGCCTTTGGGGAAGAGATAGGGGTAGGGAGAGGGCGGGGAGGCAGGGAAACAGAAGGGAGAGGGAAAGGAAGGAAGGGATGCTTAGCAAACAGAACTAAAGACATTAGGATGCAGGAGATGATCCCTTTCATCAGCAGCCTCCTCCCCAGCCTGGAGGATGGAATGGGGTCTCCCTCTACCGGACAGCGCCCCACTGGGCAGTCCAAGGATCTAGGCTCTATTACAGCTCTACAAATTCCTAACTCCGAATGCCTCATTGGTAAGATCTGTAATGTGGGAACAGTGTTAAGTTTCTAGGAAAAGTGGCAGAGCCTTCAACACCAACGCATTATTTTCACCTCTTCTTTGTATTTCAGTTAACATTTCAGGAACCAGGTCTGTCTCCTCCATTTGCTGTTCCTCTCACTAGACTAGACAAATGAGCACCATCATGTGCCAGGCTGTGGCTCATGGCTTTTCCTTTTCCTCAAAGAACTGTGTTGCAGCTCAGATCTGGCTTTCACATGGTTTCTCTTGCTTCTAAAGACACACGTGAAGGTCCACGATCCTTTTGGTTCTGCTGCTGGCCTGTGTCTACAGATCAGAGCTGAGTCCCAAGCATGGGGCTCTATCAAGAGGTAGTGTGTAGAAGAAAGGAAACTCAGGGGAGTTTTGAAGTCAGGAAGAGACCTGGGCTTAATTACATGCTCCTTCAGCACCTCTGAGGTTCCTGTCAGATAGGGTGTCGTAACAAACAAGTGCCATGTTGTGTGTACTATGTCTGACACATGTAGAGTACACTAATGAAAGCCACACTTATTTTTATTGTTAACAAATACCATTTGCTCCAGATAGCATAGGAATGTAGACGATGAAATTTTGAGCTCTTCGGTTCATGACTTGCCTCAAAAGAAGAGCAGAAAAAAACTTTTACGTCCTTTTACAAAAATAATTTCATGAATTAAATTTCTAGCCTCTCTCTTTCCAAAAGGAGTTTAAGCTGCCTTTGCTAGATATTTATTTCCTCTGGCCAGGCTGCAAGTCTTGGGATGGACTATGTATTTATATCTTAAAGGGCTTAGTTCTTAAAAGTTGAATAAAGCCACAGCTCAAGACAAACTGATGGCTGATCTGTCAGGTCACGTGCAAAGTGTACACAAAGGTCAAAGACCTTGAAATAGAATATGACCTTCTGAGACAGCAAGCTGGGAAAATACTTCCGTGTCTTACTTTGAGGTACCCTAAAGCAGGACCTGAAATAAGGATTCCAGTGCAGGTAGGAGAAGCGAGAAACACTGGCAGGGCAAGGGAAGGGGATACGGGAAGAGAAGACAGCCAACAGAAGTTGGACCAGATTAGACCAGATGCCAGAAAACAGAATAAAACACACAACCTCAATGATCCCACCAACTGCCAGAGTCATTGGTTAAGGGCTGCAAGCGATGTCAGCAACCCTGATCAGCAGAATGGCCTTCCTCAGTTCCAGAAAAGTCTGCAGAGAAACGCAGCTATGGGCATTCGGCACTGGAATGGCAGAGGACAATGGATATTGGGGGATGGGTGCCTGGAGCATCTGCTCCCCTTCCTAATGAGGTTTCTTGTCTAGATGCCGTGGATCACAATGTTTCCTTAGGCAAGAGCAATGCCATCTGACCTCCTCACCTGGACCACCCCTTCTTATCCTCCAAGAGCCATCTCCTTAGGCATCTCATCTTCATGCACCTCCTTACGCATACCTTCTCTCATACCACCTACGTTCAGCATCATACTAAAACCACCTGCACCTTGATCACCTCTGTAGGTGACACATCCAGAATAGAATCCAGAACACGATCAATGCACAGCGCATGTTTGCTAAGATAAGGAGTCCACTCTTTCCTGAGTGCTCTTTAAAGGCCATGTACTCTGGCAAGTGATTTCACGGCGTGTTGTTTGTCTAGTTTTCATGATATCCCCATTTATTGATTTCCCTCCCCATTTTATAGAAGAGGAAACTGAGGTCTAGAGGAGTTAAGACTGAGAGCTCAAATGAGGCAAGATTGAGATTCAAATCTAGGGTTCTTTGATTCCAAAGCTATGTCCTTACCCTTGAGGACTATGGGAGGAGTGTTCAGGTAAGGTTACAAGGAATTCTGAATCCACTGTAGGCTTTGGAGACAAATGCACGGTGTCAAAGGTTGTTGCTGGGGCCACATGGGGAACACAGTTCAACTGCTAGTTCCTCCTTGAGAAGGTGAGCTCCAGATGGCATTGTCCTTTCAGAATCACCCTCCCCCGCACAGCACGTTGCACGGGGCCTGGCACAGACTGAGTGTCCCATGGGGGCTAACTGGACAGAGCAAGCTGGATAAGTGACTAGGAGGTGAAGGGCAGAATGAACTGAAGGGATGGGAGAGGACGAGAGGCCATGAGGGATGCTGATTCAGGGAGGAAGTGGCATTATTATGCTCGGTGTCTCTGTATCGACTGGCATTTACTCAACACCACTGTCCTTAAGCAACATTTGGAAAGCCCAAACCATATGCTTTAAACACACTGGTTTTTTTTTTTTTTTTTTCCTGCTTAAATGCACATTCTCCTTCTGCCGCCAAGACACTTAAATGAATCGGGGGAAGTTCGTTCTTTGTACCGCAAACTGGGTATTTGCTGTAGTAAAATCACGGACTGAAAACCGTCCCTCTACTGTGGCGTGTGCTTGCTGCCGTCAATAACGTCTTTTACCTAATCACAAGGAAAGACGGATGCCTGGCAGTCAGCTTCAATTCCTCGCCACACCTTTCTTTTGCAATCTAAGGGGATCGCCCTGTAATATAGCTCCCATCTCCCGTCACTGAGCTGAATAGATCTGACGGCTAACATTTGGCTGCTTTATTTGACCTTGATCTGCTCTTGAACTTTGATTAGTGTTACTGGATAACCAGCAACTGCGAAGTGGGAGAAAGCAAGGAGCGTAATGCCTAGTTCGCAGTGCACTGCCCTTTCACTGTTGTTTAATTCAGTGGTTCGTCATTGCTCCTCTCCTCTGGTCCCAAAGCTGCATCCTCCATCCCCCCTCATACACACCAGGCAATCCCTCAACCTACCTGGTCTACTGTGAGATAAACACAACACAATTGTATAGGAAAAGGTCTTCATAGGATGATAGGAAAGCTGCATAGCTTGGACTAAAGAGACCGAAACTGAAATCTCGGTTTAGCTTCTTACAGATGTTGTGACCTTAGCCAAACGAATTAACCTCTTTAAGCCTTGGTTTCCTCATTAAGAAAACTGAGATGATAATGCCTAACTTCTAGGATTATGGTGAAGATTAAATGGGAAGATAGAAAAAAATATCTGAACCAGTGCTTGAAAACTTGACCTGTGGAAGATGCTCTCAGCACTAGTATTAATATTAATAAGCATCATGTTGCTAGTCGTCATTACTGTGTGATTTAAAGACATTCAATGTCCATTAATACTTCAGGGAATAATGTCTATTGCTATAATTCGAAAGCATAACCAAAAACATACTTGAAAAGGACAGTCATTTAATATTTTCCTGCCATAAAACTCTTGAAAATAAACTGTTCTACTGAATAAAGATAAAACTCAAAAATAATAAGTAAAACAGTGTAGCTTGCATCCTGGGAGGTAAAGTCAGCAGGAGCTAGCATACCCAGCTTGTTGGGGGCATGGGGATTGAGGGCTAGTAGTTTCTTGGTAAATGCTCTAAGAGCCCCATGTCTTGTAGATCACTGAGTCTCATCAGCAGTATACCAAAGGCTTCATTCATCAGCTTGCCATCTCAAAAAATCATCTGCATTTCGAGAAACACTGCAAGAAACTGTACCTAGACACACACACACCCATATACACATGCAGATAAAAGTTCATCTCAAACCAACAGGCTTATCAGTAAATTTGATGGAAACACCATGTGACTGCAGTCAACTTCATTGGGTTTTGGAAAGAGGGCAAAAGAGAGAGCATTTACATTTTAACAGGCACCGAGTCTAATTACCAATAGTAAATATTTAAAATGTACAAGTGAGGCGAAATGAAATGGGTTTCACTGTCTGTGCATAAATACACGAACGGTACATTCTACTACCCACCCATTAAAGTGAAAACATCCATCTTCATCACATCAATTTCATAACATTAGACACTGCCATTCTAATCTGGTATCGATAAGAAGGAACAGGCCTGGAATTTTACACCTGGGCGCATTTCATTTTGTTTCTCTTCGGTGACAGAATTCGATATGACACAGCTCAGAGTGACAGCGTCAGGCTGGGAGTGTCACCTTAGGGGCTTATACATCTTTAAAATTCTTACGAAAGTGAAAGTGACTGACAGCGAAGCAAAATGATGCTTTTAACTTGAGTTGGAAGATCAGAAAAGTCAACGAAAACACTCAGGGTTCGTTTAGGCTCTTCAGTGAGGGAGCTTTTAGAGGAAAGAGCTGGAGCCTCACAAGTGCTTCACTGCTGCGAAGCGGTGGGACCCCGCTGGCAGTCTGGAGGGGAACCTCTGTACAGAGGCCGTGGTGGGAAGAGTGGTGGCAGTTATGCTGAACTCTTTAATAAAGGAAGATTTTTCTCTTCTCATTTTATCAGATATAACATGGTGTATAGGAAGGAGTAAGAGGTACCCATTCACATCCTCCTCGCCATTTTACAGACAGATGACCTGGGAGACATCACTTAACTGTTGGGTGTCTCCCTTTAGTCATCTGCAAACTAGGGCTACAGAAACATGAATTTCAAAGTGTTGTGGAAACGTCCAATAAACCTAAATGTCCATCGACAGAGGAACAGATAAAGAAGAGGGGGTGCATTTATAGAATGGAATACTACTCAGCCATAAAAAAGAATGGAATAATGCCATTTGCAGCAACACGGATGGACCTAGAGATTACCATACTAAGTGAAGTCAGACGAGAAAGACAAATATCATATGATATTACTTATATGTGGAATCTAATAAAAAAAATGATACAAATGAACTTATTTACAAAACAGAAACAGACTCACAGATCTCAAAATCAAACTTATGGTACCAAAGGGGAAACGTGGGGGGAAGTGATAAATTAGGAGATGGGGATTAACATATACACACCGCTATATGAAACAGATAATTAACAAGGAACTACAGTATAGCACAGGGAACTCTACTCAATATTCTGTAATGACCTAAATGGGAAAAGAATCTAAACAAGAGTGGATATATGTATATGTATAATTGATTCCCTTTGCTGTACACCTGAAACTAAAACAACACTGTAAATCTAGTTGATTCCAATAAAAATTAAAAACAAAATGTATGTGGGTCTCCATCCCTCTCTCCCTGGCTGTTGGGCAGGGCGCACCCCTCACTACACTCAGTCCTTGGCCTGGGGCCCCAGGTCAAGCTTGCTCCCAGCTTGGGAGGGCCCTCTTGGATCCAGGAGCAGACCCTGGTGGTGGTGAAGCCAGATGGGGGCAGTGGCAGCTCCCTGGGGATGGGATCCGGCACTTGGAGAGGCTGGGCTTCCTGCTGGTGGGGGTGAAGGGGCTGCAGGCCCCAGAGGGCATCCTTACTGAGCACTATCCTGAGCTGCAGAGGTAGCCCCGCTACCCAGCCCTCATCAGCTCCCTGAGCTCTGGTCCCGTGGCAGCCACGGTCTGGGGAGGCCCCAATGTGGTCCACACCTCAAGGGCCATGATACAACACACCAACTTGGCCGAAGCTGCCCCCAGCACCACCTGGAGAGACTACAGTGTTCACATCAGCAGGAACACCACCCACTGCAGCCGCTCTGTGGAGGGGGCGCAGAGAGAGGTCCAGCTGCGGTTCCAGAGCAGTGAGCTGGCAGTTCCCAAACTCACCTTCTCTGCGTCACAGCACCCTGCAACCTGCCATAAAATCACAGAGCTGGAGGAATGCCTCCACCCTTTTATTTTTCAAACGGCCACACACTTCGGTGAGGGGAACCGAGATCAGGAAGTTAGGGGCAGGGGGTGGATAATGGCAACAATGATTACAATATAAAAACTAAAATATAATCACTGGTAATATCACATGCGCATGCCACTTTGTTATTTACAAAGCATATTCATATGGACTAATTTTTGACTCTTATCTTGACAACACCCTATGAGATGGTCAGGGTAATACTGTTACTCCCATTTTAAACAAGGGGAATCCAGCATTCAAAAAGGTACATCAACCTTCCCAAGGTTAAGTGGCTAATCAGTGGCAGAATGTGGACTCAAGGCTGGATCTGACCTCAATTTCTACCATCCTACACTGAGCTACAGAAAAGGTAGCACTGAGGTCCTGAGGACCTGGTCTGGCCAGTGAAGCGTGGCAGGAAGAGGTGTGGGCGGGAGCTGGCCACAACCTGGAGAAGAACTAGGGTGCAGCAGATGGGAGATGAGTCCAAGTGTTGGGTGAACTGTGCTGCCGAGGGCCCAAAATAGAAGATCTAGAGCAGTGAGGTCCGAAAGAAATCAAATGTGCGCTACAGACGTAATTGAAAATTTTCTCCTAACCACATTGAAAAAAGTGAAAAGAAACAGGTGGAATTTTACTAATACATTTTATTTAACCCAATATATGCAAAGTAGTATCATTTCAACATGTAAACAATGTAAAAATCATTAATGAGATATTTCACAGTCTCTTTGTTATGTACTGAGGTGGTGAAACCTGGGGTGCGCTTCCAGTACATCCCATTTTTGACTAACCACATATCAGGTGCTCCATGGCCCATCCTGGACAGTGCAGATCTAGAGGCCAGGCAGGGGGGCAGGGTCCTGACCTCTGGGCCCCGGGCAGACCCAAAAGGAGGAGGAGCAAGGCAACACTTTTCCTAGAGTTCACCTAAGTCCGCCATCACACAACACGCAGACTCCACCCAGAACCCAAAAGGAAGTTTGTTACATGGGTCACATCTTCCTCCTTTCTTTCCCTGGGGAAAGAATTAGAGAGGAAGCAGAAAGTACTAAAAGTGCAGAACAAAGCTTGCGTTGCATGATGTTACAGGCCGGTGACCTCTTTCAGACCCTGTTGCTTTACCTACAAAATGAGGTGATTTGACTAACCTAGGGACCTTTCCAATATTGAACCATTTTTTCTTTCTTTGGTTGTTGGGATAGTTAATTTTATGTGTTAGTTTGCCTGGGCCATGAGGTGCCCAGCTGTCGGGTTAAACATTATTTCTGGGTGTGTCTGGAAGGATATTTCTGGAAGAGATGAGCATTTGAGTCAGTAGACAAGTAAAGCCACCTGCCCTCCCTAATATTGAGTAGGCATCCCTCCATCCACTGACAGCCCAAATAGAACAAAAAGGTAGAGGAACAGAGAATTCGCTCTCTGCCTGAATGGTTGAGCTGGAACATCCGTCTTCTTCTGTGCCTGGGCTGAGACTTACACCATCAGGGCTCCTGGTTCTCAGGCCCTAGGACTAGACTGGAACTACACCACCAGCTTTCCTGGGCCTCCAGCTCGCAGACGGCAGATCATGGGATGTCACAGCCTCCATGGTTATGTGAGCTAATTCTTTATACATCTCTTATTATATATTTATAATGATTTACATATACAGGTATGAGATATATATATATATACCCACACATATATACATATATTTCCATATGTCTATATCCTATTGGTTTGGTTTCTCTGCAGAACCCAGACTATTACACTTGTTAATTCACCTCCTCTTCCAAGCTCTTTCTCCCCATCCCCCCACCACCACCTTTTCTCTCTGGTCCCCTTTCTCTTAAACTTCCATCATCCATTGAGTGTGTACTATAGGCAAGCCCTGTGCTAGTCACTGGGGGCTTAGAGATGAGTAAGACAGTCCCTGCCCTCAGAAGTTACCGCAAAGTGGAGAAACGGATGCACAAAAAGGTAATGCAGAGGGATGCAAAGTATAACGGGGTCACCAAGGAGAGAGCATGCAATTATCCTTTGGCTTGAGGGGGATCATAAATAGCCTCATAGAGGATAGGTTTTGTCTGCCAACCCCCAGTTATTAAGTCATCATTTCTTTTGCCAGTTTTCTTCTCCAGTGTAACCAAGAGCCTTCCAGTATGGTCACAATGAGTTCCAATACAAAGCAAAGAAACTTGACATTGCTGTTGGCCTACCCAGCTTTAGAGGAAGAGGGCACGGTTTCTGTTTCAGATTAGAAAAACAAAATGAAACAAAACACAGAGTGAAAGTTATTTGAGGATTTGTGAGATCTGGGCATCAAGCGCCAGGCAGGATTCCAGACTGGGGGACAATAAACTAAACAACCACTTGCGTAGTGCTGACCTCCCGGGACCCAGTAACAATCTCTCTCATACTCCGATTGAGCCTGTGAAGGTCCAGTTATCCCCCGGAGACTATTAGAGTTGGGGTTTGATCCTGAGCTGTGATCTCACAGCTTCCCATGCCGTGATGGATGCATGCTATTAGCTTGATGTGAAACATGTAAGGGAAAAAGCAGTTTTCCAAGTCAGATGTAGACTACAAGCATTCAGGAAGAATCTGCAAGTAGAAACTTAATAAAAACAGAAAACATTTGTTTCCAGGAGGTCTTGCTAGAACAAACCAACTGTACTGGGACTGTGGAAGAAGAGGAAATAAATGCACCACCCTGGAATGCCAGCCCTGCCCTTGATAGCTTCGCCTGAAAACTCTGCAACGTGAATTAGGTCTGATATTAGCTTCCTGAAGCCAGAAACTTTCTGAGCACATAGTCTTTGTGGTTTGAAAAAATGTCTTTGTGTTGGCCCATGAATTTTGTGTTCAAGCACCTTTTATAGAAACCTACCAAGTCCCCATTAATCCAGTGTCTACTCAGCTCTGACGATCTCTAATAATGATTCTATAACCTTTCTGAGAAGGTCATCCTGCTCCTAATGGAAACACAGTGATCACTGAAAGTAAAAACTTGCCTCCTTCCATCAAGCTTATTCCTCCCCAGCTAAACCTAGGCAGACACACACCTACTTTCTTCCTTCTGCACAAATTCAGACTGGTGCTGGGGAATGTTCAGGGGTTTCAGAAAGTCCCTTTTTGGACCAGCCCAGGCCAAGTCCAGACTAGTAACTGTGTGTGAAAAGGGTGAGTGGCAGGGAAACACCTGTTTGTGATCAGCATGTCCACAAAGGGCTCCACGGGAGACCCCTCTAGGATCTGAAGTGCAAGGCCAAACTAATTGGAGAGCCGTAAGTCAGACCACAGCTGGTAGATGAAAAGGAACTAACCAGAATAAATTTCAGAAACAGATGTCCTTGACCTACTCTTAGCATTTTACACATTCCCACTGCTGTTTGCATGGGGAGATATGACCACTTAAAGGAGAAGCTAGGAATGAACAATGATTTTTAAAAATCTAATACATGGGCTGAGGTTTTATTCTTCAGGTTACTAGCTCTGTGACCTTGGAAAGGTTACCTACCCTCCTGATCCCTTCAGATGCCTCACCTATAAAGTGGAGTGAATGTTCCCTCTCTGGGATTGCTACAAGGATTAAATATATGTAAGGCCTCCAGCACGGTGCCTAGAGCACACCAGGAAGTCAAGTAAAGCGACTCCTTTATATAATTATATATAAATCCAATTCCACCAACATTCATTAAGGTTATGGCACTATGTCAGACTCTATAAGGAACATGAAGAGTTACAGATGTGGCCTGGATTTCCTAGGAGAGTGTCATTTTCAAATATTCTCTTTAGTTTCCCTGTAAGTAAAACATGTTTTTATTAGATGACACATTGCCAATTTTGGCTCTGGATTAAATTGTCAACATGCATTCAGGCAACCAAGGCCCCTGGCCTCAAGGAGTTTTCAATCTAGCTTGGGAAAAAAAGGCATACTCAGAAATACCTATAATAAAGTACAAGATAATAAGATACAGTGACTAGATTTATACTCACCCCTTTTATTTATATACCACTTCATCATTGACAAGATATTTTTATATATATTTTCTTACAAGATAACCTTGCAAAATATTCTATTATCCCCATTTCTACGTATGAGAAAATGGGGATTCAGAAAGGGTTTGGACCCAGAGTACTTGACAAATGGCAGGACTGGGGTTTCTATTCAGATTTTCTTTCTTCTAAAGCTGGTTTCTCTTCTGATTTCCTCACTAAAGAGGCTCCAGTAGAAATTCAGGCTGTGTATATTTCATCCACTCATTCATTCAATAGATATTACCTGGGCCTTCCCGGGCTTTCATGTCCTATTATGGTGAAATTCTCACTCCACCGCCAGCGGAGCCTTTAGGTCTTGTTGCGGGAGAGTTGCCTCTGCTTTGTGGACTATAAAATGGGACTTCTCAGGCTGACACAGATAATTCATACTGGAAGACCGCCTAAGAAGAGAAACTAGCCTTCATAAAGGAGTGCATCACTTTTAACTTCCTCCCTAAATACCTCTTACTTCCTGCACAATACTTAAATGACCTAGTATCTTAATGGACTTCTTACACCTCCTCTAAGATAAGAATATTTAAATTAAAAACTATGTGCTTTAGGTTCTACACTGAAGTGCATTAGGGAAATTGACTTTAACTCTAGTACCGCTTGGTCAACCTCCTGAGGCCTATGGGAAGGTCAGCCTGCTACAATGGACCAGGCAAACCCGGGCTCTCCATCGGCAGTGGATACACAGGCCCTGAGTTACACTTCCCTACTGGTTCAGAAACGACATGGAGTTAACTCCAATTTATGTCACCATATTCCTTAGCTGTAGGAATCCAAAAAGAAAACATGACGAAACGATTTGAAAACACAGAAGCAGAGCACCGAGACACAAACAGGCTGGGTACATGGAGCAATATCACAGAAAAACAGCTCAGAAGATATCTGGCAAACTTCCAGGTTCATGCAATCACAGCCATGGAAGAAGCAGGCTGGTAGTCATTTTTTATCTTCCTAATAAAATGATTCATCCTAAGTCATGGTTCTGATGGTGTCACTGTCTTGTTTAGGGACAGCGACCCCTCAATCTGAGGAATAAATTATTGCATTTGCATGCAAACTCTTCCAGGATCTGATCCCATCTACTAATCCCCCCTGATAGCCAGCTATCCCTCCTTATATAGCTCACATTCATGTTGCCTTGGCCAAATCACCATTCATTCATTAATCCAAACATGGGTACTGGTGTCACACACTGAGAGGCACCTGGGATGTAACAGGAATAATAATACTCGGCCTCTAAGAGCTCAGTCTAGAGGAGACACATAATTACAGAAGAGTCACAAGTACCCTAATACAGCCCCATACCATGCTATAGGAAAGCAGAGGCGGATTTCTCAAAGAGCTGTCTGAGCTGTGTTGTGAAAGTCAATTATGTATTCACCAATGGGACAAGGTTGGGGAAAGGCATTGAAGGCAGAAGACACAGCATGTGCAAAGGCATTGAGGAGAGAAAAAGCATTCCCTGGTTTTATGTGCTATGACTTAAAAGCCTTTATCTACCTACAATATCTTCACTACATCTGCCTCTTAATATCTTACACATTTTGTAGGAAACAGCTCAAACAGTATTTCTTATAAGTAATCTTCTTTGTTTACTATTCTGGGCAAAATTATCTTTTCCTTCTTTCTTGCTCCCATAACCCACATTTTACCACCTTGCACAGTCTGCTCTGTGTTCACAATGACAGGAAAACAAAGTAACTGAGTGTTGTGAAGAGAGCTGGGTAAGAGAGTAGATGGCAGAAGAGGAAGAGCTGCTTTGACACAGCAGCTCTGGCTGAGACAAAATATGCTGGGGCTTTAGCCCCCATTCCTCTTCCTTAGGATGACGGCAGCACAGGTGTGGGTGAGGGTTTTACAGAGCCAGATTAGTGTCCTGCTCTGGCCTGGAATTATCCAGGGTAAAGGTAAAGCGTTGCTCGGGAAAGACATTGACAAAACCATTCTTAGCCTGTAAATAACCTAAGTGAATCATATTAAACTTTCTTTTTTCTATTACATTGATATAAGACAGTCTAGGCCCCGAGAGTGGCAGGAACTGGGAGCTAATACATTAAACTAGGAATTCCAGGGTTTTGGACTTTTATAGATTAGTGAAATTTCTAATAAATGAATAAGCAAACGCACAAGAACCATTTTAGGGTTGCTATCTTTATATTTTACCCACCAAGAATATGTTTGAAAATATATCTATTATGACTGTCGTTTCATAAAAGAAAGGCATTTAAACACTAAAATATAGAAGGTTTGTCTCAAAATAAAAGATAGCCTTTAAATCCAATCAATATGGCTTTTTAAAAAATGCACAAAATTGTTCTTATTTTTCTCACTTCAAATTAGACCAGTTCAGGTTAGGTAAATCGGTGCTTTAAAATTTCTTTATTTAGAGTCCCTACCCAATACCATATGTGACCGATCCACCATAAGGTGACTGCTCAATAACCCATGCCTCTGTATAGTTTCCTCCCTTTTGAACGCTGGCAGATCCTGTCACTTGCTTCTTGTCAATAGAATATGGCAACAGTGATGGGGTGGTCGCCCACTCCTGTGATTACATAAATTCTATAAGACGTTATCTTGGTAGACTGGAGAGAGAGAGAGATTCTCCTGCTGGCCTTAAAGATGGAAGCGCCATGTTGTGAGGGGTCCACATGGGAGGAAACTGCATGGACTTGATGAGCTGAGTGCAACCCCTGGATGGCCGTCAGCAAGGAAACGGGCACCTCAGTCCTACAACCACAGGGACTAAATTCTGCTAACAACCTCGTGAGCCTGGAAGAGAAATCCAAGCTCCAGGAAGGAACACAGCCCAGACAACACCGTGTAGCCTCATGAGACCCTGAGAACAAGACCCTGCCAGACTAAGCCCAGACTTCTGACTCTTAGAAACTGTGAGATAATAAATGTATGTTGTTTGCAGCCGCTAAGTTTGTGGTGATTCATTATGCAAAAATAGCTAAATAATGCACCACACTACCAGCTTCTTGAGAAAAGATTTCACAGGGCCTAGAATGGTTGCTGCACATAAATGCTAGGGAACAAGTGCTCCAGGTTTATCTGGACGAGCCCTGGCTTAAGGCTGTTGGTAATAGTCGCCTCTGTTTTCCAGGTTGCCAAAGCACTGGAAAGCGTGCCGTTGTAGCTATGACATGGTGGTCTCCTCAGTTCCAAAAGTCCTTTGACGGGTCATGCTGTGGTCATGTTGCTATAATCCTTCTGGAAAACCAGGAGGATCTTCTCAAGGACGCTAGTGGAATAGCACTGGTAGATTGTGTGCTCTGAGCTGTAAATCAGACATTCAATTGCACTGTTTCATCCTGAGATCTAAGACAAAAATTCCTAAGAGGGTTAGGTGGGGTGAGGCCTGAATTGTGGACCTGGATAGTAGCAACTATAACCATGACTGACTTTGGTACAACACACAGATTTCACAAAAGACTGCTTATCCATCATTACATGTGATCCTTTTAGCAACCTCTTGATATCAGGTATTATTAGTAGTATATCCATTGTACAACCAAGGAAACAGAAGTTTAGAGAAGTTACATGTCCAAGGTCATCTGATTAGTAATAGTAGAGACGTTTCTTCTTCCAAAATCCAGTGATATTTTCACAAAACCATGATGCTCTAGAATCAGACTGTCTGGCCCACATGGGGCTTGAATCCGCAATTTACGGAAATCCTAATCTCCACATCCTTCCCTCCTGAGATAGTAAGTGTGAGGTAAGACCTTGGAGGATGAAACATGATACTTAATCTGCGCTCTCAGTAGAATCACACCCTGCCTACTTTGGCCTTAAGACATCATTTGTGGTGAATGTTCTCAGAAAAAGATAAACAAAAAAAATACACATCTTTTCCTTTTCTGCCACAAAATGCCCCAAGACATCATCTCCTATCTGTAACATTACCCTCTGCCTCATATTTAAAGGATAAAAATGTCTTACCTTAAAATGGGCAGTAGTTAAAATTTGTGTTTTTTTTTTTTTTTTTGCTTTTATAGATTATTTTTCCCAGTTCCTTTCACATGAATTCCTTTTTATTTTTCTTTGCCCAAAGTGACCACTTGGGCAGGAAACTAGCATTTATTTCTAGCTTTCCAAGGGCCAGACACTGTTAGGTCCTTTAAAAATGTTTTCTCATTAATCCTTGTAATAATTCAGTAAGGAAAGTATTATTATTATTGTTATACCTTTTTTTCCCCAGCTGAAAAAACAAGGGGTCAAGAGTTGAAGAGATTTACTTGAGATGACACAGAAAAGCTCTGAACGGGACCCAAACACACATGACTATTTAGCTTATCTGTCCTTCATCTTTCCGTCTTTCTTTCTTTCTTTCCTTCCTCCCTCCCTTTTGCCTCCTTCCAAATACATGAATAAATTCTGCCACTAGGGATACAAAGTTCTGGTTTTATCCTAAGGAGCGTCAATGTAGTGAATAGCATAAAAGTCTGAAGTGCTGTGATGGAGGGAAATACAGGGGCAGTGGAAGCCAGATAAGGTCATTGGGACTGAGCTGCGGGGAAGGGACAACTGAGCCGAGTCCTCTGTGAGAGCGGGGGGGGGGTGGAACGGTGATGGGGGCAGCACGAGCTTCAGGTGACACAGTCCAGATGGGGCCAAGCCTCCTCGGCTTGGGCACCACCAGATCAGCGGTCAGCATTCCTGGTACCCAGAATCTGAATAAAGAACCGGCAGAGATACAGCTGGAAAGGGCGACGCAGGCTAGGACCTTTTATGCAACACTAAGGAATCTGGACTTACTCCACCACAGCCCAGGCTCACACATTTTGGTTTTCAATAGACCCACGAGACACAAGACATTCACATATTCGACCCATTCTCATAGGTGTAAATAGAATGATGCTCAATTCTGTCCATGCTAGTTGTAACTCCATCCCCTTTTTTCTCTCGTTGAGAAATGAAGGAATTAAATATCATGAGAGTTAATGACAGGAACAACCCTATATCCAATCTAACTGTTCTTTCAACAAGTACATAATTGGCAACTGTTTGTACTTTATTATTAATGACTTGTAATGCATTTCACGCCTGAGTCTGGGCACAGCTGCCCCACTCCAGATGCCTCCTGGGGCATGAAGGTACCTGCCTGGCTTCCCGGTGGAGCCTTGCAGAGTTACTTCTTGCAGGCTAAAATCTCCCCATCTTACCTCTGAATGCTCCTGCAGGAGAAGGTCTCCAACAGCTGACATACGCAGGGCTCCTCACATCATTCCCCTTTGTACAGAAACATCTCTACCATTTCAGCTTGCAAGAAACCAAAGGCAAGTGCTATTCAGAGCACGATCGATGCAGTCATTTGTTAGAGAAGCAAAAGGGAGAAGGGACCAAGAGGCCAAGGAGAATAAACACCATCCCGGACAGTGGAGGTTTCCAAAAGCATATTCAGTGACCACATCGGGAATCAACTTCATTTTTAAAAGAGAGAAGAAAACAGATAAAAAAAAGAGAGATTTCAAAACAGTAGGTGTTACAGGAGAGGATGCTTTGTGTGGTAACGGCAAGGCTTTTGTCCACAAGTATAGTATCTGCTAGGACCATGTGGCCCAAGTCTTTCCCCAGAAAGTGGAAATTTGCCTTGCTGGCTTAGAAACTGAGAGCAGGTTGCTGTAGTTCTCTTTCTGTCAACCCCCCTTCAAGCTACAAATGACCAGACTGGAGCCCTGTCTCCGGTCCGTATGCTCGGCAGAGCTACCCATTCATTAAGTGAAAACAGGAAATGGTCCATCACAGCACCCGCCTCCTAGTTAGCAGCGTGGATGGAAGCCAAGCCCATCCCAGGGTGCGCTGCCTCAACAGGCTCTGGGCAGAGGCAGGCAGATGCTGTAGGAACACCTAGGGCTCTGCAGCAGAACTGCAATAACCAAGGAGAACCATCGCCAGTGGATCCTCCAAGGCAGCCCTACTTAGCAGTCAGCATATACGCTCCTCAGTGGGCACTCCCAGCTTCGCTCAATCCACATGCCAATCAGTATGCACCAGTGGGCAGGGCTGGAGTGAGTCCCAGTGCCACAGTCCCTGGGGCTGGGAGCCACAATGCACAGCCCTACCCCTTCCCACCGCCGTGCCTCTTCAGGTTAGACTGTGTGATACCGTGAAAACACTAGCTGTGAAGTCAAAAAAACCTGAGTTCAATTCCTGGCTCCACCCCTTATTAGCTACGTGACTTTAGGTAAGTTAACCACTCCCTGATTCTTATACCGTTACCTTCTTTCTATGCACTTCCCAAGTACCCTACATTGTGCTTAGCACATTTTACTGTTCTTGCCAGTTTGCAACTATCCTCAACTAAAAGTTCCTCAAAGAACAAATACCACATCAGGCTTATTCACAGTCTTATCCCCAGTTCCTACTGCAAGTGCCTGGTACATAGCATGACTCAACAAGCAGATGTAGATGAATACTGAATCTCTACCTCAAGGGGCTCTGTGGAAGGTATAAAGAACCTGGCATAGTGGGCCATCATCGGAGCCCTTAATAAATGCTGGTTCTCTTAATCTTGCCCCTTCCCTTCCCTCATCACTACTTGAGTTCTGCCGGGGTTATGGCCATCCTTGGCGGTAGTCCACCAAATGTGTCTTATCAACCCCTCTGTCTGGAGAATAGGATCAGCCTATCTTCCACCCCCCTTCTGGCACTGGTGGAAGGCTTGCTTCAAAAGGATGAACCATCCTGAGCCAAGATGCTGCCAACTAACTAACTGGTCTGAATGCCACGTCCTACCCGACACCACCCAACAGCCAGGGCTGCCTTGATCATCAGTGATGACCTGAGTCACACTGGAGTCCTCCCTCTGCCTTTCCTTGGATAGCATCTCCCTTTGAGGCAGGTCTGGAGCTCAATTATTTCCCCTAGTCCTCTTCAACATAATCACTGTGGTCTAATAGAAAATACATATTTGTCTCTTACCCCCAGTTCCTGGCACAGAATTCAAAAATCCCTTAAAATTCCCCAAGCGATAGGAGTGCCTCTGTTATGCTTGTAAAGTGACTCCTGGCAGGGCCCTGAGATAGATTCGGGATGCGGCTGGTCACCAGAAAGGTGAACCACGTGATTAGAGGGGTGGAACTACAGCTGGGTCCCCTGACCTCTGGGGGGGGATTGAGTTCAATCATGTGACCAATGATTCACTTAATAATGCTTATGCAGTGAAACCTCAATTAAAAACTCTGAACAGTGAAGTTCGGGGAGGTTCCTCACTGATGAATAGGTTGATGTGCTGGAGGGCACCCTGACTCCACAGGGACAGATGCTCTTGCACCCTCCTCTCCCCCATCCTGTTGCCCTAAGTGCCTCTTCATCTGGCTATTCATTTAGATCCTCTATAGTAAAAGGGTAATCACAAGTGTACTGCTTTTCTTGAGTTCTGGGAGGTATTCTAACAAATTTCTGAACCTGAGGAGGTCATGCAAATCCCCCAATTTGTAGACGGCCAGGCAGAAGTGTGGGTTTCTTGGAGATACCCGAAAATTGTGGCTGGGGTCTGATGTGGGAAGGGGTAATCCTGTGGGACTGTGTCCTTCACTTGTGGGGACTGTGTTAACTCTGGGTAGTTGGGTAGTTAGTGTCAGAAGTGAATCAACCTAGTCAGCGCCAGAGAATTGGTGCTGAAATGTAATCACACATTCCAGCCTTCCCCACCCACCCATGTCACCAAGGATGCAGTACACCTCACAACTGGCCTGAGTTCAGTTCTGTCCAACAAAGCTTTCTTGAACACCCAGGCATACCAGGAGCTGGGAGGCATGCTGAAAATAAAAAGATTAATCAGCCACAGTTCCTGCCCTTAAGGAGCTCATGGCTTAGCGTGGGAGAAGACAACATGTAATTTCAATATAAGTAAAGTCATAGGGTTAGGGTAGAAGAGTGCAATGTATGGGGCTATAGAGATATATCTCTAAAAAGCACAGCTATCAATTAAAAAATGGGCCAAGGAGCTTAACAGACACCTTACCAAAAAAGATACACAGATGACAAATAAGCATATGAAAAGATGCTCCATATCATGTCATCAGGAAACGCAAATTAAAACAACAATGAGATACCACTACATACCTATTAAAATGGCCAAAATCTGGAACACTGATAACACCAAATGCTGGTGAGGACAAGGAGCAACAGGAACTCTCATTCACTGCTGCTGGAAATCCAAAATGGTACAGATACTTTGGAAGACAGTTTGGAGGTTTCTTACATTTGTACCATCGTACCATCACAGCAATCGTGTTCCTTGGTATTTACCAAGAGGAGTTGAAAACTTATGACCAGACAAAAACCTGCACACATATATTTTTACCATTTCACCCATAATTGCCACAACTTGGAAGCAAACAAGATGTCCTTAAGTAGGTAAATGGATAAATAAACCATGGTACATTTAGACAATGGAAGAATATTAATCAACTAAAAAGAAATGAAACTTAAATGCACATTACTAAGTGAAAGAAGCCAATCTGTAAAGGATGCATACTATATGATTCCAACCATATGATATTCTAAAAAAGGCAAGACTACAGAGAGAATAAAAAGATCAATGGTTCAATATTCATTGCAGCACTATTTACAATAGGCAGGACATGGAAGCAACCTAAGCGTCCATTGACAGATGAATGGATAAAGAAGATGTGGCACATATATACAATGGAATATTACTCAGCCATAAAAAGAAATGAAATTGAGTTATTTGTAGTGAGGTGGATGGACCTAGAGTCTGTCATACAGAGTGAAGTAAGTCAGAAAGAGAAAAACAAATACCATATGCTAATGCACATATATGGAATCTAAAAAAAAAAATGGTTCTGATGAACCTAGGGGCAGGGCAGGAATGAAGACACAGATGTAGAGAATGGACTTGAGGACACAGGGAGCGGGGGAAGGATAAGATGGGATGAAGTGAGAAAGTAGCAGTGACATATATACACTACCAAATGTAAAATAGATAGCTAGTGGGAAGTAGCTGCATAGCACAGGGAGATCAGCTCAGTGCTTTGTGTCCACCTAGAGGGGTAGGTTAGGGAGGGTGGGAGGGAGACGTAAGAGGGAGGAGAGATGGGGATATATGTATATGTATAGCTGATTCACTTTGTTGTACAGCAGAAACTAACACAACATTGTAAAGTAATTATACTCCAATAAAGGTGTTAAAAAAAAAAGAATTAAAAAAAAAGAGGGAGGGGATATGGGGATATATGTATATGTATAGCTGATTCACTTTGTTGCACAGCAGAAACTAACACAACATTGTAAAGCAATTATACTCCAATACAGATCCAAAAAAAAAAATATATATATATCAGTGGTTGCCAGTGGTGCGTGTGGAGGGAAGAGGGGAGACAAGAATAGGCAGAGCACAAAAGATTTTTAGGGCAGTGAAAATACTCCATATAATATTATAATGATGGATATGTGCCATTATACTTTTGTCCAAACCCATAGAATGTACACCACCAAGAGTGAACCCCAAGGTAAAACTATGGACTTTGGGTGATTATGATGTATCAATGTAGGTTTGCCCTTCATAAAAACTGTAACACCTTGGTGACTGATACTGATAACAGGGGAGGCTATGTTTATATGGGGGAAGTAGGGATATGGGAAATCTCTATACTCTTTTCAATTCTGTTGTAAACCTAAAACTGCTCTAAAAAAAAGTCTTTAAAATAAAAAGCACAACTAAGTGATAGCTAATTCTAGGCATCCAGTTGTAAATCAACCATCTCTGAAAAGCACAATTCATTAACATTTTAAAGAGATCAATTATGGAAGAAATGTTTTTCTGTTTTTGTTTTTTATAAGAGGGATTTTCAGAAGTTTCCTGGGTCAAGCTCCACAATACCATCTATCTTTAACAAAAGGTCCAAAACTATTTACATTTAACCTAATATTGATCAATTCTTAGTCCTTATCTTACTTGACATGCCAGCACTACTGAACATAGTTGGTCCCTCCTGCCTCCTGGAAACACCTCTTCTCTTGGCTCTTACTCTCCTGGATCTTTCCTTCTTCACTGGCCATTTTTACTCAGTCTCCTTCACTGGTTCCTTCTTAGTTCCTCACCTTCTAAATGTTGAGATATAGCATGACTCAGACTTCAAAACCCTTCTCTTCTCTCCCCAAACTCATTGCTTAAGTACTTTCATTCATTCTAATGGTTTCTAGTTGCATCTATATGATGAAGCCTCTCACATGTCCATCTTCAGCAGACACCTCTCCCCTGAACTCTAGATTCCTTTACCCAGCTGCCTACTCCACAACCATGAATGGGCATCTAGTCCACATCTCAAACTTAACGTCCATATTAACATTCCCCCAACCTTTCCTTCCTTCAGTGTTTCCCAGCTCAGTAAATGGCAACTCCAACCTTCCCAGTTTCTCAGCCCCGAAGCCTCGGAGACATTCTTGGTTGCTCTTTCTCTCATACACCCAAGCCAAACTCCTAATAAACTCTGCAGGCTCTATCTTTAAAATCCAGGTGGAATTTAATTGTTTCTCAACCCCGCCACCACTTCCTCTCTGAGCTGGGTGTGTCCATCTCCCCCATCGTCTCCTTGTTTCCATATGTACTCCCTTAATTCAAGAGATTCTCAACGCAGCCACCACAGCAAGCCTTTGAAAAGGCAAGCCAGATCTTGTTACTCAAGAGTGCTAAGATTATGCTAATGTTTACAAGGGAGGAAACAGTCTTTTTTTCTTTTAGGAAACAGTCTTAGGAAGGTTAAGTAAACAGTCACACCACCAGTAATTAGTAGAACAAGAATGATTTAAACCCAACTCCTTGTGAATCCAAAGCCCGTACTCTTACTCATAAACTCCTACTGCCAAGAAACCATTGTGTGCCTTAAAATGCAAACTATATTTATATCCTAAACCTTAGTGGAATTGAAATTTATCATTTCACATAGACAAGATTTTAAAGTACAGAATAGATTCCTTCCTTCCTTCCTTCCTTCATACATTCAACAAGCACTGTTTGGGACTCTATTACATGTCTGGCAATATTCTAGACCTGTTTGTTCAGCAATGAACACAGAAGACTGTCCTCTCAGAGCTTACAGTCTAATGAGGGAGATGCACAATAAAACAAAATAGATAATGCCAAGTGGTAATAAACAATAAAGAGTGATAAAGCTGGGTTGAGAAGACACAGAAACAGAGAATGACTAGTGCAGAGAAGCACAGACAGGGATGTTCTTAATGCACTGAAGCAACAGCAAGAGGCCAGCTATTCTGAAGCAGAGTAAGCGAGGGGCGACTGGTAGGAGGAAACATTATATCTAATGGTGAAGGGTGAGGAGAGAAGCATTAGTTATTGCCTGCCTCATAACCTGAAAGAGAAGCTGCAGAAATTCTTCTGGTCCCCGAAGCATTAAAGGGAATACTTGTAACCTTCCATCCTATTAACAGATTAAAGTGTCTGTAATAATACCCGGCACATAATATATGCTTAACAAGACAATATCCAGGAGTATAATATCTGTCACTTTGTTGTTCTTCCAAACAGTCTTCACTATTATTAGACATCTGTATTCTGATATGTACATTTCAGAAGCTGTCAAATGACACACAAACACACCCACATATGTTAGAATTTTGAGCTGGATTACACTGAATTTATTGTATCATCTGCAAAAACAATCACAACAATATTTATTAAGGTACCAAGAAAAGATCTGTAGATAGAATACACAAGAACTACATATCAACAAGAAAAAGGAAACTCACTCAAGATAAAAATAGGGCAAGGGATATGAACGTGAAACGTAGAAGAGAAAATCTGAATAGCCAATAAACAGATGAAAATAACCTAACCTCAAATGTATTCAGGCAAATGCAAATTAAAACAAAGATGCGGAACCATCATTCTATGCCCACCAGACTGGCAAAAACTAAAAGTATAACAGTAATAAATGATTTAATTATTGTTTTTTATATGGAGCACAGGGTACTCATATCCTGCTGGTGGATATATAAATTGGAAAATCCACTTTAAAACATAATTTGGCAATACCCACTAAAACTGAAGATGCGTATATAGTAAGATCCAACAATCTGGTCCTAGACATTCTATTCTACCTTGCAACATCGTCTCATACGAGGCCAAAGGGACAGATAAAGGATAGTTATTAAAGCTTTTTTTTTTTTCTACAGCCATATATTGTAAACTACCTAAGTGCTCATCATCAGAAGACGAGGTAAGTAAATATTGTTATATTCATTTAAACAAATACTAAGTAGCGTTTAAAATGAATGAATTAGAACTACTTACATCAACATGGATAAATCTCAAAAATGATGTTGAGCCCAAAAAGTAAAGAGATAAGTTCATATTCAGTATGAATGCATTTTTGTAAAGTTTTAAAATACATAGCATCTAAAGCACATTTTGTTTTAGATATATAATATGCAGTAAAATTTTAAACTCTTTAAGAAACGTCAAACACCAGACTCAAAATACTGATTTCTACTCAAGGAAAGATGGAATAGGTTCAAGTAGAAGTATCAGAGAGGCTTTACTCGCATCTATAATATTTTAATTCTTAAAGGAAAAAAATCCAAATCAAATAATGCAAAATTTTAAGCCTTGCCAAAACCAGGTAGTAGGTATACTGAGGTCTATTATTCTTTATATTTATCTGTATGTTTAAATCTCCATAATTTTAAAAGCAACAATAAAACATCAGAATGTTTTTTTCGGGTTGCAAGTGAGACTTTTTCAACATTTTGGTGGCCATCTGTAGAACTATATGGCCATATGCATCTTCCCAAAATTATGTTTCTGCTTCCAAGCAAAAGTAAACACGCTGTATTACATTCATTGTCAGAAGAGCTGAATTTGCCTTTTTTCTATGTGGGGTGACTTTGAGATGAGTAAGTGTCTTTCAGTTGGCCTCTGTCTGAAATAAGAACACCTGACTTGATGCCCCAAACCATCTCCCCAGTCATCAGAAGGGAAATTTGCAGGAGTCTAAGATTTGCGTTAGGCACCATTCCCACCTTCCTTATTTGGTCTTTGTCATCAAGACTTGTTTATTGAAGCATACATTTCTCCTTCCTAACACATGAAAAACATGTGACTATTGCACAGCCTTCTATATTTCAGTTCTGAACTCCATGAACACCCAAGTAATCTCTCTCGTGATTACAGATGATTTCTCTAGCAACCCAAAATTGAGCTCTTTAACTCTCATTCTGACAGTATCTACATTATCTTTTTTTTAATGCAAGCTAACAGCTACTCTGAAAATGTGTCAGCTACGACTCAGAGATTGCTTTAACCACTTGTTTTGTTTTCAATATTGAAGATGATTAAGAAAAAGCAAAAATTCTCCCTAAAGATTACAACTACCACCCCTTCAGAAAAAAATAAAACAAAACAGCTGCTCCAGATGTTAAGTGAATTAAATGACAACAAAGATATCAAATGTACTCATCAAATCTTCAAAATAATGTCATCCTGATAAGGAAATAGGATCATTAAAATTAAATGATTATATAGAAATGAACAAACATCATTTCCAATATTCTAATTTGGATTTGCAGTTAACAAACTCAACCATGCTATTTCTTTTATTTTTAAATAAAGAGATTTCTTGTGACAGCATAATGTTCTCTTACAGAGCATGAGCTCTGAAGACAGACAAAACCGGTTTAAGTCACAATTCTGTAAATTATTAACTAGTGACCTTGCAGAAATTACTTAACTTCTGTAAACTCCACACTCCTCCTTTGTAAAATGGGCATAATAAAACTGTTATGGGATAATAAAATGTATATTATGGGAATCTGTGAAGAATTAACTGACACAATGAATGAAAGTGCTTAGAAAAATGCTTGTGACATAATACAGATGAATCAATAATCATTAGTCATATGTTTAGGTGCCATAAATATTAGCTATTATTATCATCACTTGACACACATAATTGACACATGTGAGACCTTGTTGCTATCTGTTTTCAATAGATCTTCAATCAAGAGCTCCTGTTTCCTACAACTCAAATGTAGAATTGAAACTTTTAAAGAGAAAAGCCCACACAGCAGCCGACAAAATATCAGAGAACATTTTCTTTCCCCAAATTGGGTGAACATAGGCATCTTCAAAATACCTGAGCTGGTGCTTCCCTGGTGGCGCAGTGGCTAAGAATCCGCCTGCCAATGCAGGGGACACGGGTTTGAGCCCTGGTCTGGGAAGATCCCACATGCTGTGCAGCAACTAAGCCTGGGCGCCACAGCTACTGACCCTGCGCTCTAGAGACCGCGAGCCACAACTACTGAGCCCGTGTGCCACAACTACTGAAGCCCACATGCCTAGAGCCCGTGCTCTGCAACAAAGAGAAGCCACTGCCATGAGAAGCCCATGCACTGCAACGAAGAGTAAACCCCGCTCGCCACAACTAGAGAAAGCCCACGTGCAGCCAAAAATAAAAATAAATAAAATAAATAATTAAAAAACAAAAAATACCTGAGCTGGAGTGAAATGGATGCCTTCCCTGACTCCCCAAGACAGAACTGAGCATTTCTTTTTCTGGACACCCCCAGTTCATACTTCTGTATTTCTAGTATATTTCACATATAAACATACTGTGTTGTCATTTACCTTCTTCACTGCTCCTACCTCCTGCTCAGCCAGGAACTCCAGGGGAGAGGAAACCGTCTCTTTCAGGTCTGTATCACCTACATCAAGCGCAGTGCCTACCAAACTCGAGGTGCTCAATGAATATTTAATGACTGACCAGGAATGAGAAAGAGAAAATGAAACAAATACTTACTGATTCCCTGCTGTGTGCCAGACCCAGAGCCAGGTGCTTTACATACCTATCACCTGACCCAGTCCTCACAGTAACACTGTTATTAACCACATATGAAAGATGGAGAAATCAAGACTCAGAGAGAGAAGTCAATCCAGGGTATGAAAGTAGTAAATGATGGCACCAGTTTTCAAATTCACATTGGTCGAATTCTAAAACTCTTATTCTCTCTATTCATCTAGATCAACCCGCCTTACAGAACGAACTCTCTTTGGGGAAAATGGAGGTAAACTGGAACTTTTAGGATGAAGACCCTCATCTCTGGGACCCTACAAGTGACTCACCCGGCCCCCTCTCTGATATCAGACATCAAGCTCCCTATCCCTTGGACGCTTCCCCTGAGTTTCTCGCTCACTGGGTCTGTACACCATGTCCCTTGACCTGTACAGTTTCTCTATTTTGCCTAAGCTGACCTCCCCAGATTTCAACTCTTAACAGCTTAAACCTGAGGTCTAAGGGAAGTCTTTGGATTCTAAGCTCTCCCACCAACCCTTGGTGGCCACTGCCAACCATATCCCATCAGGACATGTAATTCATTGACTGGTCTATACCCCAGGTTTTTACATAACACACAAGAGCAATAACGAGACTAATTGTCTAGGGGACTGATGAGCCAAGAGCCACAAATGCGTCATCACTCCCACACCATCACAGCTGATACACTTGTCAAAGGCAGTGTATCAGCTGCCTTTTTTTTTTTTTTTTTGCACAAACCCCATCAAAATGAGCATAAAAGACAGTAACACATGTCGAGGATCTCTTCATTAGTTTCACCGACATTAGTTTATTCATCCATTCAGTCATTTATTCAACAAATATTTACTCTGCAACTGCTACCTGCTGGTCACCATGCCAGGCAACGGGAATACGAAATGAACAAGACACATGGCCGCCCCTCATGAAGCTTACTTACATCCTTAATATATTGCCTGAGCGCTAACAGATGAAACGCGCCTTAGAGATGATCTAAACACACACTCCCAGTTTTAGAGGAAACTGAGACCCAGAAGTCAAACAGCTAGTAAACGCCTGTTTCTCTGCCATTCCCAATCGAAATCTCTTTCCAATACACCAGATGGCGCCCATCTGATGAGCAACATGTGAGCTGACATTTATTAGGCGCCATGAAAGCAGGGACATTTCAAAAGGCTTGGCATTCAGGGAATGGAGGGTTTTTTCCTTTTTCTTTTCTTTTTTTTTTTTTTAAGTCCTCAATTCCATTGTCAGCAGTTCCACCGGAATCAGTGGAAACTAATCTGACAGTGTGGTGCGATTTCTTTGGAAAGACAGCAGGAGCCATATAAATTTTTTAGAATGGGACTGTCATTATCATGACCATGTCCAGTCAAACATTCAGCAGGTGGCCGATGCTTCTGAGGGGTTTCAGTCGCCTTCCTTTGTCTCCTTGAAGGTGTTCATTGCGTGATTTGTTACTAGCAGAATTGTGTGGGCTGTCTTGAGAAAGGGGAACTGCTTTAAAAATAAAACTGAATAGGAAAAACCGAAAGACACTGGCACCCACTCCTGAGACGACAATGAAAAACCAAGTGCCGACCCTCAAAGCTGGAATCCCTCTCTGAGTCATCCTGCTCCTGTTCTGCTCTGCCTTTTAACTGCCTCTCTCCAACAGCCCTGCCCACTGGGGAAGGATTCGCCCATCGCAGCAATGCAGCTGCAAGTTTCTGCTCCTGTTCTCAACAAACTTATTTTAAACCTGCTGGTGTCAGGTGAATGGCAAGGCCTCCTCCTCGAACTAAGAAAAGAAAGAGAAACTATAGACATGGATGTGAGTGGGGAGGTGAGAGCCCTGGGGAGCTGATTCATAAGGGTTGAGAGCTGTTAGATATAATAAATGCCAGGCTCACGCTGCCAGCCACCAAAACGGGGCAATTTAGGAGAAAGGTAGGGAAGCATTTCCACCGACATCCACTCCAAGGTCATGGGACCTTCGTTGAAACAGTAAAGTCCCAGCAATCCATTGGAAGAATAATATGTAACATATATAACCATATATTTTATAAGTCCAGGCCTTCTTGCGATTATGATGATTAAGAAGGCCCCTAATTGGGTGTGGAGAAAAGGGAACCCTCCTACACTGTTGGTGGGAATATAAATTGGTACAGCCACTATGGAGAACAGCCTGAGGCTCCTTAAAAAAACTAAAAAGAGTTACCATGTGATCCTGCAATCCCACTCCTAGGCATATATCTAGAAAAGACAAAAACTCTAATCTGAAAAGATACATGCACCCCTATGTTCATAGCAGCACTATGTACAATAGCCAAGACATGGAAGCAACCTAAATGTCCATCCACAGATGAATGGATAAAGAAGATGTGGTATATTTATACCATGGAATGTCAGTCATAAAAAAGAATGAAATAATGCCATTTGCAGCAACATGGATGGACCCAGAGATTATCATACTAAAGTAAGTAAGTCAGACAGAGAAAGACAAATATTATATGATATCAATTAAATGTGGAATCTAAAAAATAATACAAATGAACTTATTTACAAAACAGAGATAGACTCACAGACATAGAAAACAAACTTATGGTTACCCAAGGGAAAAGGGGCAGGGGGAGGGATAAATTAGGAGTTTGGGATTAACAGATACATACTACTATATATAAAATAGATAAACAAGGACCTACTGTATAGCACAGAGAACTATATTCAATAGCTTGTAATAACCTATAATGGAAAAAAATCTGAAAAAATATATATATGTATAACTGAATCACTTCGCTGTACACTTGAAACTAACACATTTCAACTATACTCCAATTAAATAAATAAATAAATAAATAAGGCCCTTAACTCAAGGAGCTCATAGTCTAGTGCAGTAACTCTACAAGTGTGTACTTTAAAAGCATCCATGAAGCTTTTTAAAAGAGAGTTACCCAAGATCACCCAAGACCTTGGGTCATGGTCAAGGTCATTCAATGACCTTGAATCATTACGACTGTGATCAGGATATAAGGATCCGTATGGCAAGCTCTGCCAGTAATTCCAATGTGCCTTCCTGGTTACAAATCACTGGTCTATGGATGAAGTGCACACTCTTATAAGAGGCAGCCCTTCCTGCACATTCTCACCATGACTGCCACTGGTTCTATGACCTTGGGCATGCTATTTAACCTTTTGGAGCCTCAGTTTCCCAATTTGTAAAAATCAGCATGACAATAAAAATAAGACAGAGGTAACATTTTTAAAGTGTTTTCTAAATGTCAAGAATGGTGCTGGGCTTCCGTGGTGGCACAGTGGTTGACAGTCTGCCTGCCAATGCAGGGGACACGGGTTCGAGCCCTGGTCTGGGAAGATCCCACATGCCGTGGAGCGACTAGGCCCGTGAGCCACAACTACTGAGCCTGCGCGTCTGGAGCCTGTGCTCCGCAACAAGAGAGGCCGCGATAGTGAGAGGCCCGCGCACCGCGGTGAAGAGTGGCCCCCACTTGCCGCAACTAGAGAAAGCCCTCGCACAGAAACGAAGACCCAACACAGGCATAAGTAAAAAAAAAAAAAAAAAAAAATAGCCTCAGTCATTTAAAAAAAAAAAAAATGGTGCTAAGTGCTTTACAGTTTTTTTTTTTTTCTTCATTTCTTCCATAAAATAACCTCATCAGGTAGATGCTTTTAACTAATAGACACTAATGTAAAGCATTTGTATTAGTTTCCGATTGCCGCGAAAAAAGTTACCGGAAATCTGGCAGCTTAACCCGACCCCCATTCTTGAGCTCACGGTTCAATAGTCTGAAGTCCAGGCGGGCTCAGCGGGCTTCCTGGCTCAGGGTCTCATCAGGACAAAATCAAGGTACTGGCCAGAGGTGTTCTCATCCGGGGCTCTAGGGAAGAACCCACTTCCGAGCACATTCAGGTTGTTGGCAGAATTTGGTTCTCTGTAGTTGCATCTGTGAGCTGGTGTCACTTAACATCTTCTTGAGGCCGAGGTCATCCAGATCCCTTCTAAGGGGCCCCTCCATCTCTAAAACAGCATCAGCACTGCAAATCTCCCTTGTGCTTCGAATCTCTCTGATTTCTCTTCTGCCATCTGAGAAATCTCTCTGCTTTTAAGGGCTTGGACAATTAGATTATGCCCACCTGAATAATCTCCCTTCTTTACGTAAACTGCACACATAACATAGTGTGATCACTAGAATGGCATCTCATCATAGTCATAGATTTCAGGGATTAGGACATAATATTTGGGGGGGGGGGGCGGTGCCATTATAGAAATTTTGCTTAGCACAGAGCTATAGCCAACCAAGTGAGTGGGAAAGTCTCAGAGGTGCAGTTGTACATACTGGGTTAAAACTCCCACTCTACCATTTAGTATCTGCTTGCCTTTAGACAAGTTACTTAACCTCTCTGGGCCTCTCTGTCATCACAGTTAAGTGGAGGACGTTATCACCTAGTTTACATGGTATGAAGATTTACTGAAGTCCCACCTGGGAAACTAATGTTTGACACAGGAACAGAAATGGAAAGAAGGGTCTAAGACAGGAGATGTCATTTTGTGGTAATGATCACATTTACATATTGAGGATCGTGATGGGAATTAAACGTGATACTGCACCTAACAGGCCTAGTACAGGGCCTGGCTCATAGAAGGTACCTGATATACAATAGTTCCTTCCTTCCTGGATTTTATGTTTTAAATGGTGGTGTGTCATTTCATGTAAGTATCACAAATCCATGTCAGGTAGTGAGGTATTATTACCATTATTACCTATGTTCTACAGGTAAGAAAATTTCAAGTGATTTACTCAGTGTCTCTCATTAAATGAGAGCAGAGCCGGCCAAAGCTCAGACCTAGATCTGTCTTAGTCCCTAGCCCTGTGCTTTCCAACTAAAACTTTCAAAAAACAATCGCCCTGTGCGATGCTGAATCACGTCTGTTGCACCCACCACAGTAAGCACAATTTAATGGCCTGCATTTTAATCCCCTTAATGCTAAACTCACAGAATAATGTAGACTCATCACAATGCCAGCGTCCCACCCTCACCCTGCTGCAGTGTGCACAGTGCAGAACTGATAGCCCACTTCATTAGGAGGATACACAGAGCCTGTTAGCAACATCTGTCTAAATAGAAGCCAGCGTGCCTCCTTATCTCCTGACCTACACTTTCCTTAAGATGATTAACTCATACTTGGGGGCAGTGCCTTGGTATCTGGCTTAACATCCTGAGTTCAAAGGTATTTGGCTCTGGATGCTGAGAGATCACCCAGAATTCTACAGCCAAGAAGAGAACAGAATTGGACTGGGGATCCAAAGGCTTTTACAAAGCTCTTTAGTGCTCATTTGGCCTGGGGAGTCTAGTGTGTTTTCACTCTTTTGTTTATCCATTTGCATAGTAATTTATTCATTCACATGGGAACCCATTCATTCAACCTGTCACTTTCAACTTCGTCTTTTATCAGAAGCAGGGTGTTCAAAGGTGACTAAGTGAAGTCTTTTTTTTTTTTTTTTTAACATAAATTTATTTATTTATTTTTTGGGCTGTGTTGGGTCTTCGTTTCTGTGTGAGGGCTTTCTCCAGTTGCAGCGAGCGGGGGCCACTCTTCATCGCGGTGCGCGGGCCTCTCACTGTCACGGCCTCTCCCGTTGTGGAGCACAGGCTCCAGACGTGCAGGCTCAGCAGTTTTGGCTCACGGGCTTAGTCACTCCGCAGCATGTGGGATCCTCCCAGACCAGGGCTCAAACCCCTGTCCCCCGCATTGGCAGGCAGACTCCCAACCACTGCCCCACCAGGGAAGCCCCTAAGTGAAGTCTTGCTCTCAAGGAAGGAGCTCACCATCGAGGAGGAAGAGAGACGTGTAAAGGGATCATTACAGCAGGACAGGAGAAGTGCCACAGGAGAGCTCTAGAAGCACAGCAAAGGAAGAGACCAACTGTCAGTAGACATTTAACCAGCTCCCTGAAGGATGTGCACGAAGAATGTGGATAAGAGGGAAGGGGTAAGAGGTAGGCAAAGGGCTAGAATAATGAAACTACAAGGCGTGATTGAAAAATGGTGAATTCAGTACAGCAATAGCACACATAGGGCAGGGGACAGGGACAGCACAGGGAAAAGTAACCCACGAATGCTCTTTTTATGTCATGCCAAAGACTTTATCTTTTCTTCTCACTGCATAGGAAGTTAAGGACTGATTTTCTTCTAGAATGGGAAATCCTGCCATTCGAGAGTAGAACATACCACTCTACTCCCAGAGTAGGTCAAGCTGAAGGGGCAGAAAGCCAATGAAGCCTGATGTCATGTGTCCCGCCAGGTCCTTGGTCCCCTAGAGAATGTACAGGAGCTGGATTCCCAGAGCTGCCCCACCGGACTCTCTACCATGATGGAAACATTCTGTGCTGTCTGATAGGGTAGCCACCGGCCACATGCAGCTTCTGAACACTTGAAATGTGGCTGGTGCAACTGAAGAATTGAATTTTTCATGTAAATACATTTAAATTAATTAAAATTTAAACTTGCCACGTGTGGCAAGTGGCGGTTGTACTGGAGAACACAGAGTTAGAATTTCCTTGGATGTTTCCATCTCCACTCTCTCAAGTGCCCTAGCCCCCCAATATTTGGGGATGAGAGAGATTGTCCCATGCAGGGGGGGTCATTTCTGACACTTAACTGTCACTACTGGACTTGAATTCTTTGAGGGCAGGAACTGTCTCTTTTCTATGGGAGTATATCCAAACTGCCCAGCGTGGGCCCGGATGCGAGGAACGCCTGTTGAGCTGAAGCGGGTGCTGTCCAGATGAAAGGCAACCTTTCCCAACGGGGAGATAATTCATCTTCTCTTAGGAAAGCTTTACAATTAAACACAAACCACCTCTGAGACTTTTTTTTTTAATAGCCCAGAGGTAAGTCAGATTGGAAAATAAATGATCCCTGCTTACCTTTATCAACCATCAAAAAGAATTTCTTTCCTTCTTTTTAGCATCAGGGCTCTACACAAAGAAACAGGCAGATTTTCCTTCTTTCTCATAAGGTCACTCCCATTTTCTACTGCCTAACCCTAACCCTAATGAGCTAAGCAAAGACATTAATTATAATTTTTCTAATAGCCCTGAGTATATAGGAAATACTCTAAGAAAAAATAATAGCCCGAATAACTAGTGTTTAAGAGCACTTCACAGTTTATGAAACATTTGTCCATGCACTGATGGGTTTGATCCCAGCAATAGCCTTGTAAGTTTCTAATCATCATTCCCACTTTACAGAAGAAGTAAAGGCTCAGAGAGATTCTCCAAATTGTTCAAAGATTCAAAGCTTCAAAGAGGTGGAGTTAGATCTGAAAACCAGGTTGATCTAAGAAGCCACCTACTGTGTGCAAGGAAAACACTTTGAGCCAATGTAAAGATGAATTAGATGTAGATCTTGAAGAATGGATTAGATTTCAACATAAGAAAATTAAAGACAAGTTTTGCCCGTTCTGTTCTCCCTGCCTGGAGAAATACCTCCTCTTTTTTTTTTTTTTTTTTTTCTTTTCATGTACCCAAAAGATTATTTCATCCTGAAAGAACCCAGATCGACTAATTAGGTTCCTCTTCAGGAAAAAAAAATATTCCACCCCACTAATAAATTCTCTGCCTTCTGATTCTCAAAGACTTTTGCTGTTTGTCAGGTCATTTGTCAGTTAACTAATCAATTTATCCATCCATCCAACTAGCAAACTTTTAAGGAGCCCCTGTTGTGACCTAGTCCCTCCACCAGGAATTCATAGATGAGAAAGGAAACAGCCTTTATCCTCTAGAAGCTTACTTGTTTCTTGACCCTGATTATTTTGAATTGAACTGTTATTCATTTTTCAATTTCATTTGTCTACAGCACACAGCAAACCCCGCCTCCCAGCCATACTAGGCATGGCAGTAATGTCTTTATATATACCTATGACAAACATTTATTAATTTGTGATAGAAAAGAAATGAGAAACAATACATTACTATTTGCTGAGCATTTCTTAAATCCCTACACTTGATAAGACCTGGGTTGGGGGAGGAAGAGGGACAAAACAAATAAAAGGAAAAGGAACCTCCCTAAGGACTAGAGAATCTGATTAGGGAAACAAGACATTTATAAAAACAAGCTGAAATGTAATAAATCAAAGAAGAATACACTCAAAAAGGCAAATTTGAATCTCATACAACACATACAACGAACAATGGTTTGACTGCACATATTTATCAATCATCTACAATGTGCCATACACAGTGCTAGGTGTTTCGAAAAAACAGCTGAGCTCTTAAGCAGTCTTCACACATCATCTGACTGGACCCACCAACCCTAAAATGCCAGCATCATTATAGATGAGGAAAACCGTTAAGGCTCAGAAAATGTTAAGTGGACCAAAGTCACAAATAATTGGAGGCATCAAGACCCAAACTCAGGTCTTCTGACTGCATGCCCACTGTTGTTCCACTAGACAACACTGTCTATTTTTATGGTTTAACTAATGAAAGGTAAGAATGATGAACATAGGCTAGAATGAGCTGAGGAGGACAGGCTTGGAAAGTGAAGGATGGATATGATACTACTACGGAAATTAAAATTTCAGTCATTATGCTGCGCTTACCATTGCGGATTCAATGTCTGTGATTAAACCACAAGGCCAATTGCTATCAATGTTTGGTTAATTATATCGACCTTCCCTCTGGGATTAACCCTTGCTCTGGGAAAGGCCCTATTTAAGATAAACACAGACCTCGTGTCTTCTTGCCTCCCCTGGTAGGATTTTCCTAGCTGTGCACATCCAGGTATATTAAATAATGGACAACAGTTACACGTACATGTATTTGTACCATATATGCAACCACTAGCAGGGTGGATATGCTAAGAAAGGAAACTGAGGGTGGGATACAGAAATCTGGCAGAGATTATCTTATTCACCACTGCATCTCCAGCACTTAGCAAGGTACCTGATCCAGATTAGGTGCTCCATAAAAGTGTACTGAATTAATGAACTTAACTGCTTTTTTTTTCTTGTCAACTATCAATCAACACAATCTCTGTTGCACAACAGCCAAAAGGGATACACAAATACTCCATGTAACTGGGGGAAGGAGGAAGAGAAGGAATAAAACCCTCAGAAATATACTGTTCTATACTGTCATGACCTCTGTCAGCCTGCCCTTGCCTTCTCCAGTCCTTCTCTGAGACATATGACCTTTGTATGAAACACCCAGGTTCCAGCCTATCAAATAATTTAACTGTAAATTATTACATTTAAATTATTAAATTCTAACATCTATCAACCAGGGCAGAAAAGAGATCATCAGCCTCACCAGCAAGTAACCTCATCACTCACTAACCTCATCATCACTAGCAAGTAGGGCCTGGAATGGGTCATGTGGCCATAGACCTAATACCGCTGGGCTTAGAGTAGGGTCTGGACATCCAGGTAATAAGTGAGTTACTGTCTGTCTGTGAACTTGGCTAGAGTATAGGACTGTACTGCCAACTTGGTCTGCAGCTGCACTGTTCTTCATTGGAAATGAGAATGCCCCCATTTATATAGAGGCTTCTTCTGAGTCTAGCTAACCCTTGCCAGATCCTGTCGTGGGAATTAGGCCCTTAATCCCCTTACTTTGAGCTCTTGGCTGGGTTCTGCCATGAAAAGGATGCCATGGGGGTTTTTCCTTTAACCTGCAGAGCTTCAAACACCCATTGCTTATCCCTTCTGCGCTGAGGCCCCAGCTACCATATTAATCCCCTTGCATTCTGATACCAGCTGAAGGAAAGCCCATCTTTCCAAGAACTCGGACTATAGCTTGTTAATGCCTTCAGTCTCAGTCAAGTAATTTCCCTGAATTCCTATATCTCGATCTTACATTAAAGTTACAAAATCTCATAGAAGAGCCTGCTTGAGTTATGTCAACCAGAGGTTTGAGGGAGCTAGTTTTACTTTTATGATCTTTATATATATATATCTCTATATATATATATCTATATATATATATCTTTTCATGTACCTTTTTCTAGGTACTATATACGAAAAAGATATCACAAGTAAATGGTTATAGATTTATGGTTGAAATTATTAAAGCCCAACTCCAAGACCCTAGAAAAAAAGCAAACTTCAACTTACCCTGAACTTTTTCTAAGAGTTAAAAGCATCTTTACAGTTTTTTTCCCTTCGGGGATTCAGAGCATCTTGGTGACAAAAGCATTTTCAGGTGCTTCCCTTCTGCCTTTAATCTTCTAACTATGGGCAAAGGTGTCATAAAGGACTTTGCTTGGGCAAAGGCAGAGAGAAAGAAAGGGATTCCTCTGGAGTGGAAAAAGGGCCAAGGCCCTTTCCTGGGGGTGCGGTGGTGGGGTAGATATACATCAGGGAGCTACAGGAGGTGGCTGCATTTCTAAAGGAGGTGCTCAGAACACAGACTATCTCAGAACCTTTTGGCCCTTACAATTTCCTTATTCTTACTTCTCAAAGAAAAAGCCAAAACAGGAGGAAGAAAAATACAAGGACATACACAACGGCAATAGCAACACACATGTAACTCCTTGGTACGCCCCCTTGCTGGTTGCTTTATCATTTTTAAATATTCCTCTATGTAATTTAGTTTTTTCCCAACCTATTCAACATTTTTTTTGGAGTCACGTATTATTAAGATTCCTAATTTCTGCCAGCAAATACTAAGGTCAGGACCTTCTGGCCATTCTTCAAGCAAAATTTAACCTGCTTCTCACTTATAAAAGAGCCAAAAGTCTCACTAAGCATTTCAAAACATATCTACACAGAACTGTGTTTTTAGACTATCTCCATTTGTCATTCCCTAGAGCCACAATTCTAAACATCATAAACCAACTGGAAAACACTTCAAGGAGAATTTCATTCAGATCAGTATCCTTTGATCACTGTTATTCTGGCAGCACAATTCGTGTGCTTAGTAGACACTCAATAAATACTCATTAAATTGACTTGAAATGGGTTGTCGCCAGCTGCTAGAGTCCTAAACTGGGTGCTAGGAGGTTCTTTTGACTGAATTACTCTAGTTTATGTTTGAGCCATCACACCTGTTAATAGTACTAATTATCCACCCGCTAAATGGAAAAGATAAGATTGATCAGCCATGATGGATCAATACTTACGTGTTTATTGCTATTATTTTTATTTTAATCATTCTTAAGGGCTGCCTTACGTGGTGTAATTATGGCGGTCCCTGAAATCACTGTGAATGAATATAACAGCTGCGAGTACTTGGAAAAAATACATAGAGGGTTTGTGGTTAATGGTGCATCTCTCCCATGCACCCTCAGATGCACAGTAGCTTTTTCCAACACTTTTTTGCCCCCCAAGTCTGTGTTTTTTCCTTATGACTAAGCTAACCAAATTCTAAACACCCAGTAAGCTCCCAATAAGTAGACTCTGAAGCCGTGTGCATGTGTGCGTGTGCGCGTGTGCATGCACCTTTTGCGGGAAGGAGGAAGAACGTGGGGAATGGGGAGGGGAGGGTCAACCCCACTCAAAGCCAATGCCCTGGCTCCCCACCCCCCTTGTCTCTGCCCTGCTGCTCATTGTCTCCTCTGATCTTGAATCTGTCCAGTGTCTGACCTCTAGGGCTCCCATTTTGCATGTCAGGCTTGCCTGCTGGACCAGGCAGTTTTTGATGCACTGGAAATTTACTCCTTGGTCAGGTCCTGTCTTCCCTTGGGCCGCTGGAGAGGTCCACTGGGGGCAGCTGGATCCTGGCACTGCCTACTATGTCACATAAACAGTGGTGGTGGCATCCTCCACACCAAGGGTACAGACCAACCCTGACAACCGCACAGGAGCCCGGCTCATCATGGAGGCAGATGAAAAGGACATCAGCCCTGAGCGTGCGCCCTTCCTAAACATTCAGACCCAATCCATGCACATCTCCTGCTACTCCCCACCGTCACTTACCCCACGGCTTTTGTTTTTTAAACCAATCTTGAACATATTCCATCTTCACATTCCTCTTTTCCTTTCTCTGTGCTGTTTCCTCTACCTGGGATGTTCTGCCCATTGCTTTCTTAACTTGGGAAAAAGCTCTTCAGTTCCCCAAATCTACTTATTCCCTTTTTGTGCATCCTCTCTTGGACTGCTCTTTGGCAGAATCAGCTTTGCCATCTCTCAGCCCAATTTCATTTTCTGCCTCATGCCCTTTCAAAATCTTACATTTTAATTATCTCTTTCCATGTCTGACTGTCTGACTTCACAGTGAACTTGTCAAAGGCGAGGCACCACATTTTTTTCTTGGTATTCCAAACACCTAACACAGTGCTAAGCACATTCAGTGGGCACAGTAAATATTAGACATGTTTGAGAAAAGAAAAGAATGAACAAATGAATGAAAACAAATGGACCAATGAAGGAAAGATGGATAGACGGGCAGACAAGTAATCGAGACTCTGTTCCATGCCTTATAGTAGTATCACCAGCTAAACTGCTACTGGAAGTCACACATCACCAAACAAGTGGTAAAGAGCAGACCAGAACAAGGGCTGATGCTCTCCAGCTGAAAACTCTGTCCTGAGAGGTACAGAATGGTATTTGTTGCACTGTTACTCTTGACAAGTGAAAATAATATTAATTGCTCTGCAAATCAGACACAGGGACTGCATCAAACCTTCCTTTCATTTTCTACCCGTGGCTTCAAATAAACACCATCAAAAGTTACTTAAAATGCCCCAAGTCTTCACTTCTTCTTTTGTAAAATAATTTTAATATATAACTTGAAGTTATTTGGAGGACAACATGCTATAATTCATGTGACAGTGTAAAGCAAGGGGCTTATCACCCAGTAGCCAATAAATGTACATGGTCCTCCTTTCTCTTGTATTACCATGGGTTCTGAATCTAACTTGTCTTCTGTAGTAGTTTGCTATGGTAGAGATTGAAAGGTGCGCCCCACCCCTGGGTACACAGCTGTGCCACATTCCCAGCCTCCCTTGCAGCTAGGTGTGGGCTTTGACTGGATCCAGCCTGTGGAATATAAGTAGAAGTGATGACTGCCATTTTCAGGCCTGGTTTGTAAAGACCACCTGTGGATGCTCTTCTCTTCCCTTGGTCCCTTTTATTTGTTTCGAATGGAGACCAGCCCCAGGAAGGCCTTGGACCCATTTGTAGAAAATAGCAGGACCTCCTTTAGTCTATATTCCTCAATGACTGCATAGAAAACAGATGCCCACCAACCAGTTCATCTGCCCAGTACTGCTACACAAGCAAGAAGTTGACGCTGCTTTTTCTTGAGTGATTACACATTTTGGCTGAGTGGCTGGGATTCCCTAACTAATACAACTGCACCCTCCTTGAGGGCCAGATCCACAGCACTGAACACACCACAGAACTAGAACAGTGCTTGGCCAATGGCATATACTCACCTGACGCTTCTAAAAGAAAAGAAAAAAAAAAAAAAGAACAAACCCACACCTATATCAGCTAACGAATGTCAGTGCTAAAAATGTGTCCTTGAGTTTGAATTCATGGACGTTCCCAAAATTGACTATAAAAACAGTGTTCAAAGTATTATAGTTCCTGGCTTTCCTGCCCTGTAATTCTCAGCACATATTGATTTTGAAGCTCAAGTCTTTACAATTCCCTGATAATGCTATTCCTCAGAATAATGAAGCAGGAAGGTCCCTAACGCCCACAATTTTGCTGGGAGTGCAGGAACTGTGATTTTCTTTAACCACAGGTATCTGCCTTCGCTCAGGCCCTCATTATAGTGTATGGAATGTTATTTAATCTCCAATGAATCTTTCTCTAACACTTTTTCTCTTTCTTATGAAAGCCAGTCAAGTCTCTTGCAGATGCTGTGTTGCCTTCACTAACAGGCTTCCCAGGACAGTCCTCGCAATTAACCCACCTGATTTCTGCTGCCCCTCAACAAGGGAGGTATGTTAACCTCATGGTCCCCAGACATGGGCAGTGCCAAGTCAGACCTTCTCTAAAGGTTTCATGCAATGCTTCAGGCCTGAACCAATTATTCAATTGTCAAGGGTCTACTGAAGGCCTTCCAAGTGCTTTCTGCTGGTGAGGAATGTATGATTTACTTGTGAAATGCGACAATCAAAAAAGCACAGTGACTGAATGTTGATGTGGTCCTTAGACATATAGAGAAAAACATCCATCTTTTGCATTACGCCAATTTATCTACTCTATCATTTATTAGTTTATTGAGTCCTAGGAGCTGGAGCTATATCTGTGTATAAAACAATGTCCCCACTCCCATGTCCCATGAAGCTCTCAACAAAATAGTTCTATTTATAATTTGATCTGAACACGCCCTGCCTTTTCTGACTTTGTACGTGTTATCTCTCTACCCAGAATGCTTAGTGCTCTTTCCATCTAGCGGTACTCCATCTATTCAACTTCCTGCATCTGACAACTAGTATCTCCATTCAAAACTCTGCTCAGACATTTCCTCCTCTAGTATGTGTCTCTGATAACCTTTTTTTTTTCTTAGATTAAAACATGCCCTACTCTGTGAGTCTTGCAATAATTTTCTTTTTGCATTTGTCATTATAATTAGGGATGTACCAGTCTACCTTTCTCCAAAGGTGGCACTGGAAAGCAAGGCCTGAGTCTCATCTGCCTTTAGGTCCCCGGGCCTGGAATCGGCTGGCCCACAATAATTCAGCCAACGTTTGCTGTCCTCAACTCAACTGCAAAGGAGGAAGTCAAACCCCACTGAAACAGAAGTGCCTGCCCAAGACCACAGAACTGGTTGGTAGCAAAGCTGAAACTAGATTCATGCCCTTGCCCAGATGAATCAAATTCATTGCCATGGACCATGTGGTCTGCAGGAGTTTTGCCTGGAGACAAATGTTAGTTCCTCACCTCAACTGGCAGAATACAGTACACCCATCTGTCTAGGTTTGGTACTGTAATTATTTACGTCACTAATCTTTCAATCTTTTATATTCAAGGTTACAATTACTAAGGAATAAAAATATGTAAAACTAAGGTAGCACCTATACAAAGAACCTAGGAGAAAAGAGCAAACATATTAAAAACTATAATATTTATCTTCCTCCTTTTACCTCATTATAAAATCCTCTAAGTGCAAACTTAGAAAGTTCTTCTGGGGACTTTCCTATTGCCTAGCACAGAAAGCTAGGTTCCAATAAAGTCTATTTAAAACAGATTCACTTCAAAAATCTTTTCAAGATTTTCCATTTCCTTACATTATAGCAAAAATCTATAGCCTTTCATAATTTGTACTTGCCTATCATTGCAGAATAATGGGCCCACAGCTAAGATTCATTCACCAGCCAACAGTTTTTCACTAATTCATTTCGGTAAATACACTTATTTAGTTGTTTTTTTTTTTTTAACCTCAATAAATTACTAAATACTTCATATGCATAATTCCATGTAATTCCTTTAAGGGAAATGCTTCTATTCCTCATTTTACAGATGAGAAATCTGATATCCAGAGAAGTAAAGTAACTTGACTAAAGTCATCCAGACAGCATTGTTCAGAACCACGATTTAAACTTGGGTCTTTCTGGATTTAAAGCTTATGTTCTTTTTACCATATCAGAGTTCAGAAGTTGTGTGTGTGTGGTGGTGCCTTGGGGGGTAGGGGATGGATGAGGGGTAGCATTAATTGGCTGGAAAAACAAAATGTGGTATCACTGAATTTATAGAAAAATCATACATTATTTTAAATGAAGGCCTTGAGATGTCTAGTTGCCTGCATGTCACTCTGGGTCACCAAAAAACTCCACCACATCTTACCAATGTGAATGACTGTCCCATGAATATTCTAGTTTAAAAAGTCAACTGCGTGTATACACGTGAAATTTTTTTTGAAGTGAAAGGCCTTGCTGCAAAGCAGGGCTTTGGGGCTGCCAGCTCACAGGGCCATTTCTGAAAACCCAGTCATTGAATTGCCTTGACAGCATTGTTAATCACCAGTGTCCTTAGAACCTACTGAAATGTCGAGATTTATGAAATATTTTGTGAGCATGTACACAGCTTCATCTTCTACCCAGACGGCTCCTTTAGCGACCAGCCTTTTAAAACTGTCTAGCCTGCTGGAGCTGAATAATTTTGTAAACAAAGTATTTAAAGGTTTATCATGGGATACGACCAATAACCCCGAGAACACTGAAATGGCCAGGAAGAAGCTTAAACAAGCTCTTGAGGAGACAGAAAAAGACATCATTAGACAAGTGCTTATAACTGCTGCCCCCTTGATTTTCTCATTTTGGGACTTTTATCAGCTCAGCTTCAACAGAAAGCAAAGCAAAGCAAAAAAAAAAAAGTCTCCCCTTTTAACTTGCTTATTGAAAGAGAAAGGAAGTTCTTTTTCTTGCTGGTCCCTGAAACCCTTTTCTTCCAAACAAAACTTGCTGAGAGAAGTTTTCTTTCTTTCTTTGGAGACAGTGATTTTGGAAACAGAAAATGCTGGCCTTTCTATGCGATCAGAGGGTTTGGGAGGGGCCCGCATGCACTGACGCGGAGGCACTAATAGGGAATGACCTTTGTCACCATGAGCCCTCCAGTAGCCAAGCTCCACAGAAACCTCCCGGACAGCAGGCGTGAAAACTGAGAACAGAGTCGCGGGACAGGATCAAAGTGAAACACACCTGCGGCTGTCTTCTTTTTCCTTTAAGTCCTTAAGAGTAAATCACAGCCATTGTTACCCCAATATCAGTGAGTCAAAGACTTCAAAGAAGGGCTCTCTATAACTGAAAAGAGTAGATTTAATAATAGGGGAAAACTCCAATTATAGCCACTATAAAGATACGTTCATCTGTCCTTCCCTTATTTAAAAAAAGAAAAAAGAAACTTTCATCCATCGCTAGTTTTCAGTACAAACCTGGCCCACAGCCCATGTTCTCCTATTTAATTCTGCAGCAAGGTAGATAAAATGTCATCCAAGTAAAACCAGTCCCTGTAACCTAAGTACTGGGTGAAGAACTCATGCAGCTTACCATGAAGGAGCCGAGATGAGGTGAGGGCTCTTACTCTATCTGATTCCATTGATAATAATAACAAGCCTCATGGCTATTTTAAGGATATCTTTAAAACAATGAAGACTTGCATTAAGAAATATTTATTTCCATGAAAACAAAAAAGCAAAACACAACAAGAAATCAGTTTGACAACCTCCTTTCGGATGGATTCGATGTAAGGTTAACTGTTCTATTTTTTTTTTTCCAAATGTTCATTCATTTACGTACCCAACAAAAAGTTAATGAACATCTACTCTGTACCAAATACGACGTCTCACATGTCTAGTTGGAGAGATGGAGAAATATACTAACAATGAAAATATGCTGTGATGAGAAATACAATGGGTGTAAAATAAATATAGATGCCTGGGTCACTGAGAAGAAGGGCACCCAACCCAGGAGAATAGGGGCATTTATTAGAGGCGAAGTTTCAGGGCTGAGAGAGCAGGGGCTCTGTTTAAGATCCTTTCAACAAACAGCTGGGCATGGCTGGTGCGTAGTTAGGAATCAGGGGGAGCAAATGGCAGGCACATCATGAAGGGGCTTAAAACCATGCTAACCTGAAAGACCAGAAAGCAGGAGAGTGGCAGGACCAGTTTTGTGTTTTAGGCAGATGAGTTCAGACAGCCAAGGGCCAGGCGGATGGATGGATGGATGAAGGCTGAAGGGAGCCCATGCAGTGGAGCCCCTCGCCCTCTTTCAAATGCTGAGAAGGCAGCATCAGCCCTTTCATCCCTCCCTACTGCCACTGCCCATAAGAGGAGTGAGTGATCCGATCCTTGGGACTGGGAAAGTTGTGAGGAGTGGAGTGCAGCCCATCTAGGGTTCTGCTTCGGGATCTGCATAATGAGAGTAAGCACACTGGTTTCGGGCCAACCAGGGCAAGTCCTGCCCCTGCCCCTGCCCCTGCCCCTGTCCCTGTATGTGTGGGAGAGGAAGCAAGGGGAGGATGTGAGTGGAACACTGTCTTTACCCCCCTGACCAGCTGGGTGACTGAGAGCTCTGCAGACCTCATTTTGACTTCAGGAGGTCTCCAGATATAGACTTGGAGGGCAACGAGGAGGAGGACTGATTCCAACCTTAGATCTAAGCCACATGCTCCAGCCCAGCTTTGCCAGCAACATGCGGGTATTTTTATCTCTATCTGGTTCCCATGTCGCATTTGCAGTTGGCTCACAATGCAGAGGGAGAGCGGCACGGTTAAGCAACCCTCCCAAAGGTTCCCCAAGAGCCCAAATCAAACAAATGGCAGTGGGGGTGAGAAGGACAAAAAGAGATTCCAGAAATACTGAAGGTTGGATTTAGGATCTGGATCACCAGTAACTAACAGTAAATGATCTTTCAAAATCACCACAAAGCAAACATCTAAAACACCTTTCAACCGAAGAGGAAACCCTGGAATTTAGCACTCTTATTTCTGTATTTCTTGATATTGTTAGTGTATGTACTTTTCAGAAAAAACTTTCTTGTGTCGAAAAACATATTAAGATCATCTTCTACTCCCCATAATTTCAGTCTCTCTGATGAAAAATAATTGCTTTGAAGGGGGAGGGGCGCCATGTTTGGACACCCTTAGTCAGCACGTTACCTGATAGGACATTTATTAAGGATAAAACATTTCTTTTATCCCAATAGCTGCCTCAGCAGTTGTTAAGATGAGGAGGGGGAGGGGAAAGAAAGCCTTTATCATTTCCTGATCTCTCTAGCAAATTGCCAATTTATGCACAGAATATTACAAATACTGCTGAATTATTTGAGCCTGGAATTAATTTAGAGAATCTTCTCCTTCTTTGGCTGCCCAGGGATTTGGCTTATCTTTATTTGCTGAAGGAACCATGTCACTGAAAGCAGTCCCGGGATTATTTCAAGTGAATGAATAATGAAATTGCCCGGCTTTCTAATGGCTTCCAAATTCCATGGCTAGCTCCGGATGCTCTCGTGGGCTACTTCATCAGCTGCGTCCCCTCGCTGTGGGTGAAGCACACCCAGACTTGAAATAGGAGCTTCTGCATGGAGTAATTAAAGCCAGTGAGGAAAACCCAGTGTCACCAGGGTTTACTGAAGGCTGCTTTGGAAAATGGAGAAAAGATATTTCATCCTTCAGACAGCATCATTAAGGTAACACACACAAAGCAATCAATTACCAAAAGCAGCTAGTTTTTAATAATCCTTCACTAGTGTGAAATCCCTTAATCATCTCGGAAATCATTGCTCTTGCCAGAGGTAAGAATGTTCCAAAGAAGAGAGAGGACTTCTTGGCTTTAAAACACAATAAACAAAGGATCCAAATAAATTATTGTTTTACACAAAGTTTTCTGTGTACCACAGCTAACCTCCTAAAAACCCTCCACTCACCCATGCTGGTCAATTATGTAACCAGTAGCCATTTTGGACACTTATTTCCTTTTCTCATCTTCCTAAGCCATGAATATTTATTGTGGAAAACAATATAAATACAAAAATGAAAACAAAATACATGCTTAATCTACAAAACCAGAGTATACACATTTAATACTTGGACCATTTCACTCTAATAATTGATTCTTCTACTCCTACCCAAATACATACACACACACATAGATAAAATGGAAGATGTAGACACTCATTCTGCTTTTGCGCTGAGATCTTAAGTACCTTGTCAAGTCCTTCACCATTTAAAAAGAAAAGTATGGCATATGATACTCTATCTTATGACCATAACATAGAATGTAAGAGACTACTGATTCTTTTTTAACTACTGAATCCTTAACACTCAAAACAGTGCCTGGCAAATAGTAGGCACTCAAACAAATGTCTGATGAATGTATAAATGAAAGAGCATGGATGAACAAACAATTGAATGAATGGCCCTTCCCCTGAAAACAGTGAAATATTCAGCTGGAAAATCACACTGCTTCTCCAAGAAACCATTATGTCAGAAGCAGGCCCCATCACAATAATGTCTGGAGTTAATAAAGTGTGTGTCGAACCTGGTTATGAAATTGTCTTAACTCATTTTATTATATACTTTATATATATTCTCTGAAACCCAAACAACACATCTCTTCTAGCGTGATATGAAATATCCAGCTCCTCTGTTCTGTTAAAAAAAAAAAAAAACCAAGTCTTTTCTTTAAGGATATTCTGGTCTCTTTTCCAGTCTACTGACTAAATCAGAATGTTACCCCAGCATACTCACAAGCCCCTCTCATAATAGTTCCTATAATTCTGCTGAACTGGGATTTCAAGGCGTTAAAATAAACAGTTGTAAATATCTACTGATTAAGCATTAAACCTAAGATATCATAAAATTGCTGAGTTCAAGGGGCTGCCATTTCCCGACTATTCAGCTCTTTAGGTGCAATTTTGATACATTTGCCTTAATGTGCCATTTGTGAAATATATATTTCAAAATCAGCAGTGAAATGAAACCAACATCATTAATTCTACAAAAATCAGGGAACCGCCACATGTATTACCCTGCCCCGTGCAATGTTATCAGCATGTTACTTCCCGGGCTGGATAGTACAACTGCTCAATATTAACCCTCATTACTTTAAAGGAAATTTTACATTTCACATCCAAATTAATGGCTAACCTCAAGAGACTTATTATGTTTAATTACTTTTTATTCCTGAATCCTCCCTTTCTCCCTGCTCATTCTTTCCTTAAATCATAGTCAAAAACTTGAGGTGTCATCAGAGAGCACAAAAGTTGTTAAACAGTGAGTGCTGATTAGAACAGAGTCAGGATCTGGAACTTAATCTCTAAATTCAAGAGCAAAGAGTCTCTGAAGCCTACAAAATAGGTCATATTTGATCAGTTCAAAAAATCTGGCCAAGGACAAAATGTCTAGGTTCAGCTCCATGTCTAACATGCCATGTCCTTAAGCGAGTTGCTAAATCCCTCTGGTCTCCACATTCCATATTCATCCATCAGGGTCTCCCTGTGTCACAGCCAACTCCACACCCATGCATGCAACGGGTCCATCCGGCCCTGCCTTGGTCCACAGTCTTAGCTAGAACTGCTTGCTTGTACCCATCTGGCATCCAACTTTCTAGACATCACTGATCTTTTCAGATCCCGACCTCATGCCTCACTTCCTGTCACCTTGCTTTGACCTGACTTCAGAAACTTGGGACTTGGCATTAAGTTGTCCTTAGAAACCTAGGCTCTGGGCCCAGCAGTCTTTTTTTTTTTTTTAACATCTTTATTGGAGTATAATTGCTTTACAATGGTGTGTTAGTTTCTGCTGTATAACAAAGTGAATCAGCTATACGTATACATATATCCCCATATCCCCTCCCTCTTGTGTCTCCCTCCCACCCTCTCTATCCCACCCCTCGAGGTGGTCACAGAGCACCGAGCTGATCTCCCTGTGCTATGCAGCTGCTTCCCACTAGCTATCTATTTTACATTTGGTAGTGTACATATGTCCACGCCACTCTCTCACTTTGTCACAGCTTACCCTTCCCCCTCCCCGTGTCCTCAAGTCCATTCTCTATGTCTGTGTCTTTATTCCTGTCCTGCCCCTAGGTTCTTCAGAACCATTATTTTTTTAGATTCTATATATATGTGTTAGCATACGGCATTTATTTTTCTCTTTCTGACTTGCTTCACTCTGTAAGACAGACTCTAGGTCCATCTATCTCACTACAAAGAACTCAATTTCATTTCTTTTTATGGCTGAGTAATATTCCATTGTATATATGTGCCACATCTTCTTTATCCATTTATCTGTCAATGGACACTTAGGTTGCTTCCTTCCATGTCCTGGTTATTTTAAATAGAGCTTGGGCCCAGCAGTCTTACCTGAGTTTCTTTCACTGGCAATCAGACCTGGGATCAAGAGTCCCCAGAACGACTTCCCTGCCTCAAACCCTGTTCCTAACCTGAGATATTCCCCCGTCTCGACCATGGTGCCAGCTCCTGGGTTCTGCTGGATTGCCCTTCCTACCACCCCAATCTGCTCTAGGACACGAGCCAGACTTGAGCCCCTTCTTGGTGCCATGGTCCTGCCTCCTACAGACAGACTGCCCAGGTGTCATCCACACTCCCAGCTACCTCCATACTACGGACTCTTACCTCCATCCTCCAAATCCGTGCCCTGACAGCTTGTCTGGAATTCTGAGTGCTGACTAAATACTGCCTGAGTTAAAGCTCAAAACTATGCCGAGCATTTTTAAAATGTGTCTATGGTGGATAAGGTGCATGCATTAACTCTTTCACATATTCCCAACAATCCATATAAGGAATCTATTATTATTCCATTTTAAAGGTGAAGAAACTGAGATCAAGACAGATGACCCAGGGTTCCACTGAAGTGAAAATCAGAGTCTGGACTTGACCCAGATCTTTTCTGTACTGGCTGGATTCTTTCTATTTAGTTTAATTTCCTGTGGCCTCTGTAACAAATTACCCCAAACTTGGTGCCTTAATAAAACAGATATTGATTCTCTCAGAGTTATAGAAGGTAGAAGTCTAAAATCAGTTTCACTGGGCTGAAATCAAAGTACTGGAAAAGCTGTGCTCCCTCCAAAGGCCCTAGGAGAGAACCCTATTTTTGTCTCTGCCAGCTTCTGGTGGTTGCTGGCATTCCTTGGCTTCTGGCTGCATCACTCCTATCTCTGCCTCTGTGGTCACATTACCTTCTTCTATGTCAGTCTCCCTCAGTCTCCCTCCTTGAACAGACATTTGTGATTGCATTTAAGCCACACCTGGATAATCCAGGACAATCTCCCTACCGCCAGATCCTTAATTTAATCATGTCTACAAAGTCCCACATAAGGTAACATTCACAGGCTCTTAGGATTAGGACACGGGTCTTTTAGGGGGTCATTATTCACCTGTCATATTAGTAAACAACCCATTTCCAACTTCCATTCATTAAAAGCACTGGATTCCTTTTTTGGCATTGTGAATATAATATTAATATTCATAAGAGTGAACTTCCTCAGTTTCCAGAAAAACTTGCATGTATTTCTCACATCTGTGATCTCATATATTCTTCAAAGCAGCAGGAAAGCAGGCATTAGTCTGTTCATGTTACAGTATGGGAAATCGAAAATCAGGGGGACACAGATTTTCACTGAGGGTCACAGGTAAGAAGGGAAGCAGGTGAGGTGTGCACCCGATAAAGTGAGCATGAATGCTCCTCTGCCTGACCAATCATCATCCCATCTCCCAGACCCTTCTCCACCCCACCCATTCCCTTTCTTGCTTCAGGAAATGTCCTCTCTCCTGCATTCCAAGCAGCTAAGACGTCACCAGGGCACTCTGCGTGCTCTGTCTCTGTTACCCAGAGCAGTGCTGTTTGTCCTTCGTCTCTAACGCATCAAGATAATGATTTCAATGAGCTTTTCTCCCAAATTGCTTTCCTCGTCCATAAACTGCGTTACTTTTTCCCCTTGTAATTATTCTACATTTTTGTACTTTGAACTACATTTACCATCTGCTAGCTCAATTACGCAAATGATCCAAATCCTTTTGAATCTGGTTAAACTGCTCGCTTTCCCCTTCTAAAATCATCTGTGAACCTGGATGTGACACAGCGAGTCATAAATAGATGGATGTGGGAAGGTGGGAAGTGGGGTGGGGGAGACATGTCAGGATTATGTCAGGGACAAATGGTGCAGGCTCTGTGAGGGGAGTGAATTCTGGACCCACTGCCCCAGGAGCCCGGGAGTTAATTGTATGAACCTCCAAATGTACAGGTTCAGCACCTTCGACGTCTCATTTCCTCATGCTACAAAAAAATGAATTCTACTCTCTTGCCTCCTTGGAAGATTTTTGTGAGGCTTAATAAGATGATTTTGATTAAGCACCTCGGAGAGCAACACTATGTAGGTAACTGACATCTGGATGACGTCACACAGTAGCTGTCATGGAAAATGTAAAGTCCCTGTGTCAACATAGTATCCTTTGGTCTCTGCCTTCCCTGTGCAGGGTGCCCTTTGCATCCAGGCACCCCCATTTGACCTCTTCCAGTTCATGAACCATTCAGCCAACAAAAATATATTAAGCCCCAGCTGGGGACCTAATGACCACAGACCCAGCCCTTGCCCTCAGGAGACTCAGGGTTTGGATGTGAGGCAGACCAGTAAAGAGGTGACTGAAACACAGTGAAGTGAGGCCTGTAGGAGGGAAGCAGGAGATTCTAGAAGAGTAGAGAAGAAAGTTACCTAATTTAAACTGGGGCCAGCCCATCAGGGCATCGGATTTCGGAATGAGGAGTAGCTGAACTAAGTCTTAACCAGCGGGCAGGAGTTGGCCCTGAGAGAGAAAGACAAGCACCCCAGGCTGAGCAGACAGCACATGCAAAGACCTAAAGGAGGAGAGGACAGGGAAGGTTCCAGGAGGTTTGGGGCCCTACTTTTTCCTGGTGAGGAGAGGCAAGGCAGAGCGACAGTGAGAAACTGCAGAACACACAGAGTAAATGACACACATGTGAAGGCACTGTCACTTGTAATTTACTTGGGTCACAACGCAACTAGTGTGCAAGAAGTAATAAAAAGGTTATGAACCAGTTCTAAGAGAAATTCTTCCCCTGGCCAACTGCTGCCGATGATTTTGGGGTTTCTGTGACCCTGCTGTGGGATCTGGATGATTAAAAACAGACCAGGCCCTGCTGTGTGACCTTGGGCAAGTTATTAACCTCTTTGTGCTACAGTGTGCCCTTCCATGAAATGGGGCTCAAGCTAATAGCTATCAACTAGGCTTGCTGTGAGGATTAAATGAGTTACCATGTGTAAGGGCTCAGATCAGTTCCTGGATTACGGCAAGCATGCAATAACTGTTAGTTCCATTTATGACTACTACTCCAACCCTCCTCATCTGTTCCTATACACTGGCACACTCTGGTCCTCTGGTAGCCTGCTGCAGGCCCCTCCCCACCACCAGCAAGAAACACGGACTGCCTGGATTTAATTCTTTACACCTTGAAATGAATCTCCCTGGGATCTGGCATATATTTTCTCAAAGTGCAGATAGGGACACAATCAATATCAATCAATATTTGTTTTAGGGCTTCCCTGGTGGTGCAGTGGTTGGGAATCCGCCTGCCAATGCAGGGGACACGGGTTTGTGCCCCGGTCCGGGAAGATCCCACATGCCGCGGAGCGGCTAGGCCCGTGAGCCACAACTACTGAGCCTGCGCGTCTGGAGCCTGTGCTCCGCAACAAGAGAGGCTGCGATAGTGAGAGGCCCGCGCACCACGATGAAGAGTGGCCCCCGCTTGCCGCAACTAGAGGAAGCCCTCGCACAGAAACGAAGACCCAACACAGCCAAAAATAAATAAATAAATAAAGTTTTAAAAAAATTTTTGTTTTATAGCAAGAGGTGCTAGAGGCTAAAGAGTCCTTTCAGAGGTCTCTGAGCCCTTAACTCATTTTTTCCCTATATTCTGTATGACCTTCTAATGTTCTCGATAATTTGCTTATTTAACAAACGTGTTGTTTATCCCTGCACTCTGCTCCCACTAACTGAAAGCAAGCTCTACGAAGGCAGTGATCCACGTTTATTTTGGTGTATCCCAAGCAGCTAGAAACGTTCGTTTAAGTGTTGGTCTCAGCAAGAATCAAGCCTGCTTCCCATGGGAAGCTCCAAAGGCAGCCCTACCTCCGCAGACACACAGGAAGTGCTCCACACACACTTGCTGACTAGTGAATGAAGCGTCAGACACGCCATGTACCAGTAGGGTGACCTTGGGCAAGTCACTGCCACCTCAGTAAGCTTCAACAACCTTACCTGTAAAATGATAATAATACGCCCCACCTCACAGATCACTGAGCAGCCTAAATAACAAGTGAACACTAAAATTACTTTTCCAAAATGAAGTGCAATACAGAAATGTCATTGTTGCTCGTATGTATGGAATGACAGGGACGTGAATAGTCATTCATCATTCATCCATCCAGGACGTGCGTTGAGCACAGACACTGTCCTCACAGAGTTTACTGGCTTGGGGTGAAAGAAAGAAGGCTTTGGGGGAGGGGGTGGTTTCCAGTCAGTCAACAGAGGAAGTGACCATCAAAACAGATGGAATCTAAGAGTGCACGGCAGAGAAGGGAGGAAAGGACGCACCCAGTGAGGTGAGAAGCTATTCAATGTGCCGGGCAGCTTGTACCTGTTAATACTCAGAACCACTCCTGTCACTGAGCATTGCTATTCCCATGGCACCAAGGAGGAAACCGAGACTCAGAGAGGTTCAGTGACTTACCCAAGGTCACACAGCTTTATGTGGCAGAAGCCACATTTGCACCAGGCCTGCTGGACTGCAATCACACCAGATAACAATCATTAGGTAAAACAGTCCGAGAGAAGTTTGGTTTCTCCTGAGAGCTGTGAACAACACTGGTGCCACGTGATTTGGCACCTCAGGGCCCAGGGCCTGTGCTCCGGCCCCGGATGCTTCTTCCCAGAGCTGCCAACAAGGATGAAGACGGAGCACCAGACCCCAGACCCACAGGTTAGCCCAGGTCTACAGGCCAGCCACCAAGCAGGGCTGGCACTGCTAATGAGCTGGCAAGTCTCTGAGGGAAGCTTTCCTCCTTTTTTTCAGTAGTCAGTGGTTTTAGTCACTCAGCCTTTCAGCTCATACCCAGAGCTCTTTATAGAAAAGTCATTTGCATCTCTAAGAGACTCATTTGCATCCAGTCAGACCTCTGGGACTGCTCTTCCTCTTTGTAAGGTACTGAGCCCATAATGTGAAGTGAGCATCCCAGGGCCTCTTCCTCCAGGTGCAGGGGGCAGGGGCTCACCATCCTCACATCCCTGCCCCCAGACCAAGTCTAAGAGAGAGGGTCCCTTGGAAGTGCTCTCCGATACTGGAAATATGGGTCCCACGCTCCAAGAGCACCAGGGCAGGCCCTGGGTATAGGGCCCAGGCTCTTTGCCCTATACCACAACAGGCAAATTGGAGACATCAGGAATACAGGCTCCTATTCTGGCCGGAGAGAATTCCTTCTTTTATGCTCCACAACTGTTTTATATATATTCACTATAAATATTTATATATCTTCTGTATTCACTTCTTACTTTTTCTCTCTGTATATCTCTGTATCTCTGTATCTATCTATATCTTCATATATATGCATATACATACAATATGCAATATTTTATGTATATAATGTATATATCTTCTGTATATATCATATTCCTCTTAGCATTTTGCTTTAGACCCATCTGTTCATATGTTTCCTCTCTATCCTCCCACCAACCAAACTATGAACTCTTTGAAGGATAGCAGTCTTTTCTGTACGCCAGTAGCTGCCCCCCATCATAATGCCTAACATGTAACAGACTTAACTCATGAAATATCTACTGTTCACCTACTAGGTGCTGGGGACTCTTCTAGGCACTTGGGAAACTTCGATGAGCAATACACACAAAAACATTCCTGCCTTTGTGGAACTTAACATTCGATCAATACACAGGAAACATCATAAATAAGTAAATATATGATTACTTAATGAGGTCAATAAATGAATGAATGATAAAGGCTGGGTGCCTGACCTGCCTCTGATCCCTTTCCAGCTTGATTATGATCCCATTTTCAATCAGAAACTTTACACTGGCACTATAATTTCCAAGGCATATCTGGGATTTTACCTGATTTCACATCAGTTCTGTGGAGAAGGTAATCATAGAATCATGTGCCCGATTTTGTGGAGAGGGAGACTGAGGGTAAGAGCCGTCCTGTGCCTTGAACAAGTGGAACCCCTAGAGAGTGAGGACCCCTGAGCACACAGCTTAAACACTGAGGGCAGGTCTCCTGATCTCCCCTGACCCTGACCCCCAGCCTCCCAGGCTCTCAACCATGTGGGTGTGGCTGAATGTCCTGTTCTCAAAGGTGAGGCAAAGTTCAGATTTACTCTCTGGCATTTCTCTTTGATCCCCAGATGTCTTGGCCTCAACGTCTTTCTTTCTTTCTTTTTTTTTTTTTTAATAGATCTTTATTGGAGTATAATTGCTTCACAATACTGTGTTAGTCTCTGTTGCACAACAAAGCAAATCAGCCATATGCATACGCATGTCCCCACATCCCCTCCCTCTTGAGCCTCCCTCCCATCCTCCGTATCCCACCCTCTAGGTCACCGCAAAGCGCCGAGCTGATCTCCCTGTGCTATGCTGCTGCTTCCCACCAGCCAACTATTTTACATTCTGTAGTGTATATATGTCGATGCTACTCTCACTTTGCCCCAGCTTCGCCCTCCCACCCCATGTCCTCAAGTCCATTCTCTATGTCTACCTCTTTACTCCTGCCCTGCAACTAGGTTCATCAGTACCTTTTTTTTTTTTAAGATTCCATATTTCCATATATATACAGAGAGAAGTCAGAAAGAAGAAAAACAAATACCATATGTTAACATCTTTCTGATCACCCACTCTATCTCTTCCTAGCTGTTATCAACAATAGTCAAGTTAGTAACAAACTTGATTTTGTAACAAAATCTTGTAACAAATTAACAGCTTATGTATGTACAGTCTTTTTCAGTTTCCAAGGAGTTCTCTAACCTCATTTGATCCCTGGGACAAAAGAAGTAGGAACAGCAGAGACCCTCAGAAGAAAGAAGTAGGAACAGCAGAGACCGTTGTTGCTGATTTCATTTTGCACGTGGGGAAACAAACCTATACGAGGGAAGATGAGACTGGCCAGGGTTTGTGTGGGTGCTGCGTGGCAGAGCTGAGATGGGATGCCACGCCCTTCTCCTGTTTCTGCTGGCTCCCCTCCTCCCACCAGCCCCACACCCAGCCCCCAGGCATAGTGGATTTGCTCTGAACAACTCATTCAGCACCTCCCAAGCCCTGCTCCCTTCCAGTGAGTCAGCGGCTGCCATCCACGCACATCTTTATGCAGATGAGACTCTCGCAGGATGTGCGTTCTTGTGTGGAAGCCTGTAAAATCTATTTATGGACCTAATTGTCAGTTTTCATGAGTGACAGGCATACAGTGCTTTGACTACCCAGCCTAATGTGTCTGTATCTGACATTTTAAATAGAATTCTCTCTTCTCCTCTCTGTTCTTTTAGGAAGTAATTTGAGAGAGCAGGTATTTTTAAATTCATATATCTTTAATTATATCTACACAACTGTCAGAGATTAATCATTTCCTCAATCTGCTTCTTCTTAAAGGAGAATTAGGAACTTAGGAAATGCTGAAAAGAGCTCCAATGGATAGGCTGTCAGTAACAAAGACAGTCGCAAGCAAGGGTTTCAGCTTCAGTCAAGTTCAAGTTCTTGTAGATTAATTTTGCGCAACGTCTCTATGAATTATTGAGAAAGGAGCACTCGTGGACAGCAAACGTAAATAGATCTACACTTGTAAACCAATAGAAGGGCATGTGACAGACTGGGAGCAAGCTCTGTGGGGAAATACTCCCCTGGCCCCCAGAGAAATAAGTAATAGGCCCCAGGTGGTATCCATGTCTTTTAACCCCAAAAGAAAATCTCACCTTCCCATGTAAGCAAACTCAATCTAGAAGCTCGAGGTCAGGGAGGACTTCACAAAGAATTGCATCCAGCTCTCCTGCTTGGTGCCAGAACTTCTGCTGAAATAAAACTCATTTAACAAAGATTTCCTCTATGCCTGTTGGGTGCCAGGCATAATGCCGGACAGGGGCACATGCTGGCCACAAGGCATGGCCTCTAGAATCAAGGGGACCACAATAGAGAGGGAATAAAAAAACAAGCTTAGAATCCTCAGCAGACAGTGGAGGAAGGCCATTGAGGGATGCTTGTCTACTGCCATCAGAAAGAAGGAGAGGCAGGCAACTGGGCACAAGCCCTCCTGCTAACCAGGTACGTGATGCTGGGCAAGTCCATTTCTCTTTCTTTCCCAGTAAAATGGCATCAGTACTATTTTCCCTTTGTGAGCATCACACGAAATCTGGCTTTTGTTTCCTATGGCTGTCTCATCTCCCTTGCATAAACCCTGTGCCCCTGCATCCCGAACTCCTCACCATCCCTCCAAAACGCTGTGATTCCTTATGCCTCGACACATGCAGCATCGAAAGCGGCTCATGCACGTCTTCCTTTTGTTTAATAAACTCCTGATCAACTTTCAGGATCAAGCTTGAATGCCACCTCTTCTGTGAAGCCTTCCCCAATCCCCCGCGTGCATTTATCATTCCTCTAATCCCTGGTAAATACCTTCATGAAGGTGTGTATCACACTGAGCTATAGTCACTGTCTATTCTCACAACCAGCTTGTGCCTCAAGAGAGAAATTGTGTTTCAAATTTTATTTCTTCAGGGCTTGGCTAGTGACTGGCCCGTGGTAGACAGGTATTCCATCAACTGCTGTTTAAATGAATGCATAAAGAATTAATGGATAAATGATCAAATGAATGATGCGTAATACGTGCAAATACCTTGTAAACTGTTAACAAAAGAAGCTACTGTTTAATAAACGTTTACTATGCCCCAGACACATAGGTACCTGCATACAATTTCAATTAACCACAACAACTCCACAAAGTAGACTTGTTTTTAAGTAATTCATGGCACCGGTACTGGCCAATCTGAACTGCTGCCAGTGACAGACAACATCAACCTTTTAGAAACTGTAATGGGCTAAATGGCAGTCCCCCAAATGATCTTTTTCATGTCCTAATCCATGGATCCTGTGTATGTAACCGTACTTGGAACAAAGGTCTTTGCAGATGCATTTAAGTGAAGCATTTGAGACAAAGAGATTGTTCTGGATTATTTGGGTGGGTCCTAAATCCAGTGACAGGTGTCCTTATAAGAGACACACAGAAGGGAAGTGAGGACAGAGCAGAAAGAGATGCGGCCATAAACCAAGGGATGCCAGCAGCTGCCAGAAGCCAGAAGAGGCAAGGGACAGATTCTCCTCTAGAACTTCCACAGGGACATCTTGATTTTGGACTTCTAGCCTCCAGAACTGTGAGAGAGTAAATTTCTGTTATCTTTTTAAGGCACTAAGTTTGTGGCAATTTTTTACAGCAGCCTTGGTAAACTAATACAGAGAGTTACTTTTATCTCTGTTATCAAGACAAGGAAACTGAAGTTGAGAGAGGAAGGGTTTTCCCCAAGGTACCCAGCTATCCATCATCCATCGGCAGAGATGAGATTCAGATCCGGGCCTGTCCTACTCTGAAGCCTTTGTGCTCTCTGTGATGTCATGATTCTCTCAGGGGCAGCCTCCCTAGAGAGACACCTCCTGAGGTTCTCCGTGCAAGCTCTGATGCATACAGATGCCCAGGCCCTACCTGTGGAGATGCCCACTCACTGGATCTGGGGAAGGGCCACAGCACCTGTGTTTTTGGATAAACACTCCAGGTGGTTGTGGTACACGGTACGGCTGAGAAAGGTGGGGTTTTCACTCTCACAGTCCTGCATGAGTGCCCACTCCAAAACACACATCGTGTAACACACAAGGCAAACTCAGAAGAATGAACCAAACCCTCAACTTAAAAGCTGAGCCTTGGGACTTCCTTGGTGGCGCGGTGGTTAGGAATCCACCTGCCAATGCAGGGGACATGGGTTCGAGCCCTGGTCCGGGAAGATCCCACATGCCTCGGAGCAACTAAGCCCGTGTGCCACAACTACTGAGCCTGTGCTCTAGAGCCCGTGAGCCACAACTACTGAAGCCCTCACGCCTAAAGCCCGTGTTCCGCAACAAGAGAAGCCACCACAATGAGAAGCCCACCAAAATAAATAAATAAATAAATTTGTTTTAAAAAAAGCTGAGCTCTCCATTTTTTCCACAGGCATCCCTGCCACCGCACCCCATGCTGCTACACCATTAGGGAGTAGATGCGGGTCAGGGAGACAAATATATGGGCTGGTTCTAAACCAAAGCCATTCTAACTCCCCAAAGGGTTTGTTAAATCATTTCTAATTCCAAGAAGCTGAAGTAAATATTTAACATTTGATTCCTAATCCATAAGTATTTACACGTAGGGATTTCCCCATGTTTGACAAGCCCACCAGAGGTTGTACAGCTTGAGTGAGTGTGACTAATGAAACCTTACAATCCCCCATGCCAAAGTGGGGAACATCTGGCCACTCTTGTAAGAGTCCTGATGCAGGGAACAGTCTGTGTGTGCCCGGGGTACAGTCATGATGGCTGAGAACTGCTAAGGGATTGAGCTTTGAACAGCCAGTTTAGGGAAGGAGAAGAAAGAGTGACCTGCCCCCAAACCCCCCGCCAAAAAGAAAAGAGGAAACTGACCATGTTGCTAGAGTAAGTATCTTCCAAAGGGTTCTGTGGTATTTTCTATTTATTAACTTCATGATAATTAACATTTAAAATGGGCTTCCAAAGTGAAAATAGTGATATAATTGCACTAGAAAATTCACCAAGAAATTCGCTTTGAATCTTCCTTTAAGAAACCTGGAATAACTGGAATGATGTTAGCAGAGTCAATCCATCCAACCCATTCAGTTGAGATATCTGTATGTATACATAAAACTTTATTATGTTTACTTATGTTATTAAATGTGAGGCATCCTGCTAGGAATTGAAAAATAAAAAGACCAGGTTCCTTCCTTGAGAGGTTCTTACTCTCTTCCTAAATGCCTTGCAATAAAAAAAATTAAAAAAAAAAAAGAATTGTCACTTCTTAAATACCTACTATGTGCCAAGCCCTCTGTTAGGTTCTGTTCATATATAGAATCTCCAATTCTAAAATCCCCATTTTCTGTGTGAGTAAAGAGGCTCTGCGGGTTAAGTAGCTTGTCCAGAGTTCTATTTCTCATATAGTGTGGAGCCAGGTTTCAAACAAAAGATCAGTTAGGGGCCAGTCAGACGAGCAGAGCCCTTGCCAGCTTTTCAAAGAGGGAATTTAATGTGGGGAACCCTTACAATGGTGTTGGAAAAGCTGAAAAGCCAGGGAAGAAGGAAGTGATCCGGGGATTAGCGAGAGCAGGAAGCTGCGACCAGCCCAGGGGTTACAGCCACAAAAAGAGAGGAGGTGCTGTGACCAGAACGCAGGAGATGGAGTCAGCGAGAGGCGGCTGGAACTATGGCTGGGTTGCCCTAGAAGGCTGCAGCCATCAAGAGAGGAGCCACTGTCCTGCAGGACCTGGATCCACGGAGAAGATGCAGGGACGGCCACAGCCAAAAGCGGAAGCAGAGGGACGGGGAGAAGCGCCCCAACCTCTCCCCTGGCCCTGCCCTCCAATCTCCCTCCAGGGCCTCCTACTGGCTGAGCCCAGCCAAAGCCCCAATGTCTGCAGAGTTTAGGGAAACGGAGTTTGCAAGGTCAGCTCCCTGGGGTACACAGAACACCCTGCCATGCACAGGTAGAGAATGAATGTGAGAGCAAACCGGCACGTGATCAGGATACCAAGACCTGTCTTACTTCTCAGCCCCTGATCCTGCTGACAGAAGAACGCTACGCCATCAGAATAAGCTGCGATCCAGTCTTGACGATGCCACTGTTCACCGCGTGACCACAAGCAAGCCACACAAGCCCTGTGCCTGTTTTGGAAGAGCATCCTGGACTTGTTATGCCTGGCCCCGCCACTCACAGAGCTGATCTGAGGGCCAGGCAGGATGGCCTAGACAGTGGTGCTTTGTTGACTGTGAGGCCCACGTGTGCTTCTGAATCACACAGCAGGTTTTCTTTCACTTAACAATACCATATATCCAGACTCAGCCCCTCCTCCCTTCCTCCGGGATACTCCCATCAGCCACTTACCCTGAGATGCCCTTTGCTCTGCCCCTGCTACCTTGCTCAGCTCTGCTCTTTCCAAGGATATTTTCTAGGGGCTGGAGAAAGGAGGAAGATTTCACATTAGGAAGTGACTGGCTGGTAGGGGAGAGGAGGTTAAGGGGGGACTGAGGCTGCTGCCTGGTAATCCTCTCCAAGTCATGTATGGCAAGAGGTAGCAGACAATCATTTCTTGTGACTGAAACAAGATTCAAAGGATTAAGGGGTTTTCAGTAAAGAAGGGTTGGCGCTCCGTCATGAGAATTGTAACAGTCAGGCTGCTGAAAAGAACAGCTTGCTAGGTGAAAGTCTGATAATATAGCCTAGGACGCCTGTGAAAAGCCTGAGCTCTTTCAGGGAGAAAGGCCAAGGAAAGGGCAGAGCGCTGGGTGTCTGCCCAGGAAAGCTGTTGTCACATCCCAGACAAGCCTGTTTGTGAACCTGCCTGCTGCCCCGGGAGGTGAGGGGTTACTGCCTGAGCCTTCGAGGTCTTCTACTAAAGGTGATGGCAACACCCACCGATTCTCAAGCACTGATCCCAGGCACGTGGCTCTGCATACCATCTCATACTAGTCGTCACCCTGTACGGCAGACAGAAGTATTCTCATTCAATAAATGAACAGACTGAGACATGGTAACAAGCACTTTATTTAAAGTTACTCCAATAACAACAGAAGTTACTAAGAACAACTATATTTGTTGAGTACTTACTACACACCAGGCACCATGCTAAGTGCTTCACAGTTAAGCCCCAAACCATAAGAGATACTGGTCTTCTCAATCAACAGTGAAGGACCAGGATCTGAGAGAGGCTGAGTAAGGGGCTTGTGTTTACCACGTTCAGAAGTGTCAGAAGCAAGATTCAAATCCATGTCTCTCTCCCACGAGAGCTCTTAATGACTTTTCATCATTGCTTCGTTCGTTCGTTCACTCAACAAATACTTACTGGGCACCTGCTATGTGCCAGGCACCGGTGGCTGCACTACAATGGACACAGCAGAGTCCTCAGGAAGCGGGCGCTCTCCTCTGTGACACCGCAGTGTGCTGGGGGACAGGTCCTCCACCAACAGGCGTGGAGCACCTTAGCGCCAGGCACCACACTTGGCCCTATCACACTGTTCCTAAGTGGCAAGGCCAGTGGGAAGGTCACACCTGTGCTGTGCCCTCCACTAACACCCTGCCTCGGTCTCAGCCCCTCAGCTCTCACGGGCAGGCTCTGGGGTGGGTATTTGGCTGAGGGTAGGGCGTGAGCCCTGGGTTTTGAAGACTTTTCACTCCAAGACCTTTAGGTCAGTCACCCAAAGTAAAATGAAACTTGGAAAAAGCTAAAGCAAAAATGCCTTTGTAAACCCTTCCTCAGAAAGGTTAAACCTGACACCTTCCAGCTGGTTTAAGCAGCTCAAGAGATACTGAGTGAACAGTTGCCAACTCAGCTCATTAGGTCTCCCAAGTTTTCATCTTTCCCAGGCTAATTGGCATCAATGGGCGGGGCACTGGATGGCTACCAGGTGGTGAGCTGCAGCAGGCTCTTCAACATTCAAAACCGAAAGAGTTTGGGATCAAAGACACAGAACGTGACTATCCATGAAAAGTGGCGGTCCCGTCCACGCTCTGCTCCTGTCCTCACGGATGTTTAGGGCATCTTGGCAGGAGAGGGCTGGGGACAGATGTTTTTCTGCCCAAGGGACCATTTCGTGCTGTCACTAGGAAGTATTTCTCATTGCGCGTTGCAATTATGTGTCTGTTTCCCCAGTGATACTCAATTCTGTAAACATTTACGGAGTACCTACTGCATGGCAGGCACTGGGCAACCAAAGGGGTTTGCAAAGAGGAGCTAAATCCCATCCCTGCTCGCTAGAGGCAGGATCTGATGGGAAGACAGACACGGGTTGAGGAAAGTGCAACACAACCTGAGAGCTAATGCAACAAAGGCCAGAGCCCAAAATCCAAGTGGCGCAGGGAAGGGCCTAGCCATCCTTGTTCCGCTGGTCCAGGAAGGCTTCTTGGAGGAAGTGACATCTAAACTGAATCTTTTTAGTAACCGTATGTATTCAGCCCATGCCTCTTTACTTTGCATAGTGATCCCCTCCCATCACCCACAGGGAGGGCTGTAACACCTATTGTCACATTATATGTCCCTGACTCTTGAAGAGATCAGGGGTGACCACCGTCAGAAATGGGCAAGCTTTACAGATTTTCTTTCCCCAGAATATCTGAAATTGAGATCCTGTGACTCAGTCTTAGTTGGGATCTTGAATAAAGATCCAGTAAAGCTGGCCATGAGCACAGTGACCAAGTCAAGCCTGCTGCATTGGGGGGCGCAGCTGGGGGGGTGGGGAGCAAGAAGTAGGGCTGAAAAAAAGCAAAGGAAAATAGCTCTGGAGAGACAGGAGGGGGACACATCAGTGTCTGGCTTCCCAGGGCGGGGCTCATGCGTGCCCTCAGGATGCCCAGCCTTCCAGATTGCTTCTTTTATGAGTAGGTTCTATTCCAAGCAACAAATGATTCTGGAGGGCGGCCAATGTGAAGGCTGAGCAGGGAGCCGTAAAGTAGCATGGTGTGCTTGGGGACCGACAGGTGACGCTGGAGCGCTCAGCTGTGACCTCCTCAAAGGCATGCAAGGGGCAGGTGGTGTCTTCCCACCACCAACAGCACCTCCAGCTCAGAGCCAGGCAGCGGTGGATGCGTGCACATGGCCTTGCACAGTCCACCCCTCACAAACCTTAGGGTCCCAAGGCTCAGCATGATACACGGGCTTTGGTTTTCTCATGGTCACAAGAGCAGCAAACTAGTGTGTTTTTTATTTATATATATATATATGTATGTATGTATCTCCAAGCATGCATATATATCTATATCTATATCTATATCTATCTATATGTATGCTTGGACATTTATACATATGATTTCATTTGGTCTGAATTATCTCCCTGAGAGATGGGTCCTAACACTTCCATTTTACACATATGGACACGGGGGCTTAGAGAATTGTAGAAGGTGCCCAAGGTCACATAACTTAATAATGGCAGAGCTGTGAAAGTTCAATTTGTAATTCTGAAGACATTAACACAACTACTAGGCTACACTCTAAAGAACACTTGCCTCACTGGTTGTGAAGGTTGACGGAGTTGACTTAAATAAGGCCCTGTGCCCGCTGGCCATTAGAAAGATGTTCAAGAAATGTGACCTCCCGGCCTTCCTGGCAACGGGGAGTGGTGGGGACAGGGATTAACGGGACGGCCATTCTCCTTTTTTGTGTGTGTGGGAAGAACACTGGGTACTAAGAGCGCTTCCTTCTCAGGCTGTCCATCTCCTCTTTTTTTGGTCCTTGCAGGCTGTGAAAGGGCAGAATGTTCTGGAACTTGTTGGACTAACTGGCCAGAGAATCTAGGACCCTGATCTCACTGAGCTTCACCTTTTACCCCACATTTACCCACCTTTGTCTGAGGGTATAGGGTGACCTGTGGAGAGGAATCTGAATGCCTGATTTGCACGAAACGGCGGCTAGTTGAAGAAGTTAGAGGGAAAGTCTCATAGCAACTTTTGTATCAGTTTGGTGCAACGTGGGGGCCATGAGAATGCATCTTGCAGACCACCAACTGCAGGGAAAGAAACAGACCCAGTGCCCCAGCGGCTGCACTCAGAAATCCACTAAGGAGAGCAGTATGGAGGTTCCTTAAAAAACTAAAAATAGAACTACCATATGATCCAGCAATCCCACTCTTGGGTATATATCCGGAAAAGACAAAAACTCTAATTTGAAAAGATGCATGCACTCCAATGTTCATAGCAGCACTATTTACAATAGCCAAGATGTGGAAGTGACCTAAATGTCCATCAACAGATGAATGGATAAAGAAGATGTGGTACATATATACAATGGAATATTAGCCATAAAAAAGAATGAAATAATGCCATGTGCAGCAACATACATGGACCTAGAGATTATCATACTAACTGAAGTCAGACAAATATCATATGATATCACTTATATGCAGAATCTAAAAAATGATACAAATGAACTCATTTACAAAACAGAAACAGACTCACAGACTTAGAAAACAAACTTATGGTTACCAAAGGGGAAAAGTGGGAGGGGGAAAGATAAATTAGGAGGTTGGGATTAACATATACACACTACTATATATAAAATAACCAACAAGGAGCTACTGTATAGCACGGGGAACTCTAGTCAATAGTCCATAATAACCTGAAAAGAATCTGAAAAAGAATGGATATATGTATATGCATAACTGAATCACTTTGCTGTGCACATGAAACTAACACGACATTGTACATCAACTATACTCCAATATACAATAAAAATAAAAATAAAAAAAAGAAAGAAATCCATCTACACCAAGACTATGCTTCCCACAAGCTGTTCCCAGCCAAAGATGGAGCAGGGCAGGGATACTCTGGCAGGCCCATTCCCAGGAGACACAGGACTCCTTTGATGAGTGACTTTGGTTCAAGGACTCTACAAAGACCTTGTGGATGTCTAAGATGCTTCCACCCATCCTTTCTTCCTTCCTTTCTTTCTTTCCTTCCCTCTTGCTTTCACTCAGGGTCAAACCTGCATTATGGTCTGATGGCTCCCCTAGGCTCTTCTGGCTCCCTCCCCATTTTTTCTCCCAGGCACAAAGAAATCTCTTCATCACCCCATGTCCTCACCTCCTATACCTGACTGGAATCCTACAAGCTCTTGACTCCGCCAGCTGCTGTTGAAATTGGAGCCTGGTGAGCAGAGGCAGAAAGGAAGAACTTGAGGCTCCTGTTGCAGATGGAAACGCCTGACACAACAGATAAGCTGGGACCATGTGTTAAAGGTGTACCCTCCTGATGCAACTCTTACTCCATTGATTTTCATCACTGAAGTTACTGGGTACCCTGGGCATTTTCTGAAGTGTACCAACCTCTGCAGCTGGCTTCAGAAGGATTTTAGGATGATTTCCCCCATCAAGATGGATAATCCTTCAGCTTTGAAATGGAAGATCATAATGCTTTGCCAATCTACTCTGATCCCAGAGAAAATGGACCGATAAAAGAAGATGATATCAAGGTTTAAAGCCACCCCTTCTAACACAATCTGCTCAAAATTAAAACTCAGCAAGGCATAGTGAGATGACTGTTCACTCTGTCATTCTTCTAAAATAGAGATACTAAATAGGCCCCCAATTTTCTTACTGAAATGAATTTTCTTTACTAAAAATAAAAATAGAAGCTAGTGTGGTGGGCAGAGTTCTAATTTGGAAGTGGGAGCTACATCCCTCACTCAGCTTTGGGCTCTGAGCAAGTTGCCTCCCATGAATGTCAGTTTCCCCTTTTAGAAAGCAACCTATGGGCTTCCCTTGTGGTGCCGTGGTTAAGAATCCGCCTGCCAATGCAGGGGACACGGGTTTGAGCCCTGGTCCGGGAAGATTCCACATGCCACGGAGCAACTAAGCCCGTGCGCCACAACTACTGAGCCTGCACTCTAAGCCCACGAGCCACAACTACTGAGCCCGCACGCCACAACTACTGAAGCCCGTGCACCTAGAGCCTGTGCTCCGCAACAAAGAGAAGCCACCACAATGAGAAGCCCGTGCACCAGAACGAAGAGTAGCCTCCGCTCGCCATAACTAGAGAAAGCCTGTGCGCAGCAACGAAGACCCAACACAGCCAAAAATAAATAAATTAAATAAATTAATTAAAAAAAAAAAAGAAAGAAACCTATTATTATCTTGAATGAGTTGTGACAAGTAAAACATAGAATAGTGCCCAGTGCGTAGTAAGTGCTCAATAAACATTAGCTATCACAATATTATTAATAACCGTGTCAGGATCATTGGTTTATCATGCAGATTAACTGAGATAACAGTATCTGGCGTATTTCAGGCCCCGGGCAAATGTTTACTTTCTCTGAATCTAAACCATGAGCTTCAATACTTAAAAAAAAAAAAGTGACTAATGCAAGTTTCCTCTTTTAGAGGCAGGGGAGGGGAAGGAGGAGGAAGAGAACTAATATTTAACTGAGGTCTGGTATAGGGTGTTTGTCTTCATTTTCTTTCAAGATCTTTGTTGCATTTTTTGTTTGATTGCAAGCAGTTCTGATCTTCCTGATGGATATGTGTGCTGTGCTCTCAAGAAGATAAAAAGAGAGAGCACAAACCTATATACACACAAACAATGATGCATGCCAAGGACAGAAAATTTCCAGTAGACCTGGTCTATAAATTGTCATTTAAATTTGCAATTTAAAAACACTGTCTGACTTTTTGATTTAGCTGACTGTATATGAGAGACAAATAATGGAATCCTAATAAGCAAGGTTTAAATGACATCTCCAGTCTCCCAGACAGAGAGGGCAATAGGAGAATTCTAAAAAGAGAAAATAAATCTACCAAGAATAGGAAAGACGACCAGAACTAAATAGTTGCCCATATCACTTGATGACAGATACCAGGAAAATGTATTTTTGACTGTTTAAAATTCAAATCCTTAACAGACGAAGGCTAGGTTATCAGCTGGAAAACCCTAAAGTCATTGTGAGGGGACAAGGCTGAGCTTGGTTTTTACATTTCATCACATTAAAATAGATGAACCAAAAAATCAAGGCACCAGGACAACGTATTAAAGTTGATAAGCTGAGGTTAAAAGAGCTGAACGGCAAAAAGCACCGGAGCTCAGAGGCAACCATTGGCAAAGCTCAATTCCAAGGCTGTACCAAAATGATGGCCCCCCCTGGTGGCCCTCCCACAAAGGGAAGCCCATCCCAAAGTCTCGCTTTCCTCTCACTGCAGGAAACGAGGTAGCATCTTCCCCCGGCCACAAAATACAAAAGACAAACACTGCATCAGTTCAAGGAGGAAAACAGAAATGAATCATCAGCTACTGAAAGCAATTCTGTATGCCCCAGCTTCAGGAAGATTTGGCAAAGTTGGGAATGGACCATTGAAAAATGGCAACAATGACAGAAGAGTTGGAGGAGGTGTTTCGTGACTAAAAGCTAAAGAAAATGAGATCACTTGGCATTTTTGTAAATGATGATTGTAAAAAGTTTATAATGACATTGAACAGCTTAAATTGTAAGGTTTAGTGAGAATTAAATATGCAGGAGGACCAAACTAGAATGTATGTGTTTGCATGCTTATGTGCGTACACTCTTGTGCAGAAAAAAATAAAAGACTGAAAGGAAATATACCAGAGTCTTAACTGTTCTCACTCAAAGCCAGGATATGACTTCAGAATCCTCTACACAGTGCCCGAGGCAGCCGTTAAAATCGACTGGCATTGGCAAATTACACAAAATCTATTTGCAATCTATAACTTTGAGAGCAGGAGGAGAAGCTACAGTAATCATTATTTTAAAACATCAAAGGAAAACTAATGGGATATAAATTACTGATTCTAGGATAACGTAGGCCAAAGGCCAAAGAATTACCTCTCTAATACAGCCTGTTCTATTGTTCAACACATGCTTAATGAGCACATACTATGTGCCTGGTCCTAGGCATAATAGGAAATGAATAAAATTTGTGTATATCTTGAAGGAGCTTTTACTCAAAAAGAGGGGGCAGCAAGTTGCTGCCCAGAGAGATGTCTGATCTGCTGGCCTTCCGTTCACTGGAAGACAGACTAGGATTTATTTTTCACAACTGGGATTTAAATCTAATAGGTAGACAATGTCTATAATAACTGGAGATATTTCACAAAGCATCCATTGAACGAGAAAAAGAAATCTGAACTCCAAGAGTCTTTTAAATCTCACAACCCCTGGGAAGTCCTTGGAAACTTGGTTATCTCTGCTCTGGGATTTTAACTTACTGCAATGAACTATAATTGCCTCTCAGTTGTCTGTCTTCCTTATTAGATTTTAAGTTCTTTAAGCTCAGGACTTGTTTACAGTCTTCTTCTGTGGCCAGCACTCTGCCTGGCTTTAGAAAAAGTCCACAAATGGAATGAAGGAATGAAGGAAAGAAGGTAGAAAAGAGAAGGGAAGGAGGGAAGAAAGGAAGGCACTCAAAGAACTCCACAATCATCGCACAGCCCCCTGACCAAATTAGTGTTGGCAATTCTTGATTTGACTAGCGTTTCTTGAACATCTACTCTGAGCTAAAGGCTACAGTAGGCACCTTCACATACGCACTGCATTCAGTTGTTTCTACTTCTACTATTTTGAACTCCAGCCAGTAGGTTATTTATTAAAAGCTACTATGGTCTACAAAGCACACGGAATTGGAGATCAGACTGCTCAGGTTCAAACCCTCACTCTGCTGGCTTCTAGCCTTGGGCAGGCTACTGAATCTCTATGACTCCAGGTTTCTACACATCCATGTGAAATGTGAAAAGAAAATGAGATTAAATATGTGACATGCCTGGTGCACCATTTTCTTCTCCCTATGGAAATGGTTTCATTTCCTACAAACTTATATCCCTTCTACTGTTTAATCACAGCCTCAGCCTGACCAAAAGCCACTGGGTACTCGGCTAAGATAGCAGGAACAAGTCGTGCAGAGCCTCGGGAAGCAAGGGCTAAAAGCGACCTGAGAGAGTTACACATTTCCCGTCTGCTATCAAGCATCAAGCTACCTTTCCTAAGTCCAGCCTGACTCCAGCACTCATGGCTATGCATCACAGCATCAGTGCCATGTCCATCGTCTTTAGCACACAGTTCCATATTACTGTTAATAAAGGACGTGGGGATGATCATTTGCCCAATGATAGGGGTCCTGATCCTTTTTAGGATCACATAATAAGAACATTTGTCATTGTTGGAGATAATTCCCCTTCCCGGGCACATTTGTCAAAGGCAGTTTCCAACAGTCCCGTACATCATCCTGAAATACATGATAAGATTTAGGTCTGCTATTCATCATTCGCTGGGCTTCTTCCAATGCGAGTGCCTGCGTGGCTTTTCTTGCCTCTAGTTTAACAATCGGAATGCACGTTCTCCCTAGAGCAGTAGCGCCAGCCAGGGAAGGTTGCAAGACTCAAGCAACCACAGTCCCCAACTGGAAGGAAATGAATCTCTAATGCTGATACAGAAACTCTTTATAAAAGTAAAAGTGGCATATACTGCCACTAATATGCAAGAGGAACCAGACCTGTAGGAAATGAGCTTTCACTGAGGTTTTATTCAACGGCCACTACTGAAAAAACGCAGAATATAGCGAAAAGGTCCTGTGCTTTGGATCATTTAGATCTGAGTTTGAAATTCCTGCTCTTCCAGGGACTTCCCTGGTAGCACAGTGGTTGGGAATCCGACTGCCAATGCAGGAGACACGGGTTTGAGCCCTGGTCCGGGAAGATCCCACATGCCGCGGAGCAACTAAGCCCGTGCGCCACAACTACTGAGGCCACGTGCCACAACTACTGAAACCCGTGTGCCACAACTACTGAAACCCACGCACCTAGAGCCCATGCTCTGCAACAAGAGAAGCCACCGCAATAAGAAGCCCACACACCGCAACGAAGACCCAATGCAGCCTAAATAAATAAATAAAATTCTTGCTCTTCCATTTACATGATGGATAACCATGAACAAACTGTGAACTTACCTTAGTATGTTTCTTCATCTGCAAAATGGGAGTATTACCGACCTCATAAATTTCTTGTATTCTCATTGTATTCTCTGCCTGCATTGAGTAGTCATGAAATTAAGGTCATTTTCCATTTTCCCCACTGGGAACTCTTTAATAAATTCTCCTCCTCCCAGCTTTCAGAGGATAAAATGATGCCCAAGACACAGTCCCCGCTATCAATCCAGGAAGGAAGAGAAGCCTATAAGTGCAATCCTAACAGATGGAAGAAAGAAAGGAGAGCTTCATCTGAATTAAAAAACACTTTTTTAAATAGTATGCTGAGAATCACAGGGAAAGGAAGGTTTAATTCCATGGGAGGACAGAGACGCTAAGGAAAAGCTTCAGGGAAGTGCCATCTAGCTGGGTCTCAGAGGACCAGATGAACCTTGACAGTACAGACAAGAGAGAAGGGGACTTTTTCCAGGTTGAAAGGAGAGCTGAAACAAACTCACGCATGCTCAGGGAGGGCCCAGCAGGTCACTGTGTGCAGGTGCATATAAGACACGTGTACTTGGTTGGCCAAAAAGTTCGTTCGGGTTTTTCTATAACATCTTATGGAAAACCTAAATGAACTTTTTGGCCAACCCAATAACATCTGCTGACTGGATGGGGAAGACAGAACCACAGGGCTCTTCAGAGCGTCGAGTCTGAGGTTACAGCATTCACTCCGTCTGGCCTCTCCGATTTCTGTTTTTTCACCTGTAAACATGAGATTTCAAATAAGGAGCTACCTCCAAGGGCTGGTCTGCGTGAGAAAATACATATAAAGGCTTGAATACATTGCCTGATATTTTGTAACTGCAGACAGAGAGTAGCTACCTTCATCACCAGCATCCTCGTTATTATTTCTGATGTGGAGATGCCCACTGGGAAGTAAGCTGAGCTGATGATACTATTCATAGATTTGGGGCATTTGCAAAATCAGAGTGCCAGCTCCAAATTCAGATCTAAACATGTATTTCGATTTATACACAGTCAAAATCCTTCAAATTCCCCTCAGCTTGACCTCTGTAAAGACTGGAGAACATCTGGAAAGTCTGGACTAACTGGCATCCTCCTTAAGAAAGGGAATTGTTTCCTTCTCAGCCTCCAGAGCCCTTGTGTGTGGCAACCTTCCACACACCACAGTCACGAGGGGTGAAGAGTTAGGGCTTCTGTGCTTTTCTAACTCCCTTTCTGCCTCCACCACGTAGTCTGCCGTCATTCCTTTCTGCTGCCGAGGCCACCTCAACCTAATGGTGCGGCTATTGGAATCCGTAGGGAGATGTCTTTCAGTGTAAGTATCACTTGGTAATTAATAAGAGGACACCCATTCAATAGGGAGCAGCTTAGTCCAGTGTTAAGCACGGGGACAGGCTCTGGGGTCAGAGAGATCTAGGTGCACATGGGTCCCTAACTTGCCACATGCTGTGTGGCCTCAGGTAAGCTGTTCACCAATCTGAGCCTCAGCTGCTGCTCACGAAAAATGGGAATGCTTGCCCAGAGGTTGTTTTCAAGCTTAAATGAGACATCTCCACCCCACCCTCTCCTCTGCCTTTGACCTATGGGTACTCTCTTGATGGATGGGGCAGAAACGTGCAGTCTTGCAACATGTATTCTTACCATCCCAGAAGCTGTGTCGCAATAGAAGGGGGTTGCTGACATCCCAAAATACCTGGGACCTTTGCTCAGCAAACCCACGTGGATAATAAAAACCCCATGCTCTGGGCCACTTACTGATTATCTGCAAAGGTGACCCTAGGATGCTGGGAAGGAGTGTACCCCTACCTGACTCACAGGACTCGGAGGGCTAATATGAAGGGCTTTGTTCTTCCAAACATCTAAATTCAAGCCCAGCCATGGCCAGGGGCAGCACACTGAGTTTAATGAAGCAGTGGGATGAGCTAATATGGCAAATCTTATAGCTCTTACTACCAATGTGGCCCATATCACGCTGAATTATAGCGCCAGATGTGACTGGACACACATCGCAAAAGGAGAGGTAGTTCACTGAATGCGAGGAATTTTCAATGCCACGTAATAAGAATCTCTAGAGCCAGCTCTTAGGGGAGATGTTTGTGGTTTTAAATTTCCTTTCTCCTTGTGCAAATCATTCTCCCTCACACTTTATGATAATTAATTCAACAAGCATTTAGTGAATACCAACCATGTTCCGAGTGCTGTGCTGGGAACTCATAGTTATTGGCAGAGACAGAGAAATAAGCAAAAAGCATAGGAAAAATGTGGCAGGTGTGATGTTTGAATAAGTGCAGGGTGCTTGCTATAGGAGCCCTCACAAATCCAGTCACGTGAGGCTTTCTCAGTCATAAGTTCATTCATTCACTCATTCATTCAACAAACATGGCTGCACACCTACATCTCCCAACATTGTGCTTAGTGGTAGAAGTGAAGCCAGACACAGTCCCGGCACTCACAGAGCTCCCAGCCTAATGAGTGATAAAGGGAAACAAAAAAGACAATTATCAATAAAATAATGTATTAAGATGGGCAAAGTGAGGTGCTTTGAGAGCACACAGACTGGTCATGACCACAGCTGGGGATCACGTTGGTTGGGTTGCAATCGGTCCCCAGAGCATTTCTGGGGAAAGAAATATCTAACTTGAAACTAAAGCAAAATTGGAGTTGGCTTTGAAGAGATTTTTTTTTTTTTAAAGTACTATTCCTGGAAGAAGAAAAAACATTTGCAACATTCCAAATGTGAACAACAACATGGTAGGATCAGGGGAATGAAATGAATTCAGTTGAGTCAGGGAGTGGAGTATCATTCTGGAAGAGCGGTGAGGGATGTGACTGGAAAGATAAGGAGGGGTCACGCCAGGCAGGGCCTCCTTGAAGCCCCGATAAGCCACGCGGACTTCATCCTGCGGGCAGTGGGGCCCGTTCACGGAAGAGTCTGAAGCAAAGGTCGCACCTGATGGGATCTTCCCATTAGTGAGCAGTGTCAGGGACAGCTTGGAGACCGATGATTCCGAAAACCTGAGGACTGCTCAAGAGGCTGCTAGGATGATCTGGGTGCCAGATGAAGGTAGCCTGAACTATCTTGAGGAGAGGGGCAGCAGGGAGAGAGAGAATGAGTGCTTTGGGAGATATTTAGGAGGTTGCAGGGGCTAATATTATTAATTAATTCATCGAGGGCACTTGGGAGCTCAAATGATCAAGGATGAAGTCTCCGTCAAATGGCTGCTGGGTTCTGAGGGATGAGCAGGAGGCAGCCCAGTGAACAGGGTGAGAAACATGACCCAAGCGCGGGAGCAGCACGCGCCAAAGTCGCAGAGGTGTGTCCTGGGACCCGAGCTCAGGGTGGGTCAGGGTGCAGAGAGGCAAAGGGACAGAAAGAGCGGCAGGGACCAGATCGCAGAAGGCTGGCTTGCTGGGTTGCCCTCTGCGGCGTGCTGCTGGTGTTACGAAATATGTTCAAGGAGGAGAGGAGGTGTGCAGGAGGGTTTGAAGAAAGCCTGACTTCTTGTAAGGAAACTAGTTAGAACGAAGTCACCAATGAAAACCAGAAGCGAGTTTGTCTTCAGGGAACGACCGCAAGGAGTGAGGTGTTCTGTAATAAGTTCAAGGCCACGTGCTCATGGAGAATACAGAAGTCTCTCCCCACCACATGTAACGTGATCCGGCAGTCAGTCTTTCCATAAAAACTAGACTTCTAGACCCAAAACGGTATTCCCTCACTCTCAAACCCTTCAGCCCAAGAGTTTCATGGACCAGCTCCAGAGAAATTTATGTTGTCTTGCTATTAAGTCCTTGATCTTGAATTTCCGAAGCCTGCAAATCACAGAGTCAGTAGAGAGCCATTAGCTTACCAAGATCCAAAACCTTGACAAGGCAGAACAGTGCCATAAATTTACATGAGGCGGCTGATCTGTTTCCATGCCCACCCCCTCCTAAAAAGAGTATAGCCCCTTTTCACATTTCCCAACCCCCCATCAAGGCACAGGGCAAACCCATAGCATGCATTCAGGGAAGAGGGCACCAGCTTTCACATCGGACAAACTTAGTGCTTTCCAGCCCATGCAGACAAGCCACGTGACCTGGGGCAAGTCTCTTGATCTCTCTGGATGTTATTTTCTTATGTGTTTCATGGGCAATGTAAGATTTGGGCTCATTAGGGACAATTTATCTAAAATGGCTAGCATGCAGGAAGCATGCAGTAAATGATGGTTATTAATGAATGTAGCTTGACAACGTGGTCTACTTTCCTTTGTATTTCCTGTCCACCTTCCCAGTTATTCTTGCAACAAGCATCCTTTTGAAGATGGACCAGTACTTTTTTGTCACTGCCCGACTACCCCATGCACCTCTGGAGAAAAGGGTACCTTCTACCCTTCTTTATATCCTCTGGCACTAAGAAAAGTGCTGCCTTTCAGGTAGGCAGCTGGGGGGGCCAGAAGGGAAAGGGAGAATTTCCTAATCTTGAGTCTGTGTACAGAGAACTGTGTTAGCTGTTTTATATTTTTGACTCATGTAGTGTTCATTACAACACTTTGAGATAGGTCCTATTACCTCCAATTTACAGATGAAGGAACTGAGGCTTGGAAAGATTAAGTAGCTAGCTTGAGATACACCCGTAGAAAATGTGCTGAGCCTTGACGCAAACTTCAGTCTATCGATTCTAAAGCATGAGCTCTTCCAGGAGTCTTCAATGTAAAGAAGATGGAGCAAACACACCTTGGGCTTAATCCGAAAAAGATAAGTTATTGAGAACCTATAAGCTCAAGCAACACCATCCGGGGATTCATTTCTGGGTTCCAGCTCTGGCTCTACCACTAACCAACTGAAAAACCGTGGGCAAGTCATTCTTCTCTTACGAACTCATCTCGAAAAAGAGGCTCTTCTAGCCCCCCAAACACTAATTCCTTCTAACCTTTCAGTACTTCTAGAGAAGCTATTCATGTTTCAATGTATGCAGACATTCAGAGTATTGTGTTACTTGTATTTATTAAGTTGAAAATCCACTTGCTTTGGGTCAGGAAAGCAGTGAAAAGAGTTTCCATAAGAGTTTTCTTTCTTATGATAAAAAAAGCAAGATTTTAATTAATAAATATAAATTTGGAGTAAAAACAAAACATAAAATTTATGAGTAGTCACAGAATAAATTAGCATGAATTTTATTCACTAAAATGAATAAAAGTAGCCAAGTGGAAAAAAAAAATGTTTTCAGGAAGGATGAGACCTACACAAATCAGAAGGGCCGCCCCTCAGGTGGAAATTCTTGGACTCTATTGACTGGCTAAAGTCAGAATCTCCTTCCCTGGTGTTTCTCTCCCCAGCAGAACACAGAGCTCCTGCAGGGCTCCCGGCTGGGGCTGGATAAACATTTGTAGACAAAATAACTACTTAATGAATGCCTATCCTACATTCCAAATATGGCCGAGCAAATGTAAGTTGTACATCCACTGGGTGCCTGAGGAAACTAAAGCTCAAGGCGTGGAGGTGACTTGCCTGAAGGTGAACAACTAGAGGGTGGGGACCTGGCTTATGAACCCAAATTCAAGGTCTTGATGACCCCAAGTCTACTTCCCCTGCAGGATAAAAGCAGCAGATAGAAGCAATGAAAAGGCAGCTCTCTCTGCACTGAAGGCCAGGTAAAACGAGTTTTTGAAAAATTAATCTCTCAGGGTCCTAAGGACCCAATGGGATAATAAATACGATAGCAGTTTATCAGCTCCTAAGTGGTAAGCCAGTTATTATTAACAGAGTTCTTTCCCAGGGCTCACTGACCAGTTGAGGGATCAGGACCCTGAACATGGGATTCCTGAAACAATTCCTTATCACAATTGACCAGAATTTCCTAAGAAACCTCCCCAAAGTTTGCACAGCTACTGAGGCACACAGCCAGGGTTCAAACTCAGTTCAATGTGGCTCCAGAGCTAAGGAGTCTGCCATGTGACCACCAATTTCTCCTGGATTCCATCAGGGCCTTGATTCTTGGAGTCCAGTCTTTCTGGGAGGAAAGATTGTCAGTGCCTTGTTGTTTTTGTTCACTAATGAGTTCTAATATAAATATAAGGAAAGTGAATAAGTTTATTTCCAGGTATTTCTAGAAAATAAGGAGAAAATACTGAACCACGATCTCAGAAGGAAGAGGACAGAAAAGCTAACGTTACCCACACCACTGCCATGTTGCAGATCCCAAGCTGGTCCTTTACCCAAGATAATCTCTCTCGCCTTTCTTATAACAAGCAGAGTAGTAATACACCACACACACACACACACACACACATCACACACCCTTAAAGACAAGGGTCAAAGAGGCTAAATGACCCATCTCTGGTTACACAGCAGATAAGAACAAGAGTTAGAAATTAAAAACCAGGTCTGTCTGACTCCAAAGTCAGTGCTCTTTCCATGACACCAAGCTGCCAGATGGCACTGCCTGCAAAACTCCAGGCACTATCCCCAGAAATGTCTGTGTCTGCTCATCCTGGGACCCGTTCCTCTACCACAGTCTTCTACTGGGTGTCCTAATGCCAGGATTACCACAGATTGCGTCAACTGATCGTCCCCCTTCGATGGCAGGTAACGAACCTGAAAATACACATTCTCTTCCTCCAGTCCTCCATCAAATTCCACTCCTAGAATAGGTACCGTCTGACAAGCTGTATGTGTAGTGACACAATCCAAGAAAAATGAAATGAAGAAAACAACTTTATTTCTCACTACTTTCATCCCCTCCTTATTTGAATTGTGAATACTCTAGTTACATCTCATACTTGGCCTGTCTAGAAACTCATTTTGTGGTGAAATATGCTCCTGTGTGACTTGTTTTTGAATCTGTCTGACTTGCTTTCAACAGCCTGGGTTAAAGAACTGGAGTGATAGGTTTGTGAGGAATTAGAAAGGGCTTCTTAACTTTCTTTTTGCCGCTCTTTTTCATGATAGATGCCTTACATTGTCAGGTATTTTTTTTTAGGAAATAAAATATCTGCTCCAGGAACCACCTAAATCTTGCCAAGAGAAGAAAAAACTTTACTATACTGTAATATCAGGTAGCAATATGAGAAATGTATTTATGACAGAATGTCAAATGACAAAGCAGGATGTAAAATTGTATGAACAGTATAATCTCATATTATCCTGGAAAGTCAGTCCAGAAGGAAGTAAGTTAGAATGTTAATAAAAGTTATTTTTAATTTTTAGGATTATGCATGCTTACTTTGTCTTTTCTAATTTTCAGTAATAAGCATATATAACTTCTTAAAAGTCTAATGGAATTACTAAAAAATATATTTTTTCATAAAGAAGTCTAAAATTATTATTTCCTTACCACCAAAATCATTATATGAGGTTAACAACTTTGACCTATATCAGGCACAAAGATTGTTCAAGAAAAGAAAAATATATACCAATCTTGCTGATGAATATAGATAGAAAAAAACTAAGTAAAATACCAAATTAAATCCACAGGGTATAGAAAATAAGACATCATAAACAGAAATGAAGATCAGAAAATCTATCAGTGAAATCCATGACTTATTATTGGTTTTAAACTAAAAGAGGAAATATATGTATAATCATTGAAATAAATATAGAAAAAGCATATGATAAAATTCAACATGAAAATTCAGGATTTAAAAAAAATAATTCCTAGAAATGAGAAATGAAGGCAAACTAATAAAGAATATTTAGTAAATACTTAAATATCACACTTACAGGTAACTTAAGGCATTTCCATTAATTTAAGTAAAAGTTAAGGATACCTTCTCTCTACTAGATATTATATTGACAGATCCAACCAACGGAATAAGATAAAAAAAAGAACAAGTACTTAAGGATTGAAGAGGAAGCCAGAAACTTACTTATGAGGTTATATATTACCTCAATAGAAAATCAAAGAGGGGTTAGAGAAAGTATTAGCAAAAGAGTTTAGTAAGGCTATTAAATTCAAGATTCAAGATCAATATATAAACTGCTTCTTTCCTTTTAAAGTTCTACTTATTTTCACCCAGCTAGCAACATTTGTTTAATGGAATACTTACTATCCCATAGCCAAAACTAAAGAACAGGAAATGAATTAATCCCGTTACCAGCACATTCTCGTTCTCTCTTCTTAATGTACGTGTGTGATTTCCTGCTGCCTTGGTCCAGACAAGGGTATCAAGAAAAAAAACTATTTGTCACTGTTGCATAATTACAAACAATTGTAAAATCTTGCTCTGGGACAAATCAGCTGTATACTTTTTAAGATCCCCGTAGGTAAGAGAAAACAATGTGATGATGCTGATGAAGAAGAGGAAGAGAAGGAGGATGGAGTGAAAAAGGGAGAAGAGAAATAGGACAAAGACGGGAGAGGTGGGAAAGATAGAGAAAGATGACAGTGAATGAAGGGGACGAGAAGAAGTAAGGAGAAGAGAAGGAGGGGGAAGGGGGAAGAGGAAGAGAGGAACACGTATAAACTTTGTTGAGTTTTTAACATATGCCAAGTTCTATACTGTTACATTTGCCTTATTTCAGTTAATCTTCCTAGTGAGCCTTTGAGCTCTGTAATATTACATCTTCATTTTATGGGAAAGGAAACGAGGCTCAGAGAGGTGAAGTAACATTCTAAGGTCACACAGTTAGGAAGTGATATAGCCAGAATCTGAAACCAGGTCTGCCTGCCCAGACTTTATGGTATTAGCCATTCACTAGAGGACACTCCTTGCATAGGTGCTGTGCTGATTTTAGAGCTACTAAGCACGTGAAGGTGAGGAGGATCTAAAAAGGTCACCTTCACCGTCCCATTCCAAGTTCTCAACTAAGCCAATGTTCTGAAAAATCGGAATCCTCTCTTTAGAATGCTTCTGGTTTTGCATGTTCAAATTAAGAATGAAAAGATATGCACTAAGTACAATTTTTAATGCATTAAGCATTCAAGAGCACAAGTTTAGTGGAAAGGTTAAATTTGAAGCAAAAATATAACTTGTCAGTTTCCAGTGAAAAAGCATTTGAATTCTAGTACATACTGGGCTCTGCAATCTTTTTTTTTTTTTTTCCCCCATGTAGCAGTTCTCCCAAGACCTGTTCTCTCACACACTTGCCTTCTTTCTATTATTCTTATTCCATGATGCATAAGAAACAAGGTTTACATTAGGTTTCAGGGGATAAAATAGACTGCTTCCAAAATATTTGTGCTTCAAATCAACATCTAAAGCAAAATTTATAGTCCTTCCTGGGGTTCTGGCTGTCCAAGAGCTGCATATGTATTACATTTATGTCCCTTGCTTCCTATGGAGTATCAGACAAATGCCATCAGAAGACATGACTGGGCAGGCACAGCAACGTCTCAGACAAATCACTGCCTATACAAAGCAACCAATGGCATCCTGTTTGCAGGCCCATATTGACAGATTTCAAGACCTGAAGGAGAGCTGTATTAATCCTCGTCCACGCAGTTTTAAAGACAGGGGAGGGAAAGAACTGAAACCACAGGGAGAAAACACACGCCACACACCACACATACACACACACACCCCCACACACACAGAGCAACAAGGTGCTTACATCTAATTCCAACAAGGAGACAAACTTAACGAAAGACGTGGTCATAAAGCCATAGGAACAAATTCTCCAAAAATCGTGAACAGTGATAGAATTATTTTATTATCACACTATGCATGCCAGTCTTCTCTACCAAATACCTATGTGCCTCCTCTGTGTCAAACACTTTCCAGTTGCTGGGAGTTAAAAGGGTGAACAAGGGATCCAGCTCTGAAGGACTGTATAGTATAGCTGACAAAGGGGGAAAAAAAAAACCAGGGTGTTTCTAAGAAAGTGAGCTACTAACAAAGTGCTAATGAAACAAAACAAACAAAAGCAAATAACCCAATGTGGGGAGTAAGGAAAGGCCCTCCAGGAGGCCCCACTAAGCTCAAATCTGAAGAATAAGTAGGAGTCGGTGTTAAGAAAAAGTGGAGAGCGACAAAAGTACTTCCGGCTGAAGCGACAGCCCAGGGGTTCTCAAACCAACATCAGCATCATCTGAGAACTTGCTATAAACGCAGCCTGGGCCCCACCCCAGGGCTAGGGAACCAAAAACTCTGGGGACGAGGCTCAGCAATCTGTGTTGTAACAAGCCTTCTAGGTGCTTTTTGTGTGGCTGGAGTTTGCGAATCACTGGTATATGCAAAGGTGAACTACAAGACACAGAATGCCTGGAGGGCAAACAGGGTTGGGTGGGGATGCAGCCCAGATTTGGGCAGAGATGTTGCTGGAGGGATGGGTAGAAGTCAGGTCAAGAAGGGCTCTGTTTGCATATTATGAAAAGAATTTTGGATTTTACCCAGAGAATAAGGACGAGCCATTAAAATATGATACCGTGAATACAAAAAACACCAAATAACGTTGGTGATTATTTAAAAATATATGCAATCACAAAGACAGCACCAAATACCCGTTCCAGAGACAGAAACACTCATTCCTGTACAACAGGTAGCCATTAGGAAAGGAACAGATTGGGCCCTACCTTTCTTTCTGGAGTCTTTCTTGGCGCTGGTTTTCACAGCTACTTGAGGTTCTGTCTCAGTTGACATCCTACTAAATCCTTAGTCCTCTTCACACAGATCCCGGGCCTCGGCCAGGCGCATTGAGGACTCCTCTCCCAGAAAACGACCCCCGCCTTCAGAAATGACACCCCGAGCTGCACATTTCACTCACTCCTTTCGAGCGCTGCAAATCAAGGGAAGAGATCATTCAGAATCACCACCCTGGTGAAGTTAGAAATTAGGAGGGCAGAAAGGAACTGTCAAACATACAAAAACAGGAAAACCTTGGTCTCCATGTAGAAACTGTTCACATGGTTTCATTAAGCCATCAACAGAGTTCATACAACAAAGAGAATTAGAGGCCTTATCTGCAAAACTCACAATAGGTAATGCAAAACAGATCTTTAAAACTCTGGATTTTCAAGAGAAGCAAAACTCAATTCTTTATTTTCCATGTTTCTTATTGTCAAGCAGTAGATGCCACCCAGAAAATACAGCACAGGCATATTTCCTGAGCAGCCCCATGGAGACATTTCCAACAACTAGGCACCCATACATCAGCCAAGCTTGACTAGTGCTTTGGCAGCTAAAGCAGATCATAGGGAAGTGACCTGTGGCCTGTCCCTCACTAGCAGGCATCAGAGGGAACGCGGAGTTGACATACAACTGGGCTCCAAGGGTGAGGTGACAAACGGGGCTGAGAAACTTTCCAGCAAGCCCATTTTTATGTCAGCTTTTCCCGCAGCTATAAGAGCAGACAAGCATTTAACGTGGGGAGGAAAAGAAAAGGAAAGAGGCAGGCAGACACACATTTCATCCCTTCTTTCTTTAATAAATATGCCTTGCACACTACTAGGTACTGTTAAGTTCAGACACTGTGCTGGGAAGAGATAATAATGATGATAATACCACTTCAATTACAGCCAGTATTTACTATACATTTACTATATACTATGCCCTCAGCTCCTGCTTCACATACGTTATCTCATTTGATTTCATTTAAATTGAATAAATGTATTCCCAGTGTCAAGTCAACAATCTTTCCCAGGGACCGTCTCTCTGATAGCTATATGTGAGAGTTCAGTTGAAAATAAACATTTCAGGAGTTATCCATTTTTAAAGAATATTAAGATAAAGCTACTGGAAATGGATCTTCAAACTGTGTAGCCAATTCTTAGCTCATGCCACAGATCTAGAACTTTTCATCTGAAAAGGCTGACCTTGAACGCCAGTTTCAGCTCAAAAAGAATAATGACCAAAATCTCTTAATCATGCCAATTAAAGATGGCTTAACTAGAAAGGCTAATATAAAAGCCACATAAATTGTAGTAAGGCTTAAATATGGGGAAACTCACACCTTATCCAAAGATATCTGCTTTCTTTGTTTGCTTTTAACAAACTGTTTTACAAACTATTTTTTAGGAGGACACTGGCCCTGAATGAAGGTACTTAAAGTAGAGGATCTAAGGCTACAACTAAAGAAAATGGAAAATTATCTTCCTAGAATGGGGTCCAGGAAACCATATGTTGAAAATGAGAACTTTTCCGGCCACTTTTGTGCCATCTATCTGCACCATGCCACTAAGCCCTCGCCCCCTTCCTAACCTCTTGCCCTCAAAAGACAACATTCCATGAGAGATGACAGAGTCACAAAACTTGGTCATATAAAGAGATAATTAATTTTATTAATAATACTAGTCATTTCATCGCAACAAATATCTACTAAGAACCTACAACAGGCCAGGTGCGAGTGCTGCCTCATTCATGTCAATAGACGTGTACTGTACAACCATGCAGGCCAAGAGTACAGGGTCAAAGTCTGATTCCTGTCCTCAAAGAAATTCAGTCTAGCAGAGGTGCCAGTCATGTAGGGGATTGCAATACACGTGACCAGAATGAAAACAGACAAAAACTGGGCATACTGGGTTACAAAGGAGCAAGCTTTCACCTTTGCTTGAAAGAATCAATGAAGCTTCACAGAGAAGAAGCTCTCCACTGTCTGATCTTGAAGAATGATGCCTCTGTCACATGGATGATAAGGGAAAGGACCAATGGGTACTCAATACATGCATGTGTAATAAAGGAATAAATGGTTGTCTCAGGCAGAAGGACCAGCATGTCCAAGGAGGCTTGAAATTAACAACCAAAATTTAAAAAAGGACGCATTAAGTCTAGTAGGGAGGTGACACGCTTTCCCATCTTCCCAATTCTCCCTTGTGCTGTTACCTTTCTATGGAATTTTTCTTTTCAATTCTGCTGACATTCTCAAGGTTCAGTTCAAAGAGGTATCTTAGGCAGAAAGATTTTCTGATCCCTCCATTAAATGGAACTGTAATAGGGAAGAACAAATCTGACTCCATATTGGATCTGTTTCTCTTACTTTAACCTTTGTACTCTATTGCATTTGCTACAAGCTAAGAATGTTGTCTTAGCCTGAAATATACAGGATAGGCCATTCTCAAGGCTCTGACCTTTAAAGGTATAACACTTTTCCATTCATACAGAGATAAAAAGTTGCACAACAGAGAATAACATTTGCCTTGTTGGAGGTTTACAGGAACATCCTGACCTGAGTTACAAGGACAGCTGCAAGAACAAAGGATTAAAACACCCAGAAGTTTGTAACAACCAGCCACACCCCCTCCCCTTCTAGTATAAAAGAAGCCTGAATTCTAACTCAGGGAAGATGGTTCTTTGGGACATTAGTCCACCATCTTCTCAGTCTGTTGGCTTTCCAAATAAAGTCACTATCCCTTGCCCCAAGACCTCATCTCTCAATTTACTGGCCTGTCGTGCAGCGAGCAGTACGAGCTTGGACTGGGTAACAGAATCTCTCCTTACTTGTGTTATGATCTGATTCTTGGCCAACTTCGTAGTTTGAGCCATTTACAAGCAATGTGATATTGAGGAAGCTATGCAACCCCTCTTTGCCTCAGTTTCTATACCTTTACAATGCGGATAACAGTATCAACTTCATGGAGTGGCTGTGGAAATTGTGATCACACATGTGACATGCTTGGAAGGGTGTCTGGGCACATCTCCTGGCAAGCACTTAATAAATATTAGGCTCTAATAGTTTCCTGTGTTACAAACACAGGAATACAAGGTCAAAACACAGCCTCATATTATTATCCTTTCACAGAGGAGGAAACTAAGGCAGGTTAAGTCTGCTCTCTAAGGACAAATTGTAGGAAATGGTAGAAGCTAAGATATTTCCATGATGCTGGTCTTGCACACAGTAGGTACCTAATCCATAAACACCGAAATGAACTGAAATATGGGTTTTACACCATTTCAAGCACTCTTGAAGTCGATGTATAAAACTGGATTGGATTTGGGCCATTTTCTTTCCTTCGACTTTGTAAGCCACAATAAAGAACCTCTCCCTACTCTGTGGGCATCTTCAGTGTCACTTGTTTGACAAAATGTGATTGTGTTCAAGTGTTATAAGCATTACTTGTGAATTCCTGAAGTACATCTCCATATCAATAAAGAAAGGAAACCAGCATCATCTCTAATAAAAACTTGCATAAGGAAGCTACAGTACGGAGAGAACATTCCACGACCAGGACCCTGGCATCCCCTTTAATTTTCCAAAAGCCAGAGGTTGAGCAAATGCTGTGAAGTAGCTCCAAATTATTTAGGAAATTCGTTTCTTTGTAATTAAGGAGATTAAAGTCCTCTAGGGCCAGAAACCATGTGACAACTCAAATCATTTTTCCCCAGTAAAAGCTGTGAAACCCTATCAGTTAAATTCAGGCTCGCCTAGAATTCTGAAATGCTTCAATAATGTTTCTTTGCTCCACACAATCTGCAGTAATTTAATATTCCTGAAGTGTGTCAGGTTTTTTATAATGAGCTCTTCAAATCTAAAAGTGAATTATGTAACATTCCACTACAGACATTCTGTCTACTGAACTGCTTCTAAATGTAAAATCCCACGTTCAGTGATGGGGTGGGGTAGGGAGTGGGGGAGGGGCAAAAACACCAAACCACAAAGCAGAGAAAACAGATAGGCCTTTTCATTTTTAAACAAAGCACAAAGGTTTGAGCAGCTACAACAGAACAAATGCATGGTAAAACACCTACTATAACTCACCTTTGTGTTCTCTCTCCTCCCCACCCACGCTCAGACGATCCTACGGTAAAATAGCTAATGTTTATGAAGGCCCATTATTTGCCAGGTACTATACTATGAACTTTTCACATATTATCTTAGCCAATCCTTCAGTCACTTGAAGAGTTAGATATTATTATTATGTTCATTTGACAAATGAGGAAAGGGAGGCACAAGCCAGTTTTGTAGCTCGTTCATGGTCACGTGGCTAGTAGGCAGCACAGCACAAGGCAGGGTACAAGCCTCTCTTCTCCCCAACTTCACTCACAATCCCCCTGGAGGTCCATTAGCTGGGGAATGGATAAACAAAATGTGGTGTAACCATACAATGGAATATTATTCAACCATAAAATGGAATGAAGGATTGATACATGCTACAAGGTGGATGAACCTGGCAAACAACATGCCAAGTGAAAGAAGTTAAACACAAAAGGTCACTTAGTGTGTGATTCCATTTACCTCCAAAATACCCAAAAATAAATAAATCCATAGAGATAGAAAGTAGATCAGTGGTTGTCAGGTGCTGGGGGAAGCCAGGGAGTGGGGAACGACTCTTCAATGGTTACAGGGTCTCTTCTGGAGGAGATGAAAATGTTTTGGAACTAGATGGTGGTGATGGTTGAACAACATCATGAATATAATAAATGCCACTGAATTATACATATGAAAACGGTTAATTTTATGTTATGTAAATTTCACCTCAATTTTAAAAAGAAAAAACAAAAAGTCAAAAACAACCCTCCCAGCCAGGTGCCACACCCTGATTTAAGCCTTGTGTGATATGCTAAGGACATTGAAATTCCAGGCTAAAGGGACAATCCAGCCTTAACACCCAGATGAAGAGGTATACTTCCCAGAAACAGGACTTTGGGTTTCAGTGGCAGCAATTTTATGGATTAAAAATTGTATGTGCTACTACCTGATGTTTCATAATTTAGGGCATCTTAATCAGCTTCATTCAAACTACAAAGCACTGAAAACAGGCCATTTATAAACAAGGCAAAAAGGTTTGCAATAGTACAGACCAGGGGTCTTAGTTTCCACATCAGTAAAATAGGAAGACCACCACCAAGTGTGTAAGATTTGGAAGATCAATGAAATCTGGGCACTTAGGAAGCCCAGCTCAATCTACAGCATGCTAGTTTCATGTAAGAAAGGAGGAGACTTAACTGCTTATCTTTACAAAAAGAAACAGGACAAACACACCAGAAAACAATGAAGCTGTCTTTCTACATGAATGGGTCGTAGAATGACTGACAGACCAGGTAGAAGGACAAGGCAGAGGGTGATACTTCTCAGAGTATAGCTTTTTGTTTAGTTTCCAAATTTGTAAGCCTATTAATGCTCTACATATCTGAAGAAAGTAAAATTAAGTTAACAGGGATAGGAAGTGGGGAAAATGCTAAAACTGCAAGTGGATGGAAACAAATGAATCCAACTGTATTTCAGAGGAGCATCATATGCACAATCACTGAAAGGGTAGGAGAAGAAGAACTAATATGAATAGCTACGAACACAATTTGACTGTTTACACTCGGTCTTGAACAGGATTGGGGCAGGGGGAGCTAAAAACAAACCTCAAACTCTTTTTAGTAGGCTTTTTTGGGTAATGCTATGGGCAAAGCAATTATAAAACTATTTTAGATGTATTATAAGATTGGACAAGGAAGTAAATTCTCTAACGTTCTTGGGAGCCAAGATTCTCACTATTCAAGAAGAGACATTAAAATATGGAAAGGGGGAGGGCAGGAAAGAGAACTGTGGGACAGACAGGAAATTGGAGATTTCAGGGTAAATTCGTGGTTTATAAAATATACATGCATCTGTATATGAGAATGTGTACACATGTGTTTATATGCATATGACTTCCCAGCCCTGTCCACTGAGCAGGTCAAGGAGCAAAGATAACCCAATGACAACATGACACCTAAATACCTAGATTTTGGTTTCTATTACCACTCCTCAGTAAAAGGACCCAGGGTTTCTTGGAGAAGTGGGTGATTCCAGAGCTGGGGCATGGCAGGTATAAGATGAGCCCGACATATCCTGTTGTTCCAGAAAGTAATGAAGTACTCAAAACCAGCACCAACGATAGGGGCATGTCACAAGGATATAGATGCCATCTTGGAGGAGCTCTCACTGGCCAATTCTGAAAGAGCTTAAACACCAATATAATTTAAGGAAGGTAAATAAATAATAAACCACTGAAAAAATGGGAATCCTTACTGAAAACAGACAGGTAAACAAGTGGGGGAAGAAGGGAAGGCTGTCTTGTTGACAGTAGAACAGATACTATCTGGTAAATACAGAGGAAGTGCTAGAGTATAAAATCACATTTTGCAGCCATCAGAGTAAAGCTTATCCAGACAAGAATCATCAATAAATGCTAAATCCAGGGAAATTTTTCGATGAGAAGCAAGCCATTTGTAGGTCTTAAAGTGTCTTCTCACTTGTTGTTTGTAGTTGCCAGGGGAAAATTTGTGATCATACGATGGAGACATTGAACACCACCTCAATTAGGTTATCAAAATTAACATTAACAAAGACGAGCAAATGGATATCCGGTGATACCCCAAGAAGACCACGTCATTATCATGCAGCATCCTGGCCAGGAATCTAATCAGAACATGCATATAAAAATGCGGAGAAAGTCTATTCTTTAAAAATGGCATAACCAGGGGCTTCCCTGGTGGCGCAGTGGTTGAGAATCTGCCTGCCAATGCAGGGGACACGGGTTCGAGTCCTGGTCTGGGAAGATCCCACATGCCGCGGAGCAACTGGGCCCGTGAGCCACAACTACTGAGCCTGCGCGTCTGGAGCCCGTGCTCCGCAACAAGAGAGGCCGTGATAGTGAGAGGCCCGCGCACCGCAATGAAGAGTGGCCCCCACTTGCCGCAACTAGAGAAAGCCCTCACACAGAAACGAAGACCCAACACAGCCATAAATAAATACATAAATAAATAAATAATTAAACTTAAAAAAACATGGCATAACCAAAGACAAAGACAGGCTGTGGAAATATTTTAGGTTAAAAGAAACAAAACAGGTACAACAACTAAATGCAATGCTTGTACCAGATCCTCCTTTACTAGCTAGAAAAGAAATGCTACAAAAGAAATTAGTGAGCCAATTGACAAATTTGAATATGGATGGCAAATTAGCTAAAAATATTATATCAAAGTTGAATTTATTTGATACCTTTCCTATGGCTGTGTAAGAGAAAATACCTATTCTTAGGGACTACCCCCCAAATATTTAGGTATACAGGGCTAAGCTACATGCACCATTCAAATGATTCAGGAAAAACCAATCATATATATGTACATGCAGCATATGTGTGTGTGTATCTATGCATATACACAGAGAGAGAGAATACACAAATGATAAAGCAAAGGTGATAAAATAGTAGCAACAGGTGAATCTAAGTAAAAGGCATAGAGTACTTTTTGTATATTCTTATTCTTTTACTTTTTTCTGTAATTGTGAAATTATTTCCAAATTTAACAAAAAAATTTTTTTAAAGCCTAGCTCAGAAGCTAACACATACAGGGATGCAACAAAGCCAATTCTGGTCTCACTTTTCTTTTAAAAAGTTCAGACCCATTGCAGCTCCCTGGATGGCATGCTTTCTAATTCCCAAGGCTACTGAGTTTAAAATCAGTTTATGGCTGTCAGTTCTTATTATAGATTCCAACTTCATCCTGTATCTGCCCGGAATGCTTGCCTTGACACAAGTCTCTGGACCAATGTTGTTTCGAGCAGGTCTGTTTCTTACTGAACTCTTGACTTCCCCTCCAGACTCTGCCTCCATGCCAGGAATTGCCCCCCAACCCCGTCCCAAGACTTTTCACCTACTGGCCCCATAGATCACTGCAAACTCCTTTAATTACATAGCCAAAGTTGGTCTTTGTTGGACCATCTCCCTCTGCATCCCTGGGACTATGATTTTAACCTGTCAACCCTTTTTCCTTTTTTTTTTTTAATATGTCAAGGGCTAACTGATCTGATCTAGCCCATTTGGGAACTGCCTAAAATTTGCTCATTCTGTACATCTGTTCTTTTCAGGAACAAGAAAAAAGGAAAGAGAAAGGTTTCGCTAGAGCCCAATGGCAACACTTACTTAATTCTGCCAAGGGTGTCAGAAGTGCAAGCGCTACAGAAACTTTACCAGAATGATATCTGAAGATACTACATCTCTCTCTCTACTGTTAAAATACCACCATCCTCACAGCAAATGTAGGGCCATCACTTGCTTTGCCCAAACCCTTCCAGAATACTACTACATTGATAGAACATATCCCTGGCTTTAAAACTCTGAAGGCCACAAAGTTGACAGATTAACAACCTCACTACAGACCCAATCAAAACTGTTTTGCCACAATTGTGTGTTTCAAGAAAGGAAAGAAAAATCACAGAAGAAGGACACGTCTCTTGGCCTGAGAGCTCACATTCACTGTGTTGCTCGTCGGTTATGTCCACCTGACATTATGAAAAAAATAAAAAGAATTCAGGCAGCTTATAGAACATTTTATAGAAAGTCATTCTCTAGAACAGGATAAAATTAATGAATGAGGAAAACTGAAGTGAATGGGGAACAAAGGATTGGAAATGAAGGTAGAGGCAGAAGCAACGATAGGCCACCAAATAAAATCTGTACGGTTACAGAAGATAGGATGTAAATCTATGAGATTCCTAGAGGCCAAAGCATAGAAGGAAATATGATCAGTTACAGGTTCCACAAAGTCCACACTCAAATAACCTTAAACCAGAAACAGAGAATGAAAAGGGCCTATAGGCTTTCATAAAATCAACGCTTTGTGGTCCCATGGACATTAACATCAGCACTGTCTCTATAGACAATCCAACAGGGAATTTTCAATGTGCCTTAACTTATGCTGAGACTATAATACTAAAGTATAATAGCAGTAATACTTTTGAATAGGGTCAAAACAATGAGACTCAAGTCATTTTAAATTCTCTTTGAACAAAGCATGCTTTCTTTTCTTTTAACTAATTTGAAAAATAAATAATTGGGATCTTACTATAGAGCTATCTGGTGGTCTGGCATTTCTAGGGCAAATCTAGAATTAAAAAACCGACATGGTCCATCAGTTTACTCATCTGTAAAATGGGATAATGCTGGCTATAATTCATGGGATTAAATGAACAGGAATAAATGAAAGCTATGTGAAAGTACTCTGGGGAAAATAAAATGCTACGCTCCAGAAGGCAGGCACTGTTATTACTCAGGTATCTGTCAGCCTTCAGCAAGGTGATAATAGGAGGAACAGAATGTGTTTCTTTAATCAAACTCAAAGCTCACAAAAGTCAGAACCAGATTTCAGCAATATTAAAGGAATTTATGTGACAGCAGCACGGCATACTTAGGAACATTTCATTTAACTAATGGATCACACAGTTTCATTGAGTATTTATTGCACCATGAAAATTCATTACGTAAACTAATAGAGTATCAGAAAAAAATGTGTATAAGCTTAAAATAATTCCATTAGCGTTTTCAGTACTTGAGGCCCCACTTCTGCCCCAACGTTCTAAAATCTCCACCTCTGATTTTACAAAAATGTGTCAGTAAATGGCAGAACCTAAAGCAATAAGCTGAGGGGCTGGGTTGGAATCATGCCTGACTCTCCCACTGACTGCTTATGTAACTTTAGGCACTCGAGCTACTAAACCAGTCTGAGCCTCAACTTCATCTATAACATGGGCATCCTGTAGTCCCTACTGAAGAAAATCCCCTGGAGTGAAGACATCAACCTCTGTAATATCTACTTACAAACTAAAAAAATAGGAGATAGTTTATTACTTTAACATGCAGATTCACAGCAGCGCATGTATATAAATTTATATCTAAAAATTCATACGTGGCTGCCAGGTGCAAACTTCAAATAGGATTCATCAGTGGGTGGTGACTACTAGCAGGTGACAGGCAACCACCGCAGTGACTGAACAGGGCAGCGGCTGACGTAGTTCAGGTTCTTTAAAGATGATGGTAACCCAGCAATCACCCCGGGGCTGGAGACCAGTGATACTGGGGGTCCAGCTGGGAGGCTGCTTGCAACAGCGGAGCTACTGAGTTTAAAAGCTTATGCGCTTCAAGTTTTCTTTCCAAAGATGTCCTAGATAAATGAATTTGCAGGAAGAAGTAGTAAAAAAGCAAATATCCCCAACTCCTTCAGCACACAGCCGTTAAATTACAGGTTGTGTAAACCAAATCAATTCCACATACATTTCTAAGCACCTACTCTGTGCACAGCGGACACTGGACTACAGGGGGGAGGTACAGAGAGAGATGAATCAAGGCCTGGTGGCCGCTACACTTTCCCAAGGATGGGGGCTGGCCTCAGGTGGCCTTCTTACCTGTTCCCCAGCACTAGTCCTAAAATGGCACCCCCCTCATCACCTGGCTTTTTAGCCGACGCCTGTTCTCACTTTAACCCCACCAGCCACACGACAAGGCGGGGCACGCTGTCTGTTTGCTCTTGGAGACTGAACGCCCTCTGCCATCATCCCAGTTCCCTCCACGATGTGTCTGAGTAACTTGGAACTGTTGCTATTCCCTGGGGTCTCGCAGGAAGAAAAGACAAGCATTTAATGAGGCCCTCCCAGTGAAGGGGATTTTAAATAAATAAGCATCACATCTGGCAGCTTCACCTGCTGATTTACCTAAAATATATACTGCCATTATTAACTCTCCTTTCCACAAGCTGCACTGCATTATCTTCAAAGGTGACGGTGGGAAAGACAACCACACAGGCCAACATCTGTCAGTGGCAAGCTGGGCAAGTAAGCAACAGATGTCCCCAAGCTGCCTGGTTCCCAGGGTGGCCCTGGGTGGCGGCTCATCCCAAGGAGGTCCACATCTCAGTGCCTGTCCTGATCACAGGGGGCACCTGCAACAGCCCTTCCTGTTGGTCCCACGCGAGGGAGGACTTGGCCCAGATGCCACCCTCCCCCTGCCCAGAGAGCCAGGAGACGGGCATGCTCTCTCCCATCACTGACATCCCATTTTAATTCTTCTCTCTCTTCTCAAACATCAAATTTTTTTCCACCTTCCTTTGGAAAAAAATAGAAAGCCCATCAACTTCGTTTGCTTTGCTAATGATTTGCTAGTCCAATCTCAATTACTGTAAAATGGGATACACGGATAGCTCAAATTTCCTCCACAAAAGGATCTGCACTTGATGGGAAGCAACCCAATTTCCACAATTATCTCCCTCACAAAATCCATCCCCAACAGTGATAACCATGGGGCTGTGTTTTGCTCAAGCCGTAAATGGGGACAGATGCTTGGACAAAGGAGCTCTTCTTTACCCCATCGTTTCCTGATTTGTGAATGTATTTATTTGAACCTTCTCACGGAAACCTAAAAATTCCATCACACTCGGCAAATACTGAGCAAATCGCCAACATGGAAAGCTGTCGACTCTCCATGAAATGCCCTCCTCACTGTTACACCCTGCAAATGCCTTCGACTCTTAAGTTCAAGCTCCCCTTCATGGGGAAGGCTTCCCTGACCATGTGCACCCTTCGCCTGGACCACCGTCCTTTAGTGATGAGTAATGCAGGGCAGAGGCTCCCAAGCTTTTCTGCACATTGGAATCACCTGAGGATCTGGAACGACTACTGACTCTTGGCTCTCACCCTGGGATTCTCATTTAACTGATCTGAGCTGCCACCTGGGCACTGGGATGCTTAAAATCTCCCCAGGTGATCCGAATATGCAGCAACATATACGGGAAACACAGGCATAAAGGTAAAGAGAATTCACATGTGATTTCCGGGCCGGCATGACCCACTCCCTGGTCCCCCACAACTGGGCCTGTTATTGAATTCCCCTGAGCCTGAACACGTCCACTGCAAAATACGATGGCTCTGAGAATAGGCACCAGATGTGGTGGGTTTATTAAATGACATAATCTATTTAAGATACTTATCACATAGTGTTAAGTGCTGGGGATAGTCAGGAAAATGCCCCCCCCCAAAAGATGCCTATGCCCTAATCACTGGAATATGATTTAGATAATTTAGATCATGAGAATCTGGACTTTTGAACTGATGAGATCACAGAGAGACCTTGCCTGTATTCTGCATTTGGGCTGGATGTGAATCTTTGGGGGCCAAGGGTGGACTGGAATAGACAATAATGCCCCACCCCCAAAATGTCCACTCCCTAATCTGTCCCAGCTGACTGCACCAGAAGTCCATTCCTTACCCGAGGACAATTCACTGGCTGACCAGAGCCACAACTTGGCCTGGTAGGAAGGGTTAGATCCAGACTGGATATATGAGAAGACAGGCATATTCTCTCTCTCAAGAATCTGAACTCATTAATACAGATTCTGTCCAGGAGCAACGGGGCCAGAAGTGAAAAGATGCACAAGCTCTGAGGCAGCAAGGGGTTGACTGAGCAGAAGTTATGACTCAGTGAAGAGAAGGCTGGCAGAAGCCACCAGGCAGAGAAATACATATACAATTAGGGAGTGAACAATGTCCTGTGCAATGGGAACAATAAGATGACCTGGTCCCTGAGAGACATCCAGGATCCTTCCTGTTATGAAATCATACCCCAGTCTCTGGGACGCCAGGCTGTACGGCTATTCTGAGATTCTAGAGACACTCCTCCTGCAGAAATTCCTCCTGCAGAAATTCCTGCTGTGCATGGCCTTACAATGCCACACCCCTTCTTCCTGGGGTGGGGTTTGGAAGGGGGGGGGCTGTAAAAAATAGCCTGAGGCTCACTCTGGTGTACATATATGTACCTCTCATCTGAACCCTTAACTACATCAGTCTTCACATCTTGCAGCTGGCAAAATCACAAGATCATGAATATCACCGTCTCACAGACTGGCCTTGGGTTTTCAAATCATGGCTCCACTAAGTCCCAGTTATGTGAGCTTTGGCAAGTCCCTTGAAGTCTTTGGGTCTCAATGCCCACCTCTGTGAAGCTGGGAAGTTGGTACCTTGCCCCTAATGGTTGCTGAGTAGAATAAATACGATGATATATGCAAATTGCCTGGCGCTACAGGAGAGATTCATTCCATATTGTTTGCCTTCCCTTCCCTCTATTTCATCTGCATATCATTCTTAGGAGGGAAAAGGGAGAAATTTCCGATATTTATTTCCTATACTATATACATATTAGTTTTTCGATACATATGCGTCAAAATGAAGCAGGAAACAATTACCAAGAACGATTTCTGCTGTGCTATGAAATCTGGTATGTTAACCTGACTTTCAGGCTCTAGCCCAGCCCATCTCCCCAGACTCACAGCTCAGCCCACCCTCCTCACAGGAAACACACACTATGGCCACACTAGGTTGGTCGTAGACCCCAGAGCACACCTTGGTGACCCAATGCCACACCTCCTCACCTAATCAAACTCAGCCAACTCTTTGAGGTCCCATCTGGAAACAGATGACAAACTCAAAATAGTATTATTGCAAAGAATTAATACAGAGATTATGTACCCAAGGGTGGGCTGTGTTGAAGGGAAACTCTGAAGGACAGGCCAGGGTCCCAGGGCTAGAATAGCAGAACTGTTACCTCTCCTAGGCTTGAAGGGGTGACAGAAGGGATGGGCGACTGGAACTGGGAGGGGACCCGGTAGAAAAAGTTGCCTTAAAAGGACCCGGTGACCTTCAGTCTAGGATACAGCAAGCCCAGGGCAACCCAGCCAGGAGAAAGTCTAAAAGCCGATCAAAACACATAGACTTCACTCTGCTTCCCGCCCACCCTTCAGCCTCCTGCTAGAACTCAGCAATGGCTAATTCCAAAAAGAGGCCAAGGGGCCAGGAAGCCCATGGATGCAGTCCACCCAGGTGAGCCTTCCTCCTGGAGGGAGAAAAGGAGGATGGAGGGGAGCAGAGTGCAGCCGGGAAGGGCAGGCAGAAGACAGCCAGCTCAAGGTCCAAGGGCAGCTCCTCCTCCATGAAAAATATTCTGTCACAGCCCATAGTCTTCAACATTCCTAAGGAACTTCAAAGACTACATGTCTCTTTGTGACAGAGCATGAAACAGAAGGGAGAAACAAAGAAAGGAAAATAGAATTGCATTTGTGATTATACTACTATGTGCCACATTCTGGGATAAGCATTCTACATGCCTCATTTCATTCATCTTTACAACCTGGGGAGGTATTATTATCTCTGTTTGCAGTAGTGGAAACTGAGGCACCGAACTGAGGAAACATCAAGCCCCAGGTAGATCCAGATCTAGAACCCAAGTGCATCTGTCTCCCAGTATCACAAAGTTTCCGTAAATCCAGCCTGCTTTGCATACATTGTCATTTTCTGATCTACCTACATCCTGTCCCTTGATGAGCATGAAGGCCACCTGAAGGTACGGACGATCTTCTATTCCTCTTGCATCTCCATTTGCCTCTGTGCTAATGAGATGCAAGCAAGTCCCACATAGAGCTGAATAAATAAAATCACAAAAATCTTTGAAATCCCCACAATCCTATTTTTCTTCAGTTTAAAAATAACCTGTTTTGCCAAACAGTCAGAAACTTCTTTTCCCTCTTTAAACATTTTTTTTTTTTTTTTTTTTACACACATCTCATATTGGGATTCACAACTCATCGCTCCTGCAAGAAATACCCCCAGGCTCCTTGTCTATTCAGGCAAGCACTTGGTAAATTTGGAAAGCAGTTTAGATAAATTTCTGCCTGCCAAGTACGAGGATTCTGGGTAGACTTCTCTTATACAAAGTTTGAAAAGAAATATTATGCTCGTTTCCTCAAGTACATCCAACAATAGTTTTTTAAATGGACTCTGGTTAAAGTCTTTATTACTAATAAAAAAAAAACCCCGCAAAATGATTAATAATACAGCCTTGCAGTTCTGCGTAGCTGACGTTATGTGTGTGTAATGTTACTTGGGTGAGTGCTTCTAAAACCTCCAAGTGCCTTTCTGGCACTTCATCATTAACTCCTTTTGCCTTCTCTGCGGGGTAGCAAAGGTGAGCTGGCCTGAGCTCCACGTGGAGGTTGAGGCCTGAGGCCCAAACAGCTCGCTTCCTCTGTTCCGCACTTGGCTCCCATTTTAATTTGATGGGAAGACAACAAGCCTTGTCAGAACACAGCAACAGGGAGAGGAAAAGATCTCCAGCTTCTCTTAGGAGGGTGCCTTCAGGCCTCCCCTTTTTCTCTGCGCGCATTTGACACTTCCTTTCTAAAGACTGTCACGGGTTGCCAAGCACTTTCCTGTCCGCACACTCATTTCATCTTCATGACAACTCAGTAAGGTGTTTCGCTGCCCCTATTTTGCCATGTTTGGATAAGAAGAGATGGGCCAGCAGTTTCTCAGCCGGGAAGTGTTGACAATAGGACTGGAATCCATGTCTTCTGGATTCCAAGATCTTTTTTCATACCTTGACTCCTAGATCTACATTATGCTTTCCTGTAGATTATCTAGAGTTAAAATTAATACTATGGGGGTGGGGGTGGGGATGAGGGTGGGATGAGAGTAAGAGGACAGGACCCTTTTGCTAGTATGGCTAGTAGGTTAGCTGGTCGCATCCCTCCTCTCTCAGCCCCAGCTGGTAAGACACACCTTCTTTGTTTGCTGACTCTAGGCTACACCTCTTCCCCTGTCTGATAAATCTCTGTACCTTTGCACAGCCATCTGGGCCAAAGCCGGTGGGGTCACTGGACCCAATAAAATGATAACTTTTCCCTCTCTGGAGGGAACTTCAGCCTCTAGTCATTCAAATTTACAGTCTAAATTAGGAGTATTCATTAGGGATAAAAAGATCAAGATAGAGAAAACAATACTAATATTAAATGGCTTCCAAGACCCAAATTGGTAAATGAAGGACTCCAGATTTTTAATTAGGTTTATCTCTAAAAAGTGAGCCAGTCTCCATTAGATGCCCATTAACTGGAAGTTTCCAGAAAGCAGCCAGCTGGTCCTGCAAAGAGCAACTCACTCGACATTTGTGATTCTCTAGGTATTACCAGCTAATATCCATCCACGGAGGAAGGGATATATGCTCAGAGGGAGCATGAAAAGATCTCTTCCCTCAGGAATTCCAGGGCGAAACACGCACAAAACATCAGTGGTTCAAAATGGGGACATTAAATACTCCTTTGAAAAATTTCATGAAAGCTATGTCTGAATCCCTTGCCCCAAGCTCAAGTCAAGAACTTAAGATGGGAATTAAAAAAAAAAAAAAATTCAAAAGTGAAACATAACACCCATATATTTTAAAAGTACCACTTAAAAACTGTCAGTATGATGTACAATGACTTTTCACCTCCTTTTATCCATTTTGTTGGCACAATGCCATGAAATCACAATAAAATAAGAAGTTGCCTCTAATAAAAACAGGATTCTACAGCTAAAAAGTATGTTCACCTTTGTGTGTCCAAATAAAATTCTCTTAATGCCCTTGGAAAAACACAAACTAGAAATCTTGATCCTCATTTGAAAGACTGAGAAACTGGGGCTCTGAGGAGGAAGGTGACTTACCACTTATTAGAAATGGCTGTATCCAAGTTAAAATTGAAGGCTTTAGGCTTCCAGTTTTGAGTTTTAAAGCTAGAAAGGATCTTGGATACCATCGAGACCATGGCCTAGAGTCTTCATTTTTCAAATGAAAAACTGTATCTTAGAGAGACTGAATGGTTTGCCCGAAGTCACTCAATTAGTAAGTTACACAGAACAATTAGCCAGGTCACCTGATTTCTAGTCCATTTCTGACACCACTACCATCCAATGTGTACACCATTCGTAACATCAGCTACAGAGAGAACTTCCATTATGATTTCATATTATTAGACAATCTCTAACGTCATTCACTTTTACAAAATTCCTGTTCCAGGAACAAGTTGTTTTTGAAACATTTCAAAAAGCATAAAAGAGACCTTTAAAAGAATTCAAGGAGAGTAAGACTTTCGCCCGCACTATAGAAGGTGCTCTCTGCTCAGAATTTACCAAAACTCAGCTTCACAGGATGACATTCTAGAAACTGTTTCCCTAGAACTTCAGGCAGAGGAAAGAGAGCGCTCAGGGAACTATCTCCTACCCAGGGGAAATAACCTCAGCATGCTAGAAGCAAATAACACCCAACAACCTGAGCAAATTAATTTCTAGTAAAGAGCTCTACTCAGAGGTTTTAAAAAATTAAATTAAATGTTACCATTACCCATGTGATCAGATTGCGAAGCACAGCTCCTGAAGAGACAGCTGTCTTGGACCTTGTGGGAGCCCAGAGCTACCCCGCAAAGAAGGAAGGGCAAAGTTCACAGCTGGGAATCGTAATTAGGAGTTTCAGTGATTGCCAGAGAAGGGGTTTGGCAAGGTGTGATCACATGGGGAGAAACTAAGTGTTCTGCCATGAACACCAATCAGGGCAAGGGGCATTCAAACACAGCTCGACTCCCACCTCCAACTCCAAACATATTTCTTTACTCATTCAGTCAACAGAGTTTAATGTACTGACTGCAGGCTGTTTGCCATGCATTTGTTCAGTTGTGGTAACGTGGCTTATGTCCTAGTGAAGGAAGACAGACAAAAATGTATAAGTCAAGCACAGGCAGACCTTGGAGATGTTGTAGCTTTGGTTCCAGACCACCTCAATAAAGCAGATATGGCAATAAAGCAAGTCACACGAATTTTTTGGTTTCCCAGTGCATATAAAAGTTATGTTTACACTAAAATGCAGTCTGTTTAGTGTGTAATACCGTTAGGTCTAAAAAACAACATTCATATCTTAATTAAAAAACCCTTTATCACTAAAAAATGCTAACCATCATCTGAGCTTTCAGTGAGTCATAATCTTTCTGCTGCTGGAGGGTTTGAAGTAACTTGGAGAATTACCAAAACGTGACACAGAGACATGAAGTGAGCAAATATTGCCGGGAAAATGGCGCCGATAGACTTGCTCAATGCAGGGCTGTCACATACCTTCAGTTTGTTAAAAAGCAGTAGCTGAGAAGCACAATAAAGCCAAGCACAATTAAACGAGGTATGCCTGTATGCAATATGTCAGATGTTGGGAAGTTCTGGGAAGGAAAATAAGGGTGGAGAGGGAATAAGAAGTGCTGGAAAGGGGAACATTTTCCAAAGAGTAGTCGGGGAAGGCCCCACTGAGAGGCCAGTGAGCACAGCTTTTAAGAAGGTAAAGGTGACACCACGCAGACTTGGGGGAAGAGCATTTCAGACAGAGGGGACAGCAAGCCCCAAATCCCTCAGCAGAAATATGCCCAGCGTCTTGAAAGAGCAGTGAAGAGGCTGTGTAACCGAGCAGGACCCTCTGAGGCCTTCTCAGAATAAACCTCCACCCATGTGCTCTGCCTGCCCTTTGTCTGTGGAAAAACTTTCGTCAAAGAATAAACGTAATCGGAGAAGTGAAAAAATGCAGAAAAACATAAAGACAGATAAGCAAGACAAAACAGTAATACTTTAGACATTGAACGAAGTCAAGGACCTTTGGTTCCTCCTCAAGGACCATAGATAATATTCTGAGCCACGTCCTTCGAGCTGTTATGCAGACACTGAACCCCCAGCAGGTGGAAGAAGTTAACTGTATGCTGCCCACAAGCAGTAGACCCCAGACCAGCTGGAACCAGAAGGTTAAAGATGCTGACTCCCCATTACCTCACCACCAGCCAATCAGAAGAATGTCCATGAGCTGACCACACCCTGCTCCTTGAACATTGTTAAGACTCCTCACTACCCCCCCTCCAGGGGAGCGGGGAGGGGAACACACAGTCTTGAGGGCATTAGCCTGCTGTGGCCCCCTTTGCCTGGCAAAGCAATAAAGCTCTTTCTGTCTGCTTCACCCAAAATTCTGTTTCCGAGATCTAATCCAGCACCGGTGTACAGAGGCCGAATTTCAGCAACAGCTGGTGTGGGCCAGAGGGGAGAGGGAGAAAGAAGCAAAAGGTGAGGCCTCAGTGAGGCCAGAGCCAGGCACCGGGGCAGAGAGGATGGGGTCCTTGCCCTTAAGCAGCTGACAGTCTAGTAAAAAGCAACGCAGCCCACCAGGCTGGGTTTTTCTGGCTTCACCAGTCTTTTTTTTTTTTTTTAAGTTATTTATTTTATTTATTTATTTTTGGCTGCGTTGGGTCTTCGTTGCTGCTCGCGGGCTTTCTCTAGTTGTGGCAAGCGGGGGCTACTCTTCCTTGAGCTGCGCGTGCTTCTCATTGCGGTGGTTTCTCTTGTTGCGGAGCATGGGCTCTAGGTGCGGGGGGCTTCAGCAGTTGTGGCACACGGGCTCAGTAGTTGTGGTTCCCCGGCTCTAGAGCGCAGGCTTGGTAGTTGTGGCACATGGGCTTAGTTGCTCCACGGCATGTGGGATCTTCCTGGACCGGGGCTTGAACCTGTGTCCCCTGCATTCACTAGCCATACGATGCTGGAAAGGAAAACCCTCGTGAATTGAGAACAGTCGTAACTTCATCTCATCTATCCCGCTAACCCTGCTCCTGTCACTAGAGTGAGATGACTTCAAAACACTAGACTCCCATGTGTCATCTCTCTTCCTCTGCAGAGCAGCCACGTGGGTTTAATATTTTCATCTCCATGTCACAGGTAAGAAACTTAAGACGCAGAGAGTTCAGTTCTTGCTCAAGAAAATACAGGTAGTGTCAGAACCAGGATCTGAACACAGGTCTTTGTGACGCTGAAGGCCACAGCTATGAGGTCCTTGTCATGACGGCGTAAGGAAAATGATGGCTGGAAGCGACATGCAACACGGGAAGGGCCATATGGCCTCATGATGGCTGTGCCTGTCCTAGTGACTCTGTGTGTCACACAGGACGGTGGAACAAAGTGTTCTCTCCCACACTGAGAGCTGGGCAGTCCCACATGGGGATGTCCCCATTCCATGGGTGGAAGACTAAACCTGTCTGGCTCCTACTGGTAAGTCTGGCTTCCAGAGCCTGATCACACTGGGAAACTGAGGCAGCTATCTAGGTCCCCCAGGCTTAGGAAGCTAAGCTTTAAAAAGAGACAGACAGACAGACATCAAATTCTCTGTAGCTGTCTTAGAATGATGGGGTTTATTCCTCTCTGAAAGGAAGACTTCCTGCCTCCAACCCACCTGAAGAAGAGGAAAGAAAATCAGTTATGCAGATCAGCACATGTTTATGGCACTGGACCTTGCTCCCAATATACCAAGATCCAGTTTAACTCACAAGAGAAATGAACATGTTCTGGTTGCTTTTCTCCCTGGAATGTCCCACACCCTTTTTTCCCAACAGAAATCTATATCCAGGCAAAGGTCACCAGTGGACACCCCAACTCAAGCCAATTTAACCCGATATGACTATGATGGTGTGTTGTCGATATGTACACATCTTTCTTCTCAATGGACTGTGAAACAAAGGCAACACATAGCACGAGGATAATGATGATAAAAATAACAGCAGCCATGAGGTGAAGTCAATCTTAGACTTAATTCCTGCTTCTGAACTTTACTGTTTCTTAACCTCTCGGAGCCTAAATTCCTCATCTCTGAAATATGAATACTAATATTTATCTCACAACTTTACTATTATGGGGAACAAAAAGTATGTAAAATTCCTGGTCCACAGTAGCTCCTAGTAACTGAGGGCTGTTATTCTCCATTAAAGTAAAGGTGAATATGATTTTCATGGCACTTTTTCCATCCATAATCTCAGTTGATCCCCCAAACAAATCCCTAGCCCTTCATTTGGGGTCTTTCACTAAGTAGTTGCTCAAAAAATAGAATTCAGAGCTAGAAGAAGAGTTCTGAAATCATCTCAGCCTCTTATTTTACAATTAGGAAACTGAGGCTCAAAGGGGGGACATATTATACTTTTACCTAAGCAATCACCTTCTACAATAATTCAGAGACCTCTTCTTGATGATAAATTTAGCCAAAGACAGCATGGCCTTAGAAGCTAAATGCCACAGGGAACGTCACCAGGGCATGGACAGATGCACTCAGGATCAAATGTAGTTGTGATTTCCAGAATGATCCAAAGGCTTTATTTACACTCCATTTTACATAGGAGAGTGGAGGAAAGTGCCTTGTGCCTCGAATGCAAACTGGCCCCCGTTTTACACTGGACTCCTGCTCAGGGAAATGAAGGCCAAGCTTTTCACAGGTTCTAATTGGCAGAAAAGTGGCTGGTGGGCAGCAGGGCTGTGTGCAAACCTCAACACTGTTGCTTTCCACCTGTCTCTCCACCTGCTTGTTATCCAAGGGCTCCAGGAGGCCAGTTCCACACTCGGTCTAACTGAACAGGGGCGCTTCTGCAAGACTGAATTGTCTGCTTGAACAAGGCAGGGCCGGTAGAGTCCGACTCTCAACCCTCCTCCCTCTCATCAGGACCTTACCTGGGCTGGTGCCTTTGCCCAGGAATCCTGGGATGAAGCCCTCTGTAAAAAGGTTCTGTGCCTCCCTGTCTCATTCTCCCAGAGCAGACGGGGTGCTAAAATTAAGGATGCAGAGGGACTTCCCTGGTGGCGCAGTGGTTAAGAATCCTCCTGCCAATGCAGGGGACACGGGTTCGAGCCCTGGTCCGGGAAGATCCCACATGTTGCAGAGCAACTAAGCCCACGTGCCACAACTACTGAGCCTGCGCTCTAGAGCCCGCAAGACACAGCTACTGAAGTCCGCACGCCTACAGCCCATGTTCTGCAACAAGAGAAGCCACCTCAATGAGAAGCCCGCGCACCGCAACGAAGAGTAGCCCCCACTCACCGCAACAACAGAAAGTCCGCGCGCAGCAACAAAGACCCAACACAGCCAAAAATGATAAATTTATTTTAAAAATAAAATAAAATAAAATTAAGGAAGCAGAGCCCCAGTTTTCAAGCACTTACTGTTTCTGTGGAAAGGACACTTAGGCTAAAAGTTAGAGAGAGTGGAGTAAAAGCAATTGAGAATGGGGCCTCAGGATGGGAGGGAAAGAATGCAGGGTTGGGACTGTGTTCATCTGTGTCCTTCACCCCTCATGGCTTTGAGCAAGCGTCAACTTTCCTGCAACCTCATGTGGTCCCCACATTGTGACTTTCTGAGGCCCCATCGACTTCTTCCTCCATGGCATTTCTCCATTAAAAAAAAAAAAAAATGTTAAAAATTCCATTCTATGACTGTGTTGGTCTAACGACAAATGTAATCTTCGACCCTAAAAGTTCATTTCCTTCTTCTGATTTTAAAAGAAATTGAAATATTTACCGTGGGCTACTAAAAATACGGTGGGACCTGAGGCACCATGCTATTGCTCTAGTGGCTAAATTGACCACGGTTTTCTAAACTGAAAACGGAACTGATGACACCTTCCTCTCAACACGTTGTGAGCATTAGTGGTTTAATCTATAATTCATCCAGCACGATGCCTGGGATCCAGCAGATGCTCAATGGCTCTTAATATTACATTATTGTTATTACTGAGAAAATGTAAGTCAGCCATTCCTCAAAGACCGTGAGCCTTTTGGAAGGAGAGAGGCATGAGTTTGTTCCCTGTGTGATTTACTCATTTATCAGCTCCTCTGAATCTCCCCATAGCTACGGGACCGTGGCCATCACTCAATAGAGGCACATACTGAAAAACGACAATGAACTTGAAAGGAAACATTTTCCCTCCAAAGAGAAACTTTACCAGAACTATCTTCATTGGCTATTAATTAATTAATTAATATATTATATACATAAGCATATGTATAAATAATTTTTATATGTGTATATATATATAAATATCAGAGCACTTAACAAAATCAATGTCCCAGGCTCTGTGGGCTGAAACTGAAGCTGGGGTCTGGAAGACCCCCAGGGTTTCCCACAGATCTCTCTATTCCTTAGGATGCTCTTTAAAAATAAGGAAGAAATGGGCAGATCCGAAAAGAATATATCTATATCTATCTATCTACGTATATGAATCACTTTGCTGTACACCAGAAACTAACACAACATTGTAAACCAACTATACCTTAACAACAAAAGATAAAAATAAAAAAAGGAACGGACAGACGGAAGGAAGGAGAGATAAATGGAAGAAAGGAAGAAAGAAAGGAATGAATCCATGGTTAAACAGTTGTGAAAAGACTTCATTATATAATGGTCCCCAATCCCTTGAAAAATCATAATGAATATGAGTATATTAAAAGTTGCTGAAAGATCGTTTTTAAGGAAACCCGCTTTACCTTTATGACCAAAAATTCCACAATTTGTTTAAGAAGTGTTTTCCCTGGCATGACTATAAATATCCCATCTGATCTGGGAAGTGCCCACCACCCTGGCTGTCTTCCTGTTCTTTCTGCATCAGGGTCTCTTTTCAGTTGCTGTTCCTTCCTAGGTTCCTTCTTACCTTCCAGGTCTCCCCTCAGATGCCACTCTTTAAATGGGCCTTTCCCAGCTCACCCAACCTGCAGCAGCCTCCCCACGTCCCTCCGACCAGTTACTCTCTATTATTTCAACCTCTATTTTACAGTATTTATTGATATTTCATCTAAAATGTATCAGTAATGTTCTTGCTCATTGTTCATCTAACCCCTTGAGGGCAGGCAGTTTTCCTGACCTCTTCGTGTCTTTATAGCCACTGCAATGAGAACAGCAGTGCCAGAGAGCACACCTCAATAAATACTGGCTGGATGGGTGGATGGGTGGATGGATGAGCGGGTGGAAAACAACTATTACATGATCTGTAGAAAATGCCTTAGCCTTCTGGGTCTTCCCCATCTATGATGAAGGACTTAACATTTAAAGTTCCTCCTAGTATTGTTATTTTAAGTACAGCATCGATAAAAACACCATCTATTAAGTATTTATTATGTGACAAGGAACTTCTCCTGGTGTTATTTTGTTTAACTTCATCTTTAAAACAACTCTGAGAAGTGTTTACTATCCCAATTTAAAGATGATGAAACTGAGGACGAAACCTGTATCTCCGACAGGTTGAATCCATCGCCCAAGCCTACTGCCCTGTCCTAAGCCAGTGCTGTTTCTACTACATTATGAATCTATAAGCCAGAAGGAAATAGTGGTGGTGCTCTCTATTGCAAAAGAAATATGACTGCAAAAGGAACAGGAAGGAGGGAACAGGTGAGGCATTTTGCACATAATTCAATTCACTGTGTATTAGTCTATGCCTGGAAAACAAGAAGCATTTCCTGAGTCAGTAGATTTTTAAAAAGCCTAAATTTAGATCTATACAAACGTCTTCTACTTTTTAATAAAATCTTTGGCATTTTATTTGCAGCACTTGTTCTAAATCATCTCTCTACTTGACAGTCAGGCGCCATCCACCTTCCCCCTCACGTGAAGAGTTTATTTTCTCTTGGAGAGCAATTACCGGACAAATGCCAGGCTACAGAGGGTGTTTCTCCAGCAGCGGCATCCGTCTCCTTGGCAGGCTCCTGAGGCAATTTTACTGGCAACGTTAAAATGGCCAAGGGGTCAGACAGAGCTCAGCTGCCCACAAGCGGCCTACCAGCCTCTGCCCGAATGTCTCCAAAAAGAAGCAGGCTTGGACCCACCTCCAAAGTCAAAGATCGGCCAAAGCCAACTCTAGCTCGACCAGGACCAGTTGGACCAATCCTGGTTTCTGCTGGGAGCCGAGAAATTCCCATGATCCTCTTTGCTAAACAAACTGGCAATAACAACGACCTGTTTAAGGGCATAAAGACACCCAGGTTTTTGTGATGATCGGCAAATACGCACTGGGGTAGGCAGCCTCTAAAAGGGCCCCCAGCAAACCCTGACTCATGGTACTCACGCCTTTGGTAACCCCCTCCCCTCTGAGTATGAGCTGGACCTAGCAGCCCATTTCTAGTACTTAGAATATAGCAAAAGTCATGAGATGTCACTTGGTAAATCAGGTTACAGAAAGGCTCTGGCTTCCTTCTTGCTGGCCACCCCTTGTCCTCCCGTCTGCTTGCTCTGATGGAAGTCGGCTGCCATATTTGTCATCGGCCCTATGGGGATACCCACGTGGCAAGGAACTGAAGGAGGCCTCTGGCCACCAGCCTGTGAGGGATGGAGGCCTGCCAACAGCCACTAGAGTGAGCTTGGAAACAGATCCATCCCAGGCCAGCCTTGAGATGGATGCAGCAGCTCTGGCCAACACCTTGATTGCAGCCTTGTAAGAGATCCTGAGCAAGAACACCCAGCTAAGGCCACCTACCAAAACTGGGGAATCATAAATGCCTGTTGCTCTAAGATGCAAAGTTTGGGGGCAGTTTGTTATGCAGCAATAGTTAACTGATAGGTGTTTTTAAAACAGAAAATAATATATATATATATATATATATATATATTTTAAAATCATGTCAATATAATCATCTTTTTCAAGTCTGTTCAAATGTCACGTCCACGGGCCTCTCCCAATCCCCCTGCTGAAAATTACAACTCACTTCTACCCGCATTTCCATGCCACCATATAATGCATCGGCTTTTCATATTTCCTCAATTCTTAAACATTATCTTTGACACTTTGCTACTCAAAATGTGGTCTTTGAACCAGCAGCATCATATCACATGGGAGCATGTTAGAAATGCAAATCTTAAGGACCATTCCAGACCTACGGAGTCAAAATCTGCACGACAGGAAAATCTCCAGTTGATTTACAGGTACATCAATGTTTGAGAAACACTGTTCTAACATTCTATAAGACTGCCTTATTTATGAAATTTTATTGGGTTTTTTTTTTCTGTCTCCCACCTTTCCCCCAACCCCAATGAGAAGTGAGATATGGAAATCATTTTTGATCTTGGTTTCCACCATTTGGAAGAACCCAGCCTGCTTTTGTAAAGGTACGCACAGAAATGAGAGACACAGAGGGACTATGCTTATGAAATTTTACAGTCAATGCCTCTTTGATCTAAGCTCATTTGACCTGAGTTTCTGTCTCTTGTGGTCAGGAGTATTTCCAAATGGCAGGGGTCAGAGCCCTCAACAAATCCCACACCTTACTCTCAGTTTGTCCCTAGTGATGAGCTGACTGAAATCTCTCTCTTAGATGCAGCTTAAAAGATCCCAGGGGGGCTTCCCTGGTGGTGCAGTGGTTGAGAATCTGCCTGCCAATGCAGGGGACACGGGTTCGAGCCCTGGTCTGGGAAGATCCCACATGCCGCGGAGCAACTGGGCCCGTGAGCCACAACTACTGAGCCTGCGCGTCTGGAGCCTGCGCTCCGCAACAAGAGAGGCCGCGATAGTGAGAGGCCAGCGCACTGCGATGAAGAGTGGCCCCCGCTTGCCGCAACTAGAGAAAGCCCTCGCACAGAAACGAAGACCCAACACAGCCATAAATAAATAAATAAATAAATAAATAAATAAATAAATAAATAAATAAATAAATAAATAAAAAAGAGCTCTTAAAAAAAAAAAATCCCAGGGATTGTAAATCAACTATACTTCAATAAAATAATTTTTTTTAAAAAGATCCCAGGGCAGATTTTGATTGGTCCTGACACATCATTTGCATCCAGTCCGTTGTATCTACAGAGCTAGAGCTGAATACTAGCTCCAACCACACAATTGAGGTGGTAAATAAACATCTCCAGAAGGAGAAAATGGGATTTTTTTTCTGAAGAAGGGGAGAAAAATGCTTAGTAAACAAAATATCAGGATGCTTATTGCATTTTACAACTTTATGCCCTTTAGGTGCTATTTCTCCACCTGGAATACCTACATAAAAGCCCTGATACCTCCACTACCTCCATTTACCTCCATAAGACTAGCAGGTTGCTACTCAGCCTCCCTGAATCAGTTCAAGAGTTATGTCCTCTTTGAGGCTCTCCCTAACTCCCAGGGGGGATGTAGAAATTCTTCACTGATCTTACTGTATTCATCCACTCTATTGGAGAAAATAATTATTATAGTAATTTAGTGCATTTTGACTCAGCATGATAAATGCATTATTAAACACAACCTTTTACTTACCAATAAATATGCAAAGAAAAAAGAATGTTCATCCAACTCCTGAGCCTCTGGATTAAGTATTGAGGAGATGGAGCAAGGCTTGGGCTTTGCATAGTGTTTTCACATTCTGCATGTTTATTTTGACATGACTGCACTATCACAGTTCAATGGGTTCTCCGCCTGCCCTTTAGAGTAGCACGATTTGTCAAGGTCATGTACAAAAATAGGTTCTTCCATCAACAACAGACAAGCAGACTCCACGTCCACCTGTTTTGCTTTTGTCCCACATCTCCCATCCCTTGCCCTCTAACAACTGCAGGTTAAAGGCCTCCCCGTCATTAGCGTTGGAGATCCCCACATGTCTCTCCATCTGGGAAACTCTCAGGGGTAGTGACAGATCTTAATGAATCACCTTGTCTTTTTAGAAGTGTTGCAAGGCCCTGGGGCAGCTGCTAATTACTAGACCTGTTACTACTGTAGGTGCTGTTCTCCTTCCCCAGGAACAGCTTATTTGGAGAGTTGGGGGAGAGCTATGGAGATGGGCATCTGCATCCTGGCAGAGCTCACAGACCGGCTCCCAAGAGCTAGTACCAGCAGCTGAGGACTGGCGGAGGGCAAAATTTGGGTCAGTAGCAGTAGCTGCAAACAAGAGCAACTGGCTGGCTCCTCAGTAGTCTTTCTACTCATGTATTTGGAATCCAGGCACTTCCTCTACACTACTCACTGATGAATGGCGTCTGCTTAGGGTAAAGCATCTTGAAGGCATTGAGAGCCCTCCTTGTTTCCCCTGCTCCTTTCTCTAGATGTTCTCCATCTCTTACCAAACAACCGTCCCGCCCCTCAACATTCAAGTACTTTGTGTGACCTCTCTGTGGCACATCAGCTCTCACATTTTCTTTGGTACACTGATGTTAGAAAGTTCTTTAACCAACACTGCCTCTTTCCCTTGCCCTCCTCCCTTAGAGATGCTGAAAAAGTCAGATACTTGCTTTCTTGGCCTCCCTTCTGGCTGGAAGTGGTAATATGAATGCATTCTGGCTCATAAAGAATAAGCAGGGATGGAGGTATCTTGTTTTGTGAGCGTTCCTTCTGGGGAATTTTTTGTTTTGTTTGTTTGTTTGTTTTGGGTTTTTTTAACCTCTGATAAAAGAAAGGAGACAAATAATGAAAGCTCTATCATACCACCCTGGCTGTCCTGGCTTCTTTCTGTTTTCAGTGAGGTTATATGAGGATGCAGTACTTGTTTCTATGGCAGCTATCCTGGGACCATAAAGCAATTAATCTAAGGATGACACAGAGTAGAAAGAACTTGAGCCCCTAATCACATCTTTGAACTGCTGCACTGATCTTGGGACCACCCACCTCTGACTCTTTGTTATACAAGGTAACAAAATGACTATTCCTGGTCACCCTCAGCCAGGGTTTCATTTTGCTCTTACTAACAGTTTCACGTTCCACCTCAAATTTCTTACACTAACACTTCTTAAACTTTATAAGGTCAGAGAGCAATGAATGAAGGCATAGATCTTCCCCATATAAACATGCAAACCCCCAAGTCTTGCCTACAATTTCAGGAGCATCACAGACCCCCTACAAGCCCACCCACAGACATCCCCCAACCCATAATCTCTTGCTCGTAGAGAAACCTTTCTATAGATTATGTACACACACTATAGGATTATATAATCAACACTGATACGATAATCAACACTGGTACGTACAATAAGGAGCCCAAGGCATTTTAAATTCCTTTGTCTTACAAGATACTGTGTATCATCATCATCATCATCATTTGTTGAATGCCTACTATGTTGAAGATCACTAGGCATCTTCCTAAGCACTCTATATATGTAATCCCATTTGATCTCTAAGCCCTATGAGGTAGGTATTACTATTAGCTCCACTTTATTCAAAGGCTTAGACAAAGTAAACTGCCCCAGGTCACAGGACTAGTAAATAGTAAAGTTAAAATCTAATCCCAGGCGGTCTGACTGCACAGTCTTTCTTTTAATGTCTACTTTGTGCTGCCTCAATTCTGTATAGTAGACTATGTACTATAATGAGGAAGTAGATTAATACAGTTTAGAAACTGCAACAAAATGGATGGAAATATTAACCTAAAATGTTTGATTAACTAAGGGTATCAGCTGTGCATCCAAATGTTTTTAAATGTAAGTTGAATTTTTATAGTGTGCCTCGATCTGAATAAAGGAGACAGGGTATCTTAAGTAAACTATTCCGTTTGTGGTACCTTCAGGGTTTACTTAGATTTAATAACTAATATGAATATAGACACCAAGTGCTTTCCATGTGTCAGCCACTGTTCAAACACTTTACGTGCATTATTCTACTTAAGCTTCGTGATAAACCTATGGGGTAGGGAGTGTTATCATCCCCATTTTACAGATGATGAAATCGAGGTCCAGAAAGGTAACGTGTGGAAGGACACATAGCTGAGAGTAGCCGAGTTCAGATATCAAGCCAGGTGGAAGCTTTACCTTGAGTCAGTATGTTATACTGACTCCAATTTCAGCCCTTGACTTGCATAGTCTCGTCTAGAATCTGAACATTTATAGCTGCATTCGCATTTTACTGAGGTTAAAAATCAGGTTTCCAACATGAAGTAACAGTCCATTCCTTCCTACTTAGGACTCACGGCTTCTCCTATGGCTTTGATTTCCAGCAAAGTGGAGTCAGCCTGCCCTGACCTCTCTGGTCTCCGCAGTCACCACCTTGGGAATCTTCTCAATGCAATGGCATCAACCCTCACCTGCTGGTAGAGCACGCTCAGGTCCACTTCTGCCATCCTGACCACTCTCTCAATTCCCAAGCCTTCATGGCCAGCTCTCCATATGACCTTTTCCACACAGATGCCTAAAGGTCACTTCAAATCCAGTGTCTAACTGCATCTGAAATCACAGAATCTTAGAGAGGAAAGGGACCACACAAGGCATCTGGTAGAGCTAAAAGATTATGGTTTGGGGCTTCCCTGGTGGCGCACTGGTTGAGAATCCGCCTGCCAATGCAGGGGACACGGGTTCGAGCCCTGGTCTGGGAAGATCCCACATGCCGCGGAGCAACTAGGCCCATGAGCCACAACTACTGAGCCTGCGCGTCTGGAGCCTGTGCTCCGCAACAAGAGAGGCCGCGACAGTGAGAGGCCCGCGCACCGCGATGAAGAGTGGTCCCCGCTCGCCACAACTAGAGAAAGCCCTCGCACAGAAACGAAGACCCAACACAGCCAAAAATAAATAAATAAATAAAATTTTAAAAAAAGATTATGGTTTGGAGGTCAGAAAGCCCAGGGTTCAAATCCTAGCTCTGAGCCCACTTCTTCTCTAAAATGGAAGTAATAACTGTCCCTTTTAATAGGGCTGCAGAAGGATTAAAGAAGATAATGGATACAAACTTGCCTAGCACAGTACCTGGCACATGTCATGGGCACTCAGTACACAGTAGTCACATTTACTACTACTGTCATCAACCACAAAATTTTTTTCATCTACTGCATGCATGCATCTTTCCACAATACCCACAACAGATGGCCATCCAGGCTCCGCTAGAACATTTCCAAAGATAGAGAGCTCGCTCATCGCACCATCTCCCCAGGCAGCCGGTTCTATTATTGGACGGCTCTCATTGGCAGCGAGTCTTTCCTACGTGGAGCCAAAATCTGCCTCTGTGAATTCCATTGGCCCTAGCTCCGCCCCGTGGAGCAGCACAGCACAATTCTGTTCTCTCACAACAGTCAGTCCTTCTGAAATAAGCAATCGGGTCCTCACCACACCCTCTCTTCTGCACGCATTCATTCCCACACACACCCTCCTTCCATGACATGATTTCTACATTATCCACTATGCTCACTAGTTCCTCAAAGCATGGTACCCAGAGAAGATACAGCCATTCAGTACCTCGTATGAGTGAATACTGTACTTCCATGAATGCATTTGAAAATTGTATTGTGATTTTCTTAGTAGCCAGATAAATAATCACTGTTGCATCATCCAGGGCTTGAGGTGAACTAAACCTGGAAGTCTACTCCCCTCCTATTAAAAGAGAACATGCTGGGTCTTCCCCGCCAAATCCTCTTCCCATGAAATCTGGGCACCACAACTTGATATATTCTGTAGAGTTTGACTTTGGCCAACTGAGAACACTCTGAATCATTTTTGTGCCATCTATACTAATAACCATGCCTCAATTCTTCATCCAAGCTATTGATAGTACTTTTTGAAATAAGTTTGCTCCAATGTTGTCCTCAAATTCGGTACTCAAGGCCTCCACTCTGGTTCATTTCCATCCACTTTAAGAAACAATTATTCAGTGAGAAATACTATGTTAGAGTCTCAGGATGTGTAAGAGAGTCCCCTCCCTTGAGAGGCAGGGAAGACAGACCCATAAATGAAAATGACTACACAGCGCAGTAAGTGCTATGATAGGAGATAGCAGTTGGGAAACATGAGCCCAGAGGTGGCTCACATATGTGGCCGCATATTAGCACCACCTACAGACCTTTTAATTGGCCATACCCCAACCAAGTACATCAGAAGCTCTGCCCGTGGGACCCAAGCATCAGTACTTTACAAAGACCCTCAGGTGATTCCAATGCACAGCCAAGTTTGAGAAGCAACAGCCTAGACCAGCCCGAGTTCTCCTCAAGCTTTAATATACATATGAATCACTGGGATCTGTTAAAATTCAGATGCTGAAACCTGAATGTCCATCGACAGATGATGAATAAAAAAGATGTGGTATATATACACAATGGAATATTACTCAGCCATAAAAAAGAATGAAATAATGCCATTTGCAGCAAGATGGATGGACCTAGACATTATCATACTAAGTGATAAGTCACACAGAGAAGGACAATTATCATATGATCACTTATATGTGGAATCAAAAAAAAATGATACAAATGAACTTATTTACAAAACAGAAACAGACTCAGAGAAATAGAAAACAAACTTAATGATTACCAAAGAGGATAGCGGTGTGGGGGGGGGCGGCAGGGGGTAAATTAGGAGTTTGGGATTAACATATAAAATAGGTAGACAACAAGGACCTACCGTATAGCACAGGGAACTATACTCAACACCTTGTAATAACCTATAATGGAAAAGAATCTGAAAAAGAATACATATGTGTATATATATATGTATAACAGAATCATTTTGCCGTATGCTTGAAACTAATACAACATTATATATTAACTATAACTCAATAATACCAAAAAATTCAGACGCTGAGTCTGTAGGTCTGAGGTGGAGAGTGAGATTTTGCGTTTTTAATTCACTGCCAGGAGACGCTAATGCTGCTGGTCCACGGACCACACATTGAGGAGCAGGGGCCTGGGATACACCATCTAATTCTCCCAAATTCCCTCTTCAGTCTTGCCTCTCTACTTATTGCAAGTTGAACCCTTCATTTCAGCTGATTGAAAGAGACAAACAAATGGTAAGATAAATACAACGATGGTTTGTTTATGACAGGAGCTGTGAGAGCCCAGAAGAGGGCACCTAATGAGACGAGCGGGGGGTGGTGGCTGAGGGAGGCTTCCCAGAAAAGGGTATGATTTCACTGAGCTATACAGAGAAAAGTACTCCAGACCCAGCAAAGGAGCAGGCATAGACTTCAAATCATGGGAGGAAAGGAACAAAAACAAAAACAAAACACAGAGCATATTCAGGAAACTTCAGTATTTCTTAGTTCCCATGGATTCCATCACTCATTTAACCACAGATGTGGCCTGGGATTTTCCTTAGTGTTGATTTGAACCACTGCTTAACTCTTCATACATTGAAGCCGTTTCACCAGAACCAGACCATGACCTCCTCAAGGGCAGAACCAGGTTCAACTACATTGCACACCCTCAGTATCTAGCAGAGTGTCCAGCCCCTAGGGATCTGAGTATGTCCGTAAAATAATTAAGAATTATGTTTTTTTAAATCAGATTTTTCAGTTTCTATCTTTTTTTCCTGAAGCACAGGCTGGTGTAAAGAGTTAAAGGTATTTACCAAGATTAGGAAAATGATGTAAACCAGTGAGATTGGGGTGGAGAAATGTTACCAAGGCTAATTAGAAAAGAGGAACACTTCGGAGAGGGGTGTCAGGAGGTGGAGTCGGTGTGAGGATGATGTGTACTTGTATTTGCAGACGGTTGGTGGGTTTCTCTCTAATCTGAGAGCAACACAGCCCAACCCATTCAGATGATTGGCATGGAGGGGAGAAAAATTACCCATGTTTGGGGAAAATGAAACCGCAAAGGGATGAGACAGAGATAGGCTCAGCCTAATTCAAGCGGACATTATCGTCAACCCTGGTTAATGGGAAACAATTAATACAATCCATTTTTATGCAGATTAAAACATTTCAAATTAACAGGTCAATCGCGCTCATATGTTCTGAACTTGGGCTCCACCAGAGCCAGGTGAACCGTTACGTGAACCAATCTAAACTTCATTACAGAGGAGGGCTCCGAGTCTCAGATATTCACACGAACTCAATTTGGAGTTAATCGCTCACATTTTTCTCTCATCTACCAGATATCCTAATTTAAAGACAGATCAGCTAGGCTCTCCTTTATGACAAAAGAGAACATGAATTATTCATTAGTAGTAAAGGTATCATTTTATCTGTTTATTTTCCAATTAGGTGAAGTCAGATAAAGAAGTAGTCAATAAAACCAAGAGATTTTCCCCCCACTGTATGGAATTAAAAGTAGACAGCATTAATGTGGGTCTTCAAGTCTATAACAAAACATTCAATTAGCAGTGTGTATTGGAGACGAGACTCTAGGATGGGAATTGCTCATGGTCTAAATGCCTCCATGTGTCAGGGCTCTAAAGGTCCTCCAGGGTGACCCCCACCTGCCTTTCCTCCCGCCTGTATCTTCAAGCTGCATCACTAGTTAGCCACCGCTGCTCCCGCGCCCTCAACATCCATCCTCCTTCTCAGCTTCTAAGCCTTTGCCCAAGCCCTGCCCTGGTTTAGCCATCCCCTCTCTGCTCCCAGTAACCTCCCAATTATTCTTTAAGGCACTGCTCCCCGCTCTGCAACCCGTGAAAAACTGTCGGGGTCGTCTCCCGTCTCCCAACACCCTCCACGCCTGCACGGCACAAAGAGGCTCTCCTCCTCCATGCTTCAGTCACTCTGTGTGTAGCTCTGTTTGGGTTTCAACCGATTCCTTCAGAACCACTTGAGAACCGGGGCTGAGGCTCTCTCCTCTTTGTATCTTTGGTGCCCTGCCCAGAGCAGTGCTCAAGGAATGTTTGCCCTGTCCCCACATAAGCCTTGCTGGCACATCACATAGATCCTGGAGCCCGCACTCCGTCATCTCCTTCCTCACCTTTTACTTCTCCTTGCCAGCGAAGCCACTAGACTTCCTTGGGATTCCATTCCAAGTTCCTTTCAGGCCAGCCTCGGGCAGAAGGCAGGCAGACAAGAGGCAGGAGACAGGACAGCTCACCCTCCGTTGGCACTCAATGTACACCTTGCTGAATCCCCAGAGCAAATCACCTGCCCCTCCTCCAGGCTCTCAGACCCTCATGTTGTTGCTGCAGTTAAAGGGGGTCGGTCTGTTCTGTAAGCGTGCATTACACAACGGACCCGAGGGGGAAGCAGGGCAAGGGTCAGAACCCAGCCCTGCTGCTTTCAGCAAATCACTTAACTTTTCTGAACCTTGTTCTCCCCACCTGCAAAAAGGTGATTAAACCTCACCTGCATGTAGATTTGGTGTGAAGACTAAATGAAACACTATATATATAGTGCCTAACATGACACCTGGTCCTGAGGAGGTGCTATTATTATAACCATATGTTTACATAATTTACTAGCCTGTGAGCTTCAGAAGGATAGAGACCATGTCTTATTTGTCTCTCTTCCCCCTCAAGCCAAGCTGCTGTTTGTATCCCCCTAAAATTCATATGTTGAAATCCTAACCCCCCAATGTGATGGTATCAGGAGGTGGGACCTTTGGGAGATGATTAGGTCATGAGGGTGGAGCCCTCACAAATGGGATTAGTGCCCTTATAAAGAGGCCCCAGAGAACACCATCACCCATTCTGCCATATGAGAACACAGAGAAGTCAGCCGTCTACAATCCTGAGGAGGGCCTTCACCAGGACCTGGCCATGCTGGCACCCTGATTTAGACTTCCAGCCTCTAGAACTGCGAGATATAAATTTCTATTGTTTATAAGCCACCTAGTCTATGGTACTTTATTACAGCAGCCCAAACTAAGACACAAGCCAATCACTATAAGTAGGTAACAACAGTTATTGAAGTGAATGACTAAAGGTAATACGGGATAAAGGGCAAACTCAAAGGTTGAAATATCTCTGGCCTCCCTCACCTTTCCATCCCCACAACACCCTAACCCAGAGAACATATTCCTTCTCTAGAATCCACCTCTAGAAAACATGAAATTCATGATTTCAAGAAATCAAGAACTGGACCTCATCATTCTTTTTCAAATCCACAACATCAGGGCCATTTTACCAGCCCACTACTGATAATCAACCACATTTTCCCTCTGACTCTTGGTTTCCTTGTTTCTAAAACAAATTTGGACTAAATAATTGCTTGGTTTCTTTCCAGCATTAAAGGTTTATGAATCTATTATCCCCAACAAATGATTTCATTTATTCAACAAGCATTTACTAGAGATTTCTTTGGGCTCTGCATGTTTGCTAGGCATGGGCTTAATGAAGAGGAGACACTCCCTGACCTCAAGGCGCTCACAGTCCAGCAGTGAAATGTTTGAAGATAATTAACACTGCACAGTAAATTGACTGACCATTCTAGTACTTTCCATAATTTCCCTTTATATTCAAAATGTCATGTCATACCCAGTCCCCCTTATTCTTCTCAGCTCCCAAACTGGCCAAATCATACATAGACATGAACTTCGGGACATCTATTCTCATGATCAAACAAAAAGGCAATGCTCATGTTCTGCCTGATCCAGACATAAACTCTAAAGGTAGCTGGAAGCAAAGGAGGGCAAGTTATGACCTAATCCATCTTTTCCAAAAGTGAGCTCTGGTGAAAACTAGAAAACACAAGTGTTTTGAAAATGTGTTCTATGAACAGGTGCATGTGGGGAGCATCTCCCTCTCCACTGCAGGACTTCTCAGAGCCTTTCGTGTTACCATGCACACTGTGACTCTCTGCTGGGAAAGGCAGTCTCATGCATGGAGTCCTTCAACCTCTGCTCAGCCACGTAAGAATGGGCCCTGGGCCTAGAATCCTCTCTTACCAAGAGCTAACAGTCATGCCAGGCTTATCGCCTTGTATGGAAATAGCTTTCCCTGTTTCAGAATCAGTGTGTTCTCCTCTGTTCTGTTTAAGGGTGTGCATCAGTGGCCCTCAGGTGCACCATCAGCTTTCAGTATTTTGGACTCCATGGTGGGGGTGTGTAGGCCAACTGCCTTGCTCTGGCTACCAGCCTTGGGGGACCAATGTCCACTACTGGGGCTGATCTTGCTCTGTCTCTTCTCCATGTAATTCGTGTTGTTCCATCCAGTGCCTGACTGCATTGTTTCTTTGGCAACTCTGATACCAAGATGCAGTGTACAGAAGCGCTTGGACTTCTATCGCTGGTGGCTGGCATTGTGATGATCTTTGCTCCCCTTCACGGAGTTGCGCTCCTCCCTGGCACTGATGCATGATGCTCTGCTTGACACTCACCAAGAAGACAACAGAGCAGGCAGCTTCTTAGTCAGCTGGGGCTGCCATAACAGAAGACCATAGACTGGGGAGACTTAAGTAATACATTTATTTCTCACAGTTCTGTGGGCTGGGAAGGTCAAGATCAAGGTGCCAGCAGATTTAGTTTCTGGTGAGAAAGCACTCTTCCTAGTTTGCAGATAGTGCTTTCTTGCTGTGTCTTCACGTAGTGGGGAGAGAGAGCAAGCTCTCTGGCGTCTCTTCTTACAAGCACTAACCCTAACATGGGGGCACCACCCTCATGACCTCATCTAACCTAACTGCCTCCCCAAAGCTCCACCCACTAATATCATCACATTTGGGGGTTAGGGGTTCAACATATAACTACTGCGAAACACAATTATTCAGTCCATAACTGGCAGCGTTCCCCAACCCCTTTCCACACAGAGCCCTCTTTATAAGAACATTAGGTGGGGCTACATGCCCAGGATCACACTTGGAGACCTGCTTGGATAATTTAGAGTATGAGCTGTCAGAGAAGAGAGAGAACGAAACATCAGTCTTCTTTGGGGTTAACCCACACGTCACCATTCTGCAGCACCAGGTTCCTTGCGCAGAGGAGGCTGTAATTTTCCTGAGTGTGTGAATGCATCTCTACATGACCCACAGGGGAACCATCTTCTAGTCTTCCAGGGCTGCAGATGGGGCCTCTTGAGACCTGCTGCTAAATCTGGCAATCAAATGCCCCAAATGGTTCACTCTGCCACGCAAGATGTCAGAGAAAAAAAGAAGGTTAAGAGATCACCAAAATGATAGCCTGTGGCAGAACACACCTCCTGTGCCTTGGCAGGAGAAGGGAAATGTAAATGCTAAGACAAATCATTTTGAGCTTGCCAGGGAACTGAACCAGAACAGGAAGAAAAGGACGTCCATCGTCCCATGGGCCGCGTGGCTCCACAGTGGCCCCTTGAGATGTGAGTGGCTGAATCACTGACTTTGCCAAAGCTATTCTTCCCCAAAGCCAAAGAGATTAAAAGGTTTTAGAAAATGAACGTGGGACTTGACTGATCTGAAATTCAGGTCTTGAATACCTCTAGGATATTAAAAAAAAGAAAACCCCAATTTTTAAAATTGGTGTCTCTAAGTGCCTCACAGGTCACATTTGGGGGAAGGAATCTAATCACGGCAGAGTATGAATTATTGAGTCTCTTGGGTCTAAAAATGCATATCTCTTGGCCTTGTACCAGGTAGTTTGCTAACCATGACGCTGGTGCGTCCTGCAGGGTAACATTTCTCACAGCTGCCACCTAGCTAGGAGCACAGAGCACACCTACCTAGCTACTGAGATGGATGGGTTTGTGAGTTTGAGGGGCCAGATCTCTTGAATTAGAGGCAAGAGACGTGCCCATCTCTGAGGAGAAGGAGGGAGGCTAGGGGCAGGTGTTGGGTCTAACATCTGGGCCAGGGCTAGAATGGCAGGTGAGTTTTCGTCTCACTTGCCAGGTTTGATCAACTGCTGAGTAGCAGCCTGGAGTGTTGTACTGAAAAGAATTTTAAGGCTGTACATGGACTCATGGAAAAGAGTGCCACAAAGGATTAGAAATACCCACTAGGGAGGTGAGCGGTGGTCTCCTAGATGCCAGGTACACGGCATCCCTAGGTTAGAAGAACCCTACACATTTGTACTATCTTTCCCAGTAGTGAGTACTTTCATACACCTTATTGAACTACATGGACGTGTCATTTTCTTGGTCAGGTTTACTTCAAAGATTTTTTAAAAAATACAGACCACAAGACTTTTATAACTTTGACTAAGGTCACAAAACTAATAACCAGAAGTGCCAGGATTCAATGCTAGGTCTTCCGACCCCCAGTTCTCTCTCCAGCCCACTGGGTTCCACATCTGAAGGCCAAGGTAGGATTCTCGTTTCCCTCACTGACTTAAAATTATTGGGGAAAGTACTTGGAGGTTGGACACCTGCCCAAAGTAACGTCTGCCCATACGGGGTATGAGATGAAATAATATATCTAAGTATTCCTTTGGCAATTATAAATCACTGGATAAATTCTGGCTATTAAGAATAAAATTATCAGTATGAGTATTCATATATGGAGAGGGCTAACAGGCTGACATGGAACAAGGGCCTTAGGAAAATATGTTCATGTTGACAACATCTCAAGAAACAAATTTCAACCAGATCTGCCTGCGTGAGAAAATTTCTGTCATCCCAGTACCCCACCTTTCTATAAATCTATCATTCATATGCTGTACTGGTATCAAAACCCTCCCACAGCCTAGAACAACATCCCACAAAGCAGCTGGAGTCCAGTGTAAGGAGATCTAGGCTCTGGTCAAGAGATTTGGCTAGTGGACCAATGCATCCCATGGTCACCAAACTAATCAGTGTGTTCATAGCAGCCCTATTCCAATAGCCAGGACATGGAAACAACCTAAGTGTCCATCAACAGATGAATGGATAAAGAAGATGTGGCATATATATACAATGGAATATTACTCAGCCATTAAAAAGAATGAAATAATGCCATTTGCAGCAACATGGATGGACCGAGAGATTGTCACACTAAGTGAAGTAAGTCAGAGAAAGACAAATACCATACGATATCACTTATACATGGAATCTAAAATATGACACAAATGAACTTATCTACGAAACAGAAACAGACTCACAGACATAGAGAACAGATGTAGTTACCAAGGCGGGTGGGGGTACGGGAGGGATGAATTAAGAGTTTGAGATTAGCAGATGCAAACTATTATATATAGGATGGATAAACAACAAGGTCCTACTGTAGAGCACAGAAAGCTATATTCAATATCCTGTGATAAAACATAATGGAGGGCTTCCCTGGTGGTGCAGTGGTTAAGAATCCGCCTGCCAATGCAGGAGACATGTGTTCGAGCCCTGGTCCGGGAAGATCCCACATGCCACGGAGCAGCTAAGCCGTGCGCCACGACTACTGTAGCCCATTCACCTAGAGCCCGTGCTCGCAACAAGAGAAGCCACCTCAGTGAGAAGCCCAGGCACTGCAAGAAGAGTAGCCCCTGCTCACTGCAACTAGAGAAAGCCCGCACGCAGCAACGAAGACCCAACACAGCCAAAAATAAATAAAATAAGTAATTTAAAAAAAAATAACAGAAAAGAGTATGTATTTTTAAAAGAATATATATATGTATATATATATGTACATATGTGTATGTATATGTGTAACTGAATCACTTTGCTGTACAGGAGAAATTAACACAACATGGCAAATCAACTATATTTCCATAAAATAAATTTTTAAAAATCTAATCAGTGTCACGAGAGAAGTGGATGCCAGGCAGCCTGCTTCCAGCCTCCTCCTCCTTCCTCCCTGCACAGCCCATGAGCAGCCATGGGAACACTCACACATCCCACAACACAAGCGAAATGGACATGATTTCCTATCGCTTTCTAGTTCTCGGTTACAAAGTCAGTGATAGAGATGCTTTAATGGGCTACTTCTCCCAGTTGATACTGACACTAGTTTTGCCACCCACTCTCCCTTTCCAGGGTTGCCTTTCTGCTTTTTGCATATTTAAATAGCAATTCTAATTGCCGGGGTTTGATGATCTGCCTCTTTGAAACCTTTCTCCAGTGTCATCTGCAGTTAGATTCTTTGTTACATTTAGATTCAGCAAGCTTATTTACGCACCACATTCATTAATTCCAGGATGGTCTGCAATTTGTCTCTTCCAAAAAGAAAAAATATATATATACACACACACACCTCTATATTCAGAGGACACTCATAATGGAGAAAGCAGGTGCCTGAGTGCTAGGCATTAAATCTTCCGAAGAGTGAAAAATCTGCTATTAAATAATCTGGAAGAGGTCAATCAATAAAAATAACTAAATAATTGATAGTGTTATATTAGGTTAACGTATAACATATGATCTTCATTAACCCGTCGAGAAATATCGCTTGAGTTAAACCACATATCTCAAATAAGCATTTCTGGTGTTAATTCAAAAGGCAATAGCAGTCACCCAGGGGATGTTTTTAATGTTTTATGCTTTCATTGCGGTGGTGTTTATAGAGGGGCAGGGCAATAAGGATCATATTTAGGCAGGCGGCTGGGTGACAGCTCAGGCACTGAACTACAATCAAGTCATCCGTCTTTACGTAAGCAACCTGGACAGCCCCACTCTGGCTAATCAGCCTGGCTGAGGAATAGCTGACAAGCTGGTGCAAATTTACTGTAGGAGTAAAGGGCTTTCCTTCTTCTTAAATAAAATAAATTGAAATTTAAAAATCCCAGCACTTGGTGTTTATACTGCATTTGGCTCTGAAGTGCCCTTGGATATTGTTGCATTTTAGCACAGGTCTGTGGTGGGGGGGGGGGGTGCGGGTCACTACCCAGGTTTCTGGAAGCAGAGCAGAGAGCATAGTGCACAGGTTCTGGAGTCAGAGAAACTTGAATCAGAGTCCTTGCTGTACCCCTGACTAGCTGGGGAGTCTGGAAAACTCGGTTAATCTTACCAAGTCTCAGTTTCCTCACCTGTAAAAGGGAGAGAATAACAACCTGAAGTTCAGTGAGACAGTGTCCACAAAACAGTTAGCCTTGAATCCGGCACAGAGCAGACAGTTAACAACATGTAGGTTTCTTCTATTTTTCTTCCCCTTTTAGAAAATGAGAAGACAAAGTACCAATGGGATGTGCTTCTTGAGAGTGGGGACCGCCCCTCACTGCTCATTGTGTCCCTAGGGCTCGGGGCAGCGCCTGACATCAAGGAGGTGCTCAGGAATCTTGCTCGCCCCTACGCTACTTTTTAGCCTGTAGGAAAGACTTGCTCTTCCCCCAACAGGCTGTGCAGTCTGACCCTTCTGCGGCTTTGCACCTGCTCAGCATATGCTGTTTCCTCTGTCAGGAATAATCTTCCCTCTTTTCTTCCTGGTGAGCCCAGCCTCATCTTTTTTTGCCACCTAAAGAGCATCGTCTCTATAAACACCCATCCTTTCATCCCTGACTCCCTCTCCCTTGCCTATCTATTCCCATTCACCTCCAAGGAACCTCAATCCCTCCCTCATCCCTGCTAATGCTGCCCCTCACGCCATCGCTAACTTAACCTTGTTGTATATTTTGTTTGACTCTCCGTATCCATAAATGCTGGCACAGAAGTGATTTACAATGTAACGGTAAAAATGGCTAACATACACAGACCTACCTCAGAGATATGGATTTGGTTCTAGACCACCACAATAAAGCAAATATTACAATAAAGAGAGTCACACGAATTTCTTGGTTTCTCAGTGCATATAAAAGTTGTGTTTAAGGATCTGTCTCCTCAGGCAAAGGAAGCAAAAGCAAAAGTAAACAAATGGGACCTAATAAAACTTAAAAGCTTTTGCACAGCAAAGGAAGCCACAGACAAAAAACCAAAAAGACAACCTACTGAATGGGAGAAAATATCTGCAAATGACGTGTCTGATAAGGGATTAATATCCAAAATATAAACAGCTCATACAACTCAATATCAAAGAACAAACGACCTGATTATAAAATGGGCAGAAGACCTGAATAGACATTTTTTGAAAGAAGACATACATGGCCAACAAGGCACATAAGATGCTCGACATCACTAATCACCAGGGATATTTAAATCAAAACCACAATGAGATATCACCTCACACCTGTCTGAATGGCTATCATCAAAAAGACCACAAATAACAGGGACTTCCCTGGCAGTCCAATGGTTAAGCCTTCATGCTTCCACTGCAGGGGGCGCAGGTTCAATCCCTGATCAGGGAACTAAGATCTGGCAAAAGAAAATCACACACACACACACACACACACACAAATAACAAATGTAGGGGAGGATGTGGACAAAAGGGAACACTTGTACACTGTTGATAGAAATGTAAACTGGTGCAGCCATTATGGAAAACAGTATGCACTTTCCTCAAAAAACTAAAAACAGACTACCATATGATCTAGCAATTCCACTCCTTGGGTATACAGCTGAAGAAAACAAAAACACTAATTTGAAAAGATATATATACCCCAATGTTCATAGCAGCATTATTTACAACAGATAAAATATGGAAGCAATCTAAGTGTCCATCAATAGCTGAACAGATAAAGAAGATATGGTGTACAGACATACAATGGAATATTACTCAGCCATAAAAAGAATGAAATTTTGCCATTTGCAACAACATGGATGGACATGGAGGGTATTATGCTTAGTGAAATAAGTCAGACAGAGAAAGACCAATACTGTATATTATCACTTATATATGGAATCTAAAAAATAAGACAAATTAATGAATATAACAAAACAGAAACAGACTCACAGATCTAAAGAACAAACTAGTGGTTACCAGTGGGGAAATGGAAAGGAGGAGGGGCAAGATAGGGATAGGGGTTTAAGAGGTACAAACTACAACGTATAAAATAAATAAGATACAAGGATATATTGTACAGCACAGGGAATATAGCCAATGTTTTATAATAACTTTAAATGGAGTATAATCTATAAAAGTATTCAATCACTATGTTGTACACCTGAAATAATATATTATAAATCAATTATACTTGAATTAAAAAGTTATGTTTTACACTATACTGTAATCTATTAAGTGTGCAATAGCATTATGTCTAAAAAACAATGTACATATCTTAATTAAAAAACACTTTAGGGGCTTCCCTGGTGGCGCAGTGGTTGAGAATCTGCCTGCCAATGCAAGGGACACGGGTTCGAGCCCTGGTCTGGGAAGATCCCACATGCCACGGAGCAACTGGGCCCGTGAGCCACAGCTACTGAGCCTGCGCGTCTGGAGCTTGTGCTCCGCAAGAAGAGAGGCCGCGACAGTGAGAGGCCCGCGCACCGCGATGAAGAGTGGCCCCCGCTCGCAGCAACTACAGGAAGCCCTCGCACAGAAACGAAGACCCAACACAGCCAAAAATAAAAATAAATTTTTTTAAAAATCTAAAAAGAACCCAAAAAACACTTTATTGCTAAAACATGCTAACCATCATGTGAGTCTCTAGTGAGTCAAAGTAGTAACATCAAAGATCACTGATCACAAATCACCATTATAAATATAATAACAACAAAAAAGTTTAAAGTAGTGCAAGAATTACCAAAATGTGACATGGAGACATCAAGTGAGCAAATGCTGTCGGAAAAATGGTGCCAACAGACTTGCTCAAGGAGGGTTGCCACAAACCTTCAATTTGTAAAAAACCACAACATCTGCAAAGTGCAATAAAGTGAGGTACGCCTTTATTTGGCGTGCGCTTATTATATGCCAGCCACTGTGGTAATTGTTTTATGATTGTTTTGTTTTATTTTCCCAATAACCCAATTGTTTAAATACTCTTATTACTCCCCTTTTACAAATAAAAATATTGGCATAGAGAGGTTAAATAACTGGTCCAAGATTCCCAAGCCTCTCTCCAAAAGGGGGACACCACGGCACTGTGGTCAAGGGTACGACTCTTGGAGTCTAAATGACTCGGCTGAAATACATTTCACCATTTACTAGCAGTGTGACTGGGGCGTGGCTCACTAACACACTTTCTAACACCCTTCTCTGTCACCTTGGCCTGCTCAACTATGAAGTGGAATTCCAGAATCCTGCTTCCCTTTTAGCTAGGGTTGGTCATGTAGCCCAGTTGGAGGCAAAATGAGATGTAGATAAATGTATCCCTTCTCCCAAAGGGCAAAGCCTCACAAGTGGAAGGCTTTGACCCTTCCCACAATTGCTCTTCTCCTTTGGCCCTTCTCCTTCCTCCTGACTTGACAACGAGACAAGAAAACTGGAGCTACAGCAGCTACTTTGCTCTCATGAGGAACAAAACCTGCACGGTAAGGATGATGGATCGGAAAGGCAAGGGGTCTTGGATTCTTGATGACTTTCTTGACCAGATTTCCCAGCACTAGTTTACTCTCACTCTTCTTTTAATATAATAATATAATAAAAATAAACATCTTACTTCTTCAGGCCACTTGTTGAGTTTTCTGTTATTCACAACCAAACACATGGAAACAGAGGCTTAGTCTCACTGTGCCTCAACTGTCAAATGAAGGTAATAACAGTATTTATGTCTTATATAGTGATGTGAGGATTAAATAACAATGCACTTAAATATCAGGGCTCAGTTTCCCACACATAGTAAGAGCCTATTGAATATTTTTTCTTTTTATCATCATCATTATTATTACTTCTACTACTGTGAATGAGTACCCAGGAACTCCACTGCTCAGCTTCCTGTTTTTATAAATCAGTCTTCCAAAGACTCCTCTCTTTTACACAGATAAACACATCAGGTAAATTAGCCATCATTCTCTGTGGCTTTTGAAGAATGCTTCTAAATTTCCTTGTGTCATTTGATGTTCAAACAATCCCTGAGATGGATGCAGGGCAGGGATTACTATCCATATCTAACATACGAAAAGTCTGCAGACTCAGACCTATAAAGGGATTTCTCAAGGTCAGATGGCTACTTTTATTCTAAGTTTTATGGAAGTTGGCATGAATTCCCAACTTCTTACCTTGTTCCAAGGGGCCCTCCTTGGTCTGACCTCTGCCTGCCTTCCACCAGGCGCGCTGCCCTTCCTTCTCTTCCTCAAATACCCCACACTTTCTTCTGCTTCAGGGCTGTTGTCCTTGCTGTGCCATCTGCCTGGTACTCTCTTTGCCTTGCTCTTTGCATGGCGGTCTCCTTTCCATCCTCTGGACCTCAGAGACGACCTCCCTGAGGACCCCAGCAAAATGCCTGCTTCTTAGATCAGGGGCTCTCTCCCACCTCTACCCTCTCAACCTCCTACACATCTGTAATGATCTGCTTATTTATCTGTTTGTGTCTTGTTCGATTCCCTGTCTAGAACATCTTTTTTTTTTTAATTGAAGTATAACTGATTTACAGTGTTGCCTTAATTTCTGCTACACAGCAAAGTGATTCAGTTATATATAAATATACATTCTTTTTCATGTTCTTTTCCATTATGGCTTATCCCAGGATATTGAATATATTGATTAATAGCTCCCCGTAGTGTACAGTAGGACTTGTTGTTTATCCATTCCATATATAGTAGTTTGTATCTGCTAATGCCGAATTCCTGATCCAGCCCTCCCCTCCCCTCCTTCCCCCTTGGCAACCACAAGTCTGTTCTCTATGTCTGTGAGTCTGTTTCTGTTTCGTAGATAAATTCATTTGTGTCATATTTTAGATTCCACATGTAAGTGATATCATACGGTATTTGTCTTTCTCTTTCTGACTTACTTCACTTAGTATGATCATCTCTAGGTCCAACCACGTTGCTGCAAATGGCATTATTTCATCCTTTTTTATGGATGAGTAATATTCCATTGTATATATATACCACATCTTCTTTATCCTAGAATGTAAGACTCTTTAAGACAGGCACCTTGTCTGTTTTGTTTACCACTGTAGTCTTAAAACTAGACGGAGGAGAAAGGGAAGAACTTAAATCCCTACAAAAGGGTGAGCTCTTTTTTTTTTTTTAATTTATTTTATTTATTTATTTTTGGCTGCATTGGGTCTTCGTTGCTATGTGCGGGCTTTCTCTAATTGAGGAGAGTGGGGGCTACTCTTCGCTGCAGTGCGCAGGCTTCTCATTGCGGTGGCTTCTCTTGTTGCGGAGCATGAGCTCTAGAGCACAGGCTCAGTAGTTGTAGCACACGGGCTCAGTAGTTGCAGTGCACGGGCTCAGTTGCTCTGCGGCATGTGGGATCCTCCTGGACCAGGGCTCGAACCTGTATCTCCTGCATTGGCACGTGGATTCCTAACTACCGTGCCACCAGGAAAGCCCAGTGTGAGCTTTTGTGTGGACAGACCTGGGCTCAAATCCTGATTTTGCCATGTAACAGCATGAGGGAAAGAAATCCCTCACTTAACAGGTCCAGTTCTCAGCGACCTCATCTCTTACAGCAGAACAAGCATACCTATCTCAGAGGATTGCTGTCAACATGACATACGATAACACGGGTAAAGGATGGAGCCCCGTGCCTAGCACCTGCATGTTCAATACACCCTTGCTCTGCCCCCTTTTATTCCTCCACTCACATGCATCACCTGCAGAACACGGTGCCAGGTGAATGTGCTCAACCAGCCAATTAACACCATGAAAAAAGATGAGTAGAATCAAATGTTGAAGGATCTGCCAGTTCTGCTCCTTACAAAGTTACCCCGTTCCCTGCAGACCATAGAGATTGCAGACGGTATCAGTACCTATCGCCTACATTGCCATGACTATTAGATAAATTACTAGGTAACTGCTGCTTCGAACAGTTAAGTGCTTAGAACAGGTCTGGCACATAGCAAACTCTCAATAAATGTCTGTTATTATTATCATCTGTGTCTTTGTGAACCAATCCAAACACATTTGATATTTTCAATTATCACTGAATGTCTAACTCCGAAACAAACTAAAATCCATCACGGTCATCATCATTGTCTTAATACCTTTTATTGCCAACGTGTATTGTATTGGGAATAACGGATAGAGAGGGGGTTGGAGGAGGTGATGAGGGGGTGATACAGCTGGCACAGGTATTTGGGGGAAAAAAGAAAATCAAAATAGGTCCCCGGGCCTCGGATTCCTGTTCCCTCACAGTAGGGACAAGCAGGCCAAGTGGAAGCTTCCGTGGGGAGCATGGGTGGGGCAGTATGGTCCAGCCCAGGTCACCATGGTGAATAGTGAGGCCTAAGTAAGATGCACATAGCACAGGGAGATCAGCTCGGTGCTTTGTGACCAGCTAGAAGGGTGGGATAGGGAGGGTGGGAGGGAGGGAGACGCAAGAGGGAAGAGATATGGGGATCTATGTATATATATAACTGATTCACTTTGTTATAAAACAGAAACTAACACACCATTGCAAAGCAATTATACTCCAATAAAAACGTAAAAAGACAAAGTAAGATGCACAGCCCTGTGTGTGAGGGAAGGGCCTGGAACACTGCTCAAACAGTATCCGTCTGGGGTGGACTCCCAGCTCAGGGCTTCGGGGCCTGAGCACAGGACTGAGGAGGCACAGATGTGAAAGGGCATTTGCTTGGAGGCAGACTGCCCTGCCCTCTAGCCCTGACGGCTGTTCACTCAGCCTGCTCCCCTCCCCCTGTGGGGACAGGGGTGGCTGAACTTCTCACAGCCTTTTTCCTCATCTGTAAAGTGAAGTTAGTAACTCCTACTCCTCCTCACAAGTTGCTACAAGGATTCCCAACCTAATGCCTTACATCCAGTGAGCACCTAATACATGGTAGCTAACTGAAAATAAAAATAGTAGCAAACACTTAGAGGACTCACTACACACTAGGGTTTGTTGGAAGTACTTTGCAAATAGGAACTGATTTAATCCACACAATAACCCTGTGCGGAAATGTTATTAACAGTAAGAATGATGATGATAATATAATGGCAGCATAATTAGCACTTCCCACAGACCAGGCATTGTTTACAGCTTTCCACATATTAACTCTTACAAACACCCTGTGGAGTAAATACTATTAATGTGCCCACTATACAGATGAGGAAACTGAGGCAGAGATTGGTGAACCTGCCTGAGGTCATCTGGCTAGTAAAGGTGGAGTTGGTCTTCTCACCCAGCTTAGCTATGGTACCTCTCAAAGGATAAAAGCTCAGGAAAATCCTAAAGAAAGTAAGAGGACATTGTTATCCTTCCTGTTTATAAATAAGGAAACAAAGGCTCAGAGAGGTGAGGTGTCACATAGCTGCAAACTGGAAAACTGTCTTTCTTTCTGGTAATGATAATCAAACCATAGCCTTTCAATCTGTGGTCCAGAGCTACGTCCATTTCACCACAGTCCTTTCAACAATCAAGTAAGTTAGTAGAAATATGTTCTACCTATTCTTCGAAGCTGGGCTGAAATCTGTAAATGTAGAAACAAGAATTTAGGAGCTTTCTGGCTTTCTTCCAGAGATAAGCGATCATAGCTAGGTGGGACCTGAACAGTTGGAAAAAAAAAAAAAGCACAATGTTAAAAAGCAACTTTATGTACTCTGATAATTAACAAGAACAAAATGCATTTGACCCAAAATGGGATGTAGTGTGAACCAAACGAGGTCTTCAATCATTTGGAAATGCTAACAGGCCAACTGCCTGATTAAACACAATTTGTATTGTCAATAAAAAATGCAAATGACTATTTTACTGGCAAATACAGCATTAGACTTTGCTTGATATGAGGATTAAATTGCATTTCAAGAACAATTCAGGAGGTCAAATTATAAATGAACATCCCCTTCCATTGTCCTTAGGTTCTGGAGGCCAGGATAGGAAATAAAATAACAAAAATAATTGCCTGCCACTGTGTGCCATTTCAGTTAAAATCCACGCCAGTTTTGTGTAGTGGAGAATAATATTTAAGCCCCCAAATGGGTCCCGTAATTTAGCACATAATTCCTTGAAATTTACATGGCACACTCCCACTCATCTGAAATCAACTGATAAACTCTCTTTTATTTGTATTAAAGAAAATGGGGATTAAAAGGTCGGGAATCCACACAGTGTAGATACTGAGAGCACGGGCCCCATTTTAAAACCTTTTAGTCAATAATCTGGCCCAGAGCTAAATCAACTACACGGGAATTATGTTTGACTGTAAATATTCCCCGGTAACAGACAGGAGTAAGACATGCATTCTGGATCCCACAGAAAAATATGGAATCACAGATGTTGCTTTTGAGCATCTTTATTTCTGAAATTACAAATAATCATTGTTGGCATCTGCGAGCAGAAAAACTAAAAAAGCAAAGAAATACCTCATCACCGCATTATGATGTGATAAAACCTCAGGATGGCAGGCAGCCGGCAAGGCATTAACACAGTTGTGCATTTTACATTCAGAGATGCACATGTCATTTTGGTTAAACATCACTGCCCAATTTCCCAAATTTCCCCTTTTTATTTTTTTCTCTACATTTTTCACATTAACTTCAAGCAAGACAAGTTTATACAGCCTCTAATATCTTGTTACAGCTATTGTCGTTTTCTTTCTGAAAGCTGGAATATATTTTTAGAGATGTTGGTAAACATGACTTATCCAAGAAGAAATTACAGAGACACTCAGATTGCACGGGATGAGCAAACAGAGAACCAAATAGAAGGGTTTGATTTCTTTGCAATTCTTTGACCATTGGGTAAAATTTGGATTCAGAAAACATGGGAATTTTTTTTAAAAATGCCCTGGGAATAGGTACAATGCAGCTCAAATATGCTAATGATCTGAGGATATTCTGAACAACTTCCCTGGAACTCACAGCGACACTAGGGACTAGTTTTGATTACTGTATGTCAGGCGTGTTCTACATGCTTACAAATTAATCTGGTAGGCAGGTATCACCTTTTCCACTGTACAAATGAGGCATGGAGGGATTAAGTGATTTGCCAGTGATTACATGGTTATAAAGGCTGAAGGAGGTCTGGCTTCTGAGTGGCTCTTAAATATCAATATAGCGTTATTCGGCCACTTAAAAGTCTCTGGATGTTACCTCTCTGTGTCTACCCTATTTATTAAGATGATTTCCCTAAGCAATTTGTATTTGTTATTTATATGCATAGGAAGTATACATAGTACTTTCCCGTTTTGCAGATAAGAAAATACAGGTTAAATGGTTGCTGCTCTGGACCCCCTCGCAGCACGTGGTAGGGCGGGATAGGAGCCCTGAAGGTCAGTCTCCTCTCCCACACAGCACAGCCTCTCCCCCCAGTATCGGTCTCTCTGGGGAGCATTCTCAGAGCGTGTGTTATTCACTCACTCTTGAAGGATGCGGATGCTGCAACTCTTCAGTGCCCTGCACCTCAGCGCCTGGCACCTAAGCACAAACTCAGTAAGCACTGGAAACACTCCATCTAGAATCCAAACTTCTCACCACGGCCTCAGCTAATACTCTGCTGCAAACCGCCATCAGCTTCTTTGTGGATTATCGCGACATCCTCCTAACGGTGTTCTCTGCCTCTGCTCAGTCTCCCCTACAGTGGGTTTTCAGAACAGCATCAGATTCTTCGATACTAGGACAAAGCGCTCTATGACCTTCCTGCCTGACCCCCTTTATTCCTCTGACCTCCTTGGCCACCATCCTCCCCTCCGTGCCCTGTCCCAGGCACACGGGCCGCCTTGCCATTCTTTCTACACGCATGGCGCGCTCCCACCTTGGCACCTGTGGCAGCAGGCCCACGCAACCTCTTTCAAGTCTCAACTCAAATGTCACTTTCTTAGGGAAGCCTGCCCCAATGTCCCTGTTTAAAATTGCAAACCCTACCCCCTATGTGCACAATCTGTCTCCTCTGCTATGTTTTCCTCCAAACACTTTCTATATTAGAAACTCGCACATTAGTTGTGTTTCTTGTGCAAATCTCCCAACTATAATGTAAACCTCTCCATGGCAGAGACTGTTTCACTGACTGCTGCATCTTTAGCACCTAGACAGGGCCTGTCTCAGGAGCAGGTGCTAATGACCACAGGAGGGAGGAGGGGAGGGAGGAGGGGAGGGAGGAGGGGAGGGAAGAGGGGAGGGAGGGAGTAAAGAAAGAAGGAAGAGCATCCTCACACTTCCAGGAGTGTCCACGACAGACTAGCTCCCCCCAGAACTTCCAGAACTCCAAGGTCTGTCTTTTTTTTTAATAGAAGTATAACTGATTTACAATGTCGTATTTCAGAGGTACAACACAGTGATTCAGTTATTAATATATGAGTGTATATATATATATATCTTTTTTAGATTCTTTTCCTTTATAGGTTATTACAAGATATTGAATATAGTTCCCTGTGCTATATAGTAGGTCCTGGTTGGTTATCTATTTTATATATTGCAGTGACCAAGGTCTTTCTGTTCACTCTTTTTTCTTCTCTTTTCCCTCCTTCTCTGTCCCCCTCGCCTACTTGCATTCCTTGTGTCCCAATTCGGAAGAACAGAGTTTTCCCTGAAAAACCTAAATCCTATAATATAATCAGGGACATATTTAGATGTGTCGTTTTGCTCATTTTAGATGATGGCCGTGGTATGTGTCCTTCTTTGTCATTTCAACCCCCTCCTTGCACTGGCCATTCTCAATATCAAGCTGGTAGCCTGCACGCAAGCATCTAGATACAAGGCTCAGTTTTTCAAAGTTTCTTTTCCAAAATTAGAAATAAGTTGATGTCTAATATCACCTTATAAAGGCAAAGGGACCTGGTTAAACACATATATGGTATCTATTTCTGCTTACCATTATATAGTAATCTGGAACCCCATCTAAGCCCCTAACTCTTCACATAATGATCGCTCAGCGTGCCACAGTGTGATATTATTCAAGTGCAGTCCTTTAGGTCTAAGGTCCCATGTCACAGCCCCAACCCTGACAGGTTCAAGGGGCCTTGGACAAGTCATTCCGGCTCTGTTATCTCAACCATAAAACTACTAAGAACCCCTACTTCATAAGTTTACTAAAAGGAATGAATGAGATGTAGTTTATAAACTCTCAGTGTTTAGAAGCTGTATTATCTTTTTTTCCGATTATAATCACAGCTCAATTCTTTTCTCCATTATTAAATTTTTTTTCTTTTCCTTGTCTTACTGCATTAGCTAGAACCTTCAGCACAGTGGTGACTGGAAGTATAAAATACTTTCTTGTCTCATTTCCAATATCAGAGATAATTTTTTCATAAAAGCTATATTACCTTGGCCAAGTTCATTATCTTTTTTAAGGCTCAGTTCCTCATCTGTGAAACAGGGTGAATGAACGGTTGACTGCTGAGTGACGATGAGATGAGAGGAAGCACAGAGGAAAGCCTGACACACCATTCCTCCTCAGCACCTGTCCATCACCACCATGTTTCTGCCTGTCTCCTTCTTCCTGACTTAAGAAAACACAGCACTTCTTTTTTAATCAACCGTTTTCAAAGCCTTTTAACAAAGCACTCCGTTATAGTCTTATTACTAAATTGTCATTTCTAAAGGCACACTTAAGAAAGGAAAGTGAGAACGAGAACTGATTACAGACCAGCGATTTCAGGCTGACACGTGAATTGAGCTGATACATTTAAGGTACTCATGGTCTCATTTTTTTAAAAGCCACCTTTTAATCAAAATCCAACCTGTATTTGCTGAACCTACCCTAGGTGCACACTACCATATTAGATGCGATAAAGAGTTTTCAAGGATTATAATTAGAAGGATGTGCTGAATTTAAAAATTAAGATATGATCCCTTATAATCTAGTTATGACATTTAGTGCCAAAAAGTTAAGTGTCAACAAAAGGTTTTCATGTTTAAGCAATAGATGTTATTCTGAAGTAGCACTTATTAATTTCCCAGTGAATGCCATGGAGGCAACACTCTGGGGTTTTATGGGGATGGTAGAGATGGAGCAAGGTCTAGGATACTTTGGATTCATTCAACAAACTTGTCCTGTGATGGACATTTCTGAGGCTGGTCACTCAGGCTGATTTGGAAAATGCCAAAGAGCAGAGAAAAATCCCTTCCGGTTACCCCAAGTAGAAGGGAATTTGCATAGTAGACATTACTGCAACCCTACCCTCGTTGATTCATTTGAAAAGAGGAAGAAGAGGTAAGACGCTATTTTATATACCTTAAGCCCCTCTCCAGAAAGAAAAAAAACCCCAAACCAAAACACATAGCACAAAACTCTGGAAATCCTGACACTGAACTAAAACAAATTAATGCTTGTACACGAGCTCATTCTTCTTGATTATATCTAAAAGCATGCGCCTGTTGTCAATTTGCATGTGTTGTGTGTTGGAAAATAAGCACCCTGGGTCTAACGAGAAGCAAACAGTGAAAATCCATCCTGCTGCTGTGGCTCAGGAAAACCTCAGATCCACTCTCTGCATCTGTGCGTCGTGGGCCGTGCAGTCTGTCTATCAGACACACTGTACTGGAAGTGATCGGGCAGCCGTGTGTATTGATTCCTGCAGCCACCATGGAAAGGCAGCCACTGTAACCATTCACTGGCTACATGGAGACACAATCTACATCTGCTTCAGTCCCTTTGGAGGCTGCAGTATGCAGGCTCTGCCTGGCCAGCCCAGCTCAGTACATAACCATAGGTAACACTTACTGAGTGTCAGTCTCTGGCCTGGCCTTGCGCTAAGTGCATGCACTGCACATTTTATTCCTCACAAGCCTGCTCTGTGTGTGCACCGAGGAAGCAGAAGCACAGAGGCTTTGCGGCTAGTAACCAGGTCTGTCTGGTACCAGCCCCTGAACTCTGCACTAGAAGAAGAGTCATATCCTGAGCACCCACTCGCGTTACCTCTTTTCATCCTCCCAACAGTTCTAGATGATGGGCATGTTGATCACAGGAAACAGAGGCTCAGAGAAGTGTATTAATTTGCTCAGGAAGAGTAGAACTGGCTTCCCCCTGGCAGCACATCCATGGCTCTCCCAACACCCAGGTGCTGTTCTAAGAATTTCACATGGTAGCACTCAGCAGCCCCACAAAGTGGTTACTGTTCTTCACCCCCATTTTACAGATGAGGAAATCGAGGCCTGTGGAAATCAGTACTTGCCTGAGGTTACACAGCTGGTAAGCGGCAGAGATTCTGAGATAGCTAGTCTGATCTCAGAGTGTGTGTTCTTAACTCCCACGCTGCATCTCTGATCGCTGCATCTCTGATCAGAGAGGCTCCCTACATCCAAACCCCCCACCCTTCCCCTCCACCCCAGTTCCTCCCTACATTCAGATCCATATAGTCTGGCTGGTTCATTCTCTGGCACATGGCTGGGAAGAAGCTGGGAGATCACCTGGCACCAAACCTTGGTTCTAGTGCTAAGCAAACAAATAGGCCATAAGACTTATTTCTATGCCTGTGGATTTTTCACTTGTCCACACCATGCCATAGACACCTGTACAATAAAACTATTAGCTTGACATGAATATCAGGAACACATTTAAAGAAACAAAGGGAGATTCCTTCTAAACCTTCAGGTTCTAACTCCTCTGAATGTGGGTTTTTATTCAAATGCCAAGTATTGGTGTGTCTGTGTATGTATGTGTACCAAACAAGGGGTCCCTAAACAAAAAGAAAGAAAAAATTCTTGTAATTTTTTTCTCTCTCTTTTTTTGAGCTATTAGACTCTCAACTAGGTTAATTCATCTTAGAACAAGAACACAGATCTCGTCTGCTGCATCTAACCATAGCTTTTCCCAAACCTTAAAGCACAAAGGTCCTGAGAAAAGATTACTACCAAGAATTCACTAAAAAGAAATGTTCTCCATCCAGCTATTGGTCAAATAGGTTTAGGGAATACCACATGTAAGAACCCCCTTTTGATGACACAGAATGCACCCTGACATTATCAAAGTCCTCAGAAGCTCTTAGGTAATGACATCTATTAAACACTGTTCAACACTACTTAACGTTAACTGAGAACATTCTCTGCTACTTTGTGCCAAGTAGTATTCCAGGAATATCCTTTGACTTGCTTCATTTTATCCTGACAACAGCTCTATGAGTATGAGGCAGGTCCTATCATTATGCCCATTTTACAGGTGAGGAAATGGAGGTAGGTTAAGTTACTTGCTCATATACAGTTTGCCCTAACCATTTGGAAGCACCCAGAAATTCCCCGAAAGAACCTTACTTCTTCTCACCTCCTTGCCTTTGTCATGGGTAACTTTCTCTGCCTGGAACTCTCTTTCAACCCCCCCTTACCTCATTGATTCCTACATATCTTGTGAAACTTTGCTTCTCCCCAAGGTTTTCTTTTCTTTTTGTTTTTATTGAAGTATAGTTGATTTACAATGGTGTGTTAGTTTCAGGTGTACAGCACAGTGATTCAGTATACATACATAATTCTTTTTCAGATTCTTTTCCCATATAGGTTATTACAAAATATTGAGTATAATTCCCTGTGCTATACAGTAGGCCCTTGTTGGTTATCTATTTTATATATAGTAGTGTGTATATGTTAATCCCAAACTCCTAATTTATTCCTCCCCCTGCCCCGCCTTCCCTTTTGGTAACTGTAAGTTTGTTTTCTATGTCTGTGGGTCTATTTCTGTTTTGTAAATAAGTTCATTTGCATCTTTTTTTCAGATATAAGCGATATCATGTGATATTTGCCTTTGTCTGGCTTACTTCACTTAGTATGATAATATCTAGGTCCATCTATGTTGCTACAAACGGCATTATTTCATTCTTTTTTTAAATTTCATTCCTTTTTTTTTTTTTTTTTTTGGGTGCGTTGGGTCTTCATTTCTGTGCGAGGGCTTTCTCTAGTTGCGGCAAGTGGGGGCCACTCTTCATCGCGGTGTGCGGGCCTCACTATCGCGGCCTCTTGTTGCGGAGCACAGGCTCCAGACGCGCAGGCTCAGTAGTTGTGGCTCACAGGCCCAGTTGCTCCGCGGCATGTGGGATCTCCCCAGACCAGGGCTCGAACCCATGTCCCCTGCATTGGCAGGCAGATTCTCAACCACTGCACCACCAGGGAAGCCCCAAATTTCATTCTTTTTATGGCTGAGTAATATTCCACTGTATATATGTACCACATCTTCTTTATCAATTCCTCTGCCAATGGACACTTAGGTTGCTTCCATGTCTTGTCTTTTGTGAACAGAGCTGCAATAAACATTGGGGCACTCGTATCTTTTTGAATTATAGTTTTCTCTGGATATATGCCCAGGAGTGGGATTGCTGGATCATATGGTAACTCCACTTTTAGTTTTTAAGTGACCTCCATACTGTTTTCCATAGTGGCTGTACAAATTTACCTTCCCACCAACTGTGTAGGAAAGTTCCTTTTTCTTCACACTCTCTCCAGTATTTATTATTTGTAGACTTTTTGATGATGGCCATTCTGACCGGAGTAAGATGAAACATAATTGTAGTTTCCCTAAGGTTTCTTATTGCCACTCCCTCCAAGGTGATCAGAGGCTGCACTGCACTTACCCTGCTATATCATAAGGCTGCTTTTATGTGCCTGTCTTTGTGCGGACAGGTCCTTCATGGCAGGACTGTGTTTTTTTATCAACTTATCTCCGGTGCTGGGCACAGCACTTGGCCCAGAGCAGATGCTCAATAAATGTTTCCTAAGGGAAAAAAATTCCCTCTCTAAGACAGTGAGCACTGTTTGCAGGAAAACAAAGTTCAAGATGACACTGAGAACAATAGTTCTAACTGAGTTCAGCCACTGTGCCAGGCCGTGACATACAGCGTGTCATTTTACCCTCACCAGAGCCTTTCAGCTATTTGCAAATATTATCCTCATTTTACAATGAGGCAAACTGAGGCTAAAGGATGGTAACTGACCTGCCCCAATTCATGCAACCAGAATGCAAGAACAAGGTGCTGCTCAAGAAAACTAGCATGCAATTGAACTAAGATGCAAAACCCAAGACCATCCAGTTCCAAAGTTCCTGCTCTTCACACATGCGGCTCCATGCTGCCAATGTGCAATTTGCAGATATGATTCTTTTAGTAACTGAGATCTCTTCTAGAACATTCTTCTCTTAAGGAACACCGCCTCTGCCCAGGCTCTTCTCTAACTGCTGAAGGAAATGAGCCGAGATAGCCTTCAGCTATACCATCGTGGTGATGGTTGGAGAAATGAATCCTGTGCCGTTTTGCATTTGCTGCTTGTGAATCAAACTGTGAAAGCTAATTTAAAAACTTTCACACTTGGTTTGAATGAGGACTGTCAGCACTTTGCGAATGCTAAATTGTACACAGTTAGCTCAGACAGTGTGAGTTCAGGCACACCCGGCAGCCTCTCAAATGAAAAGGCCCCCATGGTCACCCTGATGAAACAAGGGGAAAGTTAGAGAAGGTTCTAGCAAAAAGAAGTATCAAGAAGTGTCAGGGGCTTGTGAGGGACTTGGGTACTGATACATCTGTCCCAGTTTGTAATCCCATTATGACGGAGTTCCCCCCAACGCCCCAGGAGCGCCAGTGCTTCAGTGAGATCACAGACTCTGGAGCACACACACCTGGGTTAGATTCCCAGCTGTGACGGCCACGAGCTACACATCCTGGGGTGAGTTATGTAAGACACGGAAACCTTTGTTTTGTCATGTGTAGAACAGGGATAATACTACAGTCATCAGAAAGCTTTTGCTAGGATTTTACAGGATGCATGGAACACCCCCAGCATGGTGCCTCCCAGGTCAGAAGCCTGGTGATATTGGATGCTGTTATCGTGCCTGTCATGTGCTACCCCGACAGGATGTGCATACCTTGAGGGCAGAGACACAGTCTTGTTTACCTATGGTCCTGGCACATCTGTACTATCTTACAGCCCGATCTTCTTCAGGATGATTATTATCATTATTATTAGTAACAATACAGTTTTGGCCTTGAGTGGGTCTTAAGTCTTTGGCAGAATGCAATGGAAGGAGCACTGACGCTGGACCTGGGGACCCGAGTTCCCACCCTGGATCTGCCTTCCCTCCTGGCCAGGGGCACCTGCACAGACCGTTTGATCCCCCAGCACAGCACCTAACTTAATACAGCCCATCACTGGTAAATTGTTTTGGATGAACAAATAATAGTATACTTACCCTCTATTTTCTCATCTGAAACATAAAAAAATAATTAACAACTGCCTCAGAGAAAACGGACCAGAGGGCAGTCTGTAAAGGGGGAAAAGAAAAGCACTACATCAGGATAAAGGTGAGGAGGAGTGAGCGGGAACCAGCAGAGATGACAGAAGAGCCTGCTTCCTCTCCAGGCTCCAGTGTTACCAGCAAGTCCATGGTCAGTAACGCCATCTTTTTGGACCTATTCCTGTATCTAAATAATAAGAGCTTCTATCTGAGTGATGTCGCATGCCCGGTTATCTGACTCGGAAATTCTACAATCTTTCATAACTACCAGAAGGGAAAAAAAAAAGACTTAATAAAAGAATTTTAATAAGAGCAGTTCAATTTTAAGGCAAAAATAACTGTAATTACTTAGAGTCTTCATAACATCTAAAATCTGATTAAAATGTACCATCGTTTATGAGCTGAGATTAGATGGTTATCATGTATCACGGCCCTGCAATTACTGCTAGCGCCTGTGCACAGAAAAAGCTCTGGATTGCTTCTTTTTCATGCTTGCATGGTACTCTAATCCCTCAATAACAGGGGAATTTTAATGCATAATAGATACAAAAGAGGATGAGAAATGAATGTTTGTTGAGCTACTGTTGTAGGGCAGCAACTGGGAGGCACGTGAGAAATACGGCTAATGTAGAAATTAACATCGTCACTGGAAGAATGAAAACCCTGGAACTGGGAAGGCCACACAGGTGGAAAGTGGAAGAGGTGAACCAGATGCTGTTTGGTTGCCAAGAATGCGTGCTTTCACTCCCAAAGGGCTGAACTGGGCCGAGCAACGTCTACGTCGTGGCTTCACCGCGGTCAGTTCCCATGTGGCAGTTCTCACCCATTTCAGAGGAGGAGGGAGAAGGTGGCGGAGGAATCCACGCGCCAGGTAATATTTGCGCTTCCACTTGATTTCATAGGTATGATCCTGAAAGCCTACTATGCATTTTACTTGAAGGATGCTACCTCACAGATATTCTGATGCAGAAACAATTAGGATTTTAAAACATTCATCCTTTCAACACACAACTACTGACTGCACGTTCATTCATCAAACAGTGAAAAGTCAATTCTCAGAGAGCCTTTCTTGGCCACCCCATGTAGAATGGAACCCCCATCCTTCTTATCTCTGCTTTGCTTGTCTCCTCGTATTTTAATTCCTAGCCTACACAAACAGATGCAAAGTTACACATTTATTTATAAATTCTATTTCTTAAATTTGTCATCTCAATGACCAAAAATAAAAAATGGAAGCTCTCCTTTGATAGGAATTTCTAATCTGTTTTGTCACTGTGGCTTCCAAACACCTGGAACAGTGTCTAGAACACAGGAAGAGCATTTACTGTTAAATATGTTTGATGAATGAATTACTTAAAAGCTGAGGCCACAGCAGAGCAAATGGAGAGGCTACTTTTCAGACCCATATAGCAAGTTCTCAAAATACAGTGAGGTTTTTTTCTAAGTCTCTTTACCTCAGACTATCCGAATTTGCCATCTACCTCTTTAATTATCCATTCAACCATTTAACACGTATTTATTGAGTACCTGTGGTGGGACAGGAACTGTTTCAGGTGCCTGAATTCTAGGTGTAAACAAAAGAGATAAAGCCCATGAAGCTTATATTCTGGTGGAGAAAACCAACAGATAAAAGAAAATATACCTTCTATAACGTAAGGCGGTAATGAGAGCAATGACATCAAACAGGGCAAGGAGAGAGAGTGACGGAGTGAACGAGAGAGGCTAATTCAGTTCAAGGGCAGGGAAGGCCCCTCTGAGCAGGTGAAGTGTCAACAAAGGCGGGTTATTCAAACTAGGAGAGGACCTGGGGTCAGCAGGACAGCAGCAGCAAAGTCTCACCCCACTGTATCAACAGGACCCTAACACTCCTCATCTTCGACCCTTGGCTTCCTCACCTGGTACAGTGGCAATAATAATACTCGTGCTGCCTACCTTGCAAAATAGGCCTGCTACGACCATCAAATGAAATATCCCAGTTCCAGGGGCGGGGGGAGGGAGGGCAAAATGGGTAAAGGTGGTCAAATGGTACAAACTTCCAGTTATAAGATAAATAAGTCCTGGCATGTAATGTATAGCATGTGACTACCGTTCACAAGACTGTATTATAAATTTGAAAGTTGCTAAAAGAGTTGATCTTAAAAGTTCTCACCATAAGAAAAAGAACTATAACTAGGTGTGGTGATGGCTGTTAACTGAACTGACCGCAGTGATCGGTTCCCCAAATGTACACATACTAAACCATTATGTTGTATACCTAAAACTAACACGATGGTATATGTCAATGACATCTTAATAAAAAAATAACTCCTGGTTGCTTTTTATACTTCAATTTTTAGTGCTTAGATTTAAACTATAAATGGCCAGGTTCAAAATGATGCATATGAAACATCTGTAATAAAACACAAGAATATCCAAGTAAAGCTGTTTTGAAGTAATAGTGGTTCTAATTTTCCAGGCATTTTGAAGTGATTTTAAAGCAATGGAAAAAAAAAAAAATCCCATTCCCCCCATCCACGAGATGAAGGGGTTGCATTACAACATGATTTCTATGATCCCTTCTTGTTCTAATTTGCTAAGATTCTGTTGATATGAAAGAGGCTTATAAGTTCTAATTTGCTGCACAAATGTGTGAGATAATGGTCATCACAATGCTTTTTATCATTACTCCAATGATCTATTTTGGTTCTGGAGTTCAGAGCCCCCAGCATCAAGGCGTTGTTTAGACTCATTTTATTTAAGTGATTTCAAGATCTCATTGAAAATGTAACTTGAATAGTAATTTCATTCCTAGAGATGTTTTTCTGTCTAAGCCATAATTTAAATGTCCATCCTTAATTCTCCTAATTATCAGCACTAATGAGAGACAAAAATGGCATAGCTAATCCAAAAGGCCTATTCTAATTTGGTTTTAGGCTGTAGTTTAGGATTTTGTTTTTAAGTGTTAGATCTGCCTTCCCAGTCCTATTGTGGCTAAGTTATCACTAAAAAGAGCAAATTCCAGGTAAGCAAGAGATGCAGGGAAAAACCAGGGTGTAACCACACTGCTGTCTGTGGATGAGCTTCGGGGCTCCATCACTCCTCTGCCACTGCAGCAAAACTCCTTTGTTGGCATTCTAACCTCAGGAAAATGAACTAATCTCAACAACGTTCCAGGTTCTCTTCTAGAAGGAGCATTTGGCCCTTTGATCAACATGACCTGGAGCGATCAGCGAGAGTATCTGGGGAAGCACAGGACTATAAATTCACCTCAAATGACGTATCAACACAAGCCTAAAAAAGACAAACTGATGTAGCACTCAAAACTCACTGTTTCCTCTGCGCCAGGCAAGTTGCTGAGAGATGGGAGCACAGACATACCTCAGAGATAGATATTGGGGGTTTGGTTCCAGACCCACCAAAATAAAGTGAGTCACACGAATTTTTTTGGTTTCCCAGTGCATATAAAAGTTACGTTTACACTATACTATAGTCACTAAATATACAATAGCATTATGTCTAAAAACATACATACCTCAATTAAAAAATATTTGATTGTTAAAAAATGCTAACCATTGTCTGAGCCTTTAGCGAGTTGTAGTACTAGTAACATCAGACATCACTGATCACAGGTCACCATAACAAATATAACAATAATGAAAAAGTCTGAAATATTGTGAGAATTACCAAAATGCGACAGAGACATGAAGTGAGGAGATGCTGTTGGAAAAATGTGCCGACAGACTTGCTGGATGCAGGGTTGCCACACGCCTTCAATTCGTAAAAAACACAGGATCTACGAAGGCAATAAAGCGAAGCACCATGAAACGAGGTATGCCTGTACAGAGATGAGTAGATTTTCTCTGGCCCCCAGAAGCTCAGCGTCCACTGCAGGAAACAGACCACTGAGAAATTCACAAGTCGGCTAAACTGTCACAGGCACTACAACAGAAGAGGACAGAGGAAAAGCCAAGGAGAGGGGGCAGCTGTGCCTTCACACAGGAGGTGACCCTTGCTCTACGTCTTGCAATATAAATAAATGGTTGCAAAATACTTGAGGGGTGGCTGAGAAGCAGGAACCAATATTTATGAGTCAGGCTCAGCACGACATACATATATGTGTGAGTGTGTGTGTGTGTGCGCGCACACACGTATGTATACATATATGTGTATAGATATATGTGTGTGTATGTGTATATATATATACATACATACAGGGCTTATAACTGTTGCCTCGTTTAAGGTCTCAAGTACTGGTAACACAGGTCTTACCACCCCATTATACAGGTGAAGTAACTGAGGCACAGAAAGGTGAAATAGCTCCCCCCACATCACTCCCCTTGCCAGAGTCAGGAATGAAAACCAATCTACCCTCCAGGAACCAACCAGGATGCTTTTCTCCCCCCACCCACCCCCCGACAAGTACCTCCACCATGCTATCTCAGTATCTGACCGGCAGCCCACTGTCTCCTGCCTGACTACACAAAAGCCTGAGCCATGTCACCTGGCTTTTCCCCCTCTGGAAACACCTCTCTTGTTTATCCCTCAATCTGTAGCTTGGGTTCTTTTCCCACTCCAAGAAGACCCCAAAGTTCTCCAGGAGAGAAGCCTTTCTTGCCCTTGGCCTAGCTCCTTCATTCTTCCCCAAAACAGCGTTCCGCCTACAGAGGTTAAGAAGTAGGTTCAGCCATCTGTAGGGGAGGCCATGACAGCCAACATACAGTTCAGACCCATTTCCTTCCCAACCTGGGAACAGAAAACCTTTAGTATCTCAAGTTCTAGGCAAGTGATCCTGACCCTCCCCCACCATTCTAAAGAGGGTCAAACCTTCTTCCTCTGTGACCCTGGGTCCTTCAACACAGCCTTCCTTTTTGTTCCGTATTTCTTTGCTTTTATCTCTTCTTCACGTTCTAAGTGGGATATTTCCCATCCCAAACCATCAGGCATTGGTAGAATTTCTGAGCACTTCTCTAATCCTAACCTTGCTTTTGTGAAATCACCACTGCACTTTGGGTAAAAGGTTTTTGTTTTTTTTTTTTTTGGTGTGTGTGTTAGGGCTCTGTGTAGCACCCAGATTGCCTGAGCATCACACATTTCGCCTTTAATTTTCTGACATTAAGCTTCCTTCACTAGACTTAAAGCCCTATTTCTAAATCATGGGAAGCTGTGGTACCTTTTCTCTAAATGGGTAGTGAAAAAAAAAAAAAAAGGAAGTTCTCTGAAGAGAGTCCTCAGGGTTTTGAAATGTTTGAAAATAATCTCTTTTCCATTAATGCACAGAGTAACATATTTCCCCTGCTGTTAAATGACACCTTTCAGGACTGATGATTAACATATAGTCCTACCACTTAGGCACCTTCAAGGAAAAAGTGACATGCATTAGTTCAGTGGCTGCAGAGGAATTCTGCATGAGGTACGTTCACGTGATGGGGAGAATCTTCCCTCCTAAGGGGAAAAGAACACACAAAAGAAAGCTATGGACAAAAAGGAATCACATTCATCTGCAGTTTGTCCAAGAGTCACTACAAAGGAATATATTTTTATATGAATAAAACAGTGATTGTAGCTTCTTTTCCTTACCAATTATGTCTGCACAATCTCACCATCATGTGGCAATCCTGAGATACACACACTCATTCATGGGCAAGAAATGACAGGCATGGAATACTTCATCTCAACAGAAGAAAACCGTTGCAAGTGGCACCAACATTTTGAAATGGACCTGATTCCTTCAACGGCCACACCGGCAAGAGCCCAGTGCCCTTTCTCCTAGCCCACGAGGGCGCATCATCCCGAATCGCCGTCCTGATCAGCTACCCTTTATTCACAATCTACCACGTGGTGAGCCCTGTGATAAGCTACATATCCATCAAGTCAGTTGGCTTTCATGTTTATGAGGTAGACACTATTTTTATCCTTACTCTTGTTTTGTTAATTCTTTGTTGTTGTTATTTTAATTTTTTATCGAGGTATAAGATTTACAATGTTGTGTTAGTTTCTGGTATACAGCACTATATACTTTTTGTTGTTGTTGTTTTGTTTTTTCAGATTCTTTTCCATTATAGGTTATTACAAGATACTGAAAATAGTTCCCTGTGCCATACAACAGGTCTTTGTTGTTCATCTGTTTTATATATAGCACTGTGCATCTGTTAATCCCAAATTTATCCCTCCTCAGCTTTCCCCTTTGGTAACCATAACTCTGTTTTCTATGTTTGTGAGTCTATTTCTGTTTTGTAAATAAGTTCATTTGTATCATATTTTTAGAGTCCACACATAAATGATATCATATGGTATTTGTCTTTCTCTCTCTTACTTCACTTAGTATGATAATCTCTAGTTGCATCCATGCTGCTGTAAATGGCATTATTTCATTCTTTTTTATGGCCGAGTAATATTCCATTGTATATATGTACCACATCTTCTTCATTCATTCATCTGTCAGTGGACTTTTAGGTTTTTTCCATGTATTCCATTGTATATATGTACCACATCTTCTTCATTCGTTCATCTGTTGGTGGACTTTTAGGTTTTTTCCATGTATTCCATTGTATATATGTACCACATCTTCTTCATTCATTCATCTGTTGGTGGACTTTTAGGTTTTTTCCATGTATTCCATTGTATATATGTACCACATCTTCTTCATTCATTCATCTGTCGGTGGACTTTTAGGTTTTTTCCACGTCTTGGCTATGGTAAATAGTGCTGCTATGAACGTTGAGGGTGCACATATCTTTTCAAATTACTGTTTTCATCTTTGCTGGATATAGGCCCAGGAGTGGGATTGCTGGATCACATGGTAACTCTATTTTTAGTTTTTTAAGGAACCCTCCATACTGTTCTCCATAGCGGCTGCACCAATTTATTTTTTAATGAGGATACTGAGGCACAGAGAGCTTACGGAACTAGTCTTTGGTCCCACCAGCCTATAAGTGGCACAGCCAGGATTTGAACACAGATCTGTTTGATTTCATCACTCTCTACTGCTTCCTTACTTGCCATTATCATCCACCAATAGAGCTGACCACCCCTGTAGGTTCAAAGCTGTGTAATAACAAACCACATGCTAATGTCTGTTTGATGGTGTTAAATGTTCCATGAAAGGTACACAAGAAAATGACAAGGCAGCTCCCACTTGGCCCCTAGGCCTGAAAGGAATGAGCTTTCTCTGTACTCAGATCAACTTGGTAGGACGATTCTCAGGGAGAACAGCAATAATTATAAGTTCCTTGTCTGGCTGAGCCAATCAAAGGCATGCTTATACTTCCAACCAGCACTAAAAAGGGACAATGACCTTGGGAATCAAAGAGAAGTAAATCCCAAAGTCCAGGTGACTCCACACAAAATCAAAACATCTGGTATCAGTTGCCTTCAAAGAAAAATAGCTGTTCCAGTCATATGCCCAGACACTATGATAAAATGAAAATCTCCTTAGTGAAAGATCATGGTGAAGTTTGCAAACCACAGTCTGTGTGTTTGTGAAATGACTCTATGGATTCGGCTCATACAGAATTTACTAGAGATTTACTGAGCATGCTGTGCTAGGAGCTAGAGATACAGAAATAAAGAGGACAAGGTCCCTGACCTCAGAGAGGCTCAAATGAAACAAAAGGAAAAGACATATTGAGGTAGTCACGCCAGCACCCCACTTCCTGGAGGCTTGCCATGGGACAGGCGCTGTGCCAGTTGCTTCATGTTTATTACCTGCTTAATGCTACAAAGAGATACGCTATTATATGCAGTCTGCAAATGAGAAAGTTGTGGTCCAGAAGCATTGAGTCACCTGTTCAAGTTTCAAAAACTAGTAAAGAGCAGATCTGGGACTCAAACCTAGATTTTTCAGACTCTAAGGACTGTTAACTACTAAGTTGCACTGGCTCCATGCTCAGAAATAACTGTACTGCGCCATTGTAAGGACAAAAACAGAGGTATACATAAGTCCAAGAGGAGCCACCAAGGAGAATGGAATTCATTTGGGGACCCAAAGGAAAGGGGCGGGGTATCCTTCAGAGGACTGATGTCTGAATCAGGTTTTGAAGGATACATAGGAGTTCATCAGGCAGATAAAGGAGGGAGCTGAACATACAAGGCAGGAAGAACTCAGGAGTCCGGAGGCAGAGAAGATCACAACCCACTAAGGAGTTGCAAGGAATTCTGTGCAGCAATTATATCAAGTGATACTAGGGAGAGGGATAATAAGGACAACAAGTTGGCTGCAAATACAGGCAGGGAACAGGCTAAAGGGTCAGACATACACGTGTGCACAAACATTACACATACACACGTCTTTTTATGTGATTTCCCCAAGGAGGGACGAACTTGAGTTTTACTGGTCCCCTAATGTGAGTGCAAATAAGTGGAATTCAGCTAAGGCCATCATTGATTTTCATGGGGCCACTCACCTGCAAAGAGCCCAGTCTAGTGACACTGAGCTAGCTTATATAAAGCACCCACACGTGTTTGTCATTTCTCCCTGTTCAGAAATAACTACTAGCCTACCTAGCACGTAAATGGGGTATTTTGCACCTGTCCTTTTCTAGGGGACCTAGTTATAGTCAAAAAGGGAATGAAGCAATGTAGAGAAAGAATCAAACTAAATGTAAAATGAGCATTATTTCATGTAAATAATCCCTTTACATGAAAAGGAAACTTTCAAATTTGAACATCCAAAATAACTGAATTTCCAAATGCAAAGAGGCAGAAAACTCAGGCCTAGGTGACTTTGTCCCATCCAACATCATGCAGATATGTAAGAAAAGACGGAAAATGAACCAGGTGAACAGTCAAGAGAATTCCAACGGAGACCCCACTCAGCCATGAGTCACTGTATCACCTGGAGTGCATCATTTAACCCTCTAAGCCTCAGTTTATCATCTGGAAATAGGCACGATTATATACCTTACTCCATGTTTCTGATAAAGATTACATCAGAAAATGCGTATAAAGTACTTAAGCATAGTGGATGACAAACAATACTTATATGGCAATGTGAAAATATGTTAATCTAAAAAATACTTTTTCCTAAAACATGTTTTTAAAACATAAGGAGAGGGCTTCCCTGGTGGCGCAGTGGTTGAGAATCTGCCTGCCAATGAGGGGGACGCGGGTTCGAGCCCTGGCCTGGGAAGATCCCACATGCCGCGGAGCAACTAGGCCCGTGAGCCACAATTACTGAGCCTGTGCGTCTGGAGCTTGTGCTCCGCAACAAGAGAGGCCACGATAGTGAGAGGCCCGCGCACCGCGATGAAGAGTGGCTCCTGCTCGCCACAACTATAGAAAGCCCTCGCACAGAAACGAAGACCCAACACAGCCATAAATAAATAAATAAATAATTTAAAAAAAAAAAAACATAAGGAGAGTTTAAGCTTGCATAGGGTGTGTCTACGCTTAAATGCTTGTAAATGTCTAATACTACCAATATTAGCAGCTCCAGTTTATGGAGTATTCACTATAATGCCTTGTACTGACTCGCTTAAACTTCACAACCACTCTGTTGAGTAGGCACTATCATTACCTCCGTTTTACAGGTGAAGAAATCAAGGCACAGAAATTAAATTATTTGCCCAAAGATAACATGGATAGGAACTAATGGAGTAAGATTTAAACTCAGACATTCTAGTAACTTAGAGCCTTTCCTGATGCATCTCTTTAGAAATTACTCCTAGGGTGAGACAGTTAATTTTATGTGTCAACTGGGAGGGTGTTTTTGGATGAGAATAACATTTAAATTGGTGAATTTTGAATAAGCAGATTGCCCTTCATAAGGTGGGTGGGCCTCATCCTATCAGTTGAAGGCCTAGCTAGAATAAAAAGACCATCCTCTCCAAACAAGAGAGAATTCTCCAGCAAATGGCCTTCAGACTTCATCTGCACTATTAGACATCAACCCTCTGAAGGATACCCTGCTTTTCCTTTGTGCCCCCAAATGAATTCTTCTCTCTTTGTTGGCTCCTCGTGGACTTGTATATATATACCTCTGCTGTTGTCCTTACAATGCTGCAATATAATTATTTCTGGCATGAAACCAGAGCAACTTAGTAGTTAAGACTTTCGAGTCTTGAAAACCTAGGTTTGAGGCCCAGATCTGCTCTTTACTAGTTTTTGAAACTTGAACAGGTGACTCAATCTTTCTGAACCATGGCTTTCTCATCTGTAGACTGCAGATAATAGTGTATCTCTTTGTAGCATTAAGGAGGTAATACACATGGAATCAGGTTTTGAAATATACATAGGAGTTCATCAGATGGAACTGCCAGATTCCATAAATGCATGAAGCCAATTCCTTAAAATAAATCTTTCTATATATACACACATCCTCTTGGTTCTGCTTCTCTGGAGAATGCTGACTAATACATAGAGTTTCTTTTTTTTTAACCTTCTAATCCCATTTCTTACCTTTTCAACTCAATTTATTCAGCAGATATTCTCTGAGAGCTCCACATGAACTGGTCCTACACTATGCTTGATTACAAGGTTGAGAAGATACTCTCTGTTCAGTCCTCTTCTACCCCTGGTTTCCCACCCCTTGTTAGTCCACCCATCTCCCCTCTGGATTACAAGATCCTTGAGATCTGGGACCAGTCTCTGTAGAACATCAAGTACAGAGCTTCAGACAGACAACAGAGTAAATGCCCACCCATGTTGGTAAAATAAGTACTACTGACGCTTGCCATTGTGTTTTTCACCCTTTACTGAGTATGTGCAAGGCCCTATGCTAGATGCCCAGCATTCGTTTCTATCTCGTTTTGCCCCAATTTTAAGGAACAGAAAGGGAGATGCCAAGAGGTTAGCTTACCTGACTGGGACCACACAGAGTTATTCACACTCAGGTCTGTCTGAATCCAAAGCCAGCGGACTTCTCATCACCGCTTCTGCTAAGGCTTCCTGCCCCTCCCCCTTCCAAACTACAAATAACAGATGAGGCCTGGGATGAATGAGCAGCCCCAGAGCTCCAGGGCCTTCAGCCAAACTTCACAGATGTACAACTTCATCGCCTACACGAGGTGGAGTATAAAAATGAAGGCAATATAGGATGTTATCTATAAGCACCTCAAAGCTTCTTTTCCTTTAACTTAAAAATTCTCTGGTAATTGTTTTTTACTGCAATTAATCATAAAAATGAATCACCTCAAATTTTTGAAAGAAATTCTCCTTCAAAGCATGTCAACTTTGTGCCATGAGTTCATTTATTATGAGACCACATGATGCCTCCAAGTACTGCATTTTATTTAAACGTGACATTTTTTTCACTCTGTTTTGATTCCACAGCTGAAAATCGCTTCTATCAATCTTTCGCTGGAGCCAAACATAACTGTTTTGCTCACTGAAACATTACAGACTCGGGGTCCTAGAATCAAATTAAAAAATAAATAAACTAGTATCTGGCTGACATTCATAGCATCATATCCAGGGAGACCACAGATTTCAGAACTGCTGTGAACCCACTTCCAAGATCAAAATCAATCAATCCTAATCCTTTTGGATCTTAGATCACTTCAGAAGTCCAAAGACTTTACGTGGGCTGATTTTTCTTTGTGAGATTCAGTTTTAGAAATTGTGTACTATTCTGATTTTGAAAAGGGTATGACATCTCCAATGAAATCACCAGACTCTGCTGGGGCACTGATGGTGATCAATGATTTTCCGCATCAGTTGCTATTGGGTTGAGGGTGAGGGGTTGGGAGGCTCGCTATCTACTTACTTTCCCCATAATGCATCGTTCTCTTTCTAAACAGCAGCAGCAGACAGGCACATCCAATATGGTATTACTTCCTCCTTTCATTCATGACGATGTCCCACACAGGCCCTGAGAGTATGAAAAAAGAAGCATGTCCCAGGTTCTAAGGATGAAGGGAACCCCGGCCAATCCATCATGCTTTGTCTGCTAATGATAGACTCCTGCATAAGAGCCAGCATACTAGAGAGAGGCAGCGGGCATGAAAAGGAGTGAATCAGCTGTCAACGGGTCGGGTCTGGAGGACAGCAGAGCTGTGATTAGAATTTTCAATCAGGACTTCCACAATTCATCATGCTTTGGGAGGGATGAGAAAAGTTTGCAAAGGTATATTCCCCCATCAGCCCTATCTTCCCTCCTTCTATCAGCAGAGTTAAGTCCTAGGGGCCACAGAAAATTCAATGTCTTATTGACCCAAAGGATGAAACTTTAAAAGAGCTGCCAAAGTGGGGGCAGATGTGTGTCAGGATTAAACGACTTCCTCTCCACAATTAATCTCCAGATTAATGTCCTGAAAATACAATTCTGATCTTGTCATGTCTGATCAAAAAACCCTGATTTCGGAGAGGGAGGGAAGGATGGGGAGTTTGGGATTAGCAGAGGCAAACTATTATATACAGGATGGATAAACAACAAGGTCCTTCTGTATAGCACAGGGAACTATATTCAATATCTTGTGATAAACCATAATGGAAAAGAATATGAAAAAGAATACATATGTGTAACTGAATCACTTTGCTGTATAGCAGAAATTAAATACAACACTGTAAATCAACTATACTTCAGTAAAATTTTTTTTAAAACTCTGATTTCTTCCTTCCCTCCTCCTCCTCTTTTTTCTGTCCTCCCTTCCTTCCTTCCTTTCTCCCTTCCTTCTTTCCTTTCTTCCTAACTTCCATCCTCCTTTCTTAACTTCCTTAACTTCCTTTCCTTTCAGGCTAATCTTCCAGTCTTTCCCTCCTTCTTTCTTCCCTACCTCCTTGTCTATGTATGTTCCCTCCTTCTACATGTATTAAGCATTTACAAAGGAAAAGCATTTCCTAATGGAAGAATTCACAGTCTGCTGGGAGACGGACACCCACACAAACACAAAGCCGACAGAGTGTGAAATCAGACACTGGTGCTATGGAATGCAGTGGAACTGCGGGGAGAGGGTAAGCAATGTCCACAAAAGCTTCCTAGACGAAGTAAGAATGAGTTGCCAGCAGAGGAAATGACACACGCAAAGGCACAAGGACAGAAGGGTGTGGTATTTTCAAGGAAACAGAGCTGTATCAGTGAAGCTGGAGCACAGTTTATGGGGAAGTGCTATGAAATGAGTAGTAGACAAGACCCTGTTATTAAAAGCTTTGTACATAAGGATTTTATGAAAGCAATGGAGAGAAATCATAGGCCCTAAGCAGAAGTGGTGGTGGTGACTAGATTTTTAATTAAACCTCAATAAACACACACACACACACACACACACACGGACACACACACACATAGGTACTCTCTGAGCACGCTATTTAAAACTGCAACCTAACTCACTACTTATCCCCCTTCCCTTCTTTATTTCTCTCCATCACTCTTATCACCATCTGGAACCAGATCTACTTATTTATTGCCTATCTGCCTCCACTAAAATGTAAGCTCCATTTTGAGAGCAGGATTTTGGTTTTGTCCACTGCTGTATCCTTTGGACCTAGGATACTATTTAGCATGTAGTAGATATTCCATGAATATTGTTGAATAACATGATCTTTTCAGAGATAGTAAAACTCAATCATCTCAACATTTTATGTGGCAAAAAGACTTTGCCTTTAAAGCACACACATCACTTAAACTCGCTCAGACTCAATGCCCTGCAGAAGGCAAGTGAAACACCTATTTTTAAAGAAGTTATAATAAAAAGTTGGGTAAAGAACTCAGAATGGTAACTGGCCTATAGTAAGTCCTCAATAAGCTTCAACAACTGTTTTTGTTGTTATCATGTAATTCCCTGGGAAGCTCTTGAGCTCTTGAGGGTCTTAATCATCCAGCACACACTGGGGGCTCAGTGAATGACTTCTGAGACCATCAACCCAAGGGGTCCTCTCTTCAGGTCAAAAGGTGAGTAATTTCCCTAGAGTATTCTAAACATCACAACAAGCTCTTTTGGGAAAGAAAGAAGGCTTGGAAATGTAATGTGCTTTTCAAACAATGCAGTTTCAGGACCAAAGCTCAGCAGTGGCCAATGACAGTCCTAGAACCATGTATCCATGCTTCCTGGGGGGAGGGACCGATGATCATCTTCCATGGCACCATCATAAAGCCACCACAGCCATGTATAACACTGCTTTGAAATTCTGACTGCCTCCTGCAGGGGACCATATATGCCCCTTAATAGAAGGATATCACTGCTGGGGCACAGTAAGATATAGAGTTAAGAGCCTGGGATCTAGTGCCCAACTTTTGGGTTTGAATCCCAACTCTGCCACTTGCTAGCTGTGTGACCTTAAGAGAGTGACTTAATCTCTCTGTGCCTCAACTGCACATGGGGAACGATAATGATCCTACCTCACAGGGTTACTGCGTGGATTAACTGAGTCATCCTGTGAAGCACTTAGAACAGTACCTGGCACATAGTACATGTTCAAAAAACATTATATTTTCTCATCAGTACATCCCAGAACAGAAAAGATGTCCAAACAATGTTAATAATTCCATTTTGCTACCCACTGAAAATGACTGGAAAGGGGCTTAGGCACAACTCTATTCCTATCTCTGCTCAGAGAAGTGTTTAAAAATATGAATAACTCAAAAGGCTCTGCCCCTTTCTGGTTGCAGGCTTTGCGGCGTAACCTAATTTAACTGCAGAACCTCAGTTTCTTCACCTGTTGAGACTCACAGAGCAAGCCCAGAGTTGCTCTGTGGCTTGATAAGGTAACATCTGATGTTTTACAAACCCTAGAGTACTATAAAACATGAAGTCGGTATCACAACCAGAGAAGCTCCAGTCACTCGGCAACAGAGAGGGTTAAAAAAAAAAAAAAAAAAGGCATCTCAAACTACTTTGTCTTCTTACATTTGTGCAAAATTAAAATGACTCTTTGCAGAATCCAATTTGGATAAGCCCATGTCAATACTACTAATACAAGCCATCACTAATGACAAGATTGATAGCTCAGGAGAGCAAGCCATTTCATGTTCACTGTGCATCATGTTTAATTCGCCAAAAGGAGTTTGTGTGTATAATTAATGCGCTTTTCTTTCTGGCTTCATTTGGAAACATATACAGGGTCTCGAGGGACCTTCTGTAAGTCAGAAACAATTAATAAAATAAAACCACTTAATTAAAGAGAATAATTGGAGCCTATTTTAGACCAGAAAATGGAGGGATAAAATTCACTCTGGAAACACATTGTCTAAAAATTGCTGAGTTTTAAAAGAAAGAACAATCTGCAGCTGGAACACATGTAAGTCATGACAGTGGACAGATTTCCTAGGCCCTTTGTTCTGGGATGATATAAATCCAACTGACTTGACATGGACATGAAATGTGAGATTATTGACCCACAATGACGTGTCATTCTTATGTAGGAAAACTTCAACTCTTCATTATCTCAATGCACATTTACAGCCCCTTCTCTGTACCGCTGTAGGGACCCATATCTGAAAAGCAGCCCCTCTCCCTCTGCCTTCCAGAAACTCTCAGTTTAGTTAGGGGAAGAGAGAAGTCCACGCACAACTAAAATGCAGAGACATAAGCACTGAGGCAACAGAGGACACCATAGAGCAGTGAAGGAGGGCCCCCAACACAGCCTAGGAGAAACAAGTGATGCTTTCAGAGGCCCTGAGTATTCAGGAAAAAAATGAGCATTTACCAGGACAGAAAGAGGAAAATGCAATTACAGATATAACATTATACACCAAGTCACAGATTATGAATGTACACATTGCTTTGGTAAATTACATAAAACTCAGTGTGTCCCAAGAATACAGTATACGTTTCACAGCAGAAAGAGATGAAGTTGGAAACCAGATGGGGAACGAGCACGTACATGGAATCAGAAAAACTAGTTCAAATTCTGTAATCCTGTATGTACATAACACCTCCAGGCTTCAGTTTTCTCTTGAATAAAAGTAGAGTTCTAGGATCACTCAGATGGTAATATACTGCGTTATGATATCCAACTATCTGTGTCCTTCCCGGTGAGAGGTTTATTCATCTATGCCCTTTGCCGTGTGACTGCCAGCACTTCAAGGTAGATGGAGGATACTCTCTGCCCCATTGGCAGGTTTGGCCATATCACTAGTTTGTCCAATGCGATATAAGTGGACATAACACGCATCCCAACTGAGCAGAAACTTCAAAAGCACTTATGTTGTTCAGTGAAAACTTGCATTTCCACCCTTTGCCATGAGAACCACAGAGCCTGGGTTCCTGGAATGACAAGACTCTTAGAACTGAGCTGAGCTGAGCTGCAGCTGACCTGAATAACCACTGACATTTCGGGGGTGGCTTGTTACTAAAGCAAAAGATCAGTACAGAGATAAGTGAATAGCTCATAACCTAAGAGTGAGGTAAAGCTACAACAACCAGAAAAATGCCATGATAAATATATGCATGGGACAGTACTGAAGAACCAATAACATATGTAAAGACACTTATCCTACGTTAGGCATTGAATCATGTTTGATTCCTTTACCTTAGACCTCCCAGAAAGAGGCAAAAGTCTCAGAGTTAAGGAATGATAATGAAGGTCATGCCAAAGAGTGAATATATCAACTTGCTCCATATCCTTATAACTCTGATACCTGCAGTCAGAGTTAACTGGATGCATCCTAGCCTGGCCCTCAGACTTACCCTGGGCAAGTCCTTCAGCTCTTTGCACCTCAATTTTCTCATCTGTAAGATGAACAAAGTAGCTATGCACCTACTTCGAACAGCAGTTCTGGTAATTGTATGTTAATTCATGTGGAGTCCTAAAAAGAGAGCCTAATACCATATGTGCTCAATAGATGCAAACCACTGTTAGTATTAATTACTATTACTATTCAACTACTAATACCTACTGCAATTTACTAAGAAGGGACTGCTCCTACACCTTCTCAGCTATAAAACACCACATTTTAGGCTTTATTTTTAACTATAAACTGATGATCCACCTAAAATATAGGCATACATATGCACACAAACATACATATATACACACACAGCCCCTTATCCTTTACTGTTAGAACCTGTGTCACCACTTCCAGTGATAAAAAGTTGTTTTCAGTTTCTTTGAAAATGTTTAGTGAAAAGACATACTGGTGAAATATTTGGACTAAGTATAGTTTAACTCACAAAACAGGTTACTACTTTGGGTTCCTAGGCAAATTCCTTACAACAAATTTCCATAGTAACTACACAACTCCAAAATATTTGGTCATATCATTAAAAAGCAATCAATATAAGCCTTTGAAAGTTTAATCATTCACATGAAGAATGGATCTATTTCCTTGTCTTCAAATGGTTGATTGCAGTGGTTTGTTGTCTTAGTGACAGTAACATGAAGTCAGTGATTCTTACACTTTGGGGGTGACAGATCCCTGTGAGAGGGACAGAAACCTTGATCCTCTCTCCAGAAAAATGCAAATCAAGAATTCAGAATCCTAGCCATGTTCTTTTTTTGTGGTTCCACAGCTGAGAGATGGTGTGATGGCTAGATGTCCAATGTGAAAGGGGTCTGTGGGAAGGGGGACACCAAGAACGTACAATAGTTCCCATTCAAAGTATGAGGGACAGGGAATTCCCTGGCGGTCCAGTGGTTAGGACTCCACACTCTAACTGTTGAGGACCCGGGTTCAATCCCTGGTCAAGGAAAGATCCCACAAGCTGTGTGGCACAGCCAAAAAAAAAAAAAAGGAAAGGAAAAAAAAACAACCAAGTATGACAGACAGAGGCCCAAACAGATCTCTCCCAGAACAATTCCCAAATCCCCTGTTTCCTGGGGATTGGTGGGCCAAATGCGCCTCAATTTTCTGTGCTCAATTTCCTCCTTATACAATAAACATGATAAGAGTGCTTGTCTCATGGTGTTGTTGCGAAAACTAAATGAGGTGAGCCACGCACAGTGCCTGGCACATTACAAGCTCTTAACAAGTATGAGCTACTATTCCCACAACAAGAGGCAGGACGCTGAGGCCCAGAAAGAGGGATCACTTGCCCAACGCTGCACAGCTCCTGGGTAGCAGAGTGAGATGAAACACCGAGAGGGCTCCGAGAAGAGAGCTTATGAGTGAGCCAAACGCTGGAGTTAACAAACCAGGGCATCTCGAAATAAGAAGTGCTAAAAGCAGCTGCTGTTTGTTTGCGCCTCAGCTGTTCCACCGCAACAGCTGCTCAAACTTTCAGACGTGTCTCACCACAGAATCCCCCCCATCCTATATTCATTCCATCAGCCTCCAGTCTAATTGCGGTCCTAGAGAGTTTTTTTAAAAGGGGGCCTAAAATTGAATATCCATTCCTATTAATAGTAAAGGGACATTTCCTAAGAAAGTGCTTTATAAAGATTCAGATCCCTCTTTCCTCAGCAGTTTTTCCCCCTGGACATCTTGGGTCTATTTTGATTCCTTCCCTGATTGAAACATGTCTCACAGGCTCTCAGTGCTGAAGGGGTAGAAGCTTATGACAGGTCCATAGCCACGGGGTGCGCCCAGGGCCAGCATTAATGGGACAGAGCCCACGAGAAGCGAGCACTGACCCAACTTCGGAGACGGGGAGATAATCATCTCAACAGCAAATGCCGGCATATTTCTAGGAGAGTATTAAAGAGCTAGCCCAAATAAAAATTCCAAAATTGTAATATCAAGAGGATGGGAAATTGCTTAAAATAAAAAGGCAAACCATCAGACACGGAGCCTTGTCACAGCAATGAGCCAAACTGGGACAAGAGACTTGGACGACAGGCCCCGCACTGTCATTAACTAGCTGTGAGACCTTGCGAACCGCCCTGCTCTCAGCCGTCTTACATATGAAACAACTAGGCAGAGGCAAGATACAAGAATAAACTGTCTATAAAGACATTTTCAGGTTCAGAATCAAAGAGACAGAAGAATATTTATAGCAACATATTTCATAACAGTAAAAAAATGTAGAAACTAGCCAAATGCCTCCATTACTAGATAAGATAAATAAAGGGATACCCCAGGAACAGAATACTATACAGCAGTGAAAATTAATGAACTATATCTACATGCATGAATATCAGGAAATCTTGAAAATATAATGAGAACCAAAGTCACAAGCGTATTTTACAATATGTTTACATTTATGTAAAGTTCAAAAGCAGGCAAAATGAAATCAAACAATAAATTGTTTAGGGAGACCTATGAAAAGACATCAAAGAAATGATTGACATTTCAGGTTAGAAGTTACCTGGAGAGCAGGCAGGGGGATTCTATCAAGGAGGAGACCTTAGGAAGCTTCCAGAGACTCAGGGCATTCTCTTTCGTGGCCTGGGGAGTGGGTACCTGGGGTTTTATTTTATTTTTATTTGTTTATTGTTCATTAATTGTCCACATATGTGGTCAATAGACTCTTGTACATATTCTGCGTTTCACAATAAAAAAACAGGTCTAAAGGGCCATGTTTTAATTTAAATGGACCACTACATTCCAACCAAACACATGATACACCATTAGACCCTGCAACAGCCTGGCAACACAGCTAATACTGTGTTCATTTAGCAAATGAGGGTTCTGAGCAGTGTGGTAAAGACGAGGGGCCACGAGTCAGATGGGGTCCTTTTGTCAGCAAAGCCCGTGCACTTCCTGCTGCACCAGGCACTGGGTAGGCAGGCCAAATGTAATTCTGTCCCCCATGCTCCTGAGAAGGAAAGAGCCTCAGAAAGATGTCATATCTTGCTCCAGGTTGCCCAGGAATTTATAATTAAAAGAGCAGGAGTCATCATCTGACCCTAAAGTCCAGGCTCTTTCCACCACGTGTGGCTAAATCCTGTAAACTAGAGGCAAGGGGAAACTGGTATTTATGTGCTAGTTCCCAAAGAGAGGAAATAAGACTAAGCATCTCCAGTTTATCCCCTTTTGATTTGGTTTGCGTGAGGTCTGGGACTTTATCTCCCATCCGTGCAGCAGTGGAAAGGTGTGTGGAAAGATAGGACTATGCTAATATGATAGGCTGAAAATAATTTTCATTACCAAATGCGTCCTGCTGTTTGCAGGACCACTCTTCCCCAAGGACCCTATGTGCAAATATGTTCCTGCCTTCCTTCTCCCGGCCCAAAACAGCAAAATGGCATTACTCCATTTGCTGCTATCCGTGGATTTTCTCATTTAAATAGTGCTATTGTCTTTCTTGTTTATGAGTTTGTTCCCCAGCTCAGGAAATTTCAACCCACACATCGGCTACAAACGTGCTCCCTTCCATTTTTTCCCATTACTCTTAATTAGGTAGTAAAATACAATCCACCTACGTGAACAAGATGGGTAAAAGAAAGTAATAGCTAAATGCATTTTTCATTTCACACATCACGATTTGTAAGCAGAGAGTCAGAACGTCCCCCGAAGCGAACCACACAGTGAGTGCTTCCCCCAGTGATGGAAGGTCTGGCTGTTTACATCTATCACTGAACATCAGAGCTGAAACGGACACCAGGAATCCACCCCCAATCTCTAGCACGGTGTTTGGCACACGGCAGTAGCTTATTAAATGTTCGAAAGGTAAATAATGATAGCTTGTAATTATAGTAGCTAATACATATACAAAACGTTTATCATATGTCAGACACTGTTATAAGCATTATACCTACATAAATTATTTCATCTTGACGATGATATCAAAAGGTTGATATTGTTATTATCCTCACCTCAAAAACTAAGGCTCCAAATGATTATGGAACTCGTCCAACACGATACAGCTGGGGAGCAGCAGAGCCAGGGTCCAGGGTGTTGACTCCGGCGCCTGTGTTCTTAACCCCCAGGGTTATTCTGAGCCTCTCTTAGAAGAGATGGGAAGAATGAAGTGCAGGAATGTAAAATGACTATACAAAGCTCACCTAAAAGGGTACCTTGGAAAAAAAGCAAGAGCCCTGGAGTGTGAAAGACAGTTTCCAATCAGTGCGAGGTGCTTTACTTGTCTGGGGACCCGAGCAACACATGTGTCCAGAGACCTACTGGGGTTGTGCACCAGTGGTTCGCGGATTGTAGGACTGGTGTCAGCTTGTATTTGCATGTCTCCGTCTCCTCCTCTGTAAAATGAAGACAGTCACACCCACCTCAGCAGACTGCAGAGAGAATCAAGTCAGCAAGACGGCAAACGCTCCCCAAATTGCAGCTATCCAAAGAAACTGTGTAAGTTCAACTGTAAGTATCATGGCACGCACTCGTCCTCCCATCGCATATGGGCAAACTTCCCCAAGAGGTATTTTTTACCTCTCACCTCCCAAAACTAGCCAGAGGTTGATGTTAGAAACACACTAAGAAAAAAGTCACACATTCAGGTGGGGGACAGCTGAGTGGGGGTCGAAAGGAAGTAGCTTAGGACTCTAGAAAAGTGAATATTACATTTGCTCCACCGTGAGGCCAGAAAAATTGCCCAAGTGAATTACATCAAGAGGACAGACAATATTGCGTAATGGCTGAAGCTGAGGTGATGGAGCCAGATAGATCCCGGGTGGCATGCTGCCTCCTTCACTTGCTAGCAACAAATTAGGCAGCCTCTCCAGGCCTTCATTTCCTTGTTCCTGCTACGAATGCTGTGAGGATTTATCACAACGGCTGGCACAGAGCAAGAGCTTCATCAGTGGGAGCAAAAACTCAAAAAACCATGGGATGAGAGATGGGCAGGAAGGAGATCCAACCCTGCCTCTGGGGTGGGTGCCCAGGCAGCATCAAGATAAAGTCAAGGGATTATATAAGAAGGAATTAAAAAGTTAGGAAAAATTATTTTTCCTCTCCAGGACCAAGAACTTGATACTCTTCTTATTTTTTTTTTTTAATTTATTTATTTATTTATGGCTGTGTTGGGTGGTCGTTTCTGGGCGAGGGCTTTCTCTAGTTGCGGCAAGTGGGGGCCACTCTTCATCGCGGTGCGCAGGCCTCTCACTACTGTGGCCTCTCTTGTTGAGGAGCACAGGCTCCAAACGCGCAGGCTCAGCAATTGTGGCTCATGGGCCCAGTTGCTCGGCGGCATGTGGAATCTTCCCAGACCAGGGCTCGAACCCGTGTCCCCAGCATTGGCAGGCAGACTCTCAACCACTGCGCCACCAGGGAAGCCCGATACTCTTAATAAAGATTTTCCTTTTCCATATTTTACTCATCCATCATGAATAGAAAATTTGTGGATAAGAAATACGAGTGATGCATACACACGTCCCCAAACAAGGGCCTACCAAGTGGACATAGAGGACATCTTATTATATAGAACAATGAACATTCGTATAGTGTATACTTCCCTGTGATAGTATCAGCCCATTGAATCCTCAGAAGAGTCTTATACTCCCAGAGCCAGAACAAGCCAGTTCTAAGCTTGGGTTCTGGGTTTAGGCTTGAGATGAAATCATGGCTCTGCTCTGAACCTAGGAAACTTCCTTCTCTGGAACATGGGGGTACCTCACGTGGTCATGATGAATATCCAAGCACATTACAAGGCCAGGGACCTAGCAGTCAAAAAAGTATATATGTGAGTATAATGCAAGTAAGGGTATTATTAATGATCATCCTCACTATGCCAAATGAGGACGACATCAATGAATGACTGAACCAAGATCATCCAGCTAAGACGTTAGGAAGCTGGGTCTTGAATCAAGGTGTGTGTTCTTACATGGCACTACGCTAATTAACTCTCTTTCCAGGGCTTTCTTTTTGGCTCAGCACTCCTCGCAGCCCCTGCGATGAACATTCCTCCTGAAGTGACTGTCACATTCCCTGGTGTCACCTCTGACAGGCATCTTCACTAGCAGCCTCCACCCACAGCCCCAAAACAGTCTTCTTATCTTGAATATTACGTTCAGCAGGCATTGTCCACTCGTTTCTCAGTTTTCCCACCAAATAGTGAGCTCCTAAAGGCAGAGACCATGTCCTGCTGACCACTGCGCCTTGTTGACCAGAGTATAAAGCAGTTGCCCAGGAAATATTAGCTAACAAATGGCTGCAATAAGGAGAGTGCAAAATATGATAATAAGAAAGCTGCCTGCTTTGTGAAAGGATAACTCAACAGAGAGGACCCCTGGATTCAAGTTGCAGCTTTGCTAATAACTGGCTTTTAAAAAAATTTTTAACAGCATAATTCCCCTTCTCTGGACCTCTGTTTATGCATAAAGTAAAAGAAAGTAGTTGCACTTGACTATTTCTAAGTTATCATATCTAAGTCCAAAGTTTTAGCAGTCTAGGAAAATCACTGTTTATCTGTGCAAGTGAATCTGGGTCTAATTTTAGTGGAGGGGGTGGAGAAAGAGTGAGATAGATTTAAAGACAAGCCAAAAAAAAAAAAAAAATCTGTGACCTTGGACAAGTCATCTCATCCCCCAGTGATTTCCAGTATCCTCATCTGTAAATCGCGAAGTTTGGACCAGGTCATTTCTACCATCTTTTCTGATTTTAATCAAAGTGCCTTTTTTTTGGCTGTGTTGGGTCTTCATTGCTACGTACGGGCTTTCTCTAGTTGTGGCGAGCAGGGGCTACTCTTCGTTGCGGTGCGCGGGCTTCTCATTGCGGTGGCTTCTCGTGGCGGAGCACAGGCTCTAGGTGTGCGGGCTTCAGTAGTTGTGGCTCGTGGGCTTCAGTAGTTGTGGCTCACGGGCTCTAGAGCTCAGGCTCAGTAGTTGTGGTGCACGGGCTTAGTTGCTCCGAGGCATGTGGGATCTTCCCTGACCAGGGATCCCCTGTATTGGCAGGCGGATTCTTAACCACTGTGCCACCAGGGAAGTCCAACCAAAGTGCCTTTTGATTCCACTTTCCTCCTCAAGCCTTGAGTCCTGACCTAGAAATCCACTGTACCTTGTCAATGTTTTTTACAGTCCTTTTAAAAATCACACCATTGTAGTGGTCAAGCCTACAGAACGAATTTAAATCTAAAGTTGAAAAAGTGATTTCAGATACCTTCCAATAACACTAAACTTTTGTGCCATTTCAGCATCAATCTGGGGAAGGGTTGCGATGTTCTGACTTTTTTATAACTTTAAACGCAGGCCTTCGAAATAGTCATCGTGGTGAGATGAGATGGGCCACTCTGGCAGGGCAGTCAGGGGAGTTCCGGGACTCAGAAGCAGCTATATACACAGCTGTGATGATCTGGGAATGTAAAATAAAATAATTCATCCCTCACTGAACCAAAAAATTCTCCCTCTTGCCTGTGTGGATTCACAAAGACTCAACGGGTCCCCCCTGGACCTGGGCCCCAGAGCCATTGAGTGTAAAGTTCAAAGGAGGCAAAGTATCTGGCCTCTTGGGTGCCCATTAGGGGAGTATCCCACATCCAACAGCAGACTGTCATAATTGCCACAAAAGTGCATCTCTGATGCCATGTGACCACGGATGTTCTGTTAGTTCATCATTTTAATGTATTCTTTACATGCCAGGTAGCCATTCAACCAATATCTACCGAATATCTGCTATGTGCTGGTTGTTCAGATGCTGGGATACAAAAGAATATTAAAAACTCTCAGTTAATTTTTTTATGGAAATACATACATACATACATACATATGCATATACATACACACATAAATACATAAAAGCATACGTTTATGGAAGCTAAACACATATTTAGTGACATGTAATTGGTTTTTCTTATTCATTCAACAAATATTTCCTGGGGGCCCATTACTTGACTGGCAGTCCCAGGCCATGGGGACACAGAAAACTCAGAGCCCTGTCCTTGGGACTCACTTGCTAGAGGAGAAGTCAATATGTGACAAGGGTTTGTAACCCTGGGGTTTGCGTTTGCCTTTCCTCTTAAACTCTCAGCGATGTCACTGCATTCCGTGTTGAGAATGTCGAAGGGCCTTCACTGAACACCACATTAAGGCAGTGATTCTCACCCGGGGGCTCTTTTACCCCCCAGGGGGCAACATCTGAAGACATGCTTGGTTGTCACAACTGGTGGGACAAGATGTTACTGACATCTACTGGGTACAGGCCCGGGATGCTGCAAACCATCCTATAATGTGCAGCAAAAAATCTTCTGGCACAAAATGTCAACGGTCCTGAGACTGAGAAATCCTGACTAAGGTATGTATGGCCATTCTAAAAATGTTAGGGTTAAACTTTAAAACTCAGAGGCATTTATAGAATTGGAAAATCGAGGAAAGATGCCTGTGGTTAAGTTAAAAAAAAATCTAAAGAATCAAAAAAACTATTCAGTTGGATTTGCATGGAAGTAATAAACATTTGCAAGATGCATTAATGCTTGCCTTACCCGAGAGGAAATGCAGGGACATTTACAAATTATAACAATTTCTCTTATGTATGCCATAAAATGGTGTGTTTAATACCTCGTGATTCACCAGGGGGAGAACAGTATCCCAGTCTTCCTTTGGTTTTCCACCTTGTGGGGCTCACTGTTTAAGGCCTTACATCTCTCAGTTACAAGAACTTATCTCCAAAAAGACACATGGGCCCTGAGGCCTCCTTCAAGATTTGAAGAAGGCTGTAATTCAGGCATCAGACAATCAATATTCCAATTTGGAATTTAGCGCTTTGGAGCCAGAATGTTCAGAAACACACATAAAGGATCTGCTTATGATTGAGGCCCAACTCATATTTATAATATAATCACCTAATAAAAACGGTAATGACCTCCGGCTGACTTAACACAGCATGCTTTGGCACACAAGCTCCCTGAAAGGATTTTCACAGCCCTTGCCTTCAAGAAAATACATCTAAGTTCCTGTTTTTTCTATCAAGGCTGAAGAGCCCAGACCAAAAAAAAAAAATATATCATTTTGCTTTCAGAGCACTGACAAGCACAGTATGTATGGCAGATTACCTTGTAATAATATGATATTGTCCTCAAGAACTCTCTCTACTCATACATGTGACCTTTAAGACGAATGTATAATACACTTCTTGGTTCATCCCCTTTACAAGCAAAATTCAATCTCTCTCCCCTTCCATGGCTACCTTACAAATAAATCAAGACGCCCACTGATTGACACAGTTAGCTGCTGGTATGTTTGCTCCATCCCTCTGCCTCCTCTGACCAGCTTCCATGACCCCTTAATGATGCTCAACAGAGATAAAATTTTAACAACACATAGCTGGGCTGATAAGCCAAGTGAGCAGTTAAGAGCATATAAAGTTCCCTGAAAGAGAGAAAGGAGAGAGAGTGTATGCGTGTATGTGTGTGTGTGTGTTTTAACAGAAACAGTCCTGGTACAACCCCTCCAGGCCCAGCTGAAAGCATCTGGATTTAATGGAAAATAAAAGAGAATAGTGCAAATGCAAAGCAGGGTGGAGTGGTATCAAGAGATCTCAACTATATAAGTTTACCTACCTCCCAAATTGCCCAGGCTCTACTTTTATCATCTATGAGCTACTGTTTCCACACCCAAAAATTACTTCCTGAATCTATTAGCAAAAGTGGATGGAAGGAAATCAGCAGTCACAAACTCTGGTCCAAGGGGAATAAATCAGGGAGGGTGTCTCCCCTTGCCACTGGCAGAGGCATGAACATATTTCAAGAACATAATCGCTAGGTTCTTATAAAATTCAAGTTCATTTTTTCCCACTGCAAATTTTATATCTGCGGCACCATTCTGAGATGCACATCAGAAGATACTTAAAGGATTATTAAAGAATTGGGTATAACTTTTCCAGCCTATTTCAGGCCCCTCCAGGAAGCATATCCCAAAAGGGAAAAAGCAGTACGTGCTTTTTTCTAAAGCAAGTAAAATTCTGGCTTGCAAAGCCTTCATGTGGCATGCCCAGGGAGACCCGTCCCTTTGCCGGAATTTGAATTTGTTGATACAGGCATGCTAAGTGTACTCGCGACAAATTAAAATACACAAAGCAACCAACAAACAAAAAACTTTGTTTTAACAGTAAACATTTGTTGAATTAATGAACAATGGATTATTTTATGACTGATGATAAGCCTAAATGTTTTGACAGGAAAGTAAACAAGAATAAACAAAGTCCTAAGATCGGATAAACATTTTCATCAAAGCCATTATAATATGGATCATGTAACAGAACAAAGTTTTGTCATTTCAATGCATGATTCACTAATAAATCAAGAACATGTACACCTTTATTAATTTCTTTTAAATGTCTATATTAAGAAAAGTATCATTTCTTGCCTGGAAAGAAAACTTTTGGTGGAAGTAAATGATCGTACAAATTGTTATCATTCTACTAATATTTGACATAAAAAGAAATTTATCCCAGAGTAAATCACCTTTCCAATCATGCTAAATAAATTCAGAGCTGCATTATTTGGAAATAAAAAATGAAGTGTTTACGTTGCAGAGAGCTTTAACCTGTCAGAGAGACCTGGCCGATTCCCTCCTCGGCCCCTGCCCCCATCACCTCTTTGGCCTCGCCTCTCAAATAGGACAACTTGGCCTCACCTGAAGGTTCTGCCTCGGTAGCTCTCAACCCTGATGGCACATTACAATCACTTATGGATCTTTCATAAAATACTTAACTTGCACTCTCCAAGATGATGATGTAATTGCTTTGGAACTGGCCCATGCATAGGTATTTATTACAGAAGATTTAATGTGCAAGCAGCGCTTGGAGGCCTCTGCCTCAACCCAGGAGTGTAGCTGCAGCCCACCCTGTAGGGTGGGAAGGCTGAAAGTCCCTCCCTAAATTCTCACAGTGCTCAGCATCCCAGCATCCCATCTCTTAGTGGCTGGTCCTGCTATGACCTGCCACCCTGTCCCAGGTCTCAGGGTTCTGCCTGGTTTCAGAGACACTAATCCTAAATGATGGTACCTTCACTTAGGGCTTGTTCCACCACCCTTATAGACCCTTCTGTCTAACCCTGGCAGTGTCACAGGATGGCACATGTGGCTGCTTAGTCTCGAGCTTATCCTAAAAGAAGCCCTCCCTGCAAGCAGGTGGCCGTCTCTTCTCCCACTCGTTTCCTCCATCACACCTACGAAGTCCTTAGTACCACGCTATGTGCTTGACCTACAGGACCTCACTGACCCCTCAGAACTGCCCTTGAAGTCAGGCAACACTGTGAGCACCACTTAAGTAACAACAGAAACTGAGGTGATGTCCTCGCCTCAGGCCACAGAGCCAGGAAGTTGCAAAGGTGAGACATGAATCCAACTCTGATATCAGACAGGGGTCATTGTCTTGGTCTGCTCAAGCTGCTATAGCACACCACCACAGACTGGGTGGCTTAGACAACAGAAATTTACTTCTCACAATGCTAGAAGCTGCAAGCTCAAGGTGCCAGCAAATTTGGTGTCTGGTGGGGTCCACTTTCTAGTTCGTAGGCAGCCATCTTTCCACTGTGTCCTCACCTGCAGAAGGGGGAAAGCATCTCTCTGGGGCCTCTTTGTTAAGGGCACTAATCTCACTTGTGAGGTCTCCACCCTCGTGACCTAAGCACCTCCAAAGTCCCACCTCAAAATATCACATTGGGGCTTAGGTGAACATATGAATTTTGAGAGGACACAAATATCCCGTCTATAGCAGCCATGCTTCCAAACCCTTTGTGTTTGCTCTGTCCCAGGTACTGTGCTAAGCTCTGTACACATATTTACACATTTAATCCTACCAGACCCCAGAAGGTTGGTCAGACAAGGAGACTGAGGCATGGACAAGATATGCCATGTGGCCAAGGTCACAGAGCTAGTAAACGTCTGAGGCAGGAATTGAATCCAAGCCATCTGGCTCTAGAGTCCACACTCTGGCCACTCAGCCCCATTCCCTTCTCAACCACCACACTAGGTTGTCACGGAGGTGACAGCAGCTGTCATCATTCTCAGGACCCTGCACAGTAGTAACGTGTGCATGTGGCTGCTTCTACCACAGGCTGAAGCCACCTGAAGGGACTAACTTCCATCTCCTTTGAATCTAACAGTACCTAGCATATAGGAGGCATTTAATAAGGAGCTGTTCAATCCACGTATCTATTCCTTCGTTCAACTGACACTTTGTGTACCTCCTTCTGTAGCTTTCAGGGACAGAAGGATGAACTGCTCGTGGTCCCTGTCTTTCGGGAGTTTGTACGTGCGGAGGCAGGGACACAGCTAACCGTCACAGGCCATGATGAGTGTGCCAACAGAGGTATGAAGAGGCACTGGGATGTGCTACCAGTGGTTCGGTGGTAACGGAAAGCCCAGCGTCCCCTGCATGGCTCCACTGTCTTGTCTTCCACGTGTACCCAACCCAGAAGGTCTGCTACTTTTCTTAAAAATTTCCCAACACAAACAGCTATGCCAGAGCTGATGGCAAAGCACTGAAGTTTTGAAGTATGCAGCCCACGGTTGAGCCCCTTCTACTGCCAGCCCTGGGTTTCTCTAATCTGTCATTGTATATTTACAGTGATTGGCTCCATGGGCAGGGAATCGTGCTCCTTCAGTGCAGTCTGGTCTCACTCACTGCTGGGATCTGTCACAGTGAAGCTGGTGCTGCCTGGGGGAATAATGCCTGCACTGCTCTAGCTTGGAAAGGTCCCTTAGCCCGCCCCGGAGGTAGAAGGAAAAATTCCATCCTTTGTTTCTCACCATATTGTCTACTACTAGAGGACTAGTATGAACTGCAAGAATTTAAGCTCCATGAACGTAGGGATATTGGGCTGTTTTACTCACCACTGTATCCCCAGGGCCCAGAACAGTCCCTGGTAAATATTGGGTGTTCAATAAATATCTGTTGAATGAATAAACAAATATCTACTTGTCTGCACATTTGTTTTCTTGAGGACAGGGATGGCTTTTTATCTCTAGTACCTAGCAAAGCGCCTGGCACATAGTAGATGCTTAATAAATGTGTCATGAATGAGTAGATGAATGGACAGGTGGACGGAGAAATAGAAAACTGTTCCAAGACAAAGAGACTCATCAAAACACAAAGCCTACTGAGAAATTACCATCAACAACTAGTTTTATTAAGGGAAGAGACAGGGCACTATCTCGCTTAATGGTTCTTTTCAACAAAATTTCCCTTCCCTTAAGCACACACATGCATGCATGCCCACATGCACACACCTAGTACACAGAACCTTAATGAATTATGTTAAGTCCACCTGAAAGACGTGAATTTGATTATGGAATGTGACAGAGTTAAAAGGCCAAAAACTGATAAGCAGACTATGGCATAAAGAAGTGTTTATCAAAGGTGGTCTAGGGTCTACCTACGTCAAGTTCATCTGTAGATCTTGTTAAAAAGCAAGATTTCTGAGCCCTACTCCTGTCTATATAATTAGTCTTTGGGGAAAGGCGCCCAGTAACTGGCGATTTTGACAAGCTCCCCAGGTGATTTGTATCCACATAAAATTTGAGAATCATAGGCATCTATATATATATATAGTCTTCAACTTTAGCTACTGCCAAGGATGTATCTGAAAGTTAGGGAAAGGGAACTACCTAGAAGGTAATGCAAAGGACTTTTTCCAGTGAGACCTCCCTCTTAGTGACTCAAAGACTCAAACTGTAGGGCATTATAGTTGATGCTATGTTACCTAAGAAACCTCTACTGGTCCAGGCCCAGCAAGATCTAAGACGACCTCTTCAAACTGGGTGACCTGTGCAGAGATTGATACAGGAACTAGGTACAGAGGTGCAGGCAGGGTTACAGGGAAGCCGCACGGGACGGGGCAGCATTGCAGGGCTAGGAGCCATGGGGAATTATTACTGGGGAGCTGCTACCACCCCAAGGCCTGAAGGGACTGTGGGGAGGAGCGGTTACTAGAACTTAATACTGAGAGGCTGAGTGGAGAGGGCCATTCTATGGGTCTGTGACCTCTGGCGGAGAAAAGCAGCCAGCCTGCAGTGACCCTGAAGTGACAGAGATGGGAGAATAAAGTTCCCACCTTTACTTGGGGCCCTCTGTCAGCCCACCGCCAGTGTTCCCACCAGCCAAACAAAGCAGAAGCCAGAGGACAAGCATGTTAATGGAATCACAGAGGTCCGCCTCCCAGGACCCAGAGGGACAAACGGAAGATGTCCAGCAGAAACCCCCAAATCTCTGCAGAGAATTCGATCCTGACACTCTGTACTGGTGACTCCTCTGCCGGAGGGCAAGTGCCTCCAAATAATTAACAACTGGAATAGCCATTCTATTATCACTCACAGTCCTAAGGTTAGTTTAGTGACAACGACAAAAACTGCAAACACTCCACCTCTGCTTAAAATTGAGAGGGAAGCAGGCAGCAAAGAAATAAGAGGAGTTTTAGAGTTGAAGACCTTGTTGAGAATCCTGGGGCACTGGAGCCTCAAATCTGAATGTCTTTCTTAACTTTGAAATGGGTATAAGTCAAACCCCCTAACTCTGCCTACCTCGGAATGCCTGCCCTAATCATCACATGAGATATTGGGTCTTGAGTGCCTTCCTAAAATTGCCAAGCCCTATAAAATGTAAGTTATAATTGCCCCCCCTAAGTACAGTACAGATGTGCAAAATCCGAGCATGAGGAGGGGGGAGCAACCGATTCTGTTTTCACACTTGGATGATCTGTGCCCACATCAAAGGCGAACCACAACATATGCTTTCGTGTGAGTTTCTGTATTTTTAGCAATGCGTTAGGGAGATGGAGTCCCTGGGATGTACTGAAATCTGGCAACGCGGCACAGCATGCCTCAGCAACTTGGAGGTGGGCTAAGAACATATGTTTAACAGCCTTTTTCATGAACCCAAAAGGGGAAGAGAGGGGATGTCACTGCTTACTAAAACTGCTGCTACTTGAAGCATTTTCTACCTTTGATTAGCTTCCCTTTTAAAGTAAATGAATGGTGGGGGAGTGAAATGATCACTGGAAAAAAATGTCAAAGGACCCTGCTTTGCGATGCTGCCTTTGTCACCAGCTTAGCTCTGCATCTTGAGGGTTGAAGCTAATCTAGAGTTTCCAAACTGTGACGGACGTGGGTGGCCCTGGGGTGATTTTTTGCAGTTGTCTCAGGGCCTAACAGGAGGGTCCCTGAAGTTGAGGACGAGGAGGTGGTGTGAAGGGGCTGCCAGCTGAGAACCCCTTCCCAGGTCTACCAGTTTCATACAGTGGAGTTATGGATGGAATCTCACTTTTAAACAGGTTCTCACTGCCTAACATACAAAACAAATGAGCAAAAAGAAAACACTTTAAAGCAGATGATCTTTAAGATCCCTTAAAATGTAATATGAGATAGATTTATGAACTCCACATCTCATTGCATTTGGAGCTGTGAAGCCAGCAGTATTTGCCCAAATCTCCCTTCCAGTCTAAAGCACGAACCAACGTACCTAATGAAGCTACAAAGTAAGAATCATCTACTCAGAGTGAAATTAATACTATGGCTCACAGGCAGGTTTGTAATCAATATTTTTTAGAACAAAGGTAGACTGGGTCTCCTGCCCCAGGAACGGCTTAGCTGCTTTAGTGAGAGTTCGATCACTGCCTGTTAGCAACCGCCTATGGATGGAAACAGGGGAGCCAACCTCCATCATTCAACCAAGCGGCACCCCCAGGGAAACACAAACGAGGCTGCCTGCATGCTCACCAGCTGCAACAACTACCGCCCACATTATACAAATGAGGACAGACTCAGCATCGCTCACTGGATAAAGTTTAATCTCCAAGTTACACATCAAATATGATTTACCACTCTCTCCGTTTTGCAGACAGGGAAACAGACATGGAAGCAAGAAATCAAACCTTTGTGTTGAAAGTCAAGGAAAGACTTGCTTTAGAACTCCATCACTCACGAACGCCTGATTTTGGGTCAGTTATCTCACCATTCTGGTCCCAGTTTTTCCAATTGCCAAATGGAAACGGTGACATTACTTCACGTGTGAAGCCACGTGAAGTTCTTAGAAAAGTGCTTGGCGCGTAGGAAGCACTCCGTTAATGCCGGCTATTGCTTTTATTATTTTAGTTGTCAATAAGTTAATGCTTGTCAAGCACTTTGCAAAGTTTGAACAGACCATTCAACAAACATTTACTGAGCACCTACAAGGTGCTAGACACCATTCCTATTTCATGTAATGCCACAAAATGCTGTGAAGTAGGTATTATTATCTCCATTGTACAGATATGAAAATTGAGCCTTAGAGAAATTAGTAACAACAAACTAAAGAGTAAAATCGTCTGACCCAAAGCTTTATCTTTTCTTGAGGCTGCTGTAAAGCTGATCTGGTATTAGGTAAATAAGTTACCTAGCCCAGAACAGATCCTAATAAACAGTGGCTACCATCATTAACAGAATCATTTATGTTACCACACTGTTTAGTACGCTGTTTCCCAAATACCAGTCAATTATATACCTACTTCTGTACTTTTCACACCTGTGTCTTTACATATCGATTTTTTTAATTTGGTATAGATTTATGCTACTGTAAAATGGGGGAACAATTTTTACAACACTCAAAAACTATACCTATGTTATTTATATGTCTTGTCACCTCAGAAAATCCTTGTGGGACTTTTAAAAAATTATCTCTTGATCTTAAAAATTTTAGACCAGTCAGCTTATGTTTCTGTCATGTGAGGAAATTAATTTATTACAGCTTTTAAAAATGACTTTTGCTATGCTCTATATATGTAAAAATAATCTTTAATAGTTGTTACCACAGGATGATAATCGACACATTAACTTCTGATAAAGTTACTTGTCTAGATTTTTTTTTACTTGAAGCATAGTTGATTTACAATGTTGTGTTAATTTCTGTTGTACAGCAAAGTGATTCTACATACTGATATTTTTTAATAAGTGATCAGCATTTGAGATAATTCAGATAAACTTCGTGGCACAAAGCCTGAAACGCAGTAATAGTGATAATGATAATAATAACAACAATGTGTTTACTAATTATTATTGCATGTCAGCACTAGGGATACAAAGGTGAAATAGCATAGGTCTCTCTGCTCATACAGGGCTACGTCTAGTGGGGAGACACATAAACCAGTGCCAAGCACACGAAGGAACATTTTACAGCAGGAGCTAAGATGTGTGTCTGGCGAGAATAATCAAGAAAGGCTTCACACAACCTAAGTGTCCATCGACAGATGAATGGATAAAGAAGATGTGGCACATATATACAATGGAATATTACTCAGCCATAAAAAGAAATGAAATTGAGGTTATTTGTAGTGAGCTGGATGGACCTAGAGTCTGTCATGCAGAGTGAAATAAGTCAGAAAGAGAAAAATAAATACCGTATGTTAACACATATATATGGAACCTAAAAAAAAAAAAGGTTCTGAAGAACCTAGGGGCAGGACAGGAATAAAGACGCAGACGTAGAGAATGGACTTGAGTACATGGGGAGGGGGAAGGGGAAGCTGGGACGAAATGAGAAGCGGCAGGGACATATATACACTACCAAATGTAAAACAGATAGCTAGTGGGAAGCAGCTGCATAGCACAGGGAGATCAGCTCAGTGCTTTGTGACCACCTAGAGGGGTGGGATAGGGAGGGTGAGAGGGAGACGCAAGAGGGAGGGGATATGGGGGTATATGTATATGTATAGCTGATTCACTTTGTTGTACAGCAGAAACTAACACACCATTGTAAAGCAATTATACTCCAGTAAAGTTGTTAAAAAAAAAAAAAAAAAGAAAGGCTTCACAGAGGAGGTAGCCTTGATTTACGGCATGCAGGATGAAGAGGAGTTTATCAGATACACAATTAAAGGGCACTTCCAGCAGAGAGGCTGTCTAGGTCCTCCTCCAAACCCCACCCCTAGTACAGGCATAACAGCCTGCGGATTACATCTGAAATGTAAAGAGTTGATGACTATGAATCTCCTATACCTCCTCCAAGCTTCTGGTTCACCCCTCTCCTAAAATATTTTCACTCCAGAGACTTCCAGAGAGAGAAGGGTGAAGAGAAAGGAAATCTCTCGAGTAATCTGCTTATTGCAAAGAAATACCACCTTGTGCTCCTTTGTCATTCCCAAAGGGATGCTTCTACACAACAGGCTAATCAGCTGCGAAATTCCCTCGAGGAGCTGATTCTTAGTTATGCACAAGCAGAATAGTACTCAGAACATCTTCACATGGTTGGTTTTATAACTCAAGAAAGACTGCTCTGATTTAGCTTATTTTTCCAATTCAAACTCGGAAGATAATGGAACAAATGGATACTGGTACCTGTCACATGAGAGGGAAACAGAAATGCAGGAAACAAGCCTTGGGTAATCAATCCAGGCTTCTCACATCTAGGCATGGAGATGGTATAATCATTTTGGAGGCCAGAGCATAAAGCATAAGGTTCTTGAGGATTTTTATATAGAAGATGTTACTCTTAAAATACTGATGATGTGTCAACGTCTGTAGACTAAGTACTGCCTGTTATCGCGGAGCTGTACACGTCACTCATGCAGATTGCTCACTGTGTTCTCGTTTGGTGTCTTGTTTTTTCAGGTCCAAGAAGCATCCCCACCTCAGCCTAGCAAAGCTTTTAATGGAAAATTTTTATGAAGAAACCAGTCTCCCCACTATTTTCTCCCGCACACACCATCTGCCTTGGCTTGCCTGCCATGCACAGAGGCTTCAAAATCCACTGAAATAAATCTGCGGTGTCTGTATAAGCAAGTCTCAAAAAATACGACTTTACAGCTCCTCGGCCCCTACCAACCCCTTCATATTAACAATTGGGCATTGCTTTCAAGATTTCTCTCAAACCTGATGGTGTGAAATTAAATTTTTAGCTCACGGCTTTCCCAGATCTAACGCTAGCCCCTGATCCTGGGATGCCCTGACCCAGAGAGTTTCCCAAGACGAGATGCTAAAGGCAGATATGGCTGCTTCTTGTAGGTCCCAGCGAAGAAGCTGCTGGGTGGCACTTTTGTTTGTTTGTACGGAGGAACGGAGCGCGTGCGCTGCGGCTGAGGTTTTTAATTATGTCTCTGAAGTATACAGGGCGTCATAATGCTTTCATTCTCCTTTGCCCGTCTCAGCCAAGAGACACACCCACACTGCAACCCACTTTATCCGAGGATGAACCAACAGGAGACTTGCTGTGCGTGGCTGGGAAGATCGATGACAAACCAACATCCTCACACATCAGCAAGGAGGAAACATAGGGCGGGGTGGCTGAGAGATTAGAGATCCCGCTCTGCTCATCACCTACTCTGAGCCACTGGCCAACTGGCTTCACCTTGCTGACTCTGTTCCCTCTTAATGAGGATGAATCCTTACCTCTCTGTGCTGATAGGAGGTTCACTCGTTCATTCTCTCAACAAATATTTACTGAGTGCTCTATTAGTTTTCTAGTGCTACCCTAACAAACTACCACAAATTTAATGGCTTCAAACAACACAACTGTAATTATGTTCAGTGCTGTAGAAGTCCAACAAAGGTCTCACTGGGCAAAAAGCAGTTGTAAAGAGGGCTACATTCCCTTCTGGAGCCTCTAGCGGAGAATTCATTTCCTTGCTTTTTTCTAGCTTCTAGAGGCCGCTGATTCCTTGGCTTGTGGCCCCTTCTTACATCTACAAAGCCAGCAATGGCAGGCTGAGTCCTTCTCATGCTGCCATCTCTCTGGTTCTCTGCAGCCAGGAACATTCTCAGCTTTTAAGGACTTGTGTGATTAGATTGAGCCCATCCAGATAATCCAGGATAATTTCTCATCTCAGGGTCCTAACCTTAATCCTATCTGCAGAGTTCTTCTGCCATATAAGGTAACTTACTCACAGGCCCTGAGAAGTGAGGCGTGGAAATCTTTGGGGGCCGTTATTCTGCCCACCACAAACACACACTCTATACATACATCAGTGACTAAAAGGAAAATCCCTGCTTGAGAGAGTAAACATTCTAGTGGGTGGGGACAGACAATAAACGTTAAAAGGGCTTCCCTGGTGGCGCAGTGGTTGAGAATCTGCCTGCTAATGCAGGGGACACGGGTTCGAGCCCTGGTCTGGGAGGATCCCACATGCCGCAGAGCAACTGGGCCCATGAGCCACAACTGCTGAGCCTGCGCGTCTGGAGCCTGTGCTCCGCAACAAGAGAGGCCACGATAGCGAGAGGCCCACGCACCGCGGTGAAGAGTGGCCCCCACTTGCCGCAACTAGAGAAAGCCCTAGCACAGAAACGAAGACCCAACAGAGCAATCAATCAATCAATCAATCAATAAATAAATCTCTAAAAAAAAATAAACGTTAAAAAAGAAGCAAAGTATTCAGTATGTTAGAAGGTCTGAGCACGGGGGAAAAGATATAAGCAAAAGAAAGTAAAGAGGAATGGGAGTGTCAGGGTCAGGGGACAGATGTAGGGTTGAAGATGGTGGGAATACATATTAGAGGGTGGAATGCATGAAATTGAGATCACGAAAGGGTTGCAATTATTGGGAAATTATAAAATCATTAATTTTCAAAAATGTAGTTAGAGGGCCTAGCAGATACTAGTTTCTTTTTCCCTTCCAACGGTGATGACTCTCCTATGAAGAACCCTGGTTAAAGTTTGTCCCTCTGATTCTTAGGGTGGGGTATATCTTGGCCCAGGAGGCAACAAGCTTTGTAGCACAGTGAAGAGTGCAGAGGTCCAGCTCTTCAAATTACTGGCTGGGAGACCTGGAGATATCATTTTCCCTGTCTGGACCTCAAAGTTTTCATAGATTGATTGGCACGTACCCCTGGAACCTCACACTATTTGGGGAATAAAGAGCAGTAAGTCTAATCAAAACAGTGTGGTAGCAGCATAAAGACAGACCTATAGACCAAAAAAATGGAGCGGCCATAAATAAACCCTCGCATACATGGTCAAATGATTTTGGACTAGAGTTCCAAGACCATTCAATGGGGGAAAAGACAGTCTCTTCAATAAATAGTGTTGGGAAAATTAGATATCCACATGCAAAAGAATGAACTTGGACCCTTACCTTACACCATATCCAAAAATTATCTCAAAATGGATCAAAGACCAAAAGGCAAAACTGTAAAAATTTTAGGAGAAAACACAGGGGAAATTTTTCATGACATTGGATTTGGCAATGGTTTCTTGGATATGACACCAAAAGCACAGGCAACAAAAGAAAAAACACAGATAAATTAGACCGCATAAAAATGTAAAACTTCTGTGTATCAGAGGATACCAACGACAGGGTAAAACTGCATGGGAGGAAATATTTGCAAATCATATATCTGACAAGGGGTTAATATCCAGAATATGTTAAGAACTCATATAACTCAACAACAAAAAAACCACAAATAACTGAATTTAAAATGGGCAGAGGACTTTGGAGATTTTTTCCAAAGAATACATATGAATGGTCACAAAGCACACAAAAAGATGTTCAACATTACTAATCATTAAAAAAATGCAAATCAAAACTGCAGTGGGATATCACCTCACATCCACCAGAATGGCTACTGTCATAAAAACACATCACAAGTACAGGCATGGATGTGGAGAAATTGCAAGCCCTGTGCATTACTGATGGGTACATAAAATGGTTCGGTTCCTATGGAAAACAGTATGGCATTCCTCAAAAAATGAGAAATAAAACCACCATATTACCCAGTAATTTCGATCCTGGGTATATATCCCAAAGAACTGAAACCAGAGTCTTGGGGAGCTATTTGTACGCTCACGTTCATCTCAGCATTATTCACAAAGAGCCAAGCGGTGGAAGCAACCCAAGTGTCCAACAGTGGATGAATGGATAAACAACACGTAGTATATACATACAATGGAATATCGTTCAGCCATAAAAAAGAAGGAAATTCTGACATATTCCACAACATGGAAGAAACCTGAGGCGATTACACTAAGTGAAATAAGCCAGTCCCCACCCCCCAAAACACAAATACTATATGATTCCACTTACATGAGGTACCTAGAGTCCTCAAATTTATGGAAACAGAAAGTAGAATGGTGGTTGCCAGGGGGTGGGGGAGGGGAGAAATCAGGAGTTGTTACAATGAGTACAGAGTTTCAATTTTGCAAGAGAAGAACTTCTAGAGATTGGCTGCACAACACTGTGAATATCCTCAGCACTTAAAAAATGGCTGGGGTGGCAAATTTTATGGCATGTGTGTTTCACCACAATAAATTTTTTTAATTTAAAAAGCAGTAATGTAAGATCAGTAAGGAGGTACCTGTAGGATGTTTGTAGAGCACTAAGCACTGCCCCCCGTGCTATGATGTGCTCTTTGATGAGAAGTGACGGGTTTTATTAAGAGGCACACACCCCCTCTCCCAGATCTTCCATGATGAACAGCACACAAAATGGGGTGCCTGCCCATGGTCCACAGCAGCCGCGGGACACCATTTCTCAAGGTTTCTGTGGCAGACTGTGTACTCCCCCTGGCCAGATGAAGTACTAATGGAGTGGCTATTATTCAAACACTGCAAATCAACACAAATAAAATATGGTACTATGTTTTGAAACAGGAGACTCAGGGCAACCCTGAGTTTAAATGTTTCACATAAAATTCTTCCTTGGATTTGTGTTAGCTCCTTTCAGTTCTCCCAGATTTCACGGGCAGGCACCTGGCTCAGCCTGTGTAAAACAAGATGTGTGGCTGAAATTAGCTTCACAAGCTCATTTCTCTGTGCGGGTTCTGGGTGTGAGAAACATCACTTCTTGGATTATCTGTAACACATTCATTCAACAAACATTTACTTAGCAACTACCATATGCCAGCTCTTAGCCAGGTAAATAAGACATAGCCTCTGCCTTCCAGGAGACTCACTGGAGTTGAGGAGTCAGAGACAAAAACCTGTGATTACATTTCAAGGTGTGCAAAATCCAGAGGCAGAGACAGCATGACATACTCCGGGAAAGAGTAAAGAGCTCAGTAAGGGTGGAATTCAGGCTTCAAGGCAGGGAAGGAGAAAGAGAAGGGGCTAAAAAGTTACTGGATTAGAACACAGTGCAATTGAGCTCTAGCCACATGGCAGTGTTTCCCATGAAAGACGTCCTCAAAATGACAAGGTGCCATGGAGACGGCCCACTGGTGCTTCATTCATCACTGATTCTATTTTGCTTCCAAAGAAACGGATGGTTCATTGATGGCTCCCTTTGGGAGGTATTTATCGGTGCCCTCAGCCTCCTCTTGAGAGATGCACAATTCCAGAGAGTTAAGAGTACAGGGTTACAGTCAGCAACAGTCAAGGTTTTGATCCGAACTCTGTCTGTCCCCGTTGGCTATGAGGCCTTGGGTGAGTGACTGAACTGCCCAGTGTCTATATATACAGTATAACGAGGGAAAAAAGGATGGCTCCTATCTCATTGGATCGTTGTGTGGTTTACAAGAGGAAATTGGTGTCAAGTGCTTAGTACACAGTAAGCGCTTCATAAATGGTATGGCTGGTATTCATTCTTTCGTCAGACATTTAATAGGCACTGCTCCAGACACCGGGGGTTAAAGATAAATAAAGCACAGTCCTCAGTCCTCAAAAGCCCTCAGGCTAGTGGGTCAGATCGACATAAATATACAGGATGATAGAATGCCAACGTGTTTTCTCTCTCCACCACTTAGGCCCCTAGGAAGAAGGGTCCTGTCTAGTTTATCTCCATAAGAAGGACGGGACAGAAGTCCTAGCAGCTTTAATGGAGTCTAAGGAAACATAAGGCCAGACCTGGAGAACTGGTGACAAAAGAACCAGAGAGCGAACAGAACCTGCTAGAGGTTCTCTATTCTAGAATAGAGCCTGTTAGAACTAGAAAGGACCCTAGAGACCTAATGGATCAACTCTTTCACTTTGCAGATGGACAAACTGAGGCTCCAAAGACCATGCAAGTCACCTACAGTCTCTCCATTCAGTTCAGTGCTTGTTCCTGAGACGGGGCACTTTCCCTTCTTCACAGATGCAGCCTCATTCCTCAGCATCTTCTCTTTTTAAGTATGTATTTTTCTATTTTTTTTTATCATGACGGAACGTGATTTTCACACCAGTCTTCAAATGCAGAAGGGACACCAACGACTGTCCACTGGTTCTATCCCTTTCTACCTTCTAAAACCTGAAGCCCACGCAGCAGCAGCATTAAGCTGCAGAACGGTCCTGCTTTCTCTTCCTTCAGGAGCAAGTTTGTGGGCTGCCTTCAGATCACGTGGGCTCTATCTTTCCCAGAGGCCATAGAAAATTTCCCACTGGCCTGGCCAGGGGGTGGGGAGGCACAGGGGACTAAGTCACAGGGATCTTGGCAGTGGCATCAGCACTATCAGTCTAACCCTATTTTTTAAAGACATTATCCAGCTCTCCACTTTCCCCCCACTTTCAGGTTGAGAGTAAGGCTCTGAATTTAGTCAGACAAGGGTTTGTGCCTGGCTCCTCCACTTACTAGGTGAGACCTCAGGCAAGTCACTAAACCTCCCCAAGCCTCAGTTACCTCATCTGGAAAATGGGTATAATACCACCCACCTCTCTAAGTCATTATGAGGACTGACTAGGATGCTATGTTAAAGGAGCAGCACGGGGCTGGGCAAAGGGCCACGCCTCGATAATGGTACTCAGAAGGAGGACGAGGCGGTTATAGCATCAGCATCAGCAGTAGTATCAGAATTATACCTTATCTAAAACATAGAGAGGAAATCCTCACTGGGCCATCTTTGACTTCTGAACTTCATACCTTTGTATTTAGTGATAAAATGTACTATCACCAAATCACATTCGGTGTGTATGTGTGTCTACAAGCACACACGTGCACACATCATCCTTCTTCTAAATATCACAGTAACACTGTAAACCCATGAGGAAACTATGGATCAGAGGTCAAATGCCTGGCACCAGGTCATCTCACTAGAAAAGCAAGAAACAGATTTGAAATGAGGTGTCTGCAACTAAACCCATAATCCATCAGCTATATTCACTGCATCCTCTTTCTCGCGTCATACAACAGATTCTAAACAAAAGCTTCAAAGGTTTACTTGCTGTCCATTTCCAGGTACATCGATGACCCGCTGGAGGCCCCTCCCAACCTTCCCCTGACGCACTGAAGACCTCATATCTGTGCATACATCCTCCCTTACATGTTTCTCCTTGTGGGGTACATGCATTCATAAATGTGATTATTTCCCCTTCTGAGCAAATAAACCTTGAGATCAGACGTCTTTCAACAAAGATGTCCCTCCACCCATCCACCTGACGTCTGTTAAACAACAATCCTGTCCTTAGACGATTCTTCTCCTACTGACCAACTGTGCAGTCCCGATTCACCCAGAACACTTCCATCACCCTAGACAGCCTTGTTCCTTGTGCTATCGTTATAACAGGCTTCTCCTCTGCCGGAGCTCCAGGGGCCTTTTGTATTTCATGCTATTTGTGCTCCCGGGTCCGCGTGCAGGTTTTTGTTCCCATAGTGATGTGATTTCCTTGAACTTCTCGAGGCTCCTTTGTACCCCTCTCTTCTTTCTCAGGTTGCCTCTGACTGCCCACCAGCTCCATCCCAAGCTCCAGGCTCCCTCCCCTCTTCTGTATCTCCTGTATGTCTCCACCTTCTGTAACTCGGGTCCTACCTACGCTTGGCCTATCATCTCCATCTGCTTTAGTCTCTACCTCCATCTTTCTCTGAAGGCTCCTCCCCCTTCCCCTTTCTTTCCTCTTCTGTGCATTTCAGACAAAGACAGCCCTCTCTGAAGTGAGCAAGTGAGCCTAGCTCCCCATCCGCACAGCTCATTTCCCCTTCTGCTTTTCTTCTTACGACTCTTGTTTATCCCTCATTACTGTATCACTTTCCAGCTCTGTGACCCTCAATCTCGCATCTCCACTGAATCCCGCTCCCCCTCACAAAGTTCTCCTTCTCTTACCCACTCTGAAGCCTCAACAACATTATTTCAAAATGTGTCACCGGCTCTGCTTTGCTCTCTTTCCACCGGGGCCCTTGAAGCTGTTCCAGCTGTGCTTGCCTCATTTTTATGTCATTCTTTTAGAAAAACTTTCAAAGATATTCTCTTTTACGCCACAAGGGTAATAATCAATTCCTGCTTCAACTCTTCATTTTATTTTAAATAGGAGGCAGAGTTGGAACCTCGCGCTGTGCACCCCAGACACACACATCCTCTCCTCGCCACTCCTGTTGTCACTATCTTGGCTCTGGTCCTAATTATTTCTCTCCTACGCCCTTCACCCACATCTCTGACTTATTTTTTGTCACTTTCCATCTGCCCTTCACACCCTCTACTTGAGACTGGTTCCAAAAAGCAAATGTGATCAATTAACTCCCCAGATTTACAAGGCTCCAACAGCTTCCTGTGACTTTCAGCACAGAGACTAAACACTCCAGGATGGAACGCAAGGCCCTTTGGGATCTGGTCCCTGCCTACAACTGCAAGCTCACATCCTCTACTCACCACCATCTAAGCTCACTGGAGACAGTAATATGGGACCACTCTGTGGGTACAGCCAGAGGAAACACATGATGGTAGTTCATGCTGCCATGCCTCTAATATGATGTTCTTGTGTTGGGAATGCCCATTTTAGGTAGACAGATAGATAAACTCCGATTATCTTTTCTCTTTGATCCCATTATCCTTCTAGCCTCAAGCCAACAAAAGAATAGATGGAGGGAGGGAGAAGTGACACAAGGAGAGAGAGAACAAGCAACTGCGCAGTATACTCATAATTTCTTCACCAATAGATCATTTCTAACCCTGTATCAATTATAACTAAATTGTTCTTCAAATGAAATGTAAGGCAGGTAACTAGCCCTATACTTCCCTTGACACAGTCATTTGGATACCCAGCTGTACCCATATAAACCAGCATGACAATAAGAACAATAAAAATAATAGCTAATATACCATACTCCGGAAAACTTCTGAGTTCTTCACCTACGTTAACTCATAAAGTAGTTAACTCTTTACCTACGTTAACTCTTTACCTCCTATGTTTGAGGAGGCACAAACATCTTATTTGCTCAAAGCCATATAGCTTTTAGTGGAGGGCCAGAGTGCAAACCCCAAAGCCAATGCTCTTAAGTGGCAGTACACCAATACTGCCTCTGTGATCTGCTATTTTAAGCAGTACTATTAACACATACCAAACTTTCTTCAACAGTCTCATTATAGACAATGAAGGTTTGGGCCTCGCACAGTCCTCTTAAATAGACCATAACATTCTTCCAGAAGCTCATCAGAGTGAAAAGAATACAGAGTTTGAATCAGAAGGCCTGATGGGATTCCAGTTCTATCTATGTTACTCAGTAGATGTGTGGCCTTAAGGCAAATCATTTAACTTGGTCCTCAATTTCCGCCTGTAATGGAGATACTAACACCTACCCTCATAGGGATGCTCCAAAGTATAAATGAGATGAAGTCTATAAAAATATGTTGCAAAGGCACTCATTTCAATTCTAGCAGTTCTCGTCGGACACCAAAATATCCATGATTATTCTCCTGATATGAACAACCTGGAGCCCCTTAATTCCTGGACACAGAAGTCCTGCAAGCATCTGCCCTGAATTTTATCCCCGTGGTGCGAATAATCAGAGCCCTGGCACGTAACTTTCTCTGGACCACAAAGTCTTATCCTGTATGAAGTTACTTCTCCTTTCAAACCTTCCCTCGAAAGGGGCCTGTAGAGATGATTTCAGCTCCCCCCCCCCAAGAATGAGATCAGGAGAAATCAAGGAGAAAGAGAAAGAAAAGCCAGCTTTGGTCCTTTTCATTTTTCAACCTATCATGACCTGCATAATTTTCATTTTTTTGCCGTATTTTCCCTCTTCTCCCAACTCCCTGTTCACAAACTTTTACCATGCTTACTACAGTCCTAGCTAATGCCATTAAGGAAGTCTGCTTTCAGGGTATCCAAATTCCCAGCTTTCTTTCTCCAGCTGTGGCTATTTTTCCTTCTACATCCTCATGCCCCGTGGCTCACATAACCATCTCAATGGCATCCTCCTAACCTCTAAGGAGCCATACGATCATTTCCTGTAAATAATTTAAGTCCTTCAGCCATGTTGCTGGTAACCATGCTTTTCCTCCAGCTGTGCAGGAGAAACTCACTGATCCTTACCATATCCAGCCAGTGACAGCGCTGGGATTTGAACCCAGGCTCCCTGCCCACAACCAAAGCTCATTCCAGAATAACACACTACTCTACATTCTTCGTTCCAAGAATGTTCAGTAATTCACAAGTATTTAATAGCCCAGTACTATGCTTGGTACTGGGGATGCTCTAAGAGGCAAGAGGGATACAAAATACACTCAGAGAGGTATGAACCAAGAAGAGGATGCAACAGAGCCATCTGACAGTTCTTCATCATGTATTTTGTGGCAAGGATGTAGCACTAATGAATACAGTAACTCACAGGTGTTGATTATAGAATTTATCATATGTAAGATAATCAGAAGGAACAATCAAGTCATGGTGTTCACTGCTGCATCCTCAAGATCTAGCTCCCTGCTTGGCATATGCGAGGCATACTAAAAATATCAATTAATTAATGCTTTCATGTACTTAGTTAAGCTTGAATCTCTAAGAGCATGGGTCCTGAATGTTTCGCGGTTCATTTATTTATTTAACAACCATCTTTTACGGAACATTACTATGTTGGGAAATGTTACTATAATGACCCCTGAGATATCTTGATGCTAGCAGGTAAAAATAACTTCCTGTAAGACATCTGAAGCATTTCTCGACCCATGCATTCTACACGGGCAGATGAATATATACATACACATACACACAGAGGATGCCACTTTATGTTCCTGGAAAACTGCATTTTTAAAGTAATATAGTGTTCATGCCAAAAGTAACTCTGATCACAATTCTTATCGATGGCTTCTCTTCGATAAATTTAGTTTGTATCAGGCTCTTGGAACAAAAAGAAGGGAGGAATTCATTCTGCCCAGTGGAGTTTCAGAAAACAGAAAAGATATTTTTGTTGGGTCTTGAAAGTCGAGTACAAGTGGTGAAGAAGGGAAAGAAGGCCGGGAATGTACTCCCTTTATAAGGAACAGCACTTCCAAACCCTGCTGTGTGAGAGGCATGTTCTAGAAGCAGCCAGAAGACCCATGTGGGGTTCAAGGAAAACTGCATGTGGGCCTGGGGAGGCGGAGGTGAAGACAAGGGGATGTCTGTGAAGTCCAAGGAGCACTGTGCTAGCCTGTAAACCAGGGAGGCCTGTTTTTCCAGACGACAGTCTGGTGCTGGGGGAAGAGCAAAGGCCCTGGGCAGAACCCCGGGGCTGCACAGTCAGGCCCAGCCACGGCCTCCCTGTGTGACCTCTGACAGGCTAACTCCTCAGCCTTAGTTTCTGATACAAAATTCAGATGATAAAAATAGTATCTAACTCATCGGGTTGTTGTGACAGCTAAATGAGCATTTGGAATCATGCGCGATGACTAAATACTAGCAGTAAGAATCCATCTATAGCAAAGCCATTACTGCCCGAGAGTCACTGAAAGGACTTTTGGTTTTCCCAAAGTTCCACATCAGCGTAAGGATCTGATTCAGGCAAGCATTTCAGAAACTGCCTGTAACTGGTGCTTATACTGATTATCAAGGAGATAGATCCTCCGCAAACTCCGGCCTGTGGGCCAAACCCGGCTTGCTGCCTGTTTTTGTAAGTTTTATTGGAACACGTTCATTCGTGTATTGTCTATGGCTCCTTCTGAGCTACAGTGGCAGAGTTGAGTAGTTGCAACAAAGACCCTATGGCCTGCCAGGCCGAAAATATTTACTATGTGGTTCCTTTCAGAAAAAGTTTGCTGGCCCCTGAGACAGATGACTGAATAATATATAGAGAGAGATGACATCCATATATACGGTACATGAGAGAGAAATATCTGTATCCAGAATCCAGAATCTTGATTCAAGAACTTGCTAGTGAGCCTTTCCTGCTTTGGCTGCTCTTTTAGACAAGTAGTTCTCAATGTCCCACACTCTTGTGATTTGCTTATATGAGCGGGTTTATCTGTCAGCCTTTATCAAAGGTGGTACAGAGAGAGAACAAAATTGAGACCACTGCCTTAGATCTTACCAGATTATTCGAGCCAACCCCAGTAGAGCTTTATTCAAAGTAATCATTTCACTAACACAGGTTGGATTACTTTCCCCTTTTTCTATCAGACCAACGTCAGACCCAGTGGGCCTTGTGTTGCCAAGACAAACTGCTGAAGGCAGAGAGCCTTGCAAACCAATAGAAACACATGGCTACATCAGCCTCTAGTCCTGAAGTACAAACAAGAGCCTTTGTGGTTGTCTGAAATACAAGAGATCTCAATCACTGTTTACTGAACCTTAAACCTCGACAAAATAGGTTACTTTTAGGTCCTGAACTAACTTCGAATTTATCCTTTCCTTAAGGAACTACAAAAGAGATAAAAGAGATTGAGCTGGATACACCACATCCCTTTTGTTGTATTAGAATTAGGAATTAGAGCAGAAGCAAATGCTTTTTTTTTTTTTTTTTTTTTTGGCTACATTGGGTCTTCGTTGCTGTGCACGGGTTTTCTTTAGTTGCAGTGAGCAGGAGCTACTCTTCATTGTGGTGCACAGCCTTCTCACTGCAGTGGCTTCTCTTGTTGTGGAGCACAGGCTCCAGTAGTTGCAGCACACGGGCTCAGCAGTTGTGGCACACGGGCCCTAGGGCACGCAGGCTTCAGTAGTTGCAGCGCATGGGCTCAGTAGTTGCAGCGCGCAGGCTCTAGAGCACACGGGCTTCAGTAGTTGCAGCACGTGGGCTCAGTAGTTGTGGCTCGTGGGATCTAGAGCGCAAGCTCAGCAGACGTGGCGCACGGGCTTAGCTGCTCCGCAGCATGTGGGAGCTTCCCGGACCCGGGCTGCAACCCATGTCCCTGCACTGGCAGGTGGATTCTTAACCACTGCACCACCAGAGAAGTCCGCAAATGCTTTTCAATGAACCTCCTCTGCAGATGCCTCTGGAACACAGAGGTTGACCATGCCCTCAGAGCAGTATGTTCGAAATGGTTTCTATGGACACTATTTTAATAGGTGTTCTGTAAGAACAGGGAGGGGTCCCATGTCTAGAAAAGCTCAAAACGTTAAGTTTAAAAACATATTTCTAATAAGGACCTGCTGTATAAAAAAAATAAATAAAATAAAATTCAAAAATTAAAAAAATTAAAAATAAATAAATAAATAAAAACATATTTCTTTCCAGCAAGAGTTCTCCAACTTCTCTTTAACTTGTGCATTATGAATCTCCAAGAGGGAGAGAGCATGAGTTTCTCAAACTTATTTGATCAAAGAAAGCCTTTATGGGTCTGCTTTTCCTTGGAACGTAGGTTAGGGAACATGGTCTTTAGATTATGAAAAAGTTTCCTGAGAGATGCGACCTACTTTAGATACTCTCTTAGAAAGCAGCTACTCATTAAAAATTAGTTGTTTTTTGCCATTCTGCCTGTTAAAGGAGCAAACAATTACTAACATACATGTTAAATTCTATATTATCACTCAGCCACGGGAGACAACTTCTATGGAGGTGGGATTCACAAACCTCAGTCTTGCAAACTGGCTCTCAGCTATCAACCTGGATGTCACATACCATGGGTAACTTAAAAAAGGAATAAATGTCCCTTCAGCCACTACTGCAAGCCAAGAACTGTTTGACATATGACATTGCATTTAATCTCCAGAACAACCGTGCAACGTAAATATTTCCATTTTACAGATGAGGAAATTGGAGGCCAGAGAGTAACCTTCCCAACTATAAAATAACTAGCATTGAACCCATGTCTGTCTGGTTCAATCTGTTCTCAGGTCTCCATACAAATTATCCCAAGCACTTTTTAAATTTATTTATTTTTTTATGAAGTATAGTTGATTTACAATGTTGTTAGTTTCAGATGTACAGCAAAGTGATTCAGATATATATACACACACACATATATGTGTGTGTGTATATATATATATACATATATATACACACTTTATCAGATTCTTTTCCCTTATAGGTTATTACAAAATACTGAGTATAGTTCTCTGTGCTGTACAGTAGGTCCTTGTTGGTTATCTAGCTTATATGTAGTAGTGTGTATCTGTACAAGAGAATTCTCTGTGATGATGGAAATGATATGTATCTGTGCTGTCCACTAGCTCTACTAAGGTAGCCACTAGCCACGTGACACGACTGAGCCCTTGAAATGTGGCTAGTGTGACTCAGAAACCGAGTATTTTATTTTAATTAATTTACATTTAAATATCCACAGGTGTTCCCCTGACTACCATACTGGAGAGTATAGATCTGTAGCATTCCTTTCTTAAGTACAGAGGCTCTTTGACTCAATTTTCAGAAACACCAAGTTTCTGAAAGATAGTTTTCTGCTATCAACCTCTGGTTTTACTTTTCATCACTAAGCAAGGAGCCAACAGATCCCAGGGACAGGGGTCAGAGGGCAAATGGGTGTGGGGAAGCTGACTGGCAAATAGAGTAGAGAAGTGAAAGCAGAAAATGTGGGTAAGATAGAACACAAGCTAAAGGAAGAAAGCAGGTTAGGGATATTCCTTGTTGGGCCAAACCAACAGAAGTATTTTAATAAGCCATAAGGTGGCTAGGCAAAGACACAGCAAGATCAAAGCACCCAAAGGTCTGGGGTAACTCAGAATATGTCCAGGGCACTTCAGCGGGCTCTGAGACACCGTCTTACACTTCCCTCATTCCATTTGCTGTCATTGAAGCATAAGAAAAGTTTGGACACTTAAAACACAGGTTAGACACAGGTTTTGGAGAAATCCATTTAACCTCGCATCTCTATGCCATGAAGCACTTTCAGGTGTAAGGTGCCAGATTCTCTGGGACCCTTTGGGAAGTCGTATCTTTTTTTCAACTCTTCTTGTTAATTTTTTTTTTTTAATATTTATTTATTTATTTATTTTGGCTGCACCGGGTCTTAGTTGCAGCATGCGGACTTCTTAGTTGCAGCATCCAGGCTTCTTAGTTGCGGCATGTATGCGGGATCTAGTTCCTCGATCAGGGATCGAACCCGGGCCCCCTGCATTGGGAGCTAAAGGAAGCCTTACCCACTGGACCACCAGGGAAGTCCCTTCTTGCTAACTTTTGACACAGATCCTAGGACTCCATGTTTGGAAAAAAAACAGTTTTAGTTGTTAATTTTGCATTTTGATCATGTGAACGGTTGATAGCAAAGTAAATTGTTGGTTGCTCTTTGACTCCACGATTTTAGCAATTCATCATCAGAGATATCATGCTGACTCTAGAAATGCAAGCCCGCACAGAGGTTAAGAACAGGAGTCTTGAAATCACACTGTCTGGATCCAACACGGGTTCTGCCACTTAATGGCTATCTACGCGACATTGACTGTGTATTAGTACTTAACCTAAGCCTCGGTCTCTTCATCTACAAAATGGGGACAAAAATGGAATCTGCCTCTTAGGGATGTTCTAACTGCTCATATAGAGCCAGACTGCAAACACTTGTTAGGAAGTCAAGAACCTAGCTCCTCTAATAACCCTGAACAAGTCATCTGTCCATACCAAGTCAGTGGGTTTTTTAATCTATAGAACGACAAAAACAATTTTCCCCTATATTCACATATCTTCATTATAGGGTTCACTTGAGATCATATAAATAAACATGCTTTAGGAAGGATAAAAAATTATAATAATCACAGTTTACCTTTTATTAACACTACATTTTTCTAGGGTCAAAAAGGACTGTCACTCGATAGAATTCGTAAAATGTTAAAGTTAGAAGGATCCAGAAATCATTTTATTCAATCCCCCTATCCAATGTGGCAGTCTTCTACCATACCCTTTTCCATCAATTTTTTCATCCTACAAAATTTGGGAAAGGGAGCAAGGACATGGTCATGTATAAACCATTTCATATTCCTTGAGCCAAAACTTGCTTTTTCTGACCTTCACTTCTTTGGTGATAAAATACCCATTCCCCATAGCAGTTTTTAAAATATTTGAAGATAGTGATTATATTTCACACTTCCACCATACACCCATCCCTGCCAACAAACATGCGTTTCAAAGTACAACTATCTCTGGTTGCTTCTATTACTTTTCTAATTTTTAAGGGACAATCTTTTTTTTTTTTCCTCATTCAACATTCTACCTCCAGACACACTCTGGTTTGATCAATTCCTGTTCCACTAACATTTATCTAACCTACTACATTCCATGCCCAGTGCGGGGCTCCAGGGAAAAGAGCTGAGACAGAAAACACCATGCCACATTCACAGAGTCACCGCCTGGTATACGAGGCAGATGTGTCTACACTTACTTGAACTTCCGACTGGCCCTCCAGGGAAGAGGGACAGAAATCCACGATCAACTTCTTCTTTAGGTACTAAATACTTCTATTAATCTACCCCAACAGGCATCTTGCGTAGCCTATTGGTGGCATGTATCAACCTAAATCAATTCCTCCTCCCCATCTCCTTAAGAACAGCTAGATACTCACTACATTCTCTTTTGCTATTAATATGAACGGTTAGCACCTAAGTCCAAGACTTTGCATTTAGCTCTTTCAAATCTTACATTGTCTGACTCAGTCAACCCTCCTCAGGTCTGAAGACCTGTTTTAAGCTTGGTATGTTGGCTCTTTGGTCTCTGCGTTATCTGCCAATCAGGCCGGCGCACTTGGTCCACTTTCTCCCACTCCCTGATGAAACTGTTCACACCAAAAACGACTTCCACGTGGTGTACGCCCACATTAACCAGGTTTATCAGAGACACTGGATATTGAAGGTTTTCCATGCATTCATTCAGTCAACATTAGCGAGTGCCCTCTTTGAGCAAGGCCCAAAGGCAGGGGAGATTATAAAGAGAAGGAGACACAGTCACTGCACTGGGAACACTTGGAGTCTTACAGAGGTGACCATCGCGTATACGGATAACTAGAATACAGGGCCTAATGCTGGTGCCGCGGAGCGTGATCAGGAGAGCCATCCATTCGGACAGAGAGGACCTAGGACGGCCTGAGGGAGGGGAGGGCAATGAAATGGGGCTTTGACACATAAGGAGGAGCTCAGTAGGCAGTGGTGGGGAAAAGGGGAGATAACAGAAACAGGTAGGAGATGGGTTTTTAATGATGCAGGTGACATATCTATTTCTTGTTTGTTTGTTTTGGAATATTCTTCTCCTTGAAGTCTTCCTGAAAACCACTCAGTATGTTAACTGGCATCTCACAAACTTCTCCTCAACCACAAATGGCCTCTTTCTACTTCCAGCTTTTGATTTGGGAGTTTATAATAAAATTTATTTTTTTTCTGTCTTAAAATGCAAGGCAAAAACACCCGATGTTTACAAGTCAGAGGCAAATGCTCCAGCCCTTGTTTCACAGCTCTGAATGTCCTAACAGCATGTACGCCTGACTTCTGTTGGGAAGGTTGGAGATGTCAGCTCCAGGCTTGGGGACCGGCCACACTGAGGCTTTTCAAGGCCTCCTGGGTTTTGTCCCACTCCCCACGGGGTGCCCAATTACATCTCATTTTCTGTGTGGCCTTTTACTTCCTTTGAACACTGACTTGAAGTTTGGGTTATAGTTTTGAGCATGGCCATCCAATACTGAAGTCCTTCTTCCCGGGAAATGCTGTCCAGCTCCTGGTGGGGCTTTTGTTTATAAAGAGGCTTTTTCACAGTTCTTCCCTCCAATTCCAATCTTAGTTTACGCTTGAGGTGATTAAAGATGTTTGCAGGAGCCAGAATTGAGAAACCTTTTCCCCCCTTCTTTTCTATTGGGATCGCCAACTCACCATAAACATCCTTCCAGCCACACAGAACCCAAAAGGCAATGCGATGAAGAGCGACTGGCTTGTAACGCAAGGCTCTTCTTCCTTCATGGAGGATGAGGAGAGATTTGTGGACAAAGACTGTATCTTTCTTTGTTTTCTTAGCACTGTGCATAGCACCAAGCCTAGAGCAGGTGCTTAAGATGAACAAATACTGAGTAAGAGAATAACATGATAAATGGATGGATGGCATAGTTTCCTGCTCTCCAAATGGGATTGTCCTAATTAAACAACATTTTCATATTAATTCAAGCCTGAGATTCCAGGCTTATGTCATTCTGTGAAATAAATCAGGACATTGACAGGCATATTTACTTGGATAACATGCATATGCTTTAGAAGGTAGACCAAGTCTGAGAATCCCAGTAGCCTGTAAAGTACCCATGACCCAAATGCCTCTCATCAGCTCACTGGTCTAGCAAGCACAGAACTACCAGAATCCTATCTATATATCACAGAACGTGAAAGGTAAAAAAAACCCTCATTTCACAGATAAGAAAAGTGAGGCTGGGAGAAGTAAAGGGACTTGCCCAAGGTCACATAGCTAGTAAGCTGCATAACTTGGAATGAATTTATTGTTGCTTCCCCAGGAAAGCTGATCACTCATATTCAAGGTAGAAAAATAATATGCATCAGCTCGAGCCGTAATAGACCTAATGGACTCAAATAACTCCAAGGTTCCTGCCTCGCTACGAAGACCCAGCAGCAAGTCTAAGACATCAGGAGCCAGAGCTGAATTGAAAAAGATAATTGCTCTAAAATGGATAGTGCCGAAGTATAATAGCCTGTCCAACCTCCCCAATGCTTCGGGTACTCGCTCACTGACCATGTGGCTTCCTTTGCCCAGCACTCACTGTATGGGTAGCTTCCACTGGATTAGGAGCGAAGGGGACCTTTGGAATTACCATCTAAATTTCTTTCAAACTTAAAATAGAGCTAGTGTTTGACAGCTCCAAGGGTCCATCCCTGCAAGAGCTCCCCTCCTGGTATGACCCGCTGGAGATCGGAACCACCACCTCTGACTGTCTGCAAGTCAGTGCAAGAAATGAACGGGGCCTCGGTATTAGAGCATTTATTTTTCAGGTAAATTTTTAACACCTGCGGTGGAGAGAATGAAAAACAACAGCAGGCTTTCAGTCTGTGGAGCTGTTCCTTTCTAAACACTCCAACCCCCAATGCCCTGTACCTAAAATGGTGCTTGGCACACAGTAGGCATTTATTTCAAGCGGCTGAATGAACAAAAGTTATGAAAGTTCACCTGACCTGCCCATGGACTACTCCCCAGGTGGAAGCAGCAAACTGGAGGTTCTGTCCACAAACATGGTCAACCTACCCATGACTCTGTATTAAGCAAGGTTACCGAAGTACTTCATGCCAATCAGTGTTGTTTTTTTTTTTTTTTTTTTAACAAGCCACAAAGTGTGTTTCCCCATTGTCTCTGGTTAACAGTCACTTCTTACACTGGTCCATGGAGACTTCCTGAGTGCGGGCCCTAGATTATCTCATGTAGCCTGGACTGTTTATTTGAGACACTTCTCCTCACATGAATCCACCACATTACCATTTAGTAACACTGAGGAGAGAGAGGCAATCATAGCGCGTGACCATCTAAACGCATTACACAATTCATACATGGGGCAATCACGAGATGGGATTTATTCAGTCTCAGGCACTGACGTTGATGTGGCTCAAACCTAATTTTCTAGAGGACAGCACAATTCTCATTGATTTGGGGAGATGTATTCACACTGTCTTGCTCTGCAGACTGGCTCTCCATGCAAGAACAATCTTGAAACATCAAAACCCCAGTGAGGATGGTGGGAGCTGTCTTTTCTTTCTGAAAAGCACATGAATGACCTTACCACCCAGAAGGCCGCATTTTGACGTGATGGGAAGGAACATAGCACGGCCCCACCATAAGGCGCTGAGTAATCAGAAATGTATAAAAGGATTCCATTACGGGCATGAAATGATTTACCTCTCCACTCGACTGCAAACATTTGGCATTTCACATACATTAAAATGAAATCTCCCTGAGAAACGACTGAATTTACTTTACATGGCCTAAGTGTCTAAGCGATTTCACAACTATACAGGAGTCCCTTGCCTTTTCAGATATATTTGTATTTGTTTTTGTCTTTCCCTGTAAGATCTCTAAGATATGGATGCAAAATATTTATCGAGTGTCTCATTGCAAAATACTTTTCATATACGGGAAGATATATAAACAAAGGCATCTTCCCTCAAAGAACTCCCAGCCTTATGGGGAAGCCAAGATACCCAAAACTACCCATTCTGATGTACAATCTCATGTGTGAAAAGTACAGTAAGAACAGACAAGGACAGAGCCTCGGCCAAGGGAATGCGGAAAGGCTTTTGAGGCAGAGAGCAAGAGTGTGTGTGTGTAACCCTGAAATACACAGTCATTAGGTATTATTACACATCAACAAAGATTCAGGGTATATAAAATCAGGGAGTTACAGGGGGCAGGGATCTTAGAGATGGCTCATGCAAAGCCTTCTTTCTCAGCTGAGAATATGTAGGTGCAGAGAAGTTAAGTAAGTAGTTCAAGGACACCAGGTCATCTAACTCACCTGATAACATAACCTATATGTCCTATCGTGTCCTAGGATTCCCCTGCTCCACAGCCTGTTAGCGCTTCATTTCTTTTACCTTCACAGGTAACTCAACTCAGCGCAGGTGACTCAGCAGAAGTGCCCACAGAGTTTCCCTAAGACTGGGCTCCATGCTTTCAGCCCCTTTTACATATAGAGAGCTTGTCTATGATTCCACCTGAAATAAAACAACACTAAAAAAAAGCGAGCTGTGCTCCTGACACTGCCTGCATCTTTATACAATAATGACTAACTAGTTAAAAATTGATAATATGACAGGGTGACACAATATCTGGATTGAGGTCCTTACCGCCACTCCTGCCACAATGAAAATGAAGTAAAAATATATAGATAGATAAAGAAAAGACCGCTAATTTCACGGTACAGTAGATGTTAGGACAAGAAATGAACTTATACCTATGAGGTCAATCTCATCTTACAGGCGGGGAATATTAATTTGCTGATATGCTTTATGCTGGAGAGTTTAAAGGAAAATTGGCATGAATGGTGCTACAAAGCTTCAACCTCTCGTACGAGGCTGAGCACAGCAGTAAAAAAGAAACTGAGTCACCGTATTTTATTACACAGAGGGCTGAATCAGAAAATTGGAGTATTAATAAAATATCTTCTACATGGACTTTGCTGATGAAATAAATAGCTTCATGCTTTCATGACGATCTGATATGTTACTCACATTTAAGGGCAGTGAGTCCCCCTTTTTGTAATTACTAATAGGCATGGTTTAATTACACCTCGAAGTCCCAAGATACTGCTGCAATACACCAGCTGGGGACTGAAGTGCCCACTCTCTACCAGATTCCTAGATTATCTGGAGTCTGACATGCAAATTCCATCAGCTTTGATTCAGACACTTCCCGGAAGGGGCTTAGGCAATGTATCTTTTGCCTTATTCATAAAGAAAAATAATCACAATAGACGCATCGATTTACTTATTACCTTGTTAACTCTCTGGGGCACAGTTACCTACTTCCTAGAGAGGAAGAATTAACTTGTGAGCCTACTGTCATAAACACAGGCAGAGCAAGACCAGACAGAATCCAAACATCCCAGCGTTTTCATAATTGGACGACATCTAAGAACCCTCCTCTGGATAGGGGAATTGTCCCATTAAGTGATAGAAGCCTGCTATGTGAATTGACAGCAATTCACAGGACAGAAAATCCTCCCTCTCCCCCAACAAACTGGCTTTTCCTAAGAAGAGAATCAGGGGAGCTAAGAATGCTTCAAAGATACAGTGCAGCGAGCAGCGACTGCGTAGCCTGTGCCTGCCTGCCAAGCATGCATTTCCCACCCTGATTTTCCTTTGGGGAATCATCCTCTCATCTCAGTTTCATTCCATATAGTTTGGTGGGGCTGACCCCACCCCCTCTGGCTCTGTAGGTGGGGACTTGGGTCCAGTACTGGCCAACGGGCAGGAATTCTACCTCCCCAGCCCTGACCCACAGAGACGAATTCAGGAATCAGAACAAGTCCACTGAGTGCCAGCCCCAGGCTGTTCTGTGCTACTGGGAAAAAGCCTTCTTCCCCTCTGCCAGGGTTGCTAAGCTAGTAGGATGTAAGCCTGGATGGCTGGGGGCCGTCTTTGCCACTGCTTAGGAAGAGCCTTCTAACAAAGCCAAGGCAGAGAAAGTCAAGCTAGCGTGTGGAACCAGAGCTGACGGGGCACTCAGCTCTAACCACACCTGCAGCCAGACCACACCTACTGCTGGTTATGTGAGCAGAGAAACTCCCTCTTAGACTGAAGTCGCGCTAAGCTAGACTCCTGTCACTGGCAACCTGAAGAGTCCTCACAGAGTCAACATTTTCAACTCAGACTTTTTTTTTTTAAATCTTACACTAGTATAGTAGTACCTTTACTACAATTAATGAACCAACTGATGAACCAGTACACTATTATTAACTAAAGTCCGCATTTTATTAATATTTCCTTGGTTGTTATGCAGTGTCCTTTTTTTGGTTCACTGTTCTAGGATCTCGACCATGGTACCACATAACATTTAGCCATTATAACTCGAGACTCTGACAGTTCTCAGACTCTGCTTATTTTTGATGACCTTGACAGCTTTAGGAAGTACTGGTTGAGTATTTTGCAGAATGTCCCTCAATTGGGATTTGTCATAATTAGATTGGGGTTATGTGTTTTGGGGACGAAGACTGAAGAGGTAAAGTGCCATCTTCGTCACATCATATCAAAGGCACGTACTATCAACATGATCCATCCCTGTTGGTGTTAACCTCGATCACCTCGTTGATACGCTGTTTGTCAGGTTTTGCCACCACAAAGTTACTCTTTTTTATCCCCTTTCCATACTGTATTGTCTGGAAGGAGGTCACTATGAGCAACCCGTACTTAAGTATCAACTCAGACTTCTAACTTAACATGGCAGCACAGGTATGTGAGGCACCCTACACCAACCTCCTGTCAAAATAAAGTAGAAACATATAGAAAGGGAAAATGCAATATCTTGAGACGGTACTGGAGCTTAAAAGACCAGAAGAAAAAGCTAAATAGTCTATGGATGTCTGTACGAAAAACAAAATCCCAGCCTAAGTCCACTCTACTCTTTGATCCAGAACAGTGTAAGCCCACGCTGTCCAATATGGCAGCCACCAGCCCTGTAAGACTATTTAAAATTAAATAATGTTAAAAAAATTTTTTAATTTAGTTTCCCAGTCACACGAGATAACATTTCAAACGCTCAGAGCTAGGTGTGCCTTGTGGCTACTATACTGGACAGTGCAAAAAGCATCTCCATCATCACCAAAAGTTCCAATGGAGAATGCTGGCAGTAATTCTGCCCATTTCCAGATGCGGGAGGCAGTCACTGTACTAACAAGAAAATCAAGCTGCCGCAAAAGATTGATGAATGAAGATATTCATCACAGAATTATTTATAGTAAAAAAGAATGAGCAAAACTTAAATATACAAAGGGAAAGGCTAAACGTTGATACAGGCATGTTAATGAAATATTACATAACTTAAAAAGAACATTTAGATAGACATTTCTCCAAAGAAGACATACAGATGGCCAACAGGCACATGAAAAGATGCTCAATATCAGTAACCCTCAGAGAAGTGCAAATTAAAACTACAATGCGGTATCACCTCACACTGGTCAAAAAGGCCATCATTAAAAAGTCTACAAATAATAAATGCTGGAGAGGGTGTGGAGAAAAGGGAACCCTTCTACACTGTTGGTGGGAATATAAACTGGTGCAGCCACTATGGAGAACAATATGCAGGTTCCTTAAAAACTAAAAATAGTGCTACCATATGACCCAGCAATCTCACTTCTGGGAATATAGCTGGAGAAAAACTCTAATTTGAAAAGATACATGCACCCCAATGTTCACAGCACCACTACTTACAATAGGCAGGACATGGAAGCAATCTAAGTATCCATTGATAGATGAATGGATAAAGAAGATGTGGTACATATATATAATGGAATATTACTCAGCCATAAAAATGAGTGAAATAATGCCATTTGTGGCAACATGGATGGACTTAGTGATTTTCATACTAAGTTAAATAAGTCAGACGAAGAAAGACAAATATCGTATGATGTCACTTATATGTGGAGTCTAAAAAATGATATAAGTGAACTTATTTACAAAACAGAAATAGAGTCATAGACTAGAAAACAAACTTATGTTTACCAGAGGGGATATCCGGGAGGAGGTAAATTAGGAGATTAACATATACACACTACTATGTATAAAATATATAAACAACAAGGACCTACTAAGTAGCACAAGAAACTATATTCAGTATCTTGAAATAAACTATAATGCAAAAGAATCTGAAAAAGAATATATATATATACATAACTAAATCACTCTGCTTATACTTGGAGCTAATACAGCATTGCAAATTAACTATACTTTAATTTAAAAAAATAGAGGCTTCCCTGGTGGCGCAGTGGTTGAGAATCTGCCTGCTAATGCAGGGGACATGGGTTCGAGCCCTGGTCTGGGAAGATCCCACATGCCGTGGAGCAACTAGGCCTGTGAGCCACAACTACTGAGCCTGCGCATCTGGAGCCTGTGCTCCGCAACAAGAGAGGCCACAATAGTGAGAGGCCCGCGCACCGCGATGAAGAGTGGCCCCCGCTTGCCACAACTAGAGAAAGCCCTAGCACAGAAACTAAGACCCAACATAGCAATCAATCAATCAATCAATCAATCTTTAAAAAAAAAAAAAAAACAGAAATATAGAACCTACTGTGTACCACTGGAGAGGGGGAGGACATTTAAAGAGTATTTTTTAAAGAGATATGGGAACATCAGTTGTTTTATTTTTACAAAAAAATAATAGTGTTTTGACAACTATTTTTGATGAACTCCACCAGGTAAAATGTTTATAGCAAAAAGAGCCTTTCTCACCTTCTGAGATGGCCCACACTCTCTCTGTGGAGTGTGCCTGTCTCTAAATGAATCCACTTCTTACCTATCAAAAAAAAAAAATGTTTATAGCAAAAAGAAGAGAAAATACGATAGCTCAGTTTTTAAGTGATTTCTATGTGCCGAGTAATGTGCTAAATGCTTAATATGCATTATCTGGTTTCATAATCAACATGTTAAATAAAATAGATGTTATTTTTATCTCTATTTCGCAGATGAGAAAAATAAGCAGTGTCAAGATTAAATAAACAGAAGAACCTGGACTAAAATCCATGTTGGTCTGACCTCAAACCACAGCCTATTTATCTCTGCAACTCAAAAACATTAACAGTGATTGCTTCTGGATGGAAATATTATAAGCGACTTTGTTCTCTTTTATACTTTTTTGTGTTTTCCAAATTCAATAAACAGAGATTGTTTCTTTAAAAAAAAATTCTGAAAGAAACATTCATTAGACTTGACCATAGCACTATACGGCTAAAAGAAGACTGCTGTATGCAATGGATACTCGCTGAAAACGTGTTAATTACGAACACTAGGAGCTTTCATTTTTAGCTGAAGCTTCTGTTCAAATCTGATTCCTCAAAGTATATTGCTAGACACTAATGAAAACCCAAAGAGACACACGCATTCAGGAGATGTATAGCCAATGAATTTTCTGTTGTTTTTATAGTGAACAACTTTTTTATAGCCTAACATTTTTATGCCAGCTATGAAAAAGATAAATAAATATTTATGACATTCGCTCAATTCCACAGTAACTACTAAGTTGCTCATGTTCTCACTCTGGTTTGAAATGTGCATATTTTAGTGGCTGGGAGTCTCAACCCTAAATGAGAAAGCCACAGAATGCTATCATTTTCAAACCCTAAAACTACTCATTTGACTCGCTACAGGGATTTGCCTTGGTAGCAGCACATAACAAGCTTAATTAAGGCAGCTGTAGACTCAGACAGATACAAAGCTCAGTGCTGCCCAACAAACAGCTAAGAACACACCAGAATTGCCATGGGCACTGGTTTTACAAAGCTTCACCATGTATCAGAATCATCTGATCAAGAACAACAAACAAGGTGACTGAGGGAACACACAAATAAATGAGAACCAATTTCCACCATTCAACTGTCTTGCAGAAACTTTCCTTTACCAAAAAATGGCCCAATTTACCCCCTGGTAATGTCGACTGAACTTCCACTTGAGGGAGATTTATGTAGTCATAACATACTAATTATAACGAATAGGCCAAAATTCACCAATGGGTAGTTCATGAGCTAAAAGCCCACAGGCCAGTTATCTTCTGCCTACACATATTTTTTGTTTGTTGTTTGTTTTAACTGATTTAGCGCCGAATTTTTAAACAGAGGGATTTCTCATTAAAAAAAAAAAGTTTCTAGCTTTTCTTGGAAAAGCTGAAGACCTGGCTACATTGGTCCAGCACTCTCTTATTGCAATCATCATTTGGAGCTGAAGAGTGGCTTACCCAGTGCCCCCTCTCCACCTACTCCAGACTATTCCACCAGCTAATGTCAGCTGCATGGCCCTTGTAAGCACCTGCGCTTGCAGGTCTTGTAACAGGAGAACCTAAAAGACCAGTAAACTACACCACACCTGACAGTGCTCGTTTCACCTAAAAAAATACAACCGTATTTCTCCATAGACTGCTTTTTGAATCCAGGCAATAGGAGAAGCGAGAGAACTGCAGAGAAGGCGACATAAAGTGAAGTCTACTTGCCACCATCTACCCAACCACAACCTCCTGGCCAACATTTGGTAAAAAAGGTGATCCATGAACTACTGTCCCTGTTTACCCGCCCAGACTGACTTTCCCCGGCTCCTGACACCCCATCACTTTGTGATCCATTTGTACCAACTTATGTACGGTTCCTCATACATGGAAGTGCCCATCTCTACCTCTGTCATGGTCCCCCAGTCTACATGCCTCCTCCTGCCTTTACTGGTTTTGCATTTTCCCCCAGTGGACTGTATATGGAATACGGGCAACTAGAGTTCCTGACACACTCACTCTAAAAGCCCAACACAGGACTCAAAACACATTTATTGCACCAAGACTCACCGGCAAATTCCAAGCCACCTTCAGAATGCTTAGCTTAGATGCTGACCCTTCCCTACCCTGGCAAAATCCATCCTTCTGTCTTATTTTTCACTGTAACTAATACTTTTGGGGGCCATACTTAGCCATATTATTATCTGTTTATTTGTGCTTCCCGGGCTAATCCTGGATCTTGAGAAAGAAATCTGTCTTTTTTATGGCTAAAAAAAAAAAAAAATGGAGCTTGCCATTGTGCCAGTATGCTGCAGGGGCTCAAAAACACTGAGTGAATGGATGAAGTGACAGAGTCCCACGTCCTTTCCCGTAAATCATCACTCCCTGTCATGGACACAGAGGCAGCCGTTATTCTCCTCATCCCTATCACCATCATCCTCATCATCACCATCATCACTGCTGCCAGCACCACAATCTCCATTTGACAGACAGCAGAAACCCAGTACATGCAGCAAAAGAGCCAGGGTTCAAAAGCATGTCTTTGTGTCTAATGTAGCTGAAGTGCAGCCAAGGGGACAGAAAGGGTCACATCCCGAGGACTGTGATTATTCTACACGTTGCCACCTCCTCTTTCACACCCTCCCAATTTAAAAATAAAAGGGAACAAATGCTTGTTTAGATCATGTCCAAGACAAGGTCACCATCACATCAGCAACCTGGAATGTACCCCGAAGATAGCTAGCTGAATAACGCAGGCATAATTCAATTCTAGTGGTGGCAAGCCTGACGTCTTTACCTACAGAACATATCTCATATCTTCTTCCTCTGGAGTTTTCTATAAGTTATGGATTAATAAACTTTCCCCAAGAATGCTGCTTTATTAATCTTGCAAAATACTCAAAAAAAGAAAATATTTTATTATGCCCACCTAACATGAATTATGATAAACAAAGTCCCATGTGTGCTGACAAGAAGGTTGCTTTCTGCAGAAAATTGTGTTTGTGGCCATGGTGGTTTCCCCTCCAGTTGGACTTGGAGGAAACAAAATACCAAACTGTCTCCTGACCTTTGAAGACAATAGGGGTCACCAAGGTCACAGCAAATCGTGACTGATTTGAGGGTGGCATGACTTCAAGCCCCTCCTCTGAAAGCTGAAAGAAAAAAAAAGAAGGCACAGAGAGACAGGAGGTCTGTTACCATTCAACTACTGAACTCTCTTCATTATACTGAAGCATGTCCTTTTCAAAGGGAACGGCTGTGGGGCTGTGCCATCTATTTCACTTGTCTGACGGGGGAGGGGGAGGGAGAAAGGAACTACTGCTTATGGCATGACCACGGGTACCAGGCACAATTCTAATTGTGCTGTAGGTGTCACTTCTTTTGATTCACAAAACAGCCCTGTAGGAACCCATTTTTCCATTGAGGCTCAGAGAGTTGAGGGTCTTGCCTGTGGCCACAGAGCTATTACTGGCCAAGTCCCCTTGGTTTGACCATCTATAAAATGGGGACAGTAATGCCCTCCCTATCTGACAGGATTGTTCTGAAGATCAAAGTAGAAGACATCTGAATTGTGTGTGTGTGTGTGTGTGTGTGTGTGTGTGTGTGTAGATTTACCTATATATTTCACTTGCTGGCTTCCTTCATTCCATCTAAATGTCAAGTGTTCAAATGTTTGAAGTAACCAAAGAATCAAGCCTAAAATTCACTCACTAAATGCATTTGCCTAAAATTCATTCATTGTAAAGGGGCAATAAACGATTCCAGCTCCATGATTCACCCCTTGGTGACCCTGTGACATGTTTGCCAGGTCTCCAGCCTAAGCAAAAGACATCTCATCTACAGAATGAAGTGGTGGTTCTGCTGGGCTACAGGAGCACATCCAGCCCTGGCATTCCATGATTCCGGAGGGGCTGGGCTGTTTACCATCAGCATTGCCCTAGAACTGCATGTTACTGGGCCACATTTCCATTCATTCTTCCTCTGCCATGTTGAAATACAGGGTCACAATACCTTATCCAAATACTCTGGGTCTTTTGTGTTCATAATGTGGATTTTATTTTGCATTTTAGAAAGGCAGCCTTTACTATGCCATACACTTACCTTTTATTTGTAATACCCCTAGCTGGGTTTGGGGTGATGCCCTGTAATCAAATTCATTAATGCTTCTAGAGCCGCTGTACGCCTATTCACAAAGGGAGCACTAAAGGTTATAAGGAACTTCAAGCCACTTCAGGTCAGGTCACATTTTGCCACTAAATGAGTTATTAAAAAAAAAAAAAACTTTTGAGTTCTCAGAGACCTGTAGTCCTACTCTGCTGTCCTACTCAGCAGGGCACCCAACATTAACACAGCTCACCCTAACAAGATAGAGATTCAGCTGCCAGCAGAGTCACTCCCAATATTCTGCGAGGGAGGCTGGATGGGTTGGGGTGGGAGGAGAGAGAAGAGGAGGAACTTCGTTGTGTTCCTTTAGCTCTGCAATATTAATAAACACTTCTGTAAGAGATTTATTTCCCTGGCGTGTGAACTAGTCTTTTGCCTGTTTCTCTCAGATCCACTCCTGGCCCTTCCCCTCCACTCTGTTGAGTACGGCAGAAAGCTGGTCCCAACTACATTTCCCCAGGTTTTCTGGCCAACTAACTTCCAGTGAGGCTCAATGAATGGGAAAGATGGCAGGAGACAGGAAGAAAGGAGGAGGATCAAGGGTCTCCCTCTCTTTCTGCTTCAAGGTGGCATCCCCTGCTGTGGCAGAGTCTCCTCCACAGTTCCAGCCCCTCCCTGTGTGGTACCACTCTTATGCAGCCTCCGTTACATTTCCAACAGCCTCAACACCTGGGCTCTGATAACACCACCTGCTCCCTTGATGCCTGCAGATTAAGATCTAGAAGCAAACTGGCTTCCTGCTCTCGCTAGTGTCCATCCCTTGTCTCTCTGTCACACTTTCAGCTCTTCCAACATCTCTGTTACTAGTTCCCTGTATTGAATTCGTCCAGTTAAGGTACCTGGTATGTGTCTCCTGACTAGATTCTCACTGATACAGTGCATATCATTAACATAATTAAATTCTGCTTGAAAGTCGTGGTGGTGCAGCTGATGTTGTTTTGGGTGTGTTCGGGGATAGCACAGAAAGGCACTCTTCAGCCCTGACACATACTGGTTGGCAGAGTTTCGATCTTTAGGCTGAAATTTTAAACCAGCTACAGATCAGCCACAAGGTGACCAATCACCCACATAAAATACTCATGCTACTATGGGATTTGACAAGGAACTGCAAAGTCCACCTCCCAACTGCTCCCCAAATTCTTCCTCCTCCACTGAAATAATGCATGTGATAAAGACAGGGAATACTGCCCATTCCAGTAACTGTAAAGTCACACTACAGACCCATAAGTTGAGATGTCTTTGTTGTTGATTTCATGCAACTCCTTTGATTTGACTAAGAAAAAAAAACAAAAAAAACAACGGAAGGAGGGAAAGGAAGGAGAGGAGAAGGACAGCAAAGAACAGGACAGGAAAGGCATAGTTTTGGAATAAAAGGAGCTAAAAACATGTCCCAGAAGAAACTGTTCAAAATTACAACAGAAAGTCCCATTTTGTTTTCATAGACTCAAAATAGTTCACTAAAGGGATACTTTCCCCTCCACTGCAAAGGCACTATGGTAGCCTTTAAAAATTAAAGATGGTGGGCTTCCCTGGTGGCGCAGTGGTTGAGAGTCTGCCTGCCAATGCGGGGGACACGGGTTCGGGCCCTGGTCTGGGAGGATCCCACGTGCCGTGGAGCAACTGGGCCCATGAGCCACAACTACTGAGCCTGCGCGTCTGGAGCCTATGCTCCGCGACAAGAGAGGCCGCGACAGTGAGAGGCCCGCGCACCGCGATGAAGAGTGGCCCCCGCTTGCCGCAACTAGAGAGAGCCCTAGCACAGAAACGAAGACCCAACACAGCCATAAATAAATAAATAAATAAATAAAAATTTAAAATTAAAGGTAGCAAGTATTTACGGTGAACGTCCTCAACAGGCCAAGCATATGGTGCATGAAATCCAGTTGACAGTGCCCTTGAGAAACTCTCAACTTTAAAGGACTCCAGATCAACACACACGGAGCAGAACAACTGACGTAATGAAGTGTGGTGCTTAGCAGAGTCTGGGGCTCGGGAAGCCTGAGAAAGATGCACTTGCCTGGGAAAGGCAGACGGAAGGAAGCATCAAACTTAGATTGAGCCTATGGTGTAGAACCCTTATATTTTTTTTAGTTTTTACTTTATATTGGAGTACAGTTGATTCACAATGTTGTGTTAGTTTCAGGTGTACAGCAAAGTGATTCAGTTATACACATACATGTATCTCTTCTTTTTCAAATTCTTTTCCTATTTAGGTTATTACAGAGTATTGAGCAGCATTCCCTATGCTATACAGTTGGTCCTTGTGTGTGTAAAGTCAATGACCTTTATATTTTTAAAGAGGGCGATGTTACTCCGGTACCCAGCCCCCTTCCTTCCAGCCACGCTGACTTACGGCTACTGAAACAAGTCAAGACTTCCCCCTCCTCTGACACATCTGAGCAGTCAAATGTATACAGTATGATATCTCACCTTACTCCTATGACCCCACATACATAGCAGAGAGAAAATTTATAGTGTTATCAGGAGAACCAAGTGGTTAGATTTTTGGTCCCTTAATCTTGCTTTCTTTGAGACATCCTCTTTTACATCACCCTAACCTAGTGCGGTATGCATTATCTTCATTCCAGAAAATATAATGAAACGTGCTGATGACAGAATGTGAGAGAAGAAGGAAAGAGGTACAGCATCTGGCAAGGGGAGGAAAGAAATTTGAAATTTTATGGACACTGATATCCTAGGGGTAACCTTCAGAGAGAAATGGATATCCTGCCCTAGGTCCTAATATACAAATATTATTTGAATGGGGAGAAATGAGTGGGAGTAGGCTTATGAAAGAATTAATAGCATGAGGAAATCCAGAGAGACAGACAGACAGACAAACAGAGCAACAGAGAGAGGATAACAAATGGCAGGTAACAATCACCACATGGGCTACAGTCAGAAAGCTCTACAATTAGCCCTCTTTGGGCAGATATAAGTTACAATTCCCATGCATAATGGTGTTTCCTCAAATGAAAAATGCTTCAGTATTTCACTATATCATCATCGTCAAATACTTGAGGATCTGAGGACAATAAGGTGCAATGAAAGAGCATTGATATGGGTGCAGCGAGACCTGGGTCTTCATTCCAGCTCAGCTAGACGGCTTGCACACGTCTTTTCATTTCCCTAGACCTCTGGCTCCTTGATTGAAAGTGGGAACAATATTCACTGACCTGAGAGATCTACCTGAAAAGTCAAAGCAGACTGTAGCTACCAGCCAAACTGCATCCCTCAGGCAGCCAGACGACTCTGCACAACCCCTCACTCCAGGGGAAAACCAGAGACGTCTTTTAAAGGCCTCGGCCACCTGAACCAGGTGAGCGGCTGCTACTCGGGGTGATGACCCCTCATCGGCCGCACTCCTCACTTCCACAACCCCCTGACCCACTGGGACAAAGGAAAGCCCAGCACGGCTGGTCTGCAAAGGACAGCAGTGACCCAGCCAAGGGTGGTGCTAAGCCACCCAGAGCTCTTCCCTTGAGGCTGTTCTGCATTCAAATCAGAGCATGTAAAGAACCTAATGTTTAGTAAGCTCTCATAACCACCAGTTTTTCTCCTCCCCTTCTAGCCCTCACCATCCAGAATAAGAAATACAGGTGAAGTATGATGAAAACTAATGCATGCCTAGAAAATATAATATTTTAAAGATGGCATTGATAATAGCAACAACAAAAATATAAAGCACCTGGAAATAAATCTAATGAAAGAGTGCATACCTTCACGAAGAAATTTATAATCTGTATGGAAAGACATTAAATAAGAACTAAATGAATGGATGATGGTATTATGTTTATGGGTAGAAAGGCTCAACATTATAATAATGTCATTTCCCTGAGTTAATCTATAAATTCAAACAATAATTCCAATCAAATCTCAGTAAGTATTTGAGTGTAAGTTTATAAAGATAATTATAAAATGTATATGGAGAGAATGTACATGGAAGACAGAAGGCCAAGAAAGGCCAAGTTACTTTTGAAGAAGGACATCACGGGGGGTTTGTCCTGCAATTACCAAGGCTTTTTATAAAGCTATAATAATAAAGAAGTGTGGCTTGGGCAAAAGAGTGGACAAAATATATGCCTATAAACTAACCCTAAATGCCAGGATGACTTTTCCCCATATGGAAGAAAATTAGAAAAAACAGAATAAATTCCTACCTCACACACGTATATATCAATCCCACAACTAGAAATAACAATGCTATTATTCGTATAATAGCTGTTAATATTCCACCAAACGTTAATTCCAGAAAATATACTATAAGAAAGGATTATAGAACCTAAATGTGAAAGAAAAAACAATAAAGCTTTTAGAGGATAATAAAGGAGAATATCTTTATGACATCAGGGTTTTTAAAAAGGCTTTCTTAAACAAGACATAAAAGTACTAACCATAAGAAAAGATTGATAAATTCAACTACACTAAAATTAAGAAGTTAGATAGCAGAAGATTGGCAAGAATCCAACTTCTATGTGGCCTATAAATCTATTCAGCTTCCCAAAGGAATAAATTACAGTAACCTTTTTGCATTCATTGGAACTATGTTCTAACAATACATCCCGTAGCTCAGATTCAGCATATGGCTGGCCCATCTTTGACTTCAATTGGATTACCAGCACTTTTAGTCTAACTTGAGTATGTCTGAATGGTTGTGTTTTATATTCAGAACTTTCGTGAGCATGCGTGTAATACTGCTCAAAATAACGTGTCCTGGGATTGAAGACAAGCACCACCACATGCCATGGTCAGAGTGGGTGGGCGTCACCGGGCAGTCACTAGGGAACAGCAATGCATGGCTTCTCTTCCTTACTCTCTGGGCAGTGTCTGCATCATTTACGATCATTCACATCCAAAGCTGACTCTCGTCCTGCCACCTGTTGGGATTTTTACTACTACTCCCAAATCTACTGGGAAAAATCTGCACCAGTCAAGTCAAAGATAGAAAATCCTAGGGGTGTATCTTAGCTATAATCAACATAGAATCCTATGAGAAAAGCTAAGCCACCATCTTCCATGTAACCATGATTTAGCGCGAAAAGCCTCTCCCAGGGAGCCTGTAAGTCTCCCACTTGCTTTCCGCTCCCATTCTTTCTACTATGCATTCCTCAGCAACATTCTAACATTCACTCTACATGTGACATACATGTATACAGTAATATATGAATATAGGCTAGGATAATAAAAAAGGAAAATGTCACCCAAATATGACATGTGTTTTAGATGACGTGAGCTTTTTCAAGAGGATGTCCCTCACTTCTATGAAGAGAGATGCTTGTCGTGGCATGACGGTGTGTAATTATAAAGCTTTGTTACTGAAAATAAGTTACTCCCCGGGGAACCTCATAAACCTTCAAAGTATCTAGTGTCCAGGGACTGAGTAATTAATTAGCATTAATTGATAAATTTCCTTTGATTAAAAACATCTGGTTATCATTGTTCCTGTAATGAAAGTGGATAGTTCTAGTGAATCAGTTATAGGACAGATGTGAATAAGTTGTTACTGTTAATGATTCCAAAAGATGTCAAGAAAACAGAGATGACTTTCAATAGCTGATTGCTACTATTCATTTCCAAATCCAGATTACAAAATAAAGAACTGCCACCAAAAAAAAGAATGTGTTTTCAAGACTGTTGATCACAAAGAATTTCAATATTGGCGATGGAAAACAACTTACCCCAATCTTTCTATCCACATGAGCTTAATGAACCACATAAAAGTACACACATTTAATTCAATTCAATCCAGCAGACACTTATTGAGCATCTACTATATTCTAGGCACTGCTGGTAAAAGTAGAAGCCACATTCCTTCTCCCTAAAGAGCTTATAAATGTCCTCTCCTGGACAGTTATTGGACAAACTACTATTTCTTATCATCTCTGTAGTGACTAGCTAGAAACTGGATGAGAATTCAATGGAATTCTTTTTAAGTCTGTTCTTCTGAAAAGCATATTCAAAATAATTATATGGAATGATAAATACCAAATGTGGAATAGTGGTTCTCTCTGGCAGGAGGGAAGGAGATCTGATGGGGAGAGGTTACTAAGTGGCTTCGACTACATTTACATGGCTTGCCTTCCTAGGCTGAGTGGTAGGGACAGAGTTTTCTACTGCATTGTTATGTACACATTTTCATATGTCTTAGAAATATACCTTATTACATTTCAAATCAAACGCATTACCTTCTCAATCAAATTAACTGTTTTGCTTAAAAATCATAAGTGTTTACCTACAAACCTTTTCTCCAGTCTATCTCATGAGACACTGAGAGGGACTTCTTAAAATCAAAGATTCTGCAGAAAATAAGTTTGGAAAACTCTTAATGAGGTACATGAGTTTCTTAACTGCAGGAAATCTCTGCAGCTTTCACATGTCAGTAAATACTGTGTCTTACTAAGAGTAGGATATATAATTCAAGGCTTCCTAAGTATTTTTGAGCATGTAACCTTTTTTCCTTGTGAATGCCCTTTCTTTTGAAATACTCATAACCATCCTGGGGGACACCAGTGTTCCCCAGAACAGAGTTTGGAAAAGGCTCTACAAAATAATCCATTTCAGCCACATATGCTACCTTAGAGCCACTCTTAACAGGATGCCCATCCCCAAACCAGTGATGAAGCTTCTTGCCCGCCTGTCTTTGCCCATATAGTTCTTTCAACCTGGAATGCCTTCAACCCCTCAGAAACTCCTGGTCAACCTCCAGCTTCCAGCTGAAACAAAATCTCTTCTGTGAAGCCTTAGCTATCCTTTCCTTTCTCCAGGTAGAAATAATTCCTCATCTGGAAGCTTCCAGTGCTGCTATACAGATATTCTCTGTACCACATGTCATGCTGTAGCAGCTATTTATGTATAAGGCCAGGTGTCCAGATGGCAGAGACTGTACCTTTGCATCTTGGAACTGTCTGCAGTGCCTAGCACTGAACCAGAGCCAGGTAAAGGAGGTGCTAGTAAGACATGTTGAATGGACACAGGAGTGATGTCTGTATCAGGACATGTTTGGGCTCAATTTCCAGATACTCTTTATGCATATTCATAATTTTCAGTTGTTATTGTTGATTATGACACTAACAAGAATAGGAACAGACAGACATAAAGAATGAAAAAGAGACAAAGACTGGGATAAACACAAGAAGAGACAAAGGTAGAGAAAGAGATGCTTAACTGATGAAGAGTGAATGGATAGATCCAGTTGAGAAACAGAGTGAGAGACCAACAGAGAGTGAGAAATTGGTATGATGCTCAAATTATCAAAAATCACAGGGTTGGTAATTTTCCAAGACTCACTGTAGGTGGTCAACACAGCTGACTTGGGTTCACTCTGAACTTCACATCTGTCTGTTACCTTACCTCCTCTAATTGTATCCCCTAAGCCAAACAACCCATCTTTGATACCACAAACTTTTACCATTTTAGCTGTGAGTTCTCCTATTCAGTAGAATGTTATTTCTGTTTTCACTTTATGAGAATCCCCCAGTGGCACTGTAGACTGGTTACATGTCAGGTTAAAATAAAATAATAATAATAAAAGCAAGCTGGCAATTTCTTTCCAATAGAATATGGTAGCATATTTCATGAAATAGAAGCCAGAGGAGTTTTATGATCCCCAAACCAAAACCTTCCCGTTTCTAAGAACCCAATGGAAGCAAAACACAAAGGGCATCTCACAGAAAAAGAAACCTGATCATTTGCTCTCCAACCTAAGGGAAGTGTTCAAGTGATTAATTGATTTAATGTCTTTTTTCTTTTTTGTACACAGGTTCATATCCTGATACACATTTCATAGATTGAGTTCTGTGCTACTTTTTCATGGATATAACCCCAGAGGAGGGGTTTTCTTTTTCTACTGGACACTCTTTTTTCAGTACAGAACATCTGGCTGGCTTCCGCTCTTAGCTGGTAATACCCACCCCACCGCTCACCATCCCTTCCTGCTCCAATTCTATTTATATTTCAGGCCACTACTCTATCCTGGTATAGGAGACAGTCTGGTCTAGAAGAAGGAGCACTGGTCAAAGAATTCTCGGCTCTGATGGTGCCTCTCAGTGGTACAGTTATGCATCACCCCAAGTCTGATTTGCTTTCCAATCTATAAATTGGGAAGAGTTGACTAACTAATCCTAGAACTTAATCCATCCAACAGTCATTTTATGTCCTTGAAAATAACTGCTGAAAAGTGCAATGACATAGAAATCTTAGCATTATGAAGATTTCACCATTCCCTTCACAAAGAGGAGAAATGTTCAAGGAAATATTTCCAATAAGCCAAACACAAAACAAAACCTTTGCCTGAGGCTTCCCTGGTGGCGCAGTGGTTGAGAATCTGCCTGCCAAAGCAGGGAACACGGGTTCAAGCCTTGGTCTGGGAAGATCCCATATGCCGCGGAGCAACTGGGCCCGTGAGCCACAACTACTGAGCCTGCGCGTCTGGAGCCTGTGCTCCGCAACAAGAGAGGCCGCGATAGTGAGAGGCCCGCGCACCGCGATGAGGAGTGGTCCCCGCTTGCCACAACTAGAGAAAGCCCTCGTACAGAAACGAAGACCCAACACAGCCAAAATAAATAAATAAATAAATAAACAAATTAAAAAAAAAAAAAAAAACCTTTGCCTGAACTCCTTAAATATCTCTCCTCCTGTCTACCTCCTGGTTAGCAAAAAAGCAAAACAAAAAACAACAGGCCAGATACTCTTAGGATATTTAAGTCTTAGGATATCAGTGACGAACAGAAAACTTTTTATTTTCAAGGAAAAGGATTTTTCTCTTCTTTGAAGGATAACACTAACAGTTAAATAACATCACATGCTGGGTACTATTCTAAGCACTTGGTGTTAATTCCTATAATTCTCACAACAATCTTATGTGGCAGGTAGCTTTTTATTATAAAGAAAATTGAAGCACAGAGAAGTTAGATAAGCTGGTCAAAGCCACACAGCAGGCAGCGTTGGGGGAACTGAGGTCTGAACCCAGGCAGCCTAGCACCCAAGTCCAGTCTTCTAACGACCTGTTATACCACCTCTTAATTTTGAGAATCTCTGCGTACCTCCACTGGTAACCAATAAGAGCAGTAATGCAATCTCTGCCTACCCAGTTACTGAATATACTAACACAGTAGACATATGTGAACCAATACCTGCCACGATGTCAGAAGTGTTCAAAATGTCCACCATCAGCCTAATGCCCTGTTGGTACTAGAGAAGCACCCATTATGTTGTTGGCATCTGAAATTGGGAACAACCTGTAGTTTTCTCCTACAGGAAGTCTAACTATTCCATTATTCCCCATTAAATGTGACAACCACCCTGGGAGACAGAGCTCACCTCCCCACTCAGAGGTAACATAACATAGTCATTAGGACTGAAAGCTTGGATTTAAATTGTATTAGTTGCTGTATGACCTTGGGCCAGTTACCAACTCTCTCTGTGCCCCACTTTCCTTATCAATCAAATGAGAATAAGAATACAAGTATGCACTTCCTAGGGTTACTGAAGGATTAAACGAAGGATTAAATAAGTTAATGCATGTGAAGTGCTTAAGTCTGAGTCTTAGTAAGTGCCCCACAAAGGTTAGTTATTCCTATTTTTATTATACTAAGAGAGGTGATTTGCCAATCCAGTACCTGGATTTCATCCTGCCCTTCCAATTCCAAATACCATCCTCTCTCCTTAGCAGAATTCCATGCTCTCTATTACTAAAAGTTACCATTCTCCTGAAATCCTGCTAAGTGCCAAAGCTCCCAATGAGACATTTTCCCCCATAAAATTGCTCACAGCTCCACAAAGTAGATAATATTGTCCCTGTTGTGCAAATGATGAAACTGAGGTTCTGAGAGGTCAAGTGATTCATCCTCAATCACTTAACTCAACCAGTGAACATTTTTTGTTACAGTTAGCCCTAAGTAACACTTAAAGTTCCTGACAACCGCCTTCAATTTATGCAACTTTGTAAAGTGCTATCTAACAGACATATACTGTGATTTTCTTGCTTTGTTAGCTTTATTAGCTTGAGAGAAGGATTAAATCCCAGCAAAACCAAATGTTTGACTTGAGTGAATTATCAAAATGCAAATGCTGCCTCAATTAGATTCTTCCTCTGCCTGCAGGGTGGCTTCAGGCACCCGAAACCCACCAAAGGCCATTTTTAAGATGGGTACTATCAGGGACCACGCCAAACACCCACCCATTTAAGAAAAAATTCCTTGGAGGGCGGAGGGGAGTGGGAGCAGCGGATTCCTCTCTGGCTTTGGGAGAAAATGAACAATAAGTGATACCATGTCTTCCCTGCAGCCTCACACAATGGTCTGTCTTGCGAACGAAACATACTGTGAAACAGCTTGTGAGATGAGCTTCATCAACAGTAAGCAATTTTTATTCAGATTTTATTGTTGAATACAATGAACATGATTAAATGTTTCAGATATGCCTATTCAGACCTTAAGCAAACCACCACCCAAAAGGAGAGGGAAAAAAAAAAAAACACTAAAACTCATCTTCTAAATCTGCTTTAGTCAGAGATTTAATTGCTAACTTGATGTATAGAACTGAATTCCCACTTGGTAGCAGCGCTTTCCCAGAAGATAGTAACAACACGTTTGTACTCCCCACTTCGCCCTCTTCTCTCATCCCTGCGGATCCTATCCTCTCACCGTTGCCTAATAGTTACAATGTCAGTCTTTCAAATCACCGCATTTTGGACTTCCTAAACCCTTAAAGGGCCTCTCTGTATGGAAAAGAACAATAGCGCTTCAAAAGCCATTTCTTCGAGTTTTCAATACTCCATTTGAATGCTGGGATTTCAATCAAGGACATCAGCAGACAATTTCTGATTGCTTAGAAGTTGACTTTTATACAGTTTTCATTAGGTCGCCCTTCTCAATAGGAAACCAAGAAAATCTGTGGTCCCTTTCAGATTCCAGAATTGTCACCAAGCCTTGTCAGCACGGAGAGTGAAAGAGATGGGAGTGGGCTGAGGAGAAGCTGTGCAGTGTCCCTATTCCATCCAACCTCTCCACTTCCCCCCCCCCTCCTCTATCTTGCCTGTGCAATTCAGGGTTCCATCCAGAATCACTCATTGAGAGAATAAAAACAATGGGTGCTAATTCAGGGGGTGAGGATGGTTTATAATTTTATGGATTTCCCTAAGACCTATAATTGGCACATAAACGTACAAACGTGAACCGGATAATTAGGGGGTTCTAAACGCAAGCCACCTTTAATTTATATGATTACTAGAAAACATGTGAAGTGTGATGTAATGTCAGCGGAACCCCCCACAAGGCCTTTATTCAAAACCATCAACATTTTGAAAGTGCGCTGAACAGGCCAGCAGGAGGGGAGCAGGAGGGAGTAAGAAGCGATAGCAGCGGATCCTCGCTCCGGTCCCCGCCGGGATGTTAGGAGCGGCAGTGTAGCATCCTTCTCGGAGGACTCGCCCGCCCAGCTCTGGGCAGCAAAACACGCACTCTCTGCGGCAGCCTCTCAACTAGCTCCTCTTTCTGAACGAACTAAAACCCAGGTGTGCGCCGGCATCCAAACGCACACGCAGACGCCGACCCACGCGGGCGCGCACCCCACCCTGGGAGACAAGCGCCGGAGTGCACCGATGCCCGCGCCGCGGCGCTCTGCACTCCGTCCGCCGCCGCTGAGCAGAGGGCGAGAGCCACACCGCGGTCGCCCGGCGCCCCCGGCCTCCCCACCCCCACCCCATTCCTCCAGATTCTCCCAGCCCAGGCGGAAGTGCCCAGGCAGACCCCCAACAATGAGGACTTGTGTGCTGCAGGCTGCAATTGGGGGGATGGAGGTTAGTTCACAGGGAGTGAAACATACACAGTCTGGCGGGTCCGGGAGGGAGCAACGCAGGAGCCAAGTGGCATCAACCTCTTAAAGCAACCTTCCCTCGTGCCCCCTTCATCCCGTCCACCAGCACTACCACCACCAGAAAAAAAGAAAGAAAAAGTGCTTTAAAAAGTGCACAGAATACACGCGCCCTCCCACCAGGGGTCACAATAATACTCCGCGGGACGAGCCAGCGTCGGGAGGAGAGGCCCGGCTGCAGCAACCAGGGTTTTGAAATGTACTTAGTATACTCAGCCTACAGCTCCTTTCCGACGCCACGACACAACCTCCGCCATCCTTGACTCCCTGGCTGCAGGCTCTCTCGGCGGTTGAGTCCTCCTTTTAGGGCTCCTTTATGAACCGAACCACATGGATTTTAAAGTTTCCCCAGTAGGGGGGTGGGGAAACCTGGCTCTGCAGCCGAGGCAGAGCGTCAAGTCTGGAGCAGAGAGAAGCAAGAGGGGCGGGTGGGGAGGAGAGCTGTCGGAGTGGAGGGCGGCGCGGGGTGGTGCTGGGGAGTGGAATGCAAGGGGCGGCAGCAGAGAACCGAGTCGATGGAGGGCTCGGGAAGAGATGGGTTCCGAGGAGACGCGGGGTCCGGCTCTGATGGTGTTCGCGAAAGGGTAGGGGCCACTGGGATAGATCTCGCTTTTCGGCAGGTCGGAGCAGAACCGCAGCGCTACCGAGGAGTAGGGAAGTGAAAACCGGGTTTGGCTGAGCAGGGAAGAGGGTCCGACCCGGGGACGCCGGCAGCACGGCTGAGGAAGGGCTCGGGAGTACCAGGTAGGTTTTGGAGTGGGAGAAGGAAGGCTCGTTGGTGGACAGAGACGGGGCCGCAGGAAGGAGGAAGGTGCACGGGGTCCCGGAGAGAGACGAATGTATTAGGTGAGCAGGTCTGGAAAGAGAACGGCGCGTGGTCACAAGTAGGGAGATAAGAGGTGGTAGGGGGAGGCCCATACGGAAGGAGCAGAGGCGCCTTCCCCCCCTCCCCAGCAAGTGAAGGAACAGAGAGGAAAACTGCAGTCTCCATCCCCGCCGCACTCCTGGCCAAACTCCCGAGAGGAACGCCCCAGGAGCCCTCCTCCGCGCCCGGGGACCCCGACGGAGCCACCCGGGCGTCCGGGCGCCGCGTACCCGCCGACACCTGCCCGCGCTGAACTCCGGGGCGGCCGCGAGCCCACCGCCGTGCCTCACCTAGGCTCGCCGAGACCATCCTCCTCCGCTGCCGCAGCCGCCCAGGAAGCAGTTCCCCATGCCCGGCGGACGGCGGCACTCAGGCGCGCTCTCCAGCCCGGGGAAGCCCGGGCGAGAGCCGAGCTGGGTCCATTCTCCCCGGGAGCCACGGGCCCCACGTCAGAGCAGGGGGAGGAGACCGCCCCGCGCGCAGACCCGCCTCCTCCCGCGCCCCCGCCCCCGCCCCCGCCCCCGCCCCGCCAGCCCCGCGCCCGCCCGGCGCCCCGCGGCGCCGCTCACCTGTCCGCTCGCCGGCCGCAGCCGCCGCCGCCGCCGCCGCCGCCGCCTGGCCGCCCGCCGCGCTCCCCTCGCCCCGGCCTCGCGGCTCCCGCTCCCGCCCGGGTGCTCTGTGCGCCGCCCGAGCGCGTTCCGAGAGCTTAGCGGAGTCGCGGTGGCGACGAGGAGGAGGAAGAGCGAGCGAGCGAGCGAGCGGGGGCGCCGCGGTTCGCAGTCGCGCCTCTGGAGCCTTGCCGCTCACTCCCCATCCCGGCGTGGTGGAGGAGAGCCGAGCCCAGAGCGCCGGGTCTCCGCCCCGGCTGCGTGGGCGAGGAGGGCGTGAGGTCGAGATGGGGTAAAAGCCACCGGACTCGGGTTTTTCACAAACTATTCCCTGTTTTTGCCACTCACCATCGCCACCAGCCGCCCCCGCCCGGCCTCCCTCATTTTTCTCTAGGGTCTACTCTCTTATCATCCAGGCCTCTAAACATGCGCATACCCAAGTGGAAAAAGCGCTAGTGCGGGAAAACTCGAGGACGTGTGGCCCCCGCTCCCCTTCGCAGGAGGGGGCGCTAGGTCCCAGCGGCCAACCCTGACTCGTGCGCCCCTGTCGTCACCGAGGCTTCCCAGGCAAAGTTGGGAGAGGGAGGAGGCGTGCATCTATCACTCTTTCGTGAGTCCTAGGGAGGGACTCAGGCCCCTGAGAGAGTTCAGGCCCCAGTTAACCCCCAACGTTTCCCCCTGCCGTCCACCCTCCCAACTCTGGTTCTCAGAATGTCCGGGAGTAAACCATCCCAGATTAGGACACGCGCAGGAGAAGGCTCCAGCCAGGATGCAATCAGTTGCTCCCTACTTCTGGTCCTAGCTTACAAAGATCCACCAAATCTCAGAAAAGAGTGTGTGAGTCCGAAAATTCTTCAGCCCTGAGACTGGATTCAACAGACAGTCGTGGCACACCCATCTCCAGAGTCCCGAATGCCAGGTGAGGGAGGGAAAAATATCGAGTGAAATCCTGTGCTGTTGAAGCAGGGCGCGGGGAAGGAAAAGAAGAGACTGGCTACAGTTCCTTAAAAAGTTTATTTTTATTCTTTATAAGGGCCACACTCCTGTCCTCCAGCTGGGTAATAAATGAACCTAATGTGGCTGATTTGGGCTTTGTTTGTTTGTTTGTTTTCCTCGTAGTTTCCATCACTCAGCCATGAAAATTTAATGAAGCATTTAGGGTTATTACCTCCAGAGTCAATGGGCTAAAAATATTTAGCCGAATGCACTCCTTGTAGAGCCAGTAGGTCCATGGCTGGTACATACAAAGTGATCGAGAGACCCTCCCTGTCTCCACAAAATTCACGACCCATTAAACTTATTCCATAATAACAGCTTCTGTACAAATGGAGGCCCCAGCAAACAGAGGCTGTCATGCACCTCCTGAAAAGATAGCAACTTACATAGAGACAGGAAAAATGTCTGAGGTCATTGGCAGGATGCAATCTTGGGAGAAAAGTTGATGGGAGGGAACTCCCAACAAGGTGAGAGGGAGGTACCACCGGTGGATACTACTGTTTCTATTTACTTCCGGGTGTGACCAGCGAACCTAATGGTGGGGACCAGAGAAGGTGGCTCAAGTCTCTCCAACTTTTCTAAAGTTCTAGAAAGTGGCAAGAGTTGCTACAGAACACTTAAGATACATTAGTAGATAGTTCAAGCTCTCCAGGCAACTCTATTAGTTTCCTCATCTATAAAGACAGACCTCCAGAGTCTGAACTCAATACAAAGAAAACCAGGGGACATGGACAAACCACAGAAGACCTCACTGAAATAGAGAAAGGGAGTGTAGAAAACTTATGCACTTCAAGCAACTGGGATAAATGTCAAACCTTACGTGATTGAACATAGGTCTAACTTTTCATTGACTCTCCCAAAAAGTTTCTCAATGCTTGAGACAGCTGTGAAACATCAGAACAATTTATACACATGTTAAGACCCTGCCTTTGAGAGTTGTGGACTTCACCCCCTTCCACCTTGTTCTGTTTTCAGATGAGGTTATGATTACAGACTTTGAAGGGAATACCTGACACCGAGTGGCTCAGTGATAAAAATGGAAGATGCTCATGCAAAACTCTCTCTTCAGTGTTGGAGAAGGTGCACCAGGGAAACTCAGCAAATTCTCATTAAATCTGACAGGGGCAACAAGCTACAACTGTTCCCAACTCCAGGCTGGAAGAAAGTTATACAGATTCTAACTGCAAACAAGCTGCCCACCAAGGACCTAATAGTCTTCAGGGTTAAACCAAATCAAATCTTAAAGTACCGTTTTAAGTTTTTATGCCAAACATGTCAAGAAACAACTTACTTAAATATTAGGGTGTTTTTTTTCTTCTCTTAAATAATAATATAGTTTGTATTATGTGTGGCATAAAGAAAAAATCAATAAACATTCCTTTATCATCTACCCTGAGAAACAGCAAAAATGTTTACATTGCTTATTACATTCCAGGCACCATTCTGGGTGCTTTCCATTCATTAACTCATTTAACCTTCAAGACAGCCCAGATAGAGAAGTACTCCTCTTGGTGTGTACTGGGTCCTGAGTCATCTTTGACAAGTTACTTACCTCTCTGAGCTTCAAAATCTCAGTTCTACCATAGTGATACCTGCTTCATGAGATTGTGCAAGCTTTAAATGGAAAAATATATTGAACATGGCTAGCACTGAATAAGTCACCCAGTAAACATTGGTTCTCATTCCAGAACAATTCCAAAAATAGTTCACTTTAAATCAACGAGCGTTTATGGAGTCCATTTTATATATCAGGCATTGTGCAAGGCATTGGAAATAATGATGGTAAATCAGAAACAGATCCTGCCTTTAAGGAGCTCTGAGTCAACTGAATAAAAAACATGGGCATGAGTAGCATGCAGATGGGTAGAAAGGAGTTTTATTGAACTTCACGTAATTCATCCCTATGCACATGATTCTTAAGACACCCAGAGGGGCAGTCTCTATAAGTACTGTTTGAGACTGACCTGCAATTGAAAGCAAAACCAAATGTCAGAAGTCATAAATTCAACTAGCAATAATCACTCCTCCAAAGGAAGGGATGAAAAGTAGTTCATTTTGTGTATTATACATTACTTAAAATTCTGTTTATTCCTACAATCATTTCAAATATACCTCTCATTGGATGGAGTATAATAAAATGAATTTGCGCTGTAAGCTCTGGGGATTTCAAACAAATTATTACATAGCCACTGTTTATTAAATAGTTTGTAGTGCTTGCATATGCCAGGAATATGCTAATATTTCTCTACACATAAAGCTCTCAAATTAATAAAATTTTGAATAACGTTCAGTAGGAACGTTTCTACCCAGCTTATTAGAAACATCATGTGTTCCAAGTATACTAAAATACAGAATGCACAAAATTTCAAAGGTTAATACCAAAGGTATATAAGCCTCTCATGGTCCCTTTCATTCAAGATCACACTCAGATTCTATTTGTTTATTCAAAAAATATTTACTGATTGCTTACTCTATACTAGGCACAATGTTGGGCATTGGCAGAAGAAGAAAACAAAAAGAAAAAAAAAAATTGCTCTTAAACAACTTACAGGCCCATGAAGAAAACCCATCATTGCATTGCATTGCATTGCAGTAAATGCTATGATAGTGATAGTGCTAAGTACGGGATGCTAGGGGGGCATCAAATCTGGGCATTTAACCCAGAGTAGGATGTTAAGACTTTGTGAAGGAAGTGATACCATCTTGAAAGATAACTGAGTAACCAGGTGAAGCAGGGAAAGGTATTATGATTCCACCTATATGAGGATCAAAAACAGGAAAAATAAATCTATGATAAGAAATATTAGAACAGTAGTTACCTCTGTGGAGGGGGATTGCCTGGAAAGGGGCACAAGGTACTTTCTGGGATAATGGAATATATGATATCTTTAATGTAGAGTTGGTTTATATAGGCAAATACGTTCGTCAAAACTGATCAAACTAATCTTAAGATCTATGCATTTCAATATATATCTATTTTATCTTAATTTAAACAATTTTAAAAAGAGCAGGCACAGAGAAAGTGGAGCAGCCAGTGAGACCCCACATGTTTATGGGAACCACGCTACTGATCTCGGGTGGCCTTGGCCTGCAGCAGCTTGAAGCAGGGTTTTGGTTCCCGGCCAGAGATTAAAGTCAGGCCGCGGCAGTGAGAGCACTGAATCCTAGCCATGAGACCACCGGGGACCAGTGGCCAGTGACAAGAGCCTGGCCTGTCAGCTGTATAGAAAAGAATTTCCACATAGAGATGGAAAGTAGTGAAACAAGTGAAGTGTTTATTAGGAGGGAAAAGGGTATGTGTGGATAGACACACAGGTGGGCTCAGAGAGAGTTGCTCCCTTGTGGTAGTTTGAATCACTTTCATGGGGCATTTCTGCCGGCTTTTCTTTGGCCAATCATCTTGCTTTGCCTGGTTCTGAGTCCATATTTAGTTTATCTCAGGATCCTCCCATGTGTGTGCGCGCATCTCTTAGCCAAGATGGATTCCAGCGAAGAGGCCTATGGGTAGGTTGACATCACTTACTATGAGGTGACGCCCCCTCCCTTTTTGACCTCCAAGGAGCCCTTCTGCATGTGTGTAGTCGGGAAGGTCTCCTTGACTTCGAGAATGAAGAATATGTGGTCTTTTATCTCTTATCTGGACAGGGCTTAGCTTCTCCTCCCTCCTGCCATTTTGGAGTATCTGTCCACAGGGGACAAACTCCAGCTGTTCAGACTGGGGCCCATCTATCTCCTGCCTCACTATGATGGCCCAACACATATCTGTGCTAATATTGCAAGTCCTGAATAAAATATTCTACTCTCAATATAAAAAGAGTGCTGTATGTTGTGCATAGCACTGCCAAAGCAATGAATGTGTTTAAAAAAAAAAAAAAAGTATCCTTTAAAGTACATTAATGCAAGGATAGTTAGGCCAAAATGGAGCATCTTCCAAAAAATGAAAGCACTGACCAGTGACGATGTGGGTGTCATCAGAAGGCAAAGAATTTCCTGGCACAGGAGTTAATCAAATATAGTTTGGATGATGGCTTGGAAGGAATTCAATGGAGAAATTCAAGCTTCAGATGGAGGAAGTAAATGGGGGAAAGAAGTCTTGAGCAAGAAGACCTTTAAATTCTCCTTCTAAACCCTGATATTCTATGATGCCTTGAAGAGTTCTTATTAAAAAGCTCTGAAACCATAGTCACACTTCACATTGTTCTCTCCTCTCCTGTCCCAAGAAGCCAATAAGAGGCTTTAACTCTATACCGGAAGATATAGGCTGCATGGTTGAATTTGTATGAAAACCTCACAAGGGAAAAGTCGCCACTTTTCCTGGAAACATACTGATGCAAATCACACTTTATAAAATGTTTTTTTAAATAAAAAAGAATGTAATTGCTCATTGAATTGTAATATGAATGCAAATTAACTTACAGTAATTATACTGTGCAATTTTCTACTTTAAAAACTTAGAAAATGGAAGAGACCTGATAAGTAATTTGAACTTAATTCTTCATTGTGTTCCTTCATTATGCAATGGTTACCATAAGCAATTTGCTCTGCTTTAATGTAAAATGTTTTTAGTTCATACCTTTACATTGGCAGGACTCAAATAAGACCATTCAATAGATACAGATACTTGTTTATCCCTCCCACCAGTGCCTTGTAGAAACAATGAAGATTAAAATTAATACAGCACAAGGGAATTTGTGAAAGAGTCTTCATATATTTTCATTTTGGAACCTTTAGCACATTAAGTGTCTCTATCCTAAGCACTCAATGTGTTTTAAGTAATCAGGGAACTCCTAACCAAATAGGAGTCCGATGATCAGCATACGTGCTTTAATGGCAAGACTTTGGCATAGAAGTAAAGAAAATGCGTGCTAGTCCCAGCTCTGCCACTAATTAACTGTGTGACCTTCCCTATTCAGGCCCTCATTTCACTCATATGTAAATTAAAAGGTTGGGCTAGGTGATTTCCAGCTTCCGTCTCAGCCTTTACAGTCTGAAATTGCTCTGCACTCACTCTTCGCTCTGCATTGTTTAAGCAACATGAGTGACAGTAAATGAATTTCTTATTTAGAATTAATGACCCTCTGAATGAACCGCAAGCCCTCTAGTTCAGTCATTCATTGCTAAAGAATGTCTAACACAAAGATTATCTGCGATGACGCGAATGTAAAAAATAATAATGACCCGTTTTCATGCTAATAATAATTTGCATGTGTAGTTCCCTCAGCGTGGATCCTGTTTAACTGCAAGGCAAAGATGCAGAGAGCTGGGGATCTCATTAAGCAGCGGCACGGTGTAGTGGAAAGAGGGTGAGTCCCAAGACTTGGGTTTGGTATTTCCTGTGGCTAATAACCAGAGGAAATTCATCAGCCTCAGGAATTTCATCTCTTAAGACGGGATGCTCTCCGGTTACTTCCCTGGAAGTTGTAAAAATTCAACCCATAATGAACGGAAAAACATTTGGTCACCTGGATTGGTAAATGTCTCATTTCATCCTCTTAACAACCCTGTGAAGTAGGAGCTACTATTATCTCTATATTCCAGCCCTCCCCCCAAAAAAACTGAAGGTAAGAGAAGTTTAATAACTTACTCAGTGTCACAGCCCATGACACTTGTCTGCCCTGTCTCTGCAGAGGGGATAGTAACATTCCTTCACCTTCTGGAGTCTCATAATGACATATACAGCATAGATTTTTTTTTTTCTCTCAACGTATATAGCCTTTTTTAAAAAAGGGAACTATTTCATCTTTGCGTAAGTAACAGGACTATAAATGTCCACTCCTCAGCTACAAAATGGCAATGAAAGTACCTATATTTCTCTAAAGGATTCTCTTTAATTCCCTCTTTAGCATTTATCCCAACCACACCCAGTCCCTTTCTTCCTTCCTAAAAACCTCAGTTCACATTTGGGAAAGTATGTGATTTCTCGGAAGCTGACTTCACCCACAGCTCTGGATCGGAGCACAGGACCTAAGCTAAGCCAGTCAACACACTCCATGACACTCCATCCCCTTGACCAGACTGGTTGATTCAGGGGCTGGCAGAAAACTTGACTTTGTCCATCCAGACTTCTGCTGGAAATACTGAGACAAAAATAGCCTGTAGCCCAGGAAGCAACAGTGTGGGCTCCTAAAGGGAACAGCCCTTATGATAAAGTTGGACCCAATGAGGTCAAAGCAGAGAGATCAAGAGAAATCACATCCTGTCACATCACTGAGTCACTGCCTAAAGCCAGCATTACCTTAAAAATAACATGAGACAATATATCCTTTTTATTGTATTAGCCAGCATTATTTGCAGTTTTCATTACTTTCCACGAAAACCAAGCCATCAACTCAGTGAAGAGGTATTAAAGACGTAATGAAGTCATGAATGAGAAATTGTAAAAAGCTATGCAATCATAGGGCTTCCCTGGTGGCACAGTGGTTAAGAATCCGCCTGCCGATGCAGGGTACACGGGTTCGAGCCCTTGTCCGGGAAGGTCCCACATGCCGCGGAGCAACTAAGCCCGTGCACCACAACTACTGAGCCCGTGTGCCACAACTACTGAAGCCCGTGCACCTAGAGCCCGTGGTTGCAACTAGAGAAGCCACCGTAATGAGAAAGCCCGCGCACCGCAACAAAGAGTAGCCCCCGCTCGCCGCAACTAGAGAAAGCCCGCACGCAGCAACGAAGACCCAACGTAGCCAAAAATAAATAAATAAAATTTTTTTTAAAAAGCTATGCAATCATAAAGTTTAATAATGGTGATTATGACAACAATGAAAATGATGATGGAAGTGAAGAAGGAAATGAGAGCCTTTCAACAAATATGGCACCAAAATTTCAGGCAGAGCAAAAGCTTCCCTCCACGATTAAAAAAAAACAGTTCTTTCCTCTATGTTCCCACAACTCATCTTATAATATTCTAGTAGCATGCTCATATATCCCTGATCAAAGCACCACAGATGAGGGGTCTTTTCCTGACCACACCTTCGACGTGTGTCTCCATTACTCTGCTCGTGCTGTTTCCTCCTCCAGGATTGCTCTTTCCCTTTCCCATTTATTGAAATCCTTCCCAATCTGCAGGATCTAGTTTAAATGAAGCTCCTTCCCTTCTCCGATCATTCTCTCTTTTCACTTTTTTTATATGTTGGGCCTCCTTATAATCCTGATCCCTGCCATGTGTTGGAGCCATTTTTCACATGTCTGGATCCCCCATAGAGACTGTAATTTCTTAGAGTAGATGCTAAGCTCCTTATAAACGGCAGAGAGAAAGAGATGTATGCAACATCTGTCCCTGCACTAATGTCAAGGGTGACTGAGCCGATGTGGTTGTAATTCCACCAGTGAGCAGTCATCAACCAAAAATATATAAGGAGCACCTTATGAAGAGATGAAAGCACCTTGTAATTAAGAATGTTTAGATCACAGTCTAACTGGGAGTTGTGAAGAAAGACAGGAAAATGGATGACAGAGGAAGGAAGGAAAGAAGGAACGGAGGGAGGGAGGGAGGGAGGGAGGGTGGAGGGAGGGAGGAGTATGGTTTGTGGAATGTTGTCAAAGGATGCCAAGGCAAAGTTCTCCATGGCTTTTGTCTGTCTTCCTGTGCCTTGGGGAGAAAAAACATGAAGCTCTTGATAGCCATGCCTATTCTCTAAGGGATATCTCCAGAATGATTAGAAATATAGAGTCTCTTCTATATGTATCCCAGGTAGCAGTTTTATTGTACATTTATAAATATAGAATAAAACATATAAATAGTGATTAAGATCATATAATGTTAAACTACAGCTTCATTTCTAATATTAGTTCTGACACTACAAGGGTGTGAATTTGGGTGAGTTCTTCAACTCTCAGCTGCACTTACCTCTCCTGTAAAATGGGGATAATGATAGATGGTTCTAGTGTCTATTTTAATTATTCAATAAAATAGTGTTTGTAAACGTTTGCCATACTACTTGGTATATGCTAAGAAACTTAATAAATCAGTGGCTATCAGTAGTAGAGGTTGCAGTAGTAATCACTAACTGGCACATGGCTATCTCTTTTCTGGTCACTCAACTGTCTCTAGAAAAGTTACCCTTGGGATAATAAGCACAGATATTCCAGAGTATAGCCGTGCAAAGCTTTGGTAACACTACTGCCAAGCCTGGTACTCAAACTGCCTTAAAAAATGCCCTTAGTCATGCTAAGCGTGACAAGTATTAAGACACTGGTAGATTTTTTTTTTTTTTTTGGAGTGAGCTTCTTTTCCCAAAAATCAATAATCATTGATCATAAAATTCCCCATATTTGTGAACATTTACTTGGGTGGTATACTACAGCACATCATTATCCCTATAAAAATGTTACTATCAGGCTCTTGCATTCCCATATGTTTTCCTGCCTAGGAGATAAAGAGTAGACATACAGCTGACATGCCCAGAAGTGTCAATGACCCTGGGTCTTACCCAGTAGAAGAGTGCCACTCCTGTGAATGTCATTTGCCACATGTGTATCAGTGGAAGCTATTTTGGAAACTACTGATACAGGTGAATGGAAACTATCAAAAGGCTTTGAACATTTGAGGGAAAGGGTCAAATTTGTGAGGTAGACACATCACTCTCATAGCAGAAAGAAGGTCAAGTAATATATCCAACCCACCCTGACATCAGGCATTTCCTTCCTACTTTTTGCTGCATCACACCCCTACCCAAACACCACTACTCATGTACACTGAGAATAAGAGAGCCTGAAATCTTGCGTATTCACTTAAAAATAAAAACTAAACAAGTATCTATCATGGGCACATAATGTTACTTCCAGAAGAAAGTTAATATTTCCTGCCAAATTCTAAAAAAGGACACTTAGTCATTGGGCATCTTCTGGATCTGGATTAACTAAATCATAATGTTTATGCAGTTTAGGAACATGTGAGTCTGTAGTTGCTGGTTGAGTGGGATGATCTGAGATGGTCACGCTCAGTTGGAATGGGTTTATAGTAGGAAGGCCAGGTCATAGGAAGAATCAACACACTACTGTGTGCAAAGGACCATGATAAACATTAAAAAGAGATGCTGTTGGGAACACAAACATTCACTTGCACGCTTCCCTCCCAGGGATCCTCCTAGCTCCCTGAACACGCACACACCACACACCTTCATGTCTCTGGATATTTTTCCTCATGCTCCTCCCTCTATATGAAATGCTCTTCTCTACCACTTTGCCTAACTAACATTCTTCAAAGCCTAATTCAAACTTTGGCATTCTACCCACCCCATCCCAACCCTGTTCTAGGTACTATCACTTGTTCTCTCATCTGTATTATTTAATCACCTTATGAGTCGCTGTATTATAGTCATTTGTTTAATGCCTGTCCCTCCAACAGACTGAAAGCATCCTTGAAGCTTCATTTCTCTATAGCCACTCCTTTCCCAAACCATGTCAATTCTACCTCCAACATGTAACTCGAGTACACTTCCATCATCTCTCCTGCTATCACCCTGGACCCAGCCATAGCCACCTCTTGCCTAGAACTTCCTTTTCTTCTGCTTTTACTCTTGCTTCCCTAGAACACAAGGTCCAAATAGTAGCTGCAGTAACATTTAAAAAACACAATTCAAATCCTCCTGTTTAGAATACATCAGTGGTTCCTCACTGTATTTAGGTTTCCAAAAGTCTTTATAAAGGCTTTCAAGTCCCTCGACGATCTGACCCAGCCTCAACTCACTCCACTCTTCCCCTGCTCAGTATACTCCAGCCACAATGGCCTTCATTCACTTCTACAAAGCCCCATCTCAAAGCCTTGGCACATAATGTCCTGTTTGTTGGAACAGTCTCTCCCGACCTCTCTAACAGCCTCCCTCTCCCCAGGCCCCAACTCCTACACAGTCACTGATGGTCAGCTTAAATGCCACTTATCCAGAGGTCTGACCTGACCTCCATCCTTAATGAGGGCCCCTTGTTAAAATCTTTGAAGGCACCCTGTAATTTCCCTTCATAGACCTAATCACAATCTATAACTGTTATTTATAACTATCTATAATATATAATTGTATTTTATAATTATATCTTGACAATCTCTATTTCCCCTAGTAGACTATAAACTCCATAAGGGCGAAGAAATGTTTTTGTTTTTGCTTGTTGTTTTTGTGTTTGTTTGGTCACTGTAGTGGGTTGAATGGTGTCTCCCGAACATATATGCCCACCTCCTAATCCCAGGAATCTGTGAATGTGAGCTTATTTGGAAAGAATTTTTGCAGTCTTGCTACACAAGTTAGGATCTTGAGATGAGAAGACAACCCTGGATTATACAAGTGAGTCCTAAATCCAATTACGAGTGTCCTCATAAGACACACATTGAGGAAAGACAGAGAAGAGAAGGAGGCAATGTGACCACAGTGGCAGAGATTGGAGTGATGTGGCCACAAGCCAAAGAACACCTGCGGCCACAAGAAGCTGGAAGAGGCAAGACACAGATACTTCCCTAAGCACACAGCTGATTTTGGACTTCTGGCCTCTAGAGCTATAGGAAAATAAATATCTGTTGTTTTAAGTCACCAAGTTTGTGGTAATTTTTTACAGCAGACTTGGGAATCTAATACAGTAAGTTTATATTCCTAGTCCCGAACAGTAACTATGTGTTGGATGAATGAATGGGTGAGCATTCATTGAACAAACGTCATACACGTTCATCACTACACGCCAGAACTTACCACAGTGAACAGAACACAGTAGATGTTCAAATTATTGATTAAATTTTATCGAGTTGGATCTCAGTTTGTAGAAATATAGGTCTATAACATTCTTAGACCTTAACTATGCAAAAGAAACTTAAAGATAAAGCTTAAGCAAATTTCTTCTTTTATAAATGAGAACAGTAGAGTTGAGAAAGGTTATCTGACTTACCCATGGCCACAGAGCAGGCTCAGGCAGCAGGAAATTGCATTTATTTATATAATTCCTATACCAACATCTGCCAGAGTATCTTCCCTGAGTACAATTACATCATTCTCATTAAAATCATTTGCTATGTTGTTAGTTAAAGACGCCAGCATTCATTGTCATTAAACTAGTCAGTGTGTGTAGGTCTACACTGATAATAAAATAAATATTGAACTAAATCCCAAGAATTGTAAGATAAAAAAATTTATCCATTCAAATTCCAAGGAACCCAAGAGGGAATAGCAACACTAGATAGACATTTACTATTACATTTCACTTGATTTAATTATGATTTCATTACTGGTATTCAAATATTTAAGAGCTTATCAGGGATTATCTCGTCATTTAAGGATTTACCCCAAAATATATTAAAATGTATAGAATAAACCAACTCACTTCAGATCAAGGTCTTTCCCACTTCATTTCTGACTTAGGGATAACTCCACTTGAGGGGTCTCTAATGATTACGGTATAAACTTAATGCTTTCCCTCAGATTACCTGGTGCATGGCAGAAAAGACTGCATCTGTTTCTATCAATACAAAAGGAATATCTTGAATCAACCCTTCTTTCCTTCTTCTTCCTCTGCATGGGAACACAATATAACTCTGGAAATCTGAATTTCTGTAATTATTTCACCAGTCATCATAATTTTATGATCTGAGGCAACTAACATGACCTACTTCTGTGTCACTCACCCATCCACCTATCCAGCCACTCAGGCATTAATTCAAAAAGTACTGATGCCAACCTACATCATCTGATTCCAAAACTCAAGTTCTTTTTCATCATTGTGTCCCCAGTCAATCCATCTCCGTGTAAATGCACCATTAATACCTGTCTATAAAATGAACTATATGATGATATTTCTAGAATCTGGTATATTATGTCCTTTGGGTTTATTATGTGTAACTAAATCTGGAGAATCTAGTTATAGTTGGAGGAATCCAGAAAGTCATTTAGTTACGTTCCCAGCTGCAGATCAGTTCTTAATTACGCACATCTATGTAAGTTTATGCATTATATCCCTAAGTATCCTTGGGGCTGGAGCCTTCAGTATCTCGCCTGAAATCTGTTCCTCTGAACAACTATGTCTGGTTCCATTCAGAAAGCCCATATTATGATCATTCATATGTTCATTTATTCAAAAACTTCCTGAGTGTACTCCTCGTGAATGATGCACTGAACTAGGCACTGATGCTAAGGAAATGAGAGACTAGTTCTGTTCCAAAGTAACTCACAGAATAATGGGAGAGGAAGGTAAGTAAGCAGGGAGTTTTGTAAAATAGTGTCCTAAGTTCTAAAACACAGATAATTACTAAACGCTTGAAACACCTCCCCATGTCCCCAGAGAGAAGTATTCAGGGTGGGAGAGTGACCAGCAAGGCTTCAAAAGCAGGGGACTTTGTGAGTCTGTTAGGACAAAGGCCATCCCTCCCTTAGCCACTCACCCACCAGATTCTTTACTACTCAAAGGGTCTCTCCAACTAATTCCTTTCCAGTGACACCAGTCACCCTGTTAAAATTCTCACAGAAGTTACAAAGACAGAAATCCTTGTGAAGATTTATCTCTCTCTGGGCAACCACGGGGCCACTGCCCAGATGAGATATAACTGTCGTACCTTTACTTGTGCTCATATTTGCACACGGTTTGTTATTGTCTCAATATATTTCATAGTTTTTAGAGGAAGATTCATCCCTTCTGTGGGCTTTATTTTCAGAAAGGTCAATAAAGAATCAGATTCCTAGAGAAAAATACTGTATGATGGTACATAATGTGAAACCCAAATGTGATTATACCAAGCCCTTATTTAAAATCATTTAACGGCTCCCCAGTGGCTGCAGGATAAAATCCAGTGTCTTTAATCTGGCGTACGGGACCTCCATGGCGAGCACCTGCCCACTCTGCAGCCGCATATTTTATCAAGATTCCCTAACACGTTGGAAAGCACCAGGCAGAACTCCTTTAGGTTGTAGGAGTCACTGAAGGGCTTAGTGGAGAAGCGATAAGAGCTGGACTACATTTACAGAAGCTTGTTCTACATTCCCTGAATGAAGCAACTGAAAATCCATACGTAACTCAATTTGCTTCCTCAATACCCTTTTGGAATGAGGCAGACCGTAAATTAGGAAGCAAAACACAAAGAAAGAAAATAAATAATAAAAATGTTCATATAACCCTTTACGAAAAATACAACTATAAAGGATCTCCACAGGGACTTCCCTGGTGGTCCAGTGGTTAAGACTTTGTCTTTTAATGCAGGGGGTGAGGGTTCGATCCCTGGTCGGGGAGCTAAGATCCCACATGCCTCGCAGCCAAAAAACCAAAACATAAAACAGAAGCAACATTGTAACAAATTCAATAAAGACATTAGAAATGGTCCACATTAAAAAAAAAAAAATCTTAAAAAAAAAAAAAAAAAAAAAAGGATCTCCATGATATTTACTATTGCTTCTGTAAAGATGTCGGTCTGAAGGTTTGCAGACAGCCTCCCTGAGTTATGCCAGTGACAATCCATTAAGTATTCTCAGACAACTGGGAATCTTGACAAATCCTGAATCACCCAATAGTATGTAAATAGCACTCTATATGTCCCAACAGTTTTGTACAGGTGCATGGGGGTGTATATGTGAATTACTGTGTTTAGTTATTGTCATACTGTCCTGCACCCATTTTTGAAGTGTGCCTTGAATTCAGATGTTGATTTTCCTTTTTTCCTTTTTGAAAAAATAAAATGTGAAACACAAAAACTCAAACCAGTTAAGAAATATACAACTGCTCTTCTCTACTGGGCAATAAACTAGTTACAGGGAAAAAAACCCTCCAGCAACTTAGAATCAAAATAACCCAATCTGTAACTAATAACATTTGAGTGTTGTATTATTATATTGAACAAACAATCACTGAATTTGTCTCCTTTGATGTACTAATTAATTCAATAAATATTTGCTGTGTATGTATTAGACACACAAAAAACCAAATTGTTGTCCAAGATATTATCCTTGCCTTCAAGGAGCAGAGTATTTCCATTTATTTTGAGGTCTCAGTAGCAAGAAATCAAAACAAATACAGGACACAATTTGATACATCCTTCATGCTATCAAGCTCACCCCTACACAGACACATACACACAGATAGACACACACACACATACACAAACATACAACACTGAAAACATTGATTAAGAATTGGCCTTACACTGTTATTGACCCCAGTTCTAAATCACTAAACCTTGTCTACTTTATGCTCCAAATGTTGGTAGGTCCTTACCTTCCCACTTCTGACCTTAAGGCTCATTTTTTAATAGGAACTTTTATTCCCCATTTTTTTTTTTTTTCACTGAAATTCCAACTAGGATTTTGATTCCTCCCGAGAAACAACAGCTCAACTTGTCTTGGATAAATATTTTGCCCTCTGATCTGTGGGTCAGAGGCCACTGTCAAGTTCAGTAGGGGAGGGACAACTCCCCAACCCGCTCACCATGTTATAACAAGTCCCCATCCGACAGCCCAACATAACAACCCCACATTTCAAAGAAGAAATGTGTAAATGTAAGAAATATGATAGACCATGAACCATAAGTCAGGATTCTGCTTGCTTTATGGCAGTATAAAAACAAACAAATATTGCACTAAAATAGTGACTAAAAACCAAGAAACTCTAGGTATGCCATCTTGTGGAGATCCCTTTTTGCCACGACATCAGCTGGAGTCCCCACTCCCCCATTTTACCCTTTTAGTCTCTTTTGGACCTGATTCCATAAGTGGTTCCTAGGCAGAAGGTGGATTATTTAGGTGCCTTAGAGACTCTTTTCCAATCTTACCAATGGCTGTGAAACATTTTTCAACTATATCATTTAGTGTATTTTTCCTCAGCTTGTGAAAATGTGACATATTTGACATGACTTGCTATATCTGTAAGGTTGATTTTATTTATTCTATAATTATTTAGAGTGTTAAATATATGACAGTCTTTGTATCCAACCACTGAATAGCCAACAAGACAGCTATGATCCCTTCCTTTAGGGAGCTCACAATCCTGTGTTAAAAGACATTTTACATATTAGGGTCATGGATATACTGCAGGTTGTTTTTTACTAGGGGCACCTAATAAAAATCCTTAAACAAAAACTACTGGAGCATCTTATGCTCCTGGAATTATTGTAATAGGCTAAACAGCCTTGCTATTATTTAACTGGAAGATAATGACTGAAATGTAAAAGACTAAGGGAGAGAGACCACATTGACTTAAATTCATACTAAAGTGTAAATGACTAACATTGGATATTATTTTATGAATAAAGCTCTTGATAGGGTAGAGCCAAAGAGGAGGGTACACTAGGTTCTGAATTTGGGGAAATCATGGCAGAGAGAAACTTGATGTTATGAGGGGAGAAATTGTCTAGCAAATAATCCAGCTTGTGGTGGGTCCTTTGTAATATTTTTTTGCTGAAAAGAATACCAAGCTTGAAATCAGAAGTTCTGGGTTCCTGTTTGGGCTCTACAACTTCGTTTTGTGGCTCTGAAAAAGGCCCCTATTCTCTCTGGGACTGAAGTTACTTGTTTATAAAAACGGATAAGATATTCTGCCCAGTGATCTCACAGATTTATTGGGAAGGTAATATTGATCATAGGCCATAGAAATGTAAGGTGTTAATAGGGCGGGAACACTGTTCTGTCACAAGGATACCTCAAATTATTTCCAAAACGTGAATGAGACCAGTGTAAGCTGGGGACACTGATTTAAAATTAATTATACACACACAAATCTTTGTTGGTCCAATTACAAAGTTCTACTTTCAAACTTTAAAACAATGAACTTCAATTTACCTAAAGCCATGCTTTCCGATTACAATAACTGATGATTCCTTTATGCCTTTCAAAGGAATTATTGTGCCACAGGGCTTAGCTCACATTTTTGAAATAAATGTGTTCCAGTAGGATTGGCTGGTTTCTGTTATCCAATCATTCTACAGTTAACATATGTTATATATATTTCAGTGAAAATACCATAACGCTTTTGAAAGAGTTTTGTTTTCCTAAGAAGGCATGTTTCTTGTTTTATATTAGCCATGATTTAATTGCAGGTCATGAAACCCAATGGACAAAAGTCTTCCAGGTCAGCATTCATTACACATCTCCTCCTTGCCTTGGGATGGATCAGCTAATTCTCGACCCCAGACTCCAAGACCACCGGCTTGCAGACACGCCTCTGCATTAGTCCCACTTGGGTAACTCTCCCCACTTTTGTTACCTCCCAATGCTTGCTGAGAGGTTAATTTACTGAGGTTCAAAGAAGTTAAGCTTCTGTCCACAGACAGGTGGAAAAACATGAACCTCTAAGACTTGAACTTAGATTTCTAAGGCACCAAAGCCCATATTTGTTCTTCCTGCCACATCGTGCTGATTTGTAGAACATCTGACTTCTCCATAGTGAGAATCTTTTTTAGTGGGAGAGACCTGGGTTGTAGTATTCTATTAAAAGAAAAAAAAAAAAAAACTATATTAAAAGATGTTTTGTGATGTGTAGGACAAAGAGGGCTATTTAAATTGAAATCATTTTCCTAGTATCCAAGATCTCTAAATCTCATGCACATTAAGTTTGAATTAACACTAACAAGGGTCTAACAGCTTTGATGCTGTGTTCTTAGATAATTAAATTCTTAGAAAATCATTCCACATTTGAGGGAGAAGAGAAGGACACAGAGAGTTCAGTCTTAATTCAAAGTCACTTACACATTGTTACCTGCTGTTTCCAGGCCTTCACAGAATCAGCAGGGAAGATTTGATATTAAAAATGAGGGTTCCCTCTCTCTCTCTCTCTCTCTCTCTCGCTCGCTCTCTTTTTTTTTTTTTTTTTGCCAAGCCCTCAGGGTTGTGGGAATGGTGGAACTGTCCACTGGAACTCTTCCTAAGCTATCACCTTACTTTGGCATCTATCATATACTGGAAGATCCAGGCCGTTTGGCACGTGAAACTGAGGCTCCTATCAGCAGTACCCCTTCCTTTACAACCACACCCCACTTTATGTGTACAAAGCGCTTCATAGTCTACAAAGCCCTTTCCATTCATTATTGCATGTGACCCTCAGGTCCACCTGCAGAACCTTGAAAGATGGCACATACTTCCACATCACCATCCAGAGACAGTGGCAGGCTGCCAATAGGCCTTATCAGGTAGCATTTACCTTGGATAACGCTTTCCATCCTAAACTAACATTTGACCCTGAGACTTAAAGTCATAAGCTAAATCTTGTTGTATCCTAGAAGTAAGCAGGCTTGGGAAGAGTAACTCACAATAACAAACCTCACAAGAGGCTGATGAATATACTTAAATTCTAGCTTAAGATTTTAGGATGAGAAATAGAACTGCCAGTGGGTGGTAATCATTAAATCGGCATAATCAGGGCACTTTGTTCCAGGACAGCCAAGTTATCAGAAGGTCGTTTGATTTTCAAGATGAGAAAGCTAAAGCTCAGAGAGGACTTCCCTGGTGTTGCAGTGGTTAAGAATCCGCCTGCCAATGCAGGGGACACAGGTTCGATCCCTGGTCTGGGAAGGTCCCACATGCTGCAGAGCAACTAAGCCCGTGCGCCACAACTACTGAACCTGTGCTCTAGAGCCTGCAAACCACAACTACCGAGCCCACATGCCACAACTACTGAAGCCCACGCACCTACAGCCCATGCTCCGCAACAAGAGAAGCCACCACAATGAGAAGCCCGCGCGCCACAACTAGAGAAAGCCCGTGTGCGGCAATGAAGACCCAGTGCGGCCATAAATAAATAAATACCCCAACCCTGAATTAGTAAAGTATAACTTCAGCTTTGTTCTGGTTTGGGAGGGGGATTCTGTTCCTTTAAGGCAACTTTGTATATTTCTGCTTTGATCTGATATGTGCTGGTTTAGAGTTGGACCCTCAGACAGTCACCTTACTTCCTAGGTTAAGATGGCACTCTACAACCAGCTCTGTTTACCAGCACGTAACTCTTTCTAGTAGATGGGGTGGGAATTATCACCCCCATTTTTCATTTGAGGAACTGGAAACTCAGAGAATTTCTCAAAGGTCCTACAGCTTGTAAGCAGAGGCTCCAGACGTCGTCCACACTTCGGGCTTCAGGTCGTGTGCTCTTTCTACTATATCACAATGCCTAAGGACAACAATAATCATAATATTCATCGACCACTGTTCTAAATATCTTAAATGCACTAATATATTTGATCATCACAGCAGCTCTCACTGTTATTATTCCTGTTTTATCGATGATAAGATTATGGCGCAGAGAAACCAACTAACTAGTTCAAGGGCGCACAGTGAGTAAGTAACAGAGCCAGGATTTAAACTCAGTCTGGGCCCAGAGTTTGCGCTCTTAACCGCTTCCTCACAAGTGGAAGAAAGAAGACTGCTCTGGTGTGGGGTTTCAGGGTCTTGGCTTGGCCGAATATCCTCTGCTCATCTACTGACCAGTGTTGAACTCTGACACTGGGGCCTCATTCTGGCTTCTAGGAGGGTTGTCTAGCTTCTAAAAATGCAAACAGTGACTCATTAATTACTCACATAACAGTGTAGTGGAACATCTGATGAGACAAAGACTTTGTGAATGGAAATTACACCACACGGAGACCCTGCGGAGGAAGGCGAGGAAGCTCAGCCCCTGAATCCAAGGGTCCCAAACAAGAAGGAGGAAACTAGTATCTACTCGCTGGGACTCTCACATCCATCCAGCCCGCTCGTTATTGATAACAAGTCAATAACGTGTCATTTCGCAACGTTTGCAACAGCTTGAGGGGAGAAATAAGAATTCAAACTCTGGTCTGTCTGACTCCAAAACCACTGTTTTTTCTCCATAGCATGATTGCTCCCAGGACATAATCATTTCATTGAAGTCACAATCTCAACCTCTGACTCCCACTTCCCACCTCCCAAAGGTGTCACTTTCCTAGATGTAAAGACTTAAAAGGCATAATTGAACCAGACTATCAAATGCCAGGATAATCCATGCTTAGCAAACAGAATGTGGGGGAAAATTTCAAGAAAGAGTTTACCGAGTGTTTGTGTTTGAAATGCCATTCCCATGAAGCCCTTAATTCAATTACTCCCGGCCACAATATTGAGCTGACAGCTCAGGACCCTGTGTAGGCAGTTACTGTTAACAGAAAAGACCCAAATACACGTTTCCCTGCTTTGGAAAGACGCTGTGAACTTGCAGGAAGAGGAGGGGAAAAGAGGGTCAGGACTAAACATTTCCTGGGCCTCTAGAATGGGCCAAGCACATTCATAATCCCCCAGAGTCCTCTCAACAACCCTGTAAAGTAGGTACTACTGCCTTTTTCTACAGATGAGGAAACCAAAGACAGTTAAGCAACAAGCATGGAGTCACATAGCTTGTAAATGTTGGAGTCAAGTTTTCAGGACAACACTACCCTCCCCCATATTCCCAGCAGGCACATCCTCTCTTGGCTTAGCTTGAGCACGTCCATTTTCAGACATGTAAAGCTCCTATAAAGGTCAGAAAGGTTAAATGATATAGCCACCATTTCTAGCCAGTCCTCTTTCTGCTCTTAAGCTCTTACTAGCCTATGCCCCAGGCTCTACCTGGTACAATGTGAACATTTCATTGCACTTCTGAAGAAAATACAAAACGTAAAGGACCCTGTAAGAAGCATCTTGTGACTAGAGACCATACCTTGTCTGATCTATGCATCATCGTATCCAATGCCTGGCCCAGAGTAGGTACTCAATAAATGTGGAAGAGAGGGAGGGAGGGAGGGAGGGAGGGAGGGAGAGAGGAAGGAAGGAAGGAAGGAAGGAAGGAAGGAAGGAAGGAAGGAAGGAAGGAAGGAAGGAAGGAAGGAAGGGAAGGAGGGAGGGAGGAAATATTATAGAAGTAAAAGTAAACTGGTAGAATTTGGGAGTTTATTACATGGGAAGGAGTTAGAGAGAATGGAGAGAAACCAAGAAGATGAAGACATGGGCCATCAAGAATCTTATTGTCTAGTAGATGAGGGTTATGTCTGTGAATATTTATCATCAGTTTACAGAGTGTGTTCTTTTAATAAATGAGAGAGTGTTCCAATTATTTTTTTATTCTGAAGTTTATATTCAGTTCCACCACTTGAACTACAAGCAAGGAAAAGATTTAACCACATTTGTACTTTCTGTATTCACATCTGAGAAAATCTGCTGAAATGTTTTTTTAATAAGATTCAAGAAAATGCCCCTAGCCAATCAATAAGCCAGGAAAAAAATACTCCTCTGGTGAGTCGGTGAATTATCCATGTGTTGGTATTTTGGAGCTACAAGAGCCTCATGTTGTTTTACTGAAACTTATCCCACAGGATATTATCAGGAAGTATCATGTGGTTCTGCAGGTTAGCTGATCTGTAAGAAGGAGGTGGCATGAATACCGTGAACCACAACTCCAGCACTGTAATCTAATTTCTAAGTCCTCAGACATGTTCTTACTGAAAACATAACCCCCAAAAAATAGTATAGACAGAAATCAATTTTCTCACTTAATCAGCTTCTTTGTGAATTCAACCATAAATTATGTGCTAGAGGAGTCTAATCACATTGTATATGAATCTCCCAAAATTTGCATTAATTACAAGCTAAGATGTAAGTGCATTATGTGGCATTGTATGTATTTTTAGTTTATCTCATAAAAAAGGTTATAGCTGCTTATGGTAGACATGACTTCTTTATTTCTCCAAACACATAAAAGAAGAAAAACAAAATCCTACTGATTGGTTTAGGAAATGGTGTCTTTAGGAAGAAGATAATCTTTTTAACTCTGCTGGTTCTTGAATCGCTGCTAGAGCAGCATCTCCGAGACTCTTGCAAGAGTCTCCCTCTATAGCTAATCTCCTTTGAAGCCTAGAAGAGAGGTGCCTAAGAACCAGTTACCTGAATGAGGAGGGGAAAAGAGGGTCAGGACTAAACATTTCCTGGGCCTCTAGAATGGGCCAAACACATTCATAATTCCCCAGAGTCCTCTCAACAACCCTGTAAACTAGGTACTACTGCCTTTTTCTACAGATGAGGAAACCAAAGACAGTTAAGCAACAAGCATGGAGTCACATAGCTTATAAACGTTGGAGTCAAGTTTTGTACCAGGTAGAGCCTGGGGCATAGGCTAGTAAGAGCTTAAGAGCAGAAAGAGGACTGGCTAGAAATACAAACCTCTGATAAGGTGATTCTGGGTTAAGTTTACTGTGTCCAGTCTTTCCTACTATTCTTCAGACCCTCAGGTGACTAATAGTGAATGTGGTTCCTATTCTTTCCTATTTTATGGTCACCGGGCTAATTCCCAACTGTCTTGGAAGTACAGTTATAAGGGGGAATGAGGTAACTCTCCATAAACCAAGATGATAATTAGTTGAGGAGCTGCTGAGATGGGAGGAAAAGTCCCTTTTATGGCTAGAGATGCCAGAATATAATACTCTGTTCATTCTTCCACTCATTTCATAGACCTCTACCGTATGCCTGTCATGCACTAAGAATTAAGTTGAGCACTGGGAATTCTAAAATGAACAAACGAGAAATTCTCCATCTTCAAAGACAGCAGTCTGGTAGAGAAGGCAGAATATAATCAAATTATATCAATATTGTGCTGCAAATGCTTTAATAAAGGTATGTGAAAAGAACAGTAATTGATACAAAGGAAAGAGAGAACAACTTCATCTAGCAGAAAGGGGACAATTAGGGAAAGAGGAGGAGGAGATGCAGAGCTTGGTCTTGAAAGATGAAAAGGGATGACAATTCAGAAGAACAAAGGAGATTTCAGGTAGAAGGAAAAGCATGTTTCAGGTAGAGAACCATTGTATGTAAAGGGGACTGTAAGTAGTTTCTAAGGGGCAGCAGTGACAAGATGGAATAGGAAGGGATGCGTCAGTTCATGGAGCAGCCAACCTTAACTGTGTGTGTGTGTGTGTGTGCGTGTGTGTGTGTGTGTGTGTGTGTGTATGTATCAGCTCTATCTATCTATCTATCTAGTGTGTGTATGATATAATTTAATGCTCATAAACCCGAGGTAGTAATTTTCATTATCTGAAATTTACAGGTGAGAAAGCTGAGACACATCTGGCTATCCAAGGCCACACAGCTGGGAATTAACAGCAACTGAGTACAAATGTATGAGTCTAATCCTAGAGGCATGTCTCTTCATCATTACATGAGAGTTTGGACTTCACCCTTAGGACGTGGGGAAGAGTTTCAAAGAGAGGAGTGTTATGGTAAGAGTAGGTTTTACGTAGATCCCCAAATCACAGTGTGGAGAATGGACCACAGGCAGAAAAACACTTAGGATACCAATGTTAACCATCAAGGCAGTATAACGAAGACCTAAACTACTGCAGCACAGTAAAGTGATTTACCCAAAGCAACATAACCAGCTAAATCAGGACAAGAAAGCGGGGTCTGGACTCAGCTCACCATCCCGCATCATTCGTGATCTTGTTAAATATGGAATTAAGAGAAAAGACCCTCTATTCTAATCTGCAGGTGGGGGGTCCTGAGTCACAGAACCTAGAGTTGAGAGAAACTTAGGTTGATTCTGTACATCTGTCTTCTCCAATCAGGAATTCCTTATAGAACATCACTGTCAGAGGATGGTCCATCGTGTGCCTGAATTCATTTCCACAAAATGTCTTTCGAACGATTAACAACATTTACTCAGTAAACATTTATTGAGCATCTGTTGTGGTTAAGGCTGTAGATAGAATGAACGAAACCCAACAGGATCCTTCAGGAGCTTACAATGTAATACTAAAAGTTGTTTTCCTCTAATATCTACTTATTGTCACTAATTTTATTCCCTAGAATTATACATAATAAGCTTATTCTCTTATGCATGGTAGCATTTCAAATACTGAAAGATTTGAAAGCTCTCGAGTGTTTCTTTTTCTCTTTTCCAAGCTAAACACTCAGTTTCTTCAACAGTTTTTCATATAAGGCAGTCAGAGTCCAAGATTGACATAGAAATCAAATCAGTTATAATTAGAAAGATAGCAGATGTTGGTGGCTTTGAGGTATCTGATCACTAGGATCATGCAGGGAGCTGTATTAGAACTCAAATTAGAGTAAATTTAAAATAAAAATGCCTTAATATATTTGCACCTATACTCAAGATCAAAATGAAGTTATTAAATGAATCTTAATAATCAGAGGCTTCTGGTTTAAAATAGTATTAGAAAAGTAGTTGGAGAAAACCTCTGTCAATCTTCCAATAAAGATAGAAAATCCCAAAACTCATAAAAACACACCGATAACCAGTGTCAAGATAGTGACAAATTATTCAAGAATTGCTCATTAACTACAAGAATTGAACTGTTTAAAATGTAATCAATGTTCCAACCGTATCATTCCCATCTGATCTTTAAGAGGATGCTTCTTCAGCCCTTCCCAGTTATCTCCACTCTGATTCCAAAAAATAAAATCTGTTTCAACTTGAAAACTGGGCAAACATTCTTCTCCTAATGGGGTCCACTTTTGAAAGAAAAGTAGAGCCCAGAGTGTCCTTCCTAACTTTCCATATTAGAATTCTTTTTATAACCACTCCAAATCATAATTACCAGAATTAAAAAGACAAACAAAATTGGAATCAGGAAGAAAGACAAAATGTTAACGGTAGTGCAATGAATCCAAGGAGGTATGATTTTCAAAAGTAAAATTGTAAAATTGCCAGAGATGAGGGAGGGGGAAACATGCAGTCCTGTAGCAGTGAATCCTGGGGACTGTGGTTCATATACACTTCATCTGGGATCATGGAGAGGAAGGCAAAGAGGAAAGAACCTGTCTCAGTAGCCCTAAACAGATGCGCGGGAAACACAAGAATTGTACTAAGGACTCTGTGCATCAACCTGCCATCCACTGCAGATCTGTTAAAGGACTTGACCAGCATGTCAGTGGACAGAAACTGGGGTCAAGGGCAATCCACATATCACATTTGTTGGCAAACACTAGATCTGAATAGAGATCTCTTCTGTTAAAGGCTGAGTAAATGGAAAACAACAATATCAACATGGGGACTGTAAAAAAAAGTACTACAGAGACAGAGAAAAGGAATTACATATTCAGAAGACTTCTGAAAATTATCTATTGCAGGAACTCTAGAGGAAATAATTTTGGAAATCTATTTGGCATCCTCAGTGTATGCAGGAAGGTATGATCTTCATGAAACCAGAACCAAAAGCCACAAGAAAGAAGGACAGAAGTAAACTAAAAATGTTAAAATTAAAGCCTACTTTGGAAGTGGTAAAGAACAAAATAAACCCTGAGGATAATGGGATTTGTGATGAAGAGGACAAATTTGAAAAATTTCCAGAGGGAGAAAAAGGGCAAAGACCCATCAAAATAATTAGAAGGTGATAAAAATGGAGGACAGTAAAGAAAATCCGCTGTAAGAATTATAGGATTGTCTGAGGAGCAAATGAGAACTGAAACAGAAGTAATAACTTAAGATATAATTGAGGAAAACTTTCCTAAGAGAAAAACAAAGAGCAAAATGACAACGAATTTAAGCGTACAGATAGCAAAAGCTTGCTGCATTTTAGGTAAAATCAGTTAACAATAGACATACATCTATGAAGAACCTGGAAAGAATGTTAGTTTATACTGTTTTACTAATAAATTGTGGTAAAATACTATGGTGTTTGTCTGTGTATGTGTGTGTGGTGTGTGTGTGTCTGTGTGTGATTCCCTTCCAGTAAGATATTTAATACATAAGAATATATATATGAAATATAGATATAAGTATGAAATATACATACATTTATATGTAGCACATATGTACACATAATATGCATATTCTTTTGTAGCTTTCTTTTTTCAATTAACAATGTGTCACAAACATTTTCTATTGCCCTTAAGGATTCTAAAATATTTTTATAGTAGTCCATCACATCATGAGTTATTTAACTAATGCTTTTAAGTCATTCTAATTTTTCATGACTATAAATATAACTGTATTATAAACTTTACCATAAACAACCACATTTCTCTTTATCCTATGAGGTAAATTTGTCAAACTTAAACTGTTAGATTAAACAATATAGATAATAATTTTAAGTTATAAATTTAAAAATCCTAGGTATTCCCTGACCAAACAGAAGACTTCAGTTTCCTTTGAGATGATCACCTGCAAGTTAGCCTAAGACTTCTCTTCAATACTTCAACCAGAAGACAGCAAGGAAAAGCCCAAAGTCTTCTCAGAATAAAACGTTGCAACTCAAGATATTTATGCTGAGCTAAGCTGTCTTAATGAGTAAAGGCAAAAGGAAGATGTGTAAAGGCTCAAATAATATGCCACTTGTGTACCCTTATTTTAAAAAATCCTTGATAAAGAAGATGTGGTGTGTATATATATATATATATATATATATACACACAAATATATATATACAACAGAATATTACTTAGCCATAAAAAAGAATGAAATCATGCCATTTGCAGCAACATGGATGGACCTAGAGATGATCATACTAAATGAAGTAAGTAGGACAGAAAAAGACAAATGCCATATGATATCACTTATATGGGGAATCTAAAATATGATACAAATGAATTTACTTACAAAACAGAAATAGACTCACAGACATAGAAAGCAAACTTATGGTTACCAAAGGGAAAAGGGGTGGGAAGAGATAAATTAGGAGTTTGGGATTAATAGATACACACTACTATATATAAAATAGATAAACAATAAGGACCTATTGTATAGCATAGGGAACTATATTCAATATCTTGTAATAATTTATAATGTTTAAAAATGTATAGTTTGATAAAAAATTTTTTAATTAAAAAAAGAATGATTACAAATGCAGTCATGTAATCTTAGCTTTTATATGCACAGCTAATAATTTTCTTATAATAGATTCTACAAAAGTTAGTTGTCTTCATGAGTCATGTGAAGACATGACTTTTTGCTCTACCTTTAAAAAAATTAAATGAGATTAAATAATACATTATGTATTTATAAACCTTTTTAATGACATGGAAAAATATGACACAAAGTCAAATGATAAAAAGAAAAAAAGGAAACAATTTAGATTTGTAGAGAGGATGATCTGCCTATGTAAAGAAAAACCAAAATCAATGTTTAAAAGACTAGAAGACCAAAATCTTAAAATAGGTTGCCTGTGATCAGTAGAATTTGAATATTTTTCCCTTTCCTTATACTTTTTTTGAACTTCCAGAACTTATATACGAAGCATCACGTTTTATAATCACAAGAGGAATATATAATTCAGAATGTTTTGATGAAATACCTTTAACTGAGCAAAGTGAAGTGAGATTTAAAATTTTTTAATTTTTGTAAACTACTTATAAACCCATCACCAAAATATGCTATTTTATGTTGTGTTCTCTTTCAACCAATCTATCTATAAGTGGTTTTTATACCTGTAATATAGCTATATACAATTTTAAATTCCCTATTTTCTACTCAGTTTTATTTCATAAACACATATGCATATTTCTACTTGGAGAGATATCACACTTGGTATGCTATGATGGTAAAACATTCCATCACATGTATACACTATGATTTATAAAAACAGTCTCCTATTGTGGGGCATTTAGGTGTTGGCAGTTTGTCATGATGACAAATGCCACAACTTTGTACTCAGAGCTCTTTTCTTCCTTTTATAATTTTTTGGGATATGCTCCAGAACTGTAATTTTTGTGCATAAGGGAATGCATGAACATTGTTATGGTTTTTGGTATGTGTTGCCAGATCACCCTCCAACAGATGAACCAAAGGAAAAGCCCACTGGGCTTCTTGAACATGAAACTAGAAGAGGCATTGGCAATCAGCTGAATGGTGCAATTCTAATTTTACAGGAAGAAATAGGAACTGAGAGTAGTCACTGGCTCCAGGACCCAAAGCACGTTTCATACAGAACAAAGATCAAACTTAGACCCCTTGACTACAGAGCTCCTCTCACATCACTGTGCCAACGTATTCTCTCCCTCCTTTCTCAATCCTTTTCCTGGAGGTGAAGGAAGAAAACTGTGTCGATTTTAGTTTAAGGCAGCAGAGGAAGCAAGAATTTGCTTCAGATCAAGTCCTTGCTCTGCCACTTGTAACTCTCACCATGCTGCTTAATTTTTCTGGCCCTCAGTTTTCTCATCTGTAATACAGAGATCCTAATACTATGCCCATTTTACAGGTTGTTGCAAGGATTAGAGATAATGTTGTGGAGCCATCACTAGCTCATATGGCACTTTGTGAGGGTTAGAAAAAATCAGTCCCCTGAAAAGGTGTGCAAAAGCTAGAACGCACCATTTCTTGAGCAGACAGAACCTTTGTGCCAGTTAGAAAAGGTGTTCCTTCCCCAGGGGAAGCAGAGCCTAACGGCGTGGGGAGCATAACACAGGATGATGTCACCTCTCATTCATCCCTTCATTCTGGAGCCTTCACGCTGAACCACACAGTGAGGCCCAATCCGTGGGGCATCATTCGTATTCTCATTCCCATTATTATTTGGGAGAGAGGACAATTTCTTTAGGACACTCACCCCATCCATCTTAACCCCACAACAGTGAAGGCAGAGAATACTTCCTGGCCAGCAAGAGTTAACAGGGGGCTAAATTCCACTGCTCTGAAGGCCATCAAGGCCAAATGTGAGCGCTGACCTTCATTCATTCAAGCTTTGTACTTCTGCTAAGGGGCTGCAGTTTGCCTGATGCATCTGCTCTTCCTAATTTGGCCTGTTTGGGTAACAGAGCTCCCAGTGATCATCTAAACCTCATTTGATGCACCTGTGAACAATTCATTATATTAATATAACAGCAGGGGAGGAGCAGAGACACTAATAAATAGACTTTAGCTGCCAGGACTCCTTGTTGCAGCCGTGGAGGCCCTTTGCTCCTCTCTCCTTACACTCTCCGGCCCCCCGCGGCACTGGGAAGGTCCTGCAGACCACACAGGATGTGTCAGTTCCCACAGCTGGCCAGAGTTAAGCACATCAGTGAACTGTCTCTTGTCAAGATCTGTAGAATTTCCACCTTATCCGATTCGAAAAATTTGTTCTCAGGTAGAAATGGAGCACAAGTGTTGCTAACTAAGGTCGCTTTGTTCAGGATCTGGGCACTCTCCTCATGGCTGAATCTCCATTTATCTCAGCGGATCTGTACCACAGCGGCACACAGAGCGATTGGTCAATGTCTTCGTTTGGTGACTCTCAGCACTTCTGTGCTGGCCTAATGCTGGAGAGAATTTTCCCTTTTCCATCCCTGGAGGAGATACCCACATACGTTTTGTAATGCTCTAGTTTACTGCTTCTTCCAAAACATGGGTTGTTTTTCTTTTTTTCCCCACAAACATAACCCACTCAACTTCAAAAGAAAACATGTAGATTCTGGAAACCAAAATCAATCTACAGATGTTTCAACATGGTGTATATCACGCCCCTCCCCCATCTTCCCCCAGTATGTGACCACTGACTTCCTCTCCAGCCCTGTCTCTCCCCACTTCGTGTCGCGTGCTTCATGCTCTAGTAGGAAAAGGAAACTGTTGACAGTTCCTCGCGGATGTCACACTGTTCCCTGCCCCTGTGTGTTTGCCCAAGCTGTGTCCTCTGCCACAAATGCCCCCCACTGTTCAGTGTGCCTTGTTACCTCTTACTCATCCTTCACATTTTGCTCAAGGCTGGATTAATTATCCCTCATCTGTGCTCCCTGCGCACACCTCTATCATTACATCAATTCTCTCCTATTATAACTACCTGTTATGTTTCTATCTCCCCCTTTCCCCTCCCCCGGGAGTGTGAGCTCCAGAAATGTAGGGGTTGCTCTTACTATATGTACATCCTCACTGGATGAATAAAACCATGAACAGCTTTTTGCTGGGGGGAGATGAGGGTAGAGGAGAAAGAAATACACAAAGATGGTGAGACATGGAACTGAGTGGTGTAGGTGAGAACACTGGCCCGAGGCCAGACCTCCCCGCCTATCACTGGCTGTGTGAGCTTAGACAAGTCAGTTCACCTCTCTAGGCTTTTGGTTTTTATTCCATAAAGAATGTTGGGTGATCTCTGGAGCTCAAGGGATTCTGGTGGGGTGAGGGCTGCCCACAAAGCAGGTGGGTAAAACAGATGGAACTCTAGTATTTTCTTTCCTCAGATTCAGCTTAATTTGAAGAATGAGCTCTATGTCTGTAACTGTTGGCCTGAGAAAGCAGTTAACGACTACCGAAAACTCCCAAATGCTTGACATACACTAACTCATTTCCTCTTACAATAACCCTATAAGAGGGAAATACTGTTCCCGTTTTTTAAATGAGGAACTGAAGCACAGAGAAGTCAAATAAAATGCAAATGGACACACAGCTCAACAGTGATGGAGCTAAGATCTGAACTCAGAGTAAGGGGCCTTTCAGGACTAATACTTGGTGGTTTTAATATTGAGCTGAGGATGTAGATAAAAAATACACCTATGTACATAATGTAGTACTTGCAGAGCACTAAGCCAGCGATGCAAACCTGATGACTGAATGGCAGAGTCCAGAGAAAGCAGTAATCAGTCTGGCTTGGCATATTCAACAAGGGCGCTTGGTGGTGGTGAAACTTTGCAGAACCCCCAAACGAGAGCAGGATCCAGATAAGTGGACAAATGCAGGAGAAACATTAGATCTAGGAGAAAGGGAATATAATCTAATATAAAATATAAAATGAATATGTTTACCAAACCCAAAGGTAGCAAGGGCTTCATAGTCTATCTTTAAAAGGCATCCATTCCCTCTTGTCACTGCATATGCAGGCCCTAGTCAGGGTCCGAGTACCAGCTGTACCACTTACCAACTGCGCTACCCTGGACAGGTCCCTTGGCTATGAGGCACCTCAGTCTTCCCATCTTTAGAACAGGGTTAATGACAGTGGATTGTATGTGACAGGATGTGTAGTTTATAATAAAATGCAAAGGCACCAAGGTTATTACTATGCTTGGGCATATTTTAACTATTTTCAATATCCTCATTATAAAAATTGTGTACATATAATTCTTGAAATAGCAATATAATACGGATTTCTATTTTGGAGGTCTTAGATTTTTATTATCATGTAATACATTCTAGCTGCACATTTTTGCCTCAAGGGAGGTATAGAAAAGAAATATAATGCTCCAAATTTATTCTAAGAGGCAAGAGGGAAGATCTCTAGGATGAGTGTCCTTTTTACTTTCCTGCTGTTCCAAACTTTTGGTGGCCTGGAGTAGCAGAGTTTTCTAACAGCCATTGCAAAGTAAATACCTCAGTGACAAAGAGCTACCCTTCTTTGAATTTCCCACAACACTTAGCTCAGCACCAAGATTCAGTGGGATTTTATTGGATTCTATTCTATTCTATTCTATTGTTTCTAATCTCTTCTATTTATTCATTCATTCATGAAACATCTATTGAGAAACTATTTTGTGCCAGGCACTCTATTAGGTGTGTTGATACAACATAAATAAGACATAGCACTTGTCTGCAAAGAACCGATAATTTTGAGTCAGATACAGACATATAAACAACAAATATTTGCTACATCTCTACATTGGAGAGCTCCTTATGTAGAACACAGGCTACATGCTAGCTGTAAAGAAAGCCTGGTATACAAGACTGAAAGAAAACCCAAGAAGTCCAGTTATCCTGATCTTGAATTTTTCTTAGTTCCTCAATAAGTGAATAAATACTAGCTAACATTTCATGAGTACTTACTAATAAACACTAAACTAAATATTTTAATGGACTATCCAATGAAGCCTAGCAACACTATAAATATGGGTTTTATCATTATCCCCATTTTAAAGATGAGGAAACTGAGGCTTAGAGAAGTTAAGCAACTTGCCATGCTCTCTTTCACCTATGAACCCTTTTTTATGTGCTGTACCCTCTGTTTGGAAAATGCCATCTCCCTTTTTTTCACTGGTCCCCCCTCACTCACACCCCCCAAAAGGCTAGATAACTCCTAACTCCCACCTATGCTTTCAATTTTGCTTTGAATATCACTTTCTCAAAATAGCTGTCTTTGATCTCTTACACCACTATTTCTCACAGCACGTGTACTCTGCAATCTTGGCTTACCATCATGTACCAGAATTGCTTGTAGAATCTTCCTCTCCTCCACCAGACATGATCTCCATGAAGGTCATTCTGCCTTGGGTTTGTTTCTTTCCTTAGTATTTTCCAAGAGTCCAGCAAAGGGCTTGGCACATAGAAGGTTTCAAAAAATATTTCTCAAATGAAAGAAGGGGGGAAAAGGTATTCGAAAGATTTCAAGTAGCCATCAAATTCAAAAGATCTCCAAGTACTTAATAAGAAATTCTTCCTGGGGTCTTATCATACTGTTTCCACAGATGGCAAAAGGACAGTAGATTGGTGAATTGCACCAGTTTTCTTAGGTAAGTTGACATTTGTTGTACTGCAGGGAATTTCTCTTAGCACAATATTTCCTGGGAGGAGCAGGTAAATATTGAGACAAGATACACATCAAGTTTTTTTTTCCTGTGAACCACTGTACAATAATCAATTCCAGAGATAACAAAGGCATTTGTTAACAGCTCCTTCTCCTTTTTCAGAGCTCAGTTCTCAGTCTGGCAACGTTACAAAGCTCAGGAAAAGAAGTGTTGTTAGCAGATGCCATCCACTTGTCAGAGGAAAAATCCAAAAGGCACTCTGTAATACCTCAGCTTTTTTACATACAGATAGGCTTTCTGTCCCCTAGTTCATCAAAATTCCTGACGGAGTGGCTGTAGAAATGGAAAGTGAGGGTTTTACAGCAGATTAAATAAGAAAAAAACTCAGTCCAGCAGAAAAATCTCCTTGCACAGTCCTCTGGTTTTCAAGTTATATTTTCACAAACAAGAGTTCATGGCTAGGGACATATGTTTCCCTCTATTAGAGTATTTTGCACATTGAACCTGTTATTATTATTATTAATATTTTTTGGTCACCTGTGCTAGATTTTGAGGGCAAAACTTTGTTTCTTTTACCTTTGTACCTTTGCCTACCTGGGTAGCACATTGAAGGCCCCTGGTGTATATTCTCTGAGCAAATGAATGAATGACATGAATGAACATTCAGTGTGAGTGAAGCCAGTGCAGCCCCTACTTGGAAGAGCTAACATAATTCATTCTTGGATGGATTTCTGTAGAATTTCTATTAAGTACTTTTGGAATTTGCCTATGCAAACAGATTAATAGAGCTAAAAACTCTTTTCAAAAGATAGGATCAAAATTGGGGATAGATTTTTCTTTTCATTCTTTCTGAAGAGAAGATGCTTTTCATTTTGGGCTTAAACTGTGGCCTGATGAAGTCCAGTTGCCTCTGCATCCCACTGGACACACCAGCAGGAGCCTAATACGTGTGTAGGCGGGACAGATGAATGAGTGAATGGATGGACCTTCCTGTTGTCTTGGCTTCCCTTAGTCAGTGTCTGAGAGAGCAGAGAAAAAACTGAATGAAAAGACCAGGTTGAAGCAAGCACGCAGCACACATCATACCTTTGGCAGAAGTGTCTTCTCCTGATTCGACTGCCAGAGGACAGAGCTTCGTTGAGTCTCAATGTTTTATATCCCAGCTGTCATCACCACACTCTAAGTTCTGTTCTAGGAAGAAACACTGTCAAGGCCTTACCTAAATGTTCTCTTTATCTCTAGTGAGCCATGAGGATGTAAGACCCTGGTCAAGGACCAAGCCCAGCCATTTGTTCCTGGCCCCCTGACACACTGATTGCATTCCCAACCTTCAGAGCAAGTGTCAGGAGAATCTGATGGTCCAGTCACCTCCAATCCATGAATTGTGGCTACATTAAGCCTGAAAGGATATCCCAACCCTCCCTTATCTGTTCAAACCATTCAACTATCTTACAGAGAGAGCAGAATGGAGTTTGCAATTTCTGTGGGTACATCAAAGAAATAGGATTCATTTTTTCCATGTCTACTGACTGGGGTCTTTCTTCTTCAGCTTCTTCCAGTCTCCCAATTTCCTATATGCTTGATTCCCTGCCCCCTTTTTTGTGAGAGTTAGGGAATTTTGGAGAGAGAGAAAAAAAGAAATATATATATATATATATATATATATATATATATATATATATATATACACACACACACACACACACACACACATTCAAATTATGGTTCTGCCATTAGGCGTGAGACTGTGGGAAAAAAAGATAAGCCCTCTGAGTCTACCTGGTCATCCATAACATGGGGATAATAATACTTAGGTATCAGAGCTCCAGGGAGGATCATATTACATAATGTAGTCACTGCTGAGCCTGAATGTTGATGCATTAGTTTTCAATTTCTGCATAACGAATTACCGCACATTTACCAGCTTAAAACAACACCCATTTATTCTCTCAGAGTTCTGTAGGTGAGATGTCTGGGCAGGTTTGGCTGAGTTCTCTGCTTAGGGTCTCACAAGGCCAAAGCCAGTGTGTTGGCTAGACTGGGCTCTTATCTGGAGGCTCTGGGGAGGAATCAGCTTCCAGGCCCATTCAGGTTGTTGGCAAACTTCAGTTCCCTGTGGTTGTAGGACTGAGGTCCCTGTCTCCTGTTGGCTGTTGGTAGGCACTGCTCTCAGCCCCTAAGGCTTCCTGCGTTCCTTCTCACACAACCCTCTCCGCCTTCTAGTCAGCAATGTGGTGCATTGACTTCTGATTTTTGAAACCTCTCCAACTTCTTCTTTTGCCACAAACCAGAGAAAATGCTGCTTTTAAAGAGCATGTGTGATTACATTAGACTCACTAGGTAATCTCCCTTTTGCCATGTAATCATGAGAATTACATATCATAGTATTCACAAGTTCCAACCACACTCAAAAAGGAGGAAATTACACAAGGGCAAGGCCACTGAAATCCATTCTTAGAATTCTGACTACCACAGTGTATCAGAATCACCTTGGAGCTTTTTAAAAAAAACACTGATTTTTCTCTACCATAGGCCCTCTCAGGCAGAATGTCTAAAAGTGGGTACTGGGAATTTGTATATTTAAAACTTTCTTCATATAATCTGAACATAACCAGTCTATGAATGTAATGTGAAAACCATTAAGTTAATGTATTCAAAGAGCCTTGTACAGTGCCTGCAATATAACATGAACTGAACACGTGTTATTTTCTGTTCCTCTTACCTCTACTATCTTGCTACTAAAAGTGTGGTCCATGGGCCAGTATCATCATCACTTAGAAGCATCTTAGAAATAAAGAAGCACAGGTATCACCTCATAGACTCAGAATCTGTATTGTAAAAAGATCTCCAGGTCATTTGTAACACTGCCTTAGGAAGGTCTCCTAAAATGGACTCATATTATAAACCCCAAAATGCTATTTGAACTTACTGCTTATTTCCAAGTCGATGTGTATATACAAATATTTCAATTCTATTAGAATCAATTCAACTGAATCCCAGACCATTTTCCCACACTTTATTGTATACCCAGCACAATGATAGATGGTATATGAAAAAAAAAAGAATTGTAAGTCATAATCATGGTTTACTAATGCTCACACTGTTATTAGATGCATAAAATACAGAACAATTTGAGGCAGCAAGTTTGATAGAACGTTTCAAGAACTGTAAGAGCATTTTATTTCAGAGTAGACAGGGAGAAGACCTTGAGCTGGTTCTTGAAGGATAGAGGTAGACATTCTTTAAAAACTAGTTCAAATGTTACTTCATCATTCATTCATTCATTCATTCATTCAACAAGTATTTGTTGAGCTCCCATAAGGTACTGGACACTCGGAATTGACACTGTTCCTGAACTCCAGGAGCTCCCTGGTTCTATATTTTGGTCTCATGCATTTATTGTATCATTCAGCACATTGCACTGTATGTCCTTGTTGAGTATGTCAGGTTCCTGTGAAAGATCTTGCACTTAACAGAGATCAACCTACATTTTTTTTGGTATCTGTTTCAGCACAACAGTGCTTGGCATATGGGAAGAGCTCAAGGAGCGAGTTAATGAATGAATAGATGAATGACGACAAGAAAGAGAAAGGGCATTTCTGCGGGGAACATGCATGGATAAAGGTGTGGAGGGAAGAATGACCACAGCATCTTCCAGAGAGAATTCCAACCTGATCTGATATGAGAGTTCATCCTGGAACAGTTGATGGAGTAAGGTTCATTGGAGCTAGAGTATAGAAAAATTGGAATTTTAGGATGAAAACTGTACTTTCCAATTAAATTCAACAGATATGTGTTAAGCTGATGAACAACAGGGAGCTACTATAGGACCTTGGGGGAAACTAAGGAGGTTGGCATATGGTTTGGAATTGCATTGATCAAGTGGTCCTAAATAAAAAAGATTAATATGGCAGAGATGGAGGCAGAAAGGCAACGTACAGGTGTGTGCACATACATGTGTGTGTTTAATGTGTGTATTTGGGGGTTGTAAGGAGAGAGGTATCATAGCCATCCAAGCAAAAAAGCATGAGCAGATGCTCAATATGGAAACATTCCCATTTCAAACAAGCCAGAACATGTAAAAATAGACTGATAGGCCAACTCTGTCCCAACACAGCTCTGAGAAAACATCCTTGGAATGCTGATATACAGTTCACTCACTCATGTATTCATTCTTGCATTCATTCAACAAATATTAACTCAGTGCTGGGCACTGTGCTAAGGTCCGGGATTACAGAGATGAATAAAATAAAAAACCCTCCAAATTAAAGCTATTCACTCTGTTAGAGGATTAATCACATTAGTGATAAGATGAAATTGCTCAAAAGCAATTGAAGATGAAAAACTCCTTCTGCAAGTTCTTTAAGCTTTCATTCAAAGTCTGATATTTTCTGGCTCAGCAACTGTGGTTAAGTGGAAGGCAGACAGATAAACCTGGTGCTGAATCCATCTCTTACTAGTTACCTGAGTTTATGTCGGTTTCTTCATTTGTAAATGGGCATGATTCCTACATTATAGGATTGTTGGGAAATTTAAGGAAATGATCAACATATGTGAAGTGCCTAGGTAAGTGCATGGCACATTTCTGGGTGCGTGGCACATTGAGAGGCTGAACCTAGAAACTGCGAATCCAGGCTACATTACTGTCTGGCTTCGAGTCACATTTAGCCAGGGGGGCACCAACAGAATCAGAGGGGAAAAGGAGAAAGAAGTTGGGTATGTTTTCCCCATTTCTTTCCTACTCCCTCCTCCTTCATCCCTGTGCCCCTGGCAGAAGACACATCCCTCTGAGATGCTAGGTCTCACCAACAGCCCCAGCTCTACTCTGGAGCTTGCACTAGGCTCCTCTCCTTGCTCCTTCAAAGCAGTGGTAATGCTTCCTGCGTTGTTTACCCCTGCGTGGGTGCGTCACCATCCATTATTGGCTTCTTTAACACTGTTCATACCTCTGTAAGTCCCTTTGTTGGTCTCATTATTTGAACCATCTAGGTCGAATTATAATTCCTATCAGTATCTTGACTGTTACAAGGATATTAAATTTTACCAGTAAGGCCACAACTTCTCCAAGTGTCTTCCATGAGTTCTTCTGAGGAAAAGAGGTTTCTATGGTCAAATAAGTTTGGGAAATGCTGTATATTTGATCTCCCTCTTTGAGAGTCACAATATATATTAACATATTAAAGGTTCAGAGAAGTCTGAAATGAAGAAATGTGTTTAATTTTGTTTTTCTATACTCATTTGACCATGAAACTATTATTTCATGTAACACCTATTAACATCCCACACTTGAGGAAATGCTGAACCAGGCTAAACTAATAAGATAATTTGTCACATTTATAGCGGTTTGAGGGCAAAAGAACATTGCATTTGGAATTAAGATTTGCTCCTTCTTGTCCTGAATCTGCATCTAACTCATGGAAGACCTTGGGCAGACATCTCACCCTACCGGAACTCAGTCTCCATAGAGAGGCTGGAGAAACGAATCTGTTTTTTCCCTCCTACAAATCTGACTCCAATGCACACTCAATATTTTCATCAACATGAGCAATCTTGGCAGTTGGGGTAGATGTATCTCAGGCATGTTTTGCTTTGTTTCTTTTGCAACTGCAGCTTTTCACCCCCAGAGTTTTACTTCTTCACAGTTTTCCTATCAGTCAAGACTCCATAATTTCAAACGCACTTGTATCGAACTACACAGAAATGTTTATAAAGCAGCATTCCACCATTTTTAATCTTCTTTCCACTCTAGCACACTACAATTTCTGCAGTAGTAAGGTGATGGTACTGAAGGTATCTCCAGACCTAAGGTCTTATGATAAGCTGAATGTGCTACTTTTCATTTAGTTATTTATGTATCATGGAGGGGAGAACCCCCAAAGAGTCTTGTAATGTAGTGGGTCATTCTCAGAAGGTCTAATCCAGAAAAGCAAAGCCTGAACACATTTAAACTCTTGATGAGACCCTAGTGATGCACAAGAGTCAAGGCATCAAATAGCGTCTTAAACCCTAGAAAAACCAGCAAGAAAGAGCTCTGTCTACAGCCACCAGAGCAACCCCACAGACATTTCACTCTGCTTGGCTGATATTATTCCATCCATAAAGCACAGTCCAGATATTTCTCTCCACAAGGCAAATTGTAGCTCACAGGAAATGGAATGGAATACAGATTTCAGTTCTCAGAGTTTTAGATAAAAATGTAAATGAGGAGCAAGAGAATAATTAAACAAATCATTCACAGGAATTTTTATGGCCTACTTAAAACCCATCAGCAGAATTCAAGACACAGCAAGACACTCTGAGTCCTCAAAATAATTGATCTGAGACAAGGCAAACACTCATCTAATCACCATACTAGAGCTGAACCAAAGGAGCAGAGAGTTTCCGACTTTCTCATACTTTTACTTTTCTTTCCCCGCCCCCTAGATATTTGAGGAGAAGGTGATGCATCAAATTCCAAAGAAAGGTCAGCAAGATAGTCTCCTATTAACAGGTGATATGATCCATCACCCAACTTCAAAGCTACCTGAGACGGTGATGGCTAAAATTACGTGTAAAGCAAAGCCATCCTTTCCAAATGGGGACAAGGAGAGGAAGGCACTCTGTGAAATGACTATTTTCTGTGTAGTTAAAAAATAAAAGTGTTCTCTCCAAAGATGAAGTTAAAATGTCCTTAATGCACAAATCAAAATGTCGAATGCACTTCATAATTATTGACTAATGTTTAGAATTAGAATTGTGACGCACATATCTGGTCGTCTCTCAAATCGTCACATATCTGTATTATACACCACCTGGGACAGAGCTAAAAGCCATTTGAGATGGGCTCCATGTAAATGTAGATGTTTGTCAAGGTGGATGTATGCGAAATGTAACTATGGCTGGAAAGGGCCTAGAGTGTAGGCTGGGGAAATAGAGTTATGCAAAAGAAAAAATCTGGAATTGCCGAGAGAAAGAAAGGATGCTAGCCGTTAAAACCAGAGGAAGCAGGAGATTAGGGCACATACTGTTTCCTTTCTACAAGTGAGACAGTGAAGCCGAGAGAGGCATGCCATCGAAGTCCCCTGGTAAGTAGCAGAGCCAGGATGACAACTAAAAATGGACTCCTAGGCTGGTTCTCTTCCCTGCACATTCTGTTGGCCCCCAGCCAGGTTCTGGCCCATGTAGCTTTAGGACAGTTCAGCTGTAAGGAAAACGGTATTTGCCTCTTAACTTTTAAGACCCATGGAGGGTCATTCTGTGGAAGAGAGGTAAAACTGTTACCAGCTTGATTTAATGAGGGACATATTTTTACTTAGACACAATACTCTCCTCTTAACATTTTGCTTAGCATGTTCCTACCCTTATATTTATGGTGCACAAAAGAACTGGATTCTGTAGCAAAACATACAGGAAGATCCTTCTTCCTTTCCCTTATGACTCTGGGTTTAAGAACACAGTCTTCTATCTAATGCACAGAGCAGGGAGGGTTTGCTTTATTTCTCTATGTAGCACTGAAGTCCTTGACCTCTCTGGGGAGTTCATCATGCTCTCCTCTGTGCTATTTCTGGACTCTGTACAGGACTTAGGTTAGAAGTTACCACCCAGATTGCACTTATAGTGGAGGCAAAGTGGTCAAGAACTTGCGTTCGGACAGATCTGGGATCAAATCCCAATTTACTAAAAGTGACTGGACAAGTTAAACTCTTTGTGCCATAGTTTCCTCATTTAAAACAATGGGGCAATAGCTCCCGCAAAGAGTGTGTGATAGATTCTCTTGGTGCCTGAGCTGGGCACCATCCCCCACCTGCCCTGAATGTTGGCTGGGCACATCCTGAATTGATCATTTGCATAAGAATCCTCTTCTTAAGCTTCTGATTCTAGGGAATCAACTAAAGACAGAGTTGTGAAGATTAAATGATAAATCATTTTGTACATTGCCCAGCATGGGTAAAGTATTCCCAAATAGTAGCTATTATCATATTATTAGCCACATATGTGGAACCTTTAACACAATTCCTGGCACTTTGAGGTGCTCAATAAATTATACAAAGTGAAGCTATGTGAAATCACGTCTTGCCATCTATGCATCCAATCTGAGTACATTGAATATCCATGGAGGTATCTCTACCATCTCCAAGTAACACTTCCACCTCTATCCATTTCTATATATTTTCCTTTAACCACAACAGCCAAAAAAATCTGTTGTTTTCCTAAAGACAAGATGCTTATCGCGGAGAGAGAAAAAATACAGTTTCTATTCTTAAGAAGTATAAATGTGTTCTCAGATTTACTATCAACATAAAATAAAAGAACAATGCATATCATTAGATTTCAGGAAGTATTTAGGGATAAACCATTAAACCATTATAGTTTTGTAAGTAACCACATTAATGGGATATTGATCTATTTAAAGTACTTACTTGCTTTTTCTCCTCTTTAAAATGCTGGAGTAATGATAATACTGAGTGTACGATCTGTGGAATTCAAATAGCTGAACTTGTGTTTTTAAAATTTATAATTGCCCTGTGAAGCAGATAGCAGGCTATTGTAAATACGTAATAAAATTAAACAAGATTCTGACACTTGAGGATTCAGATGTCATGACTCATGGGATACTTTTGCTACAAAAATTAGTGGTGCTTCTGGGTTGCTTCCATTTTCACAGCCATGAAAACAAGTCCATCTCCCCTCATTCAACTGCCCCCCCCATCTACGTCTGCTAAACAGACCAAACCTTATTTAATCCAAAAAGAGACAAAACACAATGAACAAGTTTTATGAATATGGGTTCACTTTTTTGCTTGCATTAGGAAGTATGAACTTAACATTTCGCATTGTTACAGACAGCATGATAAGCGCAGGTCAGAAGTGTTAGGGAGAAGAGGTTTGGCTTCATGGCTCTGTAGGAAAGTATTTAGCCAGAAAGATGAAATTCAACAGCTGGGCAAAAAAAGGGCGCTCTTCATCAAAAGAGGGGTACATTCCAACAAAATAATTTTCCTTCAGAAACTCTAGGGCTTCCCTGGTGGCGCAGTGGTTGAGAATCTGCCTGCCAATGCAGGGGACACGGGTTCGAGCCCTGGTCTGGGAAGATCCCACATGCCGCGGAGCGACTAGGTCCGTGAGCCACAATTACTGAGCCTGCGCGTCTGGAGCCTGTGCTCCACAACAAGAGAGGCCGCGATAATGAGAGGCCCACGGACCGTGATGAAGAGTGGCCCCCGCTTGCCGCAACTAGAGAAAGCCCAGGCACAGAAACGAAGACCCAACACAGCCATAAATAAATAAATAAATAAATAAATAAATAAATAAATAAATAAATAAATAAATAAAAATTTAAAAGGAGGTTGCACACAACCATTTAAAAAGAAACTCTAGTGTCTGAGGTAGATAAAAACACAGAGACTCTAGGGTATATTTGAGAATGTCAGGATGTGAAAATATCCTTAAATATGTATTATAATGACATTAGATGCCTGAAACCTGGAAATGTTGGGGTACTAAGAGGGGAGGTATTGGGTCTAGGAGAGCAGAGGTTGTGTGGTCTGTACTCAGTAGGGAAATGAGAGATAAGTAAGGAGTACATTGGCCTGGGCCCCCAACCTAGGAAGCAAACTGGCATCACAGGAAGGTACAGCCTACCTCTTTTTCCATGGAGAATGGCCAACGAATAGTAATTAGCATTCAGATTCATAGGCTTAATCTTTGGCTAAGGAAATCATGGCAGAGAGAGGAATGTCAAATAACTTGCTGGAGGTCACACATATTAAAAAAACGTTATTTTTGGCCCTCAAACTGAAATTTCTATGCACAGAGTGCCATGTGCTTTATGCACATGATCTGACAGCAGCCGTATGAGATGAGAAAATTGAGGCTCCGAGAAGCTAACTGAAGTACTCAAGATGCTACCAACCAGTCCCCAGTGGTGGAGCCCAGCTATGAGCCCAGGACGTTGGCCCAACTGTTGAATTTCTTCACGAACACAAACACCTTTCTCTCTTATACATAGGATATTTCTTTCTGGCTAAACACTTTCCTACAGAGCCTTGACTGCCTGCTAAGTTCTGGCCCTTAACTGCTAGGTAATACTGGCCAACATCATATTATAATCACCTATCTATTCACTCAGCTCCATTATAGACTGTGAGGTCCTTGAGGGGAGGAACTGTGTCTTGTTATCCCTGTATTCCCAGGACAAGCCACAGGGCTTGGCTCAACATTTCCCACAGTGCCTTTATCTACCTATAAAATTTCTCATTCTTTTGTGAAGATCTCCCTGACCTCCATCCAAAGCGATCACTCCTTCTACTAAACTTTGTTAATACATTTATTACAACAGAAAGAGGCCAAAGAGAACAATGAGCCAGGCTTCCTCTTGGATAAATATCAGTTTCTTCATCTATGAAATGGTGATCCTTCCTCCCATTGGCACCTGCTCATTTAATATGTATTGAGTGATTTCTGGGCGGTGTGCATATATGTGCATGGTCCTAAAGCAAAAGAGAGGAGTAGGACACAGTTCATGTTCTCACGGATTTTATAACTTAGTGTTGGAGACAGACATGGAAACAGATAAGTACAACATAGTGTAGAAAGTGCCATGTTGAAGACTACGTGTCAGGGGGGCCTAGAAGAAAACTGCTGGGCCCAGCCCTGGGGTTTTAGGGAGAATCTCTTCAACGTAATGGCTAAAAGCTCGGGCTCTGGATTCGAATCCCAGCTTGACCACTTAGCACTTGTGTGACCTCAGGCAATTTACTCAGTGCAGCGGTCACTTCCCATTTCCCTGTCTGTAAAATGGGAATAATATTAGCTCCAACCTCAGATGTTTGTTCTGAAGATGAAAATGGTAAATAACGTCAAAAATTTAGCTCCGTGCCTGACACATAGTAAAAGTCTGACAAAGGCTTCACAGAAGAAGCTGTGTCTTGAACAGTGAGTTGGAATTTGTTGGAGAAACAAAGGTATTACATGGAGAAGGCCTTCTAGGTGGAACAAACAGAATGCAAAATGGTTGCGATGTGTGAGGTTTTCAGTCCATCAATTTTAAAACCCACAGTAAAAAATACACTTGACATCACAATTTGGTACACACACATAACTAAAACCATAGTTTAGTAAAACAATACTTACTCTCACTGTGTGTAACATACTCTGATTTATTCCATTCCATTCTATTCTAAATCTTTTTAAATGTTAATGTTCATTGAGTTAATTTTGTGACCTCTTAGTGAGTCAAGACCTACAGTTTGGAAAACACTTATTTTAGAACACAGTAAATGCTGTGGTTTTCCATAGCTGAAGTGTTGGGAATAAAAGGAACAAAACCTGATTATGCTACACATTGTTCCTGGTCCTGGGCCCTGATATGAATAAGAGTGATAAGAGATGAAGTGGAAAAGAAAGTCAGGGTCCTTATCCTAAAGACCCTCATAGAGAAGGGAGCCCTCCTACACTGCTGGTGGGAATGTAAATTGGTGCAGCCACATGGAAAACAGTATGGAGCTTCCTTAAAAAACTAAAAGTATAGTTGCCATATGATCCAGCAATCCCACTCCTGGGCATATACCCAGACAAAAGTATAATTTAAAAAGATACATGCACCCCTACGTTCATAGCAGCACTATTTACAATAGCCAAGACATGGAAACAACCTAAATGTCCATCGACAGATGAATGGATGAAGAAGATGTGAATATATATATATATACACACACACACACACACACACACACACACACACACACACACACAATGGAATATTACTCAGCCATAAAAAAGAATGAAATAATGCCATTTGCAGCAACATGGATGGACCTAGAGATTATCATACTAAGCGAAGTAAGTCAGAAAGGGAAAGACAAATACCATATGATATCACTTACATGTGGAATCTAAAATACAACACAAATGAACCTATCTACAAAACAGAAACAGACTCACAGACATAGAGAACAGACTTGTGCTTGCCAAGAGCGGTGGAGGAGGGAAGAATTGGGAGTTCAGGATTAGCACATGCAAACTATCATATACATAATGGATAAATAACAAGGTCCTACTGTCTAGCACAGGGAACTATTGATATATTCAGTACCCTGTGATAAACCACAATGGAAAGGAATATGATAAACACTATATATATATGTGTGTGTGTGTGTGTATAATTTACCAGGTTACCCAGGTGCTTGACGTGCAGGTGCTGAGGAACCACTGTGGAGTTCTGACACAATCGGTTTTAAGGGTCTGGGTGATCACTCTGGCAGGGGTCTGCAGGATGGCTCAGCAGGGGCCTGGATTAGAGGGATGTCATGGAGTTATGCTTTGATGAAAGCTCTGAATGACTGCTAGATTCTATTATGATAAACTTGGCAGTAAATTACACACCTCCTCCTAAAATTCAGTGCCTTTCCCAGGACGTTGAACCCTCTATCCTATTTATGCTTGTACAAAGATTTGGCTGGGGCTAGAGAAAGCCCAGGGCCTCAGGGCTGCATGAATAGATCTGCTTTCCAAGGGTAAGAGCATTTGGTAGTTAAAGTATTAGAGAGGCTTGTCATGATGAATTTTATTTTTAGCAAGTGATTTGAAAATACTATGCACCTGATCTGAACTCTAACCCATGGGAAATGATTTTTCATAAATAGAAATGTAATGCATTTTCTGAAACAGTATGAAATTTAGGTGGTTATCAAAGGCTACTTTGTTAAAATTATCTGCTGGTATTTGATGTCAGAGACTATTTGCAAGCAAAGTTTTTGGCAAATTAGGATTTAATGGTTAGAGAAACTAGCATTTAATGAGTGCCTACTGAATGCAAGTGCTTTTATACATATTATGGTAGAAGTTCTCGTAAACAACCTTCACTTAAACAAACTGCTAGATTAACAGGGTTCCCATTCTTTTGATAAATCTATTAACTAGTATCTATTATAACTTTAAAGAACATGAGTGGCTTGTAGATTTTTCTTTAGAATACCTGTGTACTTCCATTCACATTGGATGAACTATATGCTCACCATATATTTGTTTATTCAAATTATACATGTTATTTTTATCCTGTAATCTACCAAGTAACATGCACATTGATGCAATATATTCACAAAAAGAAATATTTCATTTCATGAAATCTAAGTTGAATGCTTTGGAAAGACTTGATAAAATAAATGAACTGCCTAATAAAATGTTGAATTAAGTTGGAATAGCACAACTATAAAGGATAAAGGGGAGTGGTAAAATTTTTAAGTGTTGTTAAGCACTCATCCTATTTAAAAAAAACTGACACTGGAAATCATTTAAAAATGCTTTATACATGTGGTTCATGCCAAGGGTCTGGTCAGTGGGCTGTATTCTCCAAGAAAAGCCCTTGGCTTTAGATGAGAAGATTGCTAAATAAAAGAATTTTTATATTTATTTTGAAATAAGCTACTTAATGGCCATATGTATTAGTTTTTATTACTCACTGATATTCTGATTACCTAATGCAGCATAGTGAAACATACGAAAGTTAGTGGCTTAAAGTAACAATAATAGTCATTTTGTTAATGAATCTGCATTTTGGGCAGTGCTGGGTGGGACAGCTCGCCTCTGCTGTATTGGGGCAGCTGGAAGGTCGGGGGCTGGGGTCATGTGTAGGATAGTGCATTCACATCTGGCAAGTGATGCTGGGAAGACTCTAACAGCCTTGGGCTGGCACAACAGGGGCTCCTCGGGCATCTTTTTCTCTGTCTGTGTGGCTTCTCCACATGGGCTCTCCAGCATGGTGGCTTCAGGGGAGCCAGAGTTCTTACAAGTCAGTTCTGGGCTCCCAAAGCACAAATCACAAAAAAGAGTAAGCCAGGTGAAAGCTATATTGCCTTTTACGATCTAACCTTGTAAGTGTCCTTTCCACTGTAAGCCCATCCGGGCATTTACAAATATGCACCCAGGTTCAAGAGGAAGCAGCATGGACCCTGCCTCAGATGGAGGAGTGTCAGTGTTACATAACAAGAAGACCACATGGGATGAGAGACAGTTTGGCCACCTTTGGAAAATACTATTTGCTACACCTGCTTTAACTTATTATTCTTTTCAAATCACTGGCTAAAGATCCTGATATCATTAGATAAAGGAATTTCATTGGAATTAATTTAATTCTTACAGCAAACCTCCTAGATGGGCACCATAATCACCATGCTGCGAACCTGGAAGCTGAGGCTCAGGGAAGCAGAGTGACTAAAGCTTGCCCTCTTCCCATTAAAACCTGCTGCCTTTCTTCTTCTGATAGGATTTGAGGCTTGTGCTGTATATGTAAGCATTATGACCATCCCAAGACCTATAAACCAGCACAACCCATTGGGACATCAAGAAACTGTGATGGACAGAATGGAGTTTGGATGATTTCAGGTCCACTGCATATCATACACCACCTATATAAGTGTCTCCAAATCTTTGCTATACATTAGAATCATCTGGGAAAACTTAAAAAAAAATTCTGATCCCCAGGTTGCATCCTGTACCAATTAAATCACAACATCTGGGGGTAAAAGCCAGACATCAGTCATATTTAAAGATTTCCGGATGATCCCGAAGTGAAGCAAAGTTAGGGAGCTATGACCTAGATTCTCCCCAATCTAACGCCTCTTCATTTCAAGTTTCTAGGAAGTCTTGCCTCTCTATCCCTGTCTCTGTCACTGTCTCTTTCTCTCTCATTTTTGCTATTGTACTTGGTATCTCTAGTTCTCCCCCAAACTGCTTACCCCAGGGATTTTACTCAGGTAGTATCTTCTGCCCAAACTTCAGACCCTTAACTATAGCAGAGAGCTAGCTAACCAGTGTCTTTACTGTTCTGCAGCTTGGTTTTCTCACACATATTATAGGGAAATGATGATGATAATAATAATACCTACATTGCCATGTTATTATGAGGATTAAAAGAGATAATGTAGGACATATTCAATAAGCTTCTTAAAATATTTGTTGAATGGATGAAAAAAATTGATTCATTTCATAAATTTATTTTATGACCGAAGAAATTAAGTCAACATGAATCTGGTTTCAGGTATTCAACACAGATTAAATATTCATTTTAGGACACATTTGTTTTAAATTTAACACACGGGTTCATGAATAACACTATAAAGAATCCATTCCTTAAAATTTTAATATGAATATCTATACACAAGGGTAAATAATTTGGGAATTTTATCTCCTCTGACAAGGGGGGGAAAGGCCATTTAAAAATATTACTTTCTCCCCTTCAGACAGAGAGTGGAGGTGAGGCTCAAGAGATCCAAGTTCACATGCAAGGGTCATGATAAAAAATGCAGGTGCTGTGAAACATTTATAAGGGCCAAGTGTAAGGCAGTATGTAGGCTTGAATCTGAAATGACATTATGGCATAAAACAGATCTCCCACAGGCAGATTTGAAACTTCCAGAAAAGTCTGAAAATGACATCTTTCAAACCGAACAATCATCAGATATGCCCAAGTCATTACCTCAAAGTACTTTGCTAATGAGATAGGCTGAAGAAATGGCTAAAAATAATTGACCCCAGTTTTACAGCTGAAAGTTGTAAAAAAAAATAAAAAAACAAAAAAGCTATTGCAGGGTACGAACCTAGAATTAGGCATTGGCAACTGTTTGGCATATTAAATACAAACATTAGGACATGTCTGGCTCAGTACAGAACCATTGCCAATAGCTTTTTATTCACGAATTTCAAATTGCTTTACAAATGACTTGATGTCATCTTTTCTCCTGTAAATTTTATTCCCCTTGTACAGTGCTATGACTTAAAAAAAAGTCTCTCCAATATCTAATGAGATGTTTGCTCCAATATCTTATTAGGTCCTTGCACAATGCTATAAATTAGGCAAGGCAGATTTTATTGTTCCCATTTTGTAGATAAAGACATTGAGGTCTGGAGAGGTTAATAACTTGCTCACATCTTTCAAAGTCTTTCAGATGTACTGCTCTGTCTCAGCTAAACAGAAACCACAGCACAGCGTGGGTACCTGTATAAGTGTTTTTCAGGAAGGAAATCAAGATAGGAAGAAGGAAATTAATGTCTATGGAGCACTTATTATGTGAATTATTGGATACAATGTGGAGAATTGCTTCTGGTGTGTTAAATATAACAAGTAGGCTATAAATTGGATGTACCTAATAATCTCAACTTGAAAATATGCAGAGGAAAAAGACGGGAAGAAAATATACCAAAAGGTTCAATTTTGATTACCATCATTTCTAAATTTTCTGTCATAAACATGTATTATGTTGACCACTGAAAAGAATAATTTATTAATTCAACTTGTCTATGGAGTATATACCAGGCATTGTTCTAGACACTGGAACTTGGCAGTGGAGAAGACAGACGCAATCCCTGCCCTTATGCAGCATACGTGCTGGAGGTGAAATGAACAATAAAGAGGAAAATCAGTCCATCCATCAATCAAAAATAGTTCCTATGGTGATAGTGCTACGGTGACTGTAGGAATAAGATGACAACAAATGCGCAAGACGGGAGTTGGGGCAAGATGGGAAAAATTGAACATAAACCTGAAGGATGTTAAAGAACATACTATACAAGGTCTCAGAAAGAAGCATGTCAGGGCAGGAAACATCGAGAATAAAAGCCTGAGGTAGGAATGAGATTCAAGTGGTGGAAGAACAGCCTACAGGTCAGTGTCACCAAGCAGAGCCAGAGATGAGGGGGCAGAGGAAATAGGTAGTCAGGGGCCAGATCATGTTGGGCCTTGGGAGCCATGGAAGTTGTCTGGACTTTATTTAAAGGTGATGAGTAACTTCGGAGTTTCTTGAATACAAGAGTCCTCCCTTACCCGGGGGGGATACGTTTGAAGACCCCGATGGATGCTTGAAAGCACAGGTAGTACCATAGTACCAAACCCTATATGTACTATGTTATTTCCTATACATATATACCTATGATAAAGTTTAATTTATACATCAGGCACAGTAAGAGATCAACAACAAGAACTAATAATAAAATAGAACAATTATAACAATATACTGTAATAAAAGTTACATGAATGTGGTCTTTCTCTCAAAATATTGTACATATTTAAGGCCTTTTCCATCTTAACTAATAAGCACTTACCATGCACTGTGGCTGTAACTTTTGCAGCTTGAGGTGTAACTAGCATGAATTTCTTCTTCCTCCTTCACAATTTCATGAATAGAAGATTTGATCTTAGCGGCCTCGGCATACAATTTTTTTCTTTCTTTCTGTGTTGAGAACTTTCACCTTTTCAATTAAAGGAAGCATCTTACAGTTTCTCTTTGGCATATCTGAATTGCCAGCATCACTACTCTTGTGCTTTGGGACCCTTATTAAGTAAAGCGAGGGTTACTTGAACATAAGTACTGAGATACCAGGACAGTCGACCTGATAACCAGGATGGCTACTAAGTGACTAATGGACAAAGGGATGATTCAGGTCCTGCTCGGGATGAACTGGGGTGGCGCCATATTTCATCATGCTACTCAGCATAGCGTGCAATTTAAAACTTACGAATTGTTTACTTGTGGAATTTTCCATTTAATATTTTTGGACCATGGTCGACCATGGGTAACTAAAACCGCAGAAAGTGAAACCTGTGGATAAGGGGGTACTATTGCATGTGTTTTGGGTAGGGGAATCATGAATGATCTGATTTACATGTTGCAAATACCTGTCTGGTTGCACGTAGAAAAGAGCTTGTAAGGAGGAGGCAAATGAAGGAGACCAGAGAGTAAGAATTGTTCAAACTGTCTAGTCCAAGTAAGAAAAGATGATGGTTATTAGTGAAGTAGGACTAGAGGTGGTGAGAAATAATTTGACTCAAGTTTTTTTGGTTTTTTTTTTTGGTCTGAGTTCAAATGATGCTTCCATTTACTAGGTAGGGAAGCCCAGGGAAGGACCAGGTTTGGGAGAACACTGAAAAGTTCTGTTTAGGACACCCTAGATTTCCCAGTGGGGACACGGTGTAGGCAGTCTGGAGCTTAGGGTAGTGGTCAGGGCTGCAGACATATATTTGGGAGTCATGGGTATATGAATGGCGTTTAAAGCCATGTGGCTAGCTAAGCTCCCCCAGGGAGAGAGCAGTCGGAGAATAGAGCTCAGAACAGAGCCTGGGAGTCCTCCAGCATTTAAAGGTCTGGAAGAGGAGGAGCCAGCAGCCAAGAGGGAAGACTGCAAATGAACAGCCATGAGATGGAAGGTGGAAGAAAACTGGGAGTTTCAGTTTTCTCGGGGAATACGAGAGAAAGAAAGAGAAAGAATGGGTTCTTGGGGTTGGTGTTATATGCACAAAATGCCTCCATGCTGCTGGTAAATAAATTATCTCAAAAATGTTTTAACATTTCCTGGAAAATCACAAGAAGAGGGTAAGAAAGGGATACTGACCTCTGAGGCAGAGAGCTGGAACTTGAGATAAAGTCCTGACACTGCCTCTTAGCATTTCGCTCAACTTGAACACATCAAAACTGTAGGCAGCTTGGCCGTCTCTTCTGGAAAACCAGGATGACAGAAGCCAACTGCAAAACCTACAGGAGGGACTTCCCTGGTGGCAGAGTGGTTAAGAATCCACCTGCTAATGCAGGGGACACGGGTTCGAGCCCTGGTCCGGGAAGATCCCACATGCCGCAGAGCAACTAAGCCCGTGCGCCACAACTACTGAGCCTGCGCTCTAGAGCCCGAGAGCCACAACTACTGAGCCCACGTGCCACAACTATTGAAGCCTGAGGGCCTAGAGCCCGTGCTCTGCCAACAAGAGAAGCCACCGCAGCGAGAAGCCCACGCACCACAACGAAGAGTAGCCCCCGCTCGCCGCAACTAGAGAAAGCCCGTGCACAGCAACAAAGACCCAATGCAGCAAAAATAAATAAATAAAATAAAATAAATTTATCAAAAAAAACCCTACAGGCTTAGCAGAGCATCCCTCCTCTGTGCTACCCTCCTCCTGCAACTCTTCCCCCAACAGTGCGTTGGACTGAAACGTGCTGCTTCCAGATCTGACTCCAGCTTCCAGGCAGTGAGCTCCCCCAGGGCAATGACACCATTTTATATATGCTGGCTCCCAAACAAGGCCTGGTGCATGGAATAGAGGAGGATCTGGCTCTCTGGATGAAATGTCTACCATCTTTACTGGCAGTGTAACACTGGACGCTTCACTTACCCTCTCTGCTCCTCAACTTCCTGATGGTAAAATGGGAATCGACACCCACGTCAGACGGAGATAATGTATGTAAAGTGCTTGGCATTGGCTAGGAGGGAATACATTATTAGCACAAGTACACCTCGCTTTATTGCACTTTGCTTTGTTGCACTTCACAGATATTGCATTTATTTTTTTTTTACAAATTGAAGGTTTGTGGCCACCCTGCTTCAAGCAAGTCTATCAGCACCATTTTTCCAAGAGCATTTGTTCACTTTGTGTCTCTGTGTCACATTTTGCTAATTCTTACAATATTTCAAGCTTTTTCATTATTATTATACTTGTTATGGTGAGCTGTGGTCAGTGATCTTTGATGTTATTATTGTAATTGATTTGGGGCATCACAAACTGTGACCATATAAGACAGCAAACTTAACTGATAAATGTTGTGTGCATTCTGACTGCTCCACCAACTGGCCATCTCCCCATCTTTCTCCCTCTCCTTAGGCCTCTCTATTTCTGGAAACACAATAGTATTGAAATCAGTCCAGTTAATTACCCTAAAAGTGGTTTCTTGAGATGAATTCTACTCCTGGTGAAGATGCTGTGAAGATTGCTGAAATGACAACATAGGATTTAAAATATTACATAAACTTAGTAGATGAAGCAGTGGCAGGGTTTGAGAGGATTGACTCCAATTTTGAAAGAATCTCTACTGTGGGTAAAATGCTATCAAACAGCATTGCACGCTACAGAGAAATTGTTCATGAAAGGAAGAGTCAATTGATGTGACGAACTTCATTGTTGTCTTATTTTAAGAAATTACCACAACTATCCCAACCTTCAGCAACCACCACCCTGACCAGTCAGCTGCTACAGACATCAAGGCAAGATCCTCTCCCAGCAAAAAGGTTACGACTCACTGAAGACGCAGATAATGGTTAACATTATGGTTAAATGGTTAAAATTAAGGTATGTGCTTTTGCTTTTCTAGACATAATCCTATCACATACTTAATAGACTATGGTATAGCGTAAACATAATTTTTTTTTAATAAATTTATTTATTTATTGGCTGTGTTGGGTCTTAGCTGCTGTGCGTGGGCTTTCTCTAGTTGCTGCGAGCATGGGCTACTCTTTGTTGTGGTGCGCGGGCTTCTCATTGCGGTGGCTTCTCTTGTTGCAGAGCACAGGCTCTAGGCGCACAGGTTTCAGTAGTTGTGGCGCACGGGCGGCTTAGTTGCTCCACAGCATGTGGGATCTTCCCGGACCAGGGCTCGAACCCATGTCCCCTGCACTGGCAGGCGGATTCTCAACCACTGCGCCACCAGGGAAGTCCCAACATAATTTTTATATGCACTGGGAAACGAAAATATTTGCGCAACTCATTTTACTGTAATATTCACTTTATCACGGTGGTCTGGAACTGAACCTGCAATATCTCTAAGGTCTGGCTGTATTTGTGTTGCCACACCTCTGTGATCCACTATCTGCCCTTCTCCATCCTGCTGTGAGTCCCAGAGGATAATATGATTAAAACCACAGGGTCAGGTAGATCTGAATTTAGATTTATGCTCTTCTGTTTACCAGCTGACTTCGACACCACGTGTGTGACTTTTAGCACCCTGAGCCTTAGTTTCCTCTTCTGGAAAGAGGGGAGAGTAACACCAAGCCCAATGGGCTGTTGGTAGGATAACTGTGAAAACATGATTAAGTCCTTAGCACTGGTATCCTCATTGTTGTCATTATCTCTGTGATGTGTAAGAAAGCCCTTGTAAACTGTAAGCGATCATACACGTGCAAGAGATGTTTTAATTGTTATTCACAGGAAGGTCCACTGCTGCCAGCTATAAGGCTGCCCTTCACTGATAGGTTGCATTTCTCCCTTCTGTCTTTTATAGGGATCTGCGATCACTGACTCCTCTAAGATTTGGCCCTGGCTCACCCCCTCCAGGAAGCCTTCCCTAATTAATTGTACTTTGTCTAGTCTTTTATTCTCCAAACACTCTATCCTTGGAAGTAATTCAGATTTACAAAACTGATGAATTAGGGTTAATTAGTTATAGCACTAGAGGATTCCTCAGGACTGTTTTAAATCAGGCACTCCCAAAGAACAGTTCAACCACATGCAATTTACAAACATTTGATTAACACTCAGGGGCTCTGGGACGTCACTACTGCCCAAATTGAGGTCCAGATTTAGTTTGGGCTACTTAGCGCACGTATGTTAAATGTTGCTTTGCTAGTCTTCAGAGTTGGCTTTGCCTCTTCCAGCATTTAATATTAAATTCCCAAATGAAGGGGACCCTGACTTTAATTTTTATTACTTTCAGGGAGGAACTACCCCAAAGGGGTGTCATAGGTGGGACTCAGAGGCAGGTAGACTGCCAAGCTGATTTTTGACAAGCAAAGTAGTTCATACCTATTGTACTGTCTTAATTGCCTCTCTGTCATGGAAAGTGTGGACTTCCTGGACCGGCAGCAAATTGCAGACCAACAGAGGGGGCCTGAGGGGAATATCACTCATAGAAGCAAGGGATTGTAAAACTAAAGACCAAGACAATAGTTTTAGAATTGTTTTTCTCTTAATTTGTTCCTTTGTTACTCTCCTGATCAATTATGGTAAAATCCTTCAAAGGCATGAGCCAGCGGGCTTGCTTCAGTTACGCCAATGAAGGGGAAGCAGAGGGGATGGCCTGCTCCTCAGCAGGGGTGGGAGAGGAAGAGCCTGGGGACTCAGATGATACTTCTTCATGTGATAGAATTGCAGACGAATATAAAACAGGCTGTGTCCCAGCCACTTATGGGAAGGAAGGAAAAAGGAGAAGACAGGGCGCTCGGTACTCTGGGGCTCCATAACTGACGTGGACAGGGCCCCAAGGAAGGGTGCAAAGGCCTGAACAGCCAGAAGCCTCCAAGAAATCACAGATTTCCTCAGAAGCGGCACAGGAGTGCAAGTTGGATGACAGCCCAGCATCCCGATGGGCTCAAGCCTGGACACTCGGCTTTTAGGGATGATGGGAGGGACCCAGAGAGAAAGACATGGGGTAGAGTACAGATGCTGGTTCCTCCTACTCCTCTCTGGCCTGGGAGGGTACCCACTGGAGGCTCAAGGTGAACGCTCATTACCAGTCTCCAGCTTCATCTGTGGACTGCCAGCGGGGCCATGGCAACCGTTCCAGAACTTCCCGCTGCTTCCTGTCTTGCCCTTGCTCTGCACAGACCCCCACCTCGCTCCAGACTGTGCTCCTGTCTCAGGATAAAGATCTGCTGTAGTTCTGGTACCTGGCTTTTGTATTTGGTGTCTCTGGCTCTTAACCCCTGGTTATCCAGTCAAGGATGCAGGCTTGGTCACATTCTCTCCCATCCATCCAGTGTAAACAATGGTAACAGTCTGTTATTAACAGTCTCCTTCTGAGACAGGAGCGAAAGGGGCAGGACACAACTGCTAGAAAAGTGAAGAAGGGGCACAGCTGTTAGGATGAGATAAAAATAGGCTGGAACTGGCTGAAACCAAGGTGGCATCACGAATAGTCTGGTCATTGACCTTCAGCTCCTTATACCTTTATTGTAATACTAAAAATCACTCCCCCTTACGCCCTCCAGCTGAACATTTCTTTAGATCAATATATATATATATAGAATCGACACATCCTTTTAACAGCTAAATAATATTCCATAATATAAACTGTCACAATGTATTTAACCATTACTATACTGAAGAACATTGAGGTTATGTCCTTTCTTTTACCATTATAAATAATACTGTAAGAAGCATTCTTATACAGTTGCACTCACAAGCTACAACTTTTATTTCTATTGAAGATACCTAATTATTCCAATGGGTCCATAGGTGCATGGGTATAATTAGGCTGACTTAGAATGAATCGTGGCTCAGCTGGTATGCACATTTAAAATTTTATAGGTGTCATACAGAATGAAGTAAGTCAGAAAGAGAAAAACAAATATTGTATATTAACGCATGTATATGGAATCTGAAAAAATTGGTACAGACGATCTTATTTACAAAGCAGAAATAGAGACACAGACGTACAGAACAAACATATGGATACCAAGGGGGAAAAGGGGGGTGGGATGAATTGGGATTGACATATATACACTATTGATACTGTATATAAAATAGACAACTAATGAGAACCTACTGCATAGCCCAGGGAACTCTACTCAGTGCTCTGTGGTGACCTAAATGGGAAGGAAATCCAAAAGAGGGGATATATGTATACGTATTGCTGATTCACTTTGTTGTACAGTAGAAACTAACACAATATTGTAAAGCAACTCTACTCCAATAAAAAGTTAAATAAATAAGTAAATAAAATTTTATAGGTGCTGCACTGTCAGATATTATAAGAGAGGATAATTCATAGCTAGACTCCCTTTCCACTCATTAGTTGTTGATTTGGGACAAATTATTCAGATTTCTGAACTTCAATTTCCTCATCTACAAAATGGAAATAATACATTTTTTGAAGCATAAAGGTAATAAATATATGCCACCTGGGACAATCTAGACACTTAATAAATTCAACTCTTTTATTATTTTGCTTGCTACTAAAAGGCAAATCCTAAATTTACCATTAGCAGAAAAGCAAAACCAAAGGCATATGGCTGGAAGACTCATGCTAACCCTAGCTCTCCCATTACTTGGTGTCAGCCTGGGCAAATCGTTTGAATCTTCAGGGCCTTCAAATCCACAATTATTGAAAGTGGGGGTCAGAATAAGCTGCCTCTAGGTTCTTCTGTAGTTCCACGACTTCTGTAATTGGTTATTTTATTTCCAGGGAATTACTAGGAAGAAGCTATCAGTCTTTTAGATCTACACAGATTATTTGCACTGAGACAGAGGCAAGATTATAAAATAAAACAAACAAACATTCCAGGCTGGTGCCTTAAACACATGGTGGAGAAACACAATAGGCCCCTAAAGAAAGCATATTCTTCTCTCTGATCTGAGCTGTTGGCAGATCAAAGCTGTGGTACCCATATCTACTAGGTTATCAAACTTTCTTTACAAAGAGGGGCATTAAACCATCTCTGGGGAGACTTGGAATTAGGAAATAGGCTGGTCTCTAAGGTACTTTTTAAAAAAGCCAGTCACAATTCCTCCGTCCTCCAGGCGGGCTCCATCTGTCCCCACCGAGCTCCCAAAGCCTCCATTGACCATGACCCCTCAGTCTGTTCTGTAGTCTAATTACATGTGTGTCTAAACTCAACAATCAGCCCTTACATTTAACTGACTGTTGTTGTCCCGAAATGTCTGGCCCAGGGCCCTTCTTTGGCCTGAAAGAGGACCAAGAAACTATCGCTGAGTGGAATGAAACTGTGCAATTATTTTCCTTATATAGTTACACTGATTAAATACTATAATTGAAGATATTCAGAATACATCTTTTGGAAATGTAGCTAAATTGAAAGTATGACTCATAAACCATTAATGTGGCAGAAATTTTAGAGAGTATCTCTCCCAATACCTTCATTTATTAATTTACTCATTCACTCAACTAAGGTTACTGTGTTCTAGAAGAGGAAACTTCTAGAAAAGGTCCAAGTTAAGTGACAATTTCAAGGGTGCACAGTTAGCTGGTAGAAGAGCTGAGACCAAGACTTGGGCTTTCTGATTCCTGATTTAGTGCTCACTTTGTTTGCCACATTGCAGCAATAATCAGCAATTTAGTGACTATAATTCCATGCACCATAACTTTCCATGATATTTTCAATATATACACATCATTGAGTTTCTTGAAATTTTAGTTCTCTGGGATTTTTATGAAAAAAAATCATAACCCATAAATTTCCCTTGTGATTGTTTTCTCTTAAACCATCATGTTATATAGCAGAACATTTGTTTTGGTTTAGGCCTACAAACTAGAGAATCCATTAATAATGTCTGGAGAAGCTACCATGTTTCTGATAGAAAATGTAATTCATTTAACAAAAAGTCAAAATCCATAGCCACTGCTATTTGGATGGTGTCTAAACAGTGTTACGGAGTTTCTTCAAACCAAAGCAAGGGCTGTGAATTGTATGTTCCTCCTGCCCCCCATAATGTCTGAAATCTGATGTCATGTCCAAGGTGGAAAGTTGATATAATAGGAACTTGCAGAGTTTTGGAGTAACAACTGTAACAGATTCTTTTTTGGTGTGTGCTGAATATAATTTACAGGTAGGAGTTTTTCAGAGCTGAGAAGGACACAACTTCTACATACTCACTATAATAACTGGAAGTGTCTTAACAAATGCAGGGAAGGCTTGTCCTACAACAAAGAAGAAAGCATAGGCTTTGGAGCCAGGTTCAAATTCTGACCCTGTCACTTCACATCTTTGTGAATTAGAAACTCATCTGTCCTCACTGAGTCTCAATTACCTCTTGGGTAAAATAGGGATAATGATATATTCCTCATAGGGTTGTTGGAAGACAACACAGAAAAAATGTGACTGTGCTCAGCACAATGGCTGGCACATAGCAGGTGGAGCCAAAGTCACAAAAATCATGGATAAAATGAATCCAGTAAGTAATGACAGCAGAGTTGAGAACAGCTACCAAGAAGGGTCCATACTTGCACCGACGGTTCATCAAGATGAGGAATGTGGTCTACGTGAGGTCCTACATGGGCAACGCCACATCGAAGATATATTGTCAAAGTAGCTAGATGTCATTGAACTCTGGGCTCTAGCCACCAAGGACTTCTTGCATCTTCTACACCACACCAGGCTCTTGTGAGCCTCTGTGTAGCTCTGTCTGCATGGAATGACCATCCACCTTGGTCCCTTGACTGCTTGGAGAAATTAGAGTTTCTTTCAGACTTAATTCAGGCATCTGCCACACATCATTCACAGAGTGGTTCCCAGCCTCTGTGTAGATTCTTAGGCCGGGTTATGTCCTCAGGCTGCCCTGTGATTCCCACTACCACAGCACATGTCACATGTCACACTGCAGCCTGTCTCCCCCCAGAGGCTGTTAGTACAGAGTGGGCCCCACTGAATGTTAGGGATCAAATGTTTTTTATGGCAAACTATACAAAGCATAAAATTTGCTATTTTAACTGTTTTTAAGTATCCAGTTCAGTGGCATTAAGTACATTCACATTATCTACAACTATCACCACCATCCATCTCCACAACTTTTTCATCTTCCCCAAACTCAAACTCTGTACCCATTAAACAATGACTCCCTATTCCCTACTCCCCCCAGCCCCTGACAACCACCATTTCACTTTCTGTCTCTATGGATTTGACTATTCTAGGTACTTCATATATGCAGAAACATATAGTATTTGTCCCTTTGGGACTACCCCACCTCACCTAGCATAATGTCCTAAAGGTTCATCCATGTTGTAGCACGTGTCAGAATTTCCTTCCTTTTTAAGGCTGAATGATAGTCCATTGTATGTATCTACCACATATTGTTTCTACATTCATCCGTTAATGGACACTTGGGTTGCTTCCACCTTTTGGTGAAATTATGATTGTGAATAATGCAGCTATGAACATAGGTGTATGGGATCAAATTTTGTATCATGTTTTTCTGTGTCTCCAACTCAAACTGGCTGACCTACAAAGGGTATAAAATGATAAAAGATGTTTTATTCATCACAGGATGCAAATAGAATTTCTGTGCCAAGTACTATTCCTGGAAATACAGGAGATATCCAGTAAAACTACTGAGTACAAGGAAGTAAGAAAGGGAAAGATGAAAGAAAGGAAAAAGAGAAGGAGGGAAGGATGAAAGAAAGAAAAATAGAAGGAGGGAAAGAGGCAGGCTGATTTATTCACAGCTCAGACCTACACATGGATTGACTTGGCTTTCGCATTGAGAATGTCCATCACACTGGAAAAGCCCATCTCAAACTCCGCCTGAAAGGTGTTCCTTCTCTTTCTTTTTCTTTCTCTTCCTTCCTTCCTTCCTTCTTTCCTCCCTTCCTCCCTTCCTTCCTTCCTTTCCTTTCCCTTCCCTTCCCTTCTCTTTCTTTTTCTTTCCTTTTCCTCCTTTCTTTTCCTTCTTTATTATTTTTTAAAACTTGGTCTCAGAATCGGAAGGCTTCTGTATATTTCTGCCATTTGACTGAGATAAGTCACAACCCCTGAAGCTCAGCTTCTTCATCTTTGCAATGACACAAGCTCATCTTCCCAGATCTGTGCATGTGTGTGTGTTTGGTGCGAGGATGAAATATCAGTATACACTGTGAACTCTAAAGAACTATATGAACTATAGAGATTTCAATTCTTCTCCACAACTTTTCTTCTTCTGTGCTTTAATTATAAGAAGTCAATTAAAATCCATAATGGAAAAAGAGACTGGAGACTTAGGGAGAGTTTCATTTTAAATTCCATTTCTAAGCATAGAGGCGAGGCGTGTCAAATTGTTAAAAAAATTTTTACATTCTAATCACTTTCTGACTCGAAGTTTCGAGTGTTCTATTTGGGCTTGACACAGTCAGTGAAGATATTAAGCTTTTATAACACCAAAAAGTGCTAACACACAACTACAGTAATACTCCAGCCACGGGCGACATTTAAAGAATCCCCAGCTACATAATCACATTAACATTTAATGTGCCCAAGTTCAGCTAAAATATGTTTCCTCTCTTCTGCATCTCCTTCCTGAAGCCAAAATGCCAGTGGAACTCGAGAATTCCATTTGTGTCCTGTGTTGAGTCCCCCGCAGAAAGGGGGATCCTCCAGACCTCTTTCCCACACAGGCAGCTCCCCGAGGTAAACACAGCTTGTACATGTGGGCAAACATCTTTTATCATTTTCCACCCTTTATAGGTCAGCCAGTTTGAGTTGGAGACACAGGAGAGTTCCCAGAGAAATTCATTACTGCCACTCATTCTGGTTTTCCATCTCAATATAATTAAACTTGGCTAATTGTCTATCATGATTAAAATCATGCCAATAACAACGTTGTTCTCACGTTTGGCTCTGTTCCAAACTTGTTAATCGCTCTTGTTTTAGAGTAGGTCATTCTGTACCTCGCCTCAGCTGTGAAATTCCTTATACATAACGTGCTTAGATAATAAGATCATCCTTGGGTGACCAGGAACCGTCAACAAGGATGGCACAGGCTGTGGCTAATATACAGGATAGCTGAATCACAATTAGAGGCCTTCCCAACAGCCTGGAACACCAAGCTGATGTTAACACAGTGCTATCACACTAGGGAAAAAATGTAAAGTCCTGAATGTGGGTTCAAAGGATTAACTGCACAGGGATAGGATGGCAGGAGTTCCCAAAAGAGACTGCATTATATAAAGTGGGCCCCAAGTTCAATGTAAATCAGTATGGCTTTTAAAAATACAAGATATGGGGACTTCCCTGGTGGTCCAGTGGTTAAGACTCCGCTCTTCCACTGGGTGTGGGTTCGATCCTTGGTCTGGGAATTAAGATCCCACATCTATGTGGCCAAAAAACAAAACAAAACAGAACAAAATCAAGATATGTCTGCCTTAACTGAAATTCAACATCTCGCCGAATCTAAGAGGTATCGGTGATAAGGTGTACTATTATTTTATGTACCACTAGGAAAAAATGATGCTGCCAATTAAAAGTTATGATGATACTTTCATGTCATTTAGAATTTGAATTTTATACTGAGTGAGAAATCTCTTGGACGCAATTGTATCCTCTATCATGCAGCTCTGTTTCCGTGCTTTCCGGAGTAGAAATAACGTTTCATTTCAAAGCTGAATCATAGTGTAACCTTTCTGAATATCCTTTAACTGTCCATCCAACTCAGCACATGTAGTAACAGCAATGCGCATAACTCAGCGGAAGTGATGGCGGGATGAGCTCTGAGCAAGTGCCTGAGCAGAGGTAGCGATGACTTCCTGCTGGCCGGCCGTGATGACAAGATGTCAGGGATTCGAGGATGCGGCCTCATTTCCCAGATATTAAAATGTGGAACAAATATGTACGTTAGGGTTTATGCAGTATGGGATAGGGTCTAAAGCAAGAGACATGATAACCCTGCTGTCCTTAAGCTGGTGAGTTCTGTATCTTAGGGAAGAACCTGAGCTCTGAGCAACATTTTCTGTACGAAGCTCTCCCTGATTTCCGTATGGCTTCCCCTCAGCTCTCACTCAACATTGCACAGGGCTCTGCTTACACCAGCTGCCGAAGTGTGATGTCATTTTTATTCTCATGTTCACTTTAGAAACTGTATGGTCCTTTAGAAACTCTAGGAGGGTCAAGGGAGCCTTCTTTATTTCTGTCCCACTAGCAATTAGGGTGTGATATAACACATAGTAGGTGCTCAAGAGATAAAAGAACAAATAAAAGAAGGAATGACTATTGTTCCATGATGAACTCTGGGTCACACAATAGATTTCTCTTGTAAGAATTTGGAAAACATTATTGTGATGAGATGATGCTCAAGCAGTTTTAGTTATTGGAATGCAAATGTGGTGTCATTGTTAATGAAATTTCTTTTACATCAACAATGCCCCTGGGTCTGAATTTCAAACTGTCTCTCACCTCCCTACCTCACCTCCGCACTCACCTGTGTAGACCCTGTGTTCTCATGAGGAGCCCTCAAGACTTGATGCCAACCAGTTCTGGGTGCAAAACTCACTCTGCCACTTAACTGCTTGAGGGAACTTGAGGTTTTTACTCTCACTTGGTCTCAGTTAAAGAGACCTGCCCCCGAGGTTGCCATGAGGATGAAATGCCACATGGACAGCACCTACGACAGTGCCTACTATACTATAAATTCTCAGGAAGTTTTAGCTACGGGTTTAAAAAGCATGTCATAATTTACAAAGAGCTTTTGCTCTTACCATGTCTTCTGGTTGGCATGCCAATCCTGAGAGGAAGCTCTTCTATTTTTATGTTTCAAACAGTAAAATTAAGACTCAGAAAAAAATCATAGTGGCAGATTCTTATCTAACCCAGTTCTTATCAAATGATGTCCTTTTTTTAAAAAAAAGGATTTTCAATCTAGAGAGAACACTGGAGATGATCGAGTCCCAAACTCTCATTTATCACATAAGGGAACGAGGAGCAGAGAGAGACCATGATTTGCTTTCAGCACCACTCACCTGCTGGTGGAAGAACTGGGATTAGAGCTCACAGATCTGGACTCTGAAAAAAATGCTTATTTCAGGATTTTTTACCCAAGATGGTGTACAACTCTGAGGATTGCATCCTCCAGTGGGAACACTTTCTGGTGCTCTGTGGTCTACCCCTGTCCTCCTCTCCCACCTCATTTTCTACTGACATGACTCTCCTCTCTCCTTCCACACTGACTTTTTAGTTATCCCTCAAACATACTCATTCCTCTATGTACTTGCTTTCTGTCCAGAAAGCTCTTCTCCTGCTCCTTTCCATGTCTGCTTTATCACTTAATTCAAGTCTCTGCTCAAATGCCACCTCTTCATAGAGGAATTCTCTGTCCCAATTAGCCTGTAGACCCTAAATAAAAGAGCCCCAATCCACTACCACCTAACATTCTCAATGCACTTGCTCTGCTATTTTCTTTATAGCACTTATTATTTCCTAATGTTATGTATTTATTTGCTTATTTAAGGTTATGTCTCTTTCACTATGATGTAGGGTTCATGAGGGCAGTCACTGAGTTTGTTTTGTTCATCATTGCATCACCACCAAAACTATGTCCGGCACACAGTATATGCTCCATGAAAATATTCATTGATTGTCTACCATGTTCCAAGCACTGAGATAGGCCCTGGGGTGGGGGGGGAAATTGTGAGTCAAAAAGATATTCCCTCTGCCTTCATGCAGTTTCTAGGCTAGTAAGGGACACATACATTGATTAGATAATTACAGAAGTATATGGTAAGAGTGTGTAATCAGGAGAAGCAGACTAGTCTTGAGATTCTGGGATTATTTCCCCAAGGAGGTAAATTTCTGCATACACATCTGATGGATAAATGGGTGTAAACTAGGTGAAGAGAGTGGAAGACCAGTGTTCCAACAGAGAAAACACTAATAATACGTTCTACTGGCAAGAAGGGGTAATGATGGAGAGCAGGTATCAGAAGGATGGGGAAGTGGGTAGAAATCAGACTGTGGGAGACTCCTCAGGACATGTTAAAGATTTTAGCCTTTATCCTGTGGGCCATGAAAAGCCATTGGAGGATTTTAATCACAGAGGTGATATGTTCAGTTCTGCGTTTTTCAATGATCCATTTGGTGACTGTTTGAAGAATGATGGGCAAGAGGGTAAGGGAGGAATCAGAATGACTAGTTAGAGGTCACTGCAATAGATCCAGAGGGGAAGTGACAGTGGCTCATACTAGGGTGGAGACTGTGAAAGTGGAAAGAAATGGATGGACCAAGATCTTAGAGTTACACTTAACGGGATTTGGTCAAGGACCAAGATTGAGGAAGAAGGTGTGTCAAGGATAACTCTCAGATTTTTTTTTTTACTTGTGAAATTGGATGAAAGGTAGTGATGGAGAGATGGAGAATCTTGGAAGAGGACAAGTTCATAAATGCTATTTTGGATGTGCCGAATTTGAGATACTTTCAAGACATCTAAATGCAGATATGAAATAGCAAGGAACATAGGTCTGGGGCCCAGGAAAGATATATCTCTGCACTGGAGATACATTTGGCCCTCAAGGCTATAGGTGTATAAAGTGTAGAGGACAGTCTGAGAAGGGGCTTACAGTGGTGGTTTATGAAACACCAGCATTTAATGGCCAGGTGGAAAAAGATGGATGTGAAAAGGCACAGAGAAGTGGCCAGAAATGAACGAGAAACCAGGAGAAATGTGTCCCACTGAGGCTGAGGGTGGAAGGTATCCGTGGAGAAAGGCATGATCAGCAATGGCACACATGGCAGGGAGGTGGAGAAAAGGGTGCTGGGGTGGGCCTTTGCAGTTGATGATATCGAGGCCATTTGTGGACTAGTGAGGGCCATTCAAGTGGAACAGTGCAAAAAGAAACCAGATTAGAAGAGGCCAAAGGAAGGGTAACAAGATTTGTAATGGAGATGGCAATAAAAGACAGAACTTTTAAGAAGAACAGCTGTGAAGTTAAGAGAGAGAAAGAGAAAAGGTTATAGTTGGTGGGGGAATGGGTGGGATCCCTGGTAGGTTATTTATCTATTGATTCAAAACTGAAGACTCGAGCATGTTTAAATGATGATGGGAAGGAACATCATCTCAAAGGACATGTTTCAAAGCCTATGTAAATGAGCTGGCCTTGGCAAAGGAATTAAGACCACTCTTCTCTGTTGTAATTAGGAGGGCAAAAGGGCAGGAAGGAAGTATTTATTGTAGAGAGTGAGAAAATAAGTTGAACAGAGAGGCAATCCTTTTGAAGTTGGTGGTCATGCCAGTCTGCCCATTGAAGTGTCCCTCCAGTCACCTGGGCAGCCATGAACGCCAAGTAAAGACTGATTCAGCTTATTCTAGACTGGGGTTGTTCTAGATGTAGGTGATAAACCAGAGAGACACTGAGTGAAGTAAGTCAGAGAAAGACAAATATCATACGATATTGCTTATATGTGGAATCTAAAACAAAAAAAAAGGTACAAATGAACTTATTTACAAAACAGAAGTAGAGTCACAGATGTAGAAAACAAGTTTATGGTTACCAAGGTTTATGGTGGGGGAGGGATAAACTGGGAGATTGGGATTGACATATACACACTACCATATATAAAATAGATAACTAATAAGAATCTACTGTATAGCACAGGGAACTCTACTCAATACTCTGTAATGGCCTATTTGGGAAAAGAATCTAAAAGAGTGGATATATGTATATGTATAACTGATTCACTTTGCTGTACACCTGAAGCTAACACAACATTGCAAGTCAACTGTGCTCCAATAAAAGTTAAAACAACAACAACAACAAAATCAGAGAGGCAAGGAAGTTAAAGATCGTGACAAACGTGTTACAGACATTATGTTGAATAAAGAACACACTTATCATTTTGTTTCCTGGTTGGACGGAAGACATTTTCTCTTTCACTCATTCTTATTTTGAGCACTTTTTTTAGGTGAGGTTTTAGGCTTACCTGGGTCAATTTGGTTCACGTCCACCCTTTATACCTGACTGTGGACTGCTTTGAAGGAAGGGGCCGTAACTAATTCATATCTGCATTGCCAATGGCTGGCTAGGTATTTTTCACATTTCGGATGCCTGATAAATGATAACTAAGTACACTGTATAAACTGATGCATGTGGAGAACGTTTAGGCAGGGCAATTACCAATAAGACATTTATCCATTCTTTAATAATGAAAATAATAATCACCACTATTCTTGATACAGATTTATGGTTTGCTTCTCAAAATAAAACACACAGAGTGAGCTGAAAACCAGACTAAGTCCTGAAGGAGAGATGTGGTCATTATTTTTTCAGTTCTCTTCGCTAAGGAGATGTTATTGCTCCTCCTTCCAGAGAAAGGAGAAAAAGGGGAACCAACCAGACTAAATCACTTTAAAATTCTTCACGAGCATCCACACTGAATACATTTCAATGGCAGGAGCCTTAATACAGCTCTCGCTGTATCTGATGCGCGGAAGACGAAGCCCGCCAATCTTGCAACATGTCTCGTGATGAAGAAGGTCAACATATCAGAAAATAAAATCAGTGGCAGAGATTTCAAAGGAATTCATCCCAAGAGTTCTTCTCCATGAATGCAGTGCAAGATTGAAGAATTCAATTACATGAAAAAGAGGCCTTTTTTTTAATACCGTGCCCAGCTATTAGTTTTTTGTCGTTGCTAACATGAAGGCATATTGTTAGCCATCAGGAAATCTCAACAAATTCATACATTCAGATCACAAGGGATTTGTTTGGTAGATGGATCGGAGATCTGGTCTGCCTCTAGCTCCTCACCCAAGATTTCATTTCTGCCAAGGAGAATGTTACACGTAATCAAACACAGAAAAATCTAACTCGTTGCCACTGAGTTGCTTTACTCCTTTAGAAAAGAATCCTGCTTTTAATTCTGATGGAACATTATAATTAACATTTTTTTTTTTAATTTGGGGTTGACCAATTGGATTTCTTCTCTCTTAGAAAGTAGAGATGGTGAAGGGTTGTATAAGTACATTCTGGAAAGCAGTAGCCTTTGTATGAAGAGCCTTAAAAATTCATCTTATCTTTTCTCCTAATAAATCAAAATCTAGGGGTTAAGTCAAAGGAAATAATATTTTAGACTCTAAAACATAAAGCTTAACATATATAATTGTTCACTGCCGCTTGTTGTGTAGTGATCTCCTGTAAGACTAACAGCCATAAATCCCTTACATCCTGGCATACGTGTTCCCTCACAAGGTGACTTCAACACTCCTGCATTTCCAGAGGTAGAATCTATTTTTCTATCCTTTGATTTTGGACTGGTTTTTTGACTTGTCTTGACCAAAAGAATGTGATGCAAGTAGAGTTTCAATGGTTTTTAGACCTCAAGAGGTCTTGAAGTTTCGTTGGCCCCTCTTGTCATGCCACCCTGACATCTCCATGTAGGGAAGCCAGTCTAGTTTACAAGAGGATAAAAGGCATTGAGGAGAAGAGAGGCACCCCAGTGCTCATCCAGCATCAACTGTCATGCATAGGAATACGGTCATCTTGGACCTTCAAACTCAGCTGACCCTCTAGCTGATAGCAACTGTTTGAGTGAGTCCAAGGCAAAGCAGTAGAATCCACCCAGCCACCCAACAGAAACGTGAGAAATAATAAAGAAATGTTGTTTTAGGGCATTTAAGTTTTAGGATGAGACACTCAAAGTGAGGCATACTTGATACGCCAAGAAAATGGAAATAATAAACAATAGTGGAATGGTTAAATAAATTATGCTATACTCACATGACGGAATATCATGCAGATATTACAAGTTATGTTGGCAGAGAGTTTTTGGTGGTCTGGGAATGTGCTTGTGCTACAATGTTTAGTAAAAAGCAGTATGAAAAATTTTATATATCATGGGCTCTCGTTAAGTAACAGAGAAAACGGCTGGAGAAAAGATACCAAACATTTCAAGGGCTACTAATGATTAAATCAGTGATATCTTTTAACTTGTGGTTTCTCCTAGTCTGTTCTTTTTAGTTGTATTTCAGCTTCCTCCCTTTATTCAAGCCAACAATCATAAACGCTTGTTAAAACAGTGGGTCCCAAATTGAGGCAGAACCTTTGCTAGTGTTTTTAGGAAAGATCACTGCCAATATTTATACTGTCCTGCCAAAACTCCTTCTCTCACAGCTCTTCTCCCTCTGCAGTGTCAGTGGGAAACATGGAAATGAAAGAAGCCCACTAGGGTAGGACAGTCACTTGTGGAGAATTTAATCTGGGCAAAATAGTTAAAGAGGGATCAATAAAGAATATGTTTCAGGTTAGGAGGCATATTCTAGTTCGGTTTCTTTCATAGCACTTAGCCTTTCTTTGATGTCAGGTTTTCTATCTGTCTGTCTATTTGTACAACTCTCCATCTAGCATGTTAAGTCTGGGATTTTATCTATCTGGTTCCTGCTATATCATGATCATAGAACAATGTCAGCCATAGAATAGCACTTTAAATATTCATTGAATGAATAAACAATGTAATAGACCAAAAACTGGCTTCGTATTCAGCAAGTCTCTGTCAGATGAAAACGTAGTGGAGAAAATCCTGGTCTTAGAGTCTGAAAACCTGCTCTAGAAGTTCTTTAATTTTGGACAAATCCTCTCACTTCTTTGTGTCTAAATTCCTTGCTATGAAGGAATTTAGAAGAGGGAATGCATGGGGCTTCCTTGGTGGTGCAGTGGTTGAGAATCTGCCTGCCAATTCAGGGGACACGGGTTCGAGCCCTGGTCTGGGAAGATCCCACATGCCACGGAGCAACTAGGCCCGTGAGCCACAATTACTGAGCCTGCGCGTCTGGAGCCTGTGCTCCGCAACAAGAGAGGCCGCGATGGTGAGAGGCCTGCGCACCGCGATGAAGAGTGGCCCCCGGTTGCCGCAATTAGGGAAAGCCCTCGCACAGAAACGAAGACCCAACACAGCCATAAATAAATAAATAAATAATTTTTTTAAAAAAAGAAAAAAGAAGAGGGAATGCAAAAATTTACCCTCAAACGGTAGATGAAAGATTAAGTGAAATTTATGAGAAAGTAAACAGTAAATCCTGGACAATTTTAAACTAGTAATAATAGGTGGCACTTGTCTATGTGTCAAGAGCGTTACATGCATTAACTCTTGTCCTTGTTGCTATAGGATGTAGGTATTATTATGTTTCCCACTTTACAGATGAGGAAACTAAGCCTTATAGAGTCTTAGGCAAGATAGACCAGCTAGGAAGAAGAGGTAGAATGCAACCTTGGTAGAGTTTCTTGGTTGGCTCCAAATCACATATTCATTCTAATATAATAATAATTGCATTTGATAACTCTTGCAGATAAATGCTACTACCGTGATACAAGAATGTTAAGATTCTCTTCTCTCTTTGCTCCTTTTCTGACAAACTCAGATTCTCGAGATTGACAACATAGGATGCTCTAGTCAAATTCCTGAACTTCTCCTTAGGGCACTCTCCTTGGATCCCTTCTCTTTTATCGCCCCGGGATTCAGACTGTACATGCTAGAAAGAAAAGAAATGCAAGAGCCATATTGTTTCTCAATCTCCAGGTCCTGCCAATTTAATATGTACTCATTTCTCTTATCTGAACTGACACTGCCCTGGTTGTGGTCCCTAAAATCTCTCCCCTGGACCTTTGCTGTTCCCTACTAATGAGTCATTTTGCTTTTTGCCTCGCCCCCCCACCTGTCATCTGCACTATGTCAAAATGACCCATCTGTAACTCTGACCTTACCATGTCACTCCCTCTTTCCTATCATTTACAAGGAAGTCCAATCAACCTAGCAGAATATACACGACACTCTAAGACCGAGTCCTTTGTCTTGGTTGTTAGTCCCGCACTACTCATTCCCTGCCTGGCAATGTCTGGCTGACTGCTTACCATCCCTCTCACATGGGCCTATTTCTCTTCCTGGTGTGTTTACTCAGGGTTACCACAAATTCTACTCATAATTCCCTTCCAGCCACCAGGACTCAGCTCAGGTGTCACCTCCTCCAGGAGGTTCTCCCCAATCCCACAGCTGAATTGGGTATCCCTCTTTCCTGCTCTTAATACCCTCTGCTTATCTATTTCATCTACCAGAAGGTGAGCCCCAGGATAGCAAAGGAATCCTGTCATTGCCGTCCATGAAGTGAGAATGATATTGGGACCTACACTTTGTAGGATTATTATGAGGGTTAAATGACTTAGCACATGTAAAGTGCTTAGAATAGTGTATACAACAGCAGTACTCATGGGGAGCACTCAATAAGTGTTTGGTATCATCTTAATATTTTCAGAAACCTGTACCACATCTGGCACATAGGAGGCACTAAAGTAAATATCTGCTGATTTTAAGGCACCAAATTGTCTATACTGTCAATGTTGTTTCACAATTTCATAATGAATTCTTAGCGTCTCAACTACGTGTCCTTAAAATAAGAAAACAATTTAAAAATTATCCATTTCAACACAAGGAACCAGGATTCCTTGGAGGAATAGCTGATTTTGGTCTGGGGCAAGCAATATACAAGAGGAGCCCAAAGCACCTTACAGCACCAGAACGTAAGGAAGTGCCAAAACAAAACAAAGCAAGACACATGCAATGATGGGGTATCGAAAGGACATGAAAGCCAACTGAAAGAGCTTCTACTGGCCCAAAAAAAAAAAAATCTGAGCAACAAAATAAATAAAAGAGTGTTAGATTTTTAACACAAAATATAAAATAAATATCCATGAGTCCATACTGATATAAATGTGACAATATATAAATAAATGAGAGAGAATAGATAGAGAAATCTCTTGTGCAGAAGAATCTCAAATTATTTCTGTAAATACTTTGCCCTCAAAGAGGTGGAGCAAAACTCCATACTCCTTGAGTGTGGGCGGGGCCTGGTGATTTCCTTCCATAGACTACAGTACGGAAAAGGAGCAAACAGGAATGACTTCAAAGTGGAGAAGCCAGGCAAACACCATCTCGGCCAGGTGATCATGGCCGACATCAATCTGGATAAGCCTTGATAATATGTACCTTTGATGGGATGTAGTGAAAGTGGTACGTCATCTTTGTGGGGTTCCTCCCCAAAACCTATAACTTGAGTCTAACCGTGAGAAAAACATCAGACAAAACCTAATTGAGGGACTGAGAAACATTCTACAAAATACCTGACGAGTATTCCTCAAAACTGCTAAAGTCATCAAAACCATGGAAAGTCTGAGGAAACTGTCACAGCCAAGAGGATCCTAAGGAGACCTGAGGACTAAATGTTACATAGTATCCTGGACAGGATTCTGGAACAGAAAAAGGACATGAGGTAAAAACTAGGGATATCTGAGTAAAGTATGGACTCTGTTAATGACAATGTATTAATTGGTTCATTGATTGTGACAAATATACCGTACTAGTATAAGATGATAATGGTAGAACAAACTGGGTGTGGGTTATATGGGAACTCTCTGTACAATCTTTCTATAAATATAACACTATCCTAAAATAATTTTATTTTTTAAAAAGTGTCTATTACATGCCAGACACTCTGCAAGATATATTTCACTCATTAGCTAGTTTAATTCTTACAGCAACAGATGAGAATATTGAGTCTCAAAGAAACTAAGAGATTTGCCTTAGTCACACAGCTAATAAATCTCAGAACCAGGATTCAAGCCTGGGAGTATCTGCCTCCAAACTTCATGATCATTTGATGACATGGTATGGAGACTCTAGGACAAGGAGGATTCTTCCTGAGGAGCGCAAGTGGCCAGAGAAGGCAGTGGGTGTCATCATGCAAGACGAGGATGGGAGTGTTAGTGATTAGCATAGCATAGATGTTCAATACTTTTGATTTCCTTCCATAATTCTTGCACGTCTAGGTTTCTTGACTAATATTCTTATTTCGATGCTTTTACTTTAGGAATGACTACTTAATTTCTTAAGCAACTTCCTTATCCACTCTAAGAAATAAGTTTTGGAACAACATTTCATTTTCCACTCTACTTTTCCTTAGAGAAGACTTTCACTGCATTTTTGGCTTGGTGACTTTGGCTTAGGGGAAGCCTTTCTTGATGTGCCAGAATCCTCCTGAGCACAGCAGGGCTGCTGAAATTGTTTGACTTTGCATTGCATTGTTAAGAAATACAATAAGAAAAAAAAATGCAAGAAAGTGGGAAAATTTTGCATCAATATCCAACTTCATTTATACTCTTTCTATTGGAGCATTGATCAGTCTCTTTTAGGTCTTTAAAAATGTAACTTGGAAAAAGAAATTAGTTTCTAATAAGTTTTGATTATTCTTCCCTGGTGGACTCACACTGTTTTATCATCAGTGTTTTTCCCCCCTTTTATGTTTTCTGGGCTTCTGGCGTGAGTTTTACCTCATGGAATGAAGCGAACAAAACTAGTCTCTATACATATATGCAACCAAAGATTTTCTTCCCAGTATATATTTATTGAATCAGTGTATGACTCTTTCTCTCCCTGTGTGTGTGTGTGTGTGTGTGTGTGTGTGTGTGTGTGTGTGTGGAGAGAAAGAATAACAACATCCAATTGATTTACCACATTGAGTCCAATCAATGGCCTTATATTCAACCACTAGGGCAGGGAACTCCCGCCCATGCCCATCCCACCCCCATTGGCCTCCCCCTGGAATTCCTACCTTTTTAACTACCTGCTCTGTTGGCCCTCTTGCATTTCAAACCTACAGGCTCCACAATTTTCCCACTTCTCTATCCCTGTTCTCCCAGTTTCTATAAATCGTACCCATGTCACCACTGTTATCCAGGTGGGAAGTTTAGAGGGGCCTTGGACTCTTCCCCTGGGCACACTCCCTTTCTCTGTTCAATCGCAAACTCCTCCTTCCCCTCCTCTCTAGTTAATCCAAGGTCCTCATTATTTCTCACCTGGATCTTTTCAATGATCTCCTAATTAGTCTCCTCACCTCCAGGACTTCCCATCCAAAACCTATCTTCCATCCTCCCACTGGTTTAATTTCCCTAAAGCACAGCTCGAAGCCTGTATCCCCACTGCTAAAACAGTTAAATGGCTCCCCACTGCCTCCAGGATAAAAGCCAAAATCCTTATCTTGGCATTCAAGGCCCTTCCCCATCTGGCCCTAAACAACCTTTCCAGACTTATCTCCTGTTACTGCCCTACATGAATTTTCTATTCCAGCCAAATTGATCCACTTATTACTGCATGCCTGTGCTGTCTCTGATTATGAGCCTCTCTGCTCAAGTGAATTTTGCTTTTTGGATAGGCTTATTCATTCCTCTCTGTTTGCCGTTAAAGGTAAGCCCATCTAACCCACAAGGTTACTTCTGGCCACCCAGCCCCACCTAATTACCTGTCCTGTTAATTTTGCCTTTTATGGTTACCATTTTAGTGCATGTTCTACGTTTCCACCTCAACTATGAACCTCTCAAGGACAGTAATGGCGGATGGGGTGGACACTTTCAGTGAGCTGGCTCTCTATCAGCCTTGTCTTGAAAAGAAAGGCATGAGGGCCTGAGTTACGAGATAAATCTGGCAGCTGTCCTTACAATGTACTCAGCATCGTTCTTTCCCTCTGGCAAGTGGGGGTCTGCAGCAACTAAGTCCTTCTCTTTCCTTCTGTCCTTGAGGTTCAGCTCTCCTCCAGGAAGCTTCATGGTCTCTTTTGTAACGGGCTTCCGCATCTACAAGTGACCTTATCCATTGGTTTCCAAGATGTGCTCAGAGATATCTGAATTCCAGTGGAAGATTCTAAGTTGTCTGAAATGAGAGGGGCCTTCATCCCTTTCCTACCTCCTTGCCTCTGTTGATAACCCACTCCAACACACACACACACACACACACACACACACACGCACGCACGCACGCACACTCCTGAGTCTGATTTCAATGAACTTCTACCACGATGATTCAAAAATATAGTGAACCTAAGAATCCTCTGAAGAACTTGTTAAATATGTGGATCCCTGTGTCCTACCCCTAGATATTAGGGTTCAGTAGGTCCGGACTGTGACACAAGAACACGTATTTATAACAAGCTCCCTGGCTGATTCTACTGATGGTCTGAGAACCACACTTTGAAAATCACTGTTTTACATTCTGGCCCTTCATTCCTGCCCACTGACACTTTCAATCTGGACCACTTTCTATTTCTGAAAATTTCTCTGAACATTCCAACCATTGTGCCCTTTGCTCCAGTTCTGTTTCAACAGCAGTGACTTTCCTTCTAACCTCATCTCTCAAAATCCTACCTACCCACAGGAATGCATGGCTCATGAGGGCAGGGACGTTAATCCATGTTGTTCAGTGTTGTATCCTCAGCACCTAGAATAGTGCCTGGCACATAGGAGATGCTAAAAAATCTTTGTGGAAGGAAGGAGTGAATCTGTTAAGAGGGAAATCAAGTGCCATTGCTTCCTTGAAGCAGTTCTCGATCACTTCCAAAAGAAGTGGTTGCATGTTCTCAATCTTAGCACCTTTTCCCTTGTACTTGATCTTATGGGTTGGCAAACTCTTTTCTATAAGGGGCCAGATAAACATTTTAGGCTTTGTGGGACATACAGACACTGCTGAAACCATTTGGTTCTGCAGGTGTAGTGCAGAAGCAGCCAAAAACAATATGGAAACAAATGATCATGGTTGTGTTGCAATAAAACTTTACTTATAAAAACCAGGCAGATGGTGGGCTGGATTTGACCCATAGACTGTCCTTTGCTGACCCCTGCTCTATTAATTTATGTATAAAATTTCTCTCTTTGATTAGATTCCTAGATTATAAATTCCTTGAGGCAGAGACAGAATCTTACTAGGAAATAAGAATAAGTGTGTGTGTGTATACATGTGCATTGTGCATGTGTGTCTCTGTGCATGTGTGTTCACATACATCTATATACATTTATATATGTAGATACACATACAAAACACACCCACACATATCGAGTGCTTGTGAATGTATTATTTAACTTCTTTGATCCTCAGTTTTCTCATCGCTAAGACCTCATTCTAGGATACTAGAGATGAAGTGCCTGACATAGTGCTTAACCTATAACATATGCTCAATGAGTCTTAGTCTCCTTCCTCTTTTTCCTTAAAACAGCACTGCCATCCCCTGTACAGAACACTCAGCAAACATTTATTGTGGGCCTACAATGTCAAAGGACCACACGTGGAACTCAGTGAAATTCTGAGGTGAACGAGAAGAGTGCTGGGAGAGTAGCACCCATTCTAGATCAGGAGTCAGAGATGTGTGACCTAGTCCCAACTCTACTCACTCCTTCCCCAGCACACTGACTTTCCCATTCTTGGAGACAGCCATTCCATACGTTTTCATTCTCCTCATGCCTCCCAGAGTCCCTACTCACACCCTCACCCTCTTAGCTGATGACCTCACCTCATATTTCACTGCAAATAGATGCTGCCATAGCATCCCACCTCAGTGTTACAAAACCCCCCTCAACTCTCTGCACCTGTGCTCTGTGCCTTTCCTCCTGCTCCCATGGGTGCAGTGTCCCTACACCTATCAGAGCCAGACCCCGCCACCCACCTCTGAGGCCCCTCCCTTCTCCCTTGCCAAGGACTTTGGTCTTTTACACATAATCTCTCTCCTTTGCATCATTAGTCATCCACCAAATATGCTCTCATATTTCCCATTTAAAAGCAAAAACAACAAAAGCCCTAAAGATGCAAGTGAAGTTCCCTTTCCCATTCATATTTCTAGCCCATTCCAAGTTGGCCTCCATCTTCACCACTCCCAAGGCCACCAGTACCCTCCATGTTGCCAAATCCAATGGACACCTCTCTATACTCATTTTACCTGTGGGTGGGATTCTAGACCTGACCACTGCCTCCTTGAATTGCTCTCCTCTCTTGGCTTACACAGTTTCAGCACCCCTGGTTTCCCTCTAACTTCACCGGCCTCTCCTTCTTCATCTCCTTGGCTGGTTCCTCCTCTTCCTCTCCCGAGTCCTGGGGCTCTTGCATCTTCTCTATCCACACATTCTCCCTGAGTGAGCTCACCATGGCTGTAAGTACCATCTAAATGCTAGTGATCCCTAAGTTTCTATTTCCAGCACAAAATAATATCCTGAGCTCTAGATATCATTGAGTTTTCTACTAGATGTCTCAAATATAATATGTCTTCAGTGAAGCTCCTCATAGCCACCCAAGCCAGTTCTTCTCCAGTCTTCCTCATCTCAGTAAATGGTACCTTTTTGCTTAAGCAAAACCCCTTGGAGTCATGCTTGATTTCTCCCTCTTTTCACACTCTCTCTGCCCCAATCTAATCAAACTCTATTGGTTGAACTTCCCAAATCTATCTCCACTTCAATTCCACTAGCCAACCTAGTTCGACTGTTTGCAACAACCTTCACACCTAAACTTTTCCTCTGGCATCATTAACCTCCCATTCTACTAGTTCATCACCATTGCCTAGCAAACAGGCTCTCCTGTCTCCCCTCTTAAAAGCAAAACAAAAACCATGGATGACTGCAATACTCCCTAACTGGTTTTCTACATAACTCTACTCCCCCAAAACCTATGTTCCACATGGCAGCCAGAAAGTCCACCAAATAAATATAAATCTGATTGTGTCCCTTCCATGCTGGAAACCCTTACCATTGCTTACCACTGGTAAAAACAAAAACAAAATAAAAACAAGCTTCTGCCTACCTCCCAGGCCCCAACAAATGCCATTCTTCCAGCCCATGATGTTTCATCCACAAGGATCTTCTTGCTGTTGATTAAACCCAGCAAGCCCCCTCCTACCTCTGGGTCTTTGTATTTGCTGTTTCCTCTGCCTGAAATGCCCTTCAACTCTTTCCATGGCTGCCTCATTCTATCCTTTAGGGCTCAGCTTAATTGTCCCTTTTTCAGAGACCCCTCCCATGACCACCTTCGCTAAAATAATACCATAATGTGCAAGTGCTCTATTTGATATTCCTCCGTTTATTTCCTTCATAGACATTATCACAAGTTATTCACTGTTTATTAATTACCTCATTTTTTTTCTAGTTTATGGCCTGTCTTCCATTGACAAATGTAAGTTCCATGAGGGCAAGACTTTGCCATAATCTTTGTAGAGTCCTAACACTTAGTCCAATGCCTAGCACATGGTAGCAGCTCAATAAATATTTGTTAAATGAACTGATGACACGTTCTCATCTCCAGACCTCCACCCAGCCATTTGGGATACCTCTCCTTTCTTTGTCTGCTTGGCAAAGCTACTTTTGTCATCCAGATTCATCCTAAAAAGCACCTCCTCTGTGTTTCTATTCCTCTGGGAGGTGGTCACTCCTCCTTCTGTGCCTTCATGCTTTTTGTCCCCACCTCTATCACAGCACTAGTAATAATAACACTCACTCCTGTTTATCGAGCATCACTCCACATGCAGTGCCAAGTGTTTTAAAAATATTGTCTAACTCAAAATATACAACCTCACTAGGAGATAGGAAATATGCCCTCCATTATACAGATGATAAAACTGAGTCCCAGAGAATTTAAGCAACTTGTCCAAGGTCACAAACTAAGGCAGAACCAGAGATTCAAACCCAAGTCTGTCTAATTCCAAAGGTCATATTCTTCAGCACTGAGCTACAGCTTATACCTTCTTGCATTGTAATTTCTTACATAGCTGTCTCTCCCAACCTTTCTGAGAGCAGCTCTGAACATCCGCAGGATCTAGAACCCCACTAGGAACAGAACTGGTGTTTAAGAAATATTTGTGGAACAAATAAATTTGTCATCCACAAGTTTATCGAACACTTTCTAAACCTAATAATACATATTAGCAGCCAGGAAGGAAAAGAGCAAAAGAAAGAAATCCATTTGGATGGCTCCAAGAAGGAGGTACACAAAATAGCTAAGCGGGCTAAGTGTGTGGAGTCCCAGACTGGATGCTTTTCACACCAAAGACAATACCAAGGTCACTGCCAAAGAAGACAGACATTATATAATTAGGGAACACACTGCCAGCAATTACTCCAGAAGCTATTTCAAACTGAAACATGCCGGTGTTTGCTCATGTCCCTGTTCACACAAACAAAAGGCCTACATCTTGGAAACTGCTTTTCTTTGTTTGTTTGTAACAGCTCAAGGCGTTCTTTGCTTGGCAGCCAGTGGCACAATCTTGCTGGAAGCACCGCCTGGACCCCAGCTTTCGCTGTGGACTGTCGGAAGGAAACAAGGAGGTAAATGAGATGCCCGGTGTGTGCCTGGGGCATGGTGATTGGATGGCGTCATGAGACAGTGGAGCCTGTGGGCTCCTGCCTCCTGGGGTGCGACCCATCTTTGTAGATGGCAAAACGGGGGCTGTCTGTGGGAACACCCACAAAAACAGGACAGACCAGGGCTGCATCTCCCATTTCTGTGCCAGGCTTGCTATACTTTCTCATTTGTTCCTGACAGCAACATGGTATTCCCATTTTGCAGATAAGAAAACTAAAGCTCAAAGCATTCACGACTTGCAAAGATGACACAACCAGTGGCTGAGCTCAGGTGTAAGCACTGGTTTGTCTGACTATAAACTCTATGCTTATTTTTCCATCTTGTTACCAGTGAAGCTCTCACTTCACTCCTGCCATACTGGCATACTTGCTGCTCCTCAACCCTCCCACAGTCCTGCCCTGGAACTTTCATACTTGTTCTTATTTATGCCTGACTGTCTCTCCCCTCAGATTATGCACATCCCACTCCATTCCTACCTTCAAGTCCTAACACAACGTCACTCTCTCAGTGAGGCCTTTCCCAACAGCCACGACTGTCACTCCCCATCTTCTTCCTTTCTTGGCTTTTCTCCATCAAACGTATGACCATCTGACCTAATAAAGATCTACATTTATTTTCCTTGTTGTTTTTGCTTACTGTCGTTTCCCCAAAACTAGAATGTAAACTCCATGGAATCAGTAAAACTGATGTATATCTAGAGCCTAAAATAGTGTCTGGCACCTAGCTGGTGTTCAATAAATGTGCACTGACTAAAAGAATAATTTGAACTTCCAAACAATTTGGACACCAGCAGACCAAGTACATCAGTATGAAGTTAATGTTTCTGGGGGGAAGTTACTGAGACAATAAAAGTCGGATCAAAGAGCTGGCAATACTGAATAGTACAGAGAATGGTATGCTAGATCCAGATTGTCTGGGCTTGAATGCTAGCCCCATTCCTATTAATTTGTCATCTTGGATGAGGAACCAGACCTCTCTGTGTCTCAGTTTCCTCATTTGTAAATTATGTATGATAAAAGTATTTCTTACATAGGGCAGTTTTAAAGATTGAGCTAGGAGACCTTCAAGATGGCAGAGGAGTAAGACGTGGAGATCACCTTCCTCCCCACAAATACATCAGAAATACATCTACACGTGGACCAACTCCTACAGAACACCTACTGAACGCTGGCAGAAGACCTCAGACTTCCCAAAAGGCAAGAAACTCCCCACGTACCTGGGTAGAGCAAAAGAAAAAAGAAACAACAGAGACAAAAGAATAGGGACGGGACCTGCACCAGTGGGAGGGAGCTGTGAAGGAGGAAAGGTTTCCACACACTAGGAAGCCCCTTCGTGGGCAGAGACTGTGGGTGGCAGAGGGGGAAGCTTCGGAGCCACGGAGGAGAGCGCAGCCACAGGGGTGCGGAGGGCAAAGTGGAGAGATTCCCGCACAGAGGCTCGGCGCCGAGCAGCACTCACCAGCCCGAGAGGCTTGTCTGCTCACCCACCGGGGCGGGCGGGGGCTGGGAGCTGAGGCTTGGGCTTCGGTCGGATCGCAGGGAGAGGACTGGGGTTGGCGGGAACACAGCCTGAAGGGGTTAGCGCACCACAGCTAGCCGGGAGGGAGTCCGGGAAAAAGTCTGCAGCTGCCAAAGAGGCAAGAGACTTTTTCTTCCCTCTTTGTTTGCCAGTGCGCGAGGAGAGGGGATTCAGAGCGCCGCGTAAACGAGCTCCAGAGACGGGCGCGAGCCGCGGCGATCAGCGCGGACCCCAGAGACGGGCAGGAGACGCTAAGGCTGCTGCTGCCGCCACCAAGAAGCCTGTGTGCGAGCACAGGTCACTCTCCACACCGCCCCTCCCGGGAGCCTGTGCAGCCCGCCACTGCCAGGGTCCCGTGATCCAGGGACAACTTCCCCAGGAGAACGCACGGCGCGCCTCAGGCTGCTGCAACGTCACACCGGCCTCTGCCGCTGCAGGCTCGCCCCGCCTCCTCCGTACCCCTCCCTCCCCCCAGCCTGAGTGAGCCAGAGCCCCCGAAGCAGCTGCTCCTTTAACCCCGTCCTGTCTGAGCGAAGAACAGATGCCCTCAAGCGACCTACATGCAAAGGCGGGTCCAAATCCAAAGCTGAACCCCGGGAGCTGTGCAAACAAAGAAGAGAAAGGGAAATCTCTCCCAGCAGCCTCAGAAGCAGCGGATTAAATCTCCACAATCAACTTGATGTACCTGCATATGTGGAATACCTGAATAGACAATGAATCATCCCAAAATTGAGGCAGTGGACATGGGGAGCAACTGTAGACTTGGGGTTTCCTTTCTGCATCTAGTTTGTTTCTGGCTTTATGTTTATCTTAGTTCAGTATTTAGAGTTTATTATCATTGGTAGATTTGTTTATTGATTTGGTTGCTCTCTTTCCTTTTTTTTATATAGAGATTTTTTTTTTCCTTTTTCTCTTTCTGTGAGTGTGTATGTGTATGCTTCTTTGTGTGATTTTATTTGTATAGCTTTGCTTTTACCATTTGTCCTAGGGTTCGGTCTGTCTGGTTTTGTTTGTTTGTTTTTTTAGTATAGTTTTAAGCACTTGTTATCATTGGTGGATTTGTTTTTTGGTTTGGTTGCTCTCGTCTTTCTTTTTTTATTACTTTTTAATTTTTAAATTTTTAATAATTTTTATTTTGATAAATTTATTTTATTTCTTCTTTCTTTCTTTTTTTCTCCCTTTTCTTCTGAGCTGTGTGGCTGACAGGGTCTTGGTGCTCTGGCCAGGTGTCAGGCTTGTGTCTCTGAGGTGGAAGAGCCGAGTTCAGGATATTGGTCCACCAGAGACCTCCCAGCTCCACGTAATATCAGACGACCAAAGCTCTCCCAGAGATCTCCATCTCAACGCTAAGACCCAGCTCTGCTCGACGACCAGCAAGCTCCAGTGCTGGATGCCCCATGCCAAACAACTAGCAAGACAGGAACACAACCCCACCCATTAGCAGAGAGGTTGCCTAAAATCACACTAAGGTCACAGACAGCCCAAAACACACCACCGGACACAGTCCTGCCCACCAGAAAGACAAGATCCAGACACACCCACCAGAACACAGGCACCAGTCCCCTCCACCAGGAAGCCTACACAACCCACTGAACCAACATTAGCCACTGGGGGCAGATACCAAAATCAATGGGAACTACGAACCTGCAGGCTGGGAAAAGGAGACTCCAAACATAGTAAGTTAAGCAAAATGAGAAGACAGAGAAACACACAGCAGAAGAAGGAGCAAGGCAAAAACCCACCAGACCAAACAAATGAAGAGGAAATACGCTACCTGAAAAAGAACTCAGAGTAATGATAGTAAAGATGATCCAAAATCTTGAAAATAGAATGGAGAAAATACAAGAAATGTTTAACAAGGACCTAGAATAACTAAAGAGCAAACAAACAATGATGAAAAACACAATAAATGAAATTACAAATTCTTCAGAAGGAATCAATAGCAGAATACCTGAGGCAGAAGAACAGATAAGTGACCTGAAGATTAAATAGTGGAAATAACTACTGCAGAGCAGAATAAAGAAAAAAGAATGAAAAGAATTGAGGACAGTCTCAGAGACCTCTGGGACAACATTAAACACACCAACATTTGAATTATAGGGGTCCCAGAAGAAGAAGAGAAAAAGAAAGGGACTGAGAAAATATTTGAAGAGATTATAGTTGGAAACTTCCCTAATATGGGAAAGGAAATAGTCAATCAAGTCCAGGAAGCGCAGAGAGTCCAATACAGGATAAATCCAAGGAGAAACATGCCAAGACACATATTAATCAAACTATCAAAAATTAAACACAAAGAAAAAATATTAAAAGCAGCAAGGGAAAAACAACAAATAACACACAAGGGATTCCCCATAAGGTTAACAGCTGATCTTTCAGCAGAAACTCTGCAAGCCAGAAGGGAGTGGCAGGACATATTTAAAGTGATGAAAGGGAGAAACCTACAACCAAGATTACTCTTCCCAGCAAGGATCTCATTCAGATTCGACGGAGAAATTTAAACCTTTACAGACAAAGCAAAAGCTAAGAGAATTCAGCACCACCAAACCAGCTCTACAGCAAATGCTAAAGGAACTTCTCTAGGCAGGAAACACAAGAGAAGGAAAACACCTACAATAACAAACCCAAAACAATTAAGAAAATGGTAATAGGAACATACATATCGATAACTACCTTAAATGTAAATGGAATAAATGCTCCAACCAAAAGACATAGATTGGCTGAATGGATACAAAAACAAAACCCGTATATATGCTGTCTACAAGAGATGCACTTCAGACCTAGGGACACATACAGATTGAAAGAGAGAGGATGGAAAAAGACATTGCATGCAAATGGAAATCAAAAGAAAGCTGGAAAGCTGGAGTAGCAATTTTCATATCAGACAAAATAGACTTTAAAATAAATACTGTTACAAGAGACAAAGAAGGACACTACATAATGATCAAGGAATCAATCCAAGAAGAAGATATAACAATTGTAAATATTTATGCACCCAACATAGGAGCACCTCAATACATAAGGCAAATGCTAACAGCCATAAAAGGGGAAATCGACAGTAACACAATCATAGTAGGGGACTTTAACACCCCACTTTCAGCAATGGACAGATCATCCAAAATGAAAATAAATAAGGAAACACAAGCTTTAAATGATACATTAAACAAAATGGACTTAATTGATATTTATAGGACATTCCATCCAAAAACAGCAGAATACACTTTCTTCTCAAGTATTCATGGAACATTCTCCAGGATAGATCATATCTTGGGTCACAAATCAAGCCTCGGTAAATTTAAGAAAACTGTAATCGTATCAAGTATCTTTTCCAACCACAATGCTGTGAGACTAGGTATCAATTACAGGAAAAAAACTGTAAAAAATACAAACACATGGAGGCTAAACAGTACACTACTTAATAACCAAGAGATCACTGAAGAAATCAGAGGAAATCAAAAAATACCTAGAAACAAATGACAATGAAAACACGATGACCCAAAACCTATGGGACACAGCAAAAGCAGTTCTAAGAGGGAAGTTTATAGCAGTACAACCCTACCTCAAGAAACAGGAAACATCTCAAATAAACAACCTAACCTTACACCTAAAGTAATTAGAGAAAGAAGAACCGAAAACCCCAAAGTTAGCAGAAAGAAAGAAATCATAAAGATCAGATCAGAAATAAATGAAAAAGAAATGAAGGAAACGATAGCAAAGATGAATAAAACTAAAAGGTGGTTCTTCGAGAAGATAAACAAAATTGATAAACCATTAGCCAGACTCATCAAGAAAAAAAGGGAGAAGACTCAAATCTATAGAATTAGAAATGAAACAGGAGAAGTAACAACTGACACTGCAGAAATACAAAGGATCATGAGAGATTACTACAAGCAACTCTATACCAATAAAATGGACAACCTGGAAGAAATGGACAAATTCTTAGAAAAGCACAACTTTCTGAGACTGAACCAGGAAGAAATAGAAAATATCAACAGACCAATCACAAGCACTGAAATTGAGACTGTGATTTAAAATCTTCCAACAAACAAAAGCCCAGGACCAGATGGATTCACAGGTGAATTCTATCAAACATTTAGAGAAGAGGTAACACCTATCCTTCTCAAACTCTTCCAAAATATAGCAGAGGGAGGAACACTCCAAAACTCATTCTACAAGGCCACCATCAGCCAGATACCAAAACCAGACAAAGATGTCACAAAGAAAGAAAACTATAGGTCAATATCACTGATGAACATAGATGCAAAAATCCTCAACAAAATACTAGCAAACAGAATCCAATAGCATATTAAAAAGATCATACACCATGATCAAGTGGGGTGTATCCCAGGAATGCAAGAATTCTTCAGTACACACAAATCAATCAGTGTGATAAACCATATTAACAAATTGAAGGAGAAAAACCATATGATCACCTCAATGGATGTAGAAAAAGCTTTCAACAAAATTCAACACCCATTTATGATTAAAAAAAAAAACCCTCCAGAAAGTAGGCATAGAGGGAACTTACCTCAACATAATAAAGGCTACATATGACAAACCCACAGCCAACATCGTTCTCAATGGTGAAAAACTGAAACCATTTCCTCTAAGATCAGGAACAAGACAAGGTTGCCCACTCTCACTGCTATTATTCAACTTAGCTTTGGAAGTTTTAGCCAGAGCAATCAGAGAAGGAAAAGAAATAAAAGGAATCCATATCAGAAAAGAAGAAGTAAAGCTGTCTCTGTTTGCAGGTGGCATGATACTATACATAGAGAATCCTAAAGATGCTACCAGAAAACTACTAGAGCTAATCAATGAATTTGGTAAAGTAGCAGAATACAAAATTAATGCACAGAAAACTCTTGTATTCCTATACACTAATGATGAAAAATCTGAAAGAGAAATTAAGGAAACACTCCCATATACCATTGCAACAAAAAGAATAAAATACCTAGGAATAAACCTACCTGAGGAGAAAAAAGACATGTATGCAGAAAACTATAAGACACTGATGAAAGAAATTAAAGATGATACAAACAGATGGAGAGATATACCATGTTCTTGGATTGGAAGAATCAACATTGGGAAAATGACTATACTACCCAAAGCAATGTACAGATTCAGTGCAATCCCTATCAAACTACAAATGGCATTTTTCACAGAACTAGAACAAAAAATTTCACAATTTGTATGGAAACACAAAAGACCCCAAACAGCCAAAGCAATCTTGAGAAAGAAAAACGGAGCTGGAGTAATCAGGCTCCTGGACTTCCGACTATACTACAAACCTACAGTAATCAAGACAGTATGGTACTGGCACAAAAACAGAAATATAGATCAATGGAACAGGATAGAAAGCCCAGAGATTAACCCACGTACATATGGTCACCTTATTTTTGATAAAAGAGTCAAGAATATACAGTGGAGAAAAGACAGCCTCTTCAGTAAGTGGTGCTGGAGAAACTGGACAGCTACATGTAAAAGAATGAAATTAGAACACTCCCTAACACCATACACAAAAATAAACTCAAAATGGATTAAAAACCTAAAAGTAAGGTCAGACACTATAAAACTCTTAGAGGAAAACATAGGCAGAATGTTCTATGACATAAATCACTGCAAGATCCTTTTTGACCCACCTCCTACAGAAATGGAAATAAAAACAAAAATAAACAAATGGCACCTAATGAAACTTAAAAGCTTTTGCACAGCAAAGGAAACCATAAACAAGACGAAAAGACAGCCCTCAGAATGGCAGAAAATATTTGCAAATGAAGCAACTGACAAAGAATTAATCTCCAAGATTTACAAGCAGCTCATGCAGCTCAGTATCAAAAAAACAAACAACCCAATCCAAAAATGGACAGAAGACCTAAATAGATATATTTATATATCTATATATATATAAATAGATATATTTATTCCAAAGAAAATATACAGATTGCCAACAAACACATGAAAGGATGCTCAGCATCACTAATCATTAGAGAAATGCAAATCAAAACTACAATGAGGTATCACCTCACACCGGTCAGAATGGCCATCATCAGAAAATCTACAAATAATAAATGCTGGAGAGGGTGTGGAGAAAAGGGAACCCTTTTGTACTGTTGGTGGGAATGTAAATTGATAACAGCCACTATGGAGAACAGTATGGAGGTTCCTTAAAAAACTAAAAATAGAACTACCATACAACCCAGTGATCCCACTACTGGGTGTATACCCTGAGAAAACCATAGTTCAAAAAGAGTCATGTACCACAATGTTCATTGCAGCTCTATTTACAAAAGCCAGGACATGGAAGCAACCTAAGTGTCCATTGACAGATGAATGGATAAAGAAGATGTGGCATGTATATACAATGGAATATTACTCAGCCATAAAAAGAAATGAAATTGAGTTATTTGTAGTGAGGTGGATGGACCTAGAGCCTGTCATACAGAGTGAAGTAAGTCAGAAAGAGAAAAACAAATACTGTATGCCAACACATATATATGGAATCTAAAAAAAAAAAAAAAAGGTTCTGAAGAACCTAGGGGCAGGACAGGAATAAAGATGCAGGCGTAGAGAATGGACTTGAGGACATGGGGAGGGGGAAGGGTAAGCTGGGATGAAGTGAGAGAGTGGCATGGACATATATACACTACCAAATGTAAAACAGATAGCTAGCGGGAAGCAGCCACATAGCACAGGGAGATCAGCTCAGTGTTTTGTGACCACCTAGAGGGGTGGGATAGGGAGGGTGGGAGGGAGACACAGAGGGAGGGGATATGGGGATATATGTATATGTATGGCTGATTCACTTTGTTATAAAGCAGAAATTAACACACTACTGTAGAGCAATTATACTCCAATAAAGATGTAAAAAAAAAAATAAAGATCGAGTTATTATGTATAAGGTATCTAAGATTGCGCCTGGCACGTTGTAACTTGCTTTTATTATCATTATCTATTTAACTATCAGTTCCTTTGAACCATCATGCTGTAAAATTTTCTCATGAAAGGATGTAAACCTAGGTTCATCTCTCTTCAGGCACCAAGAAAATCACCCAACCATGCTGAGATTATTGTGAGAAGGAAAAGAAAAACACAAAACAAAATAATGCAGAAAACAACCAAAAACTCAATTTCCTATCAGCCCTTGGTTAAAAATCAAGCCCTGTAGCAGTATGTTCGGACACTTAGGCATTGATTTCAAGAGGTAACTTAGACTTTCCCTGCAATAGTAAAAGGGTAAGAAATTACAAGGCAATGATACTGGAGTAATTTGACTTATTTAGGGAGAGAGTGAGCTTTGTTAGCTTATGACCATCATGACTATCCCCTTCATTTCCTCAGAACCAAGGACATGGCTGGTGTTCAAAGTTCAAAGCAACATGTAATATATGAAGCAAAGTACTGGTACCAGCTGGATCCTGAAGGTCAATAATCCTCTCCTTCTTGAAGGCAGGGAGAGCTGGATAATTAACTAGATTGCTCCTGGGAAGTGTCCAGCCTATGGGCTACTGTGCCTGATGCAGGCACCTGAATAGGATCACCTGTTACCACCCATTCACTCCTTTGCGCTTTCCTTCGACAAATATTCATGGATCACCTTTATGGTGCCAGGCCCTGAGCTAGCTACTGGGGTCACTGAGGTGACAAGAAGGACACAGTCCCTGTCTTCATAAGGATTTACAGTCTAACAGGCTCTCATGCTGACTGAAATGATGGGCTGGAGTTTTCTGTACTCAGTTTTCTAGCAGGAAGTATAATTCTCTCTCTTTCTCTCTCTCTCTTTCTCTTTCCTTCTGTACCTACCTTTCATCTAATCATCCATCTATGCATTGAAGACTTGCTGAACACAACATGCCAGGTCCTGCTGCAAGGTGCAAGGGATTACAGTTGACTGTGTAAGTTATTTCGTGGATATGGAGTCTGTCTTGCTCCACAAACAATGTAAGATGGGGAGAATTCACACAGATAGATCAACGCACTAAAGTGTTATGGTTCCCACAGGTGTGGGGCTTTGGGGTGGGGCACATGGAAGAGGATTGTGTTTTAAGAGAAAGGGTGGGGGGGCTTCAGGCAAACACTGGAGACCGGATATTGGGACCAATGAGGAAGACTTCTCATCAGACATGGTGTGAGGTTAGACTCCCCCCAGACGACAATTTAAGATGTACACGTTAATACCAAAGAGCCTAAAGAAAACCTACATAGGGCATGACCAGTCAGGAAGGGAAAGAAAAAGAGGTCATATCAGCGATATTCATGAGACATAAGACTTTCTTGAACCTGCTAATTCATAAATACATAAAGGCGTATTCACACCCCCGCAAGGTAACTGCTGTTTCAACTTTCTCTAAAACTTGATCTCTCACTAGAAGGTCCTTTAATCACTAGTGACAGCTATGGCTTCTACAATGACAAGCAGAGAAGAATAAAGCCATACTCCTCTGATCTTGTCATCTGATTGCTCAAGAACTTCTATCGGCTGCCAATCTCCTACAGTATGGAGTTCAAACTCTTCGCCATAATTCTCCAAGTCCCTCAAGAAGGCTCCAGCTATCTTTCTGCTCTTTCTCCCACTGCTCCTTTCATGCAGCTAATAAAGCACCACGTTGGACCGTTTGGACTGCTGTAAACATCAACTTCTATTTCCACACATCTAATCCTTTGCTTAACGAGTAGTTTTTACCAGAACGCTTTTCCCAACACCTCGCCCTATGGAAATGCTACCCAGAGCTGGAGTCCATCTCAAATGCTGCTAACTTATGTATTCATCCATCTAGTCGAGACTTATTTATTGAGAACCCTACTAAGTGTCAGTCCTTGGTAGTAGCAAGATGAACGAGAAATGATTTCTTGCTCAAGGAGTTTGCGGCCTTAGTCAAAGGTGGAGGAGGGGAGGAAGCAAATACAAGTTTGATTAATTATTTCTCTGATTTCGCCAGGTCGTCAAAATAAAGCTTCCTTGCTTCCAAAGTCCCTGGCACAAGGGGCAGACATACAGTAAGTGTCATTTACTTATTTGCTTGTTTACTTATTTGCTTGTTTGCTTAATTATTTTGTTGTACATTTGTATCTCTATTATCACACTTAACATTTACTTATTTGCTTGTTTGCCTAATTATTCGTTGTTTATTTGTATCTCTATGATTACACCACTCTTTTCTCTGTGCCCGGTTCCTCTAGCAGAGGGCAAAGGTCTTGACTTCACTGCTTCTGGATACTTCTGCTCACCGTGCCTTCCACACAAAAGGTATCCTAAATGTTTGTGGAATATAAGTGAATTGAAACAGGGAGAGAAAAGGCCAAAGGTGAGGTAAAGGAGAGCTGAGAGGCCAAAGTCATCCGTTAATTTCAGTTTGAGTATTTTAAACCCTACGATTTCCTCCAGGTTACCAAAGCAAATTTATCTGAGCAAATAAGCTTTCATATTTGCATTTCTTTGAACCCTAATTTGACATGCAAATAAGCCACTAACTAGAGCAGGGCTTCAATCAGCAGTGTTTAAACAGAAATCCCCATAGCTATTGAGATGTCTGTGCTTAGAAAGAAACCAGCATTAGTCAACGTTGGTAACAATGATAGAAAGGCACACTTTCTCCACATTCTTCTCTGAAGTGTCCTATCCACCTCTTCCAGGGCCTCTTTCCCTGAAGATCAGACTCTGAGAGCTGATATCAATGTAAGGGCCTTTCAGGCCACTTGGTCCAGCTCTCCCAGCCCTCAGATAGCATCTTCTCTGCCAGTGGCATCCAGGCTCTCTTGACGCACCACCAGCAGCAACAGGGAGCTCGTTACCTCTTAAAGATGTGCTCTCGCAGTCCACAAAGACGTTCTTATATTGAACACAAGAAATTCACTTCTTTGTAGCGTCATTCCTGCCAGGGCCATACAGATTCCTCTCTTCCATAAAACAGCGCTTCAGACATTTGAACATAGCAATCGGATATGCCATAAACGTAATGATGGTCATCCTGACCATCACCATCATCATCACCCATACTGAGTCTCAGCTATCGCACTCCATTCTCTTACATCTTCATCTCTCTTCACTTCACTCTGGTAAGCCCATGTCCCCCTCTGTGACTTTTGCATGCCACTCCCTTCTGAATGACTAGCTTTTGATCTTATCACTCAGGACTCAACTCAAATGTCCCCTCTTCAGAGAAGCTGTGTCTGACCTTCCTAGCTGAAACTGACCTATCCTCATGTCGCCTCTCCCTACATACTCCAGGCCATTTTCACTGCGTTAACCTATATTTTAAAACTAGAACTCACAACTCTCTGAAATTGTCTGGTGTAATAAAGAGTCTGACTCCATTTTTTCATGTTGGCTGACAACTTTTAAGCCTCATTCCTCCCTCTTCTGCCCCACTTCTAGGCAAGCTGACGAGGAAGCCTGGGTATGGCCCTCCTTTGGCATTGGTGAGAGGTTCAAACCATATAAACCTCTACCTGTGCACAGAGACCCTCACCCCATGCCTACTCCCTACCTACTGTGAAAACTCCAAACCATTTCCTGACTTTCTCAAACCATTTCAGAACAGCTTGGGAGGCCTGCCCTAATCTCCCCAGAGAGCCTTATTACATGAGTAATATTAATAAATCATTTCATACTTTGTTGGTGTATGTGTGGCATCATCAGTTTCAATATCGGAACCAACTTGTGGGTGGGAATCCATTCTGTTTCCGAAGAGGGGCTACAACGTCTGTTTTATGGATTTGTTCATCTCTCATTCCCTCTTTCTCTCTCACTGAAATGGAAGCTCTGATTTTCTACCATCTCTGTGGGGCACAGAGAGATGCCTGCCTGAAGTCAAGTCTCAGTAAATACAAAATGAATGAAGAAATGATTCTGGAGACATCTCTCCAGAGCAACTCCAGTTCATCCCAGACTGAGTGGAAAATTTAAAAGATGTGATTATTAGAAAATTATTTCTTGACCACAGGACATGATGGCAGAGTAGAAGGACCTTGAGCTCACCTCCTCTTACGAGAACACAAAAATCACAACTAACTTCTGAACAACCAACGATACAAAAGACTTGAACCTACCAAAAAAGATATCCTACATCCAAAGACAAAGAAGAAACCACAACGAGATGGTAGGTGTGGTGCACTCGTGATATAATCAAATCATATATCCCCTGGTAGGCGACCCATAAATTGCAGAACAAATGATTCTGAAGTTCTTACACTAGTTTTCATTATAACGGTCCCAAATAATGGCTCCTATACTCTTACTTCTACTAGTTACTACTAGCAAACTAGGTGCCAGACACCGTTCTTAGTGCTTTATGTGAATTACTTCCTTTATTCCTTATATCAACTCTATAAATATTTATCTCCATTTTAGAGGTGAGGAAGCTGAGGTACAGGGAAGTTAAGTAATTTGCTCAAGGTCACATGACGAGTAGCAGAGCTGGAATTATCATGCAGATGATGGGGCCACAGACATTCTCCCAAGCATCTTGCTGGACCATCTCCCACTGCTGCCACTGCTGCTCTGCTATAGCTCCTCTATCACGTGCTGGACCCATAATCAACTCCTCCAATTCTCCCACAGGCTTCAAGGTGAGTATCTTAATCTCCATTTGCAAATGAGGAAACTGTGGCTCAGAGGGTCAGAAGACTCCCCTAGACATGGCAGGTTGGTTGTAGGTCACCCTGCCACCCCACATCAAAGCCCGCGAGGGCTTTGAGGGCATGAAATTAGAAGCACAGGAGAACAGACATCTGTGCTGAGAAACAGGTTATATAGGAGGCTTGTTTGATAACTAATAGTAAAGATTTGGGGAAATTGCCTGAGTTCTATATGCTACTGCACATTAATCAAAAATAAAGATTCTTCTAATTAACACTTAGCTGTTCAAAGGAATATAATCCCCTGACACTTCTATTGATCTAAGAGAATTGCATTTTTTAAAAAAATATGTAATTTTTAATTGTAAAAGCTGTATATGTTCACTGTAGAAAACTATGAGAAGACTTTAAATAACTCATATTCCTATCATCCGGTTGTAACTATTAGAGAGAAGGGTTTTTTTGAAAGATGCAATGCTTGGAAAGATAAATTCTTAAAAGTGTGCCATGACTTCATGTTAAATTCTGATGTTGCTTCTAGCTACCTGTGTGATTTTAAGAAGTTATTTTATATCTTGAGTCTCAGTTTCTTTGCAGGAAACACCTAAATTAAACCACCTGTTAAGATGATTTGTGAGTTCAAAAACAACTATATATGGAAACACTTAGCATGCTGACTAGAGCATAGTAGGGTCCCAATAAGGGTTTATTTTATTTTTTATTTCCTTCCTTCCTAACTCTGAGTCCCACACTTTTTTTAAAAGAGTAAAGACAATGGCTACTTCCTCTTTCTTCTTCTATACATGTTCACCACTAATCAACCAGCTTCTATTCTGATGTGGTTCCTGAACCGGTAGAGAAGAAATTTCCTTGACCTGAGAGTTAAGATGCTCCTTCTCTAAGTTCATAACACTACTTTATTCTAGAAAGATCTGAGGGTGTTTTTAAAAATCTATTATTCTTAAGTTTTATTACAATATTTGGAAAAGTAAGTGAAAATTATACCAAATTCAGTTTTTAGAGTTAACTCTCACATGGGAAAGAATAATCAGAATAAGGATATTATTTGCCAAGAGTATTAGATATTGTTATGCTGCTATCAATTAAAAGCAGGCAGGAAGTTCCCTGGATGAACTTAGTTTTTCTCTTTCTGCATATACTGAGGAAACAAGGTCAAAGTAACTGTAGCTCCTCTTATTAAGGAGCTCCCAATCAAGAGAGAAGAGTAAATTAATAATTTTGGCAAATTTTGGTAACGAATGTTACGATAGAAATATACTCAGAAAAAAATGTCTAAGCAGGCTACAAATTCAAGGGAAGCTTTCTAGAATAGGCCCTTGGGCTGAGTTTTGACATATGCATAAGAATCATCTAGTGGGAAAAAAAGGGGAGTGGGCCATCCAGGCAGAAAAGACATTGGGAATACATATGGGCATGAAATGTATTGCTGTTTTCCAGAAATTGGAAGAAATCACAATCATTCAGTGAGGCTAGAATGAATAATAGCAGCTAACATATATTGAATTCTAACTATGGGTTCCCCATTCTCATGGAGTTTACTACAGGGACAGTCAGAGACCCAAGAACCTAAGGGCAGAAGCAGAGATAGGATGCAGAAGTGAACTAGACCAGAGAATCAAGACTCTCATTGGGAATGTCTTTCCCTCTGTCTCTCCAGACGAACTTTCTCTGCTTCACAGACCCAGAAAATATATAGTATAGCTACAATGGTCCCTGAGTTTTGCATGTTTTCAAAATGTACAGGGAATGGATTAACTGGCCCAGCTTGTGTCAGTCAGCAGTGAAGAGGTGAACAAGGTCAATTTTAGGAAAAATACAGACCTGCTTGCAACCATGCTGACGGGAGTATTGCACAGAAGAGCAAATTCACAAAAGAAGGCGGCAGACAGATACTCCCCACTGGCCTCATCTATGAAGGCAATTGGTGATAAATCTTGAGAGGCAGGCAAGGTATCTTATCATGAAGTTTTTTGTCTGGTAAGCTAAACCATGTTCATCTCATACTGAACTTCATGAGCAGGCTCTGAAGGATTTGGAGCACAGGAATGACACGACAGTCAAACCTTCATTTTATAAAAGTACTCTGGTAGAGGTTTTCAGGTAAACCTAATGGACCAAATATGGGTGCATTTATCTCCATTCCCTCCCAAAACACTAGCCCAAAATGACCACCATAGTGTACATAGAGAAACAAACACATGCAGAGAAAGAGAAAGGCAAAGGAAGAAATAGCAGGTACAGGGAATATCATCATAGTTTTGGAAGATGGATTAGAAATGAGCTAACAGGACAGAAGCTGAATCCTGAGAGCCTACAGGAGGGATATCAAAGTGAAGACGGCCCATTAACCCCAGAGCATCCTAGAAAGTTTGGAGGCCCTGGGTCCCAAGAGAGGCAAGAATGAAGCTCCATGCTGAAAAGGGGTCTGGCTAAGACTGTATACAGAACAGCTAGAAAACCAGAGCTCCTTCCCTGCCCTGTTTAGTCAGGTGACTATTATGCTCTCACCCTTGTAGGACTTAAAGGTCTGTCTGGCAAAGCAGTTGCACCCTAGGAGCTCTAAACTCAGGGATGCAGGACTAGTGAAAAGCAGAGGGAGAAGCCCTACTGGAAACAGGGGACTAAGTAAAATTTGGGTCCTAAAGTGCTAGACTCCACCCCTAACTCCCATTCCCTGCCTGTTTTGAGAATACCACTAACTGGACCCCTGGCTCTTCCCAGGCAAGAGATTCGAGAATTTTCTAGGGAAAAACAGAACGGTTCCAGAGAAAATACCAATAGATATCAATACTTGGGAAGATGGAGAGAAGTGTATAACTTCCAGTGAAAAAGCTGGCTTGAGAGAGTAAAGTCTATTTTACAAGCTTCTTTTCTCTCCCATCCCAACCCAACTCACATGGCTTCCAATCAGCTTTTTATTGCCTAGCAATTATATATGAACAAACATCCAATGAGCACCAGACATTGAAGAACACCTCCAATGGGAAATTCTGAGTTCACTATAAACAGAAAATACACTCATAAAAAGCAAAGATATTGCAGGGAACATAAGAATAATTTTAAAAGGACTCATTATATACTTGGATGAGAAGATACAACATCTATAGAAAAGGCAGAACTATAGAACAGGAATGACATGAAAAAGTATGATCTCTGAAATTTAAAAAAGTATCACTAAAAAAGTTTAAAGATGAAGTTTAGGAACCATCACAGGAAGAAAAACCAAAGAGGAAAGGAATGGCAATAGGAGAGAGAAGATGAAAAATCAGATGACAAATGCAGGAGGTAAAAAAAGATCTGACTAAAAGGACTTCTTGGTGGGGGGACATGAGAGGAGAGAGAGAAAACATAGAGGGAGAGTAATCCACACAATTATGTAGGTAACTTCCCACAATTAAAGACATGAGTTTCTAAAATAAAAGTACCCAGTGAGTATCCAATACAATGACTTGGGGGGAAAAAAAGACTTATACCAAAGCGTATTACTGTTAAATTTCAGAATAACAGTAATAAGGAGTAGAACTTAAAAACTTAACAGAGATAAACAACAAAACAAAACAAACAAAAACTAACCAACTAATCAGATAAAAGTTGCTCACTATAAAGCAGATGGAATGAAAATGGCCTTGGACGTGGAAAGCAACACTAAATGCTAGGAGTCAATGAAGCAATACTTAGAGGAAATGATTTTCAACCCAAAGTCTATACCCAGCCAAATCATCAATAAAGGTAGAATAAAGAAATGTCTAAATACTTCCCTGGTGGTGCAGTGGTTGAGAATTCGCCTGCCAATGCAGGGGACATGGGTTCGATCCCTGGTCTGGGAAGATCCCACATGCCACAGAGCAACTAAGCCCGTGCACCACAACTACTGAGCCTGCACTCTAGAGCCCATGAGCCACAACTACTGAGCCCGCGCACCTACAGCCCATGCTCTGCAACAAGAGAAGCCACGGCAAGGAGAAGCCCGCGCACCACAACGAAGAGTAGCCCCTGCTCGCCCCAACCAGAGAAAGCCCACACGCAGCAACAAAGACCCAACGCAGCCAAAACATTTTTTTAAAAATAAAGAAATGTCCAAACATTCAAGGACTCAAAAACTTTACTTGCTGTGCACACGAACCTAAAAAGATACAGAAATATGTGCATCTGCCAAATGAGAGCAGTATACCAAAAACAGGAATATATAGAATCAAGGAAACAGAAAATTCTGCAGAGAAGACTGGTAATGGGAAATTCCAGAACAATAGCCATGCACCGACTAGTAATCAACTGGTCCATACTGGAGCAGGAGAATGGAGGGCTGCAGGAGTGAGGTCAACAGGAGATCAGAAGAGCTGAAGGATAATTTGGAACTGCATGCAATTATTTGGAAAAATTATTAAGTACTTGAGAGATCTGTTGAAATATTTGAAAAAAAAAAGAGATAGACACAGAAAGGTAAACAAATGGAAAAAGGAGGCACATATTAACTGTAGAAAAAAGAAGAATTTGTAAGAGAAAGGGAATACAGTCATGATTGATACACAAATCGGCTCTGAGGTAGATGATAGTTGCAACAAAGTTATAATAATGTAAAGCTAACTATTGGTATAACTCAAAATCGTGAAATGCATTTATTGAGAGGATAGAAGAGATGGAGTGGAAATGGTGATGGACGAAAACTAAATCTTCCAACAACAAAAACAAATGTAAATAGACAATTAAAAAAATGTCCAACCAAAAATAAATAGTATGAGCGTAATACTAAGGCACATGAAAATATATACTAGAAAAAAAAAAAAGTAATTTGTTGCATTGGAGGAGTAAAACCTGGGGATGGGGGACAGATGAGAGAAGGGACTACTGTATTTCATTGAAAGCTATTTCATACAGCTAATTGTTTTAAACCATAAACATGGAAATATACTGATTAAAATGTTTCCAATAACATTTTTAGAAAGAGAAAAACAATCACTTTGATCTTACCTAGTGTGTTAGGGACTATTTATATCTAAAAATCTTGGAAAGACCTCCTAGGAAATTTGTTTATTTTGTAAGATTTTGGAAAATGTACAAAATCAAAGGCTGGAGTATTTGAGAGGGCTGCACTAAAGGATGCTGTCAGATTGGACTTTCTAGCAGAAAATTAGGTTTTGAACTCTTCAGAATTTATCCAATAAAGTCTATGGTTCTTCAAATTTATTTTTATTTAACTTTTGTGCCAAATTAATCATCAAGCTTGTACCGGGAGAACCTGGGAAAACTTCTAAAGCATCTTAACTCTGAGGGAAAATGAAATGGGCCAGAACTCTATAACTCAAGTGATTTGTTGAGTAATCAGAAAATATTTGCTAACCATCTACTATTGTAGAAACGGTGGTAAATAAGAAAAAGTTCCTGCCTCACAAAGCTCAATTTATAATTTCTGTGGGAGAGAATGAGACAGGAAAAAAAGTGAAGAATTATTAGGTGAAACATTTTCTAAATTTGATTTTTTAAAAAGAGAAACCATTGGTCCAAGAAGGTCAGTGAATCCCAAGTAAAATAAATACAAAGAAAACTACACCTAGTCAGTCTTAGGTGTAGTCTCCAAGTCTTTCTAGTCTTGAAAAACAGATAAAGAGAAAAATCTTAAAAGCAACAGGAGGGAACAAAAACAAAACACCACATTATATGCAAGGGAAGCATAAAAAGATTAACAGCAGACCTCACAAGGGAACCAGGAGAGATGAGAAGGCAATGGAAAACTTTAAAGTGCTTAAAGACAAAAAAATACTGTCAACCTAAAATTCTATATCCAGTAAAAATATTTTTCAAAAATGAATCAAAATAAATACATTTTAAGATAAATATAAACAGAGACAACTTGTAGTCAGTAGAATCGCACTACAAGTAGTGCTAAAGAAGTTCTGCAGGTTAGATAGGTGACATATTAAAAATACACACATGTACTTCTTTAAAGAACTACTGACATCATAAATGAAAAATAATGAGAGCATATTGTAGGTTCTATAACATAGGCAGAAGTAAAATATATGATGAAGAGCACAAAGGACAAAGTAGGTGAATAGAATTATTCAGTTGTAAGTTGTTACGTTATTGACAAAACAGTATCATATAAGTAGTATAATATTTGAAAGTAGCATGAGATAAGTCAAGGTGCATAGGTCATTTCTACAGCAAGCTCTAAAACTTAACACAAAAAAGTACAGACAAAGTTAATAGAAGAGATAAAACGAAATATTAAAAGAGTGCTTGGTTAACCAAAAGGAAGTCAGCCTAGGAGAAATAGAACAAAGAATAGATAGAACAATAGAGAACAAATACCAAGATGATAAATTTAAATCCAACTCTACCTTATTTACATTAAATACAACTAGATTAAATACCATGTAAAAAACAAAGGTTGTCTGACTAGATAATGAGGCAAGACCTAACTATTTGTCACTAAAAAAAAATGCGCTTTATGTAGAATGACTCAGACAAGTGGAAAGTGGAAGAATGGAAAAAAGATATACAATGCATAAGGAACTTGGTGTGACTATACTAACATCTGATACAGTAGACTTCAAGACAAACAATATTACCAGAGACAGAGAGGCATCTCATAAAAATAATTGAAAAGTTCAATTTATCAGAAAGATAAAACAATCTTAAAAATGCATGTGCTTAATAGCAAACCCAGACAGACTGACTCTGGAGTTTATCCTGCTCCCCTGTAAAATCCACCCACCAAATAAAGAATTATAAGCTGCATTTGTGATTGTACTCTCACTCTTCCTTGTTGTTCATTCACAGAGAGATAAAAACATTTCTATAGATCAATGTTTGGGCACCTCTAGTTCCATTTCCCATGTCTTTTTCTGGGAAACAGATACACAACTATCTACTCATTCAATACACACTTACTAGGTGCTTATTAGACATATGAGTGTATATAGCATCTATTTTATGCCATGAGCTTTGTCAGTTGCTAGGGAAGCGATGAGTAATTAACACAGCCCCTCATATCATTAAAGCATTCATATACTGGTAGAAAATCTAGAATAAATTTATGATACTATACCCTGAGATGTATATAATAGTGGGATATGTACAAATATTTTGGCACAGATTGCTAGGAAAGCAACACAATATTGAATGCTACAAGGCTAAAGGTATGACTATTAAAATTTACTTTAAAAAAACTCACTGTGCAACATTTGCTATATCAGCCTCTCTGGGTCTCAGCTTTCTTTTGTGCTAAAGGAAGAGATTTGGGGTCTGTGTTCCCATTTTTTCTACCCTCTCTATGTTGCCATATGTAAATTGTGACATACAGGGGACCAGTTCCCTCCAGGATCCATGCTGCCTATCGTCACGTTGGGCACATGAATCAACATGGATTTTATGGACAGAACATATGCCATCAGCACATTTAGGGGAAAGGATTTGTGGGAATTTAGCTTATAATGGAACTCAGTGGGATCTTGCACTCTTTAATACATAGAATGCAATGGCAAGAAATTAAATATAGTATACGTGGAGAGCCATTCAGCTAACTTCTTCTATGCTTGGGAAAAGAGTCCACCATGACTTGATGGAGAGAGACAGAAATATTACTTGTGGAAAAAAGCAGTTGTATTATGAAGAGCATGAGAAAAATAGGTATCCTGATTTCTTCATTCAACCTCCTGATTTCTATCCATTGAATGACTTTCTTGGCAAACAATGACATACAGAATGTTCATTAAGAGAGAGCCTGGCAGCTTGTGCTTGAATTCTTTTCAAATGTTTAGTGTGCTGCAATCCAATTAAATAATTCAAGGAAGGCATTAAAAAGCACTAAAGAGTGCCATAGAAAGTGTCTTGGTAACAGGAAACAGCAAAGGCAGGGACCTGGGGTCCAGGCTCAAGCCTAGGCTCCCACTGTTTCTTGATGACCAGGGGATCTTTCATTGACCTCTATCACTAGATGCCCACACCATGACAGCAGTCAGCAATACTGCAAAGCAATCCCTCCAAACCTAGTAAGCCAGGTGATGGGAGACTCCCTTACATCAAAGGAAGTTCATACATTGGCAAATCAACTTCCAGGACAAGGCAGAAAATGTTCTAGGCCAAAAGAAGTTCTATGTGAGGAAGGAGGGAAGGAGGAGCGATGTGATCAGGGAAACAAGAAGGTTGAAATAGGGAAGTATAGATCAAACAGGGAGCTGGAGTGAACAAATTAAAGGGGAAAGAAATGAAGTGGCTGTTAAAGGAAGTGGTGGGTAGGGAGGAAAAGGTGGGCTGACGGCCAGTGAGGCAGGGGTAAATGCTTAACCAGCTCTAGGTGGAAAAATAAAGCCCTGATCTATAGCATTTGCTTATTCCTGCGGGGCACATAATCCCACCATGGCTGGTTCCATGCTACCAACATGATGTCGCTAAATGTGGAGTTGGGAAGGGGTCTGCAGAAGTTCCCATGTTACGACTTTGCCACCAGATGCATACAATTGACGTAAATAACCTCAAGTGCATAGACAGTCATAAAATGTAGTAAAATAACAAAGAAGTGAAGTGTTTTGAGTATTAATTACCTTTGTTTTCAATATAATTTATTTAAGTGTAGTTTCATCTAATTTAGTTTTTAATAATGGCTGTTTAACAACAGGCTTGCAAATTCCTAGTAATTTACGTGTTGAGCCGTCTAGGTTTAACCTGAATATCAGTGGGGGTCCAGGTAACATTCCCCTTCAGCAGGTAGGTTTGCTTCTCTGGGCTACGGATGGGGTAGTGCGGGGAGGAGGGCTAGTGGGTTGGGGGTGGAGATTCTTAGGGCAGAATTATTGTTCTGTGGTCTTTTTGCAAAACACAGCTTCTCTGAAGAAGGGCTGGGGGGCTTTCCTGGTGGCACAGTGGTTAAGAAGCCGTCTGCCAATGCAGGGGACACGGGTTCAAGCCCTGGTCCGGGAAGATCCCACATGCCGCAGAGCAACTAAGACCGTGCACCACAACTACTGAGCCTGTGCTCTAGAGCCCGCAAGCCACAACTACTGAACCCACGTACCACAACTACTGAAGCCCGTGCTCCTAGAGCCCGTGCTCTGCAACAAGAGAAGTCACCACAATGAGAAGCTTGCGCACCGCAACGAAGAGTAGCCCCCACTCACCGCAACTAGAGAAAGCCCACGCATAGCAACAAGGACCCAGTGCAGCCAAAAATAAATAAATAAAATTTAAAAAATAAATAAAGAAAGAAGGGCTGGTAGGGTAGGGTAGTGGAAAGTATTCTGGACTAACAGTCATCCTTCCAGATTCCGACCCCAGTAGGTTGGATTACATGCCCCATCACTTTCTTCTCTATGATGTCATTGTATGTACCTTGATCTGGCATTTTCCATATTGTACTCTATTTTGGTTTATTCTTCTTTTCTGTTAGTCTAGAAGTCATCTGAGGGCAGAGCCTACAAGGAGCCTTATCTTTGTTTGCAGTATAACTGGTCCAAAGTAAAGTACTCATAGGTAATTTTTGAATGAAAGAATCACTACTGTAACTTGCTTCTATCCAGTTTTCAACCTACCTCCGTAAGAGGTTTTCCGTTGACTCCATCTTATTGGATTTTGTTAGGTATATCAGAGGGGGAGCAGTATGGCCTTTCTAGTCAAACAGCGCAGTGCTGGACTCCAAGGACCTGACTCTGGCATTTGGGCAACTTGCCTAACTTCTCTGAGCCTCATTTTTAATGGGGGAATAAAAATGTCCTCTTCATATAGTTGCGGGGGGGAAAAATAAGACAACGTGTATACTGCCAATCAAGAGAATAATAGCAACAGTAAGAGCAGTAAACATTTACTGAGTGTTTACTAGGTACCACTCATTGTCATTATCACTTTATGTGTATTAACTCATTTCATCCTCATAATAACAGCACTGGGCAATATCTACCATTATCCCCATTTGACAGATAAGGAAACTGAGACCCTAAGCTGTCCAATAACTTGCCAAAAAGTTATACACAGTTTACAAGGGAGGAAGTCGACGTTCTAACCCAGGCTGCCTGGCTCCAGAGATCTCTTTCATGATATCAAAACGCTTTTGCCCCAGAGCTTAGTGAAATTTCCAAAGGTGTAGAATATAATGACACATATCACCACACTCTCTCTCCCTCCTAACATGTTTATATCTTGTCAACGTGGTACTCCCATTCTCTGCCCAATCTACATTATAGTCCTATTCTCTACATCATATTTCAGAAGTCAGATTTCCCTCCTCCTTGTGTTGAAACTCAGCATTCATTAAGCTTCTCATTCAGGATCTGTAGCTTCTTATATAGAATGTATGCCCCTATGACACCTGGCATAATATTTTCTAAATGAAGGCAGGAAGGTTTAATTATTTTTTACATCCTATTGCTTTCCAAAAAAAAATTTTTTGGATGACTTAAAACATTTACAGTAAAATAAATTAAACAGAATGAGGGTAAATAATTGGGGCCAGGAATACGTGAGTATAAAGAGAAAACAGAAATAGAATATTCAGAATATATTTTAAAATTATATATACTTATATATACACAAACCATGAGGGTCATATGATTGTTATGACTGAGCTTCAAATAATATCTATCATCTATCTATCTATCTATCTATCTATCTATCTATCTATCTATCTATCTATCTATCTTTCAGCTTCCTGGCAGCCAAAGTGAAAAAGAATGCATGTACAATAACAGCAACAACAACAAAAACTCCTTACCAGTTTAAAAGGGGAGAGAATAGGAATTTCAGTAGATCCTCTGGTGGGTGGGATTTTATATATGGTATGAAACAAGGAGTTAAGAAGTGGTCATTTTCTTCAAAAGAGCACCAGATAAAATGTAGCTTCAAGAAATGATTCTAAGGCTTCACATGACCCCTTTGAGCAATGTCAAGGGATTTGAGGAATTCCAACATAAAATCAGAGGAGCCAACTCTATTGTAAATACTGAGGAGACCAGCCAGCCCATCTTTGCCTCAAAGTGGAAACATAAAGAATGTCTCAGTCTTTATTTCCTTTTCTCCTGGGGACCTCTCCATTGTTACTTTACTCCCACTGGATATATTATTTTGAGATGGAGAAGAAGATGGAATCTTCTCTCTGTCCTCATGGTTGAACCATTCATTCTGCAGATTTGGATAATATAATCACCCAGGAGTGCTCTGAAATGAAATTATAGGACTGGCCTGGTTTGGAGTTTCTCAGAAGAAATGGGTCTGCTCTGAAAATTACTTGCTGCCCTTTGCAATGGTGGCAGTTAAATAACTCAACAAGAGGACCCTCAGAGAAAATCAATACACAGCAAATTGCAAAAATGTGGATGCAATTTCTGGGGAAAGTGGATTTGGCGTGAGTCTGTTGGCTGCTAGCATGGAGTCACTCTCCAGGTGGATTAAAGCATGTTGCATCACTTGGCTCCAAATGCTGGGCTGGCCCTCAAGCTCGCTCTGCAGGGCTTCAAACAAGTTGACCTCAGGGCTGCAAACAAGTTGACCTCAGCTCAACCCTGCTCCAGGCTATGGGAGCAATTCTGCCCTGAGGTAGGGGCCTGACGGGGGTTCAGCCATATCTGACCCTGGGCATCAAGCCCCTCTGCCTTGTGATGGAGAGCTCACCCTAGTGCAGACTTTTCCTTGTGCTTTGCCTGGGGTCCTGGTTCTTAGAATGGGAATCCTGTTGTGTTCCTCATTTCCAGAGTCTCTGGCTTGGTAACCTGCCTACACTAGTCTCTAGGAAAAGCCTCAATGCCATGGGCTGAAGGAAACAGCTTTTAAAAAATGTAAATGAGATAACACAGCTCCCTTCTCCAAACTTCTCAACGGCTTCTCATTGTGTTTATAGAAAGCCTTGGCCAGTGACACCTTGTATGACCTGGGTCCTCTCTGTGCTCCATCTCATCTTATACAAATAGTCTCTTCAGACCTTACCCAGTTCTCTCCATTTCTCCAACAGGTGCTCGCACCCATGGTGCTCCCTGCCTGGAATGCTGTTCCCCAGGCTCTCGGCAGAGTGGCTTCTTACATCCTTTAGGGTTCAGCTGAAGGGCACTTCCTAAGTGAAGACTTTCCAACAATTCTTTCTAAAGTAGCATTCCTCCCTCATTATTTCTGTCACCACGTTAATTTTCCAACCTCAAGCCATAATAATTGTGTTTCTTTGTCTTCATGTTTATTGTCTGTCTCGCCTGCAATAATGTAAATAACACAAGGGCAGGGAACACAACTACTTTATTCGCAGCTGTACTCCCAGTGCCTCGCATTGTATCTAGGTCGTAAGAGGTGAAAAATAAGTATTTGTGGAATGAATGGATGAATGAATGAATCATGAGCTAATGAATGTTCTAGATCCCTGGTGCCACCTACTTAGTTAGGTGCCTGAAGTTACCATTACAGAATCTATTGTCTTAAGGGGATTCTACTATTATACACTGTTGGATATTCTTGATGAAAACGCTTAGCCATCATGCTATCTGTTGTCTACATAGTATATTTGTAAGCTCTTTGGGGATGTAGTGGAGCCCTTTTATTAATTTTAAATGCAATCTTGTGATGAAATCTAAAAGATAAAACTGATAAAAATGCGTCTGCTCTACTTGACTTAGGAGTGAGAAGACTCAAGCTTCCCCTGACTCCCCTCAGATACTTCTGAAAAATCTGGGGTCCTTTGCAGCATGGCTTGGCAATATGCAGTTCAGTAGTTGCTTCATCAGCTCTGTGCCTTGCCTTCTAGACCGGACTTCCCTTGGCAAATGGCTGGGCCAATCCACCTTTGATCACCAAGCATCAGTACCACTCTAGACTGTGATTTTTACATCAGTCTCTCCTACTGTGCTTCAGCCCTGCAATTAATTGTTCGACGTGCCACTACACCACAAAATACATCACCAAGACCCTGGATGTGAACAGTTGGTCTCGGAACTTGATGGGAGCCAGTGACAAATCCCATAACAAACTTGATCAGTCTGCTAGTGCCAAGAAAGCAGGACAGATTTCTGTAAAAGGATTCTAACAGATGGGATAATTCAAATCAGTTTTATTACTGTCTTAAAATGTATCTAATGCGCCCACAGTGAGGCTTCTAAGGACCCTGACAAAATCTGAAGTTGAAATTAAACTGCAAAAGCATATGCTCGCCAGATTCTCAGAGTCAGCAAAGTCTCCCCTAATTACTGCTCTGGTTCCAAACAAAAAGAAGCCTACTTAGTCACCCTGCCCAGAGGCATGTCTCAATAAACCAGTAAACCTCATACTATGTCCTGGAGGCCCTGAGCTCTGATCTCCCAGGAAAAAAAAAAAGATAATTGAGTGAATTGGAAGTCCTTTACATTTACTTTTAAAGCCTGGTGGTCCATTTTGCAGCCAGCTATATCAGGCCGAGTCCTATGCATGCTGTCATCTTTCTTGTTCTCCCTCTTCTGCCACCCTCTTAAACTTTTGAGGACCCTTGTGATTATATTAGGCCCACCTGCTAATCCAGGATAATCTCCCCATCTCAGAGTCAGCTCACTAGCAACCTTAATTCCATCTGCAACCTTATTTCCCCTTTGCCACATCACATAACATGTTCACAGATCCTGGGGATTAGGACACGGACACCTTTAAGGAAACGGAGGAGTGTAGGTTTGCACACATTGATCAACTGAATGAACAACATCGGAAAAAATAAGCTTTGTCTAGTCATCTGTTTTTTTATTCAAACCATGGTTTTGAATTGACAATGTATCAAGACCTAAAATTTCAAAATAACCCCAAAGACTGGAAGTTTGCATTTATCATTTTGAAAAGTCCACTGACTATCTCATGACTTTAAAAATAATAAATTGTAATGATATTGGAAAAAACAAAAAAAGCCTGGTGGTAGGCTCATGAGACAGAAAAACTACCCAGGGCAAGAGAAGAGGCATCGGCCACAGCTGAGGAGACCCAAAGTTCCTTAAGATGTCCTGCAAGGCCTTCCCTTTCTGGGGCTGGGCCCTGCCTCCCTCCCCAGCCTCATTTCCTGTGCAACTTGCTTCTCCTTTTCTACACCATCTCCCCCCTGCCCCCCATCATATTGTTCTATGCCTCTATGCCTCTGTTCACATAGGTTCCGTTGTTTGGAATTCAGAGACCCCGGACCAGGTCCCAAAGCAATGCCTCTGCCAGATCAGGCCTGGCACTAGGTATTAGAGATGCAGAGATAAACCACACACAGTCCTGCCTTTGGCAAGTGGGCAGTGTAATCTGGAGCTCTAAGTGTCAAAAACACACCAGACTTCAAAAACCGAGTACGAAAAAAAAGAAGGTAAAGGAATAAGCAATTTTTTTCTTTTTTCTTTTTTCTTAACCTCATGGTGTTGGGCTGCACCCCGAGGCCTGCAAACCCTGTAATTAATTGCCCAGCCTCAAGACCTAGGAAAGAGCCCAGAGTCAGTGACAGAAACATCAACGATTTAATAGATAGGGGATCTTACACATCTGAAGCAAAAGGGTCCTGGAGCGACACGCCACTGTGGATGGCAGATGGCAGGCAGGATGTGGCAGCAGTCTTTGCTACTGAGGGAGATTACCAGTTATAGGGGAACTGACATCATGTTGGCTTGTCGGTTACCAGGGAAACCCCTCATCATCCCTTTGATAAGCCATCATAGTGGAGATGTTCTGATCTAAAGATCAGAACAATCACTAGCTGGGGCCAGGGGCAAGTGTGTAGGCATTTACTGATTAGGCTCTATGATGAAGAGGGAAGGTCAGTCATGGGAGTAGGGTGTAGGCGAGGCAGGAACTGGTCAAGCAGGGGATGTACAGAGAGCAAGAGAACAGCCACCTTGGGTGGCCTGACCATACACACGATGAAATAATAACATTTTGAATACACTGTGTTAAATAAAATATTAAAATCGATTTTACTTACTTCTTTTTACCTTTTTTAATGTAGCTACTAGAGAATGTAGAATTACACATATGGCTCACATTCTATTTCTATTGGATGGAGCTAATTTAACAGAGTGATTCCTAGACCTACCTGGTCATCTGAACCATCTTAGAAGCTTTTCCAAAAGAGAGATTCCAGGTCTCCAGTCTCTGGCAATCCTGATTTAGTAGGTCTTTAGCGGGTCCTAAAATCTATTTTCATGATGCTCTCCAGGTTATTCAATGCCTATGATCATCCCAGTTTGAGACAATGGTCCCCATATTACCCTGGGCTTCCCTCTATTGCAAAGATGGTCAACCCACAATACGTATCAGAATCACACAGGTAGATTTGAAAAATAAAAAGTTAACTCCCCATCATCAAGATTTAGGTTCAACTGGCCTGCGTAGAACCCAAGTATTTTGTTTTCTTTAAAAAGCTCTCAGGTGATTCTCAAGTGTAGCCAAGGATGGAAACCACGGCTCTGCCCCAGCACTTACTACATACACTGTAGTTTTCCATGCACTTCTCTGATTCCTTCAGTAGACTGTGAGCTCCCAGAAGGCATCTTCTTTGTCACCATATCTCTTTTGCCTATAGTAGAGGCCTCGGGAGTGGCTGAACGAATCCTTTATGATTTGACACTTTGGGGATGGCTTTTCTGTCCTGGCTGCTCCGGTTTCTACTTCTGGCTTTGATGCTGCTTATTCTTTGGCCCCAGGTCCCCTTTCTGAGCAGCTGGCATCCCCAGCTTCCTGCCTCCCTGCAGGTTTGTTCAGCGGTGAGGAGTGGGCCTTGCTGACTCTGTTCCCCCATGACTCCACTATCCTCACCACCCCCTTTTATTCTAAAGGTGGCAGAAAAAGAAAGAGCGGAGGAAGATGTTATCTTCAGTCATCTCCTCTGACTTGAGCTCAAGTCCCATGACTCAGCACCCTAGGACAGACAACAGCCTGTCCGGCACCCAGAGCACTGGGCTGTGGGCAGAAGATCTGTGTGTTAGGCCTAGCACTGCCACTGACTGCCTTGGGAGTGTAGCATCCCCTCTTTGTCCTATGTTATTCATCTATAATTGAGGACGGCAGATCGGCAAAGGAAAGTTCTGTGTTCACTATGGCAATGGGATTCGTTTGGAATCACTGTCCCTCCAACCCTCCGTCTTGAACAAAAACCCAAGAAGCATCTATCATGCTCAGGCAACAAGCTCAGGATATAGAAAAGAACAAGGGGGAAATGCCTTTTGCTCAGGTCTTGTTTCAAAACTGCAGCCTTAGCATTTCAATAGTGATACCTTCCTTTCTTTGAGAACTTCCCAAACCTCCCTCCTCCCATGTTGGTTTCTCAGACCTCAGCCAAGCTGTTCTCAAACATTCAAGGACTGTATCTGTTTTCTTGGGAAGCATTCACTGGAAACTCAACACCAGCTCAGCTTATAGAGACTGTCTAATTAATGACCAGAATGCTGATTCTCTTCGAAAAATATTTTAGAATGAACATTTCACCACCCCATTGTTGCCTTGGATAAGTAGATGAATTGGAAAAACAAACAAATGAATAAAAATCACTGAAAAGCTTTAAAATAACAGAGTCTAAAAGAGGAGGGGGCTGGTTTTCTAGATTTGAAGTAGGGGATTTAATTGTAATCCTGAAAGAATAAAGTAGCTGATTCAAGCACTTATATTATAAAGACTATTTCCTGCTACTATTCAAAGCTGTGGCAAAAATAATAATATATGGTTTCAAATTATTTTGAGTCACTGTGTATGTAACTGACAAAGAAGGGGGGAAAGCGGGTATCTTTTGTTAACTAAGAAATTACCTTTCTTCTCTAAATTCTCTGAGAAACCAGAGGACGGACGCTGAACCAAATGATTCTGATTGGAACAGAAACCTTTGAGCTACTTTGTAAAATTACTTGTTTTTTTCTGCCAAAGGGGGGAAATCTGCTTCCAGATGAATGAGTGGGTAATTGAAAATATGATAGGATTACAGAAGACAATAAAAATAAATGTAATTTAAAAAGGCCAAAGATCATCTCCGACTTGTACATAAATAATGAAGCTACGGGAGGTGAGTCATGAGAAGAGTCTCTTCACTGTGAACTTGGGCACATTGATGGGGAAGCCAGGCGCTTCCAGGGACAGGTGACATAAATTCATACAGATGAGACCCAGGCCTAATTAGTTTTCCAGCGTGGAGCCTAATTAGTGAGGCTGTACCCTAATAAGCAGGTGACACGTTTAGGTGGTCACGGTGTGGCCGCACGAAACTGGGAGGCCCGAACTATTGACAAATACAAGTGCAACATGTGTGTCCTATAAAGGGCTTAAAACATACGTTGAACATCTACTGTATGCCAAGTCCTGGCCCAGGGACTGTTTTTTTAAATCCTGGTATTATCATCTAATCCTGTCAGGCTGACTTTCTTTTTCCCATTTTGTGGATAGAGAAACAGAGGCTTGGAGACATTTGGACAAGCCCATCTTTGTAGCGCCATTGTCACAAGGGTGACTTTCCTGAGATCCGTCTCCAGGTTTGAAGGGCCTGATGCACACCTTCTTCCCCTCAGCAATACTTTCATTTCTGAGACATGTGGTTACATTTTTTAAAATGGGCACCTTGACACGGGAAAGGAAAATATAATAGAATGGGTTCTGGATGGAGGGGGGGTTGGTTTATGGGTCGATGTTTGCTTTGAGCCTGATAGAAGGAAAGAAAGGGAATCGCCATTTAGGAGCCCTACAGATGTCAGACATTATTCCAGGGACCCCTGACAACCACAATCTCATTAAGTATTTCCACAGCACCAGCAGTGGTTGTTAGATACTGCTATTTTCTGGCTTAGAGAACTTAAGTAACTTTCCTAAGGTTGCCCAACTCTGAAGGAGTAAAGCTGGGATTAGAACCCAAGGGGCTGTGTAAGAATAAACACATGGAGATGGAGCAGAGAGCATCCCAGGGCAGGAGAGGTTGTGTGCATGGCACAGATGAGTGGAAGTGTCCAGGGCATATTTGGAACATAGTCTCATATTACTAATGAGTTAAGTAAGATCCAAGAAGGCCCAATCAGTTGCCCAAATGGAAAAATGTACGTGACAAAACAGGACAATGTCTGAGAAAGTGCCTGAGGCAGCAGTTGGTGCTCTGGGAGTTTAATAAATGTTAGTCCTTTTCCTTTCTCTTGAAGTCACTCAGTACAGACCGGAGCCAGGTCTTAAATCCAAGTCAGACCCCAAAGGAAATCCTTCTTGTGCCGCATCATGTGGAAGGGGGTGGTGTATTCTGAGTCTGTGTGCAGAGGACACGCCCCCTGGATACTACCTGAAGATGAGGAAAGAAACCCTCAGCAGGAGAAAAGATGTAAGGATGGTTGGAAGCATGAACAGCTTACTAGGCAGGCCATACGGTGAAAATAAGGGCTTTCCAAGCAGAGGGAACAGCACGGACAAAAGCCAGGAGACCAAAGAGTTCAACAGAGTTGGAGCTTAAAGTACTAAGAAGGGAGAAGGATGTGGCTGGGAAAGTAGACAGGAGGCAGGTCTGGAGAGCTCTGTGTCCCCTGCAGAGACCCTGGGTCTATCTAGGGTTGACCTGAAACCATCAGAGTCCCTTAAGCAGCACAAGCTAAGAACACCTAGATTTTCATTCTAAACAGTCAAGGGGTGAATTTTATCCCTGTTTGTGGTAGCCAGCCTCCAAGATGGTCCCCAGTCCCAGTGATGTCTGCCTCTTAGTAGTCACACCCCCGTGTAATCCTCTCCCACAGCTATCAGGGTTGGCCTGTGTGACAATAGGGTATGGCATAAGGGATGGTATGTCACTTCGAGATTAGGTTATAATAAACCCTACAGCTTCTGTCTATGCCTCTGTCTCTCAGATCACTTGCTTTGAAGGAAGCCACCTACCACGTCCAGAGCAGCCCTATGGAGACCCCACATGGAGAGGAACTAAAACCTCCTGTCAACAGCCCTGGGCATGAGCCTGAAGGCAGATCCCCCAACCTACCAAGCTTTCAAGTGAAGATGGTGCCGGCTGACACCTTTACTGCAACCAGAGAGACCTGAAGTCAGAATCATCCAACTAAGCTGTTTCCGGATTCCTGACTCTCAGGAACTGTGTGAAACAATACATAACTGTTGTTGAATGCTAAGTTGCAGGGTAATTTGCTAGGCAGCAACAGATAACGGATCCACTCCTTAAAGATGAGGAAACAGATTCAGACCGATGAACTGATGTAGGCAACACCACACAGCTTAGTAAGTGCCGTTCTCAGGTGTCTGACTTCAAATCCACTCTTTCTGCTACAGCATGCTATTTCTGTTTTCCTTAGTGGTATATCAGGATCAAGTTCTAAACACAATGATTTCAATTCCACTTCATTAGGTATTTCTTTCTTTTAAAATTTATTATCTTGAAATACAGTTGATTTACAATGTTGTGTTAGTTTCTGGTGTACAGCAAAGTGATTCAGTGAGAGTTTGCATTTGTTAATCCCAAACTCCCAATCCATCCCTCCCTCATCACCCCCCTTCCTTGGCAACCACAAGTCTGTGAGTCTGTTTCTGTTTTGTAGATAAGCTATTTGTGTCGTATTTTAGATTCCACACACTATAAGTGATGTCATATGGTATTTGTCTTTCTCTTTCTGACTTACTTCACTTAGTGTGATAATCTCTAGGTCCATCCATGTTGCTGCAAATGGCATTATTTCATTCTTTTTTTATGGTTTAGTAGTAAAGAATTTCTTAAGCTCCTGCTATGTGCCAGGGACTGAGCTCTATAGTGGACAGCACATCCTTGTAAGGTCCAAGATGAATTAAACCCTGCCCCTGCCCCTGCCCTCTATTTCTCTTATAAGAAACTATGATAGGGGTTTCCCTGGTGGCGCAGTGGTTGAGAGTCTGCCTGCCAATGCAGGGGACACGGGTTCGAGCCCTGGTCTGGGAAGATCCCACATGCCACAGAGCAACTAAGCCCGTGAGCCACAATTACTGAGCCTGCGCGTCTGGAGCCTGTGCCCCGCAACAAGAGAGGCCGCGACAGTGAGAGGCCTGTGCACCGCGATGAAGAGTGGCCCCCGCTTGCCGCAACTAGAGAAAGCCCTCGCACAGAAACGAAGACCCAACACAGCCATAAATAAATAAATTAATTAATTAATTAAGACCCCTCCCCTAACAGAACGAAACACAAAATTGTATTACAGTCATGAGAAAGCAGCAACTGACTCATTTGGGGTAAAAGATGTAGAGAAGGTTCCCCGGAGAAGATGACTTTGTATCTGGGCCAAGTGGAACAGGATCAGGGTGGAAGGAATGGCATCCCTGAGTAGAGGGAACCACAGAAGGGAAGATGTAGGAGTGCAAAACCACTAAGTATATTTTGGAAATAGTTAACACTTCCAACTACAATCAAAAGAGCCTAAACCTACACTGATAAAAGTAGAAGAATACAACCAATGCAAGGGAACATGCATTTCTGTGTGACTAATCACTCAGATTTTTGTATGGCTAGTCACTGGCTTTAAGAATCAGCCATTTGCAGCAACATGGATGGACCTAGAGATTATCATACTGAGTGAAGAAAGTCAGACAGAGAAAGACAAGTATCATATGATATCACTTATATGTGGAACCTAAAAAAGAAAATGATACAAGTAAACTTATTTACAAAACAGAAACAGACTCACAGACTTCGAAAACAAACTTACGGTTACCAAAGGGGAAATGTGGGGGGAAGTGATAAATTAGGAGACTGGGATTAACATATACACACTACTGTATATAAAATAGATAATCAACAAGGACCTACTGTGTAGCACAGGGAACTCTATTCAATACTCTGTAATAACCTACATGGGAAAAGAATCTGAAAAAGAATGGATATATGTATATGTGTAACTGAATTACTTTGCTGGACCCCTGAAACTAACACAACATTGTAAATCAACTATACTCCAATATAAAATTAAAAAATTAAATTAAAAAAAGAATCAGATTAGCAATTTAACATTTTAATGCCTATGGCATTCTAGCATTTTCACAGTAGAGCAGTGGGCACTTTGCTCATCATTTTCCTACACATCATTCCATTTAACTTGCATAATTTGTTAATCCCCACTCCTCAGATAAAACGATTAAAGGCTAATGAAGTTAAGTAATTTGCACTAGTGATGACAGGTGGATGTTAAGCCCAGGTTTGTCAGAGGCCCCTGTACTTTCTGACTCATATTTTGTCCTTTTCTCAGATTATTGCAAGAGCCTCCCTATTAGCCTTCCTGCTTCCACCCATCCCTCCCTCCACTCTCTTCCCACACAGCAGCCAGAATGGTCCTTGTAAAATATATAGCCAGTGATGCCACTTCTCTCCTCAAACCTTCCAACATTCTGTCTCTCTTGGAATGACATCCAGGGGACTTGGCCCTGGGGGATCTGGCTCCTGGCCACTCTCTGATCCCACCCCTGGCTCTTTGCCCCCCTCACACATTATGCTTGAGCTGCATTTGCCTGGAATGTTTCTGCGCAGTTGACTCTCTCCTTACGCTCCTGTCTCTGACTGGCTTTCCCCAGTGACTCAATCTAACGTAGACCACTCCCCAAGCCTTAGCCCTCCAGCCCCTTCTATCCTCTTACTCTGCCTTATTTTCTCCACTGCACATATCCACCTGACATCGCATCCTTTTATTCCTTTACTAGTTTACAATCTGTCTCTCTTCACTAGGATGTGAGCTCCCTAAGGGCAATAAGTTTTATCTGTATTGTTCACGGCTACTGAGGGTGACTGACTTGTCCCAGTTTTCCTGGGGCTTTGCTGGTTTTAGCACTGAAAGTCTCACGTCCTGAGAACTCCCTTCAGTCCTGGGCAAACCAGAATGGTTAGTCACTCTACTGATGTTCCCCTTCAACTGTTGGGCTCAAAGCCCTGAGTGAGGGCTTCCCTGGTGGCACAGTGGCTAAGAATCCGCCTGCCAATGCAGGGGACACGGGTTCGAGCCCTGGTCCAGGAGGATCCCACATGCTGCAAAGCAACTAAGCCCGTGCACCACAACTACTGAGCCCGTGCACCACAACTACTGAGCCCGCGTGCCGCAACTACTGAAGCATGTGCACCTAGAGCCCGTGCTCCGCAACAAGAGAAGCCACGGCAATACGAAGCCCACGCACTGCAGTGAAGATTAGCCCCTGCTCGCCGCAACTAGAGAAAAGCCCACACACAGCAGCAATGACACATGCAGCCAAAAAAAAAAAAAAAAAAAGCTCCGGGTGATCCAGTCTCTCTGACCATCATCTATGGTACCTGCCAAAGACAGAATAAGTACATACTAATTAGTCATTTGGCCTCCTCCTTTGGAAACTTCTTCAAGCCTTCCAATCAAAACCCACAGCTGCCTCCTCTTGATTCCCACCTCAGGTTATAAATACCTTCATTTTACTCATAGTTTACATTCTAGTTGGTTCTACTTGCCCCTCAGGCATTTACTAGGACTGTACACTTCTGGGGGAGAGGAGCTATACTTTTGTGTCCCTAGAATACTGTGTAAACAGTGTATGTCCAAGAAATATTTGTCAAAATGAATATTTGTATAAACCTAGATGAAGACTCCACAGCGAAGCTTCCATGTCAAAGTCATCATTCTCCATGAATGGAACCATCAGAGGAGATGTGCAGCTCAGAGCACAGCAAGGGATGCTTCCTCAGCAAGGGAATGGACCAGGCTGGGAGCTGAGTGGAGGGGAGTGTGTGTGTGTGTGTGTGTGTGTGCGCGCGCACGCGCATGCGCGCACGTCTGTGTGTGTGCCTGCGTTGTGTGCATTTGGAGAAGTAGGTGGCAGATATGGGGAGAGGGGAAGAAGATGACAAGACTGAGGAGCAGAAGCAGAGCAAAGATGACCAAAGGAGTCATGGAAACAAGAAAAGATGGAGTAAACAATTTCAGATGGGTCCTATGACTATGGTTAAGGATGTTTACTGAAGCGTTTGTATGTAAGACTGGACACATGAAAAATATCTAAGAGGAGACTATATGTGTTGACATGGAAAGATATGCATTATGTATCTTAGGCAATAAAATGACATGTGGTGTGGTATCTATCACCGTGGTTACCATCACAATTCTGGAATCTGGCTGTTCCAATCCCAGCTCCTCCACTTCCCAGCCCTGTGATCTTAGGCAAGGTACTTACTCTCTGAGCCTTTAGTTCATCATCTGTAAAATGCAGATAATAACAGTATCCCTGGGACTTCCCTGGTGGTGCAGTGGTTAAGAATCTGCCTGCCAATGCAGGGGACACGGGTCGAGCCCTGGTCCGGGAAGATCCCGCAAGCCGCGGAGCAACTAAACCCGTGCGCCACAACTACTGAGCCTGCGCTCAGAGCCCGCGAGCCACAACTACTGAACCCGTATGCCACAACTACTGAAACCCGTGCACCCTAGAGCCTGTGCTCCGCAACAAGAGAAGCCACCGCAATGAGAAGCCTGTGCACCGCAGCGAAGAGTAGACTCCGCTCGTAGCAACTAGAGAAAGCCCACGCGCAGCAACAAAGATCCAATGCAGCCAAAAAAATTAATTAATTAATTAATTTAAAAAAATAATAGTATCCCTTCATGGGACACTTTGAGGAATAACTGACTTGATAGGGGCTCAGATGCTACATATTGCTATGTTGTTATCACTATAGGAGCCTATTTAGAGAGAATAATATGTGTACTTTAGAAAACAGAATATAAGGATATCAGTATTGATAGGATTATGGCTAATTTCAATTTTTTCCTTTATGCTTATCTGTAGGCTCCAATTTTCTCCAATAAATGTAAATTAATAGTATAGTTTTGTATAAAAATGAAAATAAACAGAACAAGTAAAATGAACTGAGGTGGGTATCAGGATTTGGAGTACGAAGCCAGGAAACTGAGGAACCAGAACAGACACCAAGAGATAAAGGACAAAAAAAAAAAGAGATAAAGGACATGAGAAGGCAAGGGGGAGGGAAAGCAGTCAAGGTCAAGACTGGAGGTGACCAGTTACCCACACCTGGCTTCTCTGAGCTTACTGTGGGAGGGCAGACCACAAAGGCAAGGACAGAATAGGCAAAAGTTGTCGAACTGCTGCATCATCTCAGAAGTATTAGGCACATATATTGGGTACTGAGGATTGTTTGAACTGGCTCAACAATGCTTTTATAATCTGGGTTAATTTTTAATGAATTAATTTTTTTAAAGAGCACCCGAAATTTGAAGCTTCTTTTAATTTGAATCTCATACTTACTAAATTGAGATACTTAATTCTTCTAAAAGAAAACCTCTTAAAGAAAGAGTGTGGCTTAATGCAGTAATTCCATTTACAGAATAAAGTGTCAGTTGCAGAGTTGATTTCCTGCCAAGACAGTAGCTCCCGAGAACTCTGAGTAAAGCCCACAGCTGATGTTACCAAAGCACAACGGTTTCACTTCACCTGGGTCTGCTCAGAAGAACTCTGGAGAGGAGGTGACTTTCATCACTGGGAATGCATTTGTTTTTCAATGAACAAATATGCACATAAAAATATATGGAAGCTAAATGCAAGGTGGTGTCCTGGAATGGATGCTGGAACAGAAAAAGGACATGAGTGGAAAAACTGTGAAATCTAAAATAAAGTCTACAGTTGAGTTCTGAACAAATGTACACGGTTGTGTAAGATGTTAACATCAGGGGGAACCTGGTGAAGGGTATATGGGAATTCTCTGTACTATCTTTACACTTCTGTAAATCTGAAATTATCTAAAATTGAAAGGTTCTTTAGACACATCTGGAAGTGCCTAATCACTAAGTGTAGTAATAATGGTTGAGTTCCTATCACGTGCTCAGTGTTTCCTCACATTGTTCCAGCTGATCCTGTGACGTTGTCTGGTAGCTATTCCCGGCAATGTCTCTCACATCGGCCGTCTCCTCTAATGCCTCATCAGTACCTCTTCCCAAACCATGGCAAATCCCTCTCATCTGGTCTCCCTGACTCTAGCCATCTCCCACAGCCATACATCCTCCAGAGGAATCACATTCACAGCTGATCTTCTCACTCCCAGCTCTACAACCTGCTTCATCTCCCCGATGCACAGAGCAGGGTTTCTCAAACTCGGCACGATTAAAATTTTGGATCAGGTCATTCTTTGCTGTGGGGGCCATCCCGTGCATGGCAGGATGTTTAGCAGTATCCCTGGCCTCTGCCCACGTGATGCCAGTAGCCTCCAAAAAAGTCTTGAGACATTACCATATGCCCCCTTGTCGGAGCAAAGTCACCCTGGCTGAGAACCACTGGCCTAGAGAATGAGGTCTAATCCCTTAGTCTGGCGTTCCAAGACTTCCTGCTATTCCAGTCTTCCGCTTTCTCCATTCACCTTACTTCCCTCCCATGATAGAGATCTTACCCTTTTGGACATTTTGTTTACACCCTTGCATCTTTGCTTTTGTCTCTTTGGGAATTCCATCTCCCCAGTAAGCAGATCAATCCCAATCCTTTAATATAGTGGCCAGCACACAAAAAACTCTGTTAAATGAATGAATAAATAAATGATAGAAAAAACTTTTGGTCCATCTGTCTGCAACCGTGTAATGCAACGTTATCTCCTCAAGCATAATTTCCTTCTGTGTTTTTCTTCTCCCACTGTCTTCTATCTGAGTTTATCTGTTGTACACTATATGTGTACAACATAGTTATAATCATTGTTACTTACACATCCATCTGTCTCTCTCCCTCTTCCCCCATCAGACTGTAAGGTTATAGGATATTAATAAGTACTCAATGTTAGCTTGGTATTTATTATATTCTAGGTTCTGTGGCAAATAACTTAAAAAATATCATCTCACTTATTTCCCATAACCACACTCTGTGACAGGTATTATTATTATCATCTCATTTTATAGATGAGAAATTTTAAGCTCAGTGAATTGAAGTTATTTTCTCAAGGTCATACATCTAGAAGGTGGCAGAGCTGAGATTTAAATTTAAATCACATAGCAGAGTTCAAGTTCTAAACCGCGCACTAAGGAACCATTTTTTTACTGATCTTTCCAACTTCTTTTGTACCAAGAGCAGAGCTTTTTACATATGGAATGTGTGCAACAAAGACCTGGTTTTTCAGCTGTGAAATCTAACACCATCCAAGTAAAGTTATAAGCAAACCCCATCTTTGGGTTTTCTAGTCTTTCACGAGGACAGTCCACACAAATCACTACATTATGTGATGAGGACTCAGTAGAATTTTCTTCTCAAAAGACTAGTAAAGAACCTTCCTTCCTTTGCAACTTAGCCAACCAGCTTGGAATGTTTCCATGCAGTGCTTGAGCCTGGTTCAGGCTTTGCCCAAGGGCTTATGTCACTGGGTCTATTGGATGGATATTAGACCGAGGCAGCTTTAGACTTAATATATGAAGGTTTTCTAGCATTTCATCTTCTCAGCAATAGTAGCTAATATTAACATGCATATTTACTATGTGCTAGCCTCTATCTTAAGTACCTTATGGGCATTAATTTATTTATCCTCATAATGGCCCAATGAGATAGGTACTATTACTTTCCCATCTTACTAGTGAGGAAACTGAGACACAAAGAGCTTAAATAACATGCCCAAGGGATGCGGCTCCAGAGCCTACATCCTTAACCAGTATCTTATATTGACATTCAAAGACATAGACTCTTTTGTGAAGTAATGAGAACCCTGTGACTGAAGGTATTTAAATAGAGGTTAAAATTCTTGGGCTTCCCTGGTGGCGCAGTGGTTGAGAATCTGCCTGCCAATGCAGGGGACGTGGGTTCGAGCCCTGGTCTGGGAAGATCCCACATGCCGCGGAGCAACTAGGCCCGTGAGCCACAACTACTGAGCCTGCGCGTCTGGAGCCTGTGCTCCGCAACAAGAGAGGCCGCGATAGTGAGAGGCCCGCACACCGGCATGAAGAGTGGCCCCCGCTCGCCACAACTAGAGAAAGCCCTCTCACAGAAACGAAGACCCAACGCAGCCATAAATAAATAAAAATAAATAAATTTTTAAAAAAATTCTTAATATTGCGGATATTGTAGAGAATACCCCTGCATTGGCTGTGTTCCTATATCACTTTGTTCAGATCATTACAATAGCAGTGGTCACCACCTATAAGATATAGCTGTTAAACAGCCTGACAAGTTTTTTTTGCTGCAACTGTGAATTTCTTCAGTGCAAGAAATGGGTCTTAGCTCTGCATCTTCCATAATGTCTGAGATGTAGTAGGTTTGCAATAAAAATTTGCTGGATTTGTTGGCTAACTAAGGGCTTGAGCACAGAGGTCTGCAAAGGAAGTTATAAAGAATGTATCGTATTCTCAAATCTCTCTAAGTCAAAGGCATTTTGCTCTCTGGGGCTTTGCTTGGCAAATGGGATGACATCATCTACTGCCTTCCCAGTGCTGAAGGTTAGATGGCATGACTCCTGGAGAGGTTCCCTAGCTGGTCTCCAGGCAGGCCCCGAGTCCATCAAGGACAATCTTTAAGAGTCTGATAAATCAAGTTATAATGAGTCAACCATGCTCAGTCAGTTGAATCCCTTGAATAGCTAAAGACACTAATACATCTTTTAGAGGGGAGACATTGGATTGTGCAATGAAACAGATAATAGACCTTTTTTCAGGTCAGCATGAATGAGAGCAAGAGCAAGGCTTTAAAATTTCTATTAACTTTTGATAATTCTTCCTAATTTAAAGACAGAACAAAGAAAGAATTTATGAAACAGAATTTAAACAGAAATGAGATTTACAGTGGGTAGTTCTAAGTACCAGACACCAAAAAAAAAAAAAAGTAATGTGAGTTCTGCAGGCATTAGAAAGGGGGCAGGACCGTTCTTTCTTGCCAGGAAAGGCTTTGGAGGGGAGTATTCTTAAGCTGACCAAGACTGAAACCTAAGGAGCTGTCCCCTCTATGAACAGGTATATGCTAGATGCTAGGCAGATTCAGCAGGGTTTGGAGCCCTAAAGACCTGGTGCAGATTCTGGGTTCTTCAATTAGCTGCAAGATTTGTGCACCTCAGTTTGTTCCTCTATAAAATGAGGATAATAATATCTTCCTCAAGGGCACTTGAGAGGATTTGAGTTAATGTACAGAAAAAGCATGGTACTGAGCAGATTGTCAATAAATGGTATTGCAGGCCATCCACAGAGTGGTGGATAGGAAGTGGTAAACTCCTAGCTCTCACAGAGGCCAGACCACTCACACTGGGACGCTGTTAACAGGACTCCTACATGGACCAGGAATTTGGTTATTTGATAGCTCAGGCACAGGATGCTTTGATTCTATAGCATTTGCTGCTAAATTACTATTCTAACTATATCTCTCTTACCACATCTGTAAACCTTCTATACAGACTTACTACTCTCTCTGAGTATCCGTGCCTTTAGGCCTTTTGACAAACCATTTAACCATTTAACTACCCATCCCTCTCATCTACCTAATAATAACAGGAGTCCTTCTAACACGTCTGTCCATCTGTCTACCTGCCTACATCAATCTGTCTATCATCTATTAATTTATCTGTCTGTTCAACCATCCATCCATCCATCCATCAGTCCATCCATCTATCTCATCTATCTTTTATTTATTCTAGGTCCTCTCCCCAGCTTTATCTTTACTTCTCCTGCTCACATCTCACCTTCTGAACTCCCTGAGGGCACTACTTTCTTGGTGTTTAACATAGACTGTCCTTTATTTTTAAGTTAAGTACGTAGTAATCTGTTTGAAAGCACAAAACTTAGTATCTTGTCTTAGTCATCTTTGTATGCCTCAAAGGGGTTAAAATTGTGGTGTAGAGGAGAAAGTGAGTAACATTTATAAAGCACCTACTTGGTACCAAGCAATGTACAAGGTTCTTTACATACATTAGTTCACAGAATCATTGGGAACAACCCTGAAATGTTCCATTATTCTCACTTTACAGTTGAGGAATCTGAAGCTCAGAGGGTTTAAATGTCTTTTCCAAAGTCACATACAGTGGTAGGGTTAAATGTGATTACCCTAAGACCAAGCATTTCCACCAAATCACACTCCTTCCATCTGCACTAGGAATAGCAAATGTGTCTTAACTTGCATGCCACTGACATTCATTACTTTCCATGAGCACTGTGGGAATGAGTCCAGAAGGTGTGCCATCCATTTGCCATCCCTGATCTCCACCGCTCAGTAGATACGAATTGCTTTCCCTACCATCTCATCCTCACCTCATGAAGGTGTCCATAAGCATAGCCTGGAAAGAAGCACAGCCAGAATGCCAGCCCCTCCCTTGGCAGTCCTGCCCTTCTGTGACTGCTGGCTCTGTGGCACAGAGCAGGTGCATGATGGTAATGACGATGGATGAATAAATGAATGAATAATTAAATGCATTACAAGGAGGCTGAATGGCGTCTAACGTACTCAGATTCACTGGAGTCTTCTAAGAAATGAAAATGGAGAATTAGCAAACAGAGTTCAGGCAACTTGACAGACCACTTGAGCTTCCCTCCCTTAGTGTGAGGACACGGGGGCCACTTGAGGGAAAGGCAGACCTAAGATCCCACTGCTGCCTGCGCCATCATTCTATATGCAAATACGAGCCTGCCATTTAAAGAGCTCTGCTCCTGAACTCATTAGGGCATCCAAACTCAGACTCAAGCCGCCAGGAGTTTGCATAAGTGGTGTGAATCCCCTAAGAGCCGGGAGGAAACACCATCTTCTTGATGGATTAATTTATAGGCAAAAAGTGGCAGAGAAGTGATTGCAGGAACTTCTTTCCCCAAGATTTGAAACAGGCACTTCTGATTATTAACCAGTGGGCCAAATGCTGAGGTCATGTTCCAAGGCAGAGTTTGCACTAGCAATGAATGACTTCCTCTAGCAGAGAAAGTATGCTAACACCTTCAAACAAAGAGTACACAGGAGAGACACAGAGCAGTTGAGAAGACTCACTTCCCTCTCCAATGAGGAAAGCTTCTCCTGGGCACTCCCCTCCCACCTCCCCCCCTGTGGATCTGAGTCACCAAGGCAGTGCTGCTGTATTCTGGCTTCACAGCGGACACTGCCATAGCCAGGGGGGTCAGGAGAGGTCTTTCTCACCACTGGGATATCTCCAAATTAGCTTAGCTTAGCTTCTTCTGACCCTACTGAAGTACCTGCCATGGATCAGTGCTCATTCTAAAGACCCCAGTTTAGGGTTAACTTAACAAATCCAATTGAGGTCAACAAAAATGCACTCAGTGGTATGCACCTTGCTCAGCACTGTAAACACAGAAATGAACAAGCTGGGATTGCTGCTTTCAGTGAACTCGCTGTCCAGGAGGACAGGCAGGAAGAGAAATAATGACAAAACAGTGCGCTGGGTGTGGTGGTAGTGGGAATGCTGATGCTATAGAGTATGAAGGAAGGGCTTCTAGCCCCCTTTGGGGGAAGTTTGGTTATAGTTCCTGGAAGATAAGCTTGCTGAGAAATGTACTGGAGAATGAGTGAGTTTCAGATGGGAGGGGATAACATTCCAGATAGAGGAAACTGTGAGCAAAGGCATGGCCTTGGGAACCAGAGTTTGGGGTGTGGAACATTTCCATCAGGTCAATGTTATGAGAGAGTCACTCTGAAGGATCATGGTCAGGACTGATGAGACTGCAGACTTAGAGAGGTGACAAGTCACAGGTGGTCCTTCTTGGCTAAGGAGCGGGCAGTCTAGAGCTCTAAAGGATTTTACATAGGGAAGTTAAGCATTCAGATTTATGTTTCATTCTTAGAGGAAGAACTGGACCTGGTGAAAAGGAGGTAGGAAGATTGCTCTGTGACGATACTCTAGGAAACAGATGATGAAGTCGTTACATTAGAGATGGAGAGAAGGTGACAAATTCAGGATAGATTAGTGGGGCTGATTGTATGAGGCCAGTAGGGAAAGGGAGAGGGAGGAGTCTGGGATGATTTCTGATTCCAGCTTGGATAGTAGGTGGCTGATGCTGGTGTCCATTGAAACAGAGATGAAGGGGGAAGGGCTGGGGAGGACACAGGACAGTCATGAGGGTGGGGAGTAAGAAGCTGAGGTCTGGTTCTCTGAAACCTCTGCGGGTCATTAAATCTGGAGCTGTCCAGCAGATTGTTAGGACTAGGAACACAGACTTCGGAGTTTTTAGCGGGGGCGGGGCGGGGGGTGAGGAAAGGGAGCTGAAAGAATGTGTGAATGAGGTTAATCTGAGGGAATGCAAACAGTGATAAGAGCAGGAGCCCATTCAGTAAAAATAAAGGAAGAGGCAGCCACAAAGAAGCAGGACCGCTAGGAAGCCCACTGACAGGCCAGTGCTGTCCACAGAAGCTATGGGGTGAGGGGCTTCGAGAAGTAGGGAGGACTTGGGTTCAAATGCAGCAGGGGCAAGGTGAGGACTGGGGGGTGCACACTGGGGCTGGCAGCAGCTCTGTCATTAGGGGCCAGAGCCGGCTAGGGGATCCACACAATGCAAGGAGGATGACAAGGGTGGGAGGCGCTGATGGGAGGGTCCTAGGAGGGGTGGTGTCAAGAATCTTGGCTGAGGGCTTCCCTGGTGGCGCAGTGGTTGAGAATCCGTCTGCCAACGCAGGGGACACGGGTTCGAGACCTGGTCTGGGAAGATCCCACGTGCCGCGGAGCAGCTAAGCCTGTGCGTCACAACTACTGAGCCTGCGCTCTAGAGCCCGCGAGCCACAACTACTGAGCCCGTGTGCCACAACTACTGAAGCCTGCGCACCTAGAGCCCGTGCTCTGCAACAAGAGAAGCCACTGCAATGAGAATCCTGCGCACCACAACAAAGGGCAGCCCCCGCTTGCCGCAGCTAGAGAAAGCCCTCGCACAGAAACGAAGACCCAACACAGCCAAAATTAAATAAATAAATAAATAAATAAGTAAAAAGTAAAAAAAAAAAAAAAAGAATCTTGGCTGAGAAGGGCGGGAAAGAGAGAGAGCAGCCACTAACAGAGGCAAATGTCCCAAGGGAAGTTTCATTTGTTGTTTGTTTACGATGAAAGAGACCTAAGCAGATTTCTAGGCTGAGAGGAAGTAGCAAGTAGAGAAGGAAAGAGTTAAAGAAAAACTGAGAGAGGAGATATTTGATGGAGTGAACTCTTAAGGAGGTGAGAGGAGACAGGATTGAGAGTCAGGGGAAGGAAGGCCCCCAACAGGGAAAATACCTCTTCTTCTGAGCTGGAGGAAAGGAGGGGAGAATCCTTCAGAATCCAATAATCTCAGAGAAGTGTTTAAAACGTATGTCAGACAAACATGCCCCCTCCTCACTCAGTCACTTAGTAGGCTTGTGAGCTAGGAAAGTTACAACTTCCCCAGCTTTGTTTTCCTTACCTGTGACTAGGCTAATGGTACCTCCCTGGCAGGTTATCAGTGCATCAGATCAGGTATGGAAAGCATTTAGCACAGTCCTGGAGTATAGTAAGTACTCAATAAATTGACGTGTTGGTATTGTTTTTATCATTGATTTTACCATTATACAGCTCGATTATGGATGTAATATGCTTTTGTGGTTTCCTAACAGCATGCCTAACCATCATTGCATTTGCTAACATAAAAATGTTTTGAAATCCAAAGAACTTTCTTAAACTCTTTTGGAACAAAATTGTTTTATTAAATAAGGACTGTATCCTATAGAATATATTATATAATATATATTTATATAATCTGACATGTAAAATATTATATATGTTAATACATAGGCATATATGATGTTCATGTATTATACGTATGTGATATACATTATTACATACATATAATATACATATATTTATTATACATTAAAATATATATAAAATAGTACTGAGGTATTTCCTTGTCATTTTTTTTTTCTGTAGACTTTCTAGCTCTTTCAGTCTTAAAAGTTTAGGTTTTTTTAATGAAACACTACCTTACAAGAATTTTGACAGTGTTCCTCTTGCATTTATTTTAAAACTGATTCTGAAAAGCTTCTAGAAAGGTTTTTCAAAATGGAACATATTAGAATGTGGAAACTCACCGATGAGGTTATTCATCAGAGCGGAGCATTTTGCGGGGCTGGTTTCACCTCATTTAATGGAGTCACAACATTATGGGTGGGTTGGGCTAGATCCAGATTACATTTACATAAAACGCTCCAGTTGGAGCCTTCAATCTTGGGCATCTTTTTTCTTTTTCCTTTTGCTTCTTTCTCTCTATCTCCTCCCTCCCTCCCTCCCTCCTTTCCTTCCTCTCTTTTTCTTTCTTTTCTTTCTTTCTTTCTTTTCTTTCAGAGCAAATACAGCACTGTGCTTATGGAAATTAAACAATAAACAGGTCAGTAATCACCTCTGAATAAGTCTTTGGAATTGACAGAGGTCATTTGTTTTGTAAGTTGCTGATCACTGGTCAGCAATGGGCATTTCTCTCTGACGCGGGGTCAGGTGCTGTGTGCACTCCGGGCTCAGAGACAGGAAGAGACATGTTTCTTTCTCTTAAGAGATCCTCACTGACAAGAGCATTGGGATCTAGAGCATGGTTTTTCCAGGGTCACAGTGCTAGTAAAGGTGGGACTTGCAACTTGAATGTAGGGTTTCTGGGTCCAAATGCAGTGCTGTTTCCTGTACGCCCGTGCTGATTCTTTATGAGAAACAAGGTCTTTTCAAAGGGATTTACAAATGTTGGCAAGCAGAGTATGAAATCCATTTTCTCAGCTAAGAATATGCTCTTTCATTCTTTTACAGTCTACTTAGAAATGAGCCTTGTCCTCATTTCCACTCCCAGTTAAGCCATTGGGTTTGTCTACTGGCCACTTAACCATGTATTTTGAGCTATGACATCCTGGTTACAGGTCCTACACTTTTACTGGGGGGTGGGGGTGAGGAGTCCAGTACAAATTGAGAAGGGATGACGTGTAGAACAAGACATGCTCTAAGTAAGAAGCATGATGTTTTACAGTAACTGAACAGCAGTTGGAGAAGTATCTTAATGACGTAATCCAGACCCTGATTGCTAGCTCTGCCTTTGGTGTCATGATCATCAACCATTTTACAGATGGCAAAACCGAGGTCTGTGTACACATTCTTCTACTCATTGTACCTAAGTTGCACACAGCACAGCCTTGCAGCCCAGCATTTGAGAAACGAGTTAAGAATACACAGAAATGGCATAGACCAGTTGTCTTAACTGTGTTTATGCTGGGAATTTGAGGCAGGTACATTAAAGTCTTTCCAAGAAATTACAGCAGTTGAGTTTACGGTCCTCCTTCCAGCTGGAAAAGTATGTTTGGGCTAGTAGATGACAAACAAATGTCTGTTCCTAATTTTCAAGGTGATAGAGGCATTAAGAGATGGGAAATATTCTGATTCTAAGTACTAAACAAAATTGGAGGACAAAACTGAGGTTAGATCATTTTTCCAACATACAAAGGGGAAGCAAACAGGAAACTCACCGTGGCTAAAGGAAATCAGTGACTTGGGTTCTAGCCCCAGCTCTGCTTAGTGAGCGATGTGACCTTGGGGAAGAACCTCACCCCTCAAACTCTCGGCTTCCTCTTCAAAGAGCTGCCAATCGCTGCGCTTTGTATCCTCATAGGATTATTTGGAGAATCAAGTGAATTATCAAATGGAAAGTGCTTTGGAAAACATAGTTTTAAGTGCTAAAGGAATGTTCTTAAAGCCCATGGGAAATCCTAGAGGTGAGAAGAGTGCCAGCTGGGGGTGACATTAGCAGTAAGAAGTGAGGAAATAAACTGACTTATTTTTAGGACTCAGAGGTCCTGTGAGGCCCTGGAATTGGCTGTAGAAAACCAAGGTGGAAATCAAAAGGCTTCAGCTATGGGTGAGGTTGGGGCCAAAGCCACATCAGTGAAGCTCTATCACATGGCAACCAAGCACGTGACTCTAGAAAGGCCTCCTGCATTTAAATCCCCACACCAACTCCCCATCACTTACTTGCTTTGGGGTCTTGAGTGAGTCATTAACCACTAGGCCTTTGTCTTTTCATCTGCAAAATGGGAACAATCATACTTCCCTCATATAGTTGCACTGAGGATTGAATAAATCAACCTTTGTGAGGTGCCCAGTGCAACCATGTACTCAGTTTGAGAGTGTGGGCTCCACAGCCAGAATGCCTGGGTTCAAATGCTCGCTCTGCTACTTACCTAGCCATACCCTCTGAGGTTCTCTGGCCTCATTTTCCCCACCTATACCAGGGGTAAGAGTGTCACCTCCCTGATAAGATTACTGTGAGGACCAAAGGAGTCAGTCTGTGTAAATGCTTTGTGCCTGGCATAAGAAATCCCTCAATAAATGGGAGCTTGTACATAATCAGCTTTATTATGATTAATTTTTATTAGTGAATGCACACTGAGCATTTGAGTGAATATATATTTGAATCCTCAAATATTTTCAGACCTGAATAAAACCTAAAACGGCCCGCACCCTCCCCCCGCCCCACCACCAGGGCCCCCAGTTTGCTCTCTAATACTCCGAGGGCATATAATTGCTCCTAAACAAACAGAATCTGTCTCTGAGTTTGGACATCAATGGACTTGAAATACACATTAGGATAATCTCTTAACCATGTCCTATAAATATTCATTGTGGTTTAAACCCTTGTCACGATGAAGGAGCCCAACAACAATTCCTTGGGCTGCCGAGTTTCCCTGTGTCAGAGCAGCCAAGGTGAGGGGGCGAGGGCGGGATGCTGCAGGAAGGAGCCAGGGCCTCACCTGGACGGGCTCAGCGCATCCTTCCACCTCCACCCACCACCCCGCACCCGCCTGGCCACTCACAATCACTCCTCTCCTCCCACAGGGAGCTCAGCCATGGCCTCAAGTCATTTGGCCTCCCCAGCACCTAGCACAGATCCTGGCACAGTTTGCTCTACAAAGGTTTGTTGAATAAATGAGGAAGCCTTAGTGGAATGACTGAATGAGGATTAATAGATCTCCTTGACTATTCGGATGGGGAGGAGGAGATCTCACAATCCTTGGCTGGGATGTGAGGCATCCCGGGTGTTCAATGACGGCCAGAAAGAAAGAGAGGAGCGATTCTGGAAAGACAGGGGCTGGAGATGTCAGAAGTCCCTATTGCAATGTCTTAAGGATTTTTCCAAACTTGGGTCTGACTCTGGTGGATTCTGATACGCAGGGTGAGGTGGACCCAGAAGCAGAGGTCCCCAGGGAAAGAGCCATGCTTGCAGTCAGGTAGGAACAGCCCTTTGCTTTCCCCAGGACCTCAGCCAGTGCCTGGGGCAGGGGCTGGAGAGGGCGTGGTTGGAGGATTTGCAGGAGGCACAGAGGAGGGGATCGTGACTGGGCACCTGTCAGGGCTGCTCCAGGGGATGTGATTCAGGGCAGGCCCTGCTTCAGGTGGAGGCCGGAAAGCTAGGGAGCAGGCATTCGGTGAATTCCTACTTGGTGCCACACACTAAGTGCTATTCATACATTATCTCATTTAATCCTTATACTCATTGAATCTCCATGTTATAAACGAGGACAATAACTTCAAAGAGGTTGAGCATCATTCTTGGATGACACAGCTTCAAACTGATGAAGATTCAAACGCAGGTTCATTTGATTTCAAAGGCCATGAGATTTTTCAGGATCCTTTGTTCCTCTCCAGGCTTGTGTCCTGGGTAATCAACATAGGCAGGGGTAGATAGTCCAGGCAGATATCTAGACTAGAGCCCCAGGCTCAGGGTAACAAAACAGATGCTAGATCCCGGCTGCTGGTGGGGTCTTCCTCTTGGGTCCTGTTCCTTGGGTCGGCCTGGCTCAGGGACCGGGCTCGGATAAACTCACAGGTGACAGGGATTAGGGACGAACGTACAGCACCTGGAAACCTAATCGTGCAGCCCTAGACTGAGGACTGCTAGGCAGGGCCTGCCATTCTTGTTTTCTGGCTGATTTTGGTTCATTCTCTACCTCCTCACCCATAAAAAGATACCTTACAGGGAAGAAGGAGGAGGAGGAAGAGGTAAACAGACTAATGAGAGGCTGTCAGACATCCCCTTCCTATACTTACACAAATGAAGGAAGCTGCTGGCCTCATTACTGGGTCTCCCCCATACGATCACAAGGCTGGAAGAGAACAGGGGGCAGGGTGAAGGGGGCACAAGGAGCCTTGCAAGTGGCTCTGTGATTTTATGCAAATTTCTTAACCTCTCTGGGCTTCAGTCAAACACCCTGTAAAAAGGAATCACTGACATAAATGATGAAAATGAAGTTATTTGAACCTGATGAAGAGACAACATAAATGCTGAATTGTATTAATAGCACCTTGAAATTGAAAGTAAGATTCCTACATCTAGGTAGTTTCCAAAATACTTTCACATACATTGCCCCGGCTATGATTAGGTTGAGTGGTGCTATTCAACCCCATTCTACAGCCTGGAAAATTGAGACTCAGAGAGGATACGTTGTGTTCAAGGTCAACAAGTTGAAAAGAGATGAAACTGGATGTTGGGAAATGGTGTCACACGATGTAGATAATGCATATGGAGCCAGATACAGCTATAGCCTAAGAATGGTTCGATTAAAATGATAATGCTGTGATGTGTTGCTATGTCTGTCATAGAAATGAAGAAGCAAAGCTGCAAAGGCTAAGAAACTAGCACAAGGATAAAGCACTGTGGCTGAGCTATGAATCCAAGACTGTCCAACCCCCAGAAGCCTTATGTTTATACTCCTGCCCCAGGCTGCAGACTGTGAGTCATTCTTTAATTTAACAAGTCATTATTGAGTTCTTTTATGGGCCAAACTCTGATCAATCTAGACATTGGGGAAACAAAGGACAGAATCCTTGCTCTCATGAAGCTTATATTCCGACATAAACAAAGAAGTAAAACTGTATGTTAGGTTGGATCATGTGTTGGATTGTGTCCTCCTCCAAAAGATAAGTTGAAGTCTTAAGCCCTGGTACCTCAGAATGTGACCTTATTTGGACATAGGGTCATTGCAGATGTAATTAAGTTCAGCTGAGGTCATACTGGAGTGGGGTGGGCCTTTATTCCAATGTGACTTCCGTCCTTACAAGAAGAGGGCAGAGACACCCAGGGGGACGAGGACCATCTGAAGCGGAGGCCAAGATTGAAGAGATGTGTGTACAAGCTAAGGAACATGAAGGCTTGCTGGCCAACACCAGGAGCTAGGAAGAGGCCAGGAAGGCTTCTCCCCTACAGGTTTCAGAGAGAGCAGAGCCCTGTGCACACCTTGATTTTACACTTCCGGCCTCCAGAACTGTGAGACAATACATTTCTGTTGTTTTATGCCACTCAGTTTGTGATACACTGTTATGTGAGCCCTAGGAAACTACAGATGGAGACGTAAGTTATCTAGAACAATGAAACTAACAACAATAAACATTTAAAAATTCAAAACACCAAGGATGTTTCTGGAGATGAGTGAAGACTGACAAAGACACAGACCTCATGACTGTCCATCTCCATGTGAGCAGTGTGGGCGCTGGACCCGCCTGTCACACGCTGCCCTGCAGGGCCTCTTCCTCCCAAGGCAGGCCCGGCTCCTGTGGTTGCTTCCCAGCTCACCTCTACACGAACTTGACTCGAAAGGGTTTACTAAGCAAATTAATAATGTAAACGAGATTGCAGCTAGCACCTTCCATGCAGGGAAGGCCTATTGCACAATAACTGTTTGCATACAAATGAATGCTGCAGTTGAAAATGAACCTGTAATGCTCAGGAAAGCAGGCCATCAGGGCCGCTGACGGGGGATACTTTGGTATCTCTCGCATCCTTCTTGCTATTACATGAATTATAGCAAATCTGCAATACAAAGTGCTGTATACCTTAGGCTGCGTGTTTCATACTAGGCTTTCCATTTCCTCCTCACAACAACCCAGGATGGTGCATGTCAGGAAGGTTCCCATTTAATTGATGAGGAAACTGATGCTTTGAGAGGTTGGGAAACTAGTCACAGCCCCAGAGGACAGCAGCATGGGACCTCGAACCCAGAGTATCTGCCTCCAGATTTAGTGTGTGGCTAAAAAGCAAAACAAATCGTCTTTCTAAAATTTAGTTGTTTATAAGCCTTTCAATAATATCTGACCTTTAATTGATTACTGAATGCTAAGGAAGCCTTAGATCATTTAGTTCTCACATAATCTATGAAGCTGGTATTGTTATTCCCATAAAGAATCGGAGGCTCACAGAAGTTATGTGACTTTTCTAAGACCACGTGGCAAGTGGTTGGACCTACATTCAAATCGGGCCTGGCTGAACCCAAAGCCCAGCTCTCATCCACTCTTATCTTAATTTGCTCTGGGGGTAGGAGTGGCTGTAAAAAACCCAGAACCCTGGGCCCTACCCAGACCTGCTGGATGGTAATTTGTGAAGGCAGACTCTGGACGACGTAAACTTTCCGATGACTCTGATGCTGCCGTTCTCTGGGGATGCCGTTTCGCCTCTTGTTTAGTTTGGATAAGGGCTCCTTAATGTCCCCTTCCTTAGGGTCCTTGGGCAGATGTCCCCCAAATGGCAGAGGAAATAGGTACCAGCTAGCTAGAGATGTCACCTCCACGACGGAGGTGCCTGCCAGGGAGGGGAGAGAGCCCTGTGGGCCTCCATTCCAGTATTTTCATTTATCATGCAAATGAGCGGAGTAAAATTAGGTCATGTCAGGGACTTGCAAATCAAAATTGTGCCAGAGGGCCCTTCCTTAGCCCAGCGATCTTCAGATGCTTCTATTTTGGAATTTCCCATCTAATCAAGGAGCTCCTGGTGCCAGGTTTCCTCGGCATGAGGGAGGTCCACGGCCTGGGTCTTTGGATTTGCAGCAATGATTCTCAGCCAGGCCTCAGCTTCCGGCTCTGCTGAATCCAGACAAGGGACCATTAAGTGCTCGCACTATGAGTTCAATGAAAAAAAAAGCTGCATGGCCTTGGAGTTAGAGGCCTGCCTGGATTAGATCTAACTGATGCTGTCAGGGCACTGCCCCAGGCTGGATGCTTATCTTCACAGAACTGATCTTCCAGAAGGCTCACACCTGGGCTCTGCCACTTATGAACTAGGGGACATGGGGCAAGTCCCTTGGCCATCTGAGCCCATCTCGCTGTGCCTGACACTATGCAGGTGTGCTCAGTGTATACTGCATACGCTTGAAGAAGTCAACTCCTCATGTCTGCCAGTGGGTGATGCATTAGGGATATACATGTATAGTCAAAGGTCGACTTTTAATGCTCCCCTTGTTAATTTAGTTACACATTCATTCATCATACAGGTACTTGCTTCTGGTAGGAGGGTTTGTGTGGATTTGCATCTGTCCTTTCCCTTGAGCCTGGGACTACATTTCTGACTCCATTCCTAATTCTCTGAGGCGAGACAGTCAAGGTCTTTGCACCCAGTCAGGATTTGCTACCTGCTGCTGAACCGATGCCCGAATAAATGAATAATTCGCTATGGAAGGAGCTGGTCTTTATTCAAAGCTCCAGCTTCCTTTGATGGGTTGGATTTGCCAGAATAAAGAAAAGTTCAGCACTCCCAAGGGCCAGGGGGATAGAGACGATGACCATCATTTTCAAAGACCTCACAGTGTTTTAGAAATGACCCCCCTGAAATCTGAGCCGTGCAGCTACACTTTGCCATGTCAGTAAGGAAGAGCTGGGTGTTTAATAAATCCAAGAAAGCCAGTGACTAAGGGGGAGCTGAAATTCAGAATATTTGTTTTATTTTTAGTAGGTCTGTTCTCTTTTCCTTATTTGTAGTGCTGGCAGCCCCTTAGATGCTGGTTTCCTTATTCCGTGGTAGAAAGATATTGGGCTTTGAAAACAGATTCAGTGGAGTTCAGATCCTTACCCTTTCACTGTCTGGCCTTCTGGCCCTGGGGGGCCCGCTCAGATTCCCCTGCAAATGAGGTGACAGGACTCTATCCACTCCACAAGGCTGCTGGGAGGCTTAGCTGAGGGGGAGATAATGAAAGTGCTTTGTAAACCAGAGCTCTATATAGATCTAATTAACATGACTATTTTTGTTCTTTTAGTTCTATTTTCTTCTCTTAATAATTACAGAATCTTGGGTTTGGAGGAGAGCAGATCCACGGTCCTCCTTGTTAGAACCAACTGGAGAGCTGGTTCAAGTACAGACTCTCTCTGGGCCGTTGAATCAGTCCTGGTGGTGGGGGGAGAGGGACCCTGTGGTCTAGAGAGCAGCCAGGTTTGAGAAACACTGATCTAGTCCCTTAACACCTGCAGCCTCTGCAACCTCCCCATGAAGAGGTATTTTCATTATATTACCAATGCAGACCAAGAGAGAGAGACCTGGACAATTTCAAGGTTTTATTATACTCACACTTGTCTGGAGAGAACACAGCACACCACACAGGGCCACTCAGGGAAGCACCAGGGTCGGTCGTCAGTCAGACAGAGACGGGGGATGTGGGAAGGGCTTTTACTGTGGTTTCTGCCAGAACAAAAGGGTAAGGCAGGGCAAGCAGGCTTCGGATTGGCTAGAGTGAATAATTTCAACAGGCACTGTGACAACAGGACTGTCCCTAGTTGATATCTGGCCCTGGGATGACTAAGATGGGTGGATGGCAGCCTGGAGTGTGAGAGCCCAATAGGATAAGTGGTTGAGGTTGTGGACTTTGTTGGCTGTTGAAGAAAAAGAACTGGCTGACCTCAACCAGACCCTCAAAACTAGGTCAACATGACCACTTTACACCCTTTAGGATGGCTGCTATCAAGAACTAAAACAAAACAAATAAACCCCCAAAACCAGAAAATAACAAGTATTGCCAAGGATGTGGAGAAATTAGAATGCTTGTGCACTGTTAATAGAAACAAAAAATGGTACAGCCAATATGGAAAACAGTATGGTGGTTCCTCAAAAAATTAAAAATAGAACTACCATATGATCCAACAATTCCACTTCTGGATATATACCCAGAAGAATTAAAAGCAGAGTCTTGAAAGGATATTTGCACACCCATGCTGAGAGCAGCATTATTCACCAACAGTCAAAAGGTGGAAGCAATACAAGTATCCACTGACTGAAGAATGGATAAGCAAAATGTGGTCTATGTATACAACGGGATATTATTCAGCCTTAAACAGGAAGAAAATTCTGGTACATGCTACAACATGGATGAACCTTGAGGACATTATGCTCGGTGAAATGAGCCAGTCACTAAAAGACAAATACTGTATGATTAATTCCACGTATATGAAACCCTAAAGTAGTCAAATCCATATATACAGAAAGCAGAATGGTGGTTGCCAGGGGCTAGGGGGAGGGGGGAATGGGAGTTGGTGTTTAATGGGTATAGAGCTTTAGTTTTGCAAGAAGAAAAACGTTCTGGAGATTGGTTACACAACAACGTATGGCTAAGATGGTAAATGTTATGTGTATTTTGCCACAATTTTGAAAATCTGGGTCAAGACAGTACACACACACACACACACACACAAATACATTACAAGTGGTCACCTATCTCTGCTTGTATATCTCCAAGGAGGCAGAGCTCATTGCCTCATCAGGCAGCCCCATTGAACTCCAGCCTTCTGACTGTGAGAACCTTCTTCCTGATACTCACCTAATACCTGTTTTCCTGTACCTTCTACCCTTTGGTCAGAGTTTTCCTTTGGGGCCACATAAACTAAGCCTTACTCTTCTTTCACATGATGCCAACTGTTGCAACATTTGATGCCAGGATCCTTTCTCTTTTTGGGTTTTCCAACAGGTCTGTACTTGACAGGGGTTCAAATCCCCTCTCCTCCTTTCACTTCTGTCTGATTTGCCTTGTCTGAGCAGGAAGGGTAGTTGCAGGAGAAGATGCTCAGACTGTACAGGGAGTCAGCTGTGAAACCTGGACCAATGATAATAACCACAGCTACTAGTCTCTAAGCATCAGTTACATGCCAAGCATCACACTGGTGCTTTACAGCCAACACATGGCATCCGCCTCACACTCCTATGATGTGGGTATTATCGTGCCCGGTTTACAAATGGGTTGAAGCTCAGAGAAGTGAAGATACTTGCCTGGGGTCACTCAGCCAGTACCCCAGGAGCTTGCACTAGAACGCAGGGCTGCCTGACATTGTTCAGATCAGGGTACTTTCATTTCCTGACCCAGCCACACTGGGCCATGACTAAGAAAATTAAATTCTGAGCCAAAGCAGAAGAGATGTCTACCAGCCTATAGATCCCTCTCTGGGCCTCCTCTGCAGGGATGTTTCAGGGACTCAAGTGACTGCTGGTTTTATCTGCGAGGCTGGTGGAATGCCTTGTCAAACACCCAAGCATACTTTTGTCACTTTAAGAAATCAAGGCAATTTCTGCACTTGACAAAGGTAAAATCTTTTAAAGCTTTGGAGGATTGGGAAAGGGAATAAAAAAGACGTTAATAGAATGACATATTTTTAGTGTAACACTTCAGAGAAACCTCTGGGGGAACAAAAAATAAAATGAACGACCTAAATATGGTTTTTTTTTTACACTGGGAGCTTCAAAGGAGTGGGTTGTGCTGGATATCTGAGTGCCCCAAATCTGTAAAGGATTTGAAAACAATGGGAACCCTCTTGGACAAAGTCCCTGCTTTAGTCTGTAAACTGCACCAGCCTGAATGCCGGGTTAACTCCTTTGGGCTGACTGACTACAGGTGAATTACTGAACCTTCTCAGTGTCAGCGTCTGTAAAGTAAGGACGGTGGTACTAACCTCACAGAACTGTGGTGAGATTTATATGAAACCGATGCATATTAAAATTGTACTAAATATTTATTAAATTTAATGTAACGTATCTATATAACATATAGTATAATGACTATATTATATTTAATATTTATATTAAATCAGTTATATTTGATTAAATGAGTGGAAAGCACGGTACATGATAGGCATGTTCCAAGGGAAAACGGAAATGTTTTCCTTTAATTTAGTGGCAGGGCTCTTAGTTGAAAATTGGACAAACAGCTCATTTAAGAAGACTATTAAGATATCTTCTATTTTCGCTATGTTCCTGAGAACCTAGCAAATATGAATGCTGCAATCAAATGTGAATGTTGTAAGTTGATAGGAGCCTACCCCCTCTTGTGGGTGCTGAGTATGGGAGTCTGGCTGGGGCATCAGGGGTGTCAGGAGGTGTGGACCCTGCTTCCAGCTTCATTACAGCGGCAGGTGCCACCCCAATAGCCATGCTAATCCTTACTAACAGGACTCTGGCTTTGTTTAGATAACAAAGCAGCAATTTGCTCAGGGAGGGTGGGCCCAGTCCCAGAGGGTGAATCATGATTGATCAAAGCTTACCATGGGAGTCTCATTCCTTTTTGCAGGTGACTTTTAGCAATGGGGCCATGACCGAATTCTGCCCATTGAGACAAAAGGCGGGAGGGCGCTTCAAGAAAAGATTTTCCATTCTGATGAAATCCTTTTCCTCCCTGCCTCTGCATTCTGGCATGTGAGGATGTGATGCCTGAAGCAGGGCAGCCTTCTTGTGACCATGAGGGAGAAAACCAAGAGGTCCGGAAAAGTGAACTCAGAGGGCTGCAATTATTAAACTGCTGAGTTAACAGACCTTGGAACTGCCTGTCCTCTAATTCTAGTTATGTGATGTAGTAAACCCCAGTGTTTTCAACTACTTTTATCCAGGTCACCCATTACCAAAAGCATCCTAAAGGATACAAACGCTAACTCATCCTGTGACCCTAGATACCTGCCCTTTCTGCACCTCAGTTTCTTCTTGTATTAAATGTGGGGTTGGATTAGATTCATGTTGGCAAATGAGTAGGTAGCCCATGGGCCAGATTCAGCCTGGCAGTTGTGTTTGGGTTTCCCTGTGCATCATACAAACCAAACATACTAAGAAAACGTGACTCCTGTACTTCCTAAAACTCTTCTAACTGCCCTTATGAGCCACTACCCTCATGGGATAGTGGTGAAAAATGGAATCTTGTCTGTTAATCCTACCTCCCTCTCTTCTGGAACAAAGAGTCTTTTTGGACACCTTGGCTCTTCTCTGTAAATGCTCATGGCCAAGGGTGAAAGAGAAGGGCTTACATGCTCTTGTGGCTTTAGAACTATGTGGTTTTCTCTAGATCTGCTGTAGGACCGTAGGGCAGGCTGTGGCCCTAGACCCTGTACAGAGTCTGCTCAGATGTAGCAGGTCTTTATGGTTCTTTGGAATATTGTGTTGCCTCTACAGCTGAAATCTTGGATCTTAGACAGAGTCCCTGTATTTTGTAACCTCTGATGACAGGTCTCTTCCAGCTGCCTGTGCTGGACCCCTCCACATTCCCTCCCTGGGATGTCCAGGGTGTGGACAGGTGCTGGGGAAGCAGGAATAGTACTTAGATCTATTATCGGCGACATCTCTGTACACACGTGTTACTATGCTCTCCTATGGGATGTGGTACCAAGCCAAATGCTGAGAGTTCTTGCTGTCTCTCCCAGGCAATGTCCAGAGGAGTGGGCTCTGGCTTCCTATGTTCTTGAGTCCCCCCATCCCTGTGTGGATATCTCCATGACTAGTCTCCGCACCCCTTGTCAAGATGAGGCTACACAGTAGGAGGTAGAGGTGACAGATGAATAAGAATCCTGCTATCTGGTTTCCTCATCAACTTCCTCCTTTTCACATACCCCCAGGACAAATGACCCAAGTTTTTCTTTTCTTTATCCTGACTGGAAGGGACAAATCCTCCTGTATTAGGACTCACGATTTCATGGCAGACAGGTAGGAGAAACCTCTAAACCAGAGACAACAGAAATCAAGAGAATTTTTAAAATTATATCATTGTACTATATTTAAGATCATTTTTCATTTGTCGCAATATTTTTAAAAATTATAAGATTCTAGATATAAACCTAGATTTTTTATCTTCTCTTTAAAACTTAGAAGCTCTGGCAACATGGAACTCACACTCTTGCAGCACAACAATTGGCTTGAGCTGAGTAGTGTTTTCTTCCCTTGAAGAGTATGTGTACCCATATGGTCACCTTATCTGTGATAAAGGAGGCAAGAATATACAATGGAGAAAAGACAGCCTCTTCAATAAGTGGTGCTGGGAAAACTGGACAGCTACATGTAAAAGAATGAAATTAGAACACTCCTTAACACCGTACACAAAAATAAACTCAAAATGGATTAAAGACCTAAATGTAAGGCCAGACACTACAAAACTCTTAGAGGAAAACATAGGCAGAACACTCTATGACATAAATCACAGCAAGATCCTTTTTGACCCACCTCCTAGAGAAATAGAAATAAAAACAAAAATAAACAGATGGGACCTAATGAAACTTAAAAGCTTTTGCACAGCAAAGGAAACCATAAACAAGATGAAAAGACAACCCTCAGAATGGGAGAAAATATTTGCAAATGAAGCAATCTCCAAGATTTACAAGCAGCTCATGCAGCTCAATATCAAAAAAACAAACAACCCAATCCAAAAATGGGCAGAAGACCTAAATAGACATTTCTCCAAAGAAGATGTACAGATTGCCAACAAACACATGAAAGAATGCTCAACATCATTAATCACTAGAGAAATGCAAATCAAAACTACAGTGAGACATCATCTCACACCAGTCAGAATGGCCATCATCAAAAAATCTACAAACGGTAAATGCTGGAGAGGGTGTGGAGAAAAGGGAACCCTCTTGCACTGTTGGTGGGAATGTAAATTGATACAGCTACTATGGAGAACAGTATGGAGGTTCCTTAAAAAACTAAAAATAGAACTACCATACGACCCAGCAATCCCACTACTGGGCATATACCCTGAGAAAACCATAATTCAAAAAGAGACATGTACCACAATGTTCATTGCAGCTCTATTTACAACAGCCAGGACATGGAAGCAACCTAAGTGTCTGTCAACAGATGAATGGATAAAGAAAATGTGGCACATATATACAATGGAATATTCCTCAGCCATAAAAAGAAATGAAATTGAGTTATTTGTAGTGAAGTGGATGGACCTAGAGTCTGTCCTACAGAGTGAAGTAAGTCAGAAAGAGAAAAACAAATACCGTATGCTAACACATATACATGGAATCTAAAAAAAAAAAAAAAGGTCATGAAGAACCTAGGGGCAAGACAGGAATAAAGACGCAGACCTACTAGAAAATGGACTTGAGGACATGGGGAGGGGGAAGGATAAGCTGGGACGAAGTGAGAGAGTGGCATGGACATATATATACTACCAAATGTAAAATAGATAGCTAGTGGGAAGCAGCCGCATAGCACAGGGAGATCAGCTCGGTGCTTTGTCACCACCGAGAGGGGTGGGACAGGGAGGGTGGGAGGGAGGGAGACGCAAGAGAGAGGGGATATGGGGATATATGTATACGTATAGCTGATTCACTTTGTTATAAAGCAGAAACTAACACACCATTGTAAAGCAATAATACTCCAATAAAGATGTTTAAAAAAAATATATATATATATACATGTATTAGGGACTTCCCTGGTGATCCAGTGGTTAAGAATCCATCTTGAAATGCAGGGGACACTGCTTCGATCCCTGGTCAGGGAACTAAGATCCCACATGCTGCAGGGCAACTAGGCCCGCATGCCGCAACTACTGAGCCCGTGTGCTCTGGAGCCTGCACGCCACAACTACAGAGCCTGCGCACCGCAACTAAGACCCGATGCAGCCAATAAATAAATAAGTAAATAAATAACTATTAAAAAAATAAATATGTATTAAATGAATGAAAAAAATGAGCAAATGAACATGTGGTCAGTGTTTGGCAACTTTCAAAGGCTATCTATAATTATTACCTCATTGATCATCATTGCAACCCTGGGGGATAGTGTCCCCATTTTAGAGGTGAGGAGACTGAGGCTCAGAGATACAGAATGACTTCCTCGTGATCACACAGAACCAGGCTTGGCAAGCAAGTCCTTTGATTCTGTTTTTTTGAAGTATAGTTGATTTACAATGTTATGTTAATTTCTGCTGTACAGCAAAGTGATTCAGTTCTTGCTTGGGGTGTAGTAGGATCACACACCAGGTTAGACACAGCACTTCCACAAGGGAGCAGCAGGATGACTGTGGTTGGGGTCATTTTCAAGTTCAAAGCCAGCAGAGGATCCCGGGAAGGCCAGGGAGGTGTGTCTGAGACCCTTTCTGGGACTGTGAGAGACCTGAGGCTGGATGGATAAATTTGTCCCATCACACCCCTGACATCTGAACCCAGCTCTGGACAGTTCCCTTGGCTCAGAAGTGCCTATCTTGTGTCACCCAAGTTATCACTTGTTGATACAAAGTAACTAGAGAAGAATCAAAAGCAATGGACCACCATCTTTCTATCAGAGGGCAAGGCTGTTTCCGCCATCAGACTAGGAGCTCCCTGAGGACAGGGACAGTGTCTCACCCTCTTCTGTGTCTGAGAGTGTAGAAGTGGTGCAGAGAACTCAAGGACCCCTCTTCCCTGGGAGAACCAGCTTGGACCACACCAAGACTTGACCTGGGGCAGACAGACAGTCAGGTGGTAGCAGCAGCTCCACCAGCTTTGTTCCACCTGCCGGAGTGGACCGTGGGAGTCAGGGTCACATAAATTCCTCATGCCACCCTCCCCTTTCTGTGGGGCTTGGATTTATCTCCACATGATAACAGGAGCTCCATGCACCACCACTCAGGAAGAAAAGAGGTCACCCCATCTCATGAAGATAAACACCATAGTGTGGTATGACAGCCTCCCTGGGCACCCCGCACCTTGTAATTACTACCATAATAAATATTATTACAACAACCAAAAAAAAAAAAAAGAGTATGTGTACCATCTGGCTCTTCACAGTCTGGACACTCCCCGTTGTCTTGGACCTTGAATGCAATTCATCCATCTATCTTCCCCTTCTTGGCATTTAGTTTTCTAAGATCCACTCCACTTACACAGTTGGGACTCTATGGTCAGTACCTCTCCCTGCTCCCACCCCAGGCCCAGCACCCTGCTAAGCGCAGCCAGGGAATATAACATATTACAGCCTGATTAAACGTATGATTATCACATGAATATATAATCTATTATATGTAATTACATAACCCAGTTAAGTATGTACAACTAACACTTATTTAAAAATAACAAGAAAGGGTTCATAAAACCCTCTAAGAGCGTTTGAACATGTCACTTCACTTCTGTTCTTTGAACCAGCTGCGGGACTGTGTGCAGGTTACCAGGGCCAACTGGACTCCTATTTCCTCAACCATGGAATGAGGAGGGGCAGGTCTAATTCCGGGGCTCTGAGGTTACATGAGTTCAGCCCAAGAAGCATACATGCTAGGATTAGGAGACCCAAGGAGTGTAAGATAGACCCTCACCTTTAAGGGGTTTATGGTCCAGTTGCGAAAATAAAGCAAAAGCACACGACAGGGAAAGCATCACAAAGCACAGAGGGATCATTGAGTTCCAGGGGCTCAGTGCTCAGAACCACACGATCTTAGAATCAGAAGGATCTGTAGAACCTCTTCCTTTCCCACCAACATCTTCACTCACCTCCTCTTCTTCTCTAAAAATACAATTCAGCATCATCCCTGCTCCTCCTGAAGCCCCAAGTCTGGGGGAGTTAGTACCCTCCACTGTGGTCCTGCAGCTCTGCACAGTTGCTGTTTGTCTGTCCCCCACTGTGCTGTGACTCTTGAAGGCTAGGAATGTAATCGATATCTGTCTTATTTCCCAGAATTCCCTACCCATTATTTTGGTAACAACACTCCCTTCTCCTTGAATAAACTATGCCAGCACCTCATTCCACGTAGTCCTGATGAAATGGCTGGTAAAGATTTCCATCACACTCACACACACACACACACACACACACACACACGTCCTCCCTCTGGTGGGCACATAAAATTAGGTCAGATTCTTTCACCAGGGAATCTGAGTCTTAAGGGAAGTGACATGCTGTGACAGAATATTGAAAGAATTTGAAACAAATCATTCTTTCCACAGAGTCCATTTGTTCCTGCTTCTGTTATCCACTGGCCTGTCCTTGTTCCCTCACTCCTCCCTTGGATGTTCAGTCCTTCCTTAACTCTGCAGTCTTCATGATACACGCCCCTCCTCTGCCTTCTTTATTTTAAGTTAGACAAAGCCATTGCTCTCTGTTGCTTACAACCGAGGAGCCTAACTCATTCTGGGATCAAATCTCGTTCAACGTTGGCGCCTAACACAGAGTCTGGCATATGGTGAGCTCTGGAGACAAAATATTAAATGTTTGTTAAGTGAATAAATTCTCTACCAATGCCACCATCCACTCTATGGCATCCCTGACAGATGGCCATCTTTCATTTATCTATTAGACCATGGCCAACGAGGGAAAGCTCAGTCTCTCAACAGGCAGCTGAGGCTATTTGGAAATTTTTCCCAAATGAATTCTATCACACATCCCAAATTGTTAGGAAGTTCTTCCCAAATGAGTTAAAATCTTACTCTCATTGCCTTCCCCCAGCTATTCCTTGTTCTTTGCTGGGACCATGAGAATTCTTCCATCAGATAATTTCAAAGTCAGGGCTAGCCACATCTACAGGGCTTCAGGGTTTGTTAAGAGTTCTCTAAGGGATAATAATATCTCACATTTGAAAGGCAAATAATACTTAGAGGGTTTTCAAAGCTCTTTACCAACCACTAGGTAATTTATTCTTACAGAAACTCCGAGACACAGATTGCTGTGGGATTACCAGTTCTCCATTTCACATGTCAGGAGGCTCTATCCCAGAAAGATCATCTAATTCTTTCTTCCAGGTCACACAGATAATAAAGGGCAGAGTTGAGACTCAATGCCTAATCGTTATGGCTTAATTCTCCCACCTTTTCCGTTTCACCCTGAGTCTCTCACCACAAGATTATAACAATCATCTCAGTGATGAAGATATGGTTTTAAAGGAGGTGCTCTGTTTCAGCTACCCTGCTGGTCAGTTTTAAATATATTCTCTAATTCTTCCATCATCCAAGAGTGTATGATTATTTCTATATCATGGTTGAGGAAACTGAGGTTCAGTGCAGACAAGAGACTTGCCCAAGATCACTAGGTAATATATATTAAAGCTGATATTTGAACCCTGAATTCACACATCAGACATACAGGGAGTTGGATCATGCTTGTGTGAGCACGTGGCCTGTGCCCCAAAAGTCCACTGAGTACTGTTCAATTCCCTGACTAGGGATCAAGGTGTCAACAAGGTCAACAGCCATTCCCTTATTCACTATCCCTGTGGCTTCTGGGGCCACTTTGTTACTCTCCTCTTCCATTTTCTAAAGTCTTCCTCCATCTCCTGCCCTCCCCCCTCCCCACACACCTATCTGCATTAAATGGTTTACAAAGTCCTATGAGGAGCTTTCACTGCAGAATGATTTAGGGGGAAGAGGGTAGATTGGCTACACACGTGGGAAGCATTCGGATCATTTTTATTTCTCCATCTGTGGGCAGCATCAACTTAACATGGAAAGTGTTTCCCACAGCTGCACTAAGACCAATAAGAAACATCTGTATTCTGTTACTCTGCCTCCCCCAAAGGAATGGTGTTTTCTTAAAGTTCATCTGCAAGGTTCTGTTCCTAGAACTGATAACACTATAAAATAATAGTAAAGTTAATTACTGGCAAATTAAAATGGAAGTGCTTTCTAAATTCTTGGGACATTCACATTACTATCAAACGAGTTTATTGTGATTAAAATGATTAATGACATTCCAGTAAAAAACAGAGAATTAAAATCCTGAATACAAAGAAGGTTAAAGTCTTATCATCATTAGAGTACATCAAGGAAAACCGCTGAGTGTCCTCCGTATCTGTTTACATTAGCAAAAGAGACACAGAGCAAATAAAGAAAATCATTTGAATCTTCACAAAAATGAAAATCTGGGGGCTCATTTTCTTATTTATGTAGCATTTGGAACGAGCATGTCTTGTACAGGAAGAGAAACAATAGCTCACTTGTAATTTAAACAAAATAGACGGACCAATGGAACAGAATTGAAAGGCTAAAAATAGACCCAACCATATTATAAGATTTCAGCATATATTCAAGAGGGCATTTTAAAACTGGGGAAAAGGCTGGATTATTAAATAAAGGTGTGGGGCAACTGGTTCATCACTGACTGAGGGGAGATAATTACCTTATATGTTACCCCTAATTAGATTCCAGAACAAAATAGCTAGATAAAAATACATGTGAATACTTCTCTGTATCTATTGTGTTGAGGCAGGCAGGACAGTAGAAGCACCATTCCAAAAAGAGAAACCGGAAAAGACGACATTAGTAGATTTGATAAGATACAATTTAAACTAAATCAAAAAGTAAATAATAACATGGAGAAAATATCTACAATATATTTGAAAGCTAAAAGGATAATATCTTTGATTTTTTTTTTAGATATAAAGACTGTCTTTGATATATAAAGATCTTCTACAAATAAATAAGAAAAAGCCAAGTTTCTGATATAAAAATGAGCAAAAGACTTGAAAGAAGAAATAAAAGCAGCCAATACAACTACAACTATGAAAACATTTCCCCCTCAGTAGGAGGTAAATAATGCAAAATAAAATAAAATAATGATTTAAAAAGCCTTATAATAAGCAAGTTGTGAGTTTACAGAGCGATAGATGGAACTGCTTAGATTTTGCTGCAAGAGTATGAATTGGCCCAAAATTTATGGAAAGCAATTTGGAGAAAACAAACAAACAAACAAACAACAACAAAAAAACTTGTATACTGTATTAGTTTGCTAGGACTGTCATAATGAAACCAAGTCTCCCTAAAACTGAGCTCCCCTTCTGAACTTATGATTAATCTCTTTATCCAAAACTTGATTTCCTTCTTAGTCCCACCCTGTTCCCCTCAGGATTGAAAAGTATCAAAGAAAAGGGGGGATTGAAACTGAGCAGGCCCCTGTGGGGTCTTCCCCAGTACAAAAGCCCCTCCTTGTTCCCCATTTCTTGTTTGTAGAAAAAGGCTTTAGTCTCCTGGCCTTCCCTGAGTTCCAAAGAGTAGACTGAAACAGTTACTAATTAGGAAAGGTGAGGGAATGCAGAAACAAAGGAAAAGCTGTTAAGGAAGAAAAGTAATGATAGTTTAAATAATAGTTCAGCCATGAAACAGAGTCCTAGTTCCTCCTCAAGGGATACAGATAACAATCTTACACATATCTTTTAGTTGTTCTGTAGAAACTAAGACCCCCACCCAGGTAGGGGATGGTGAATACATGCTGACCACAAGCATGGAAACCCCAGACTGGTTGGAACCAGAAGGTTGATGATTAAGATTCCCGAGACACCACACTGTTACCTCACCATCAACCAATCAGAAGAAAGTCCACAAGCTGATCGTGCCCCCTGCAACCCTCACCCCAAATGTTGCCTTTAAAAACTCTTCCCTGAAAGCCATCAGAGAGTTTGAGCATGAGCTGCCCATTCTCCTTGCTCGGCACCTGCGATAAACACCATACTTTCCTTCACCCCAACCTGGTGTCAGTCAATTGGCTTTGCTGTGTGGTTGGCAAGTGGACCCAAGTTCAGTAACAATAACAAAGTACCACAAACAGGGTGGTTAAACACCAAAACGTTATTTTCTCACAGTTCAGGAGGCTGGAAGTTCAAGATCAAGGTGCCAGCAGGGTTGGTTTCTCCCGAGGTCTCTTTCCTTGGCTGGTGGATGACTGCTGTCTTGCCATCTGGTAACACCATCCTTCCTCTGTGTGCACACATCTCTGATGTCTCCTTCTCTTTGTAAAAGGACACTAGTCTTGTTGGATTAGGGCCCCACGCTCATGACCTCTTTTAACCTTAATTACTTCTTTAAAGACCCTATCTCCAAATACAGTCACATTGGGGGTTAGAACTTCAATATATGAATTTGGGGTGTGTGGAGGGAACACAGTTCAGTCCGTAACACGCATGGAAAGTGTATTATGAGTACATATACACACACATGTACAGACCATAAAAATATTCTTACCCTTTGGCCCAGTAATTCTAGATCTAAGATATTACCCTAAAAAGCATACAAAGCAAACAGACAAAACTCCTCCTCGTTCTTAAGTAGACGTACTTCTCATCCTATATCCTATTTCTTAATCTTACTTTCCACTTCAGTAAAATTGGTGATAGACTACTGAATCAGATTCTTTTGACATGGGGTCCATTCATTCATTGTTATGACTTTTTTTAAAGAGTAGTTTTAGGTTAACAGCAAAATTGAGAAGAAGGTACAAAGGTTTCCCATATACACCCTTGTCCCCTAACATGAACAGCCCCCCATTATCAACACCCCGCATCAGAGTGCTACATCTTTTATAACTGAAGAACCTACATCGACACATCATAATCACCCAAAGTCCATAGTTTACACTAGGGTTTGCTCTTCATGTTATACAATCTAAGGGTTTGGACAAATGTATAATGACATGTATCCATCAGTTTAGTATCATACAGAGTAGTTCCACTGCCCTAAAAATGCTCTGTGCTCTACCTATTCATCCCTCTCTCCCATTGTAACCCCTGATTTATTTTTTAAAATTAAATTCTGAAGTGCTCCTGATATGCAGCCAGGTGATGGTAAAATCACTTTGTAAATGACTATGAAGAATGTGAGAAGGTGAGATGTTATTGCCTGTAAACCCTCCCCCTCCCCTCCACCACCATCACCACCCTGGGGAAAGCTGCATTGCCCCTTGAATGGAGGGTATTCTTGGTAGAGGGCAGCATGGCTGGGTGCAGAGCACCTCTGCTGTGGAATCTGGCAGACCTGGCTGAGATTTACTCTGTTCTTAGAGACCGTGTGACCTTGGACAAATCCTTTACCTTTTCTGAGCTTCAGTTTCCATTATCTGTATAACAAGAAAAATAACACCTACTTGCAGAGGGGTATAAGGATCAGAGATCATTTAGGAAAAGAGTCTGGTGGCTGGCCCATGTTAGATGTTCAGGAAATGGATGATACACTATCATGATCATCACCACAGCCACTTCAGGAATGAATGAAACAACCAAAGTCGTGATGGCAATACCAAAGTGTAGGAATATCCAGATCAAAGATATCTTATAAAAGTTGAAATTCTGAATTGAGACAGTATGTCCTGGAGGAGATGGTCTATGTTTTGGAGGCAAATAGATCTGGGTTCAAATCCTGATGGAAAGGAGCAGAACCCTGTGCCCCACCCACCCTAGTACAAAGGCCCCTCCATGTCCCCTGCCTCTTGTTTGTAGAAAAGCTGAAATCTCTCAGGCTTCCCTGGGTCACAAAAGAGCAGGTTCAAGCAGTTAAGGGTGAGGACAATAGAGTCATAGACTCAGTTTCTGATGCACATCCCTGACTTGTTTTACAGACACTATAACTGCCACCAGAGGGAAAAAGCTACCTGCATGATGACCAGACTGCAGTCATGACATAAGGTGCTCCATCTTGAGCAATACTGTGTTTATGGCCAGCACTATTCAAAGAAGTGGCCTTAACAGAATGGGATTAACGCTACTGCTCATAATAATCTTTATCTTTGTGGGCATCAAAATAATTGTAGCTCATTTTGCCCATATATGTAAGCAGGCAACTAAAACTGTCAGAAAAGAGATGCCTCAAACCCATGTCAATACCCTTCACCCTAAGACCTCGATGTCCTTTCTCAGCATGAAGAAGTCACAGAACACGGACCTTCATCCCTAATCGCATAGAAATGGAATGATATCTGACGGGGGCGGGGGTGGGATTTGTAGGCAGCTCTTTGCAGGAACCCACTCTCAGCAGGAAACCCTTTTTTCTTGCCAATTTAAGCAAAACTACATTGTGACTAACTTTTAAATCAGCCGCCCCCATGTTCTACTCATCTCTGGCCCTAGCACACCTTTCAAATCTTTTGATCACACGATACCTTGCCTAACCTGTTGGTTCTTTCCATAGATCAAAAGAAGTAGAAATGAAGAATAAGTAATTAACAGATGACCAGGTCTCTTCCCTAGCTTTCCCTTCAGTAACCTTGCGAACAAACTATGTGAAGAAGATAGCATCTAAAGACAGATTAGAAGAAGTCTGGGGAATGGTGATGACTCTGACCGCATATCTCAGTGATTCACTGAGATTACTTCCCTTTTTCCCTTTAAAAACTTTCATGGCAGAGCAGAATCTTCGGAGACAGTTTTTGGGGGACACTGAGTCCAACATCTCCTCCGATTGCCGGCATTCTAACTAAAAGCAACTTTCCTTTCTACCAACGTTTGCCTCTCTCTCAGGTATTGAGTTTTGAGTAGCGAGCAGCTGGACCTGAGTTCCATAACACTGACTCTGCCAACTGACAAGGTAAATAAATCCAAGTGAGTTGCGTGTACTTTATGGGCCTCTGTTTCTTCATCTGTAAAACAAGGTTGCTAAGTTCACTTCACAATGTTCCTGTAAATAGGCATAAATGAAATAACCCAAGTACAACACTTTGCACCATGTCCGGCACATGGTACATGCTCAGCAAGTGAAGTCATTTTTTGCCATTGACAGTGCATATCTGCCTCAGACAGATGTGTTCACGTTGACAGTGTCAGAGGCCCTGGGGAAACCGTCTAGAGCAAAAGCTCTGATGAGTAGGTACAGTGGAGTTTTTCATTCTTTAGAGAACCTTGGGAAGGAGGAGGACTAATACGTTATTTCATCTGTTACCTTCTCGCTCAAGGATCCCTGGCTACAAATACACTCTGTGATGTTTTTCTCAGATAAGTTACAAATATGCCCCAACTTGCCTTGAAAGGATTTCTGCCTTCTAATAGGCTGGGGTGTTAGTCCTGATACTGTGAAATCCCTTTAGCAGAAAGCCTCCGGGCTGTCAGTGGGGCTGGGCCTTTCCTGAGTGCTGGCACTTAAAGAGAAAGATAAGGGAAGATTTCCAAATAGGAACATCTGGAAATGGAATAGGAAGGCTCCAAGGAGAGAGAACACTTATTATTCAAGGCTGCCTTAGGCGATGTCTTCATGGGAAGGTTCCCTGGGAACAGGAATCAAGGATTTGAGGACTAACACTCAGGATTTTAAGGAATAAAGCCACGAGGTCTGTTTCTGGAGCATCCTGGGGTCACCTCTTTCCCCAAGAAATTTACAGCCAGATCGAAAGGCCAGCCAGTGTGGTGGCTGCCTGGGACACCCATATATAGCAAGTAGCAAAATCTCACTGAAAATTTAGAAAGTATTGTGTCAATTAATGCAAGAGGCCACATAGGATTTTTCACACAATGGATGAAATTAAATTGGTTGCCATATTAGTGAGGAGTCTTTGGGTTATACATAATAGAAAACCAAGTCAAACTAGATTTTTTAAAAATTGTGGTAAAATACATTAACATAAAATTTACCATCTGTATCAGTCAGCTCTGGTTGCCTAGTATCATATCATATAACGAAATATCACAAGCTTGTGGCTTAAACAGAAACTTATTTTCTCACAGTTCTGGAGGCTAAATGTCCAAGTTCAAGGTGTTGGCATGGTCGGTTTTTGGTGAGGCCTCCTTTCTTGGTTCACAGACGGCCACCTTCTTGCTGTGTCCTCATATGCCTTTCCTCTTCGCAAGCTTGGAAGGAGAGCTTTGGTGCCTCTATCTCTTCTTATAAGGACACCAGTTCTATTGGATTAGAGTCCCACTCATGATCTCACTTAACCTTAATCACCTGTTTAAAGGCCCTATCTCCATTACCATCACACTGGAGGTTAGGGCTTCAATATATGGATTATAGAAGGACACAGTTCAGTCTGTAACATCATCTCAACAATTTTAAGTGTATAGTTCAATGGCATTAAGAATATTCACACTGTTGTGCAACCATAACCACCATCCATCTCCAGAATTCTTTTCATCTTCCAAACTAAAATTCTGTACCCATTAAACAATAATTTCCCATTCCTTTATCCCCTTAGCCCCTGGCAACCACAAGTCTACTTTCTGTCTCTATCTTTCTGTCTGACTATCTCATAGGAATAGAATCATACTGTATTTGTCCTTCTGTGCCCGGCTTAATTCCTTTTTAAGGCTGAATAATATCCCCATTGTATGTATATACCACATTGTGTTTATCCATTCTTAACGCTGCTATGAACGTGGGTATAACAGTATGAAACAGGAGGGAAGGGGGCAGGGCACAACCTCTAAAAGAATGACATAGCCATAGGACATGACAAAAACTGGTTAGAGCCAAGTAGGTACAAGATGGCAGAAGATTTGACTTCCAGTGGACCTTGAGCCTCATACGCTCATTGTTAATACATTAGCGTAACCCACCAGCACCATAACAGTTCTGAGGCCAACCATCAAAGATCACTGGGCAGTGGCCCAATTCCTGGAAATCTCTGCCCCTTCCCCAAAATAGTTGGAATAATCCTCCCCCTCATTAGCCTATGAAATTACCCAGCCCATAAAAACTAACCACAGCGTATTTCGGGGCCTCTCGCCTTCTGAGATGGCCCACATTCTCTCTGTGGAGTATCTCTAAATAAATCCACTTCTTACCTCTCACTTTGTCTCTCACTGAATTCTTTCTGCGAGGCGACATCAAGAACCTGAGCTTCATTAATTCCTGACACCAGGTGTGTGATCTCAATTAAAAGACCGTGGGTTCAAGTCCCAATCTGAGTGGCATGGTTTCAAGTACACATGGCTGTTTATTATTGTGATGGTGGTAATGGTTTCCTGGGTGTACACAATGTCAAAATTTATTAAACTGTACACTTCAAATATGTGCAGATTATAGTATGGCAATTATTATTTAATATAGCTAAAAAAGCATACATGAAGAAGAAACATTTATTGGGACATTTGACTGGGAAGTTCAGGAGAGCAGCTAACTTCAAAAGGGCTCAAATTATATTGCCCGGATTTCAAATAATGGTTATGAGTACCCTCTGCTTTGCTCCTCTCTCGAGCTGGCTTGTCCAACGTGGTGGCAAAGATGATAGCTCTTGGTTTACACCATTTTTACAACTAGGAATCCTACAGAGCAGAGAATACTGCTTTCCTGAAAGTTCCATAAAAAGCCTGAGCTGTTCTGATTGGCCTACGTTTGAATCAACCATTTTGGTTAGGGAAAAAGCGGTGTTTTGACTGTCCAGCTTGGATGCGTGCCCAACCATGTGATGGGTAGGAAGGATTTATATCATGAACTATAAGGAATAAATTCCCATCAACAAAGAGGGATTTTGTTATCAGAAGAGGAAAGGCAGACAGAAACTCCAGATGAGTATGGCTGCCTTGCTCTCCTGAAGGAAACTGCCCTTATATGGAAATAAAAATACACAATTTGCCAGTGACCCCCTGTGTCATAGAGTATTCTTGTGATCTGCATATGAAAGCAAATCCCTGCATCTGTAAATGTCCCCACCAGCCTCCACGAACCCCAGACCAGCCAGCTAGGTAGGAGTCACCTGACATCAGCAGCCAAAAAGTCAGCTGGAAATCGGAAACTGAATCATCCATAGCATAATGCTATTTACCTAGGAAATAATCATTTATTTTATTCTACTATCTAAATTTCGAACACAAGAAATTTGGGGGTTCAAAAAAATCACAATTCTAACACAGCTCCAAGTAGTCCAAATACACTATTTTGAATATATTTGCTAATTTATAAAAAATCAGTTTCTCCCCATTTTCATTAAGTAAATTCTAAACAAATATTTTAGAACTGTAATTTTAGAAAGACACCAAATTTTTAGGATGCCACCCCAAACATCTCTGTCTAACTCTGTTATGCTGCTATCCCTAGGTTAATTTGGAGCTACACAAACGAAAGTGAGCAGGTACTTTGTGTTAACGCTAGACAAAGCCTTTCCCACACAGAATCACTTAGACCCCCTATCTCTGCAGGACTTAGAGATATTCAATGCTTGGTCCAGGGTCACAGACAAAATGACTGAGTGGCAGTTCTGAGATTCAAAATAAAGGTTCTTCTGACTCCAAATGCCATGCCTTGTTTGTTTTTTGTTTGTTTTTTGGTTTTGTTTGTTTTTCTGTGCAAGACCTCCCCTTCCATTGTCCTTTAACAGGTTCTTAGTCCTGCCTTTGGCTGATATTACAGATATTGTTGGGAAGCATAATCCCTTACTGCATAATTCCAAGGGATACATCATCCGACGTTCTTCTGAAAGCCCACTGTATGCCCTGCCACACAGAGCTGTTAGGAAGCTCAGCACTGATTCCAAAATCCTAAACGTGATCTAAAACCCTGGATATAATCTGGCCCCTGCCTACCCTCTGACTTCATCTCATTTCCCTTCCCCCTCTACTTAACACGACCTGACAAGCTGCAGGTGTCTCAGCGCCTCAGTGGTACCAAGCTAGTTCCCCTCAGTGCCTTCACATGGGCTGTCTTCACCTACCTGGGCCAGCAATCCCCACACACTAATATCTAACTGTTGCTCACCTTTAGGTATCATTTTACATGTCATTTTTTTAAGAAAATGACTCCCCTGGATCCCCCAGAGGGTTGTCACCCTGTTTTGTTTTCTCAGGGCACCCTGCACCATGCTTCTCTTCCTTAGCAGTTAAGACAACTGGTACTTAATTACCCACGCTATTATTTCTTTAATGTCTGTCTCTATTTCTGGACCCGTTCACAGATATTTTCTGATACACTTATTGTAATGCCTACTAGGTGCTTATCGTCTGAGGCACCGAGGCTAGAGCAGTGTCAGAATATGAGCTCTGGGAGGGCTGAGATTTGGTCTCTTTTCCTCCCCATTTATCCTGCAGCCTGGTCTTGGTTCCACCCAGAGCAGGAATTGAAAGAATGAATAGACGAAGAAACGAAAGAACACCGTTAATTATTTATGTTAAAGCCGCACTCCATCCCCATCATCAGCAGGCTGACTCTAACCCTATTATCTCTGAGTCCCCAGCACCTAGCAGAGTGCCTGCAAGGAATGGGAGCTCAAAAAACACATACTCTATTTAATGAATCAGTGAATGACTTCAAGCAATCAATTTAATTTGGCATATGCCTTCCTCTTAGGTGTGCCCATTAATTACCAATTACCAGTGTTTACATTCCAGTGCTTAACCATTTTTTGCTGGCTTCTATAAACTCTCTGGGATGAGAGAATTGGCTTCTCAAACGACTTCCTGCATAAATTAGCCCATCTGAAAGCGAGTGTTTATCCCGGGCTCTTTGAAATTCACATCATTCGCACCAACACCCTGCTCAGACAGTTCTTTAATTCCAGTCACCTGGGATTTCTTCCTACCTTTGTTGCCAGCTCCAGCCTAACGCCACTTATCTTATCCACCTGGATTTACATACAAGAAAGGTCTAATCAAAGCCTGCCTGATTGTCACATCCACCCCCGGTTACAAATCTGCCATCTAATCAAGAAGACATACAGCAAATCAACATGCACTTCTTTCTGAAATCTTTTGCAGAAAAATGGGAAAGCAGGAGTCAGAGCTGGGAACAAGGGCAGCAAGAGTCAACCAAGGGAAAATTTCCTCCCTAGGTGTGGAACACTGGGAAGAAAGGGACAAGGCAAAATGCTTTGTCTGCAGTTTGATACAACAGTGGGTGTGGAAGGAAAACTAATGACCACAAAGTAACATATTTATAATTTAGGGAGCCTAATGGTGTTTCCAGCCTAATGTTCTCAGGATCCACAAGGCTACAAAGTTAGAAACAGAGATCCCTTCATTTTACATTTTAGGAGCTAAGTCAGGTTCAGAGAAGGGAATAGTTAATGATAATATTAACTTTGCGCTCTTAGAATGGGCAGGCTTTGCAGGCATGATCTCTTTGGACCCTCACAATTCCTATTTTTGTATTCTTTTACTCTTCCCTTAATACAGATAAGGAAAATAAGGCTTAGCAATGTCATTTTTCCCATCCACAGAGCAAGTAGGCAGTGAAGCCAGGATTCAAACTTAATCGATCATTTGTCCATTCAGCAAACATTTTTTCACATTCTAGTAGATCAGCACATCTTAAACTCTAATGTTCATACACGTCACCTGGAGATTTTGTTGACATTCAGATTCTGATTCTGTAGGTCTGGGGTGGGGATTTACTCTTCTCACAAGCTCCCGGGTAATGCTGCCAGTGCCAACACTCTGTTGCTGTGTGACCTTCAGCAAATTATTTAATTTCTCTGAGCCTCAGTTTCCTCAGCTATAACATAGAATAATAGTACCTATGTCATAGATGTGTTTTACGTGAAACACTCTCTATAAAGCTCATAGCAACATCCCTGGCCTATTCAGCAAGAGAGAAAACACTCAGGAAATGTTGCCTATTATTATAGTGATAAACTCTGTACCAGAGACCGTACTGGGGATACAGAGATGAAAAGACATTGTGTCTGGCCTCAAGGAGTTGAAATCCAGTGGGGAGGAAAGAGTTGGGCTGTGATGGACAGAGAGGGGGCGTGGAAGTTCAGAAGACAGCTTCTTAGCCTAGGCGTGGAATCAGAGAAGGCTTCTTAGAGACAACGCCTTTTTTTTTCTGCCACGCCCAAGGCACACCAGAGGAAGAAATCAAGGTAAGTGGCCGATTGGTGTGTGGCCATTGCCGGCCACTAAACAGGGCAGTTTCTCACCCAGGGGCTGAGCAGCCTTTAGGAACTGATATGATCTGAGGTGATCACTGCAGAAGGATTTCCTTAGTGCTCTGGGTTCCCTCTTCCAAGACCCGGAACCCAGCCATCTGGTGTCGGTCAAGACTCAAAATTGAGATATAAACCCTTATTTATTGATAGAACTCTAAACTTTTCTCCTCTGTCCTTTTAGACATGTTTTTCCCTTCTCCTCTCCCGTTTTCTAAATTCTATTCAGCCCCCAAGACCTGCCATGTTATTCACACCTGCTAAAAGTGAGTGACGGCTGCTTGTGTTAAAAGCCTTCATTTGTTATGAGAGCTGAAGCTTCCACTGAAGTTCTTCTAGTTGATTTAAACTTCTTTTCTTTCCCCCCTAAGAGCATAACTTAACAATTCTTTCTATAATTGAGAAAACAGAAGCCTAGACTAGAAGCAGGTTCCTGATGTAGGGCTCTCACTGCTACAACCCTCTGTTAGAACAGTAACTGTAAAAAGCACAAGGTGAGGGTCCCTAAGGAATCTCAGAAAGCTGATAACACATTTGGCATCCTCCCTGGAAGTGCTGGGAACAGCCTTGTTGGGTGCAGGTCCTGGCCTCTGAATTGCACAGCTCTCCCCACCTGGACCCCAGTCGGCTCCATCACTGACAAGCAGCGGTGAGATGCTTGAGCACGTGACCAAATACGGCTGAGCCTCCGGGTTCTAAAAAGTGACATGGAAATACGAATACCTGCTGACAGATTTGTTGTGATGATTCGGTAAGATAATGTATGTAGAACACCTGGTTAGTAGGTGCTCAGCGGGTGGTGGGCACGGCCAGGGTTTTAAGCAAAGTCACTCATTCCCCAGTAAAAAAACCTTTGGCTGGCTGGCTGCACATGGCCCTGAGGCTACACACAGCATGAGGTCCTTAGCCTGGGGTGGAGCCCTTGGGAATCTGCACCCCGTGTTCCTCCCCAGCTCCTCCTGCCCCCCTCTATTCCACTCTCCAACACTGCAAAGTGGCTTCTAGTTCCCAGAACTCTGCCGCCCTTGCTTGGGACCAGTGCTTTACCAGGAGTGTTCACTGATTCTTTCACCCCTCCCCCAGCAGTGCACATCCTGGCTCATCCTTCCTGGCTTAATCAGGTCTCACGATTGATACCTTCTCAGGAAGCTTCCCCACATGTACCGCCAAGCCCAGGCAGAGTCTGTGTCCTTCTGTAACATTTATACTCTCTTGTGGAGCAGCTCACAGAGAACCCGCCTCCTCCTTCACCATGTCTGCATCCCCCAGAAGGATGTAAGCTCAGTGCAGGCAAGAGCTGCATCTGAGGAACCTGGTTTATCATCCTCTCTCTCTCACCGCATTCAGGGTCTGGCACAGAGTGGGAACTCAATAATAATTGGAAACAAAATGGATCAGACTAACAGTAAGAGTACTGCAAAATAAAGAATGTCACCACTGTAGGGTAAGCAAGACAAATAGGCTTGTCCCATTGTTCAGACAAAAATTTACACAAACAACTTCATTTCCAGCCTTTCTAGAACAAAGCAGGATTTAAAATAAAATAGAATACAATCAACAAAATAAAATAAACCTGCTACCAAGTGCCTGGGAACAAGGGTACCACAGCCAATGCCGCTTGTCTATCAAGAAACCCTAAAAGAATCCAGGATGGTCAATGAAAGGTGCTTGGAGCTGGGGTGGGGATGGGTCTAGGCAGGGCCTCTCTGAACCAAAGAGAGAAAGCCACCCTCTAAATCCCCATCACTGAAAAGACGAGCTTTCCTTTTCTAGTGCCTATAGAATCGCTTTAACATAAGCATTGTCATGTAATGAGTTGTCAGGCTGAAGATGTAATTATTGCAAAGAGGAGAAATATTTCAAAAGTTGAGCTTTAATAGAAAAATGAGATGGGAGCTCTGGCGTTCAAGTATAAAACAAACTTTTTAATATTCATTCCTCCTGCACTCTTTGAAATTCACCTTCAGAGCTCCAAGGTGAACAGGGGGAAAAAAGTTCAATAATTTTCAAATCCTAATTATAATTCATCACAGGTGATTAAACAAGGCTGTGGGTATTTGTTGCTCACCAGTTTTTTCTTCTCCTTACAGTGGACATTTAATTTTAATTAAAAAGGGAGTTTTTCTTTTCTTTAAGGATGCCTGCTTACCTGTGCTTCTGTCTCTCTTTCCCTGCATAGAGACTCAATTCCTCCATCCTCCATTGCTACTAGATACAGAATACTGCATACATATTAATGCCTTTTATTTCGATGGAGAGCCTATCAGTTTATCCACCTTCAGTATCTCTATACTTCCTGAGGCAGCCCATCCAAACTCCACAGGTTGCCTTTCCAGGTGCCCAGAATTTAGCCAGCACAGTCTCTTAAATTTCTGAGCTTCAATTTCTTTGTCTGAAAAATGGGGATGATGATAGTAAGATCTATTTTGCTACCCAAGGTCAGAACCCTGTGAAAATGAGATCATTTCTTCTACATTTACTGAAGGACTGATGCCCACTGTGACATCAAGTAACCTATTAAATGCTCTCCAAAAGTTGGCTATTGTTTCTGTTACTGATAATTATTTGTTCATTCATTCACTCAACAAACATACTAAATTCCTTTTGTGTACCAGGCACTCTGCTAATTTCTAGGGATTAAAACAGAAAAGAAAATGAACCATATGTCATCTTTTACCATGAGGACTGACCCAGTTTAAACACAGAAACAGACAGGAGAACAAATATTTCTGATTCCATTTGATCCTCACAGAATCTGCTCTGAAGGTACATAAGAGATGGGATTAGGAGTAAGTCTTGTGTATCTTTGTAGCTCTGTGACCTTGGGAAAGTCCTTTAATATTCTGGGACTCAAAATTCATTGCATAAAAAATAAGGTCAACAGTATTGTTTCTACCAAGCTTTGAATACTGTATAAAGATTATTTTCCTTGATTTTCTATCTTCTCTTCCATAACTCTCTTATGCTCCAATCACACTTCCTAGCCTTTATGGCTGTGACTTCCCCTGCCTAGGCACTTTTCTCATTTATGTCTGGTAAACCTATAGTCACTCTCTGAAAGTTAGGATAGATGCCATGACCACTGTGAAGCCTTCTTACACCCCTCAGGAGAATTAAATTTGCCTGATAATATTCCCATAATATTTCTCTGTTCTTGTCCTGATTTCAGCCCAGATCCTGTGGTACAGAATGAGTTATAGACTTGTCTCCCCCAGATGGTGAGCTTCCTGAGGACAGCATCCTAGTCATCCCTTTACCCCATGCCTGCAATAAAGTGCTGAAGGGGCAGTCAATGAATGGATGAAGGGGTGTGTGTTAGGATTACTTGGTTGTAAGCAACAGAAATGGACTTTGGCTACACTAAGTGGAAAGGTCATTTTACTGAGAGGATACCAGGTCATTAAAAATGTGGCAGTGAGATGGGGGATCAGGCTCATGGATGGGTGGAAACTAGGGCAGATATAAGGACCTAAGAAGCAAGAACTAATGGATCACAGCCAGGGGAACCCACCCAACTCTCTTCCCATCATCGCTGCATACCTTTCTAGATTTGAACTCTGTGAGACAGTCTGACTGGATATGGAGAGCAGAGCATCTTGAATGTCAGTCCTTCTGACTTCTCTTAAGGGGATAAAGGTTGACCCCAAAAAGGAATTTTGGATGCTGGTTCCAAAAGAAGGGGGTATGAGTGCTGTGGAGCCCACATAACAAAAGTTCACCACAGACTGAGTGAATAAATGAGCGCCTCGAATTCTGTGACTTATTTGTTTCTGAATCCCAGTGCTTGGCTCAGTGCCTATCAGTAAGTGATCTTCTTTATTCATACTTATTTTAAGATCTGCTCTGGAATTCTTTTTTAAAGAGATAGACTTTATTCTCATCTACCACTGGAGAAACTGAACAGTCAAACCCAGTCCCTTCTATACAGAGCTTTCTGCCAGACAGAAAGGCTCAATCTAATCACTCTGACCATCTTCACAATGATCAGTCTTCTTGTTTAATAAATCAACTGAGAGCCATCCACATCAGCCTTTAAGAAGCCCCAGAACAGTCAGCCTGGATGGGCAGGCACAACTGAAGTGCCCTTATTCTGTTGCCCTTTAATAGTGCAAATTTACAGTTGTGTCTTTTGCCACTTCCTATTTTGTATCGGTTTCTGAAGCTTCATTCTCCATTAAGATCAAGTTTACACAAGAGGCTCTAAGCAGAGCAAACTCAAATCAGACGTTTTTGGATGGAACCCAAAGCCCCTGACAATTCACAGGTGAAGAGGATTAATTTCATTACCATGCTCCCGACACACCCCCTTTCAGAGTGGTTTCACACTGCTGTTTAGTAAATGGTATTCGCCTCCTGCTTCTGGTACCAGCCACATTTGCATATTCATGAGAAGTGTGTGCACAGTATTAAACCCGGCAGTTACTGCACTCCTCATTCCGGATTCCCTCTGTGAATGCTGATACCTCTTCCTCTGGCTGGAGCCATAATTTTCTCAAGGTCAGCCCTTGCTGGCATCTCCCCAGGGAATCAGGAGCCTCCACTGCCTTGAACAAGCCATGTGCTGCTGCTTTCTGCACACTCACTGGGTGTCACTCCGTGTGGCTTCAGTGGGTCTGACTCGAAGGGCTGTACATGGGATGCATGAGGGCCAGGTGAGCACTAAAAGTGGTCCCACAAGAGCTGGTTCAAGTCTCGGCTCCAGCACACGCCTTCCTTGATGCTAGCTGCTTTCGTCTGCTGAGTCTCCACATTCTCATTTGTGAATGAAATAGTTTCCCTTATTGTCATGTTGACCACTGGAGATTATTTTGGCAAAGGCTCTTTGTCAACTATGAAGCTATATGGAAAAGTAACAAGTTTTTGTTCTTTCTTGTTTTCTTATAAAAGAAAATAAGGAGAGGAAGCCCACGCTACTCCATCCCATGGAGGGATGAGGGCAAGAGAGACAGACAGGCCAACAGACAGATAGATACTGTTTCCTGGCCAGCCTTCCACTGTTATCCCTGCAGAGACCTCAGACATCACTGCCTAGTAGATAAGAGATTTCCCCAATATACCCTGTCTAAATGACTGGTCCACAGAATCACAAAATACAGTAACAATACATTGTTTTTAGCCACTAAGTTTCGGGGTAGCATGTGATGCCTCAGTAGATCACTGCAATATAGCCAGCCTCTCCAAGTGTGCACTTGAAGTCATACTCACTAGGGTCCATGCCTTTGCACAAATCCTATTCCAACCTTGTGATCACCTGACAATTTCATGTCCTTAGAGTTGGTGAGAGGCATAAAAGCAGTACCACTGGTCTTTACCTATCTCCTTTGTTATTTTTCACTCAGATTTGGAACCTCACTTGGAATGTTCTGTCTGTTTTATCTTGGTGTCTTGGACAAATCTTTCCAAATAACATGTGGTTACAAAAATAAAGAATAAAGACAATTTTTAATAATAAGATGAATTGCCATGAAGAATATAAAACAGGCTAATGGAACAAAGTTACTGCATACTGCTATAGCTAGAGTGGTCAGGGAATGCTTCTCTGAGAAGGTGATGTCTGAGCAAAGAAATGAAGGATGTGAAGGAGGCCATGCTTCCTGAGTTTAAAATAATTTTTCTTTCCTCTGACCTCATACTGTCCTTTGTATGCCCAGTGGAATATTTATCACAGTCGGCCTATTTCCAGAGTTATTTATTTTTATTTCTGTCTCCCCATCAGGATTGTGAGGGTCTGGAGGGCAGGCATTATCTTATTTATCCCCATATTCTTCTATGATCTTGCATCTAACAGGTGTTCAGCAAATGAGTGCTAAATAAAATGCAAATTAAGTTGAGCACGGATCAGAAAGCCTATTTCATAGAGATATTTACCCAGAAACTGACATGCAGTTAACTACACGGGAAAGGACCAAAGGCACTACCTGTCCTTTACAGCAATGTTTAAAGGGTTGGCTTCAAAGAGGAAATGCTGTACTGTAGCCTGATTTCAAGTGAAGAGGCCCTCATAGACTATACGGACACCTTTTCTTGACTCCAAGTACAAGTTCCACTTCTTGCCACGGTGTGTCTTTGCGTGAGGATTAATTTTAATGTTGTCCAAATCCAATAGGTTTCCCATGATCCCTACAAACAAAAGAATGTGGCTACTCATTCATTCCCTTGTCCTATTTGCAATTATTTGTTTTCTTATTCATAGTGTTAATTCTTAGCCTCTTTATAGATATAATCTTTCTCCAGTTCGTATTACTGAACACTGATGCTTTCTTCTAAACACGTACAGTTTAATCCCTAAAGCAAAATCTTGATGGATGGCTGTGGGTACCATATTCATGATTTGCATTTTCATCTGAAGATCTTCAGTCAGCCATACTTTGTAGGTCAATATTTTTCAAGATATATTGGTGAGTCATTAAATCAATTTAGTGGGTAATGACCAAAATTTTATTAAAATTAAATTGAATAACAGAAGATATCATAGTATATCAAAATAAAGGTATGCTTTTTTGAACCTTGTGTTTGTGAGTATGTGTGTGTGTGTGAGAATACACATGTATGTTTGTACTGGGTCACAGTCAAAAAGGTTTAAAGTTACTATTGTGAACATTTCTCCAATAACATCCCCTACTAGTCATCAGTTTTTTCTTTATGACATCTTCAGGTTTCATGTGCAAACATTAACTTTCCATGATGCCCAGTACGACTTAACATGGCCAAACTGACCTCATCTTCTCTTTGAATCTGGTTCTTCCTTTTGCTTTCCCTATTTTCAAGAATTACCGTTTACCCACTTATGTAAACTAGATGGCACAACATCTTCTAAATTCAACCTTACAGGCATAACCAAAATGTATCCCTCTCCATCCATTCCAAAAGCCCATGCCTTGGATCAGATTCTCATCACCCACTGACTGATCATCACATTACCCTGCATTAAGTCTTCTTAGTTTGAGCTCAGCCCTGCCCAATTCAAACTTCATTTAGCTGCTTGAATGAACCTTGTTGATATAAAACTTTAGTTGGACTGTACGCATATTATTTCCCCTTCCTCCAGTGATCTCATTAAGATTATAATAAAAGAGTAACAAAAAAAGGGAGGGGAGTGATAAATAATAAATGAGATCTGAGACATGTAAGCAAATTTAAGCAAGTTGGAAAGCAGCTGGATGACAGGTGCCCGACCAAGCAGTCGAGTTATGACTGAGGGGAGTGGATTGAGCTGCTAAGGATACTCATCAGCCAGGCAGAACCACGGAGGGTTCAGAATTCAGATTTATCAGAGGGCAGAAAGAGAACTGCTGGAGAGTTAACACCTTTGCTTCTTCCTCCCCTCTTATATGCAGCATATAATACCCTAATACCCAGGGGGAAATGTCTCTACACTCCAGACCTTCTCCACTGAGAGGTGAATGAAAAAAAATATGTATGTGTATGTATATTTTTATATATATAAACTATGAAGAATAGAAATGATTTATATGAGAGTATCTATAAATATATAAAACTTGAGTATATATAATTTATATATAATTATGATTTACTACACATATATATATATATAATTTAACTCTCTGGTTAAATTTCTTCATCTGAAAAATAAGGTCACCTCCAGTTCTGACAGTCTATGATTTTCTCTCTTATGTGCAAATTTGTATCTGTTCTCTGATCATTAAAGCAACCTGCTGAGTAGATATTTAAAAAAAGGGGGGGGAATGGATTGCCCCCTTGGATTTGGGCTTCATTACTAGTAGCATCCTGAAGGAATTTCCAATAAAGCATTTGAACCCTCAAAACTAAGGGCTTGGTAAGACATGGGAGAAAACATATACTTAGAATAGACTTGAGTTATTAATAATACCATTAATAATACCATTTTTTATTAATAATACCACTAAATTAACCACTATTAAATGCTTGTAATATAACAGGTGTTTGGCTAAATACTTACAGATATGATCACACTGGGTATTCAAACAACTTATCAAAGTGGACACTTTCGTTTCCATTACACAGAAGGAGAAACTAAGGCTTAGCGAAGGTAAGCAGCTTCACAACCTCACAGAACGAAGCAAATTGCAAAGGCAAGTTTCTATGTCAAGTCTCCAGACTCTAAAACTTGTGCTCTTAATGTTACCCTACATTCTACTACCTAGTGATTAAGCTCTTCTATTAGCTTCAAGTCAATTCCCCTGTGCCTCAGTTTCCTTACCTGTCAAATGGGAGAAATTCCTGACTTCTATCGCCCTTATAAGATACTGAACTTAATGCTGCCTTGATAAAATCATGTGTCATAAAAATGCAAATTATAAATGTAAATTGTAATTTGAATGCCTTGGAGTATACCGTTCAGCAGAGCCCAACTCCCTGTGACTTTACACCAAGCCTATTTATACCTCTTGTTCTCTGCTTAGAGGAGACTGTAGGCATTTATGCAGTCCCTGCGTAAAGGGACTAGAGGCTGGAAGCTTACAAAACAATAAATACACTTTAAAGAGCAAAGGTAACAGTTCATTAGAAAATGTTCCTTCACACGTTTCCCTTTTCTTGCCATTGGCCTACAGAAGTGGATGCTGGTTTCCTCCTCTGGAAATTCAGGACAGTCACCGGGTTTTTTGTGAATATTAAATACACAAAATTCTAAGGCAGAAGAAACGTAAAGTACTATTTTAACAAACAACATATTTTGCAAAAGTTTGAGCACTATGTCAAAAAATAAACTTAGAAAAACAGGCCCCGCCATTTTGTTACACTCCAGATGTTAGAACATCTTGTCTAGTCATTTCTGCGTGTATCTCAAACTTAAGATCAGTTTGTTTGAAACACAAGTCTTGCTGTATTTTAAAAATAACATAGTCTGGACACATAGAATTCTTCTGGACAGAAGCAAAGTTAGTGCTATTTGCAAATGGCCATGGAAATGAGGTACCCACTGGGTACCCAAGAAGTGCTGGTCACTGGACACAGAATCCTCCTCTGATATGCTCCCCTAGAAGGGGCTCCCGGTGTGTCCTCAGCTCCTGATTCTCAGAGCCCTTTATTCACTCACAGCACTTTGTCACCATTGACCTGTTCTCCCTCCTGGACTGAGCACTCTTGAGCTTAGAGGCTTGCCAATTATCTTTCATTCCGAGCACACAGTAGGCTTGAAAGACATTCCTGTTAAATTCATGTTGTTTAAAGCCACAGAGTTTGTGGTACTTTGTTACAGTTGCCCTAGGAAACTAAAACAATATTCCCTTACCCTCCACTAGACTGTAACTTCTAGGAAGACAGGGATTAGTACCTAGCAGGGTACTTACATGATAGGAGGCATTCAAAACCCTTTGTTGAATCAATGAATAAAAACATGAACGATCTGGGAGGGATAAATTAGGATTTGGGATTAACATATATATACTACTATATATAAAATAGATAATCAACAAGGACCTACTATATAGCACAAGGAACTCTACTCAATATTCTGTAATAACCTATTTGGGAAAAGAATCTGAAAAAGAATGGAAATATGTATAGGTATAACTGAATTATTTTGCTGTACACCTGAAACTAACATAACATTGTAAATCAACTACACTCTAATATAAAATAAAAATTAAATTTAAAAAAAAGAAAAAAGATACAACAACAACAAAAAGCCCCACGAACAATCTGTTTGTCTGTGTCTTCCATATCAGACTGAGAGTGGCTTGAGGGCAAGGATCCTACCTTATTGCATCTGCACACCCATCCCCATTCCTGCCTGTCACACAGCAGTCAACTCAACAAACTGAAGGAAGTAACAGTGCATTTGTCAAGACAAATGATCTGGAAAGGGTTGACACAGTCATGGTTAAACATGTCTGCGATGCACACAGTCTTTTAAATGAGAAGCGGACTGCGTGTAGTTGAGGACAGCAGGAGGTAGGTTGTTTTGTTTTTCCATATCTGACTCAAAGCTCCCAGAAGGCAGCTAAGAGCAAAAAAGTCCAGTTGTGACTGAAGAGAAGCTCAAAGACACGCACGTGTTTTATTCTCATTCCATATCAGAACTGCATCTCTGATGAAAAGATCCAGTGCCTCGGGCTTCCCTGGTGGCACAGTGGTTGAGAGTCTGCCTGCCAATGCAGGGGACACGGGTTCGATCCCTGGTCTGGGAAGATCCCACATGCCGCGGAGCAGCTGGGCCCGTGAGCCACAATTACCGAGCCTGGGCGTCTGGAGCCTGTGCTCCGCAACAAGAGAGGCCGCGATAGTGAGAGGCCCGCGCACCGCGATTAACAGTGGCCCCTGCTTGCCGCAACTAGAGAAAGCCCTCGCACAGAAACGAAGACCCAACACAGCCATAAATAAATAAATAAATAAAGAACTGATTGAAGGACTTTATTTGGAAATACAAATATATGTTTAAAAAAAAAAAAAAAAAAGATCCAGTGCCTCCTGATGCTCTGAAAACCCCTACCCACGAGGCACTGGGAGCCTGGAGAGTGTGGGAGGCCTCGAGCCCCCTCAGCAGCTGCCCCAGGACCCCCGGCTCTGCCGGATATGCCAGCCCCACGTGCAGAAGCCGCTTCCCATAATGCAGTTTGGCTTCTGCACTCCATGGATTAGCCAGGGCCGATTAAGTAACCAATTTATGTTCTCAGAGCTGTTTAAATGCATGCTGTGTCTGCATGATAGATGGCTCTGGCCTCCTCTGAACCATCCTTCCTTCCCCAGGATTTTTTTTTTCTCCCTCAAAAATAATAGAAAAAGGAGTCCAAAAGAATACTGCAAGGGAAACAGGAAATTCATATTTTTTTTCTCAGCTAATTCCAATGAAGTCTTCTAACCCAGATGGCATGAATAATTCTACCCACGTGAGGGCTGACAGAGATGTGGGTCATAGGCCCCCTGGAAGGCAGGGTGGCACGGCAGAATACACATGGGCCTTGGAGCCAGGGAAGCCTGGGTCCAAATTCCAGATGGGCAGCTCTTAGAGCTTTGGTCTTGGGCAAGTCGCCCCACCTCTCTATTCTTTGATCTTAAAAAATGGGGATATAACATTTTACTTTCAGGTTGATGCAAAGTTTAGAAGTACATATACAAATACCAGCACGTGAGTAGCTCTAATTTGGAATCACAAGCTCAGATTTCCGCAGGGGCCTGGCAGGTAGCATAAAGGCAAGGCACCGGCCAGGTGGGACCTGTAATGAACTGGCAAGCGCTCCCCCCATCTAATGGGGCAGCTGCTACAGAGCTACATCCAGCTGCGGGTGATCATGTGGAAACAAGAGCCCCATGCCAGAGCTTCCCACTTTTCAAGAGAAGCAAGAATTACAATTTATTCAAAATGTGGAATCTCTTAAGCTTTAGATGTTGACAGCAAATTAAAAAAAAAAAAAAGTACTGATGAGCTCAAAGATATCATCTATAAATAGAATCTGGTTTGAGGTCCATTAGTTAACGGTTTGTGCTCTAAATAAATGGTCATGATTATTGTAACTTTGGGGAAGCTTTTAGAAACAGAAAATGTCATACTGTCTTAAAGAAATGCTTTCAGGTTGAAGCATCATTTAATAATACTGGTCTATGATGAAGTGTCTGCTGCCTTGTGGTGAAACAACAAGAAAATGAGTTTACCCCACCTCCTCACCAAAGGCTAAGTTTACTCCATTTAAAATATTTTTAAAGATCTTGTGTGTGTGTGTGTGTGTGTGTGTGTGTGTGATAAAGTCTTCATTCTTTATGACATGATGATGACAGTGGGTAATAAGTTGTTTTTCACGTCCTCACTTGGAAAAATTATACGTTGACAACTGTTTTGGACTCCCTCCCTGTTTAAATTTAGTTGTACTGTTCTTTTTTTAAAACATGCTAGGGCTAGCAACCACTGGTTTGGGGCATTTCTACTAATGTTAATTTTGTTACACGAGTTGTGTCCATACCAGGTAGTAAAGGCTGTGATTGCTCCTCATCACTTACTTCCCCTCCCTCCTTAGTGAGTGAATATGCCACTGGGCACATGAGCACTGAGAATGAAGATGCATTTTACAGCCGCCTTGCAGCAATGTGGCCACGTGGCTAACTTCTGGCCAATAGTAAACAGAAGTATGTTGAAACAATTTCTTGAAACTTTCCGTGAAAAGGAAGTAGCATGCACCCTTTGCCTTTTCTTCCCTTCTTTCTCGTCCTGCTACTTGGAACGTAGGTGGAGTGACTGGAGAGCCACCTTAGGCAGCAGGGCTTCTAGGAAGCTGGAAAGAGCCTGGATCCCTGAGGACTTCCCCGAGTAAAACTGCCAAATTGGCCCCGTGGACTGTTGACTTCAGACTCTTCTGTGAGAGAGAAATAGTCTTCTATCTTCCATCTTATTTAAACCATTATTATTGTGGGTCTCTGTTACCTGCAGCTGTACCTAATCCTTACTGATGCATGGGGAAAAATTTCTAACTGGGTGCCATAATTTGTAACAAATACTTGTTTTTGGTTAATTTCTCATGTTAATAAAAGAGTGAAAACTGAGTCAAAGAAAAATTGTTCTTTGAGGACATTCTTGGGTTTAAAAATAATCTTCAAGCAATTCTTAGTGATACTGCAAACACACTTTGCAAGCTTTAGCAACTGAAAAGCATCTGAGGGGTCTACAATGGAATCACAACTTGAGGTCATTTGCAACTCTGCTATTATCATGTAGAGGCATTCCAAATGGTTTGCCTAAAAGTACACACAAATGGACCTATTCTGAGACTGTAAGAACTTACCGGTCATCTCTAGCAACTCAAATAACTTGAGATGACATATGTTCCTACAGGCAATTCACAGTGAAATGTCATCACTGCTGATTTTGGAGGGCATCTGTAAGTGCTGAAATGGTACCGTAAATACTCACAGGTGATCTGTAATGTTACTTATTATTACTCTCTACAAGTAACAATGAGAAATGAGTGTGAGTTTCCTGAGGGAAGGCACTGTGGCTTTTCTTTCTTGACCCCTAGTCCTTGCTCAGTGATTTGTACCACTTTCTCGCTGGCTCACTCACCATTCCCTGGGTACCCTGACACTTTCTTTGATCCTCAATTATGTCAAGCTCATTCCTGCCTCTGGGTTATTACATTTGTTGTTTCTTCTGCCTGGAAGGCTCCTTCTCGCACCTTCCTCAGGATGATTGTTTCCTACAGTTCAGATATCAACTCAGATGTTCCCTCCACAGAGAAGCCTTTCCTTGACCTATGAATTTTGAGTCTTTGCCCCAATCACTCTCAAGGGCACTTAATGTCACCTGAAATTATTTATTAGCTCTCTGTATATTGACAGCCTTTACTCTGCTTAGAATAAGACCAGGGACCTTGTCAGTTTTGTTCACCTGGTTTCTCCACAACATGGTCTGGCATATAGTAAACACACAATAGATAGTCGAATGAATGACTATTGAACATGGTGCAATTATCAAAGGCAATCTGTGAGATTCTACAAGAAATCTATCATGTTTTATAAATACTTATAGGAGATCCATAATGGCAGTGTAGGCATTATAGATAATCTATGGGCTCCAGTAGGTCACCTGCTCTGAGACTACAAAGCCTTTCTGATTGTTTTTAAAGGGACAAAACACCCTATAGGCAATCTGTGATGGACCTCCTATTCCAAATGTTATAAAGTGGGGCTACAGTTTATTGAGAATTGCTTGGTAGAGAAGAAAGGAAAGGTATTTTGCAGGCTGCCACAGAAGAAGCAGTAGGAGTAAAGGCGTGGCAGCAAGAGAAGGGTCTGAAGCCTTGGGACCCAGGCATAGGCAGGGCTGGAATAGCAGCCATGCTCTGAGCATGGCAGATGACTAGAGTTGGTATAAGGTCAGACCATGGAAGACTCTGATAGTATGGAAAGGGGTTTTGGCTTCAGTTCTTCTCCCTGAGCATCAGATTCCTCACCTGTAAAATGAGCTGGCTGGGCTATTTTAAGGATGTTAACTAGCCAAGGGACCCTATTCTCTCATTCTGTGCCGGTAGTGGATGTTCTTGGTGCCCTGCCCAGACCCCTTTACTGGGCTGGTGCGGCCACCTCCCAGCTGCTGTGAGTGTTGGCTGCTAATGACTCACAGCTGCTCCCTTCTCCCAAGAATAGCCGTCTGCTGTGGAGAGCCACCGGGCTGGGAGTCTGTGCGCCATCACCACCTCCACTGGCCGCAGCCAATGCCTAACCACCAGTGTACAGAAGGTCAGTCCCCTGGCCTCGATTCATGCTCCAGTGGGCAGGCTAGTCCTCAGCTGAGCCCACATCCTTGCTTAGCTGTCTCCCCCTGCTCCAGCCTGCTTTCCCCTCTCCTCTTCTTCTGAGAGCCTTCCCTCAGTAGATCACTTCTCCAAGAATCCTTGTCTCAAGCTTGACTTCTAAGGAACCCAGACTAAGACCAGTCCCTAGACACACACCACTAAATGGAACACAATATCCTTACCCTTTCGCTCAGACTCAGTCTTGAACGTGTCACCACGGCAGTTCAAGCAACACTTCCAATCCATGACTACTGGTACTGGAGAGAAAACCTGTTTGCCAACCCTGAGCTAGAACATTGCTAAGGTCCCTTCCTTTGGTGACATTTTATTAAAAATGACACTTTTTAGGATGTTTGAACTTGTGCTGTGACTTGAGGCGGGGAAGCAGAAAGTCAGAGGTACTCATGTTGGAGAAATTTCCAAGTCTGGTTTTCCCAAGACTCACCTTCTGTGCTCCGCTCATGAAGGTCCCCTGCCATGAAAGAGACCAGATACCAGATTCCATTCTCCGAGCACAAAATTGGGCACCCAGGACATGCTCTCTAAATATCTGGGGATTCCCACATTAACCCAACTTCCCATTTTACTTGGAAAAGCACTTCCTGCTGATTAGACCCAAGGGGGTATGAGTGTGCTGTGGACAGCACAGATGCTGAGAGGACCAACTGAAGGATTTCTCCATTGAAACAGAGGGCTCCAGGGAAGAGATCTGCATCCTCAGGAAAAGGAAAGAAAACTCCCACGCACCCTGCAAAACTCACTGAAATGAGAAAGAATACCATGCGAAAGAAGTAGCAGACTGGTTGGGAAGGCTTCCCGCAGGGTTGGTTGGGAAATATTTCAGTAAAGGAGAGGGAGGGAGGGAGCCCCTGTGGCTTCTGGTAGTTTGCTTTCTCCCGTGAAAGGAGCTGGTGTCTAAAGCAATGCAGCTGTCACTGGGGAAGCCTGGATGGTGCTGGGTTCTGCGGTGGCACCGAGTGATGGCAGAGACATGGTAGCAGAAGAGAGCCTAGGGCAGCCTTTCTTATAGCATATCTTGTGGAATTAATATTTGGTGGAATATTAACAGCTATTACACGAATAATGGTATTGTTATTTCTAATTGTGGGATCAATATATACGTGTGTGTGTGTGTGTGTGTGTGTGTGTGTGTGTTTTAAACTGGAGAGGCAGCTGAGCAGAGTTTAGATTCTGGAGGCAGACTGCAGTCCAGTCCTGGCTCTACAATAACTGTGTGTCCTTGAGCAAAAGACTTAACTGCTCTGAGCCATGGTTCCATCATCTTTTAAAATGAGGGTAACAATAATACCCCCCCGTAGAGAGTTGTTATGAGAACTAAATGATTTAGCCTTTGTGAAAACACATAGGGTGTGCTATGTGTTTGCTACGTAAACAACGTGTTCGTCTTGTCAAGTGTAATTGAGGAACAAAAATGGGTTAAACTGATTTATTTAATGCAGGACTCCTCAGAACCTAAAGTGTTAATATCTCTTAGGACAAGGATATGATGTATAGCAGTTCCAGAGACTTTGCTTTCAAGGAGCAGGACAAGCATCTATGTAACAGTTAGCAAGACACTGGTGGAAAGGGATAGCGCTATGAAGTGAGAAATAAAGGGAGTGAACTCACTTTTATCGAGTACCTGGTATGTGCAGTGCTGTGCTGGGAGCATCTTTACCTTATTCTCTTTCATCTAACTACAACCTTGTGAGGCTGCTCCCCCCTGCCCATTTTATAAAGAATCAGAGCTTCAGAGAGATGGGGTAACCTGGCCAAAATCTCTCATGATGCATCCTGATTTTATCAGACTGCCAAGCTTCCTCCTTGGAAAATGGAAGTAAGGGAGCAGCTCAAGGAGAGAGGGGACCAGAGCTGGGTCCAGAGCAGCGTGGGATTCTGACTGAGGCTTGAGAATTAGTAAACTCCACCCGAGACAGAACAAGAGAATAAGTCCGTCAGACATCATCACAGCAAGAAAGGACCAAGTTGGCGATGAGGACAATGGCTGGGAAGTGTGACAGATCCCAGAATCCTTGTGTTCCCTTCACTTGTGACTTTGTTACTGTCTGCCTCTAGGAGGGACCAGTGGTCATTCACTTAAAAGTAGATTTGTGGACCTGTCCACACCTGTCTAACAGGTAAGAGAGCCAGCGAGCCAGGGTGGGGCCTTACGGAAGATGTGTGCTCGGTCTGGAAAGGGGGCTTTTCACGCAAGGCCCTTCAGTTCTCCAGCAGATGGTGAGTTTCATATCCCAATCAACCCTCTTATATACCTAGACATGTGGTGGCGAGGGACGGATCTCTTCACTCAACCAACATTTATAAATAGAACAAGGAAGACCTGGAGGTCTTGTTTCCTACCTCCAGGCTTGTTTCCAGGACTCCAAAGAATATGCTAGTTTTGTACGAGGTCAGTGCTCCAAAAATGCTTATTCAACAAATGACTGATTTAGTGAACCCGGCTTTTCAAATACGCAGAGAAGAAGAATATGTCCCATAAGTGGACAGACACCCAAATACATATGTTAGCAGAACCAGGAAGTGAGAGCGAGGGGAAGGGGGTGGATTAAAAGGGATTTGAGCCAAAATTAAACATAAGAAATGACACCATAAAACTCCTAGAAGAGATCATAGGCAAAACATTCTCTGACATAAATCGTACTAATGTCTTCTTAGGTCAGTCTCCCAAGGCGATAGAAATAAAAACAAAAATAAACAAATGGGACCTAATCAAACTTATAAGCTTTTGCACAGCAAAGGAAACCATAAAACGATAAGACAACCTATGGAATGCGAGAAAATATTTGCACATGAAGCGACCAACAAGGGCTTAATTTCCAAAATATACAAACAGCTTAAACAACTCAACAACGACAACAAAAAAACCCAAACAACCCAATCTAAAAATGGTCAGAAGATTTAAATAGACATTTCACCAAAGAAGACATACAGATGGCCAACAGGCACATGAAAAAAATGTTCAATATTGCTAATTATTAGAGAAATGCAAATTAAAACTACAGTGAGGTGCCACCTCACACCAGTCAGAATGACCAGAATGCTGGAGAGGGTGTGGAGAAAAGGGAACCCTCCTACCCTGTTGGTGGGAATGTAAGCTGGTGTAGCCACTGTGGAAAACACTATGGAGGTTCCTCTAAAAACTAAAAATAGAACTACCATATGATCCAGCAAACCCACTCCTTGGCATAGATCCAGACAAAAATCTAATTCAAAAAGATACATGCAGCCCTGTGCTCATAGCAGCATTATTCACAACAGCCAAGACATGGAAACAACCTAAATGTCCATCAACAGATGAATGGATAAAGAAGATGTGGTACACATATATAATGGAATACTACTCAGCCTTAAAAAAAGAACGAAATAATGTCATTTGCAGCAACATGAATGGAACTAGAGATTATCATACTACGTGAAGTAAGTCAGAAAAAGACAAATACCATATGATATCACTTATATGTAGAATCTGAAATATGACACAAATGAACTTATCTACAAAACAGAAACAGACTCACAGACATAGAGAACAGACTTGTGCTTACCAAGGGGGGAGGGGGGTTAGGGGAGGGTAGACTGGGAGTTTGGGGTTAGTAGATGCAAACTATTACATATAGAATGGATAAACAACAAGGTCCTACTGTATAGCACAGGGAACTATATTCAATGTCCTGAGATAAACCATCATGGAAAAGAATATAAAAAAAGAATATATATATGTATGTATGTATAACTGAATCACTTTGCTGTACAGCAGAAATTAACACAACATTGTAAATCAACTAAACTTCAATAAAAAATACATAGGATTATGCTGGAAACATATAATAAGGGAATATGTTCAGGGAGATGTTTTAAAAATAAATCTGTAACATAGAATACATGTGCTTTGTTAAATAATAAACTTTAGAGTATGAACTCAAAAAAAAGGAGGGAGGGGCTCTGAGCCAAGATGAGCTTTTACACAAGTTGTGAAGCGGGTGAGGTTTATTAGCACTTACCCCCCTCCTCCTCACCCCTCTCCCCACTAGGCTACTCCCATCTTCACTTTTGGAACCTCCCTTCCTTCCTCCTGGAGTTTCTTATGGAGAGATCGAGAAGAGGCTTTGGGGTCAGGAAGGTCTGGAACAAGATCCAAGTTCTGCCACAAGCAAGGTGGTCTTGTGACATCCTCTGACCTGAGTCTGGTTTCCTCATCTGTAAAACACAGCTAAGGATACAGTCTTCCTAGGTTTGCCCTGGGGATGAAACGCTGGACCTTGCACCTGAGGACACCCGGCAGATGTGCTCCCCACCCTCCTGCCTCCCCCTCACCCCTGAAGCAGCGGGGGCGGGTAAAAGGACCCCATCTGAGGGGACAGGGCCAGGGCCAGACAGAAGCGGGAGGACGGTGCAGCAGCTGCAATGCCGCAGGCTCCAGGTCTAGAAATGGGGAGGGGCGGCCCAGCAGACACAACTGCTGCTCCAAGTCATCAGCAACGACAGAAGGCAGGGCTTTTGTTTGCATTGCCTTCTGCTCCAGATTGTCACTTCCTCGCTGACAAGACAATGCGCAGACTGTCCTAGTTTCTCATACCCACCTTCTGTCTGGGGTTCAAAGGCTTGGTTGTGTGTGTGTGTGTGTGTGTGTATTAAGGGGGGTGGTGATTACCTGAAAAACATAAAAAGTCTTTCTTTGCCTCAAAGAAAGGCAAATCTTATTGCTCTTGAGAGGGAGTGACAAGCTGGTAGTCTCTTCACAGAAGAGCACTCCCTACCCTCACCGTTACTTTTAAAATTTCGGAACAAGGGTCGGGCTCATCCAGGGGTTCCAATTCCTGCTGAGGGTCGGCAGGCGGATCGAGGCGCTCCCTAAGCAGGTTTTGTCTGAGGACGCCCAGACTAGGCAATCCCATACCCGCTCCGTGGAAGGTTCGTGTGTGATCTATCTCTGCCTGCTCCCCTGTACCTGCAGGCAGCCCGGCACTGCAGGCGCTCAGTAAATGCTTGTTACATGCAGAAGCGTCTTTGGTGTTAAGTGAGAGGCTCAGTGCTGACAGTGACCGTGACGGACTTGCCTCGAAAGGTGAGCACAAGCCATTTCCAGAGTGGAGGTGCTTCCCTCGTTTGCGCGGGCTCATTACCAAGTCCATCACCCGACACACAGCACGCCCTCAAGCATTTCTTTACTGAGATGTTTGGTGAACTGACCAGTGGCTTGACCAGATTCAATCGTCTGCATACTTTTCTTGAGCTATTTGTGTATAGAGACACAGACATGGAAGCAAACTTTAGCTGACGTCCACCAGCAGGCCTTGGCAGCGGGGTCGAAATGCAAATGCCTTTAGCAGTCCTGGAAGTAACCCAGATGTGTGAGGCAAACGCACAAGACACAAAACAGGAGATTGGGAAGGCAGGCGTTCACACTCAAGGATCTTTTTTTTTTTATATATATAAATTTTCATCTAGTATTTTATTTATTTATTTATTTATTTATTTATTTATTTATTTATTTATTTATTTATTTTTGGCTGTGTTGGGTCTTCGTTTCTGTGCGAGGGCTTTCTCTAGTTGTGGCAAGAGGGGGCCGCTCTTCATCGCAGCGCACGGGCCTCTCACTATCGCAGCCTCTCTTGTTGCGGAGCACAGGCTCCAGACGCGCAGGCTCAGTAGCTGTGGCTCACGGGCCTAGTTGCTCCATGGCATGTGGGATCCTCCCAGACCAGGGCTCGAACCCGTGTCCCTTGCATTGGCAGGCAGATTCTCAACCACTGCGCCACCAGGGAAGCCCCTCAAGTATCTTTTTAAAAACACACAGCGACAGAAACAAAGACACGGAACAAAGGTGAATGTGCATTTTTGTAATCAATTTCTGAAATAATTCTTCTGTATCTTTAATGATACATTTTGAGATTGTTAAATTTTTCTATTAATTAGGAAAAGGCAGCTGGCATGGAAGAACTGAGACGTAGGGGGGACTCCTTACCTCTGATGTGGAAATTAAGGAAGTTAACCGCAAGGCATATTGTCCTCAGTAACCCCTGCCACAGCAGACCTTGGCAACGCCCACCCCCAGTGGAATCCTTAGGGTCTAGGCCAAAGCAGGAGAGTTGGGCAGAGATATGTGTTTGAATCCAGGCTGCCCTATTAGCTGTGTGTCTGTGGATGAGACACTAAACTTGGATGAGCTTGTGTTTCTTCGTGTGTCAAATGGGGAAATAATAACTTCATGATAACACATAGAGTATTTTCTGTCCTAAGTATTTATCACATGTTATTTAATTTATTCCTTACAATGACGAATCTTGTAGCTACTATTCTTCTCCGTTTTATGGACCAGGGAATGAGACTTAGAAAGACTACGTAACTTGGCCAATATCACGCAGCTAATAAAGTCCGGTAAATTTTGGACTTGAACGAGGGCTACCTGATTTCAAAGCCAATGTTCTTAAGCGTTGTGCTGCTCCGTCGCTGCCCTTGTGTAATTTTATGAGGACCAGATGAAATTTTCTCTATGGAGTGCATAACAAAATGCCTACCAAGAACACGGACAGTGCTAGTCGGTGTACTTCTAATCCGACCCTCTTTGGGCTGTTTGTTAGAAGTTTCCACATGGTGTGAAAACACAGAATGACCCTCACCTTCAGTATCTTACAGTCCAGAAAAGCAGCACACGGGGGCTGAGCTAATGGCTGTCACCATTCTGGGGAACCTCACTATGGGACCCACTGGTTTCAGGCCATGGGGATGACCCAAAGTTGTCCCAAGGCCACCCAGGGGTTGTGCTGCCACGACTTTGAAATTAACCCTTGTCTCCATGTCTGAATAAGCGAGGTTTTTCAATAACAAGGCAGGGTGATTTATGTAGGGGCCATTTGTCTTCATAATAAATTTATGAAACGATCATTGCTGCTTTTTCTCCCTTCGTATTTGTCATTGGCGGCATGGTAATTGGTGTTTGAAGCCTGTGCTGGCACGTCATCAAACGAGCCTGCTATTCTGATCAAGCGAGGCTGGCTTGGCAGTGGGCAGCCGTAAGAGCTGACGGGAAGCAGGGAGGCATGGGCCGCAGGCAGTGAGATCTTCCCACGGAAGAAGTGGCCCAAGGCTTTGGGGTCCCAGATTAACTCATACACCCCCCGCCTCTTCTACAGCACCAAGGCATGAAGGGCTCTATCGAATGTGTTCATCTCCTTAAACGAGCACAGGTTAAATCCGCACACCAGGATGGTGGGCGAGCACTTCATTACAGCATGTTAATCATCATCACCTCCAATGGCAATTAATAACAATTAAGGGTCTTGTAATAACATGAGCACTGTGTGTAGCTACTTTAGAAGCTGCAGGAAAGTAGAATGGATGGTTCTGGAATACCCAAGTTGGGAGGATCAATGGCATTCTCTTAAAATAAGAGTATGGAAGACGTTGCCAGGCTCTGTAAACTGAATAGCAGATGCTACAGGCCACATCTCGCCCTGTCCCTCGAGGAGGGGGTAAGGAGAGACACAGGGGACTAAGCGAGGCCCACAGACAGGCTTATTTGGCCAGGGAGGTGTTTTTAAAAAGTCAGAATTAGAATGCCCTGAGGCTGGACCTGCATTCTCTAGCATGTTCCCGAGACTTGTCTTGTTAGACCTGCCTGTGCCCTGAAGTCAAATCAATCTCTGCCCTAGGGTGAAAAAGAGTCCAGGAGAGGTCTGAGGCAGCAAGCCTCCTTCCAGGTCTGTTGTGAGGAGTAAATGAAAGAATTCCTGTCCTGCACTCACAAAACACTGTCTGGCACATAGCAAGCACTCAAGAGTTCAGTTTTTTTAAACAATTACAGGAAAACAATGGTTCTCTTCCCCAGTGGGGCAGGCTCTTGAAGACTCTGAGCTTTCATACCTCATTATGGAGTCTGGATAAGTGGAGAGGCAATTTGTGGACCCTAGGCAAGCTGTGTGACCTCTCAGGAGCTCCTCAGCGGTCAAAGGGGATAAATATCCAAGTAGTCCTACCGCACACGTGTGCCATCAGAACTAAATGAGAGGATACATCAAATAAATGGCAGTGACTTTCTTTCTCCTCCTATCTTTTCGGTGTTTAAGGCTAGAGGTCAACGGGTCAATCGGTTTCCACCTAGGTTAACAGTAATACAGGTTGTCTCTGTCAAATCAGGAAGAGCATTTTGGTGCACGGGCTTCTGGTGTCAGATGATCCTAGGATGAAACGCAGCTCGGCCACTTACCAGCTAGTTGACTTTTCCTAGTGACCTGAATTCTCGTTTTCTAGTTGCCATACAGATGGAGTGGAAACAATGAAAGGAACCTGATAGGGTTGGGGATACTCAGTGAGGCAGGTGTGCCAAGCTCTTAAGCAGTGCTCCGTACACAGCAGTGGTTAAGGTGGTTGTACCTAACTCAACTTGAGAACTTGCCTTTTCATTCAAGGGCATCCTTAACTGTCTATAAATTGTTGCTTCCCATTGGTGAATTGAGTTTGATATGTTCATTTTTACTCACTGTTTTTCAACCAAAACTTTAAAAAATGACATTGTATACTTTAAAAAGTTGTAATTTTATGAAATCAAGGTGCATTCTAAAAAACTGCGTTAACAAAAACATATACCGTCCCAACCAAAAAATCCTTTTAAAATTGGAGCTAAGTTAGTACAGATAACAGCCTTCTAAAACTTACTTGGGAGTTTTCGTACAGATACTGGCAGAAACTATGCTCTGGAATAAAATATTTTTGCTAAAGCGGCAAACGCTTTCTTTCTTTAATGAATTGCCAATTTTCTAAGGTTAAATACATTGTCTACAGCATTTTCATTAGTTAGATTTTTCTCTTTATCTTGGGAAATTGCAGAGATGATGTAAATCTAAATATAATTTAATGCAAATGTATTCAAATAATTATAGGATGAAAAATGGTCGACAAGTCAGAGCCCCCTGAATGTGTTAAAGACGGATGATGGCAAGGCAGGTGTTTTTGCCTTGAGAAGGTGGGTGTGCTGTGTTCAGCGGCAGCGCAGGCAGAGGATCCAGGGCCTATGTTAGACAGATATCGTCGGCTGACAAGCAGCAACCTTTCGCTACCATCCCTTTCTCCCTCCTTCCCTCCCTCTCTTGCTTATCCCTCTTTCCCACAACATATTTATTTTCCTCTCTTCTTCCCTCTCTCTCTTTTCCGTCTACCTCTTTCTTTCTCTCTTTTTATTTCTCAATTTCTTTTCCCTCCCCATGTCTTTCTATGCCTGGGTCTGTGTGTCTTTCCTCTCTGTATCTCTCTGGCTCCATTCTGTGCCTGTGTTTTTTTTTCTCCTCTCTCTTCTGTTTTCCTCACGCCTCCTCCCCCTCCATCCATCTCCTTTGCTCTATCTCAGCCACTTGGTCCACAGTGACAGGCCAGCCGCCGGGCTCAGCACAAGGAGTGGACAAAAGGAGGGCCACGGCTCCATCTCCGCCCTTATGGGACTCCAGGTCTCATGGGAGGGGCAGATAGAGAAACCACCACCCTGCTGAGAAAGGGGAAATGTTACGCTGGACTCAGCCAGCACCCTGGGAGACTCACCTAGCACTGTCTTGGAAAGTGGAGGGAAGTTAAATAGAAGGTGAATATTTAAGGTACGTCTTGCAGGGTGAAAAGTTGTCCAGGTAGAGTAATCGGCAGGAACTGACCTGAACACACAAGCAATCGTAGAGTTTAAGGAGTGGAGGGAAGATTAGGTCAGGTGCTACTAGATCAGAGGAGAGAGGAGGACGGCGTGGAGATGAAGACAGAATAGAGCAGGGATGTGTTAGAAGGAGAGAACTTATAATAGTACCTCAGTCCTGGCTGTGTACAAAAGTCCTATCTTTTGGATTTCACAGGCCAGTTTAAAAAAAAAAAAAAATCTTGCTCAAGCTCTTTATCTTGTTAAATAGGGACATTTACAAAAAAATACCAACTACGAGCATCATAATTTTATGATGCTAATGACATTTAATCCCAACACTAGTAGAATAAATAATCAGAATAAAGGATATTGGTTTCAAATGGATCATTTAGATTTACATAAAGTTCACTCTAATGTCGTTTTTTTCTCGAGGGAGAATTTTAATAGCCGCCAGGATCACTACTCTTCCAGGGATCTGTGCTTGGGAAGCAATACTGTGTGCAGAGTCAAGGAGGCTGTACTTGCATTTGGGAAGCAGAGAGGAGCTGGCGAAGGCTTCTAAGGAGATGAGGCAGCTCCCCTCTGCCTGTTGTGTTTTGTGGGTCACAAACCACAGTGGCTTAAATTTTCATATGTATCGTTAGAGAATGACCATACTCACCACAGTAGACGGCGATGGTAATTAAAGTTACCAGTGGATGAGAAGGAATTTAGAGATATATGGAGAGCCAACTGAAGGGATCATTAATATTAGAGGGTGGTCTAATCTTAACACTTGATGTCGGGTGCAGATAGGTAGGGACAGGACCACCCGGAGCCATGGTGGGGGTGAGTGGTGAGGTTGAAGCCTTCCATGCCTTTCAAGCCCCTGTGTTTTGCTATCATTGCCCGGGCCATTACTGTGTGCCAGGCACCTGCTAAAAGCTTTGCTTGATTATCCATTTAACTTAATTCCTTGCAACAACTTTTGTGTGCTCATTAGGTATAAAATTACATACTTGTTTAGCATTAGACAACTAGTGGTGGGAAGAGTCATGCCTTTTTTTTTTAAACGACTGTATACCCAGAACCTAATTGAAGGGCATATAGTAAGTGTTCAATGAATAGTTTTAATCGAAAAGAAGATTTCTCAGAGACCTCATAATGATTAAGGGGCACAGGTAGGATTCTAATCAAACCATGACTCCATGGCCCATGCTTGTAACCACTGCATGCCAGTGCCTAGTTTTCCCTCTCCAAGTAGATCCCTGAAGTTATCACTCCTTCCACTAGCGACTGGCTATGCTGGTAGAAGAAGATGCTAAGTACTTAGGCTTCAAGGCCCAGTTCCATTGTTACCACCCTGGGAAGGCTCTATAACTCCTCTCGAAGTTGTGGCCTCCTCTGTGTACCACGGCTGGTGGTACAGTGAAAAGAACACCTGCTTTGGACTGAGATGATCTGGAACTGAGTCCTGACTGCCTAACATAAGCTGAGTGACCTTGAACAAGTCACAGCACCTCTGGGCTTCTGGTTCCTCATGTGTACAAAGGGATAATAACTCTCGCTTTGCCTAACACCCCAGGGGTGTTTTAAGATCAAAGTCAGTGAGTTGACATGTCAGAAGCATTCATAAACTGTAATGTTCTGCACAAGTGTCAGCTATTAATTAAGAGGTCAGGCTGAAGTCACAGCTGGAAGACACAAAGAAAGGGGCAGTTCAGATATGGACAGGAATGTGGCAGACACTGTGGCCAACTTAGTGAGCACCTCCCCACTCCTTCCTTGTCCCAGAAATCTTAGTCAATCATTCATTCATGCCTTCCTTCACTCATCACACATTCACTGAGGGCTCACTCAGTATCAGGTACTCCACCCTGAAAATACCGAAATGAGAAGGATATGATCTCATCTCTTCCCCTAGGAAGCTCATCATATGTTGGGAAGACAGATAGTAAATTGAAACTGTTATCAAACCCTTATATTATTTGGTCACATATGGTCTTTTTATGAGCCACTCAAAAAAAAATCTGTTTCACTCATTATCAAATATCTTTTCAGTGCTCACATTTGCAACCTGATTTCCTATTTTGTTTTCATGTGTTATATCCATAGCTTATTGATTATTTTATATGGTACTTTTATCAAATTAGTTTTATGAATTTTTACTCTTCTAATTTCCAGTTTTTATTCCATTTCTTCAATATTTTCTGACGGTCTTTGTGTTTGGAGAGTTTCCGTTTTGTCTCAAAGCAATAATTACGTCTAACACTTACATTGTATTTACTGTGTGCCCAGCACTATTCCGAGACTGAACGTACATTTACCTAATTACAGTCTATTTGATCTCTCCTCACGTGTCTCCATAGCATTTTTCTACTTTCACAGAGTTCTTATGGTTATTACCAATTTTAAACCTTTGATTAAAAACATAAATGTGTAAAATTGCATAAAATTATATAAGTAATTAAATCTTCAGAAACACGTACAATTCTTATGAACGGTTCTCTGCTCTGTATTGTATTTCACAAAAGTGACACATTTACTGTCACATGTTGTAGAACTTCTGAGCTTATTTTAGAAAAGGCTAGAGAAAATATACCGGAAACATATACATTTCTTATGGCCAGGAGCTATTTGTGCCCCGCCAGTATCAATATTTATAAACTGATGTGGATTTCATGTGACCACTTGCTGGAGTGTTCATATGAGAAACCACCTACCTATCATTCATTAGAGAAACATGCCTGGGTCCTTTAGAGCACTACAGAGGTAGGGATGGGAGAGCAGGAGGTGTGTGACAGGTGTTAGTGGAATACTATCAAGGAGCTAAAACAACTCAAGTAAGAAGGAGGAGGAAGGAGAGTTTTGGAACATTGTATTAGTTTGCTCTAGCTGCCATGACAAAAGAGCATCATAGACTGGGTGGCTTAAAAACTGAAATGTATTTCTCACAGTTCTGGAGGCTGGAAGTCCAAGATCAAGGTGTCTGCAGGTTTGGTTTCCCCAGAGGCTTCTGTCTGTGGCTTGCAGATGGCCACCTTCTTGCTGTGTCCTCACATGGTCTTTTCTCTGTGCATGTGCATCCCTGGTGTCTCTCTGTGTGTCCAAATTTCCTCTTCTTATAAGAACAACAGGTTGGATTAGGGCCCACCCATATGACTCCATTCAACCTTGATTACATCTTGAAAAGTTCTATCTTCAAATGTAGTCACATTGGAAGTTAGGGCTTCAACATATGAATTTTAGGGGAATACAATCAGTCCATCACAAGCATCTTCAAAACTTGGCTCCAATGTCACCCCTTCTGGAAAGCCTTCCCAGATTTTCCCAGGCAAAGTTAATAGTAGGGATTCTCATATGACACTCTCTATTCCTCTTTCTGCCATGTGCTGCACTGTGTTGCAATGATCTTTTCTCCAGGATATACTCATCCCCTCTCAACTGGGAGACTCTCTTCTGTGTATCTCCATCACCCAGCAGTGGTTTGGTGCAGTGGGTGGAGTGGGATTATAAAATGACTGATCAATGAATTGAGGATGGAATGTGTCAGGGTTTCTCAAAAGAAACAAGATCATCTTCAAGCCAAGTGAACAGAATGTTGGCAGGCTACCAAGTGAAAGGAAAGATTTGACCAAGTTTAAGTTTGGATTGGGAATCCAACCATACAGATGCAGGACTGAGGGCTAGTGGCCAGGAGCAGAAGTGCTGAGACAAGATGCTGCAGTGGGAAGAGCCTGAGTGTGGGAACCAGAAGGTCCAGATTCAAATCCCAGTTTTGCCTTAAGGCCAAACACTATAAAATTCTTAGAGTAAAACATAGGCAGAACACTCTATGACATAAATCACAGCAAGATCCTTTTTGACCCAGCTCCTAGAGAAATGGAAATAAAAACAAAATAAAAAACGGGACCTAATGAAACTTAAAATCTTTTGCACAGCAAAGGAAACCATAAACAAGACAAAAAGACAACCCTCAGAATGGGAGAAAATATTTGCAAATGAAGCAACTGACAAAGGACTAATTTCCAAAATTTACAAGCAGCTCATGCAGCTCAATATCAAAAAAACAAACAACCCAATCCAAAAATGGGCAGAAGACCTAAATAGACATTTCTCCAAAGAAGATATACAGCCAACAAACACATGAAAGAATGCTCAACATCACTAATCATTAGAGAAATGCAAATCAAAACTACAATGAGGTATCACCTCACACCAGTCAGAATGGCCATCATCAAAAAATCTACAAACAATAAATGCTGGAGAGGGTGTGGAGAACAGGGAACCCTCTTGCACTGTTGGTGGGAATGTAAACTGATACAGCCACTATGGAGAACAGTATGGAGATTTCTTAAAAAACTAAAAATAGAACAACCATATGACCCAGCCATCCCACTACTGGGCATATACCCTGAGACAACCATAATTCAAAAAGAGACATGTACCCCAATGTTCATTGCAGCTCTATTTACAATAGCCAGGACATGGAAGCAACCTAAATGTCCATCGACAGATGAATGGATTAAGAAGATGTGGCACATATATACAATGGACTATTACTCAGCCATAAAAAGAAACGAAATTGAGTTATTTGTAGTGAGGTGGATGGACCTAGAGTCTGTCATACAGAGTGAAGTAAGTCAGAAAGAGAAAAACAAATACTGTATGCTAATACATATATATGGAATCTGAAAAAAAAAAAAAAGGTTATGAAGAACCTAGGGGCAGGACAGGAATAATGACACAGATGTAGATAATGGACTTGAGGACATGGGGAGGAGGAAGGGTAAGCTGGGACGAAGTGAGAGAGTAGCATTGACATATATACACTACCAAGTGTAAAATTGATAGCTAGTAGGAAGCAGCCGCATAGCACAGGGAGATCAGCTCGGTGCTTTGTGACCACCTAGAGGGGTGGGATAGGGAGGGGGGGAGGGAGACACAAGAGGGAGGAGATATGGGGATATATGTATATGTATAGCTGATTCACCTTGTTATAAAGCAGAAACTAACACACCACTGAAAAGCAATTATACTCCAATAAAGATGTTTAAAAAAAAACAAACAAAACAAAAAGAAACAAATCCCAGTTTTGTCACTTACTGGCTAGAAGCTGATGGGCAAGTCATTCAAGTGCTCTGAATTACAGTTGGCTTAATAACCAAATGGGATCTAATACTAATTGGTAGGAGTGTCTGAGTCAAACGAAGAAACCTATGTAAAGAACCCACTACAGGATCTGGTACATTGTAGGCAATTGACAAATGATAGAAACTTCCACAACCAAACCATCTCAAATCTTTGAAAATGCTGTCTAGGTAGTCAGAACTTAGCTCTCCAGACTCCTCAAGGACCTGAAAAAAACCTGAACTGATTTGGAAATATTTGACCTGCCAGAAGGAGGCCTTCTAAATCCACCGTGGCAAAGAGAAATTGTCCTAGCATTTCTAATGGGGTTTTCCTTAAAAAAATTACATTAAGCCTCCTTGGAGTTCAAATGAAATGCATTCCCGTGACAATACTCAGAGCTTAACGTTCATAACATTTCAGAATAAAAAAAATCAGTTCTGTGTTTACTTTGTGCTTATTAAACAGAAAAAAGATGAAGGGAGCAAATAGAGGAAAGATAACCAAGATTATTTCCAATTTCTCAAGATATCCTTTCCACCTGGATGCTTTGATAACGGCATAACAGAAAACAAAGTCTGGGGTTACGTGAGGCTCAAAAATAAGGGAGAAAAAGTGACTCAGTTCTGTCATCCAGATGTTTTATTTGTAAGGTAACAAAAAGCCAAAGGACCAAATACTGGGGGGACCCACTTCAAATTTAAATTGTCTTAATTTTTATAGACCTGCAGAATCATAGAATCTTAGAATGGGAAAGACCTTGAGAGGTCATCTGGAACCTGTGTAAATTTTAAAACTCCTCATCTCAATTAGTTTTGAGAATGACAGAAGAGGAAATTGTATAACCTGCTACAAGAGCCCATTCCGGAGTTCAACAGCACTCACCTAAGGAAAATGCCTCTCAGTGTTAAGCTAAGTGATTGTTTCTGCTGAGAAAAAATGTCAGTCACTTGTTTCACCCAAAGGGTAAAAAGCATGGAGTCTATATAAAAGGGACTAGGTAACTTACTAAGAAATAGTGAAAGCTACTTTGGCTTTAGAGGCCAAAGAACTGCATTCAAATCTTAATGCTGGCTCTTGCTAGCTGATGACTTCAGGCTTAATTACTTCACTTACCTGAGTACCATTTTCCTTGTTTTTAAACGGGAGTCCTGGACTCAAAGCATGTTGGGTACTCCATACAAGTAGGAAGTAGTGAATTCCAAGTTGTGGTATTACAGTATACTATGCTATTTTTAAGTACTGAAATATCCATTTATTTGTTGGTGCACTATTTAAATTTTTCTTAAATCTGAAATTTGAGTTATTAATATCTGGAGAGCAAGATCATTGGTTCAGTTATTCAAATTATGTGAAAAGACAAACTTATGCAAAATCCACAAATCTAGACAGCTCCAGGCCTGTGTGAATAGCAATAAGCAACTATACTGTGGTCTTGCAAAGTTCCTGTTGAAGGAATAATTATTACACTTCAAAGGATTTCTGAAAAAGTAGAATATGAATGTGACAGTATGGAAATTATTACAGGTACTTCTGCATCAGATTTAGCAAATATCTATGATGCAAATGCAGAAGATGAAGGCAAATCAAATGTTTTCTTTGGCAGGGTGTGGGTGGGGTGAGGTGGGGAAGACCTTATCAATACCAGACCTACAGTCTTTGTTGGGATGGGTGTGGAGGAAGAGTTGTTCAGACAAGAACTCCTCACAACTATCAAATAAGAGGTAAAACTATTTGAACATGAAATTCGGAGGAAAATATTTAGGGGTAACTCCTAACTGTCTCCAGACCATTCATCTGACTAGTCAGAAAATCACCAGCAAGAGCTTTTTCAGCAGCAAGAAAAGCTTGCACAGAAATATTTTTGCAACTCAGTGATGTCACTGACTCACTTTATTTTTAAACTCACACATTTTTAAAAAGAGCAAATAATATTTTCATTTTCAACTTCTATGACTGATTAGATTTTCCTAAGTTATGTGTCTTTTAGGTTGTATTTTAAATATTTATCTTAATGAACTTTTATTTGCCAATAATGGTATTATAGTTATAATGTTTATCTTTTATAAATTTACATTTTTCCCAATGTTTGTAGAATATTTATATGTTTTTGAATTTAAAATACATTAAATAATTTAGTTTCTTTGGGCTTTTTATTTTATAAATTCTCTGCATTTTCAGAATAAAACTTTGATAGTATGTCAAATAAATACTGAAGTAACAGAATTGTTATCTCGCTGCAGCATTGTAATCACTAAAATGGAGTCAGCCAAATTGAAATTAATACGACATTGGGCAGGGAAATGTACCAGGACCTAAAGGAGGGGTCAGCACCCCAAATCAGCAGAAGCAGAGGAGTCTGGCTTTTCTCTCACTCAAGGATGGTAACTTCTCTGCTTGAGGTTAGCAGAATGTGGGGCCTTCTGGTAGACCATAGCAGGCATTAGCATCAGGAGAGATGTTAGATTTATTGATTAGGGAAGTGGGTCCAAGTGAAGTCAGGCACAGCAAATACTCCACTGTGGACTTTGAAGGGAACAGCCTGCAGAGAGTAGGAGATTATGGTCTGGAAGTATATGAGATTTAGGGAGGCCAGACACCCTAAATTGCAGAACTGCTGTAAGAATTAAATATTAAATAGTCTCTGGACGCCTTAATAAGGACTCTACATTATACATAAGGGATTATTATAATATGTGGTATAATATAGTACTGCATAGCTCTGGAACTTGGGGCAAGTTATTTAACCTTGTTGCGACTCAGTTTCCACATCTGTAAAATGGTGTTAACAACAGTGCACATTTAACGTTTACCATTTAACACAATGGTAGAGAGAATTATGTGATTAATACATGTAAAGGGTTTAGAGTAATCCCTAGTACATGGTAAGAGTTCAGGATGCTATATGCCTCTAAAGCAAAGTCATTATTAGTATTATCGTTTTAAACCCAAGAACTCAGTACATCCCAAGGGAGAGAGTGGTAAAATGAGAATTTTTAAAATTGCAACACCTAACTTGCAAATCAAATACAAAGGTTTATAACCACAATACAAAACATCAATTTGCAAATGTTAAGTTATAAAAACATAATAAAAATGTAATATAATTTTTGTATAAATTATTCTAGTATAAGTTACTAAAAATGAAGTCATTTTTACCAAAATAGAAAAGTAAATCTCTTCAATGATGCTTGTGTGAAATTTGGCATGAGTTTAGCACGAATGACTCCTGTTTTAACATGGGATTGACCACAGCAGATGGGAGATTTCATGTACTCTCTGAGCCTGAAAACAGAAGGAAAAGTGATAGGTACTCAGCAGAGCAGAGGGAGTTAAGACCCAAGGGTCTAGGATGAAACAGGTGGGGGGCTTCGGTGCCAACAATAAGCTTGCCAATTCACCCAGGGAATTCAGTGCTTGAAGAAAAGGAGAGACAGAGGAAGATGGGGAGTAGCTGAAACACTGGAGAGAACTGTGTGAGGGTTGTGAGAAGAAGGGAAACTACATTCTCAACCACAATATGAGGAAGTCAAGAGATAATGCCTGAAATTGACAGATCAAGACATAGCAATATAAGCGTGCTATTTAGAAATATGGAGTTAAATAGCTAAAAAACCTAAAATGGTGAATGTCTTGGAGTCGTGGGTATATGGAAAGTAGGAGACTGCTATTTTTGAATAGGAGTTGTAGCACTATTTGTTTTAAATGCATTACATAAATGCATTACAAAATAAAGCAAATAGAATATACTCGATTAAACAGTAGTTATTATCATACTCTATTAAATAAGAGCAAAGATATGATCAAAATGGGAAAGGTTAGTGATGAGCTTTCCCTAAAGCAGACAACAATTACTCTGTAAAGTTGCCTTATCTGTTTTATAGTTAAAAATATTGTTCTCTAAACCAGGCTCAAAACTATGTACCATGCATGTCAAAAACTGAGGCTTCCCCAGGTTGAGCTCTCTGTCACTTCAGTTGTGGCTGTAACCAGGGAAGCAAGATGGAGAGCAGCTGTGTCCTTCTCATCAAGTACCCACAGGCTCGTGAGGAGAGGACCACCCTGGGGGTGGGGTGGGGTGTCGACACTTCTCCTAACAGAGTTTGCTGTCAAATTTGAGCCTGTAGCAGACTCACCTGGGAGGCTTGTGAAAATAGGTGGGATGCTGGGCTCCCCAACCAGAGTTTCTGATTCAGTGGTCTGGGGTGGAGCCCGAGAATTTACTGTAACCAGTTCTTAGGTGACGCTGATGCTGCTGGTCCTGGGACCACACTTTGAGAACCACTGGCCCCATACGAGGTGGGCAAGTGTGCAGTGCAGCAAGGGCAGGTTACAGAGGACTGGCTGAGGGAAGAAGCCTGTTCCTGGGAAGGTGTTTGAATGGGCTTTGTGCTGTGACAGGAGGGACAGAGTGAGGAATCTAGGTGCCCTACATATTTTCCAAGGCTGGCATTGTGATGTCTTTTAATAATCTTCCTGGCTCAGCCCAACAGTCTCTACTTTAAAGAAATGTCTGGTTCTCACAATTCTAATAATATGTGCCCAGAATAGAGCCCACCAATGAAAGTCTGAAAAATAGATTCAATTATCCTTCTCTACTACTGAACCTAAGCTATGCCATTAGAAGCAGCCAGACAGGCTGCGTGAATCACAGGTACGTTTTTCCAGGTATCTAAGAAGAAAGAAAACAGGTTCAAAGAAGCAGACCTAGCCTGGAAGAGCTTGAAAAAGGAGACGATGCTTTCTTTTAAAAATGATTAAAAATATAGACAAATGTTATATGACCGATTTGACCTATTAATTTACCAGCCAAAGCTTGCTGTTTCACAGGGTCTATTGAGATCAGAATTGCAAATATAAACTTAAAAGTGTGTCATGGTTGGGACATCCTGGACCTGGGGGTGAGTTTAGGCAATTAGTGTATAAAGGCGGGGAAATGGAAAGTAAAAAGTGCTCCGTTCAAGACCTAGCTCTTGGAGGGAGGCAACGAGCATCTGCCAGTCAGACTCTTAGGTCAGCAGGGTGTGACCTTGGACAAGTTAACATCTCTGAGCTTCAGTTATCTCATCTGCAAAGTGAAGATAATAGCGGTCCATACTTCGTAGCGCTATTGTAAGATTTAGCATGGTCCCTGGCACACGGTATTGTGCTAAAAGGATGTGAACTGTAATAATAGATAAAAACAAGCTCTTTGAAGTCAGATTAGCGTTCATATCTAGGCTGTCACTTAGTAGTGATTCCCTTGGGCAAGTTACCTTTCTAAGACGTAAGTAACTGTGTTAAAATAGGGATAATAATATATAATCTTTTAGGATTACTCCAAGGATTAAATGAAAGCAAGTATGATAGTATGCATATCCCTTGGCTATATTAAGTACTCAACAAATGAAATTAGCACTACATATATGAAATCTGACTCTTATGAATATTACTTTTCCTCATCTGTAAAAATAGAACAAATATCTACCCCACCCTCTTCCAAGTTTGGTTTGAGGCTGAAATAAGACAATGAATATGAAAGAAACTACTTTTTATTCATTCATTCAACAAATACTTACTGTGAATCTTTTGTGTACCAGGACTGTTCTAAATGCCAGTAATACACTTGTAAGCAAAAAAGGACAAAATATCTGCCCTCACGGAGCTTATATTTCTGCTACTAGAGTGGAAGAGGGAGAGATGAATAATCAAATAAATATATAAAGTCAGGTAACAGAAATGCTTTAGAGAAACATAAAGCAAGGTAAAGATGGGGCTGAGGTGGAGCAGTTGTGCTATTTTATAAGAGGTGGCCAAGGAAGAAACAGCCAATAAATGGCATTTGGGTAGAGACGGGCAGGACATGAGGGGGTGAGCCAGGCAGATGTCTGGAGGACAGTCCAGGTGGAGGGACAGTCCAGTGGGTCTAATACTCTTGGGATGGGAGCATGTTGGGTGTGTTCAAGGAGCTGTAAGGAGCAGCCGAGGGAGGAGGGGGAGTGAGCCACAGCTCACATGGGAATTTACAGGCCACTGTCACCACCTTACTTGTGTCACACCAAATTCATATGTTGAATCCCCAACCCTCAATGTGATAGTATCAGGAGACAGAGTCTTCCTGGAGGTAATTAAGGTTAAATGAGGTCATGAGGGTGGGGCCCTAATCCAATAGGATTGGTGTCCTTATAAGAAGAGCCCACTCCCTCTCCTGCTCCCCCTTCTCCTCCCCATCCCCTGCTGCCTGCACACAGAGGAAATGCCATGTAAGGACACGGCATGAAGGCATTGTTTGTTGAGTCAGGAACAGCAGTATCACAGAAACCGAATCTGCTGACACCTTGATCTTGGACTTCTAGCCTCTAAAACTGTAAGAAAATAAATGTCTGTGGTTTAAGCCATCCAGTCAGTGGTATTTTGTTATAGCAGCCCATGCAGACTAGTATACTGTGAAAGGACTTGAACATAGGCATCCATTAGAAGACCTTAAGCAAGGACAGGACACTTGATGCTTTTGCTTTTGTGTGTAAAATATGGGGGGCAAGATTGAAAGCTAAGAAATTAGTTAGAAGGTTATGACAATAATCCAGGAAAACGATGATAAGCTGCTAAGACCAGGGTGATAGCCATAGATAATGTGGTGAGAAGTGGCTGAATTCTGAGTGTAGTCTGAAGGCAGAGCCAGCAAAATGTTCTTGGGGATGGCAAATGGAGTATGAGAGAAAGAGGGGTCAAATGTGACTCCAGGGTTTTTAGCTGAGCACCCAGAAGACTGGAGTTGCTGTTCACTAAGATGGGGAAGGTTGAGGAAGGAGTAGCTGGTGTGGATAACCACAGTTTGGTTCTGGACTTCTGAAGTGTGCATTACCTAGCAGGTATCCAATGGAAATGGTTGGGGATGCAGATGGAGTCATGCGTCCTAAGTCCAGGGGAGTGGTGGGATTGGGGATGAAAATGTGGAAAATGATTAGCATACGGATGGCATTTAAAGCCACAAGACAGCATGATCAAAGTTTTAAATAATAAAATGTTACATATTTATAAGGATGTGCGTAAATCAGTTGGGGTCTTTGGTACCCTTCACTCTTCAGATTCATTACAGAGATCCCACGTTCAGTCTTTCTCCTCTTTGTGTTTTACTAGTAATATATGATGCTGTTTTAAAATGGGATGAGGAGATATCTACTATCTGTCAATACTTTGCAAATAGAATATTTTACTCTTTCCATAACATATCACAGGGTTATCCCAGTTGCCAAATCTATTGATAGGTTTCCTTAGCAGCTGTTCCACACTTAACTATGTGTTTGAATACTGTGCTAGCAACTGGGGAAACAATGAGAAAGATACATTCCCAGCTTCAGTGAGTCATGTATTTGCAACAAAGTGTGATAAGTGTGATGACAGAGATAAATAGGAATCCCGGAATCCCAGGGGATGGGTGCCTAAATCTTGCTGGAACCACCAAGGGCTTGCCAAAGGAGGTACCATCTTGTATGAGTTTGAGCTAAAGGGCTGGTATACGCAGGACGTGTGCAGGGGTGGGTGAGGTCACAGGACCAGCCTGAGCACCAGCACAGGGTTAAAAGGATGGCCAAAAGGACATAGGCAGGCCAGGGGGCTAGGGTTAACATGAGATGCAGAGGGTGATAAAGATATGATGCTGGGACTTAGACAGAGGCCGGGGTATGTAGGTCTCCAAACTCCTTATTAAAGAGTAAGGGATTAACATCTACCTTGGAAGGAGGACTGGTACAAGGGGGCAATGCATGTTTTTAATAGGGGGAGCGTTTACAAATTAGTAATAGGTGTCAGAGTCACTTTAAGTAAATAACCCCAAAGAGTAGAAAATCTTTGGGTATGAAGGTATCTTCATACATTACTGACAAAAGTAAAATATTCCAAGGAAACCACTGTTCAATAATAGGGAAATGACTAAATGAATTATGGTAGATCTACTCAATAACAGTCCCTTTACTCAATGGAACATTACTCAGTCATTTAAAGTGATTGACAGTAATAGAATCTGGCACCATAGGAAAATGCTTATGGTATGGGTGAAACAAACAAACCAAGCTTTATATTTCTATGTTTAACCTGATAACTGTCATATAAAATATGTCTATATGGACTGGAAGAAATACACGCAAATGATGGATCATGGTTAGTTTTTTGTCTTTCTCTAATTTCTAAACTCCATGCAATATGTTTAGATTGGTTTGAAAATTAAAATTCATAAATACATAAACAATCAAAAAGTTGCTTATAAAATAAGCATGACATTTTTGTTACTTTTCATTAATAAAAACAAAAATCATGTGTGATAACTTTATGAAAGTTAAAAATAAAAGAGATAAAAATCAATGTTATATTATTTTTTGTATGAAGTACACGTTTGCAGCAGTACTGGGTGAGGAGTGTCATGTCAGATCACATGTCTGGGGCCTGCTGAGAAAGCATATTCCCTGAAATGGTGAGTAAACCATTGTTCTTCTCCAGACCCTGGCACACAAACCATCCTTATCTTGATGCTGTTGGTTTGGATCTAGTGCAAATGCTCTCATAGTTATAGGTCAGCTTAGTTCTAACCTCATCTCAATAATCTGCATTACTGGAGAGAGAAGGCAACAGTTCAGGATAACTCAAGTTCCTCATCTGTCAAAAAGGAAATTGAACTAGATCATCTCGGAGATTCCTTATGGTCCTAGAGCGTCCTGATTCTTCTTTTTCTTACAATTTCTAATTCAACGGTATGTTTCCAGCGATGTAATGCACTTCTGTTCACATTTTATTTTTAAATGTATTATACTAACTTACAATTCTATAACCATTTATACTTTATCATTTTCACATATATGTTACCACTTGCTCTCCACAATCACCTCTGATTCCCATTTCCACAGGTAGGGGAACTGAGGCCAAATGATCATGAGAGAAGGGAGACACAAGAAACCAGGGACACAGAGCCAACAAGTGGCAAAATGAAGCTGATAATCGGGTTTTTCGTTCCAAAGTAGGCCTTCTATCCACTTCAAAATAGCTCACTGTACTCACTCGAGAGCTTATTCCCCTGTTCTAATCAATCCATGTTTAGGATTTAACAACTCAAATGGGATATTAGGTAAGTTAAATGGGTTCAGCACCAAGAAGTCACTAAAAGGCAAGAATGACTACAATTTATTGAACCTAATTTGTGAGTCATCTGGGAGCATTACCTTCAATGGGACGCCCAGGACTAGTATCCCCAGCTCAGAGACACTGATAAATAAAGACACCAGCAATAGAGTAACATTAAAGCCATGTGTTATACACAGAAAGGTGAAAAATCTAGGGGCATGCAAGCTTTGGATGGTCTTTGTATTTCCCCTGGTAATGCTCACAGTAAGAGACACGCTTGGCTTAAACAAAGTTGGCCATTAGACAAAATTTCTATAGAAATTTCATTTAGAAGAATCATCTTGCAGCAAATTGGACACCACTACAATACTTGGTGTCTGGGGAACTTACTCCTGGTAACTTACATTCAAACTCACTCCTGGCATTAATGAACTCTATAAAACTCTTAATGGAGCCTTAATTTTCTCATCCCTAAAACATGGTAATGGCAATTTCCTCTAAGGTGGCTATGCAGAAAAAAATTATCAAACCAAGGCCTGGGGGTGAAGTTGTTGGGGGAGGGGGTTAGATCATTGCGGAAGAGCTGGTCAGCAGAGTTTTCCGCTTTACGCAAGACTCTGTCTTAGTCCCTTTCCCAACTTTGATCTGATGTTCTCACACTTAACTTCAGCTAAGTTCCTGGCTTTTTCATGGGTGAATCCCAAAGTTTATTGGTAGAACTCTCCCAGTTCCCTGTTTTTGTGGTTCAGTTCACCCAGCATAATCTCTAAATGAAGTATTACATGTCGGGCACATTTGTCTGTGATCTGCTCAGAACAGATCTGAAAGTCTGGCTATTTGTATTCAAATCATCTCTGCCCTTTTATCATCCCTCTTTCTCTCCCTCCATCCTTCCAAGAAATCTTCGGGGAGCACCTACTCGATTATTAGCTCAGAGGCTTAGGGGAATAGTGGACAGATCACAAATTTCATCAAGATAGATCTGGGTTCAAATACGAGTTCAGTGATTTACCAGCTGTAGGACTTAGAGCAAGCTGCTACTTCTCTGATCCTCTGCTTCTTTACTTAAAACTGTGCATGATGATTGCTTCCTTACGTGTCTGTGGTGACGTTTATCATCATTAGCATATGAGGGTGATCAGTGATTTTTAAAAAATTCTCAGAGATAGATACTAGAAATAAAGATGCAGAAAAGCTGAAAAAACAAACCAAAAAACCATGATCCTGGCACTCTTTCATAAGAGTGGAAGACAACATAAACAGCAATTACAATACACCCTGTTAAGTGATTTAATAAAGAATCTCCATGTTCCCCAACGGATGCAGCCACGTCCACACAGGAGGGGTGCTGGTTTTCTTTACCCATGGGAAGCTGATTCCCTAGCCCTCAGGTTCCTACTCTGATGTAGCTTGTCCCAAGCAGTAGGGGCCTGGGTTGACCAGATGCCCCAGTGGACCTCATTATGCTTTCTGGCGCCACTCTGAAATAACAAGATGCCCTCCCACAGCACCACCCACCCCCATTCTAGTTCTTTGCTCAGCCTTCCTGGTCTGAACTTATTATATAGCCACTCCTTCCCTCAAGCCCTGATCTTTTCTTATCAACCCTAGGTGTCTCTTGGTTCAAATTCATTTTCTCCCCAACACTAAAAATAAGAATCCTCATGTTACAACTCCATCCGTTGCCTGGAGATAATATTCACCTCTCACACACAGGCAGACCTCCTCTAGCTGTGCCAATTTAATCCTGTTCTGTTGCTTCATTCATTGTGAATAGGATACCTTTGGCAGGTGAGGTGTTATGAACATCAACATGTTAATTCTTCAGTAAAGTCATTCTCCAGGGCATTTTTTTCCCCATTTTGTTTTGTCCAGGATGCGTCCTAATGTCCACTAATATCGCTAGACTTTTCCCTTGAGTTCCTTGGCAATTCATTAATACATACACCCATCCAACAGAGGTTTATTTGAAGACCTACCATGTGCTAGGCATTGCGTTATAGCATTCCTTTGATCCTTGTGAGATTGGCAGGTGTGTGTGTGCACGTGTGTGTGTGTGCCCGCGCATGCATGCATGCACACAAGTGTAGAGGCTGGAGGATAAGGCAGCTATTTCTTCAACTTTGGCTGATGTTCAATGATAAATGTGTGCAGGGGAGCAGGGCGAGGCTTGGCCGCGAGTGTGGATTTCAGCTGTCACCTATATCCTCCACATCTTTGTCTAGGATCCACACACCTGCCAATTACAGAAACTTTTCTAACCAGGTTTGTGAGCTCATAATTGGTTGCCTATGTCACACTTAAGAATAGGATGTTTCCACAGTCACCTCTTCTGCTCACACAGAGACCTTCCTCTGCCAGGGAGGACAGAGGCTCTCTTCCTTGAGGGGACATCTATATTATGCATTCATAACAGTTTCATTTGTATATACTTAATTTCATCACTTGGCTGTGTCACTTTTTAAAGTCCCTGCATTGTAGCTATTAGTTTCTTTTTGTCATCAGCTCTATTACAGGTTGTTCTGTCACGTTCTGTTTTTGTATTTGCTTTTTTGTTAGTTTTAAATAGTGGTTCAAATAAGAAAATGTATAGTCATTCTTTCATATTTCACTGCTTTGCCCTTTTTTGGCCAGCTCTGTAATATTTTTGATTTACAAGTAATTTTGAAATATATACCTTTTTAAAAAGGAACAACTATACACTCAATTTCTTCAACCTAAATCTTCTTCAAGAAATAATTTAAGCAAAATGTTACTATGGTAGATGCTGAATAAGAATTTAGGTTATTGCTGTTTCAAGATATTTATTTTTTATTGAAAAATAAGAGTGTCCTGATTTGCTACTCTATTACAAATTCTGAAGTCCAACGTTGGATCATAATTGTCATCTTCCCACCTAGGTGTGAGCTAATCAGAGACTGGAGAGATAGATGTACAAGTACAAGGGGCCTCAAACATCTAGAGCTGATCAGGTGTTATTGGACTCAGAGGGCCTGAGCACAGGCAGGTTGGCTATTAGTACACCCATTTGGCAGCTGAGGAAACTGAGGCCCTCAGAAGCTAACTATCAAACAGATGCAGTCAACACTGTACTGGCAGGACACAAACGCAGGTGTTCTGATTCTAAATTCTATGCATCCCTCCCCTCCCACTATATCACGTTGTACCTTGTAAGCATTCAGAATCAAGGTATAGTCTTCAAAAGGCATGGGAAGGATGAAGAGGAGATAGGTCTGGGGAAGTGGAATGGCTAGAAGGCCTCTCTAGTATACTCACACTAATGGGGTTAATTTCATTAAGAGTCTGATCCTGAAGCTCAAACAGGTGAGAAACCAGAGAGAAAAACTTTAATGGATGAGATGTTGTGAGAGGACTTAGGGTTGAGAGGGACAGAAGTCCCAAGGAGAAAGTGGCATGTGCCCTGGGCTGAAAAACCACATTTTTGGATTACGAGTTTAATTTGATTTTTGCTACATTACAGAAAGGGGAATGGTAGAGGAGGTAGAAGAGGAATGGGCTGCCTTATGAAGTAGAGAGCTCCCTGTTATAAAAAGCTTATGACTCTCTGTATTAGTCAGGGTCAACCAGAGAGGCAGAGATAAGCACCAGTAGATTGTGTCTGGGCGTGTGTGTGTGTGTTTGCTCACATATGTGTGTATACATATGTATATGTATATATATATACACATATGTATACACACAAATAACGTCCTAGTGGTTGGTTCTGTTCCTCTGAAAATATGAATGAATGCATTTTATATTATATATACACGTACGTTACATATTTATATATATTTAATAAATATATATGTGTTATTTATTTAATAGAGGGATTTGGCCTTATGCAATTGTGGGAACTAGTTAAGCATCTATAACTCTGTCGTATCACATCTGACGCTGGAGCTCGAAGTCCACTGGGCAGGCAGTTAGGAAGGAAAGATGGATATAAATAATGAGGAAAATCAGGAGCAGCCTGGAACCCACAGGCATGAGCTGAAACTCCCTGAGGACTCAGTAGAACCTTGGTCTTCACTGTTTCCCAGCTTGCCGGCGCGTGGATGACCTGCTGGAGCCAGGGTCTTTTCTCAAGTAGCTAAATGCGCACACCTGGATGAGTCAGAGAAGCTGGAGGAGGGAAAGGGAGAGCACTCGCCAGTCTGGACGCTGCTTCAGGCTGTCTAGGTGAGCCAGCAGATCAGCAAAAACGCGAGCTGCAAAGTGGCTGCTGCATCCCTTCCATCCTGCCGATCTCCCGAGCCTCTCCCCTGTGGTCCACGCTAACTGTAAACAGACAGGAAGCTGAATTCTGAGTAACGTACTTCAGTCTAGCCAAGTTGGCATACTACAAGCCACCGTACGATGTGGGAAGGAATACTGTGTCTGGGGGACAGTTGACTTAGATGCTCTCCAGAGGTACAGCAGAAGCTCAGGGAACCCAGCAGGCCTTCTGACTGTTCAGCATCCAGGTCGCTCTCCGGCCATGGAAGGCTCCCTCTGCACCCGCTGATTCAGCTGTTTTCAGTGCCTTTGTCACTAAGGATTTCCATTTTCTAAGACCAGTCAAAGAATGGGAAAGAGTCTCCCCAGATTCTCCCTTCTTTATTGCCAAAGATCAACACATCTGCCTTTTGCATTTTAAGGATTTATAACAGCGTGTATTATCATTATAAGCAACAATAATAGTAACATTATTCATTGAGAATATATAACGTGCTAGACCCTTTCACATGTACTCTCTCATTAAATTCTTACAACAATCCTGTGTGAAAAGTATTACTGTTACCTTAATGTTACTGATGTAAACGTTGAAACTTAAAGAGATTGATTTGCTCAATGTCAGAGAGCTGTTATGTTTTGGAGCAGAGATTCAAATCCAAGACATTTCAGCTTTGGAAGCAACACCACCACCATCACCAAAAATAACAGATAAGCGAAATCACCACACGGCTAAGAACCCTCTCAAAGCTTTATAGTTAAGCCCCTGGTATCTAGAATCTCCTACGTCCTTTCAAGTTGGAGAATCTGTGATTCTGTCCGAAGAAAGAGGGAAAGTAGAAGGGTAAATAGAGAGAATCTGAAAAAATAAAAACAACAACAACAACAAAAAAGGAAGCATATAGGAGGCACCAAAGGGATAAATTCAAGAAAGGGGAAAAAGGGAGGAAGATAAGAAGAAAACATTTTTCCTGTCTTATTACTATTCGACATGGGAAGGCGTGATTTCTCATGTATGATGGCTATAAATGACTACAATTGAATAAAAGGTAGACACATCTAATCAACACAATAAATAAATAGCCAACAGCTCAATTATGACAATTGATGACTTTCAAGCAATTTTAAAAAGTAAGTGGCAACAAAGCTCAAAAGAACACCAAGGAATGGGGATAGTGGTTTTTAGCAGTTATTCAGAATTGGGTCCCTGGGGATATCTTCTGAGCATTCTCAGGACAGGGCAGATCCTAGGTCACCACAGTGTTGGCTAATGAGAACAGGCAGTCCTTCAAGTCTCCTTCTAGGAGACAGCAACAGCACGGAAGCCTTTGAAAATCATGAGTGCATGCTCGTATACAGACCTCTAGTTGCTGAAGACATGTAACAGGCCAGGCACGTGACTCTCAAACCAGCATCTTCATCGTGCTGCTGCGCAGCTGTGGTTCAGTGCCGGCTGATCTGTGGACTGTTTTGCCTTGAACCCCTTCTCACCTAGCACAGAGCTGCTCATCCTTTGAGGTCCAGCTCAGTAGCATTCTGTGTCTCAACACAATTCCCAGCATTGCTCTTCTGGGCTTGTTTCTGTCTGTTCTGGATGATAATAATTGTTTACCTCTCTGAGCTCCTTGAGCGGAAGGACTGTAGCCTGCATTTTCCCACATTTCCATTAATGACATCACAAGTGCCTCGGGAACACACTACAGCTTAGAGTCACTGCACTGCTCCCTTGTTTAAGTGCACGCCACCCTGACTACTTAAAAGCCTGGAATTCTTCCTTTCCCAGGCTTCTCAGAGTTCTCTCTTCTCTTCCATCCCCACTGACCCTACCATTGTTTACTTCATCATTATATCTTTCTAGGAATAAACGAATAATCTTCAAACATCTCCTTCACCAATGCATGATTCGTCTCCACTTCAAAGAGCTAGGATTTTTTCAAATTGGAGAAGTGGTACTTAGGATTGAGCCCAGAGGTAAACATCCAGGGCTCCAACTCCCTCCAAAGCTATGCTTCACATCTTTTTTTTCAAACCATGTGAATAGTCTCTCCCAAAATCAGTCATCGGAGAAATACTGTTCTTCCTTCTTTGGCTTGTTGATTTACCCTTCTTAACTGAACAAGACGGGAGAACACTGCAGAGCCCCTTAACCATGACCCAAGTAGGAACACAGAACACTGAGCTGCCTCAGTGTTTAAAACCCAAGAATTTTACAACAGAATACACCCACAGTTGATAAGGCTCCCACATACCTGATATTTCCACCCTTCAAAGCTCTTTTGGACACACTGATCTTAATCCCAAAAGATAGATATTATTGTACCCACTTTATAAATAACATAACAGAGGTTCAGAGAACTATGGTGGTTGGTGTAGGATCTCAGCTGGTTAGTGGCAGAGTTCAGAAAAAAAAACCCTTGAGTTCCTGAGTCTAGGTAAGGCACACATCTGAGAAAGCTTCTACTCCATTACTCCGGATGCTTACTGATTTTAAACTTTTAAGTCATCACATATCTATATATTTTCCACCTCTGTCTATAGGCAGAATGCATTCCAGAGATTTATGAGACAGGCAATCTAGAAAAGATGACTGTTTGCAGAAGCTACTGCTCCCCAGTCCTCCTTACGTAGAAAACCTTCATTTGTCTTCCTAAATTCACTCCGCCTCAAAGAGCTCTGTGGATGCAAAAGCAATAATAAAAGACCAAACACGGTCCAGCTGCAAATGATCAGCCTCTTCCCTCCGCTGAGGTCATTTGCAAGCTTCCCCTACTTGGCGCAGTTACTGACATGCCTGGTGAGCTCAGCTGAATAACCTGGCCAGCTATAGGGACAGTGCTCCCCCACCCCGACCCCCATTTCTCATTTAACTCTACTCATTAGAGGAGGCTGTGGCGCAAGCCAGGTTGACATGTCAATAAGTCACCAAGGAAAGGCAAAAATTGACAGCTGAGGAATCCCAGCCCCCAGCCTTCTCCACCACAGGACTCCTCAGAAAACTGGTTTCTCAACCTCCTCACCAGGTCACTTAAATGAGTAGTGACATTTGAGTCCCTCGGAGTAATTAATTTCCTCTGTTTCCAATAGCTCCTCATATTTTTAATGAATTTTTACAAGTCTCAGATCCTGCAGCCTCCCAGCTCCTTCTCCACTGCCATTGTTCCCCAAGGTCCCATAACAAATAGCTCTCACTAGTATTTGCCTTGCAAACTCACATAAACTGGAAATGATAAATACATTATCTGGGCTTTTTAACGGACCATTGTTTAATTTTCTATGCTTGTCTGGCTGGGAAAGAGATGAATATTACCTTGTGGAGAATAAGATTTCTATTCCATATAAGGGGGGTTGGGGGTAATCTATGGCAGAAACGCAGCACTCTGTTCGCCCTAATAGGCAGTGCTGCTAATTAAAAGTGTTAGGAAGGGACATCCATCCACCAGTCTGTGATTCATTCAGCATTATCCCTGGTAAACAAGAAATAGATATTGGAATGAATGCTTCTAATTTGTCAAAAGAAGAGGCATTTTCAATTGTGCCTTTTTGGCTCCCCGTATGAAGTACATAATTCAGTGTTGCCATCATTTAAAAGTTTAGGACCTCAAAATAATAGTACCTGTCCCTAAAGCTCGTAAATCTCCGAGTCTGTTTCCTATGTAGAAACATTCATCTTAGGCATGGTTTGACTTTAGTTTGCGCAATTGAGAATGGTTCCTTGTGTTGGTAAATATATTGAAACGGGGCATTTGAGAAGGGAGCTGACATAGTTGTATTTAAAAATCAAACCAGTCTGAGCAACCTATTAGGAGAGTCTAAAATCTGGGCAGGAAAACTGAAGGCTCTTAATGACATTTACTAGGTACTTAAGAAGAAGAGAATCAATATTCTCTTTCTCTAACCACAGACACAAAGTAGACCAGAGAAAAGCGACCTTAGGCATCAATTCCTAAAGGCTCCATAAACCCTCTAGGGTTTAAGGAGGAACACAAAGCACCAAAGCCATCACTTCAAGAGGACCCTGAGATATTTGTGAGCATTTTCCCAGAGAGGAAGGTTTCCTTCAGACCAGCAAGACAACCAGCCTCAAATATTTACCTTTGTGTTGTGCGAAATAGTCCCTCAATCATGAAGACGTAGAGGCGGGGTTCACCACCATGTCTTGCTGAATGCTGAAAACAAATAAAACACGATACTTAAAAAAGTAAACATTATTTAACAGTCTTGTTTTTCTTCCCTCTATTTCATTCAAGAAACATTTACTAATTTCCTACCACATAGCAGGCATTGGAAATACAGAGATGGATTAAACAAAAACACTCCCAACAAAAATCAATAAGTACAGCTCATTGTAAGTACTGAATGAATAAGTACAGCTTATTGTAAGTACTGAATGAGAAGTGGTCCACAATACCTCTTAGACAGGAGGATGTGTGTCTGTGTGTGTGTATAGGTGTCACTTCCTGAGACATATGTGTGTGCATACACTCACGTACATTTCTACACATACACCGAAGCATGGAAGATTTTTTAAAGAACTTCCCCACATTTGCAATTTGTCTGACTCTCTAAAGGCTTGAGCTCTTGCCTTGAGATCAGTAAAGAAGAGGGCACTGGGGAAAATGTCAAAGAGTCTTAAAAGTGATCACACCCTTTAATCTGTAAATTCTCCTTCAGGAGTCCTTCTCAAGGAAACAATCACAAATGCAGTCCAGTATTTATGCACAGATATTGTCATCACAATGTTGTTTTTAAGAGGGAAACAGCCAAAAGAAGAATGATAAAGTGAATGTTAGTATTTCTACATAGAATAATATTATGTACATGCAAAAATATTTTAAAAATTTTCAGGATACGGGAAAATATATATATTAACGTAGCAAAATTGTTGACAAAGCCTGAGCTCACCCATGTAGAAATTAGTCTTAAAAATATGCCAACTGTTAACAGTGGTTATTTCTTTGTAGTATGATAACAGGTTATTTTTCTCTTGTTTTGTTATGTTTTCCAAATTTTCTACACAGATCACATATTATTTTTCTTGGCAGAAAATGAGCATACGAACAAATTTCAGCTTCAACATCACCATTTATTTCTGTGCCACTTCCCTTGCACCCTCTTACATAATTGGGAACTACATGTTCCATGCTCCCCAAGAAATAACTCCATTCTGAAGGTGACACTGCACAGGAAATGTCCATTCCATCTGCCTCTTTCTAGTTGTGAGTTCCTCAGAGGAAGTTATCATGCCTTATTAACCCTTGCTTCCTGTGAACCTAGTCCAGAGACAAGCTCATAGTTGTCACTCAATCAATGTTTGCTGCATAAGAGAAGGAATGAGTAAGTGAATGAATTAATGTAAGACTTAATAAACGGAACTGACTTGACAAAAATACATTAAGAAAATTGTTCATTCAAAATAATCAGTGGCAATAAAAGTTAAGTTCCATTTGGATTCACAAAAGATAGAAGAAGGTAGAAAGCAGAGAGAGTGCAATTTTTCAGCAAAGACAGTGAAACTGTCTAACCCAAAAGAGACTACGGTTAAAAAACACACACACACAACTCAACATAATGGAATATCACAGCCTACTGATCTTCCAGTATATTCCAAGATGAAGAATCTGTTTAAGGCTGGAATATCTATCTAGTAATAATATCCCATTACAGAAACTCAGTTATTTTACATGTTTGGAGTTACATATACACAAACTAAGTAGATACTTATTATTAGTTTAATCAGCAATGGGTGGTTGACTCCCTACTGAAGGGGAAAAAAAAGCTACAGGATAGATGGTTGCAATGTTTTATACAAATCCAATTTAGTTTATTCATAAAACTAGTGAAATATAGCCAGGATATTAATTTATAGTTATACTTCTCTGGAGATAGAGCTGGTTTGAATATCATCTCTGTCTTTTAAGAGCTGAGTGATCTTGGGCTAGTTATTTGACCTTTCTAAGGCTCAGTTTTCTTACATATAAGATGGGATAATAAAAACACAAACCTAATAGGGTTATTGTAAAAAACAAATAAAATGAGAGAAAGCATGGCATTCAAAACAGGCTTCAAGCTCATGCCTGTTTACATCAAGACCTGGAGTTCTTACACATAAACCAGCCTTTCTTTTATTATGTGCCATGAAGTATGCTAAACACTAAAAATATTACCTCATTTCATCCTCATAATATTTGTATGAGGAAGTACTGTGTTTTCCATTTATAATCCTCTTTATTTCTGTTATATTGGTAGTAATGCCCCCTCTTTCATTTCTGATTTTAGCTGAGTCTTCTCTCTCTCTCTCTTCTTAATCAATCTAGCTAAAGGTTTATAAATTTTGTTGATCTTTTTGAAGAACCAACTCTTGGTTTTATCGATTTTCTCTATTGTTTTTCTAGTCTCTATTTTATCACATTCTTCCACTTTAAAGATGAGGAAACTGATGCCCAGTTTCAATGTTATTAAGTGTCTGAGTCAAGATTCAAACCTAGACTGTCTGGTTCCAAAACCTAATCTCATTAACTGTTCTGAAGACACCAAATCTGGGTTTGCACCAATCTTCAACTCATGAGAAAATTCAGCTTGTGATTTTGCAATGTCACACCATATTACTTGATATGCTATGGCTTGAACTTTATTCCCTGATAGTCACACGTTAGTACCCTCCTATTTCTTTTTTTATTAAATACTTCAAGCATGAAGTTGAGTGTAGACATAATTATAACCAAAAACTATGTACTACCACCCAGCCTTGTCACATATTATAATTCTATCATATTTGCTTCAGCTCTTTCCTTTTTAAAACATTACAGAATATAAGCAGATTTTCCCATGAATTCTTTCCTAATTCCAAAAAGATAACTACTCTCCTAAATGCCCATGCATGTTTTTCTGCTTCTAATACATGTTTGCATCCATAAACAATACATAGCACTGTTTTGCCTGCTTTTTAAAATAAATTTATTTATTTATTTATTTTTGGCTGCATTGGGTCTTTGTTGCTGCGCGTGGGCTTTCTTTAGTTGCGGCAAGTGGGGGCTGCCCTTTGTTGTGGTGCGCAGGCTTCTCATTGCGGTGGCTTCTCTTGTTGCAGAGCACTGGCTCTAGGCACGCAGGCTTCAGTAGTTGTGGCACACGGGCTCAGTAGTTGTGGCTCGCGGGCTCTAGAGCACAGGCTCAGTAGTTGTGGCGCACGGGCTTAGCTGCTCCGCGGCATGTGGGATCTTCCCAGACCAGTGCTCAAACCCGTGTCCCCTGCATGGGCAGGCGGATTCTTAACCACTGCGCCACCAGGGAAGTCCTGTTTTGCCTGCTTTAAAACTTTGTTTAAATGGTATCCCACTGTAGGCATCCATCTGAGACCTGCTTATTTTTTTAAATATGTTTTAAAGATTTCACTGCTTTGATAGAATTAGCTTAAATTCTTTCATTTTAACATTTAGATAGTATTTTATCATATGTTTATATTCTGACTGATTCATATTGATGGACATGTGAGCTGTTTCCAAATTGTGTTAATACAAATAATGCTGTGATGGATATTGTTATACTCCTGGGACACATATTGTGAGATTTCTCTGTGGACTTGCTGGGCCAAAGAGTATATGCATCCTCAAAGTTATGAAATGTAACAAGTTGCTCTACAAAGTGGCAGGAGCAATTTATACTAGTTCATATCATTATCAACATTTAGTATTGCCAAACGTAACATTTTTTCAATCTGATGGATATAAAATATCTCATACTTTAATATGCATTTCTCTAATTACTAATGGGATTGGACATTCTTTTATTTTTTATTTTTATATTAGTTTTTTCCTTCTGCTTTTTATATGCCTATTTTTTTTACTGAGTTGTTATAAGAGGGAAACGACACACACTAAGTAAATAAGAAAGCAAAATACCTAGTATGTCAGATGGTCATATATGCTATGGGCAGACCAGAAGCAGAGAAGGGGTGGGAGTTCAATCTTAAATAGGGTCGTTATAGAAGACCTTACCAGGAAGGTGACATTAGCAAAGTGCTAAAATCAGTGTGGGCACAAAATATGGGAAGCAAAATGGTAACGTTATAACATTTGATCAAGATATGTAGTGGTACACAGGGATTTGCTATAATTATATTCTATGCTAATTTGTATGCTTTGGATACAACCCTTTTTCAGTTATATATATTGCAACTGCTTTTCCTAGTCCAAAGCTTATATTTTTATTTTGTTTATAGTGATACATAAAACTTTTTAAAATTTTAATATAATATATTAGTACTTCACTTTAAGGTAGGTGCTTTATTTTTTTGTTTTATTCAGTAAATCCTTTCCTACCCCTGGGTCATAAAGATAGTCTCCTATAGTTCCTTTTAAAGTGATGCCTTCTGGGGGCTTCCCTGGTGGCTCAGTGTTAAGAATTTGCCTGCCAATGCAGGCGACACGGGTTCGAGCCCTGGTCCGGGAAGATCCCCCATGCCGCGGAGCAACGAAGCCTGTGCGCCACAACTACAAAGCCTGCGCTCTAGAGCCTGCAAGCCACAACTACTGAGCCCACGCACTGCATCTACTGAAGCCCGCGTGCTCTAGAGCCCGTGCTGCACAACAAGAGAAGCCACCGCAATGAGAAGCCCACACACCGCAACGAAGAGTAGCCCCCACTCGCCACAACTAGAGAAAGCCCATGCGCAGCAGCAAAGACCCAACACAGCCAAAAATAATAAATAAATAAAAATAAAATAAATTAAAAAAAATAAAGTGATGCCTTTTGCATTTAATCCACTTGGAATTGATATTCTTTATATGACATCAGGTTAGAATTCAACAAATTTTCTGTATAGATATGCACTGTCCTTATACCACTTATATCTTAGTCTATGATTTCTGCGTTGACTCGTAATGATGTACCTATCATGTATTAAGTTTACAATCAGTATAGTTTCTTTTTGAGCTCTAGATTTCATTTCATTTGTCTAGTTTTCTACGCCTGTGCAAATAAATACCCATACTCTCTTAATTACTCTAATTGTATCCTAAGTTTTCAAAATTAGTAAGACATATCCTTTTGTTCACCTACCCATTCATCTGTCCATCCATACATACATATATCCATCTGTCCCTTATTATTATTCATAAATATTTGTTGAGAGCCCAACTGTGCCAAACACTAGTTTGGTCACTAGGGATTTACTAAGAAACTAAACAGATATTCCTGCCCTCATGGAGCTTACATTCCAGGGGATGGAGACAGACACTAAACAAATAAATGATAAGTACTGAGTATGCCAGATGGGGATAAGTGCCACGGAGACAAATGAAGCAGGGAAAGAGGATCCAGCACATGTTAACACCCGATATAATACATACACCAAATAATCTAATGGGACAAAGATGAACTTTAAATACACACTAGACATTTAGAGTTTGCAATACAAATTTAAAATGCTCGTGCTTGGAATCTAGCAGTAGTTTACAACTTTTGGTGAAGAACCTCTACGCTCAAGGGATGGTGCATGAAAATGCAACCTGTCCTTGCCAGGCTGTGACTACATAGGGAAGCTTATTCTAGTCACCTGGAAGGAGAGGTCTGGGCACATGTGCATTCTGTCTGGTCCTTTACTGCAGCCTGACTCAAAACACTGGTCTTGGACCAGAATGACACTGCAGTTTGTCAGCTGGACAGTGTGGAAGCCTGGAAAAGTTCCTGCTTCTGGAGGAACTTCTGGGAATAAGCCTAGAGTTCTCAAACATGGCTCCCCCCGCCCCGATACCAATGTTTTACAAGCTGTCTGGAGGTGTTAAATGGTTAAAATTGAACAAGCACTATCTTCGCTACCTTACTCAATTCATAGAGTAAAAAAGCCAATGGATAGTTGCATTTTAAAGTTTATCTGTTTCACCCCAGTTTTTACATCTCTGGCAGTTACCACCTTTACTCTGCATGAAATTTTGTATATTTTCTTTTTAACGCAATGGGCTCTGTATAACTCTAGCCAAGTTATTTCACCTTTCTAAATTTCAGCGTACACACTTTAAAACAGGATAATAATACCTAACTGCAGACTTGTTGTAACCATTAACTACTGTAATGAAAGACCTTAGCATAGTGAAGGTATGTGGTAGTCATGGAGTAAATGGCAGGCCTTATTATTAGCATTGTTATACAAATAGTTCGAGGTATTTGTCAAAGATCTCCAAGACATGTCCATGTCCTGGTATCTGCCTGGGTTTAGAGTCCCAGCCTGAGTCTAGAACTTCAGCCTCTCTGGGGCTGTTTCTGTCTAAGCCTATATGAATTCAGACCTCAAGTCCCAGTTCTAGCCCCAGCACTGTATTATCATCAACATGTGAGGGCTCCCTGTGTCCCAATGAGAGCTATGATGTGTAAACAGCATCAAAGTGTTAGGGTTACCTCATTTGCATATCCCCCCAAACTCTACAGCCTGTTGGATGGGCATTACAGAGCTGGCATATACACTAGTTATATCTAGGATCAACACACTAGGCTTTGCTAAGTTGCATACATCCGATCACAGCAAAGGCAACACCTCTAGGGGAGCCAATCACAATAAGGGAGTTCCTACTACCGAGTGTGAGGATTCCAAGTTTGCACAGCTCCACTGCAGGGGCCCACTGGCTCTCCCTCTCCTCATTTTCCAGCCAGTCTCTGGCTAGAGGTCTGGAACTTGTTCTGACAAGAACCCTCAGGCTAGATCCAATCCACAGTGACAGTTTAGCAGCAGCCAGGACAGTGACAGCAACTAGTGGGCCAGCAGAGGCACCCTCTAAAGGTGAGAGTACTGTGACCTTTTACCTCTACCCCAAATGAATATGTGTGTGTGTGTGTGTGTGTGTGTGTGTGTGTGTGTGTGTGTGTATGTGTTAATAAGTATTGATAAGAAGGCAAGTTTAGTCAAGAGAGGTTAAATACTTTTATGTTGGATACTTCTTTGTTACACTGTGTAATTCTATAACAGATATCAGTCACTGAAAAAGGTTATCTCTGGTTGGGTTCTGCTTATTACATGAAAGACAGGAGACAAATATAGTATAGTTCATAGGTCTTGGACTTCCAGTAGCTTTGGCAGACTGATTCACCTATTCCTTTATCCATCTATTCATCCAGTCTTCCATTCAGTAAATGTTTATTGAACCCTATTATAGCCCAGACATAATTCTAGGCCCTGGTGATACCATGGTGCTCACAGATGAATGGGGATAGACAAGTAAGCCATGACGACAGGCTAGGATTAATTCTAAGACAGAGATAAGCACTAGGTGTTAAGAGAGCACAGATGGGGTCCACCTTAGAGGGAAGTCCATGTACTTCACTTCAAAGCCAGTTTGAAAAAAAAAGAAACAAAAAAAACTTTGGCACTATTGCCCTGTTTGTTCCAATTACTCTGGGTCTTCTAGCATCTCTCCTACCCCTGCTTCTGCACCTTGCAGTGTTCCCATGTCTGCTGTCTTTATGTCAGTCTCCCTGTCCTGCTTCTTGCTTTGCTCTTGGTCTTGACGGACTATGGGCCTTCTCAGTTGTGACTTTCAACACTTGCATACACATAGCCTTCCCTCCTTCTCTGGAAATTCTCATTCTGGGTATTTCAGATAATGAACCTGCCCTGTTCTGTTCTCTGGGAGCCCAATGCCCATCCTTTAAGGCAAACAAAGCAGTTTGTGCTTTGAGTGAATTCTGGGGAGGCTCCTGGGTGAAATTTCCTTTGCCCTATGACCTGACATCTCCAGATGCCCCCTGGAGGCACACATACCTAGCACAAGGCTGCCTACCATGTGTGTCTGATGGCTAAAATTAAGGGCAGCAGGGCAGAAAGTAGATCTGCTGACACCACAGTTAGACAATCTCGCACCGAGGCTGTAAAACACCCTTGGCGGAGCACACCAGTAAATTGTCCCACTAATTAGTTTATTATTTCATTTGAGAGCTCAAATACATAAATAAAATTAATAAACCCTGCAAAATAAGTGCATCACTGGAAATAAAAGTATTTCTCAGGTCATTGCCTTAAACACAAACATTACATGCTAGAATAATGTTAACACAAGAAAGGCAGATCATGCTGCCTTGCAGGCTGGAACGTACCAGCAGCAGCTGGCGGTTAGGGGAGGGAGTGGGTGGCGAGCCCGGGGATGGTCTGAAAGCACGGATGGTGTTCTCTACTCTGTCTCCACTTACAGTGTGACCTTGAACAAGTCAATTTCCTCCCTCACCCCCACCGATGAGCTCATTTCCTTATGAGTAAAAAAAAGGGAGTTGGACTACTCCAGCTGTGACATTTCACGATTACGGGAATCAAATGAAATCCAAACCTGGATTATTACGATCTTAGTAAACAATTCGTAATGAAAATGAAATGAAACCTGAGACTCCATTATAATATTCCAGTATGGACTTAAGAACTTGGAGAGATCGTAGACAATATCTAACCCTACATTCACCTAGCAAGGAAGGGAAAAGGGGACAGAGCTCGCATTCTTTGAGGGCCTATTATATACCAGAAACTATGCTGAGGACATTCATATATCAACTCTAAGAAACAAGCTCAGAGAACAAATAAAATGCGGCCAAATCCACACAGAGAACAACAAAATCAGGTTTCCTACTCCCTGGACAAAGGCTTTTCCAACAAACTGTGTTTGATCGTCCAGTCTTTTACTGGGACCCCAGGCCAGGTTGCTTATTGCCTAGCAGTTCGCCGGACTCTTGAGAGATACCATGGGTGGTGGGCCCTGTGTGGTGCCCCTTTGTAGATCGGTTATACAAGTACAGATGGCAAAAGGAAGAGTGGAGTAGAGATGGACAGCCCAGCTCATGTGACTGCCCCCAGGCGTCAAGGGACAAGATGTGTGTACAGATTCCCCTTTAGGACTAAAGCATTCACTCCCCAGAGATTGGAAGTGTTGAGCTCTGAGCTCTGACTGCTTGTAGCTGAGCACCTGCTTCCCTATTTCCCTTGGCTGAAGACCATCTCCTCTCCCAGAAGCACTGCCCCATCCCAGGGACAGCCTGCATCCAATGGCCAGCAGTGAGGGGGAGGGGGGATATAAAAGCCTGGCCTCCTTGATTCAATTTGGCACCATTCTGCAGGGCTGTCCCAGCTTCAGAGCTTCCCACAGAATTGGCTGAGGCCTTTGCTGTGACTGAATCATTGTTTAAATCCCGCCCCCCTTAAACCTTCAAAAAGTACAATACAAACAAACAATTCAACCCAGGTAAAGAAGTAGTAAGAGATAACAGTGAATTTGTATAGAATAAGAACCTTGGAAACAAATCATTCCTCAGGATGAGACTTCTGGTCTTGGACAGTCTAGGTAAAATCAGGTATAGGAAAAAAAAAAAAAAGTCCTCTCACTCTGTCTAAAGGTGCCCCCTGTTAGGGGAGATTGAGTCCCAGGGGACCAGTGGAGGCAGGGAAGTGGGTTGCCACTAGAGCAGGTGGAGGGCAGTATGATATAATGGAAAGGACAGGAGCTCTGGAGCCAAAGGAGCTACGGCGAGATGTTGGCTCTCCATAGCCTTAGCCATGGTACTAAAACTCAATGAGCCTCAGTCTCCTTAACTATAAAATGGAGATAATCCTTATCTTGTATGATTTTTCTGACCTTTCACAACCTGTATTGACACTGAATATATGGAAACTTTCTCTGGAATCATGCCCAGAGAGAAAATGCTGCAACTTTGCAGGATAATGATTTCACCCAAGGTCTTAAAATCTCCCTTGTGCAGCCCTTGCTTTGTCTCTGACTCATTGGGACACAGTGCAGTGGGCTTCTGGTGGAGGGTAGTAACGAAAGAAAAGGTCCTGGTGAATTTTAGCCTCAGGAATGGCAGGAATGATGGGACTTAAGGATGATTGTAAGCATGAAAATTCCAGAGGTTTGGATCTACTCTACCCTCTCAGCTGCCATAACCCGAGAGCTAAACTCCTGGAGGGAAATCAGAGAGACTTCTGGCATCTCATGGTTTTTGCTTTGCTTTCTTTAGTGCTCTCTGCTGCCCCACTTTTTTGAGTTAAAGCAAAAAAAGATCTATTGGCTAGAAAAAGCACTGTCTAGAAATGGTTACATCACTCATTAGTTAGGTATACAAATATGTAGGGCAATGAGACAAACACTCTTTAGAATCATGTACAAAGTATTATGGAAGCAGAATGGAAGGAACATTTAACCTCAGTGACAGACCTGGGGCAGAGAGACAGAAATGGCCTCCTAAGGCAGTGACTCTTGAGCTGAACTTTATAGGCTGTTAGATGGGAAAGAGACCAGTGCAGTCCAGATGGGAAAAGAAATACTTCAGTCAAGATGGAGAGACAAGCTCAGGGTGACTGCACTCAGGGATCAAAGGATATGGTATGTGTACAAATAATCTACAGGAAATGCAAGGCTGGAGGAGAAATCATTTGATATTCATTCTTGACCATTATATTGACATTCCAAATTCAATTTTTTCTCTGCCAGTATTCAGCATCATTTTGCAATTTGACTACCATATTGAATTAAACCATTCTAAGCGTTTGAAGAAAACATCATTATATCTTAAAGGCATATACATAGAAGCTCAGAGATTAAAAATAAAAGGGACTTGTTCAAAGTCACCTATTAGTAAGAGGTCAAGATGGGATACAAAAGACTTCTGACCTCAGATCATCAATTTTTTTCTACTAAACACTAATAATGTGAACATTTATGACTTTTTTTTCTTGGTCTCACTATATTGTACAATACCCTTATTTGTTAATTACATATTTTAGAGTATCTATGGTAATGGGAGCTGAATATCTTTCTCTCCCAATGTTATCTACCAAATGGTTTAAAAAAAAACACAACCCATTGTTCAATATTGAATAAAAGGCATATTAAGACATATCTTAAGGTATATAAATCACAGCTTTAGGGTTAATTTATATTATTTTACAGTATGCCTATGATTAATCCTCATTAATATGGAATTATTCTTTGTTGGGGTGCTATATATAATTTTTAAGTGGCTAATTAAAATAAACAAGAGCAGAGAGAGATCAAAGGCTGCAACCAGAACTTGTGTTCAATTCTCAAAGGTCAGTTTTTAATACAAATGTAAATGCAAGTGTAAGTTGGTAGGATGGGGGGGTGGGTAGAAGTAAAATTCATGATGAAATCTTAAGAGTCCATGAGGAAACAACATGAATAGAGAGCAAATGTACTCTTTTGGAGTGAAAGAGATATCAGTTCTGCAGATTATTCTGTGTAAATTAGAACAAGCCTCTCAACCATTCTGAAGCTTGGTTTCCTCTTCTACAAAGTGAGGCTGTTCTGGGATTAAATAAAAGGATGGATGGGGAATTTCCTGGGGGTCGAGTAGTTAGGACTCCACGCTTCCACTGCAGGGGGCCCGGGTTCAATCCCTGGTGGGGAACTAGGATCCCACAAGCTGTGGGGTGTGGCAAAAAAAAAAAAAAAAATAGGATGTCGGCAAGTGCTTGGTACATGGAAGCATTTGGTAGAACTATTAATAGTCTTCTGAGCCACTGCCTCCACATCTTAAATTGATCTGGAAATATGGCTTTGTGGGAGCAAAGATAAGTTGATGTAGACAAAGCAAAGAGTTGATTTTTTTAAAGTAAATTTTCTCTAGTATACTTAGGAAAGAAGCCATACATATGAATTCAACTAAGACATAAATTGTGAGCTATTGTCTCTGGAAATGTGGGCTCCTGGCACACTGCAGATATATTTGTCTTTCGTTTTCAACACATACATAGCTAGGTAAATTGCTCCTTTTAAATTATTTCAAGTACTACGTAAACATTTACAACTTTAAGCCAAAATAATCCCATGCCATAAACTTAAGACACAGCTTTGAAGGGCAATTTGCCAATATATAACAGAAGCTTTAAAATTTGGTTAAACCTATGACCCACTTTTAGAAATTCATCCTAAATAAATAATTATGGATACCAAAGATTCAGCCATAAAACTGTCTATGCATCTTTATAACAGTGAAATATTAGAAATAAAGAGATTCAATTAAAAAACAAGAAATAAAGAGATTCAACAACAGGGGTCTAGATAAATAAATTTTGTCCTTCCATATTATGAGGCCATTAAAATGATAATAAAGAAGAATATTTAATGCCATTAAAATAAATTCTTAACATTCTAAGTGGAAAAAATATAGGGTAGCAGAATGTACATGAGACTACTTTTGTAAAAAATACTTAAGTATATAAGAAAAAGATGAAAGAAAATGCCCCAAATGTTATGAATAATTACCATAAGCATGTGGGAAAGCTTTATTTTCTTCTTGCTTATTTGTATTTCCTAAAAGTTCTACCATAAATATTTTTATTTTAGAAGATACTGATCTTCTCAAACTTATATTAAAATCCATGCCATAAACAACTTGAAAACACAAACAATATTCTGGAAAAATACATCTGTATAAATGTATTTGAAAAATACAGTATGTTATTCTATTAAATGTTAGGCAAATTCGGGACTTCCCTGCTGGCAAAGTGATTGAGAATCCACCTGCCAGTGCAGGGGACATGGGTTTGAGCCCTGGTCCGGGAAGATCCCACATGCCGCGGAGCAACTAAGCCCGTGCACCACAACTACTGAGCCTGTGCTCTAGAGCCTGTGAGCCACAACCACTGAGCCTGCGTGTCACAACACAACTACTGAAGCCCGCACGCCTAGAGCCCATGCTCCACAACAAGAGAAGCCACCGCACTGAGAAGCCCGCACACTGCAACGAAGAGTAGCCCCTGCTCGCCGCAACTAGAGAAAGCCTGCGTGCAGCAACAAGGACCCAATGCAGCCAAAGGAAAAAAAAAAAGTTAGGAAAATTGATAAGAAAAATAATTGGATACCTTAACAGATAAATGAGGAAGGGACATGAATAAAATAATTAATACAATGAATAAACAGGTATGCAGAAATTTTCAACTTTAGAGGAAATCAAATGCATGCAAATTAATAAAATTTGGTGATTCTAAACCTATTAAATTAGCATAGTTTAAATAATAATCAGTGCTAGTAGGGAAATACATTTTTGCATTCATTATAGGTAGAAGTTTAAAATGGTTCAATATTTTTGTAAAATACATAAGCAATGTGTATCAGTTGCCTTAAATATTGCTGATGTTTGAATGAATGATTCCACTTTTGGGAATTTGGGAATGATTCTACTTTAGGGAGTGGTTTAGAAATCACTGTAATTGTAGAACCTCTATTATGAACAAAAACGTTCAGTGTAGCATTATTTATGACAGGATAATTGGAAAGAAATGCCTATCAGTGGGAGAGAGAGTGACATTTTCATTACAGAAAAGTGTCTAGCTATTAAAGCAATAGTTAAGAATGCTACACAGTAAAATAAAATGTGTATTTTTTTAAGTGAAAAAGCATGACTCACAACAAATTTGTGTGTGCACACTCAAACACACACACACATTCGCTTACTCACTCAAGTACAGAGAGACAACCTGCAAGAAAATACACCAATAATTTTTAAAGGTGTTATCTTTGGATTGTAGAATTGAGGGTTTTTTTTCCTTAACGTGTGTATGTGTGTGTGTATGTATGAGTGAGTGTCTGTCTGTGTCTCTTTGTGTGTTTCACATTTCCTTTAATGGATATGGGTTAGTTTTATAATGTGGAAAAACCTCTCTATGAAATAAAAAGTTAAAAAAAAAATTGATCTTGTGCCCTCAGGAAAGTCTAAAAGAGCTAGCCTTCAATGTAGAGAAAGCCAGCGGAATATTTGCCCATTAACTAAGGTAAGAAAGTTGCTAGAGAAAAACAAAGCAATAGAAGTTAAAGGTAGTCTGCATCAATTTAAAATCTGGTAGGTATCTTAAATCAATTTTATGGGGACCATATTCAGCTGTAGAAAACCATGCAAAGGAAAGGATAAATTATATTTCTTTACCTTTTAAATGTGTGTTTAGGGGCCAAAAAAGGAGGAGAGTGACCATAATGAACAGAAAGGGCATTAAAACTGAAAATCAAAGTGGGCAGGCATAATATCAACATTGTTATCCTTCCAAATATGTGTGTATGGGGCCAACAAAGTCGGAACTGTCCACTGAGCATCCTAAGAAAAGGATTTTGGCTTGGATGCATGTCTGCTGGACAAAAGAAACTGGAGAGAGAGGCAAAGTGATCAGTGATCCTTGGAAAATATTCGTGCAACCAGTACATCTGAGATCTAATCCCACTTGTCACTAATTGATCACCAACGTCCTTGTGACTCAGTCTTCTGATCTACACAGTAAGTGTTCATTTATTCGTTAAATATGCATTGAGTGCTCAGCACTGGGCGGGGCAGCAGGATGCAACTGTGAACAGATAGACCGCGGCCTCTTCTTTTAGATGCTAGTGGGGGAAACCCCACTGCAGAACAGTATAAAGCATAGGCGCTAGAATAAGATGATCCAGTTCTACCTTTAAAACTCCTACTTCGAACCCTTTCATCACTTGGCCCCTCTTGTTTTTCTGCGTCTCCTGTTTGCCCTTCTTCACGCTCCTTTGCTGGTCTTCCTTGGTGATCTGGACTTCTAAGCATCAGTGTTCCAGAGGCTCCATCCCCTGCCTCTTCTCACCTCTAATTACACCTGCCCTGTAGGTGATTGACACCAGTCTTGTGACTGTAAATACCACTTTATATACTGATAATTTCTGGGTTTATTATCTTTGGCCTCGATATAGCACTTTAACTTCAGATTCATCATTCCACTCGGTCACTGAATAGTCATTTCCAACTTTAAATGTCCAAGAAATGAGTCTTAATTTGGGCTCACCCTAAATAAAACCCCTGTTTTCCTAAACTCTCCCTGTCAGAAAATGGCTACTCTGTTCTACAGGTGACTCAGGCTACAATATTTGGAGTTATCTTTGATGCTTCTCTTTTTTAAAAAATCCTCACATCTCATCCATCAGCATATCCTATTGGCTCGACCTTCAAAATATATTCAGAAGCCAACTTTCACCATTTCTCCTGCTGTGACCCTATTCTGAACAACCATCATCTTTCACCTTGATTATTGCAATAGTATGCTCACTGGTTTCCTGCAACTCATCAGCCCCCTTCAGTGTCGTCTCAACAAAGCAGATAGGCTAATGCTTTATTTAAAAAATATGAGAGAGAAAGAGAGCGATTGATTGGTTCTTATGTTACTCAGTGTAAACGCCAAAGAACTCAGCTTGGCCAGCAAGCCCGTACTTGATCCAGCTTCTGGCTACTACCCTGACTTCACCTTCTGCTACATGTCCCCTTGCTCAATATGCTCTTCCTACACTGGCTCCCTTTGCTATTCCTCCAACATGCTAGGCACTCTTGCTGCCTCAGGGCTTTTGCACTGGCTATTCTCCCTGATTGAAAAGCACGTCTTCCAAATATTGCCTGGCTTGCTCTCTCACCACCTTTTACATCTTTGCTAAAATGATCTTCCATTATTGGAGAGCGTTCCCTGATCACTCTACATAAGTGGCATTCGCATCATAGTCCAAGTGAATTGTGACCCTTGGAGCTGTGCAGTGTACAGCTTGAAGAGCTACACACAGTAGCCCTGTCCATCACCCTGTCTCCTCCTGTTTTGCTTTTCTTCATAGTATTTGATGCTACTTGGAATCGTTTTTCAGTTCATTGTTTATTGTCTCCCTTATCTCTACTGTAATGAAAGCTTCACCAGAGTAGTGATTTTGTCTGTCTTGTTTACTGCTGTGTCTCCAGAGATTAGAACAGCACCTGTCTTGTAATAAATACTTAGTAAATATTTACTAAGTAAATGTACGAATAACTTATGGCAGGTTACTTAGCATCTAGGCTTGTGCTATACAATATGGTAGCTACTAGCAAAATGAGATTATTGAGCATTTAGTTAGTTAAAATATAGCTAGTTAAAATATAGCTAGTATGATGAAGGAACTAAATTTTTAAATTCTTATTTTAATTAATTTAATTTAAAATTTAAAATGGAAGCAGTGTAAAATGTTTTTTCCATTAAACTCAACGTCATTGTTTTTAATAGGACTACATTTCACTTTAGCAATTGCATTATGTAAGATAGTTAATTAAATTCTTTTTACTTTTTCAATGTGGATACTAGAAAATATTAAATTACACATGTGGCTTGCACAATACTTCTATTGAACAGCACTGTTTTAGTTTCTTTATCTGTAAAAGGACAATACTTACCTCACAGGGGCGTTGTGAAGTTTGAATGAGGTAACACAGGTAAAACACCTGGCCTAGTGCCTGGTACATAATAACTGCTCATTAATGCTAGCCATTATTGTATCATTGTCATTATTATTAACATTATTATTATTATTGAATGTGGAGCATATACGTACATATAATAGGGACCAAATCTTATCCGTGAGGTGAGGAAAGGTTTCATTTTGAAATGTGTTTGAGCTCAGTTCTAAAGGAGAATTATGGCTAGGTTAAGCAAATCTTAAGAGTGAAAGTTGGCAGGAGATGCACTGGCCAAAGCATTCCCAAAACAAAGGACAGAGCCACAACTCAAATCTGAGTTTTTCTAACCCCAATACCTGTGCTCTGAAACATCATATGATATTGCCTCTTAATAAACTTGTATCAATTGAAATGAAATGTAAGACTTACAAAGAGAATCTCCAGATCCTAAAATGGGCCCATTTAATCTTGAGATAAGCAACTTTGAAATTTTATTTGATTTACTACTTTTCAAACTCCATGCCTGAAGATCCCTGGGGCATTCTTTGGACTTAATATTTAGTGCATGAGAACCCTACATGATAATTTTAAATTTTCTTTCCTTATTTTATTATAATCCTAAACATTGGTGTATGTATATTATAAATCATATGTACAGACACCTTATAAATAGGCTATGAGATTTCCATGCCAGCTTCTGTGATTGCGTTTATGATTACACTAGTTCCAGTGATTACCTAGTGTGATGGCAGTGCCAAACCTTTAATTCAATGCTCCTCAAACCCAGGGATCAAGGACCATAAGGACAAATCAAAGGTCCACAAGATTTTATTTTATATCTCTACATTTAAAAGAGTCAGTGCAGAAGACTTGACCTATCCAACCCCATCTCAGTAGAATTAGTACTAAGAGAAGGAGAAGAGGAAAGAGAAAGAAGTATTTTTGATTGGCAGCCCAGTTCAATATTAGTCAAATGCTTTGGATTACTCTAGAAAACACACACCATATTCTGTAAACTGATATATACTTAAGTATTATTATGATTTTTCCTCATTACTATTCATATATATGTGTGTGTGTATATACACACACACACACATATATATATATACACCAAGCTGTCATAAACATACTTTACATGATAACTTGCTGTAATATTTGGAAAATATTCATTACAGGACTTTGGGCATCATCAAATCATCTGGATCCCCCCTGATAAAAAGTGTTCTTAAGTCACTGCTGTACCTGGAGGGACCATTCTAATTGGCATCGCAATGTACCCGAGGGTTAAATTAATTTATGTGAGTCTCACAGCTGGACAGCTGCCCAGCACTATATACTAGCAGCTGTTTGACACAATAAACCAAGAATAAGATTTTCTTGCAGCAAAAATAAATTTTTAACAATGTTGCCCATTTCCACAGAGGCAAAATACAAGATATGATTTCTGTATGAGATGATTGTGATAGAAGCCTCCTCGGAGGAAGGGTGTCATTTTCTAAGTCAAGGCTCTGTCCTGCCACATTATTTAAGCACAACATGACATGGAAATATATTTAATAGGATTTGGCTACGGGCAAAAAGTCTGAAAAAAAGTACAGGGATTCTAAGAATGTGCTGTTGAGTTATGCATGGAATTCAGAATTTACTAGAATCGAAATCCTTAAGACACTCTTTGGCTCGTAACAAAACAAACAAGACAAAACAAAAATTCCTCTCAAGTGTAGCTATACTGGTATTCTCATTATAATAGCCGTCATATTCCCAGAGCCACCGAGAAGATCAAAAATGCATCTTTATATTTATTTCACAATTCAGCTCCACTGAGACTATTTTTATTCAGCACATACTAAATAACTGGCACTTCACCAGACCCTTTGCAACTTCCTATTTATTAGTAATAATAGATAGCTGTAGCACTTGCTTGGGTGCATTATGTTTCTATAATTTTGTACCAATATTGCAAGGTAGGTAATTATGTTCTTGCCATCTTTGATCCAAGTGTTTGGAACACAATGTGGTAGTGATTCGCCTTGCACCATTCAGAGAAGAGCAACCTGTAGGGACAGAGGAGCAACAAGACAGGAAAAGCCTGGATCCCTGCAACACACTATGGAGCTGAGCCACCATTCCAGCTCTGACCAATCACCCAGGGCTATAATGTGAGGAGGAGAAACATCCTCTACTTTGTTTAAGCCACTGTTATTTTGGTATCTCTTTTGCATACGGGTCAACAATCTATAGTCCAGCTAATGTAGATCATGCACAAAATTGCAATCTAGGACACTTAGAAAAGAGGGAAATTCTTATTTTCAGGCAAAGAAAATAGATACCAGTAGAATTGTTGGGTAACTGCTGGGAAGGAAAAGAAAAAGTGGAAAAACACAAAATTCCCTTTGTTTAATTGACAATTATCATATGATCTAAAAGAGAATAAAAAGTATATCCAAAAAGCCAAAGAATGCAGGAAAGAACAGAGCTAGGTAATGAATCCTGAATCTGTTACGTAATGCAAAGTTAGGTTGGACAAAAAAGAATGTTTTCAGGGAGAAAGACAATTCTAGACACATGGTAGGCACAAAGCAAATATTTATAAATTTAATGAACATATTGGCCTTTTAATCAAAATATTATGAGTTTAACATTAATCATTTAGACCAGTGGCCAGGAAAATTTTTCTTTAAGGGTCAGATAACAACAACAATGACAATAATAATAAACATTTTATGCTTCGTGATCAAGGGGCAAAATCAAGCATACTATGTAGTTATTTGTATAACCACTTGAAATGTAACCATTTAAAAAATTTCTTGGCTTGAGCCTCAGACCAGATTTGGTCTGCAGGCTGTTTGTCCACCCCTAATTTAGACCAAGGGGGCAATAAAGGACAGTTGTCTCTCAGTATCCATGAGGGATTGGTTCCAAGAACGTCTAGCCTCCCTTTCCCCTCAGATACCAAAATTCGAGGATGCTCAAGTCCCTTATATAAAATGGCATAGAATTTGCATATAATCTATGTACATCCTCCCTTATACTTTAAATCATCCCTAAATTACTTGTAGTACCTAATACGATGTAAATGCTATGTAAGTAATTGCTGGCATGTGGAAAATTCAAGTCTTGCTTTTTGGAACTTTCCAGAATTTTAAAAAAAATAATTTTTGATCCACCATTAGTTGAATCTGAGGATGTGAAACCCATGGATACAGAGGGCCAACTGTACTAAGCTGACTCAGTAAAAGATCTGCAGTCTAGGGCTTCCCTGGTGGTGCTGTGGTTAAGAATCCACCTGCCAATGCAGGAGACACCGGTTCGAGTCCTGGTCCGGGAAGATCCCACATGCCACAGAGCAACTAAGCCCGTGTGCCACAACTACTGAGCCTGCGCTCTAGAGCCCACGAGCCACAACTACTGTGCCCATACACTGCATCTGCTGAAGCCCGTGCGCCCTAGAGCCCGTGCTCGGCAACAAGAGAAGCCACCGCAATGAGAAGCCCACGCACCACAACGAAGAGTAGCCCCCACTCGCCGCAACTAGAGAAAGCCTGCGCGCAGCAACGAAGACCCAACACAACCAAAAATAATAAATAAATAAAAATAAATAAATTTATAAAAAAAATACTATACTAATATCAATAAAAATAATAACATTAAAAAAAGATCTGAAGTCTAAAAAATTAAAAATAAATATGCAGTAAATCAACCTTTGATGGGTCCCTATTTATTGGAAGCCCAAATTTTCTCATGTGACTTTTCACAAGGTGGTCCCAGGTTGCCTTCTTGGTCTCATCCATAGATCAATCAGACTGCTCATTATTTTCAAATCACATACACCATTAGGCCTATGCACCTTTGCTCATGCTCCTTCCTTTGCCCTTTCCTGCCTTGCTTGCCTAGATAATTCCCTTGTACATTAAATCCAGTTGACAATATTACCTCTTCTGTATAACTGTCTCTAGACCTTACCCCTACCTCATGCTCTAAGTCAATATCACTCCTCCTGTGCTCTGATACTACTTCATTCATGCCTCTACTATATACTTTTCATGTGTACAAAATATGAGGATTTATATTTCTCTCTCTCCCAGATTATAAGCAGGGACTCGGTTTTACTTTGGCACCTTGGGCAGTGTGCACCTCACAGAAGTATTCATTAAAAACAATACTGTTTACTGAGTCTCTTTTGTGTCCAGTACTGTGCTAAGCTCTTAACAATCGTTATCTTATTTAATTCCCACAACATCCATTTGAGACAAGCTTTAACTTCCTCATTTTACAGATAAGAAGCCCAGAAAAGTTAAATAAATTTCTCATGGCCTCAAAGCCAGTAAAATGACAAAGCTTGAACAAACCCAGTTCTGATGGACCCCAAAGTCCATGATCTTGACCTGTTATGTTGATGCATTGATTGCTGAACAAGCAAATGAAATATGTAACTTAAATTAGGCTAATATCATTTCCTGCTGAAGCATTTCTAGGATCTGTTTTAATTTTTTTTTTTTTTTTAATGAGAATGTTTCCTAGTTAATATTATAGGTATTCAGAGGCAGAGAGAACCTAAGAGATCAACTGGTCCAGCTCCCTTCTTTTTCAGATAATTAAACAGTAGCGATGAGAAAGCACTTGTCTTTTTTTTAACATCTTTATTGGAGTATAATTGCTTTACCATGGTGTGTTAGCTTCTGCTTTATAACAAAGTGAATCAGTTACACGTATACATATATCCCCATATCTCTTCCCTCGTGTGTCTCCCTCCCTCCCACCCTCCCTACCCCACCCCTCTAGGTGGTCACAAAGCACCAAGCTGATCTCCTTGTGCTATGTGGCTGTTTCCCACTAGCTATCTATTTTACGTTTGGTAGGAGAAAGCACTTATTTTTAACCCAAGATCACACAACTTAAACCCTGGCCTCCTGCTGTGTAGTCTCGAACTTTCTGGGTCATCCCTTGCCATCTCCAGCATGTTCACAAGGCTGTCACCTATAGTCAACCTTGTTCCACATCATTGAATTGGCAGACTCAATGTTAATTTTTAAAATAAATGTTGAAAATGAAGTCTTTACAATAAGTTAAGATTGTTCTTCCAATTGCACACAAATTAATAAAATAGACAAAACTGCCTTTGCCTTCAGTTTGGAATAATATCTGAGAGTGGGTTTGATGGTCCTCTCTAAGAGGACCCTTCTCAACCCGCTGCCACTAGGCTTACTCTTAACATCGGGCTTATCACACTGCATTGTCTTTGGTTGTTTATCTGTCTCTCTCACTAGATTCTGAGCTCCCCAAGAACATGGACCACATTTATATCCCTATTACCTAGCTCAGTTTTTGTCACAGAGTTGATGAAGATCTGTGAAGATTTACTGACTTAGTGACTTGAGGTTGGACCTAGGAGATATGGCCGAGGGAGACCCATAGGGTGGCTCTTCGGGGCTATGGGTGTTATTTGGAACTTACTGAAGTCATCATCATTGCATATTTCCCTGTTCCACAAAGTCTTTTCCTTAAAAAGTTGTTAGAAAATTCCTGTGAGTGAACCTTTGGCACTTTTTTCCCTAAGCCTGAAGATATTAGGAGAATCCAGGTGGTCAAATTCAGTGTAATCAGTGTTTCTCAGGGAACATTGTGAATGGATGAATGTAGACTGATTATACAGTAAACATTTAGATTCTGATTATTTCATATTGACATTTCAGAGCAGTAAATATTTTTATGCGGGATTCAGCCTACACCATGAAAATAACTCCCTCAATGGCAGAGTCTATACATATAATTGTATAATTTAATACTTTCATTTTAAACAGTTCTTTTAAAAATCTTCTAAAAAAAAAAATCTTCTTGATTTTAAAAGAGTAATTTCTTATCTGAGAAGACTCAACCTTCGACTTTCTGAGCCAGAGACTAATTAGTCTTTCACTAGGGAAATGGAAGGTTCATTTTTCTGAAATTGACTATTTTGATTTGGGTATTTTCCATTCTCTAGTGCCAATCAAACCCACATGGAAACAGTCAAAAAGAGTTAAAATAGAAACCTCCATGGAGGGACATCAAGTGGATAGCTTTTGCTTTTGCTGAAAAAAGGGTGGTTTCAGACATTTACTATTAATAACAGGAACAACCCTAAAGGGTTGTTGAGGAAACGCATGTTGAGTAATAAGCGGACAGGTTTTGGAAGAGAACCAGCTCAGAAGATTATTAAAATTATGGGCATGCTGGGGGTGGGGGATGGTTTAAGCCATCTGGTCTCATAAACTCATAAGTAATTGTATCGCAAGTATTCATGAGCATTTTACAGAAGGCAATTGAAGAACTCTTTCGCATTAGGAGTCTAGCACATCTCCTGATTTCCAGCACTTGTAAAAGACCCAAGAAGAGAAACTGTGAGCTACGATGTCCATTTCATTAGTGAGCAAATTGACAGTCAGAGAGGCTGGATGACTGACCCAAATGACACAACTAATAAGAGTTCATGAAAAACGCTTTCCCTTATACTACTCTGAGAGGTGAGATGACCTAATTGGGAAGTAGGCGAAGAGTAAGTAGGCATGCTCTGTTCATCTCCACTTTTCCTCTTCCTTCTTTGGGAGCCACTAGTCTTGTAGAAGACGTGAGTTCTCCTCTGTTCCACTATGCCATCAGTCTCACCTGATCCAGGAGTCAGCCTAATTCTGGGATTCCACCAAAGGGACCACTTGGCTAATAGAATAAAGCCACATCCTATGACATGTCCTGCATCATTAATAGAGATGATATTCTGGCCTCCATCTTTATTCTTTTACTTTATTGTTTAACATGCTCAGTACACAGCAGGGAAGAGGGATGCTATTTATTGTGCCCTCAGAGACTCCAAAAGTAACTTACAGAGAGTCAGGATTCGAATTCTTCAAAGCTCACTCTCTAAAGTCACCACTCTGGTGACAGCAACAGTAATAATCACCAAATAATCTATAGGCTCCCCTACATTTTCCTGCCTTTCCTATAATTAGTTTGGGGCCCTGTTACAAGTTCTGATTCGTTAGCCTATAAGCAAAAATGATATGTGTCATCTGGGGGTAGCAACAGTCCACTGCACCATATGCTGAGATGGTGGCATCACCATCTCCCTATAAGAGGTAAAGAGCCCAGAGATCCTGGTTCCCTGAGTGACCACATGGAGCAGCCTGTGTTCTCTAGTCATATGGGGCTTCATATGAGTAAGAAAAACAAACTTTTCATATGTCAATCCCCCCATCCAGAGATTTGGGAGTTATTTTGTTTCAACAGCATGGCATAGTTATACCTTACAAGGAACTGACTAAGGAAATAAGGGCCAATGTAGGTTCTAGATATGGACACGCTGGTCACAAGGCTAACATAGAAATAGCACAGCAAATAAGGAAGCTCGGCAGAGTCATGATAAAACAACAGTGTCAGCCTAATCATCATTCCTTAATAAGGGTGTTCCTACTACCTTAGCTATTACCATGTATCTGTCTTACTCATGAATTAAAGTCTAACCTCTTTGAGGACAAGGATGATATCATAGCCATCTCCATGCCCTCTGTACCCAGCACAGTTCCTGGGCATGTCAAATTGTCAGTATATGGATGTGGAACAGAAGCGACATGAAGCATTGGTAATGAATACCAGAGCTGCAGTGGAGTTATTATGTCTTCGTATTATTTGTAATTATCATTAGCATAAATTATACGTCTATTCAGCATAAATATATACATATATTTATGTTTAAGTTAACTATTTAGTAAACTGAATATAGTTCATTATATAATAATCAGGCTTTTATTTTAAACAGGCATTTGTGTTTCAGAGGTCACGCCCATCGATGCAATTGATTCAGATTGCCCAAGTGAAGGAGAGAAATAAAAGCTTTGTGTTTTGAAAATTATTAACAAAAATATCTAAAGACTCAAGAGGAGACAGAAAGAAATTTGAAGCTGGAAGGGACAGACAGCCAAGCCAGTAGCAGAGCAGCACCTAGAGGTGGAGAACACGGCTTTAGAAAATAATAATTCTGTGCACCTGTAAGGAGCAAGGGCTAAGGATTGGAGCCAAGGTTACCACTGAGGGTGGAACAGAGCATTTAAGGAGTGGAGTAGAGCTTTGCTGGGAGACAAGCCAGCAGACATAGCAATGTAAGCCAAGGAGACACTGCCATAGATGGAGAGGCAGTGTGCACAGATGAAGGAGAAGCAGATCTGTTCCCACGCTGACCACCACCCAGGAGAGTAAGGCTGTATTTCATGCCAACCCAGAGGAAGGAGATTCTAGCTGGCTTTAATTCAAATTGAACAAATGAAAAAGATAATGATAGCTCTTATATGCCGAGGTTATGGAGCAATTCATTCCTGTTACATTCTTAAGGCAGTGTCTTAGGTTCAGGGATGGATTACAAAAGAACATTTGGCAAGATCCTTGCCCTCAAGAATTCAACTAGCTATCTGGGAAAAGAAAAGGTAAAAGGTAACTACTGGCACAGGAATCCTTTAACCCAAGGGAAAAACCCAGCAACCTCAGCTTGGTAGCCTTGCCTGTTAATGACATGCCTCCAAACTACATCTCTTGTATTTTCTACCGTGAACCTTTCTCTTGCCAACTCCAAGTTCTGGTGAAAACTGGTGACGTTTTCACTAATTTCAAAACATGCTATGTCTTTTAAAAGACTTGAATTGCTGTTTCCTCTGCTTGGAATACCTTCGTTTGCCTAAGACATTCCTACTCAACCTACAAGATCTAGTTTTGATTTCTCTTCCCTGATGCTCTTTTGGTTCTCTCAAGAAAAATAAACAGATACATAGATAGCTCTTATATCTATACATTACCTATCTATCAACCTACCGACCTACCTAGAGAGGGGATATTAATATTATTGAGCTTATATTATGTGCTTGCTATTATGGCCTGAATTGTGTCCTTCCAAATTCATGTGTTGAAGCCCTGGCCCCCTGTGACTGTATTTGGAGACGGGTACTACAAGGAGATAGTTAAGGTTAAATGAGGTCATAAGGGTGGGGCCCTGGTAGGATAGGATTAGTGATCTTATAAGAAGAAACACCAGAGAAGAACACAGCAAAGGTGAGAACACAGCGAACGTGGCCAACTACGTGGGCACCCTGATATTGTACCTCCCAATTCCAGAACTGTGAGAAAAAAATTTCTATAGTATTTTGTTACAACAGCCTGAGCTGACTAGGACAGTCAGTGTTTTCTTTATGTTGTGCCTTCAATGACTCTAACCACCAGAGTAGTGGGTATCATTCCCCCTCTTTCACGAAATGGAGACCAGAGCTCTGAGGGTGAGATGATGTCCCTGTAGGCAAATAGTGGAGTGGAGATGTGAACCCTGGAAGGCCTGTGCTCTTTCTCCTCCATATCCCTGCATCCCAGGCCTTCCTCTGGACTGTCAGGCAGTACCTAGTACACCCCTGGGTGATAGCAGTCTTCACACCACATGACAAGAATCTATTTTCCATGTTAAAGAGTGTGATAAAATTACTCGTAAATGGTAGAATTATTTACCCCAGAGAATCTGAACAACCAAATTGATAGATCATCATAATTAATAAGAGGTATTCACATCAACTGTTACAGAAGTCCAGAGACATGGAGAAATCCTTTGGGCTGGGCAGGGTATACTTTCAGCCAAAAAAAGAAATGTGTATTAAATGCTCATTCTTTGCCAGGTACTGTTATTCACTGGAAGAAGAAAAGAGATTGCACTGGACTTCCCCTCGTGCTTGAGTAGAAGTAAACATTAAATACTAATTTTCTGTTCTCATGTGTCATTTGATTGGGGTCTGGTCAGCCTGGGCTACACACTGAATCATCTAGGAAACTCAAGAAAACATTGATGTCTGGGCCCCACTTCCAGAGGTCTTTATTTCATTGGTCTAGGATCTGGTCTGGCTATCAAGAAGCTTAAAAAGCTCCCCAAATGATTCTGATGTGCAGCCAAGGTTGAAAATCAGTGTACTAGCAACACAGAAGGAGGAGGGGGATTCCAGGTTTAATAGAGAGAAGGAGACAGAGGGAGGAAGGAGAGAGAGAGAGGGAGGAGGGTGAGAGCAAAGCAGAGGCACATAGAAGCAACCTTCACTCCCATTCCCCATTTAGCGGCATTTAACAAGTGCCCATATTGTGAGAAGCACAGCAGAGGACCTATTAATACAATTCAGAGAGCGTGCATTAAGAACTAAAACAAACAACACAAAAATCAAACACCATTGTTTATTTAGTGAATGTCTTCCAAGGGGCTGTAATACTAGAAAGACATTATCTTAATAAGCTCCCATCATCTCTGCCAGGTAGGGGGCAGGTTAGGCTTTTATTAAATGATGCCATATTGAAGTACATTCTTTGCTTAAATCAGAAACTAATGTATAATAATATAAACCATGGGGACCAGTTATACACTTAACATCGTAAGGATTCTAACTCAACTTAGCAGAGGAATGCCGCCAGATATGGAGTCTCAGGGGATAGGCTGGGAAAAGAGACCTGTAGAGAGGCTGAAGGAATAAAGAAGCAATAAAGTAGTGATGGCATTATTATCACTATCACTATTATTCAGCCTTACAGTGCCAGGCATCCTGCTCAGTGTTTCCCATGTATCAGCTCAAGTGTGCATTCTATTTTAAATGGTATTCCCATTTTATAGAAGAAGAACATGGTACAGAGAGACGTCAAACAACTTGCTCAAAGGCAAACAGCTCCCAAGTGGCCAAGTTAGGTTTTGAATCTAGGTCTGATGTGAATGAGACTCAACAGCCCATCCTCTTAATCTTAGGCATTCTTTTAAGGGAGGATGAGGTAGGGAGACAAGTCAGTGAGGATGAAGTAAAGAAATTAAAATTTCCCTCCAAGTCTTGAAATCAGAACAGGTTCTGTAGGTGAGGTGGTCGATGGGGATTGTTTAAAGAATGAGCAGGTAGCCGATAGCTAAAAGCATCTAGACTGTGGATCTCAGAACAAAGGCCCCAGAATGAAGACCTCAGAACAAAGGGATTGTAGGTGGAAAAGCAGAGGAGCACTTCATCATCTTCAGCCATCCCAAGAGCACTGTTGACAGTCTTCACACCATGGGATGGGATGAGGGAGAAAGAGTGGTTACCATGCACTAACCACTGAATTAAAGTTTGTGTTTTGACTATATAAACTTCTTCATCTAATATGCTAAGAACACTTGTGAGCCATGTGTTGGGTTCAACACCCACACACACCTGTTTGGTATTCCAGGATACCATATATATTACCATATATACAAAACAAAGTGAGAGAGTCAGATAATTTTCAGTTGAAGCCCTTGGGAGTAGCAACAGGAATCAGAGTTCCTGGTGTAAACCCAACATCAGCCCATTCCTTCACTTTTCAAGTTTAAGGTACTATTTATTGTGCACTACCCACGGGCCAGGCATTGTGCTAAGTTCTTGAAATACATCATCTCATTTAGATACCACAAGAACCCCAGGAGCTGGTACTGTTACTAGCTTTGATTTCCTGATGAAGAAACTGAAGCTTCAAGAGTTAAATGGGCTCACTTGAGATCACACAGCTAGTAAATAGTTGAATGGGGATTAGAACCCAGCTCTTCTTGACTCCAAGGTCGATGCCCTTAGCCAGTATGCTATAATGGAAATGGCAATATGGTAAATGTCACCTCTCCATGGGCATTATAGCCTATGGGCTTTCATTTTCTGCAAGTTTAGTATGAGAAAATAGCATCTGGTGACAGCTACAAAAGCAAACGTTAGCTTTATAGTTAGATTAAGAGAGAAGATAGGAAAGAGAAGAATTCCAAGGTACTCAGCAATGGCTAGTTCCCATCCGGGGTACTATGCTTTAGCTCTGAGCCTACATTTTTAGAGAGATGGTGTATTAGTTTCCTACAGCTGCTGTAACAAACGACCACACATTTACTGGCCGAAAACAATACAAATTAATTATCTCATAGTTCTTCAGTCAGAAGTCTGACACAGGTCTCGGGGGTTAACATCACAGTATCAGGAGGGCCTCATACCTTTCTGAAGGCTCCAGGAAATAATCAGTTCTTTGCCTTTTCAGCATCTAGAGACCACCCACACTTCTTGGCTATGTCCTCCTTCCCCCATCTTCAAAGTATTTAGCAAAATGGTTGAATCCTCACAGCACATCATTCCCTCACTCCAGGGACCTGCTTCTGACATCGTACCTCTTTCTCTGACTCGTCTTATGCCCCCTTCTTTCACTTTTAAGGGCTCTTGTGATTACATTGGGCTGAGAATTATCTCCTTATTTTAAGGTCAGCTTATTAGCAATGTTAACTCTATCTTGAACCTACATTCCCCCTTACCATATAAGGTGAATATATACAGGTTCCAGGGTTTAGGACATGGACAACTTTGGGCAGGGGGACTATTCTTCTGCCTGCCACAGATGTTGACAAACTAGATCACAAGTCAGAATGATGTCTAGGGAAGCAAGAAGATGGCTGAAAACAATGCAATAGTACAGAAAGGATTATAATGAAAAGTGACAGTCCTTTGCCTACTTCCTAGCCCCAGTCTCACTTTCCAGAAGTAACTATTTTCAACCTTTTTTTCTTTTTTTTGGGGGGGGAGGTATTTCTGCAAGTTACCTCTATATTTCTAAATTGAATGCTTATCAAGCTCTTAATTGCTGTCTCTGTATTTGCATTAGTTTTCCAGGGTTGCCATAACAAAGTTCTATAAACTGGATGGCTTAAGATAACAGAAACTTATTGTCTCTCATTCTGGAGTTTAGAAATCGAAAATCAAGATGTTGGCAGGACAAGGCTCCCTCTGAAACTTATAAAAGAGACTCCTTCCTTGACTTCTGCTGCTTCTTGTGGTTTTTCAGGCAATCTTTAGTATCCCTTGGCTTGCAGCTCTATAACCCCAATCTCTGACTTTGTCATCACACGACATTCTCCCTGTGTGTCTTTGTGTCTTTAGATGTTTGTCTTCTTATAAGGACACTAGTCATATTGGATTAAGGGACTACTCCACTCCAGTATGGCCTCATCTTAACTAATTACATATGCAACAACCCTACTTCCAAATAGGTCACATTATAAGGTATTGGGAGATAGGACTTCAACATGGCTTGTTCTGGGGTGGGGGGGACACACTTCAATCCATAACACTACTGTCTATGTGTTTCTGCAGTGACCAATGAAGACATTAGGAAGAATATATGGAGAAACAGGGGCTCTTTATTTAAAATAATAACTAAAAGGAGAGGCAGCTGGTCCAAGATGCCAGGAGAAAAACATGGATTGGTACTACATTAAAAATATGGTAAAGAAATAAGAGGAGTATAAACCCAAAACTATGTCAAATACAGAAAGGGAATCATGAGTAGATGAGAGATTTCAAAAAGTTTCTGAAAAACAGAGGGTAGAGACTGATTACTGATGAATGAAGAGAACCCACCTGCACTACTGAATTCCCAAGAGTTTCCATACTTGCTAAAGTAAGTGTGATGGAAGATGTGGGGTGAGAGGTGAGGATGAAAACAGGGAGACTTAACTAGAAGCCTGGAGATGGAGCAATAGCTCTATACCCCCGATGCGCTAACTAGCCAGCCGACAGACATCTGACCAAGACCGGCCCCTGCTTGCTCATCTCAGCGACACCGGCCAGCCTACAAGCCCCACCTCCTCAGAGCCCTTATTCGGCTTCGTTGAGTCTCCTCCTGAAACAGGAGCAGACAACCAAAGACGCTCAGCTACCTGAGGAACACTGGCAACAGGAAGGGAAAGATCGTGATAGAAAGCCACAGAAATATGCAGGAAACAAGAAAATTGTAAAAACCTCACTAGTTTATTTTAAAACATTCATAAAGATATTGTAATCATTAAAAATGATGCATTTCTTTAAAGGTAAAAATAAGAACAAACTCTTGGAAATGAAAAATGTGATTGCCAATAAAACAATGAAAGAAAAAGAAAATCTGTAGCAGAGTAAGAAAATAAGGACAAAGAAATAAGGTTAAGAACAAATGTTCCGAGGGAAAATGAGTCCTAACTTTAAATTCTTTGCTAATTAAAAGTGAGGGTAGACTTAGAACTCAGGAAGGCAAGGACTCAGGAAGTTCACCTGCCTTTCTTAAGGAAGCTATCTTGTAAAACAAGGTAGTAAACCAAGAAAGAGAATGCCGTGAGACCCCTATGACAGAATATCCTACCCAAGAAGGTCGCAGGACAACAGCTGGAAGATTAGAAGCATCCAGCTTGGCTCAGGAGCCCAGGGCTAAGGAAGGAAGTCACCAGGTAAAATCAGGTGCAGGTAGAGGTGAAGGCAGTGATGGGATTTGAAGAATTAAATAGTATCACCTAGGGACTTCCCTGGTGGCGCAGTGGTTAAGAATCCGCCTGCCAATGCAGGGGACATGGGTTCGAGCCCCCGTCCAGGAAGATCCCACATGCTGCGGAGGAACTAATCCCGTGAGCCACAACTAATTAGCCTGCAACTCTAGAGACCGCAACCCACAACTACTGAGCCTGCGTGCTACAACTGCTGAAGCCCACACACCTAGAGCTTGTGCTCCGCAACATGAGAAGCCACCGCAACGAGAAGCCCACGCACCACAACGAAGAGCGGCCGCCGCTCGTTGCAACTAGAGAAAGCCCGCGCATAGCAACAAAGACCCAATGTAACCAATAAATAAATAAATTTACTAAAGATGAATAAATAAATAAATAGTATCGTCTAGAAGATGGGAAATGCTGGTACTTAAGAAAGGCAACAGGTTGAGTATGAAAAAGGAGATTCCATTTAACCTTGATGCTAAAGTCTTTCTCTTCTGAGTGATGCCAAGAATTGAGACACAGGATCTAGGAGAAGGAGACCTAATCTGGACATGATACTTGGCTCTGCTGTGAACACTATTACATAGTGATAATAATTCAAGTTCCATGATTCATTTTTTTAATAAATTTATTTATTTATTTTTGGCTATGATGGGTCTTTGTTGCTGCCCGCGGGCTTCCTCTAGTTGCGGCGAGCGGAGGCTACTCTTTGTTGCGGTGCGCGGGCTTTTCATCATGGTGGCTTCTCTTATTGCGGAGCACAGGCTCTAGGTTCATGGGCTTCAGTAGTTGTGGCACACGGGCTCAGTAGTTGTGGCACGTGGGCTCAGTAGTTGTGGCTCGCAGGCTCTAGAGTGCAGGCTTAGCAGTTGTGGTGCACAGGCATAGCTGCTCCACAGCATGTAGGAATCTTCCTGGACCAGGGCTTGAACCCGTGTCCCCTGCATTGGCAGGTGGATTCCTAACCACTGCACCACCAGGGAAGTCCCCCATGATTCATTTTTAAGTTTAGGAATAAAGCCACCAAGAATTCACTGAAGACTTAGTCATGGTTGCAGGGTGGAAAGCAGATGCCATCAATTTGGGATGTAGCGGGGAAACATGGGTAGAAGGGTGAGGTCAGTAATGGCATCGTCTTACAAAACGGGGAGTAAAGAGAGACTGGCTGTGGATGGTGGGACAAGAAATGGATGTGAAGTGCACTGGGAGGACAAAGGTGACCCAGAGAGGAACCGGAATACGGACTGGGAGGAGTGGGTTTGTGAAATGGACAAAATCCTCATCAGCCACTGCAGGGGTCTGCAGACAACATAGAGACAACAATTAAGAACTTGATAAGCAGTTAATTTAGACACATAGTCTGCAGAAAGATGCTCTCCCCGGCCCCGCTCCCCCCCTCTCCCCCCACCAAATGTGAAAACGAGTTGGCTCTGGAGAGTGGGACTATGGGAAGGATGTAGGCAAGGACTGTTACTTTTCATTATAAGTCTTTCTGTCCTTAGGATGTGCATGCATTATTTTAGCAACATAAAAATACAATAAAATGTTTTTATTGTGGAAAATTTCAAGCATTTCTTTCTTAAGTTTCTAAGTTTTTTTAAATTGAAGTATAGTTGATGTACAATATTACATGTTACAGGTGTACAATATAGTGATGCACAATTTTAAAAGGTTATACTCCATTTATATTTATTATAAAAATCTGGCTATAGTCCTTGTGCTGTACAATATATCCTTATAGCTTATTACATACATAATAGTTTATACCTTTTAATCCCCTACCCCTATATTGCCCCTACCCACTGTTAACCACTAGTGTGTTCTCTATATCTGTGAGTCTGTTTCTTTTTTGTTATAGTCACTAGTTGTATTTTTTAGATTCTACATATAAGTGATACCACACAGTATTTGTCTTTCTCTGTCTGACTTACCTCACTTAGCATAATACCCTCCAAGTCCATCCATGTTGTTGAAAATGGCAACATTTCATTCTTTTTTATGGCTGAGTAGTATTCCATTGTGTGTGTGTGTGTGTGTGTGTGTGTGTGTGTGTGTGTGTGTACCAATATCTTCAAGCATTTCTATAAGTACGAGAAAAGGGTAGAACCCTTGTTATTCAGCTTCTCATTCTCCTCAATGGACGACTCAACTGCCAATCTTGTTTCATCAATATCCCCAACCATTTCCCCCTCCATATTATTTTGAAGTAACACCTACATATTATATATACATCCCTAATTATTTCAGTATATATGTCTAAAATATAAAAATTCTTTTTTAACTTAAGCATAAACTATTAGCATACCTTAAAAAAACTCCTTAATACTAACAAATATCTAGTAAATGCTCAAATTTCCATTATCCCCTAAATTTTTTAAAAAAATTTTAATGTGTAAACCTTTTTTTTGTTTTCAAATAAATAAAAGATTTGCATTAAAAAAGGAGCCAATTCAGTCTGTATAACTACAGAGAACAGAAATAGAGAAGAAGTTTCAGTGAAATATCAGAACTTCTCAATCAGGAGAACTGTTGGAATGAGCTGCCTTGGGAGGTCACAAATTCATGTCCTTCTAAACAGGCAAATGGAGCCTGGAGGACCAGTTGTCTTAGGAGAGAGATTGTTTTCCTCTGGTCCCTAATAATACCCCATTCTTTAACTCTAAAGACATTATGAATTCACAGAGACACCTTACACCCAAAAGCTATTTGTCTATGAGCACAATTTTAGACAGTGTACTCAGAAGTCTTTTTTTCCTCTTCTGCTCCTTCTTCTTCCATTCATATATTTATCAGGTTTAACAGTTTTCCAAGCCTCTGCATTGCTTTCAGAAGTCTTAACTTCCCAAAAAACTGTAAATCATTTGAGGTTAGAGACCTTATCTGTTGCATTGCTGAATCGCCCAAATTGAACACATAGTAGATGCTTGTTTTAGACTTGGTTTCCGGGGAAGAGATCTGAGACCCAGAAGTCTGACGATGGGAGGTTTACGAAGGGCTGCTCTCTGAAACCACATCTGTAGCAGATGTGCTAAGTAGGACTGGGAGAGGGACAAGGTGTACTGTGACGCACTGGAACAGAAGCCTCAGCTGATCTTACGGGGAGCTGTGGGGCTGGGATGATTCTTCGTAACTGTCCCAAATGTAGGCAAGGGTAGGGTCATGGCACCCCATCCCATCAACTAATCATTGAATCCAAGCTGCCTCTTAAGGCAGAGGCTTACCCTCGGGCAAAACAACTCTCTTGTGCCAAGGGCAGTAGCTAGACAGGGACTCGGTAAGGAGCGACAGCTGCCAACACTCACCGCACCAGGGGAATATGAACACCCCAGCCCTAAAGGGGGGCTCTGGGCAGAGGACCTCTACAATGCTCAATTGGTGCGTGCCTATGTGAACTGCAGAGCCAGAGCTACTGCCTGCCACGGTCCTCCAGGCCCCCGCACTTCAGCATGATCTTGCATCCTTCTTGGAATATATGACTGAATTCCTCTTCCTTTCCTTAGGTGTTTGTACATAATTCATGCCATTTGACTGGCATGCCTTGCCTTTCTTTTCAGCCTGGATTTTCCAGAATACAATTCCTGGTCTTGGTTCTTGAATTCTTTGGCTAATTTATCATTATGTCCTCTTCTCTTGAGACACTTTATAAAGTCTTGCAAATTCGGCAGGTATAGACAAATGGCAATAATAAAAATCAAAGAAAGAAGTTCCTGCTTGTGTTTTGAAGCTCCCATCACAAACCCTAACCCTAAACCTAACCCATCCCAAAGTCATCTTCTCTGTGAAATCTGATTGCACTCTCACAGGCAGAGCTAATGGCTGCCAACCGTAGGGTTTACATACTACAGGCAATTTAGCTTGTAATGAGTCTGTCTTTCTCACTATGCTGCAAATTCAACTCATAGCTTGTTCATTTGCTTCCCCTGGGCCTAGCATGGTTCTTGGCACATAATAGATGTCCAATAAAAGCTCCATCAGATGAATGAACGAATGAATCAAAATTTGGGATTTTTCTTATGGCACAAATTCAGTTATTTCTACTGTTTTCCTGACATTTTATAATTGTTGCTAATGTGGTTCACAAGCAGAACTGGGAAATAAACACCCAGATAATAAGCCTACCTTGTGTAGTTCACAAAATCAGCATAATAAGCTCATGTTTTAAACGAAAAAGGGTGGGGGGGAGGGGAGTACAATTGCAGCTAAAGCTCTAGCACAATCAATTTTAATTAACATTGCTCATTGTGAGAAATGATAAGGTATCAGTCATAGTAATTGCCAGTGTTGACAATTAGTTAAAGTCATTAACATCTCAAGACCTAAGATAATACATACTTACTGAATTTTAAAGATGTGGAGGAAAGGTAGGGAAGAGTTGGCAGGAAATTCCTTCAGTTTTGCACAGGCTCAGTAAACATACCCCGTGAACAATCACTTTCCAGTTTTCTTGGACAGCTGAAGAGAGATACCTAAGATACCACTAGCCTGGCCTCCTTCCTTATTATCCACAGTGCTACAGGGAGATTCTTCTAAACACGCAAGTTTCAGTGTGTTACTCAAACACCACCAGGGTTCCCCCACTGCCCACAGGAAAGAACCCAATCTCCTTTGCACTGGATTCAAAGCTCTTGACTTCCACCTCCATTTTTTCAGTGCTCCTCCATTCTCCTTGTGTTCTTCTCTCACACTAACTTACATCCAGGCAGTTCCTCTAGATGACTTTGCTTTTTTTTTTTTTTTTAAAGTATTTGCTTATTTATTTATTTATTTATTTATGGTTGCATTGGGTCTTCGTTTCTGTGCGAGGGCTTTCTCTAGTTGTGGCAAGCGGGGGCCACTCTTCATCGCGGTGCGCAGGCCTCTCACTATCGCGGCCTCTCTTATTGCGGAGCACAGGCTCCAGACGCGCAGGCTCAGTAATTGTGGCTCACGGGCCCAGTTGCCCCGCGGCATGTGGGATCTTCCCAGGCCAGGGCTCGAACCCGTGTCCCCTGCATTGGCAGGCAGATTCTCAACCACTGCGCCACCAGGGAAGCCCCATGACTTTGCTTTTTAGTGCCTCTGACTTTGCATAGAGAGGTCCCCTTGTTTTAAATACTTTATACCCCTTTTTTTGCTTGATAAACTTCTCCTCTTTTTAAGACCCAACTCAAATGACTTCTGTCCTCAGGAAAAACAATTTACTCCTTTGTGCTTACTATGAATTTTTTTTGGGGGGGACAGTCCATGTAGCACTTACCACACGATATTATAATAACTTATTAATTCATCTCTGTTTCCAACAAGCCTATGTCTGCTGGGAGTTCTTAATGTCTAGCCCAGTGCCTGGCAAATAGTAGACCTGCAACAACTGTCAACTGAGTGAGCAAATCAATGGGTAGATGGAGAGATAACTGAAAAATGAACAAGGTAATGAATGAATGAAGGAATGAATGAATATGTTCATCAGCACATGGCTCCCTCAGCAGAGATGTCTGCATAGGCTGAGCAGGAGCCATATTTCTTTGGCATTTAGAGTTTCTCTTTCTCCTTACTAAATTCAGAAGGGAATGAAGGGAATATGACTGTCTTCAAAATTCTCATTTAGTGTCTATATTCGTTTATGATCTAAATTAGATTCACTAAATATAACATCATCAGCAAAGACTGACACTCGAGTCCTATGTTCTCCATAGCAAGTTCTTTACTTGTAATAACTCATTAAGGTTTCACAGTTTTTTGAAATAAGGGTTATTATTATGATCCTTACTTTACAATTAAGCAATTGAGACAAACAGAAGTTTACAAACTTGCCCTCAATCACCTAACCAGAAAGTGGCTCGTTCTCCAGGATCACCTTTACAGGTCCCAGTAAAAAGAAGACACACCACACAGAGCTGGTGAACACCCATTTTGTGAGTAACCTTGATGTGCCCACACTAGGCTGCTCATACACGATCAAGAAGTCTTAGGGTGGAGCGCTGGGGCGATGAGGATACAAAACAAAATGGAGAGATGCTCTTTCATAGAAGTGATTCTAATTTTTTTAAAAAATCAAAGAGAAGGACTCATCAGTTAGAACTTAAAAGGAAACATTCTAGTGTAAAATTCAAAGATGGCATTTTAATAGTATTACTGTCCCTTCGCCACTGTTTTCCTGCTCTCCTCCCCTCCTGAATTTCTTCTACTTCCTTTTCTAACTTATTGGCAGCATCACCAGTCACTCAATTTCCTAGTTAATTTGACTTCTCCATCTCCTTGCCTCTTAGGTGTACCTAGATTCAGTTAGGTGAACCAGTCTTCACTGTGTCCCACGGTCATTACCTGAGTTCAGATCTTCCTTATCTCTCAACTGGTTTCTCAACTCCAGCTTAATATCCTTAATGTACTCTTAGTTACCACGATGGTATTTCTTCAGATAAAATACTACTACTACTACTACTACTACTACTATGAAAAATAACAACCTTGGCTACAATCATTTTATGTGTCCCATTCTCCCAGGACAGAGAACAAACTCATTCCTTTGGAGTATAAGTCCATCCCCGATCTAACTACTACCTACCTCAATTTCCTTATCTCCAGCTACTCCACCATCCTTCTCATCTTTGGCTGTACATGCCATGGATATTTATAACTCTATTCCTTTTCTCATACAAAGGTAAGTATCCTTTAATCTTTTAAAACATAATTCAAAAGGTATAGCTTCTCCAGGAAGCCATTTCCTGGAGGAAAGTCTACCCTTCCCCCAACTTGGAAAAATAATTCAAATTCTCATGCTTTCCTCTAATACTTTACATCTATCTCTATGTTAGCATGCATAGAATGGCTTAACTTTCTCCATTACATGTCTTATTTAACAACAATCTGAGCTCCTTGAATACATGGACCATGTTTTAGTCATTTGTGTATGATCAGATCCAAGAGCAAGGTTTGGCATATGGAAGATATTTAATAAAATTTTTTAATTAAGTAAGTCAGATAATTCCTTATAAAATCTATATTTCTGGCTTCTCCTGAAACATTGGAACATCTGTCAAGATAAGACCTGATTTCCTATGCTACAGAAGAGATTCCCTAAGGGCTAAGCACTCTCTAGTTTGCTGCAGTCCCCACCAACCTCTCTTGCTTTCTCCTAGCTAGCTTCACCCATTTAGGTTACCTCCCTGGCTCTGAGGGCCTTCTGTTTTGGGATATACATTGCAGCATCAACTGGAGATGGAAGATAAACTCAGTTTTAGTTGTGGTTTATTCCAACCTTGAGGTGCTATGATTCTGAGCACTGTTCTCAAGTAAAAAGTAATTTAGATCAGCAAAGGAAACTGAACAACTCCAGTTTTGAGTTCCTTTCTAAACCAGCAGAATTCAAGACATTATTACCTATTTGGTCTTTTGAAAAATTCAGTTAAAATACAAGTTTATGAGAATTCATTATGGTGAAAGAGCCAAGAAAGTAATGCAGACTTTATTCCTGCGCTGATCAATGTGTAATTTTGTCTGTATCTGACGAAGCAGAATCTGAAAAGTAGGACAATTCTAATTGTCTCTAATTGCATTATGCAAATGTTTCCAATAGATCTATTAGTCTATTGAACTTACTATTTTTTAAAAAATTTTATTTATTTATTTATTTATTTATTTGGCTGTGTTGGGTCTTCGTTTCTGTGCAAGGGCTTTCTCTAGTTGCGGCGAGCGGGGGCCACTCTTCATCGCGGTGCGCAGGCCTCTCACTGTCGCGGCCTCTCCCATTGCGGAGCACAGGCTCCAGACGCGCAGGCTCAGTAATTGTGGCTCACGGGCCTAGTTGCTCCGCGGCATGTGGGATCTTCCCAGACCGGGGCTCGAACCCACGTCCCCTGCATTGGCAGGCAGATTCTCAACCACTGCGCCACCAGGGAAGCCCCTGAACTTACTATTTTAGCAGTTGGTGCGACTCTGAAGTACTCTGAATCTTTGGAAAAGTCATTTTTCCTTCCTTCCTCCCTCTCTTCCTTCCTCTCTTCCCTTCCTTTCCTTTTTTTTTTTTTTAAATGTAAAAATTATCTAGAATTTCTAGAGCCTAGATTAAGGACCTGGGAACTAGCCCTGATTTGTTCAAAGCCCTGATTTGAACAATGGAGGCTGGACTTGGTGATCTGGCTATAACACTTGTCTTCCCACTGAATTCCAGAGAAGAACTGGCAGATCTGATTGGCTGGACCATGTTTTTCGTCCCTTATTACTCCACGTATACACCTTCTGAAGAGGTATGTATGCTCAGTACAAAAAAGTGACTTTCCCTCTATAGCCAAAGGTATAGATGATTTGGGAAAGGAAAATCTGAGCTCTTTAGTGTGATGTTATGGAAATTGTACTAAATTATGGGAGGAGAGTGGTCACAAGCAGCAGCCTATCATCTTTATATCACCCATAGTCCTTTGCGTAGTGTTTTTCTCATAGTAGTATTCAGTGAATCTATTGAATAAATGCCTGGTCTAAGAGTCAGGCAAACTAGTCTTCCATTCCAAGCAGTTAAGTGACTTGCCTTCTGGTCACATCTCAGATTATCTGATGGTAAAAATGTAAAAATAACTGCCTATATACTTCAAAATCATATTAAATAATGTTAGAGGAGGATGCTGTGATCTACAATACATGGAAAAGTTGAGGTTTCACGGTTGCCTTCCAACATCCTCACAATTGGAGTCTCCCTTTTCCTATGTTCTTGTAACTTGTGGTTTAACTTTTTCTTCTTCGCTTGGCACTGGAAATTTTTGTACACATTATCTGTCTGCCCAAATAAGTTATGAACTCCTGGAAAGTAAAGGATACATCTGATTAAGTCCCTTGGCTCTATGTTTAACCTAGTGCTTTGCACATAGTGGAGGCTCAGTGGATATTTGATTAAATTATTTAAATCTATGCTCTAGAGAAGTAAAGTACAATCATGCAGAAAGAATAATCTTGCATTCATCTCTAACCAAGATAGTGTATATGTATGTATGTGTCTGTCTGCCTATCTATCTATCTATCTATCTATCTATCTATCTATCTATTTCAGGATGAGTTCTTGAGTTCTGGGATGATGAAGAGGCAATCACATAATAGAGAGATCATCTGGGAGAAAAAATGGTTGTTAATTTATAAAATCAGATAATAGAAAACCAGAAAGCTATCATATGCTCTCTCTCTACTTCACTGCCACAGTAAACACATTCCCATAAAGATCCCCTCTCTCATAAAAGTATGAAACAACTTTAGAATTGGTCATTTCTTGGAATTTCACTTGGAAATCACTTCTCTTGTTCATTTTGAATGTGTCTACTAGATCAAGCCTGCTGAGAGGGTACTAAAGTTTTCTGTATTCTTAGTATTTTTGTCTTACTGATTATATCATTCAGGTTCCAGTCAAGAAAACAGATATCATTCTAGGTATTTTGCTCCGGGAATTGGTTACCTAAGTTATGGAAGAGTACAACTATTTCTGAAGCAAAAAGGAGAGGAGGTAACATTAGCAGAGCCCAGAAGCTTGAGGCCGTCTAGTGGGAGGTAGAACTGCAGAAGAAAATTCCAGTGGGAATGGGGACCAGAAAGAGAAGATTGTCTGGCTGGAGCTTTAGCCAAGGAGGAGACACCACACTAGAGTCATGTGGAGATATACTGGTGTTCTTTCCTCCTCCTACTCTTTATTCTTTTTGCCAGCACTTCTCTGGAAGACAACAGGCAAGAAAGCTTGGAAATAAGAGTTTCCTCCAGTACGGAGCAGAGGAATACAAAATAGAGCAAGAAAAGGGCAAAGAATAAATCTGAAAATAAATAGGCAAATGACGAGCAAGTTGATTTATTAATTACTGAGAGGTGTATGAGAATCTCTTGTCACAAATTTGAATTTTTTGTTTTTTCTGTTTGATGCTGATGGTATAAATAACAGGTACTGACAGCTTTAATATACATGTATGTATGTATATGTTCTTGTAACAACCCTATGAGGTTGGTTCTAATACCATTATCTCACTCTACAGATGAGAAAACTATGAAATAAGAAGAAGTTACATAAGTCACATACCTGGTAAGTAGTGGAATTGTGATTTGAGCTCACGGTAATTTGTTTCCAGAGTCTGTGTGCTTAACTACTATACCATATTACGTCTCTACCAATTGCTGCTTTACTGATTTTAAGCAGATGTTATTAAGTGCATATATGTTTATAATCGGTATATCTTCTTGGGGAATTGTTTCTTATGCCATTATGTAGCAACTATCTTATTTCTTAATGTTTTTTCAGTAAAAATATATTTTTTTCCTGATATTTTTATAGGTCCAGAAGGTATATTTTAAATAGTATTCAGCAGTTTATATATTTTCTCCATTTTCAAAAAACTGTCAATCTTTCAGGATCCTCATGGTTTAGGTAAATTTCTTTAGGTAATATATAGTTGGATTTTTTAATCCAATGTGATCTGCATATTTTAACTGAGTTTAGTTTTATATATATATAGTGACTACTGATACCTAAAGATTTTTTACAATGGTTTGTGTTTTCTATCTGCTATGCATTAAAAAAAAAAAGTCCCCTTCTTTTCTCATTTCTATTGGATTAAGTTTTCTTTACTCCCTATTTTTCTCTCCATCAGCTTAGAAGATATTCATTCATTTATAGACTTTAAATAAGTATATTTAACTTCAAATCTAAAGTTAATTAAGAAAAGCTCTCTCTACTCCAAAACAAAAGGAAAAGGATTTTAGACCAATTTTAACTCTAGTCACCTTTCATTTCTTACCTTTTATTTTTTGCCTAGTATTGTAGGTATATCTTATATTTAAATCCACAAATTAGTGATTAGTTGTTTATCATATCTCTCTCTTACTAAAAATATAACAGTGATGCATACCCTTTTACAATAGTGCTTCTTAACACATAGTACTTAATACATATTTTTGGACTGAATAAATAAGTGAGCTTTACTCCCACATTTATCAATATCTTTTTTCTTCATTGCTTCTTGTATCTGCTTTCATGGTTTATGTTATTTTTTTCAGAAATATATCTTAAAATATAGCACTTAAATTTGTTAGTAAACATTCTTAGCTTTGTATGCAAATGTATTTTTTTAACCATACCTTGAATGATAACTTAGCTGGGTATAGAATTCTAAATTGATAATTATTCCTTCTCAGAACCCTGAAGATATTATTTTATTGCTTTCTGATTTCTAATATTACTTTCGGTAAGTTTGCTGTTTGTCATTTTTTCATAGATAATTTGTCTTTTCTCTCAGGTCACTTTTTAAATCTTTTCTTAGTCTCCAATGTTTTTTCCTCCTATAATTTATTTTTAAATAATTATAGATTCACAAAAAGTTGCAAAATATACAGAGGAGTCTTGTGTGCCCTTTATTGTTTCCCATAATAGTTACATCTTACATAAGTATGGTACATTACCAAAATCAGAAAAGTTCGGAATTCATGTGATAACCACCCCAACCAAGATACAGAACTACTCTATCACTACAAAATCTTCCTTATGCCTCCTCTACTTCCTCTGCACCACCGTCTTTAATCCCTGGCAACTACTAATCTGTTCTCATCTCTACTATTTTGTCATTTTGAGAATTTTATATAAATGAAATCATACAGTATGTGACCTTTGAAATTTGATTTTTTTCATTCAGAATAAAGCTGTTGAGATCCATTCAAATCCATTCAAATTACTGTATCTATCCGTAGTTCATACCTTTTTTATTGCTGAGTAGAATTCCATGGTATGAATGTACCACAGTTTAACTATTCAACTACTGAAGAACATTTTAGTTATTTCCAGGTTTTGGCTATCAAAGTGAAACTGTTATAAATATTCATGTACAGTTTGTGTGTAGATCAAAGTTTTCATTTCTCTTGGGATGAATGTCCAGGAGTATGTTTTATGAGTAAGTGTATGTTTAGTCTTATATGAAACTGCCCAACTACTTTCCAGAATTGCTGTACCATTTTAAATTAACAAGACAACGTATCTAAGCATAGATTTATATGTTTTATATATTTACATGTGTTCTGATTCAATGGATTCATGTAGTTTCATTGATTCTGAAAAATTTTGAGCCATTAACTCTTGGAATATCTTTTATTCCTCATTTTTTTCTATTTAACCTCCTAGAAATCCAATTAAATATGTTGGAACTTTTTCTCCTATTCTCCATAACTATTTTTTACTCTTCCCTATGTTTTTTACCTCTTTATTTCTCTTTGTGCATTTCAAGTACTTCTGTACTCCAGTTAACTAGTTATGTTTTCAACTATGTCCACACTACTGTTTAACTGATTTATTGAGTTTGCTTATTTTAATGACCATATCTTTCATTTGTAGAAATTCTCTTAGATAATTCCAAAGATTTTATTTTCTTTTTTCTTGTGTCCTTACTAGATTTTTATTTTTCCAAGTCCCTTATATGATTTTATTAATTTAAACATCCCTCTTTTATAATCTCTATTCAACCTTTACATCACCTGAAGTTCTTGAGTGTTTAATCTTGTTGTTTGGTGCCTGCTGACTCTCATTCATAGTAATGTGTTTCCCTGTACATTTTGCATTTCTGGATTTTGATTTCTCTATGGGAATCTTAGGAAGCCTGGGTTGAAGGTGTATCCCTCCAGAAGTTTTCTATTTACTTCTGCCAGGTACCCCAGGGTCAGTTTTGCTCTTGGTTTAGAGTTTCATACTATGAGATAATATACATGTAAGGTCTCCAATCTAATTCCATGCAAATTAAAGCAAATTTTTTTCCACCATCCATAACCCAAAATGACGTACAAACCTCACTATCGTTATTTCTTATCTGATGGGTTAATCAATTTTACTTAATTCATTCTTTAATATAAAGTCAGGCAGGCTTTACAAGGGTTTTCGCAGTTTAAACAGAGAAAATCTAAGGACTAGTATCTTTTCCCAATGTGGACTTAAAACTTACATCCCATGTTATTAGTATTGCCACTTTTTCTCTCCACTCCACAGCTGTCACTATTTCAACTTACTGGTTTTAATTTTGGGTTCATTCTTTGGCTCAGGATTCTTATAGTTTCCCTTTATTTCTTTTTTTTTAACTTAAGTATAGTTGATTTATAATTTTGTGTTAATTTCTGCTGTACAGCAAAGTGATTCAGTTATACAAATGTATACTTTTTTTAATATTCTTTTCCATTATGGTTTATCATAGGATACTGAATATAGTTCTCTATGCTATACAGTAGGACTTTTTGTTTATCCATTCCATATATAATAGTTTCCATCTGCTAACCCCAACCTCCCACTCCATCCTTCCCACAACCCCCTCCCCCTTATTTCTTGTAATCTCAGTCTTGCATTTACAAAGTTTACTTTATCCAAGTATTTGATAGTGTAAAGCTCTTCAGGTTATCTAGACCACCATATTGTTAGAGATGAAAAATTGAATACATCATTTTTACACGTAAGTTTTATATTAAACTTCAATGGTCCTTTGGCAACTTTTATCTCAATCTCTTTCCTATATTACTCAAAATTTTAATAACCACCATACTACAAAGTTTTGTGGTTTTTTTTCCCCTGCAGATAAATATTTCACAATGAGACACTCCAAAACACGACACACTGTTTTAGTCAAGTACTATATATTTTCAATTCTTAAAAAGGACTCCATCTTATTTTCATGTGATGATGGTATTACGTCATTTTAGAAACATAGCTTTGCTTAACATGCCAACATAACAATCAGGAAGTTACTACTGTCACAAGCAGTTCTCCAAGGGACAAGGAGAATACCCACCAAAGTGAGGACTACCTACAAAAATATATTATTCTTCGTTATTTTTATTGCAAATGGTTAAAGACTCAACTCCGTGGATTTTTCTCTACTGTCACCTTGATTATTAACTCACAGAAGTGTAGAATGATAGCGCCACAAGGGACTGTTAAAATCGAGTTTTGTGATATACCTTTTGGGAACTGCGTAGCAAATCACCTTTTAAAAATTAATAATGATGTACCCAAGCTTCCAAATTATTTGATTTTTAATTTTTAAAATAAATTAGACAGAACAGGATTCAAGGTCATCTTGAAATGCCAATCTTACTCAGGCACTTTCCGATATGCTTACTTGAGCAGGAGGAAAGGGGAGAGCTATAACCAGTACGTGGGTAATTGTGCACAACCGTGGGGCTGCCCTTGGGAATGTGTGAATATCACTTGTCATTTGTTTTATGAAGAAAAAAAACTATTGAAAACCATTAGTCTAGCTCAGCCCATTCATTTTACAGATGCAGAAACTAAGGCCCAGGGAGATTTCACAGCATAAGTTAATGGCTGAGATGAGATTTGAATTCAGATCCTCTAAGTTATAGTTAGTATACTTTCTACTATACCACAAATGAAAAGTGAGTATTTTAATAGCATCTCAATGGAAAACAGAGTGCCGCTGGGTTATTTTAGGAGTTCACATTTTTCTCACTGCATTGAAGCATGCTCTCTTTCGATCAGATTAAAGCTGACAGAGATGAAACAGTTTTGGGCAGATATCCTTGGGTTGGCTCCAGGGCCTCTAATCTGCATTTCATCATGATACAAGCACATGTTCCCATCATTGGTACACCCGTCTGCAACAGCCGGGATGTGAATAGCATGCTAACCCAATTTCCTCTATGAATTTATTACTTACTCTTCATTTAAGTTCATGAAACCTAACAGAGCCCCAAATAAACATAACAACCTTAACGAGAAGATCTTGGCTGAAGAACCATGCCCACTAGGCAACATAAGCCTAAGATGAAGCCTCAGAGGCAATGGGGAAAAAAAATCAGTCTTGCAACAATACCTTGGGGAATCTCTTCCAAAGACGATCATAATGAAAAATTTTGTTAGATTACATGGTAGAAGTTGAAATATACGAGCAAGTCATGATTTGGCAATACAATATAATTCTTGTTTTAACTTGGTACGGCTCAGTGGTACCAAATCGATCCACGATTTTCAAAATTAGAGGTGTGGCCTTTAGAACAGAGTGGAAGATGGCAGAGTGTGCGGAGAGCGAATGGAAGCTATAATGGGAAGGCATTTTGGAAGCTGAGTCCAAATGCAAATTGGTTGTTAGAGAAACTATTCAGATCCATCTGGTGGCTGCATGTGATGAATACTAGAAATCCCATCAATGGATATTCACTTTGGCAATGGCAAAGGAAAGTAAAAGAGAACAAGGGAGGACACCAGAGTGTGGATGTTGGACTCAAACCCTCTTGCAAACGTGCAGCAAACACTCATCCCGTGTTTGAGCGGGGAAACATGAAAGGAGAGGAGTTTTTTAGTTAAAAACAAAAAAAGTAAGAAGAAGAAGTGTCAGGGACATCATAACTACATTATATAACCGAGGGAGGGAAATGGCTCTTTGCTTGCTGAATTTCCAGATTGTCTGTCTACATTGATTTATTCATTCATTCCACCTACATCTGTTCCTGAGCACCTGTTATATTCCAGGCACAGTACCAGGCACTCAAGACAAAAATATGAGAGAACTGCATTCCAGCCCTCAAGGAACTCTCACTCTAGTGGAGGAAGAAGACTCTAAAGAGATACAGTAAAGTTAAACAGATAAGAACCAAGCTATATGTATCAATAGTTATGCACATACTACCAGCCAGCTACTGTTTTAAGTCCTTTACATATATTGCCTCATTTAATTCTCGCTGTACCCTATCGGGTAAGCGTAACTATTTCTCACACTTTACAATGGGCAAATTGAGCACAGAGAGGTTACATAACTTACCCAATGTCACACAGCTAGTAAATGGCAGATCTGGGATGTGAATCCAGGGAATCTGGCTCTAGAACCCAAGCTTTTAACTACTATTATCTACTCCCTTCTGAACTAAAAAAGACAGTGTGAAACATCAGAGGAGAAAGTCACTCTGTCTACAGTGTGGGTGGAAGGATGTCAGGGTGATAATAGTGCCGGTGATAAAACAGGGAAGGCTTTGCCAGGGAGAAGCCCCCTAAACTGGGTTTTGAAGAAGATGGTCTGGACAAGTATAGCATGGGGCAGCCAGGAAGAGGAGGTGGCTTGAATAAAGTCACTGAAGCTCGCAATGGAAAAACATATTTGTTCCTGGAACCCCAGGAAGTTCCATATGGCTGCAACATAGGAAAACTGATGATGACCGAGGATGACACAGGAAAATGAGCGGCAAAGGAGACCGGACCGTAAACGAAGGATTTTGTGTGTACATCTCAAGAATTCCAAGTTTATCTCCAGGGCGAGTGAGAGCCACTGTAGGGCATTAAGTAAGACAGTTCAGATTAAATGTACCTTTATGTAAAAGAACTCAACCACAACGGTGGACCTGAGATTGAGGAGGTGGTGGGGAGAAAGAGGTCAGTTAAAGGACCTTTAGAAATAGTCTAGGATGGAGGGGTGGGGGAGGAGGAGGTAAAGAGGGATGATGTAATACTAACTGGGAGGGAGTACACAGGGAAGAGGACGAAATTTTAGGATAACTATCAAATTTCCATTCCACTTTGCTTTGTTACTCTGTTGGAGTCCAGCAGAATTTTTTTGGTAGACCAGAAAAAAAAAAAGCAATTTTGGAGAAACTGACAAAGTCTCCTGGGAATCTTTCTTTCTCTACTGGCCATCTTGAATGGATGCAGTAATCAGCTGTATTTGACTTGATTAATTTTACCTAAAAGATACTTTGTAATCAGTAGTTAAAATAAACAGTATCCAGGCTTAATGCAGTCGGGTTATTAAATTTATGGTTATTTCTTAGCAAAAAAAACTTCAAAATGTTCCATGCAGTTTTGAGCAGGAAATGACTCAAATTTCCCAAGTTTTTTGTGATTGAAATATTCAATAAGATAACACCAGGGTGAAAATAATGAAGCCTTGAGAGGATGTGTTTCATCAAGTAGAAAATAATTTTAAAGGCGTTCTTAAGGATGCAAAAATGACTGTGAAAAAATACTGACTTCCTGCCAAAGAAAGGATTATTCCAGCTCACCAGAAAGAGAAGGAAAAAAAAAAAAAAAAAAAAAAAGGACACCTGTTGGCAGTTTAATGCTAATATCAATTCTGTTTTCAGGCTGGAAATTATGCATCAACAAAAATATAAATATAATTTTTTTCACAGCTGTGTAAGTGAAAAAACACATGTTGAGAAATCAGAGACGACTATTATCCATTATTCAAAATTTCCACGGCCACTGAGTGAATCCAGTGTCGGAATTAGAAATGTACAATGTTTTTTAACTAATTTAATTTACATTGTTGGCTGATGAAATTCCCCAAAGAACCACAATGTGGAAAACTCTTCCCTGTTCTCCATCAAAACTGCTCTGCTATTCACAGGGGCCAACATGGCTGCTAATTTCTTTTCTTCCCCTGGAGAAAAGTGAAGCAGGGTTTGTGGAACTGGAAGAGAAGCCACAAGCCAGAGGCAGGTGGGCCAGGACCACCACAAACACTTCCCCTCGATTCAGATGAAGCCTCCTAACGAGATTCACAACCAGTTCATGAATGAGAAATACCATACAGGCTACTCTGAGCTTAAAGAAGACTAAGAAAGCAGAATTAGCTGAATAAGTATTTCTTAGAGACTATTTTCTACATGCCTAGAAGCCTGATAGGTATTATGATGTCAGAGGTGTTACTTGTCATTCTCCACGACCTTGGACAAATGACTTCCCTTTTCTGAGATGAGTTTTTCCCATCTGTAGAATGCGGGGTTAGAACTGAATGGCTTTTCTGTGGTTCTCTCTGGATCTCAAACCTCGATGAGTTTCCAGTTTGGGCTCCCAGTCCTCAATGAGCTCAGAGTTACACAAAATCCATATGCCTGGCACACCTGAGATGATGAACTAAATTAATGATCAAAAGAATAAACTGAAAATGCCAAGAGGAAGGCTATTCTGTCTATGGAGCATTTTCAGAGCACTGTCTGTTGTACTCCATTACTTTATTGCCTCTCACACTCTCAATCCATGATTCCATTCAATCCTCAAAGCAATCCTAGGGTGCAGATTCCCTCCCAAAGACAAAGGACTCTGCTCAGAGAATGTGGGACAGTGAAGATTAAGAGGTGGTGAACAGTCAAGGTAGGAACTAAAACTAGGTCTTGCTGATTTTGGCACCGCAGCTTTTAACCACTGCCCCATCCTGCCAATAACAACAACAGGGAAATGACCCTGAGGCTGGTTTTTAACCCATGAAGGCAGTGAGGTGTAAGAGGAAGATCACTAGGCTTGCAGTCAGATGGCCCTGGGGCTTTATCGTAACACTGCCCCATGGTACCTGTGTCGTGCTGGGCTCTCCAGGCTTGATTCCTCATCTGTGAATGGGGATATCAACGTTCACCTTGTAGGGTTATGTTGAGGCATAAAGAAGCTAATATTAAATGTTTGGCCAATAGTACATAAATATGAGCTATTTTCCTTGCTCTCACCCTCCTCTTTTCCTGTGTTCCCATTTTTTTTCAGGCCCTGACCAATTTCTTTCCAGTTTTCTGCTTGTCCTATTTGTGCGCATGGTTTGTCTATAGAGACTGCAAACACTTAAAGGTCACCATTTGTTCAGTCGGGAGGGAGGTAACCATCCCATACTCCAGGTACCCTCTCATATACAACACCGCTCGGCTCCTGGGCCAGGCTCACATGATGCTGATTAGCATATGCCATCTCCCTTGAAGGGAGAGAAAGCACCAGCTACGCGTCTGCAAATTGCAGTCCTTCCTTAGCCTGTCTACTGATACTGACGTTACAATTTTCTAGTCAACTTTTCACCCACCCAGCCTTCCCTCAGCTCTTCACTCCTGACCTGCAGCCACGCTCTCCTCCCAGGCAACTTCCTTGAGGAACTCCACCTTGTCAAACGTGGCCAGTAGTGTTCTGTGATGCCACCAGCAAAGGATATGTCCACTGGAGGCGAGAAAATGGGTGCGCGATTAACCAGAATCCTGCTGGTCGGAGACCACATCCTATCAATCATGCAGGTGCCCGGAATTGAGAAATGGAACATCTCTGGATGTATACCTTTCTTCAAACCGAGAAGCAAATTATGAAAAACACTGTACTTGGACTCAGAAGGAAAGGCGGATCTAATATATAAGAATCCACTATGTGCCAGCCTCTTCACTGTCATAAAAAACGTAGTAGTTAACTCAGTAGTTAACACTTAATATGCACCAAGTACTGTTTGAAGTGCTTTTAAAATATTGGCTCATTTAATCCTTACACCCACACTCTTGAGATAGATATGATTAACTTCTTCGTTTTACAAAGGAGGAAACTGAACACAGAGAGGGTAGACAATCTGCTCAAGGCCACACAACTGCTAAGTGACAGAGGCAGGATCTGAGCCCAGGCAGTCTGGGTTCTGAATCCAGGCTCTTAGCCATCACACTGTGGGGCCTCTTGGCATAGAGAAAGCAGGAACTTCTTAGGAAATGTGACGGGACCGGTAGCTGGTCACTTGCCACAGAAATGAGTGGGTATACCAGGGAGCAGCCCTTAGTCATGAGCAGTCAGCATGCTGTGGGTGCCCATGCTGTGGGCGTCCATGTGACGCATGGAAGGAAAGGAGAGTGTTGGTTAATCTGGCCAGTTGGTTAAGGAAGTAGACTGTTAAGATACGATCTTTTTTTAAAATTTATTTTATCAAAGTATAGTTGATTTACAGTGTTGTGTTAGTTTCTGGTGTACAGCAAAGTGATTCAGATATATATATGTGTATTATATATATATGTATATATGATATATGTATTCTTTTTTGTATTTTTTTCATTACGGTTTATTACAGGATATTGAATATAGTTCCCCATTCTACACAGTAGGATCCTGTTGTTTATCCATTCTATATATAATAGTTTGCATCTGCCAATCCCAAACTCCCGATTCTTTTTTTAATTTTTAAAATTTATTTTTATTCTTTATTGAATAAAAGATTCTTTAAATTCTACAGTGCTTTACAGTTTTCAAAAGTTTCACACACGTAATTTCGTATAATCCCATAATAACCCTTTTATCCCCACTCCTATATTGCCCTGCCCCCCTTCCCTCTACCCACTGGTAACCACTCATGCATTCTCTATATAAGATATGATCTTCTGTATTATTATATTATTATAATTATTTTTCCCATTCCATAGAATACTTAACCAAACACAGAGTGGATACATAACTTGTCCAAGGAAGGATTTTAGGCCAGGGCTGTATGAATTCTCAGCTCACCCTCCGCTGAAGGTTCTCAGTGTCATGAAGTCTCCCTAAACTATAGATCAGTCTTTATACACAGAATTTCTAAAACCAACTTTGCCTTCCTAAGACACAAGTACTGTCCCCATTTCTCTTAGTATTGTCTCAAAAGAATCAGTGTAACATCCAGAAGCAGGGGGTAATTCACAATTTTCCAGAAGCAGGGAGTAATTCACAATTTATGTGGAGCCCAGAGCCACAAGGATGCCGTACACAGAACAAGTGCTTCGAGCAGACATGTCGAACTGAGTTGATTGTACACTCCAGCTCCAAGGTAAAGCCTGAAATGCTGCAGCCTTAGGGATGGGTAAGAACTCCAGAGAGGCAGAAGGCACACTTGGCTTATTCCAGTAGCCTAGTAATGGCAAATACATGGCATAGGTGCTATCACTTCCCTCCCCTGTACCCTCTGAAGGCTTGCCCAGCCCACAGAGTGCTGCCAGCATGCCTTGAGCACAGTGCCCGCTCAGACTTCTCAGCGTGGTATTCCCCGCAGTGATACCCACTGATGAGACCAGGCATGTGGACATGGAACCTATTTTCCACCCCTGAAAAACCTGAGAAGTGGACCCAGTACGTTTATACCATCTCATGTCCAATGTGATACTGTCCATAATATATTGCATTCTTCCGCACTGACATTTCATATATGCCTTTCCAACGGAGGGAACTTGAGAGCTCATGTGTGACATGTGGGCAAGAAAGAGTCCTCTGGAAGGGAAAAGCCACAAGCCTGAAAGCTGGCCCATCACACATGACATTGATATATGGATGCAAAATGATGGGTTTGATGCTACTTTGAGTAGGAGTAGACTTAGGCCCATGGGACTCAGCCCACCTGAGTTATCCTTCCCAAACCACAAACCTCTCCACCTGAGAAGAGCACTGGTAACCTCTCCCACTCCAAAGCATGGAAGGCAGCCTTGTCAGAGGGATCGTTTAATGCACTCTTGTGACTGTCATGCCCATCCTCTAAAGCCTTCAGTGGCTCCCTATGGCCTGCTAGATGAACACCAAGCTCCTTGATCTGCTAAGGCTATTACAATCTTGGTTCTCCTATTCTCAACTCACAGCCTTTACAGATTTAATCCAACCCATTTAAATTCCACAGTTAAAGTGGACACTTTGCAGATCCCCAAACGAGCTGGCTGACCACGGTCAAGTTCCTTACACTCTCTGTGCTTCGCTCACTTCACTTAGAACAGTGCCTGGCACTGAGAAAGCGCTCAGTAAATGCAAGTGATTATTAGTGTTCTGGGTTGTGTGTGTGTTTTCTTCCACGTCCGCTGTATGTCTCTGAATGTATGTCTGTTTCACAGCATTCTGCTGTTTACCCCTCCTTGTCTGTGTCTGCCACTGGGTCTCCCTCTGAAGTTCTCAGACCCCATCCCCAAGCCCAGAAAGATATTTTGCCCTTCTGAAAGAAGTCTCTGGGTGTGCAGGGCAGAGCCCTCTCCCAGGCTGGCTTGGTTAGCACAAAGCTTTTCCTACACACACAGGGTATTTTCTGCATCCACAGAAGAATGACAGGAGTGGAAATGCTGTGCTCAGAAAAGCAGGGTTTTTATTTCCCAAGCCCTTGTTTCTGGTTTCTCTTATCTTAACCCGTATTCCTACAAGCAGATAGCGGGTGGCCCCAGTTAGCTGACTGTGGCTGCATTTTTCACGGGGGCAAATCCACTTGACCTTTCTGTTCCTACTGCTCTCACAGTTCCCTTAGGAAGGTTGCTGACTGGCCCTTTCTGATTTCTAGCCTGGGAGAGTTTATTAAATTGGCAGAGGACTGAAGCAAACACCAGTGTGGGCCGTATTCTGTTTCAGCCAGTAGCATTTCGTATTCAAGAAAAAAATTTGGAAGGAAAGAGTTCTGAAGACAGATGGTGTTGATGATTGTACAACAACGTGAATGTACTTAATACCCCAGAACTGTACACTTAAAACTGGTGAAAATGATAAATTTCATGTTACATATTTTTCACCTTAATAAAAAAAAGAATCAATGACTAGATGGATGAATATCGTAAGTGCACTTCTTACAGGTTTTTCTTCTATTCCTGTCCCTCTTGTTTACTGAGACGGGGATGTGTATATGTTTAAGAATTATCTTCGCTTCTTCATAATAATATGAGCCTGGGCAAGGAGCTGACTGCATTCCAGCACCTCACATCACGTGATATTAGGATAAGGGCATTAGTGAGGAAGTGCATTCTGGAATAAGAATCCTGTGGTCTAGTCCTTTCAGGGGAGGTAGGCAGAGTGTGCAGAAGAGATGCACAGGTAATAAACCAACCTTGGGAAGAACAGGGGTGTTGATGTCAGAAGACCCGGTTGGAAATCCCAGTACCATAACTGTGGGGTATTGTGTGTACAAGTCATGTCACCTCTGGGACTTCAGTATCATGATCTGTGAGATGCGGGGTGGGCAAGGGTGGTGGAGGAAAAGGATAAACTGTAAAGTGCTGTGCTCCTATAAGGCCACTCCATCAGCGCCGGCAGCTCCATCTGGTGTGGGGCTCGGCACAGAAGGAGAAGATGGCTCAGTGTCAGGACGAGGCAGCAGTCAGAGCAGGTCGGAGGCTCATCAGCATTGAGACTAAGGCTACGATTTACCAGGTCATTGGCACCACTCACTGCAGAGGGTATTCTTGATCATCAGAAGGAAATAAATCCTTAAATCTTCTACCTACTTCTGTTCCCTCGCCATTAAATCTGGAGAATATAAACTCCTTGTGCAGGAAGGTTTACTGATTCCTAAGGACAGTGGCTGACCTTAAAAATCCATCAGGTACCTGTGTGTCAGGTTAGCCTGTTTCAGGGTAGTAGAGGCCAGGGTCAGACTTTGGACAATGATTTGGAATGAGGCCGGCTCCTGGTCCAGGACGGGGCGCAGGTCGAAAGGAGGTGGGAGGCTGGCATGGCCCATCGACCAGAGAAAGGAGAGACTGGGTGTAAGTCACTGCAATTTCAGTCATGAGCAGACAGACCTCTGGTGGCTGTAGTCACGGCTGTAGTCCATGACAGCCACTTCACGTATGTATGACTCGCACAGAGGGGTCCTGCGTTTTGCTTAATGCTCTGCTGATGCTATCTTGAAATCTGCAATATTTTTAACAAGGAGCCCTGATTTTCATTTTGCATTGGGCCCTGCAAATTATGTAGCCAGTTCTGCAGACAGGATGATATGACTAATTGCCTAGGTTCTCCAGTATGTTCTAATCTTGTCAGGGAGTCAAGAACTACATAGGAAGATCTTGGGTTGAGGAAGAAGAAGAGAGGGAGAGAGAGAGAGAGAGAGAAAAGATGAACATAAGGAAATTAACTATTAAACTCAAATATTACTTCTTCCATGAGGCTGCCCAAGTCCATCCTATTTAAAATTGCAGGGCTTCCCTGGTGGCGCAGTGGTTGAGAATCTGCCTGCCAATGCAGGGGACACGGGTTCGAGCCCTGGTCTGGGAAGATCCCACATGCCGCGGAGCAACTGGGCCCATGAGCCACAACTACTGAGCCTGCGCGTCTGGAGCCTGTGCTCCGCAACGAGAGAGGCCGCGATAGTGAGAGGCCCGTGCACCACGATGAAGAGTGGCCCCTGCTTGCTGCAACTAGAGAAAGCCCTCGCACAGAAACGAAGACCCAACACAGTCATAAATAAATAAATAAAATAAATAAATAAATAAATAAATAAAATTGCAACCTCCTCCCCGTAACCCCTCTCCTGATCCCCATTTCTCAGCTCTACTTCAAAAAAAATTTCAATAACATTTACTACCTGCTTTATTTATCTAGTGTGTTTATTTTGTTTGTCTCATCCTCCTAGAACGTATGTTACAAGAGGGCAGGAATCTGTAGCTGTTTAGTTCATTTGTTGAATCCAATGTGCCTAAACCTCCCTGGCATTCTGTGAGCCCTAGATGGTTTTCCGTAGATGAAAGAATCTATCAAGCACCTCACAGGTGCTAAGACCCATGCTAGGTCAGTTCCATGGTTTATCTCATGTAATCCTTATCAGGACCTTACAAGACTTGGTCATTTATTTACTATGTATAGGAGCCAAGCTGGGTCCTAGGGGCACAAATATAAATAAGTCAGATGATCCACCCTCAATTGAGGTATTAGCAATTTAGAGATACCCATTTACAACGAAGAACCTGAGGGTCAGAGAGGTCGAGTCGACTGCCAGATGTTAATATAGAGAAAATCCATGCTTTTCCGTAAGTGGATGAACATCCTAAGGAGAAGAAAAGCAGAGAGAGTGAGAAAGAGGAAGTGGGGGGAGACAGCTGATGGTGGGGTTGGTGTGGGAGAGAAACCATACTCTGAGTTCCAAGTGGCTTGTTTGGGAAGATGAAGCTAGGGAAGGGAAGGGGAGGGGAGGAGAGGGGAGGGGAGGGGGAGGGGGGAGGGAGGGGAGGGGAGGGGAGGGGAGGGAAGGGAAGGGGAAGGAAGGGAGGGGAGGGCAGGGGAGGGAGGGGAGGGGAGGAGAGGGGAGGAAGGGAAGGGAAGGGAAGGGGAGGGGAGGGGAGGGAGGGGAGGGGAGGGGACGGAGGGGAGGGGAGGGGAGGGGAGGGGAGGGGAGGGGAGGAAGGGAAGGGAAGGGGAGGGGAGGGGAGGGGGGGAGGGGAGGAAGGGAAGGGGAGGGGAGGGGAGCGGAGGGGAGGGGAGGGGAGGGAGGGGAGGGGAGGGGAGGGAGGGGAGGGAGGGGAGGGGAGGGGAGGGGAGGGAGGGGAGGGGAGGGGAGGGGAGGGAAGGGAAGGGAAGGGAAGGGGAGGGAGGGGAGGGGAGGGGACGGAGGGGAGGGGAGGGGAGGGGAGGGGAGGGAAGGGAAGGGAAGGGAAGGGAAGGGAAGGGAAGGGAAGGGAAGGGAAGGACCCCAGAAATTATCTTAGGAATTCATTAAACAGAAGCATTTTCTTGAGACTTAGCACCACATCTGAAGGGAATGACTTCCTACTCACCCAGCCGTGACCTTCCCCCAGCCTCTTGATGACCCGGGACACATCACCTACGTGACCTCTAAACCAAAAAGCTGTGATTTAATGAAAAGAATCCTGAACTTGGATCCAGGAAACTGGATCGAAGTCCCATCCTTGCTTCTCTTGGTGTGGTCTTGGGTGAAACAGTCACCTCACTGCTCTGAACCGGAGCCATTCAAATGTGGGTGCGCTTTTACAACATGTATCACACTGTGGTGTTGCTTGAGAAACACTGAACATCATAAGAGCAGCTCTTGGGGCAGGCTGGAGAAAGCATTGAACCCAGAGCCAGAAGTATCTCCTCCTTTTTCCCAACTCATTAAGAGCTGTATGGCCTTAGGCAATCCTCTCAACCTCTCGGAGCCTCAGTTTCTTTGCCTATAAGCCACAAAGCCTTAAGCAAAGATAAGAGAGAGCTAATAGGGTGAGGAAAATGGCTGGTATGTGGATTGAGTTTATAACCTCAACCCCATTAGCACAAGGTCTTAGCCATCTCTGCAAATTTCACTCGTAATCAGCCTGGACCTGCACAGGATCAAATCTCACAACCAAAGCGTGTAATCAGTTCTGCACATTTTCATAAAAAGTTTTGCCTTTGAAAGTTGCAGAATGTGCCTGATCTGAAGTCCCAACTTTGCTTACCTCTTGCTGCCTCCTTTTGCCCGGGTTGTATATAATATACAATATAATACTGAGGTAGGGTAGAAAGTGAGGGGTCCACAGGGAACCTGATACACTTTCCCAATTCAGTTGCAAGAGGCAGTTCAGTTCTCTGTATATGAAAAGTAGTCAAATTATTGCAAATGTCTGGTCAATTCCAAATGTCACCAGCTACCAGTAAACAACAAAAAGCTGGCGACATTCAGGACTGGATCATTTAAAACATAATTATAATAAGTGATTTAAAGGAGCTCTTTTAATTACCACTATGTATCAAAGCCTCAGGAAGGCATTCCAGAAGAATTGCTTTCTATTGTAACTGCATAAATTTAAATGCCATTAATTTCATATCTGTCATTCACTTCTCTTCTACTACATTGATCTCTGTATCGGGGAATTCAATGCCTTCCCTTTCATTTGGAGATTTCATGGTTTCAATTGGAAGAGCTTTGTTTTCAGTCTTTCAGCTCCCAAATGCCATTTCCATTCCACTCCATCTCCAGTTCCCAAATGCCATTTTCACTGTGTAATTTGGTGTACGAAATGAAGGCTAAAACAAACAAACAAAAAGTGAGACCAGGTCAAGGAATTGGAAGGACCACTAGCCTTGTCATTAAAAGACCAAGATTTTACTTCTGGCTCTGCCACTAATTTGCTGTGTGACCTTGGGCAAGGTCCATTACCTATCTGGGCCTCAGTTTCTGCATCTATCAAATGGGAGTAAGAATAATCCCTCCCCCTGTTTATCTCACAAGAAAGGTCTATGTGAACCATTCATTCATTTAGCCAGTCAGTCAATCACTCAATTATTATTTAATAAGCACTTACTATAGGCTAGGCAGAATGCTAGCACCCAGGACAGAAAACAAGTGAAGATGCCTCTCTAGCAAGAAGCTGCTGTGGAGGGGAGAAGACAAGAGAGTGAGTGCACCTCTTTGGGTTACATGTGCTCTCTCTCCTGTTCTGTTGTTTCCCTTTTAGTTTGAAAATTCCTGATTTTAGAGTCTCAATAGATAATGAAACAACAGCTTGGTTTCGTCCATTCAATCTTGAACCTTTGTCCACACAAACAGATGCTTATATGGTTCATTTTTTGGGCCACTTTGTTTAGAATGTTAAATATTCACAGACATAATAAAAAATTTTCCTCATATCAGAAAAAAAAAAAATGTGGCTTCTTGACAATGGGTATTTCCAGTCTACTTTCAAGGCACTGTCTGGGCCCAGGATTAATGTACTTCTAGGAGAATGAAATCAATGCGATGTGGAGAAGTGAGGGCCTTTTTGATTCTCAAATAAACATTTCTCAGAGGGATCTTCCAGGTCCTCAGGGGATTTCACAGTGATACATTCAAATGTCACCCATCTGTACAAATATCAATATCTAAGTTTTAAAAAAAGACCTACATTTTTCAAAGTGGGCTATCAGAAAAGTACATTAATGTCTCCCTACATCGATTGCTATATTCTGCTTATAAAAATGGTTCCTCGGTTAACCTTGGAAGTCTGAGAAGAAAGGAACCACATAGAACCAATATATTTTTCAGCATTTGAGATGTGTTTGTCCCCCTTTCAAAGATCAAGCTAAGACTGGCATTCAGGGGAACCACAGAACAAGGAGCAAACACAAGGGGGCAGAACTCAGTGGTTGAAGCAAAGGAACCAAAATCAAATCCCCATCATGACCGAAGCCGTCGTGAAGAAAGAGACCTTCCTCCAAGGGGGTTTGGACTTCCTGAATATCTGATCATTGTCGGGCAGGAGACACCGAATGCTCAGAAACTGCAGCTTGGGAGAGGAAACTAGGTTGAATTTGAAATCAGAATTGCTTGAGTCAAAGCTTAGATCCTGCATCGATATGCAGACTTAGACAAATTATTTCACCTCTTTGAGGATCAGTTTTATGGACTGTAAAGTGGGTGTGATACTATATATGCTAAAAATGAAATAACGTGATAAAGCTTTATGACCCAAGTGAAGAAAAGAAAGCGTCCCAGGTGAAGTGAGGTGGACCAGTATTCTAAATTGCTCTAAAGAGGACCTTTAATTCTCCTCTCCCTATCTGCCCATCCTTCTTTCCCTCTCTCCCTTCCTCCCTCCCTTTCCCAGGGGAAAGAGCATTTTCTGAAGCCAGGAGAGAGCCGTAGGTATAGCTGTAGCTATAGGAGAGGGCTCTCAACAGGAGCTGTGGCCTCAGGCAGAGGAGCCCATGGCCTTGGCAGGGAAGGAGACTAACTGCCCTGACCCATCTTCTTCCACCTGATTTCTGCTGGTGCTTTCCATTGGCCAAACCCAACCAGAAGCCAGAAAACCAGGAGGCCAGCTGATACAGTCCACTGAGAGCCCTCTGGACATTGGTGAAGCTCGGATCTGAAGAGGCAAGCACAGACTCTTCGGCACCAGGATATCTACAGCAGTTTAGAACATTCGAGAGCCACTGGGCTTGCGTTTGATTGAATCCTTGTTTCCCGCCCCCCCCCACTATGGTACCTTGGATGGGGCACTTACTCTGTCCATGTCTCAATTTTCTTATCTGTTACCTGGTTATAATAAAAGTATCTACCTACAGGTTACTGGGAGGACTAAATGAATTCGTATTCATAGCCACTTAGAGCAGCGCCTGGCATATCCCAAGTGCTCTAATGAGCATCAGCTTGTGCTATTTCACATAGCATACAATGGCGAACAAGAAAGAGGCGTGAGTGAAAGTCTCTCTGAGCGTCCTGAACTGCAACCCACACTGGACCGCCTCCTTGATGTCTTTTTTTCTTGCTCTCAAACATGGCTTGTGGTGTGACCATTTTGAGAAGATGAGGTAATAGAGAAAGACCAGCAAGGCAGTGGAGTATCATCTTTCCATTTTATTTTCCCCTCACATAGTCCCGCCACAATGTTTGTCTTCATGAAATCAGGACCCATGAGCCAGATTCCTGTCAATTACAAACCTCTGTCCCCACCTGCCTCCATCCCTGATGATCTGGCACCGGGGAAGAGAAGCAGGTCATCCCAAGGAAGCAGCTGAAAGTCCCCCTCAGTCCCAGGCCCTGCATTCTGTTTTGGAACATCAAGAGTCCTCAGCCAGGGATTCTGTTCACCCTGATCACCTCACCTCCTTGCCTCTGGAAGAGACGCGCAAATGGCTGAGAAGTATAAGAAAGGAGTCCTGGACCAGGAGTCCAGAGAACTGTGATCAAATCCTAGCTCTATCCTGCCTGAGCTCTGTGACCTTGACCACATGACAGTTCCCTTCTTTTTTTTTTTTTTTTTTTGATGTTGAAGCTGAGACTCAGAGGTTTTTTTTTTTTTTTTAAATTTATTTTATTTTTTTTTTTGGCTGCGTTGGGTCTTTGTTGCTGCACACAGGCTTTCTCTAGTTGCAGTGAGCAGGGGCTACTCTTCGTTGCGGTGCGTGGGCTTCTCATTGTGGTGGCTTCTCTTGTTGCGGAGCACGGGCTCTAGGCGTGCGGGCTTCAGTAGGTGTGGCTCACGGGCTCTAGAGCGCAGTCTCAGTAGTTACTGGCGCAGGGGCTTAGTTGCTTCGCGCATGTGGGATCTTCCCGGACCAGGACTCGAACCAGTGTCCCCTGCACTGGCAGGCAGATTCTTAACCACTGCGCCACCAGGGAAGCCCCCTTCTTAACTATAGGTTTCTTAGACAGAAATCAGACTTGAGTACTGAAGGTGAAGGTTCTTTTGAATCTAGAAGGGAATCCGATGCCAAAGCTAGTAGTCATCGTAAACTGACCAACGGACAAGGAGTTAAAAAACCTGTGCTAGAGTTTCCCTTCTTGTGTTGATTAGCACTGTGACTGTGGACAAGTCAGGTCACGTGCTAGCCCTTAGTTTTCCCATTTGCAAAATATCTACCTGGCTTATAGCTAGATGTGGAAGTGCTTTGCAAATTACTATGTATATTTGAGGAAGGTATAAGGAACATGTTATTACAGCTCTGTTCTGACCTCAAATGCTAACCACACTAATTGGGAGCCAGCATTGCTATACACACCCCACCCCAAACAGCCAAGTGCCTATTTACTGACTGCTCACAGCCAGGAGTAGTGGGATGAATGCCAGGAATTGGCATCTTTGCTGTCTGTAACTTTAGCCCACACCCTGGCAGCACTTGAGTGCATTGCTTTCATTATTTATACTTAAGAAACTCCACATAATCGTTCAAGTTCAAAATTTGAATAGATTGCCAGGCAGCTTGTTGAATTATTTATTTTAACTGGCTTATTTCTGTATTGGGTAATTTTTTCCATGTGCTTCCACTCTATCAGTAACAGGATGTGATTATTGATTTTTCTAAAGCCATTAGGTTCAATGAATTGTTCAATTAGTTTTATGATTTCAAATGGATAAAGAGGCAAGATTACCACTCTTGGCAGTTAGAAACAACTTTTGAAAAGGAGGATAATGCCCTAATTTGTAAAATGCACACGTGGATGGTAGAGGCGGGCCCTGCATGGCACATGCACATCGAAGCGTGCATCATTGCATCCTGAGTCTTATAGCAACCACCTCCTAAACACCAAGCTTAGGGGCTGTCAGTTAACGCGTATTTGTGATAATGTTTACCCATCGATATTGTCAAGCTATTATAAATCCAGGTGGATAATAAACCCACAATGACTGTAAAAGATAAATATTAACAGACAACGTCATGTCTAGTTCTGGTCCTAAATCTTTGAAGGCTACTCATTTTCTGTAGAAGAAAGTTCAAAGTTCCAGACAGACAAATCCAGACAATACCCTGTGTGAAACGGACAAACATTTTCTTGACTTCATCCTTGTGCTTGCACTATTTTCACAACCTGAAGGCTCTCACATCTCTTTCTATTACTGTCCTTTTCACAGGTCGGGGAGGCAGGGGAGTACAATACAGAGCTTCCCAAACTTCAGTCATCAATGCATCAAGTCTCATACCCCTAACATTACTGGTATTATACTGCACTTAAACAGTTTTTCAAATGACACACTCTAACTCTTAAACACGTACACCAGCCTCATTCTATGCATTTACACCTATATAATCATGGGTTTAAGACTGTAGCCCTATTATTCGTGGTACACATTAAAACACATACATAACTATTAAATCATGAATGACATAAAAATCATCTCACATACTGCTGGGGATTCCCATATCACATTATAGAAAATTTGGGGATAGTAGATTAGATTTCAGACTCTGGCAACAGGCTTGGATTTAAACTCCAGCCACTTACTAGCCTTACTTCCTTGGGCAAGGTACCTACACATGTTAGGCCTCAGTTTAGACTATCATAACATGAAGATCAGACCAGGACTCACATCAGACCACTGTTGTGAAAATTATATAAGGTAATATGTGTAAATTGCCTGGAACTTGATGACCATCATTATGTGCAGTTCTGCAAATACCTATGGAGAGTTATTACATCATGGTTAGGAGCAAGGGTTCTGGGGCCAGACTGCCTGGGTCCAAATCCTGGTATTGCACAATCTTGGGCAAATCTCTAAACTGCTCAGAGTCTCAGCACCCTCACAAAGTTGCCAGGAGATTAAGTAAATTGATGTAAATATAGTACTTAGAGGACCGTCTATAAACAGTAAGCCCATCATAGATGTCAGCAATTGTGATTATCTTTGCTGTGTTCCAGACACCAGGCTGTGTGCTAGTGATACAGAAAACTGACAGAGAAGTTAAAAATCTCCACTTTTTTGTGCATTTTATATGCAAGTGTGTCAGTATAGACAAAGTACAGACATGGAAAAGAGGAGAAAGTGTTTCCATATTGGGCGGGGCGGGGGGGGAGAATAAAGGAGGGCTTCACAGTGGAGGTGACATGAAGCTTGGTTTGAAAGATTGAGGTGGGGTGTTGAAGGATGAAATTGATTCCTCTAGACCAGTTTAGTGGACACTTCCTCTGGGAAGCCTTCCCTGGTCCCACAGGCACAGTTAAAGGCCACTTATTGTTTGAGGGGCAGAGAATGGTATTGGACATTGATTTTTTTTTAATATTGAGGGACTGACCCATGGTAAGTACTTGATAAAGGTTTATGGAGGGTATGAAGTCACCTCTCCTCACCTAGCTTCATTTCCTTATTCATAAAATAAACATTCTTTCTATTGTCTCTCTGTTATTCTGTTATCTCACAGAAAGAGACTGATTAATATTAATGATAATGAAAACTAACATATACTGAATGCTTCCAATATGCTATACAATTTATATATTTCACTTTATCCTCATAACAATCCTATCAGGTGGGCACTGTTATTATTCCCATTTTATAGACAAGTAAGCTGAGGCTTAGAAAGTTCAGGTAGCTCTTCCAAAATCAACCACTAGCCTAAAACATAGCCCACTGGTCCCAAGAATGTGTCCACAACCACTATGCCACGCTGTGCCTCAAAATGTCTGAATTAAATTCTGCTTCATGAGGAAGTGATGTCAACTCCCCGGATGGGACCATTTACTGAATAATGCACAGCCATTTCTCAGATGAATGAGGAAAGGGGGTGAAAGCAAACTGCTTCTGGGCCCTGGCATAGGCTAGGTCTGTGCAAATCCGCATGGTATGCAAATAGTTTATAGCATCAGAAACAAGCTTCCCAGACTGAATCATTTTGCTTCCATTGCTGACTGAGAAATACTCTACTGATGGTTCAGTCGAGCACAAGCTCAGCTGGACAAGGCTAATTAGGACTGAAGAGACCCAGGACCTCAGTTGAACTCCTTGGTAATCAGAGAATTATGAAGTTAATATACAAGTATAATCTGTAATAAGATGAAGTGAAGGCAAATAGATTCTAATCACTGTTAACTTTCCCCATGTATGGCTTTCATCAAGTAATGTGTATCGGATCTCTACAGGAGAAGTAATCTTCTAGCAGGCCCACAGGGGTGGAGGTTCAACCATCTGGAGCAGGGTGGAAGGGGAAAGAATAAGCAGGGCAATGGAATCTTTGGTGTACAGTAAACAGTGTTCATTTAAGCGGCTGATACAGCCCTTATATGATAACCACTTAACACAGGGGGAAATTTCTTTGGGCTCTTCAACCCACTAAGGGGACACTTCACTAGAACACTAGCCTTGGAAGGACCTTAGAGATTTATTTTCTCCAACTTTTTTATTGTACAGATGGGGAAACCACGGCCCGGGGAGAAGTAGGTGGTGGGATGTAAAATAAAAATAGAACAATAGACAGCATGGTATTTTAGAAACAAGATTAACAGTGAATCCAGGGAAAATAGTTTTCTGTCAGCATGTGGGATCGACAGGATAGGGCATGGTGAAAAAGCAGACAAGTCACCCTAACCTCGGCTGGCGACAGCGAGATATAGTGGGAGAGGACCACACAGCTGGAATCCTCCGTGTGGTAATGACATGATAAGGACAGTCCATGTCTGATGTGGTCCTGGGGCTGGTGGCCTGCGGGACTGCCCTGAGCACAGGACCTGATTCTGTGAAAAATATCAATATAGGCCTATGTACTTGAGAAACTCTTGTGTTCTCCCCAGGTCCGTTGCTCCTCCTCCAGCACAGACAATGATAATATTGACCCACGTGATCCGTCACACGTCACAAAAGGAGAAGGATGGGCTCTCTGGGAGTATGTGGGGAACAACCGAATCTAGAGGTGGGAGGGCCCGGAAGGCCTCCCTGAAGAATGCTATGGGTGCTGACATCTGAGAAGTGGTAGGGTTTAGGCTAGGAGGGCGGGATAGGAAGCCGAGGCGACCCAGGATGGTACTTGTGCAAAGACAGCCACAGTAAGAAGGTGTAGGAGAGAGGGGAGCATGAGGGTCAGGCAGATATGCCGAGCGGAGAGGGGCTCCCCAAAGCATGCCACAGCTATGCCCTGGAGTGTGCGCCCCTGGGTTCATGAGGATGTGAGGGCCCTCGTGGGTGTACACGATCAGTTATGGGTGACTCATACAGAATTCACTCCATGCTGTGCCCGCATTTGTTCACAACTACTCCTTTAGTTGTTCCTGTGCTGTCCTGAATTAAGAGAGCCTCTTCGGGTATTATTAAGAACGGGTACCTTGACGGACGTCCTGTGGTGGCCACCGCTGCATACTGCCCAGCTGTCATCCCTGGAGAGAGTGGTTTGAGAAGGATCCGCAGGTGTCAGGCTGAGCCATGCCTGACTCAGAGAACAGGCAAAACCACCGGGCGGCTTTGGAAGACTGTTGTCCGATCACTAGTGTGATAATTGGTGGATAGTCTGTCAAGGCTCACGTGTACTCTTCAGTCTAAAAATACCTCTGATGAGAGCCACTTACTAGAGTGTCCTGCAACCTCTCCGAGTCTCCTCTGTAAGATGGAAGTTTTAGGAATTTTCCTTTGTACATTACAGGACTGCCTTGAGGATCAGGAGAGACCATTTGAAAATCTTCAACAATGAGTTTGGTATCCAGCATATCCTGTTCATTTAGCCCCCTAAACAAACTGGTGATCTCAGAACTGGCACCATTTTTAATACATGAGATTTAAGGATCAGAAAGGTCATTCTGGCTAAAGCCACAAAGGAAGCTGAAGGAAACTGTGACATCGGGAGTCTGGATTCTCTGTCCTAGGTCCCTCAGCATCTCGCTCCTTGGACTCCCTGCATGGGGTAGGGGGTGTCCTCTGAAGGAAGAAGAGCCGATCAGGTGCGCACAGACCTCCCCCCATGACAGTTCATCACTGGTAGGTGCAAGGTGTGCCCTGAGGGCACCCTCCATCTGGGCATTCTCGCCCTCAGCACAGAGCAAACCACGGCAATGACGCGGTTCCTGCCCAGGGGGAACGAAAACTAAATGGTAGGCAGGCCTGCCATCCAAAGACTATTAGTTCCACTGACAATTTTATTTCTCAGTTTCAAGGACAAAAGCAAAGGTTGGAAAGTTTTGCTTTGAACAGAACACTGTACCATCTCTAAAGAGCATTAATCTCTCTTCTTTTCAAATATCCAATGTCTGCTCTAGCAACGTGGAATCTCACGTCAGAAATCCGAGTCTGAGAATAAATGTTGCTGTTTACTAATTGGCAATGACCTTCGGCTGGCTTACTCTCAATATAGTAATTTGCAGGTTGGGGATAGTAACATCCAATTCTCAGAATTGTTGTAGGGAATGCTTACAAAAGTGGACCTAGGGGGAAAATTTGGAGGTAAGAGTACGTACTCAGTAAAACGCAGCTTTGGTGCTTTACTCCCAAGGAAGCGGCTTATCTATATGGCCTTTCCACCTAACACAGTGCCTACCACAGGGGACGGTACTCACCAATGTCTGCTGAAAGTGTAATTAAATGAATATGAATACTCAAATGTGTATGTAATTGAAGTATAGTTGTTTTACAATGTTGTGTTAGACTTTTGGTGTACAGCAAAATGATTCATTTATACATACATACATACATACATATATATATATATTCTTATATTCTTTTTGATATTATTTCCATTATAGGTTTTTACAAGATATTGAATATAGTTCCCTGTGCCATATGGTAGGCCCATTTTGGTTATCTATTTTATATATAGTAGTGTGTATCTGTTAAAACCAAATTCCTAACTTATCCACCCCCCTTCCCCTTTGGTAACCGTAAGTGTGTTTTCTATGTCTGTGAGTCTATTTCTGTTTTGTAAATAAGTTCATCTGTATCATTTTTTAGATTCCATATATAAGTGATATCATATAATATTTGTCTTTCTCTGTCTGACTTACTTCAATTAGTATGATAATCTCTAGGTCCATCTATGTTGCTGCAATTGGCATCATTTCATTCTTTTTTATGACTGAGTAATATTCCAGATAAATGCCATTTATTCAACAAAAACCCACTGCATGTCTACTACTTGTCAGGTACTGCTGTATGATTTACAGAGATTTGACTCCCAAGACATCTGAGACGTGGCATACCCCTTATTTAAAGGTCAGGAAAATGAAGTAGGTTGGCCAAGTTTGCTCTAAGAGGAAGTGGCAGAGTCAGGACGTAATCTGACTCTGGATGACATCAAAGCACTTGGTTCTGTGCACTAAACCTTGGTGCAGGTCCTCCACCAGGGAGAGGCAGGAGGATGTCGTCCCTAGGCACATGGACTCTGAGGGCAGACGGCCTGGGCTGCCCTCCTGCCTCTCCCACTTATGAGCCATGAGACCACCGGGCCTCGAGTTTCCTCATCCTTAAAATGAGAGTGCTTTATTATTACGTGCTTTATAGAGTTTTTGTGAATGTTAAGGAAGTAAACATATGTAAAACACCGAGAACAGTCCTGATGTGTGACTCGCATTCTCACTGTTATGGCTATTTAATGGGATACCAGGTTGTACTGTGATTAAACTTCCTCTCAGTATTGCTGGAGGTTAGATCTGAACCAATGGGCACAAGTTAACCGAAATTCAGATTAAAATTGGAGACAAGGAAGATATTTCAAATAACTAGAATGGCCAGGGCAGCTTCCCAGAAAAATGAGCCCTCACCACCTTAGGAGATGTTTCAGCTGCATTTAAAGGACCATTGTGTAGAAGGCTGGACTAGATGACTTCCTCTGAGAATTCTTGGAGTGCCAGGATGCTATGAGTCTATGGCCGTATTCACCCGTGAAGTTCCAGGCCAGTGACATCATCTGGCATGCTAATGAATGGAAATATTTTCACGCAGGCTGGCTGATTCAAGCCATGCGTACGATGAAAAGGGCAAATCTTTTCATGTGAAATTGTGCATGAATAGAGACTCATTGCCCACGTAAAAGGCATTTTGGGGAAATGGCTTTCAACAAAGCAGGGTAAGAATACACTGTGAGCTCTTGTGATATGATCCTTTGCAGGAGGAACTCAGGCTGATGTTGCAGAAGCCACTGGTCTTGTAATAGACTGAATATTCCTCTTTGGAAACCGAAGCATACCTGATTAAAACACCATCATCGTGGGATGGAGTGGAAGGGAGGGGAGGGAGTTATTATCTATGGTGTATCTACTCTGAGTGAGACAGTGAGCTTGGTACTGTATATGCCATCTTCTAATACTATTTGATAGTCATGAAAGGAAGGCACAGAGAGGTTAAGAGACATGCTCAGAGTCACACAGCTAGAAGCAGTGAAGTTAGGATTTCAACTATATTTCTTACTGTAGACCAGTGATCAGAAGCTGGTGGCCCATGGGTGAGTACCAGCCTGAAAGAATTTGGAAGAGAACTGAATTAATTGATCACACTAAAAAATCAGAGTATTTTGTAAAAGGTACATCTACATTTCCAGGTTCTTTTCAAAAGTTGGAAGAGTTGGCAGCAGTTGGTCCATAGTTGGGCACGGCAACAATTAGGTGGAGTTGAGCGGCCACTGCCTCTTACGACTTAGGCATGCCCTTTCCAGTTGCGTAGTCTTCTCCATTCCATATAATATTACATCCTAACTGTAGTGGCCCGTTGACTCGCAACAGTTTGTGTCGTGATCCTTACTTTATATACCATGTTATCAAAATCAAGGGCAAGAAAGGATGGATGGGAGAAAATAGGACAGGGAAAGGGGGTGCACAGGGGATGGGATGGGGAGGCGGGAGATGAAGAAATCCAAGACCAACACAAGAACTTGAAGCACCACAACCAGAGACGTCACCCTGCCTCTGTGCTCTGCAACTGACCAGCCTTCCTATTTTGCAGAAGCTAGTAGCTCAGTCCTCATTTTGGTCTAAATGCTCTTATTTCAGAAAAGATTGCAAACCCAGCCTGGGGAAAAAAATCAATATGCATGACATTTCAAATAGCTCTTTGGTCAGCAGAGGTCTTTCAGGTTAAGGAAAATCAGGACAGATGTGTCATTAGTGCACCGAGCAGGCCTCGTCTCACTGCCCTACCTGATTCTCTTCCTCTCCTCTTTGTTGCTGAGTCATCCATCCTATCCATCCGTAAAATGGATCTTTTCCCGGGATTTTCAAAAGTCCTCAATGAAAATGTCATCCGTATTGATCATCTTGAGATGTCTACCCCATCTCCCTTTTTGAGTTTCTATTGTATTCCTTTCTTAGCCAGTCTCTCAAAAATGACCCTCCTGCTGCTCTTTTTCTATTTACTCAACACCTGCTCTCCCAAGGAGCAGGAAAGAATCACACTGGTGAGCGCTGGATGATTTTTTTGAAGATATTTCAACGCCACACTTAAAATTTCTAGCACTGCCTTTGTTTGCAACACTGACATCACAGGAGACCTTCTTTCGTGTCTCTCCTATCTACCTATGTGACCTACCTTTGAGTGAGTTAATGCACCTTTCTGAAATTCAAGTCTCTCCTCTGGATAAAGCCTACCTCACACCACTGCGATAAGCGTTAAATGAAATAATAACATGAAAGGGTCTCCCAATCGCCAACAGATTATATATATTTAACACATGGTAACTGAAATAAAATCTCTACCTGAAACTGGCTGTGTGACCCTAGGCAAGTCTGTTAACCATTCTGGGCTTCCATTTCTTGACCTGGGAAACAGAGGGAGTTGGACTAGATCTCCAAGATGTCTTGTAACCTAATGTTCTATGTTTGCTGAGCTGCAGGGATCCTCAATTTGCCTCTCCTACTCCCTGTGAGTCTTGGATGCGAAGGTCATGTCCTTTCACTTTTGCATCCACAGTGCCTAGCAAGACCCTGCAACTCAAAAAAATATCTGATGAACTTGCCAGCTCTGGCCACACAAACGCCTCTCATTTACTGTTGTTTGGACTGTAGGGTTGCTCTTAACAATTTATCATCGCAATAGTCCCACCCCAGGTCCTCCTAAAGGAAACTGCCCCCCTCAAGCTGCTGCTTAAGGGACAACCATAGGTGGCTGACTGATGTGTCCCCTGAGCTTACTGCTCAGCCTCAGGTGACTGGATAGAGGTGAACATACGGTCTTACGGTAGCCAATCCAAAGGCAGACCAGACCAATGCCTGGGAGGAGCCAAGTGGGAGGGGTGAGAGGGAGGAAGCAGAGAGAGCCCCAGGGCCCTGGGGCATTGTGATGGTTAATTTATGTATCAACTTGAGTAAAGCAGATTGCTCTCCTAATGCGGGCGGGCCTCATCCAATCAGTTGAAGGCCTGAATAGAACAAAGAGACTGAGAAAGAGGGAATTCCTTCTGTCTGACTGCCTAGATCTGGGATATTGATTTTTTCCCCCTGCTTTTAGACTCAAACTAAAACATCAGCTGCTCTCAGATCTCCAGCTTACCAACTGCAGATCTTGAGACTTAGCATCTGTAATCATGGGAGTCAATTCCTTATTGTAAATTTCCATATGTGTGTGTGTGTGTGTGTGTGTGTGTCTGTCTATCTGTCTATCTCATCTATCCTATCTCTCTATATACCTACACATCCTATTGGTTCTGTTTCTCTAGAGAATCCTAATATAGGCAATCAGATTCCTTTTTGGGATTCTGAACTAGGAACTATGTAGGGCATGATTTTTGGCTCCTGTTAGAAGCAGGAGCCAAAAGTGAGAAGAAGTCGAGAGAAAAGTGAGGAAGAGCCAGGGCTGTGAAGAAGAGTCACACACTTGAGGGGCTGCAGTTAAGTCCAAGTTCAAGGAAGCAGCAGGTACTGAGACATCAAGGTGTCTGAAAGGGGAGAACAGAGGGGTCCTGAGCGGCAGATGGAGGAGATGCCTGTTCTCAGGCATGCACCCGCAGCCCTGATTGCTCCCTGGTCCTAGTCCTTATGACACATTGCTTTTCCTTGCAGCACTTTGAGTGAGAATTGTTGACTTTTAAGCAGAAGAGGCTGACCATAGTAGAGGCTTAAAGTCTGCTGCAAAAGATTAGGGTGAGGAAGAAAGAGAAAAGAGAAAAAGGAGGAAGAGGGAGAAGAAAAGCATGGATGGAGAAAAAGATGAAGAGGAACAAGAAGGGTGGGGTTAGGGGCAGTTGGATCCAGGCTGAGGGCCAGTCACTTGCGGGTTTTCTAGCTGTCCTCAAACACTACAATCAAGATAAGAGGACTTTCCTCTCCATTTCGTGTTCTTTATTTAATAAATAAATAAATAAGACAAACCTGCCTATTTCCTCCCTGGAGAACTGAATGCGATCAGTTCTGGCCATAATGCCCCCTGGAGAAATTCACGGTGTTCAGGAAACATTAAGAGGCTGAAAGAGAGATGGTTTCTAAATCTCAGAGGAAGAAGCTTCGCAGTGAAGCCTTGGACCTAATCGTTTTATCCCTTCCCTCGGCCTGGTCACACTGCCAATTCCCCCAGCAACAGCAATCTCTCACAAAGGAAGAATCTCAGCGCCCAGGCGCCAATTGAAACCCACAATCAAATAGAAGCCTGAGTTTTCCGCTCATAATTTCTGGTAAACACTGTCAATTTCAGACTCCCAAACGGTGAGTATATTTTTATTCATTTTAAGTTATCCTCTCTTTCATTTTCTTGGAAAATGGGACAACTGGGTAACCCGAGGGGTTTGATTTTCTGTACTTATTTATATTTTTCAACATATATATATGTTGACAGGTATATACACCTGTCAAGACATAAACTGTGCTTCTATGTTGAGACAAAGGAGGAACCATTTCTGCATGTCCCAAGTAGGATACTCAAAGGCATGGGGTGTGGGGACATCCTTGCTTTTAAGCTTTGTAACAGATTAAAGGCAGAACTGGCACAAGTTTTAGCAAGGAGAGAACATCAGCAAATGAATGAATTATTCTCTGTTTACAAAACAAATGAGTTTTCTGCCGGCTGGGCAGGCAGTCTTCTTCCCTTGCAGACCATTAATAAATGAAACTCTATTTGGTTTTCACAGGCATATTTGTCATCCGTGTCACACCGATGGGCAGGCTGGTGCTTTGGAAGACTCTGGGGTCAGAAAGCCAGCGATTCTGATGCTCGGCTCCAGCACTCACTAAATCTGTGGACCTGGTGCGTTTCTTTATCCTAGCTGAGCCTCTCCTTTAACATCTTCTAAACTGAAGTGACAGAATCTAATGTGTACTGTTCCCGCAAGGGTTAAAAAAAATCATCCATGCAAAGTGAGCGGCACCATGCCTGACACCTGGTAGGCATTCAATAAATCTTCCCACCTTCCAAAAAGGAAACTTTGTAATTTAAACAACTAAAAGCCAGGAATAGCCCTGCCCTAGGCAACATAATATTTCACCACTGCAACTGGATTACAAGCAAAAGGGTAATTCATGAAGTTGCTGACCTGTGTTCCCCCCGGGCCATAGCAGCGTGTTGGTTTCATAAAGAGAATGAGAGGTGATCCCTTTCAGCAGCTGTGCCCTGCCTGAGTCAGGAGAGAGTTCACCTGGGGTCCCTGGCCTTCTCCTGCCCGTGTCCAAGAACTGTAGGTCTCAGGCTGCCCACCTGAAACCTGACATTTAAAACAGAGGGCATAGAGAGAGCCCTCAATCTTGTTCTGTACAAACATGGCTGATTACCTCATTTAGGAATCTAAGACCTGCCTGACTGCTGGTTGGAAATGTGATTGCTGCTCTTATCTTCCTCTGATCCCACTGCCCATGGCCTCCGACCTGGTGACAACAGCTAGGCTCCCAGCACTGGACATGGCTGGTCCATCTGAGGAAGCGGCAGGCAGAGAAATAAGTACATGGGTCTTGGAACCAGGAGGAGGAGATTTCAATACCTGGGTTCACTATTTGAAATCTCAGTTTTCTCCTCTGTAAAATGACACTAGCAGGGCCTCCCTCCCAGGAAAGTTGGATTTTCAAATAACGTAAGTATTGGCTAGCTGGGAAGCGGTAGACCAGTTCTCCACCTCCCTTCCTATCATTGCTCTGTTTACAAAACACTTTCAGAGCCAGAGTTGTCACCTCAACTCTGTTTGGAGGATATAATTACTCTTCCTTCATATATTTGGTAATAGAAACTGAAGTGCAATGAGCTTCTGGGACCTTCTCAAGTGGCATTTAGTAAATGGCAGAGCTGGGCTGTGAACCTTGGTCTTCCAATCCTAGAAGTGAGATTCGTTCACTTCCAATTCAAGAAGTGAGGCTGGCAAGTGTCTCAACACATTAGCGTCATGGACAAGCATTTTAGAATCTAAGAGCTACAATCACCCTTAGAGAGTCCAATCTTCCCATTTTAAACATGGGAAAATGAGTCCCAGAGAGTGAATTAACGTGCCTGGGTCACACCATTGTCTGAGGCAGAACTTGATCTCATCTCTGCCCCTCTTTTCATCCCCAAAGCCAGGTTCTTCACTCTGGAACTGAAGTTGCAGACTGGGGGTGGGTGGGCTGGCTTGGTTGCAGCCCTGTTTTATGCTCACTCACAGTTTGCCATAATCTTCCCTCCCCGTCGTCTTCTCTACAGCTGCTATACACGTGGGCATTATCTGCCTGGCCCCTGCAGACATTTGAGACTGCAACCCCTACTTTACGGAAAGCAATTTTTAACTTGAATAAACAGATTCTAAAAGCAGCTGAATACAGCCCAACAGTGATGTTTTTTTCAAGTTTGGCTTTTATTAATTTAATTTGACAAATTAAGAAATTGAGACTCAGAGAAGTTCAGCAACTGACCCAAGGTCTCACAGCTCATGAAGGCAGAGCTGGGGTTCAGCCTGGTGCATCTGACCCCTGCTCTTTCCCCTGCCCTGAGCTGCAGTTTACAGCCGTCAGAGCTGAGCTCCAAGACAACAAATTTACACTGCATGCCTTCACTTTCATTCAAATTAATCCCTCAGTATACAGTGACTCTAGGCAAGTTTGCCAAAAACCAGTTCCCTGAATGACCAGCTTGCAAAACAAACAAACCCTAAAACAAAACCATTCTCAAAATGGCATAAGGCTTCAGAGTGAATCTTGATATCTATTAAAGCAAATCAGTTCTCTTTCTTTTCCATCTCCTCCTTTTTCAAAAAGACTTGGCTACTCTTGGCCCTTTACTCTTCCACATGAATTTTAGGTTCAGCTTGTCATTTTCCCTGAAAAACCCTGTTAGGGTTTTGACTGGAATAGCTTTGAATCTATAGATGAACTGGGGAGAAGAGGCATCTTTATGACATTGAGTTTTCCTGTTCATGAACAGGGTATTATGGTCTCCATTTATTCAGGTTTTTCTTTTATGCTTTTTAATAAAGGTTATGTAAATATCTATTTTTTTCTTCTGTAAATTTCTCGCACGAGAAATTCCTTCAACAAGAATCTACTGAGCACATAGCATATGCGAGGCCAAAACTGGCCCATCCCGTGTGAATAAAATTTCCTATTTTTTCAAACTTTAACCACCTTGGTTATTCTAGTGCCAGTTTCACAAGTGGCTCATAAGCCTTCATTTTGGGTTGCTAACAATTACATTTTCAACTTTGAGCATTTCTGACTGCTGACAAATACACAGAAGGAACAGGTTCCCAGGACCCATGGACTCATCCTCTGTCAGAATGTCTCCTCCCTGGTAGTTTTGGGTGTGTTGTTTCAACTTCTCTCAAAGTGAAAAAGCTATTTAAGCCCCAAAGACTTTCCAAACCTCACCGTGTGTCTTCCATCACCATGTTGCCACATACAGGGCTCTGATCCCTAATATTGGCAGTACTGGATTCTGTTAATTAACCATTTTTCTTTCTTAAATGCAAGCATCTGATTAGCAATTAGATCACACAGGCCTTACTTAAAGCAATTCGTAGTAAATGCTTGAGCTTTGTTCAGTGAGGTGGGATCTAGGAGCCGTCATCATGTGGGAAAGAAAAAGAAACTTCAGAAAGGATAGGCTGGTTGTTCCTGTACTTACTCTACTCCCAGCACCTAATCTGTAAAGCAGCAGTGGGGTTTCCGAAATAAATGTTTCTTAAAGAGAAGGCACAATGCTGGCCTGAAAACTGGGTCATCTCCCAACTTCTTTTATCTATTCGGCAAATAGGTGTTGAGAGCTTACTATGTACCAACACTGGGCTAAAGTGCTGGGATACAAAGAGCACAAAAGATAGTCATGGTCTTTGCCCCCATGCTCATGTAGTCTAGTGCGGAATATACACAAATCAACTTTTATCAAGCAACAAATAAAAAGCTTGGTTAATATTATGATAAAGAAAAACAGAGAGGAGGCACACTTAAGACATAGGAGTTTAGGGGAAGGAGGGGTGATGCAGAAAAGGATCCTGAAAGAGGTGATTGCTACCTTGAGAAAGTAAAGGAAGGTTAGCATACCTACAGAATAAATAAGAGAGTGGGCGTGGGGAGTGGTAAGAGAGATGAGATAGGAGAAATAGGTGAGGGCAGATCAGGCAAGGAACACGAGTGAGCCATGTTCAGGAATTCAGACTTTATCTAAGGGCAGGGACATCATGGGGGTTTTTATTCAGGAAGATGACATGATCAGATTTGCTTCTGGAGAGCTCATCAAGGAAACAATGAGGGGAATAGATTGAGATTGGGAGGTGAGGAGGTGGGAAGTCCACTTACGAGGCCACTTCAGTAGTCCACGCAAAGGATGATGATAATGGCTTCTAGTAGAGTAAAGGCACCAGGAACAGATGAGAAAGTTGAAGCCCAGAAGGGACAAGTGACTTGTTCTCCATACGCCAATGGGATGGTAAAGCAGGATTTTGGATAAGTTCAGTAGGGTCCAAAGCCTATCTTTTTACTGTACCCAGTTTTCCTACCATGTATAAGGGACAAGGTAGTCTTGGGAGATTAAGGAAGGATTCAGTGGAGTGGAAAATGGACTCGAAGGAGAACATCCTAGAAAGGGAAAGACCTACTAGGAGCCTGTTGCAATAGCACACAAAAGAGGAGCTCAGGAAAAAAGAGAAGGGAATGAATACTGGTTGATTGGTACAGAAGGTAGTCTACAGCAGTGCTTCTCAAAGTTTGAAGTGCATAAGAATTCTCTGAAGATCTTATTAAAATGCAGATTCTGAGTCAGTAGATCTGGGGTGGGGCCTGAGATTTTCCATTTCTAAAAAGCTCCACAGTGAGGTCCGTGCTGCTGGTCCAGGGCCCATACACTGAGTAGCAACAGTAGAGCAGCGGTTAACAGCCCAGTGTTTAAGTCAGACAGACCAGGAACTGAATCCTGGTATTGGTATATTGGTACGTATTAACAATGTGACCTTAAGGAATGCATTAGTTTCCTAGGGCTGCTATAACAAAGTCCCCCAAACTCAGTAGCATAAACAACAGAAAGCTATTTTCTCACAGTTCTGGAAGTTAGAAATCCGAAATCAAGGCATCAGCAGGGCCGTGCTCTGTCTGATGGCTCTAGGGGTGAATACTTCCTTGCCTCTTCCAGCTTCTGGCATTTGCCAGCAATCTACAGCATTCCTTGGCTTGTAGACTCATCATTCCAGTCACATGGCTGTCTTCCCCCTCTCTGTCTTCACACTGTCTTCCCTCTGTGCATGTCTGTCTCTGTACCATGATTTCTCCTTTTTATAAGGATGCCAGTCAAATTAGATTCGGGCTCACCCTAATGACCTCACTTGTACTTGATTACCTTTGTAAAGATCCTACTTCCAAATAAGGTCATATTCTGAGGTACTGGGTGTTAGGACTTCAACATACCTTTTGTGGGGGGATATAATTGAACCCATAACAGGCAAGTTATTGCATGACTCTGAGCCTCAGCTTCTTTATCTGTACAGTGGAGATAATGATTCTTCCTTTATAGGGTTAAATTCAATGTAATAATAGACGTAAAATGCCAGCACACAATAAGGGCTCAAACCATTACAGTTAAGAATTACTAGGCACTAGGACTTCCCTGGTGGCACAGTGGTTAAGAATCCGCCTGCCAATGCAGGGGACACGGGTTCGATCCCTGATCTGGGAAGATCCCACATGCCGTAGAGCAACTAAGCCAGTGCACCGCAACTACTGAAGCCCACTTGCCTAGAGCCCGCGCTCCGCAACGAGAGAAGCCACCGCAATGAGAAGCCCGCGCGTCACAACGAAGAGTAGCCCCCGCTCGCTGCAACTAGAGAAAGCCCACGCCCGGCAATGAAAACCCAACGCAGCCAAAAAATAAAGAAATTTATTTTAAAAAAAAAAGAATTATTAGGCACTTAAAATACATGTCACTTAACCATCACAACTGCTGCCCTGTGACGCAGGTGTCATCATTCTCACTGGATGCCAGAAGAGACTGAGTCTCAATCTGAGTCTCAATGAGGATAAGAAACTTGCACAAAGTCTCACTATCATTAAGATTTAAAATCTGGTTTTCTCCAAAGGGCCTGACTAGGGGTTGTGGCAGCAAAGGTGGAGTTTAAAAATCTCTCCTACAGAGGCAACAGCAGAGAAAGATGATGATTATTTTTATTTAATCGTGCAGCCACTTGTCCCGAATACAGATTCTGGTTTCAAAGTGCCCAGAATCAGAGATGAGGCGTTCAGAAAGCTCAGGAGTTGGAGGAAAGAGGGGGCAAAGGACAGAGGATATATGGAGTCCAGTGGATTCATCACGTTCGTTGGCATCTGTCGTCTTTTTTCATATTTTAAGGCTGCATCGGCATTTTTTAATAGGCCATAGAAATTCACAATCAAAATTTCAAAGCTAAAAATACCTCCATGCCATCCCGGAAAATAATTTTTTTTTTCTGAAAAACGAAACACCTGAGTGTTTTCCAGCCAACAAAGAGAAATGTGTAGGCTGTGATGAGTAATTGAACCTACTTTTGTCTGTTTGCAATAAACATTTGCAAAACACATTATCCTCTTGACATTTCCGTTAGGATTGCTCATACTCTATTTTCTGTGAAATGCCTCCCATCCTTACTGGGTTCCTGTAATTACCTCTTTGGAAGAAGACCATCTCAGGCCTTCAGAGACATTATCAATTTTAAACAGTTGATTCCTAATTTTTGTTGACGTTGCTGTTTATACTTAGCTCTCTCTTGAGGGGGAAGAAGCAATGCCAACTTAAGAAACTATACAAAGATTTGGATAGCCTGATATCTAGCCAGAAAAATGATAGTGATGGAGAAGCAGGTGGCAGTTAGAACATATTCCTTCCTTTTTTGTCAATTCTATGCTCATTGCAGGGCCCAGTAGGGGTAAGGAAGTTACACTGCCTGGGCTTTGTCATTTTCAAGCTGTGTGGCCTTGGAAAAATTGCTTAAACATTCTGTCTTAATTTCCTCACCTGTAAAACCAGGAGAATAATAGTGCTAATTCATAGATTTGGCTGTGAGGATTAAGGAATTTAATATGTTTAAAGAACTTAATTATGTATATATTATCGTATGCACTCAATAAAAGGTAATTATGATTGTGGTTATGATTAGTTGGCATGAAGAATGATAGCCTTGAAGTGAAAAGATGTTGCCACTTCCCGACTGTGGAATCTCCTTGGTTTCACCTGAAAAATGGACCTATGCAGTGTCCATATCATGCAGAATATTATAAGCCACAGTACAAGGCTTTTTTTTTTTTCCAAATTGTAATGGGCTGCACCTGAGATGCCTTTTAGCAAGTGAGTTAAATGGTCAGATTAGCATTTTACAAGATTATTCCTACTACTCTTTGGGGAATAGGCTGGGCGAAAGTGATGCTAAGAAACCAGGTAGGTGAGACATGACAGGGGCCCATGGTGGTGAGGGAGGAGAGGGAGCAGAATGGACTCAACCTGTAAACTGCACACAGACTCCCTAGGACTCAATCATGGAGGCGGGATGTGAAGGACGATTCCTGGGTTTCAAGACAACCAGACAGAAAGGCAACTCACTGAAATGGATGCAGGTATCTACACTTATGCTGGAGCAAAAGCAGAGCGAACCCAGAAGGAAAGGAATAGAAATGTGTGTAGAGAGAAGAAGAGGAAAGGGAGGAGGACGAGGGACTCAGATTTGTGGAGAACCTAAACTCCCCACAGGGTGTTGAAGAATGGCACCACAGGTTGACAGCGCGCCCAGTCAAGGCTCGCAGGAGAGGACACTGCCATATTAGAGGGACGCTGCACTTGTCACTTTGCACAGAACACAATACAGCTTTGAATGGGTGCTTAGTCACATTATTTAAGTGTGGCCTTGCCACCAAAATACATGATGATGTCCCACAGCACAAAAAATGACTTATTTTGCGTCACTGGGTATATTTAGCTCAGTCCCATGTGTATAACAGAGTTCTGGGTAAATGCTCCTTGAATTTGGAAAGTTGTTGGATAAAAGACAAAGCATTTATTTGTCATCAACATTTGGGAGCCTCTGTTAAGCTTTGGGAGTACAGAAGATGAGAGAGACAGAGCCCATGCCCTTAAGGACATGGATCTCCCCTGGCAGTCTTTCCTTTCCTCCTCTCCTTGCCCTCCCCTCTCCTCTCTTCTTTTTTTCTTCTCTTCTTCCCCTACCTCTTTCTCTCTCAATTCTATCTGCTGTTTCTCTCTCTCTCTCTCACACTCACATGCACACACACTCCCCATACTGCGCCAGGAGGGGAAATCAGCAGCCTGGAGTCCAAAACTGAACCTTTCTGCAGATACAAACTAGGTCTGCTCAACGTGTCTGCCACCCTCCTTAGATCAACAGGCTACCCATGGCATGTCCTCCTCACACTGATGGCAAAGTGCAAGAAAGCAAACAAGTCCAATTTGAAGCCTCTGCCGGCAGCACATTTGCTAACGTCTTGTTGGCCAAAGCAAGTCACAAAAGCAGAGTCCAAAGTCAAGGTACAGGCATGTACAATCTGCCTCCAGCAAGAGAAGCTATAAAATTAGTTGATAAATGGCATAGGTATAAGGATGGATACAGAACCATGGTTACCTCGGACAAGTCTTTTCCATTCTCCAGGTGTCGTCCACAGTGTGAAATGCAGTCCTCAGGCAGCACACAAAATGATTTTAGGCGGCACATGAAACTTAGTGAATTCTTGGATACGGCATTAATTAATATTAAGCACATAAACTAATGATGATTCACGTTTTTTAAATTGAAGTATAGTTGATTTACAATGATGATTCACTACTGAATTTGCTTTCAATACTGCCAACTACATTAAGGAGACAGTCTGAGTTCATGCCTTTAACAAGCCCATGACCCTTGCTGATTTCCCATTTTAACAATGAGCTAGCAGGCCACAATGTCAAGCTAAAATTTCAAAAGATTGCTTTGTTTTCATTTTATTTATTTGTGACTATATTGCCTTTATAGCAAGTGATGCTGACGTCTAGTTAGTTACCTACATAAAATTTCGTTAAAAATACATGTATTGGGACTTCCCTGGTGGTGCAGTGGTTAAGAATCCACCTGCCAATGCACGGGACACATGTTCGAGCCCTGGTCCAGGAAGATCCCACATGCCGCGGAGCAATTAAACCCATGTGCCACAACTACTGAGCCTGTTCTCTAGAGCTCACAAGCCACAACTACGGAGCCCGCATGCCAAAACTACTGAAGCCCGCCTGCCTAGAGCCAGCACTCCACAACAAGAGAAGCCACCGAAATGAGAAGCCCGCGCACCTCAATGAAGAGTAGCCCCCGCTCGCCACAACTAGAGAAAGCCCGCGCACAGCAACGAAGACCCAACGCAGCCAAAAATAAATAATAAATAAATAAATTTCTAAAAATACATGTATTTAAATAAAGATGTGAGCCTATTTAAAGAAAATATAAAGCAAATTATTGGCAGCATGTGGATGGCAGAAAATCATGGCTATGGGGCTTGAAGTCTGGTAAATTCTGATCACTGCCAACTTCATTGCTCCAGCTGTGGTCTTCACTTTTACCCCAAGGGTTTTCCAGAGGAAGGTGAGCAGGAAGGGGTTTGTCCTTCTCTTCCAAAGGTTTCTAAGACTTTTCATTCCCCCTCCCCTCTAAATTCCAGGGGCCCAGCTGCTAATATGACTGCCCAGCCAGATCTATTTGACTGACATTCTCATCCCTACACAGCAGCCAGAGTCAGTCTCCCAGGGCTGTCCCTGCCCTTGGCATTGTGACACGTGGGCCCAGATTCCAAATGTCATGTCACATCTCCTCATGGCACCAAAGCACCCTTGTGAGCAGGAAACCCTAACAGATGGCTGAAATGCCTTCAAAGAGACTCCCCCAGACAGCCTGGGAGATGCACAGAGCCCTGTCATTAGTGATGGGTTGCAACATACGCTCAGGAAAAAATGCCAGAGGGAAGAGTGGCTCCTGCACCACCGCATCCACGGAAAGCTTGTTCAAATGCTGCGCATCAGCTGCCTTAGACAGAGTGCCATTTGCTTTTCTAAAATATCTATTAAATCCCTGATCTCTATCCTTGGTTCCCTGGATGTTTAACGGTCCTAAAAGGGTGTGAGGGAAAACTTTTTACTGACATTGAATATTTCATCAAAAAGCAAATGAATAGGAAAAGGCCATTTTCTCACGGAAAGGGTTGTTCCCTCTGGTTCAGGAATTCCTAACATGGATTTTGTGGACTCTTGAAAAGCCCATGGCTGGTCTTAAAGAGGCCTGTGAACCTTCCAAAATTACCCGCAAAGGTTTGTGTGTGTGTACATATATGGGTTTTTCTGGAGAAAGGGTCTAAAACTTTAGTTCAGATTATTAAACGGTCCACATCTCATTAGAAACCATTGTTCTAATAGTACACCTTAGAGAGATGACATGGGTGGGAAAATGTCAAAACTAAACTAAACTAGGAGTCAATGTGAGGTTTCCTCCCTAACAGTAACATGAAGCAAAACACTTGCCATATACCATCACCGTAAATTTCCAAAAGGTATGTCAATGCAGCAGGACATGGAAAAATAATGCAAGGAGGCCATAAATTCAGATTAAAAGCATTCATTTTCTTTCATTGAAATAAAAAAAATCACTACTTTGCCCATTTTCCTTTCACTGGTGACCAACACCACTCTGTGGGCCAGGGTTTGGGAACCACCGTTCTTAGACTGGGAAACTTCTACTCAGCCTGCAAATCTTCAGGAAATCATGACTTTCTCTGGGACTTTCCAAAGCTGAGTCCATGCCATGCAACTCCCCACCCACGACCCTTTGTTCCCGGACCACCCTAAGAGAAGCCCTTTATTTCTGATCCCACTGTGCTGTGACACCTGGTACTACTACCCAAGGCAGGGATGGTGGATTCAATGCAACAATTCATTCCAACAGCTACTGACCATGTTCCTCATGGGGGCCAGGCCGTGAGTGAGGCATCAGACGTGCAGAAGTGAAAGGTACTAGCCCTTCCCTTAAGTGGCTCACATTGTAGTGGAAGAGACAATAGAAATGGTGTAAGTGGGCCCTGCCACCCATTCCGTACTCCCTCCCTCTTTGTCAAACGGGCAAAGGAAATGATGAATAACGCTACACAGGCTAAATCACATAATCCATATTTCTATTCAATGTGGGGAACCCCAAATGGGATCAAATGATTGAATTCTCCTCCCAAAAGCTATTTCAAATGCCTATCCTTTTTAGAAGTGCGCCACAGGAACACAGAATGCAGGATGCAGAAAGAGGGCACTCAGAATGCAGCCACTAAGTTTGCAGACCTCGTGGTAGGGAGACAAACCCCTTGAGCCAGGCAGACTTGGTTCTTAAAGTATGTTTTAAATATTTGTTTATGCAAAGGCTGCGATCTCACTGACTCTTATACTAAGAACCCAAAGGAAGCGATCAGTGCCAGAGCACACACAGAAAAAGAGCAGCACGAGACAAAGGGAGGCAGCCAACAGAATCTGGGGGGAGATGTAGACCACACCAAAACAGAAATGGTTCGAAGGGAGCGGAAGCAGGCAGTCAATTTCAGAACCCACTGAACAGTATGCAGAGCTGCAGACAATGTTAGGAGGGCTTTCATACCTAATAGTGTGTTTGGTTTTCATTTAACTTCTTTGTTGTTCCCATAAAGTCCTGAGTTAAGACAACCTCTCTGGTCATTTTTGCACAGCAAAATCTGAACCGAGTGGATATCACCAGGTACCTACAATTAGCAGTTATCTATCAGGTAAGTGGATAGGTAAGTAATAGTAGCTACTCTTGTGGAGGGTCCAACGACTATCACATATGTTCTCTCAACACATGTGAGAGCGATATTCCCTTTTCAGTTGAGAAGCCAAAGCACAGAGAGGCTAATTACCTTGACCAAGAACACAAAGCCAGGGATGGGTACCTGGGACTTTGCTGAGAGCACTGAGAGTTCAAAGGAAGCAACCAGTGCCAGTCCCAGAGAGACTCTAGGTATCAGCTGCCATTCTGAGCCCAGTCTTGGGTTTTTGATACATCAAAACTGAAAGCTGGGGGCTTCCCTGGTGGCGCAGTGGTTGAGAGTCTGCCTGCCAATGCAGGGGACACGGGTTCGAGCCCTGGTCTGGGAAGATCCCACATGCCGCGGAGCAACTGGGCCCATGAGCCACAATTGCTGAGCCTGCGCGTCTGGAGCCTGTGCTCCGCAACAAGAGAGGCCACGATAGTGAGAGGCCCGCGCACCGCGATGAAGAGTGGCCCCCGCTTGCCGCAACTAGAGAAAGCCCTCGCACAGAAACGAAGACCCAACACAGCCATAAATAAATAAATAAAAAATTAATAATGGGAGCAAAGGCAAAATTAAACTTTAAAAACAAAACAAAACAAAACAAAAAAACTGAAAGCTGTGCTCCACAATTTATAGGTTCCCAAACCTATAGAAGATTCATAAAGATGATTGAACGGTTGGAAAATATCCCTCATTCCTCTTGCGAGGGGGTACCGTGATTAGTATTGATACAAAGAAGGGATGGCTGACATAAATTAGGAACTTGGAAAACATAAATGAATTTTAGAAGGGATCAGAAGATATGACATAGAAGGGAATTCAAAAGTTATCCTGCCAAACTAGATGAAAATACTGAGGTACATAGGGATATAATATTACAATTATTTTGCCCAACAAATTAGTAACAGAACAGGGATTAGAATTCATTTCTCTGATATCCTAGCCCAATAGTCACACCAACCACATCCGGCATTTAGAGGATGCTCTACCAACAAATGAAGAAGACTATGAACTATAAAGAAAATTTCATCAGAGAGAGAAAGAATAATTTTTCTCCAGAGTTCCAGACTTTTAAGGGCACTGCATTTTGTTGTCAAGGAAGGCTGGGGGGACATATTCCCTGGGTAAATATCTAAAGGAGATTCTTTAGCTGTAGTCCTAGGCAGACAACCAGAATAAACCCAACAACTGGTCCATTTTATTTCCTGGAGCAAGATCTGTCATCAAGCCCTAGATGACAGCTTTAGTACTATTCCCAAGTTCAAAGGTTTCACTCTATTATCTGCTGCTTCTAAAGCCCTGGGCCTTTGAGCGTTGGTTTTCTAAGGACAAGTCTCAGGCCTCTGAGGAGTGTGAAAGCGGATTCCATTTCCACTCAGACGGACAGCCTCACGTGAAAGCATATCCAGAGGTAACAATTTTCTCGTAAATCTGCTCTAATCAGGCTTCACCCCACCACCTCCACCATACCAAAGCAGCTTGTGTCAAGGTCACCAGTGACCTCCTTGTTACTTAACCCAGTGGTCAGTTCTCAGTCCCTACTGACTGTCAGCATCACGCCGCACAGCTGGTCAACCTCCTACATGAAGGACCTTCTTCACTTGACTTTCGGGAGGCCATTCCCCCTTGGTTTTTCTCTCCTCCCTGGGTACCCTTTCTGCGTCCCATTTTGCTGGTCCCTCCCACCTCCTCAACCTCTAAACATCAGAGTTTTCCAGGTCTCCATCCTTGAACACTTTTCCTCCTCTACCAAGACTCACTCCTAGCTCGCGTGCCACAACTTCTGAAGCGCGCACGCCTAGAGCCTGTGCTCTGCAACAAGAGAAGCCACCGCCATGAAAAGCCTGTGCACCGCAACGAAGAGTAGCCCCGCTCGTCACAACTAGAGAAAGCCCACACACAGCAACGAAGACCCAACAACAAAGACCTAATGCAGCCAAAAATAAATAAATTTATTTAAAAAAAAAAAAAAGACTCACTCCTTAGGTGATCTCAACCAGTTTTATGGCTTAAATATCATTTATCAGGGGACAACTGCCAAATGTAGTTAGCCCTACCTTCAGAACACAGCCTAACCACTTTTCACCACCTCCAATACTACCACCATCATTCTTTGCCTGGACTATAGTTACTTTGTTTCCCTCCCTGTCCCCACCCACGTGCTCTTAGCAGAGTAATCTTTTCAAAACGTAAGGCAGAAAGACATCATTCCTTCATGCCTCTTCCCAGACATCTCTGGTGGTTTCTTATCTCAGAGTAAAAACCAAAGTCTCCATTAAATCTCGCATGTGTCACGTTACCCCTCTGCTTCCAGCTCACCCTACACTAGATGCACCGGTCTCCCGTCTATTCCTCATGCATGCCAAGCACATGGCATGAAGCACAATTGGACCTCAAGGTTTTCCCACCTGCCCTTCCCTCTGCCTGCAGTGCTCTTCTCCTGGATACTGTTTGCTCGTTCCTTCACTCCCTTCGGGTCTCCATTCCAATGTGATCTAGTCAATAAGGCTTCCCTTGATCACCCCGTGTTATATAGCAGCTCCCCTCCCTCTGTGTTCTCACTACATCCCTTATTTCCATAGCAGTTATCACGGTTGTACAAACCATCAATTCACTCTTCTGTTGTCTTCCCCACTAGAAAATAAACTCCATAATACCTGGGGTTTTGCTCATTTTCTTCACTGCTCTTTCTCTAGCACCTCAAATAATTTCTGGCACAGAGTAGCTACTCAATAAATAGTTACTGAATGAAAGAACCAAATTAGCAAGTCTTGTCCAAGATCTGTAGTCAAATTCAGGAAGCAATCCATTTAAAGCACCATGGAAAGCAGAAGCCTCCGTTCCCCCCATTTGACTGCTCGAGAATCAAAGCTTCCTTTCCTCCTCCATCTGTACTCTAGGCTCCCTGAAGGATTCAATTCCTCACCAAAGTATTAAAAATGAACCATATCTTATATAATCAGGCATAGTGGTTAAGAGTTGAGGTGCTTGATCTAGGCTGCCTAGATTCAAATCCCAGCTTCTATCTCTTACTCGCTGTGTGTCCTTGGGAGAGTAACCTAACTTCTCTGTGTCTCATATTCCTTCTCTGCAAAATAGTGATAATGTTAGTACCTACCTCATGAAGTTGCTATAAAGATTAAAGAAGATGTATTACATTTAAGGTACTTAGAAAAGAATCTGGTACATAGTGAGTACTTAAGTGTTAACTCAGGTTATTACTAACAACATATTGTCCAAATAACACTCCTTTTTGTTCCCCAAGAAGCTTTAAGGGGATCTAAATATATACCATATGCATGTACTTATTATTAGTTAGGTATACAGATGATATATATGTATGTATATATGCATTTATTTAAATTCCATTCCTTTTTTTATGTCCAGCCTCTTGTGTTCCACATAAACCCTGAAGCAGGGCTCAGCACTTCTTCCCAAAGAATCTACTTCACCAAATATTAACGAGCAATACTAAAGAGAGGGTTTATGTCACATATCCCACCAAAATAATGTAAAAGATCTTCATTAGATAGTTGTCTTCTACACCAAAATTGCTCACGCCATACAATCAGCCAGCTTCTCCCTTCCCGCTTCTCCTTGTGGTTCTCTGCTGCTTCCTCCAGGATAACTTGGCCCCTTCACCTGGGCTCACGTTGCCCTTCCCCCACCCAGTCTTTCTGTCTGCTGCCCCACTGCATCAGGAGCCCCTGCAGGGAGCTACAGCTTCCTTGTATCTTACTCTTGTATCCTTATATCCTTGACACTTAGCAGAGGGCCTGCTATGTAGTACAGGTTCTGTGGGCTAGCAAGAGAATGAATAAGTGAAAGAATATTATATGTGAATCCATCTTCTTTTATGGAGGGGAAGTTGAGAAGAAAGACTATTAAGGGGCTTGTGGAACAGTCAGAAAGAGACCTCAGACTCTCCTGCTTCCTCTACCCCATCTACCACCAGGACCAAGTACTTCCAGTAGTGGGCTGTCCAATAAAACTTGGAATGATTCTGACCTTCCTGTCTGTTCTGAAGATCAATGTCACTCCAGGAGCCAGTTCTGGGCCACGAAGAGAGCGAGCTTTTTCAATTGCTGCTGCCTTTCTTTCATTCCCTACCGGGAAAAACTAATCAAACATGTAAGGAAGCTTAAGAATATTCCATGGAGATCTGATTGTTCACTGGTGGCCAGTTTCAAGAAGTGTATGCTGATGGACACAAATCCCATCTCCCACTGCCTTTCTGCACAGGCTCCATCCAGCCTGAGCAGGGACCTGCGTCTCATGGAGAGTGGCCCAAGAAATGGCTGCAGGAAACAAGCCCTTGTTTTCTCCATTTATCAAAAAAAAAAAAAAATGCCCATTCAGTGAGTAGTTTTGGGGTGTTTTAGGAAGGCCTTTCCCTTCTTCATTCTCATGGAAAAACCTTAACTAGCCTCTATCCTCTGCCTACGTGGTATATCATAGTACCCTTTCCCCTGTGTCCCAGCAAGGCTGATCTTTTGCTCCTCCATCCTGTTCACTGGTCCATGGCCTTTCGCTGTATCTTCAACGCTTATCATAGTCACTGCTCTCCAGCTGCAATCCTGCCCCTACAGACAATGAGCTTCTTAAGGGCAGCATCACATGATGCCCAGTATACAGCCAGGAGTCAATCAATTCGGTGAAATACATAAGCAAATGGAAAACACAAGCAGGTGCACATTCCAGCTCTGATCTAAATACCTTTTTAACTAGATGAGCCTCAGTATATGAATCTGTACAGTCAATCCCCTCATTGACTGCATAAGATTGCTGAGATCATTAAATGAGCCAATAGATACAAAAAGGCTTTGTAAAGGTAAAATGCCATACAAATAGAAAGAGTTATTGTTGAAGAATATACTCCGTTTAATTTTGGATAGCATAAAAATCAAGTCCAGAACAGTTTTTAAATACCATCCAACCTAAGTTTAACAATAAAAGAGTTGAAATAGGAAAAGAGATGAATGGATGCATTCAGAAGTGCAAATAACTTTTTTAGCTGAGAAAAGAAACAAGCGTCGGCATTTGTAGTATATTACTACAGTACAGGAGACATCAAATTCGTGATGGGAGAGGAGAGGAAAAGGACAGGAAAAGAGTAGGTTATGATAGGATAGAAGAGAAGGAGAGGGCAGATAAGGAAGTTGGGAACACACAAAGATGGTTATAGCAGGAGGGGGAACCCTTATTGTCTAACACATTCTGAGTAAATGAGGTGGTGATCTTACTTAATCCTTACAACCACCCTGTGAAGATGGTATTACAACCCCATCTTCAAAATGGCAAAATCCAGAAACTTGGAGATGGTTAAGTGAGGTGACGCTTGGGACTGTAAGCTCTACGAGGTCAAGAGCATTTTCCTATGCCTGGGGAAATACCTGGCACATCACAATCACCTTCGATATATTTTAGGGAGGAATGAAGAAATGAACGTGGCACAGCTGTTAAGTGGCAAAGCCGGAATTTCAACCACAGGCTGATTAAGCTTGAAGCTCTTTCCACGATCCCACAATCAAGTTTATATTAAGAGTTTGTAATTTATAAAAGCTACAAGACCAGCAAAATTCAGAAAATGATGTAACTGTCCACATCTGTGAAACAGAATAATCAGCCACCACTGAATAAACATAAATACAAATATTAACACTATGTCATAGGTCCTAAAATTTCCTAACAGGAAAGAGCTCCGGTTGACTGTATGGTAGAGTGGGTACAGGTTGGTAGTGAGTGTTGTTCTATTTAGTTATAACTGTCTGGCTTAAATGTGAATTAGGGGGAGTAGTAATCCCATAGAAGTCTCACTCCAATAACAGCTGCCTATATTTTAAAAATTAGCTTTATTGATGCATAATTTATGTGAAATAAAGTGAACCTATTTAACTATATTCATTATTAAGTTTTAGCAAATGTATACACTTGTGCAGCCCCCACCATCATCAAGATACAGGACATTCCTATCACTCCTAAAAAGTCCTTTATGATGTTTTCCAGTGAATTTCCTTTCTCCCAACTCCCACTCAAGGAAACCACTGATCTGATTTCTGTCATGATAGATTAGTTTTCTCTATTCTAGAAATTCATATAAATGTAATCATACTGTATGTAACGTTTGGCCTCTGATGTCTTGCACCCACCATACTAATTTTGAGATGCATCCAAGTCACTGTATGTATCCATACTTTATTCCTTTTTATTGCTGCTATTCCATTGTATGGATTTATCACAATTTGTTTATCCATTCACTTGTTAATGGACATTTGGGTTGATTCCAGGTTTGGGCTATTGCTGTAAATAAAGCTGCTGTGAACATTCATGTGTAGGACTTAGTACAAAAATATGTTTTCATTTACTTTACGTAAATAACAGTGGAACTGCTAGGCCTAGGGTGATAACATGTTTAACTCGATAAGAAATTGGCTGTTTTCCAAAGTGGTTATACCATTTTACCAATCACCAGCTTTGTATGAGAATTCTATTTGTTCTACATTGTTGTCAACACTTAGTATTGTCAGATGTTTTTGAAAAATTTTAGCCATTGTAGTAGACATTCTCATTGTAGTTTTAATTTGCAATTCCCTGATGATGTTGGGAATCTGTTGCAGGTTGAATTGGGTCCCCCAGAAAGATATATTGACGTCCTGACCTCCAGTATTTGTGAATGTGACTTTATTTGGTAGCAGGGTCTTCGCAGATGTAATCAAGATAAGATGAAGTCAAACTGGATGACTGTGGGCCCTAAATCCAGTGGCTGGTATCCTTGGAAGAAGGTCACGTAGATACATACATGCACAAACATAGAGAAGAATGCTATGTGAAGACAGAGGCAGATATTGGAATGATGTATCTACAGACCTAGGAATGCCAAGGAAAGGATTTACCAGCAGCTACCAGAAGCTAGGAGAGAGTCATGGAAAAGATCCTTCCCTAGAGCCTTCAGAAGGAGCATGGCCCTACTGAGACCTTGGTTTTAGACTTCTGGCTTACAGACTTGTGAGAGAATAAATTTCTATTGTTTTAAGTCACCCACTTTATGATACGTAGAAAAGCCCTAGGAAACTAATACAGCATCTTTTCATGTACTGATTGGCCAATTGTATGTCTTCTTTTGTGAAGCAAATATTCAAATCTTTTGTCCATTTTTCAGTTGAATTGTTTATCTTCTTGTTATTGAGTTGTATACACACATACACATGCACATATATACACACATACAGAATGCCAGGCATACAATAGGTGTCCCCAAATAATACCTATTGTTAGGTTTGCTTCACACCCTACACACATACACACATTGTGGATACCAGTCGTTTGTTTGGAATATACTTTATGAATATTTTCTCCCAATCTATGGTTTGGTTTTCATTTTCTTAAAACTGTCTTTCAAGAGCAAAAGATATTAATTTTGGTGGAGTAAAATTTATCTGTTTTTCCTTTTATATCTCATGCTTTGTGTGTCCTAAAAATATTTACTTCAAGGTGATGAATATTTTTTCTTCTAGAAGTTTTCCTCCAGAAGTTCTATAGTTTCAGCCTTTCTGTTTGGGTCTATTATCCATTTCAACTGATTTTAATGTACAGTGTGAGGTGAGGATCAAGTATTTTTGTCTCCATATGAATATTCAGTTATTCTGCCACCATTTGGTAAAATGACAGTCTTTACCTTGATTGAATTGTTTCAACAATTCTGCTGAAAATAGATTGAACATATATGTGTGGGTCTATTTCTGGAATCTCTGTTCTGTTTCATTGAATGATATGCTCACATCAATTCTATTCTGTGTTGATTGCTGAACACACAGTCTTGAAATAAAGTATTGTTAAGTCCTCCTACTTTGTTCATCTTTTCCAAAGCTGTTTTGGCTATTTTAAGTCTTTCTCAATTTCATATCAATTTTAGAATAGTCTTATCAGTTTTGAGGGGAAAGGGCCTGTTGTGATTTTAATTGGGATTGCACTTAATCAATGAGTCATTTTGGGAAGAATGGACATAATAAAAATATTGATTTTCTAACCCAGCAACATGGTAAATCTCTTCATTTGTTTGAGTATTTTAAATGTTCTCTCAGCAATGTTTTGTAGTTTTCACTGCATAGGCCTGACAATTTTGTAGTTAAACTTATTTCTATGGTATTAAAGAAATTATTTCCTTGTTTACTGCCAGTATATGGAAATACAATTAGTTTTGTATATTAAATTTTTATCCTGAAAGCTTGCTAAATTCACGTCTTAGTTCTAGTGGCTTTTTTGCAGATTGCTTAAGATTTTCTACATCTGTGGACATGGACTGTTTTACTTCTTTCTTTCCAGTCTCTTGTCTTTTATTTATTTATTTTTCTTACTAACTAGTACTTTTAAACTAACTAGCATTTCCAGTACAATGTTGAATGGAAGTGATGAAGGTCATCCTGATCTTACAGAAAGTGTCCAACCTTTCACTATTAAGTAAGATATTAGCTGTGGCTTTTCAATGATGCCCTTTATCAGCTTGAGTATGTTCCCTTCTCTTCCTAGTTTGCTGAGAGGTTTTATTATGAAAGTGTTGACTTTTACTAAATGCTTCTTTTCTAACTATAGAGATGATTACATGGTTTTCTTTTTTATTCTAATTCTGTTTATATCATGAATTTCACTGATTAACGTTCAAATGGTAAACCAACCTTGTGTTCAGGAGATAACACTTGGCCATAACGTATAATTATTTTTACTTACTGTTTGGTATCAGTATAAGGTTGGTCTCCTCTAAATTCCAAAAGATTTTGCGTGGAAGTGTTATAATCTTCCTTAAATGTTAGATAGAATTTGCTAGTGAGGTTATCTTCATCTGGAGTAAAGTTTATTATAAATTCAATTTCTGTAATCTATATTGGACTACTCAAGTTTCCATTTCTTCATCTATAAATTTTGTTAATTTTTGTATTGCAAGGAATTTGCCCATGCAACTAAGTTTCTGAGTTTATTGGCACAAAGCTATTCATAATATTGCCTTATTAACCCTTTAATATCTGTAGCATCTACAGTGATGTCTCCTCTTTCCTGATTAACATTGGAATTTGTGTCTTTCTCACTCTTCTCTTGATTAGTTTAGTTAGATGTTTATTAAAGTTTTATTTTAAGTATAGTTAATTTATAATATTATATTATTTTCAGGTGTACAGCATAGCAATTCAATATTTTTATAGATTATACTCCATTTAAAGTTATTACAAAATTATGGTTATACTTCCCTGTGCTGTACAATATATCCTTTTTGTTAAAAAGCTACAGTAATCAAAAGAGTATGGTACTGGCACAAAAACAGACACACAGATCAATGGGAAATAATAGAGAGCCCAGAAATAAACTCACATACTTATGGTCAATTAATCTATGACAAAGGAAGCAAGAATATACAATAGAGAAAAGATGATCTCTTCAAGAAGTGGTGCTCAGAAAACTGGACAGCTACATGTGAAAGAATGAAATTAGAACATTCTCTAACACCATATACAAAAATAAACTCAAGATATTTTTTAATGTCATTTGTTATTTCTTCTTGACCCATGCGTTATTTGGAATATTTGACATTTAAAAAATTGGTTTCTAATCTAATTCTGTTATGATTAGAAGAGATCTAATTAGAAACTGATTTTATAGCTCAGAATATTGTTTATCTTGGTGCACCTGAAAAAAATGTGTATTCTGCTGTTGTGCAGCGTAGAGTTTTAGAAAATGTCAATTATTTCAAATTGGTTGCTAGCGTTGATCAAGACTTCTATATTCTTACTGATTTTTTTGGTGTGTATATTTATCTTATCAATTACTGAGAGAGGAGCACTATAATTTCCAAATTTAACTGCAGTCTTCTTAATTATTCCTCTCAGTTTTTATTCAGTTTTTGCTTCACATATTTTGAAGCTCTGTTATTAGATCGCTAAACATTTAGGATTGTTATATATTCTTGACCCTTTTATATTATGAAGTGTTTATCCACTATGTCTTGTCCTAGAGCCTATTTTGTCTAATATAAATATAGCTTCTCTACTTTTGTTATGATCTATGTAGTCCAACTTTTAATTTTAACCTGTGTTTTTATATTGAAAATGGGTTTCTTATAGACAGCATGTAGCTAGTTCTTATTTTTAATCCAGTGTGACATTCTCTGCCTCTTCATGTGCATGTTTATACTAGTTACATTTAATGTAGTTACCAACATGGTTGGATTTAAGTCTACTGTCATCCTGTTGGTTTTCATGTTCTTTGTTCTATTTGTTTTTCTCCTTTTCTCCCTGTTGGTTGAATATTTTTCTTATTCCATTTTATCTCTGCTATTACCTTATTAGTTATAACTTTCACTGTTTATTTGGTTACATATTTGGTTACTTATTTATTTTGGTGGATGCTCTAGGGTTTACAATATATGTCTTTAACTCATCATAGTCTAACTTCAGATGATATTATACTATTTCACATATAAGAATATTACAACAGTATACTTCCATTTCCCCCTTGCATCTGTTGTAATATTGTTGTCATATGTTTTACTTACACATATATTGCAAACTTCACAGTACCTTGTTCTTTTAGCTTTAAATAGTTTATTATCTTTTAATGAAAAGATCATCCTCCCTCCCTCCTTTACTTCCTTTCTTCCTTCTTTCCTTCCTCCCTCCCTCCCTTTCTTCCCTCCTTCCTTTCCTTTCTTCCCCCTTCCCTTCCTTCCTCCCTTCCTCCCTTCTTCTTTCCTTCCACAAATATTCTCCAGGGAATGGTGAATCAGAAGTAAAGACCAGAAGAGACCCTGCTGGCATTGAGTTTACCTTCTGATGAGGATAAATATGGGGACAAATAAATAAAAAAGATATTTCAGATACTGGAAAATTCTATGAAGGAAATAAAAGAGTGATGTGATCAGAGAGTGACTGAGGAGAAAAACTTTATATACGGCCATCACGAAAGTCCTCTCTGAGGAACTAACAATCAAGTTAAGACCTGAACAAGAAGGAACCAAGGCTATAAAGAGAGCGAAAAAACACTGCATGTAGAGAGATCAGCAACTGCGAAAGCTCGAGGTGAGAAAGAGCACATTTATTATAGAAACAGAAAGGTCAATGTGACAGAAGCAAAATGGAAGAGGGGATTAGTGGTACAAGATAAACTTGGAGAGACAGGGAGGGGGAAACCAATTCACATGGGCCTTATGGGCCAAAGCTAAGGGTTATGTTAAGTGTCATGGAAAACCTTCACAGAGGTTTTATTGTTTGCTTTTGTAAGCAGAGGAGTGATGATAAAATACAATTTCTGGTTTTTCAAAATATAATTCCAGGGGCTTCCCTGGTGGCGCAGTGGCTGAGAATCTGCCTGCCAATGCAGGGGACACGGGTTCGAGCCCTGGTCTGGGAAGATCCCACATGCCGCGGAGCAACTAAGCCCATGTGCCACAACTACTGAGCCTGCGTGCCTGGAGCCTGTGCTCCACAACAAGAGAGGCCGCGATAGTGAGAGGCCCGTGCACCGCAATGAAGAGTGGCCCCCGCTTGCCACAACTAGAGAAAGCTCTCGCACAGAAACGAAGACCCAGCACAGCCAAAATAAATAAATAAATTTTAAAAAGTGAAATTCTTAAAAAAAATATATATATATATATAAAATTCCATCTGCTTTATGAAAATTCTTAACAGTGTAATAATTTTAAAGGCCTATTGATAAAATTTAAATTGAATTTCACCAATATTTATTGAGTGGATACTATATGCCATGTGTTTGGAGAACAGAAATACATAAGATTTCCTCTGACTGCCTGAATCTCAAAATCATGTTCGGAAGCCAGACATAGGCCAAGTCACTGTGACTGCTTCCCCATTACTGAGCAGAGAAGAGGAAAATGTTTAGTGGGTTAAAAATAGATGTTAAGTCTGAAAACTTTCTACCCAGAGACAGTTTCCCTATCACACCTTCCTTCTCTAGTTTATCTATGGAGACTATGTACATGTCCCCACCAGGAAGAGAGGTCTGATATATTGTACAACACGAAGAATATAGCCAATATTTTATAGAACTATAAATGGAGTATAACCTGTAAAAATTGTGAATCACTATATTGCACACCTGTAATTTATATAATATTGTACAACAACTATACTTCAATTAAAAAAAAAGTGATCAAAGAGATGGGTCCAACATAATGACCAATGCAGCCAACAATCATGAGGAGATGTTGAAAGCATTGGGTGAACAGGGAATTCACATGGTCTCAAAGTATCATCTCACAGATTGCCCATAAATTACAAAGGGGAAAACGTACCTTTACAGTGAAGAGATCTGATGGTCACAACCTACCTAAGAGCTCAAACTTAGCGCTTCCAAGGGTAAGACAACCTGACAATATGGGCCTCTGATGTGACACAATAGGAAGTACACACTACCTACATGCTATTCTTGACAAAGTGTTTCATAAGGAAACAGACAAATCCAGAAAGTGGAACATTCTTCAAGACAATGGTTCTAACTTGGAGGGTATTATGCTAAGTGAAATAAATCTGACAGAGAAAGACAAACACTGTATGTTATCTATGTTTATACTACTATGTATAAAACAAAGAAACTACAAGGATATATTGTATACCACAGGGAATATAGACAATATTTTATAATAATTATAAATGGAGTATAATCTTTAAGTTTGTGAATCACTATTTTGTACACCTGAAACTTACATAATATTGTAAATCAACTGTACCTTAATTTTTAAAAGTCAAAAAAAAAAAAGAATCACACACAAAAAAGGAAAGAGATCTGAGACTACCAAAACCATTATATATATATTATGTGTGTGTATATATATATATATATATTTATATATATATATATATATATTTTTTTTTAACCTGACAGTTCTAATCTCTCCATACTGCTTACTAAAGACTAACCCTGAGATAGAAGAATGACGTTTTGAGCTATAAAAGAAAAAAATCATAACTAAATGGATTTTAGTTTGAGGAATGGGCAGAGCTAGATAATCCTCTGGAGGTCATGGTGGGAGACCATGGCTCTAAACCAAGTATCCTATTATAAGAACCAAAACTGGAATCATAGGGACTCTGAACATCTGGAGTTTCCATCTTTCAAAAAATATATATAAATATACATACATACACACATATGTATATATATGTATATACATACATATATATGTGTGTGTGTGTGTATATATATATATATATATATATATATACACACACACATTGTGTAAATCATAGGCCAGTTATATTCCTCATACATTTTTAAAGTCTTTTTTTTTTTTTAATTATTAGCACCTTTAATTATTATTTATTTATTTATTTATTTTGGCTGTGTTGGGTCTTCGTTTCTGTGCGAGGGCTTCCTCTAGTTGCGGCAAGCGGGGGCCACTCTTCATCGCGGTGCGCGGGCCTCTCACTATCGCGGCCTCTCTTGTTGCGGAGCACAGGCTCCAGACACGCAGGCTCAGTAATTGTGGCTCACGGGCCCAGCTGCTCTGCGGCATGTGGGATCCTCCCAGACCAGGGCTCGAACCCGTGTCCCCTGCATTAGCAGGCAGACTCCCAACCACTGCGCCACCAGGGAAGCCCTCCTCATACATTTTTTAACACGTTAATCTCATATGCTGTTCTTAACTGTAAACAGCACAGACATTTAAATTAAATATATAGTTAAACCAAGGAGAAGACAAAAATGGAAAAGCAAGAAAAATAACTGAAATAGATTATGAGAGAATTTAATAAATATTCATCAAACTAAAGCTAATTATTAAGTAGCATAGTCCTGTCAGAGACAGGTACTGTCTTAGGAAATCTTCCTATGCCCAAAACTTCTTTAATGATTGATATGTACAGGTTTCTTCTTTACTATGCATTCAAATAGATTTCTTTTCTATCTTGTAATATGTTTAATATATGCTCATTGTTTAAAAAAACTGAAAATTTTGAAAACTGGAAAGTACAAAAGAGGAAAAAAATACCCATATTTTGGAAGGTATTAAAATTTCCCCATATTTTGAAAAACAGAAAAAGGAAAAAAATTACCATATCGCCACTACCACCCACTTTCAACCTTCTGCATTGTCTCTTTTCCATCCTTTGTTATATGCATATTTTATAAATTTTGTTTCACTGTACATACATGTCTGCTATATACATACATTATACATACATATATACATACATTTCTGCTGCCTAATTATCTTTTTTTAATTTGACTTAAAACACAACTCCATACTATTGGATTTTTTTTTAATTTTTTTTTTAATTGAAGCATAGTTGATTTACAATGTGTGCAATCTCTGCTGTACAGCAAAGTGACCCAGTGATACACATAGAGACAGGCTTTTTTTATATTCTTTTCCATTATGGTTTATCCCAGGATGTTAAATATAGTTCCCTGTGCTATACAGTAAGACCTTGTTGCTTGTCCATCCTATATATAACAGTTTGCATCTGCTAATCCGAAACTCCCAGTCCTTCCCTCCCCCACCCCCTCCCCCTTGGCAACCACAAGTCTGCTCTCTATGCCTGTGAGTCTGTTTCTGTTTTGTAGATAGGTTCATTTGTGCCATATTTTAGATTCCACATATAAGTGTCTTTCTCTTTCTGACTTACTTCACTCAGTATGATACTAAATGGATACAGTTATGGCTGACTAATTTTCTGTCACACAGGTATAACCATTCTCTATGGTCAGAATTAAAACAAGGTGCCTCATTTAGGCTACTTCCATTTAAGCTATTTGAAGAATCCAGTATTATAGCCAATGGCACAGGATATGATGAGAGAACTCTCAGAAACCCCACCTCCACTTCACTGGGGTGTGAAGCAAACCTAACAATAGGTAGTATTTGAAGACACTTATTTTATACCTGTTGTTCTGCTAAGGGCTTCACACTCACTTGATCTCTTTTAAACCTAAAAAAAAAACCATAACAAAAACAAAAAAACACAAAACCCTATGAAATGAGGACATTCCCATTTTACAGAGGGAGAAACTGAGCCTCCCAGAAAATAATCAGTTTGCCTAAATCATACAGTTGTGTAAATAGCAGAGATGAGATTTAAACACCGGCCAATATGATTCCAAAGCTTTTTCCCAGATCCCAATATGGGACAGTTAACAAGGTGGGTCTTTGATCTGGTTAAAACAACTAAGAAAGAAAAAGATGATTTGGTGCTGATTAAATTGGACAAATTTTTTATATTAAAAATAATGGATCATTTGGTCCCTTGAAGATAGTAAAATAGATTTGGATCTTTACCCTCTTACGGCAGATTTATGATCCAAACGTCTTAAAGGCACAGTTTTCCTTATTATGTCAAAATACAAATTCTGAGAGGTTTAAATAGACAGTAGGTCCAGAGAGGAAAGCAACTAACTTTTAAGATACTTTCAATATTCTAAGAGTTTGAAAAACATTAACTCACCAACTCTACACGCTGCAAAGCAATTATAATTAAACATACTTTACAGATAAGAAAACATTCTTCAATGTTAATTTAATTCATATCTCCTATAATGTAGACTTTTAATACCTTGGAGGTTATTAGTCTCACTCTTAGTCAAATAGTATTTAGGTTGACTATTTACCTTTTCAGGTAGACTCCTTTTCTTCCAATTAGAATGCAAGAAGCTTAAAAGTAGAGAATGTATCTTAAAACCAGAGAATAAAATCTGAATCATTAAGTTCTAATCAACCTCATTACACTGGCCTCATATTTTACAGATGAAAACATGAAAAGAGAGGGCAGATGACTTGGCCACAGACACACAGCTTTATAAATCTCATTGCAGAGCTAGACATTCAAACCTGTGCCTTAAATCTTGACCCACTTTTCCCTGTTATATATCACTGACTTATGATTTCCCATATTATCCTGGTTGCCTAGATCTGTGCAGACACACATGCTTACAGACTCAACTGGCTAATTTCCCTAGAGGTTATGTTACCATCTATGCCAACAGTGTGCAATAACCCAAATGCTCAATCAGTACTTAGATCTTCTAGGACCACCTAGCTGTCTCTTGTCCAACATTAGTAAGTTGGCAAAGTTTTTTTTTGTTTTTTTTAAGAATAGGAGAAGACTTAAGGATAAAAGGTATTATCTTGGGTGCTTTTTAATTTTTGTGGGTAAGAAGGTCATGCTTTGGAGCTACACGCATTGAATGCCTAATGTCACATTGATATTCAATATTGGCAGCTACAGCTTTCCTAATGACAGTGGTAACTGGGTGTATGTAACTAGAAGTCATTACAATAAATAGATTGATTTTAGTTTGCAGCTTGACCACCACCATCTGCAATGAGTTTAGAAACAATGTAGGGGGAAGGGTGGTTCTCCAGACAACCAAAGAAAACCATTTAGCATGAATGGTTGGAAATGACCAGTTTTCAGTGTCAGTCTGTGCACCATCTAAATGTTCTAGCAGCCACATCTACAACTTTTGAATTTCCCCTACAAGCTTTTCTGCAAGGCTAGTATTCACTGTTCAGAAAGTATTTTATTTTTTAAATATTCATTTGTTTAATGTCAATGTATGTCAGACACCTGTACTAATAAAGACACTATTAATAGCTAGTATTAATAAAACGAATAGCTACTATTAATAATAGCTATTTAAAAGGGCTTATGTGCCAGGCACTGTGCTCCGTGCTTTCAATGTTTTAATTTAATCCTCAACACGATCCTATTAATACTACTATTATCCCTAACTTATAAATGTGGAGGTGGGGACTTATTGAAATTAGCTTGTCCAAAATCACCCACTAAGATATAATAAAAGTTAATATATTTTGAGTTATGACTATGTGCTTGACATTGTTTGACACCGTTTAATCCTTTTAACAACCCTATGAAGCAGGTATTATTTTTATGCCCATTTTACAGATGATAAAACTGAACCCTGGAGAATGTAGGGTTATAAAGCTAGTAAGAGGTAGAATGAGGCTTCAAACCCAGACAGTCTACCTCTAGAATCTGGGCTCTTCAACACCATATAGTGATGCTTCTTCAAACTGGTGATCCTGGGTTTACACATAGCTTTGTCTGACAGCAAAGCCCCCACCTTAACCACTACAGGGCATGACTTGACTCTGGGGAAAGCGTGATGGATAAAATACCATTACAAAGTTTTTCAATACCTAATCCTTCACAATAGCATTTTAGAAAACCCATGGAATACTAACAGATAAATCTAATAAAATACTATAAAATTTTAGCAGCAAATTGTATGCTGCTACCATAAAAAGAACTAATGAAATAATTTAGAAAAGACCTAAACAAATGGAAAGATAAACTATGTTAGTGAGTTGGAAAACTCAGTATTAGTAGCATAACAATTATCCCCAAATTGATCCATAGATTCAATGCAATTTCAATCAAAAGTCTATAAGGCAAAGAAATGAAATGGAGGTATCTGTAATGATGTGGATGGAGTTAGAGTCTGTCATACAGAGTGAAGTAAGTCAGAAAGAGAAAAACAAATACACTATGTTAACACATGTATATGGAATCTAAGGAAAAAAAAAAAAAAGGTCATGAAGAACCTAGTGGCAAGATGGGAATAAAGACACAGACCTACTAAAGAATGGACTTGAGGATATGGGGAGGGGAGGGGTGAGATGTGACAGGGTGAGAGAGTGTCATGGACATATATACACTACCAAATGTAAAATAGATAGCTAGTGGGAAGCAGCCGCATAGCACAGGTAGATCAGCTCAGTGCTTTGTGACCACCTAGAGGGGTGGGATAGGGAGGGTGGGAGGGAGGGAGATGCAAGAGGGAAGAGATATGGGAACATATGTATATGTATAACTGATTCACTTTGTTTTAAAGCAGAAACTAACACACCATTGTAAAGCAATTATACTTCAATAAAGATGTTAAAAAAAAAGTCTATAAGGCACTTTTAAAAAGAAATTGACAGCTAATTATAAAAATCATATGTAAATATAAAGACCTAAAATGGCTAAAATAGTTTTGAGAAAAAAAAAAAAGGAACAAAATTGTAGGACTTAGACTATCTGATTTTAAGACTTATTGAAAAACTACATTAATCAAGCCAGGGTGGTACTGCTACAAGGATAGACAAATACATCAGTGGTACAGAATAGAGAGTCCAACAATAGGCCTTCACATACGTAGTCAACTGACTTTTTGACAAGGTGCAATGATAATTTAATGCAGAAGGGATATTCTATTCAGCACATGGTACTGGAACAATTAGATGCCCATATGCAAAGAAAAACAAAAACCCTCACACCATATACAAAAATTAATTCAAAATGAATCACAGGCCTAAACTAAAACTCTAGACTTGTAAAACTTCTAGGAGAAAACAGAGGAGAAAATCTTTGTATCGTGTGTTAGGGAAAAAAAAAATGCTTATGTAGGACAAAAAAAGCATAAACCGTAAAAGAAAAATCGGTTTATTGAACTTCATCAAAATGAAAACTTCAGCTATTCAAAAAACCTCTTAAGATTATAAAAGACAAACCACAGAGAATATTTGCAAAACACATATCTATTAAAGGACTTGTATCCAGAATATGTAAAGACTTCTTACAACTCAATAAAAAGAAGACAACACTATTTTAAAAATGGGAAGAGATTTAAATAGACACTTTATCAAAGAAGCGATGTGAATGGCAAATAAGCCTATGAAAAGATTCTCCGCATCATTTGTCACTAGGGAAATAAAAATTAAACTGTAATTAGATGCCACTAGACACCTATTAGAATGGCTTTGTTAACAACAAAAAAAAACCTGATAATAATACCAAGTGATGGAGAGAATATAGTGTATGTATATGTATATATATACATATATGTGTGTGTGTGTATATATATATATATATATATATGTATGAATTTTTTTTAGGCTGTGCCATGTAACATGCAGGCTCTTACTTCGCCAACCAGGGATCAAACCCATGCCCCCTGCATTGGGACTGCAGAATTTTAACCACTGGACCGCCAGGAAGTCCCGTGAATGTATATTACTGGTGGGAAGCAAATGTTACAGTCACTTTGTAAAACAGTTTACCAGTTTTTTATAAAGGTAAATATATACTTACCTGATGATGCAGCCGTCCCACTCCTAGGTATTTACCCAAAGGAAACGAAAACATACGTTCACACATAGACTTGTACGTGAATATTTCCAGTAGCTTTATTCATAGAAGTCCCAAACTGGAAACAACACCAGTGTCCGTCATTTCAGGCATGAGTAAAAAATTTCAGTTACATTCATACAAGAGAACACCAGTCCGCAACAAAAAGGAGCAAGCTCCTAATAAAAAGGAGTGAACTACTGCAACATGCAACAACATAGATAATTTTAAAAGCATCGTGCTAAGTCAAAAAAGCCAGACATGAAAAGCTACCTACTGTATGAGTCATTTACAGCACACTCTACAAAAGGCAAACGATAGGGACAGAAATCGGATCAGTGGTTGCCAGGCACTAGAGGTGAGAGGGGGGTAGTGACTACCAAGGAGTATGAGGGGGCTTCCCTGGTGGCGCAGTGGTTGAGAATCTGCCTGCCAATGCAGGGGACCGGGTTCGAGCCCTGGTCTGGGAGGATCCCACATGCCGCAGAGCAGCTGGGCCCGTGAGCCACAATTACTGAGCCTGCACGTCTGGAGCCTGTGCTCCGCAACGGGAGAGGCCGCGATAGTGAGAGGCCCGCGCACCGCGATGAAGAGTGGCCCCCGCTTGCCACAACTAGAGAAAGCCCTCGCACAGAAACGAAGACCCAACACAGCCATAAATAAATAAATAAATTTTTTTAAAAAACAAACAAAAAAACAAACAAAAAAAGGAGTATGAGGGAACTTTCTGGGGAGAGAAGAATATTCTATATGTTAATTTTGGTGCTAGTTACATGACTGTACCTATTTATTATAACTCTTCAAACTTTACATCTAATAAGGCAAATTGCTTTCTGTATATAAGTATACTGTAGTAAACCTGACTTAAAACTTACAAAAAAGAATCTCCTGTAGAGCTTGTTGAAACAGATTGCTGGGCCTCGCCCTGGGAGTTTCTGATTCTGTCTGAGGTCTGGGAGTGGGAGGAGACTGCATTTCTAACAAATTCCCAGGAGGCTGCCGGCTGGAGACTCACCGTCCCAACTGATATCAGGGCAAAGGGGTCTGTACTCAGCCACTGGAATAGGCTCTCTTGCTGTGGGCCATTTGTCCTTAAAACACATCAGTCCCCAGGGCTAGTCACTTGGGCCTTCTCCATTCAGCCAATGACGGCCACCCAGGGGCTCTGCCTCGGCTCTTTGAGGCTTGAGGCCCATTAACCTGGGAGGGGAAAAGCTTTCCCCACTGGTGAGAGTCTTGCAGACAATGGCACCAGAGGATATAGGGCCCTTTTAAAGGCCCGCCTCTAAAGGCTATGGCTGGGGGGAGTGCCATTGTCTCACTGCTATTGGACCCCTTGGTCTAGTGGACCCTTTGCCAGATGGGAGCAGCCCCCGGAGAGCTCGTCTTTCTGGCTCCTTCCACAGTTCCCTGTGTCTCCCCACCCATGTCTCTCCATCCTATTTCCCTTTCCTATTTTCTTCTCTTAGGAGAGCATCTCTTTGCTACTATGGGTGGACTTTGGCGTCAGGCATAGTTTGAATGGCAATTCTGCCACTGACTGTGTGTAATTTGGGACAACTGGCTTTATCTTCTCTGAGCCTGATTTTCCTAACTGAAAGGAGGATGATGAATGTTACCTCATAGGTACACACGTGTATGCGAAAAGTACGTGTAATCACGTGTGGGTTGGGACGCTTCATTTTGCCTCAGAATTGGCAGCTAGCACCCAGTGCTGAGACAAAAGAATCCCTATCTAAAAGCCACCACCAACAAATGAGGCCAGTCACCTCCCTTAGGACTTGTTACAAAGCAGCAAAACTGACGGTGCTGTCCCCCCTCCCCCAAACCATTACCACCTTCTCCCCTCCTTCATTTATAACAAAGCAAAACAAACTCCCAGAGGAGATGCTGAAGAAGAGTCACTGGAGGCCTTGGGAGGGCAGAGAGTTTGGGGCAGAGGCTGTCCTTCACCTGCCTGGGCTACCACCTGGCTGCCCTCAAGGCCAAGGATATGCCAAGGATGAGTGATGTCCTGGGGGTCGAAGGTCATGGACATTGGCTAGGCTTGAGCTGCCTTGATTGCTGGTAGGCAAGGGGTCCCCAAAGCAAGAGCCTTCGATGTGGCCTGGTTAGGGTGTGCAGTGACAGAGGTCAAAGAGTGCTATGTGTCTACTGCATTGGGGCCTCTCAAGAACCCCACATATATCCAGCACTTAGATATGTGCCTTACAGAAGGTGAGGAGGGACAGTGAGTCCCCATGAACTCAGCAAGAAGCAACCAGTAGAGAAGGAGAATTATCATGAGCCAGTAAGAAAGTCATGTTCGCCCAACCAGCTCCCAGCATCAGAGGAGACTAGCACTGCAAAGGAAGGGAGAAGTATTTCAGAACCAACGCCAAGCGTCTTTTTCCTACCATGACCCCTAAGCCACAATTCTAGCCAGCACAGGGGAGGGGCAGATATGAAGTCCAGTGTGAGACTGGAGTTGTACATTGGATGAACATTTAATACCAGAAAATGATTGGAAGTTTATGGATTCTGCCCAACACAGAGAATGAGAAAAGGAGATTTTATGAGCATGCTGCAAGCAGTGAATAGAGAAAAAAAATCAGGTTTCTATGTCACCGAGTTTGGGTTCCTCAATACACTAGTTATATATCTATATAAAGCACCTGGTATACGACAAGACACACCTACTCACACACGTGTGTACGTGTGTATTTATAGCCTGGTAGATGAGCTGTTAGGAATAATGAAAATAACAAGAGTAATTGTAAAGAGAAATATGGCATTTTTATATTACACAGTCCTGATCTTCATTCATATGTACTTGCCCACATTCAGTAAACCCTGACTGGGTCCTTTTTGTGCAAAGTCCTGTGAGAAATACAGAGATTAATTAGGCAAACCTCTACCTTCAGGTAGCTTATAGCCTATTAGAGGTGTTCAAACATACAAAAAACATACAGAGAAGTATGATACAAGGTGTCTAGTACCAAAGAAAGACCTCCCAGTTTGTGAATTCCCACTATGCCGCTGGCCCTATGATGATATTTGACATAGTTTATCTCGTTTCTCACAACAGCCCTTTCAGATAGGTCTTATGATCCATTTATGTATACCCCACCCCCTTACTCTTGCTATTCCTAGTTCTGTTTTTACTAGCTACCATTATTTGAGCTACTAGGCTTGACACATCCATTACGAAAAGGTAAAAGGATATGATTATTTCATTGGAATGAAGTGAAAAGAGCCTACAGATTTTATCATCAGATAGACCGGAGTTTAAATCCTGGGTCTGCTACTTACCATGAGAACTTGGACAGGTTATTTAACCTCTCTGACCCTCAGTTTTCTTATAATAACACCTACCTTGTAGGGTATGATGAGAAATCAATAAGACAATATATGTAAAGCACCTACCACAGTGCCCAGCAATGTGTTATCAACAAACACTCGCTTCCTACCTCCCGTAAATCCAAAGGGAAGCAGCTCACTGTGTGCATAAGACCTGGGCTCCAACCCTCCTCTCCCCACACCCCCGTCCCCTGACCGAAAGTCTGGGGATGCTCAGACACCCAACTTAGGATGAGCTTTTGCAGACTCACCGATCCGTCACTCCAGGCTTGACCACTCTCTCAATCTCTGAGCACACTTGCTTCTTAATCAACCTCCTCTTGTCAGGATTCACCTTTATTTCTTCCAAGTGCTACTCTCTCTCCTCTAGAAGGGAATTTACGCTCACTTCCGGCATTCATCTCCCAACCTCTGCTGTTAACAGTCACCGAGGCAAACAATTTTTTAACGGAATGTCTACTTTTCCTAGTCAATAAATTACACTGGGCAAGTCTCTGCAGCCCTGCCACCCCCTCCTTTGCGGACTTATTGGACATGTACTTGAAAAACAGGTTATTTATCTCTGTCCCTACTGTCGTCTTCCCCTTTTCTCATCTTGGCGTTCCCTTATCAATTTGCATTTGTCTCTTAAAGTCGCTCTAATCTAACCAGGCTTTGTGGAAGGCTTGGCCATTGTGCAGGTTCCTGTTATTTTCAATGACTTTTCCTTTTATTTCCCCTTGTTCCTGTCAGATGCATGTGTTTATTTTTATGTCTTATTTATTGCTAGATGGCAGGCAGGCATTCCAGGTACATACGCCTATATCTTTGAGGACTGTCTTTTTCTATTTGTCCTTTTATATCATCTCTTTACAGCTGTTCCTCCATGGGGCAGATCCTAAGACACTATTTGTTGAAGTTTTTTAGACTCCAACGCAGTGAAAATAAAGGTAGGTTGTCTTTTTCTAGAAGCTGCCTAAGAGCAAATGGTCATCAGTCAATTTCATTAACTCACAGGTCAACTCTCCTTCCTCAGCTGAGGTGCCACCTTTGCTGTAAGTTTTCTTAGGCACCTGGGCCTAGGTAACAACTCTGTTGTGTATGCTCCCGTGAAACCTCATTCATGTTTTCCCTGTTGGAATTTTTTATGCATCTGTCTCCTCCAATATATTGATATTTGTCTAGACAGCAGGGATGATTTCTTTTTCCTCGTGTACTCTTAGCTTCCAGCACAGTGCTGTTTACTCGTAATAGGTGCTCAACAAACATACTGAAACAATTGATTTCTTAGAAAGTAATATGTTGCCAACTGGTTAGAATCCCAGTTCTGAAATTTCCTAGCTGAGCCATTAAGCTCCTGATCTTCAATTTCATCTTCTGTAAAATGCATATGAAGTGCATTGTTGAACAAGATTTTAAAGATGACAAAGCTAAACTTGATAGATGAGGAACCTCAGGTTCCAAGTGGGAAGGGTTGTACCTACAGTGGGCTTTTAGGTCCACCATCTGGACTGAATGATATTTCATAGGGATTTGCTGATGGACTCATGAAGCAAGTTTAGTGATCCAAATACAATGTCTAGGACAGAGCCGCAAAGTACAGAAAAAGGTGCACAGCTTCATGTAGGCAGAGAAAATAAATGAACAGGATATCCTTTCCAGATGGGGATTTTTGAGTCCTCAGGTTTGTGAAAAATTCTCTCTATGACCTTTCCTTGGAAACCCGGACAATAAGGGACTAGAAATGAATGCTGCTTCACAGGAATGGCTGGGGGTTACCGAGATAAATTTTTCATGATGTACTGAGTTCCCCAAAAAAGGTATCATAAGAATGTTGAACCTGACAACAGTTCACAAGGAGTGGACATGGGGGTGAACAGAAGACCCTGAAGGAGAGACAAGTGGGCCTTGAGTGGCAATGCCAGCAAACATGGTGGCCACGATTTGCTCCAGTCCTATGCTGCTGATGGCATTGAGGAACTTCAAGGGAGTCTCAGCCCCACCAGTCCTTTGGTCAACATTGACCAAGGCTGCAGAGAGGCAGGGAGTTATAACAGGAAGCCAGTGTAGACTGGTGGCTGATTTGTGTTGGACTTCACAGAGTTGGGAAGACCAGGGATTAAGTTGTGGCTTGACTACTAACTCCCTATGTAGACTCACACAGGTTTCACTAAGGCTCAAAACCGTAGCTTCCTTTTCTATAAAACAGTGGTAGTGAAATCACCTTCTAGGGTTGTGAGGATTAAGTGAGATAATGGTTGTAAATCACTAGGCATTTACCAAGAAGGCTCAGCCCCCAGAGGAGGCGGCCTCTGGAATGAGTCACCCAGCCCTCTGCATGTTCCATGATCAGCGGTCCATTTCTGAATCCACAGAGTGTCGTCTAGTTGAGAGGGCTCAGCATCTGTCTTGGTGTCCTGATTAGTTTTGGATGCCCTGACAAGACTGGGGCCCAGCCTAAATTTTGGTGCTAGGCTGGGGTCCTGATACCCATCACTGACTTGGCTCCATGGTGCTAGATTCCCCTTGAACCATAAACACTATCTCTGGCCTGAAAAAGACCTGCCACCGTATTCCAAAGGTAAGATGGGTCCGCTTGGATGCACTAATCCTAGCTTCTCTCATCCCCAGGAACCTGGGGTGTCGGCTGCTGGTTGCTACGGTCACAATCCAACTTTTTGTCAACATTAGCAGAGAAGGAGATTGAAACCGTCTAGGAAAGTAGCAAACAGATCCTCATTACCAACAGGGTAAAGTCCAAACTCCTTAGTATGGGCACCAGGCCCATCATGATCTGGCTTCTCTCTGTCTCCCTGGCATCAGCTACTCCAATGTATTCTTCAGTTTCTGTATTCTGCTCATGTTGTACCACTTGTTTTCTGACAGTGCCATGTTTTTTCAGACCTCTCTACTGGAGTACATGCTTTTCTCTCTTCTTGGGATGCTCTACATTTTCACCAGACAAAAAGACTACTCACTCTACAAGCTGCAGCCTTGGCACTACTTCCTCTTCAAACCTTCCCTGACCCTTTTGGGCAGACCAAGGCACGCCTTTTCCTGTGCCTCCGCTGTATCTGAGCATATATGTTGTACACAACACCATATTGGGTTACTATTTTAGTCTCTATATGCGTCATTTCCCAAACCTCTCTCTCCTCCCAGATTGTAAATCCTTAGAGAACAGCGACTATGCTTTATTTATCAATGTATCCCTAGCACACAGCACAATACCTGGCTCCTAGTAGGTGTTCAAAAATATGCGTTGCTTCAATGAATAAAATTAATTTCCATGGCACAGTCCTCAGCTAGACCTGGTTTCCTCCCAGCATGACTCATGGTTATAGATATCTGAATTATGGCAACTAGTGCTCAAGCAGAAATCAGGATCTTAGGGGACCACAGTCACTTGACCTAATAATGGTCCCCACGGGAAGGTCACACTGTTTGCTGGAGCATGTAGCACCAGGATGTAACCATCCATCCATCCAGTCAGCTGAATCAACCCTAATGGTCAATGGAATGACCCATATCATAGCCTGACTCTCGCCCATCCATCAGAGTTATTGATTAAGGTGGCAGTGTTAACACGTGCTTTAAAGAACACAAGTGATACAGGAGACCACTAACAAAAAACGGTCCCATGGTCAAGTAAGGTGGGAAATGCAACATATTTTCTCTCCCTCTAGGAGTCATAAACCTTATTTATGACATCAAAGGTTCAGAAAAATTTGTGGGTAAAGACGTCTATTTAATTTGTTAGCCCAGTGCTTTCCGAATTTATTTTACCATTAGAAATCATTTTCCTTGTTACACCTATTTACATCCCAGGGAGCTAATATTCTATAAAACAGGCTTTGGGAAATGCTGGATAAAGAAATTCCCTGGGATGTAGGGGAGCATCTTCAAGGAGAGGGGGTTTCTAGACAAAGGAGCATAGAAATAGATGCACAGGTAGAGAATAGGTCATAGAAGGATATTAAATACCAAAGTATAATCATTATAAATTTCTCCTACATTTTCCTCATTTTAAAAACTCTGGTATTGCAGAGTCCTAAACAAACCTTCTGAATGGCTTTTTCCCTTACACATAGCCTGAATGACTTTTTCTTTTATTCTTCAAAATATAACCACTCATGAAACATAATGCCTGGCTATATGTAATATACATATATATTTCAGCAAATGATGTAGTGAGGGAAATGCTATTGTAAGATTAAGAAAATAAAGTCTAATCCTTCCTCATGACTTACAGCTATAATCCTGGGAAGACAGACAGCCTTCTCTAATCCTAAATTTCTTAGTCAGTATAATGGGGAAAATAACTCACGCCCTACCAAAGTCACAGAACCCAATGTCATTGATACATAAAGTGCCTTAAAACTATAAAGCACTATAGAAAATAAGGTATCGTGATGCATACATATGCTTGTGGTAAATTTAACTCACACCAGAATTCATGTGTACAGATAAAATGTAATTTATTTATTATCTTCTAAGCCTAATCTGGGCTTCCCCTCAAACTCTTCTATGATGGTTTGCAGGGAAAATACAATCTAAGTGAAAGTAAATGCCCAATTCTGTTTAAATTAATCCCAACTCAATAATTTAAGTCCCTTTAGGTGGTACCCAGTGTCTCTGATTTAAACAAAAAAATAATGTTCCATTTGGGACATGGTTCCTCCCGTCCTCTGTTCTTCTCTCGGTGTAACGTCCAGATGCATTGGGGAGGCCTGTCTGAGAAGTCCTTAAGAAGGCAAAGGGGAGAGAGGATCGTCAGGTGGAGTATCCCCTGCCCGTTTTGGTCTCCGGGGCCAGAACCCTTGACCTCTTGGCTCTGCTGGCCCTCCTATCCCTGAGGGTGGTGTGAGTCATAGTCTGGTTTCTCCCTCAGCTTGGCCTAAGCCTGGTTGCCCTGTCCTCAGTTTCCACTGGCTGCAGACCCCCAAGTCTCTGTCATTCCCTGCATCTAGCCCACCGATCATTCCTTCTCCTCCCAGCCTGATGTGGGGTTCATTGTCTGCCGAGCCCAGGGCTCAGCATTCTGGCTCCCCTTTCTGCATCTCTCTGCCTGAACACATTAGGCTACACTGCAGAGTCATGTGGGGCAGCCCCAAAGCTTTTCTCTTTGTACAGTCCTAAGAATGAACTGGAATAAAAGTTCTTTGCCCTCAATAGTACCCATAGTTGCCCATGGCTTTGGCAGCTCTGGCTTTGGCAGCTCTGGCTTTGGCTTGGAGAAAAGAATATCAGGGCCCATCTGCCTGTCTTGTTTCTCTCACTCTTCTTTCCAAACAACCCTCCAGGTTAGAGAAAGGCTTTCCTTTAATTCTCCTGAGTTAAATCCCCCTACCAATGGCAGCTACCCCTGTGATTTTCAGATACTCAGAACTGGATCCACAAGAATCAGCCCTAGGTAGGTTAAAGGGGGAGAATGAAGGCATGTGGGAATTTCTCACTGAAGACAATAGTCTGGTCGGCAAGCCTACTGTCTTGCTGTACAATCCTCCTTGGCAAGTCAGGAGATTCATAATACCTTCCCTCTTCTTTCCACATTACTCTATAACACATTTCATGTAATCTTGGCTCAAACAGATGTATGTCTTGGCCACTTAGGACAACCCTACCCTTACCTTTATTTAGTTGGAAGCCTCAAAACATTTTTAACTTAATATAAAAACAAATACGAGAAAACCTACAGACACCAGAAAATGATGAAACCCGGAGATCCCTGATTCTTATTTCGGTGATAGTAATCATTTGTTTACATGTATACAAAAGACTACAGTTTACAAACTATAGAAAAATAACATAGGGAAGAGTGCTTTGTTTGAGTCAATAATAAACAATAACAATCTGTATGGTCTGAGACAGGTTTCCGAACCCCTCTGACTCTTAGATTCCTTATCTGAGTGGGGAATAAAGGTCCCTATAACACTGCATGCGGTTTTCATGAAGATTAAATGCGATTGATTCATAGAGAAAATTATAAAGAGTCATACATATGTTAGTTATTATTGTCTAATTAGAGCCTCACAGAAGACTATGATAATTACAATCATCATTTATCATGTGCTTAGCATGCGCCAAGAAGTGTGGTGAGCACTTAAGGTAGATTAAGTCATTCAGTTCTGGCAATACCATATGAAGCAGTACTACTCTTATTATTCCCATTTTGCAGATGAGGAAGTCTAAGGCTGAGGTGGAAAAACTGGCCTCAAGGCATTCAGCAATGAGTGATAAATCCAATATTCAAACCCAAATAGCTTGCCTTCACAGTTCAAGCTCTTAACTGTCACGCTGTGGGGCCTCCTGCTCTGTATGGAAGGCCAAGGATGTAATGATGGTGATGCCCATGTCAATGCCAAGAAAAAGCAAAGAGCTGAGAGGACTTGGGCCAAAATCACACAGCAAGTTAAGGGCAAAGCCGAGTGAAGAGTGAGGGGGCATGATTTCTGGTCTGCGGGGAGCTTTCTACCACATCTGGCTGCCTGCTTTGACAGGGGTCAGGAAGCCAAAGACAGACAGCCTCGGGCATTTTGTCTTCTACACTTGCTCTGCCGAAGAGGTCTTCTCAGAAGTCTCAAGGTCCAGAGGAGAAAGATGCAAACGCCTCACGCTCCCCCCACCAATGTGCCGATTCAGCTCGCATTAGTCTTGTTAAAGGAAGTTGGCCATTTCATGTCACGACACATTACATTTATGTGGTCTCACCTCTCTCTGCTGGAAAATGAGGTAACTAATTCATTTTAGCAGCTTTCCCCTTTCTGCCTAAAATGTGTCCTCTGATGATGATAATGCAGAAGGATGGGAAATGTTATAACATGATCGGTCCTTCACTGTGGATTAGGAATACATTCAAAGCAGCATTTCTTCCATGTCTGGGCTCACTTTCAAGACTATCTGTGTGGATTAGGGAACAGTATGGTTTTGCAATGCTAAATAAGGTATTTTATGTTCCTCTTGCTATCGTTGGGTTTGACAGAAAGGGGAAATTTAACTTCGGGGGAAGGTATTACATATGCCTATACACATTCATGCACATAACGGAACATTTATTTTTGTCAGTGGAAGAAGCACTTCTCAGAAGGTCACCAGCTGTCATGCAAGAAAATAGTCAATGTAATGTAATGGTTAAGAGGACAAGCTCCTTGATGCCTGAGTTCAAGTTCTGGATCTACCACGTAGTAGCTGTGTGACCTCGGGCCAGTTACATAACCTCCCTGTAAATGAACTTCCTTGACTGAAAAATGAAGATCTATTTTCATCATCGGGTCTTTGTGAGGATGAGATGAGACTGAATGAATGGAAAGTCCTTGGTACAGTGAAGCAAGCTAGGGAGAGTAGTTTCTAGAGTGGGGAGGAGGGGGTTTCCTCGGTACCCTCAGACCCCACAGGGAGTGGGCTGTTGTCCTAACAGCATGATCCTAGAGCCTTTGGGTCTCCCCAGTTCTTTCTATCATACATAAGTTAAAAGTCCACGAACGTTTAAAAGGAGTATAACTCTTTAGGACTGTGACATTAAAAATCTGGGAAGACCCAGTTTGGGAATGATAAAATGAGAGATGTGGGCTTTGATAGGGAAGTTACCAGGGCCACGACACATAACCTCAAAGTGCTCTCAAGGCCAGAATGAATAGTTTTGATTGTAGGCAATATAGAGTCATTGAAGGTTCTGAGGGATCTTTCAAGAAGATGAAGCTGGCCCTTGAGTACATATTAGATCAGAACAAGGGTCAGCAAACTACCACCCACAGACCAAATCCAACTGGTCATCTGTTCAGTCTGCAAGCTGAAGATGTTTTTACATTTTTATTGTTTTAAATTAATTAATTAATTAATATTTTAAAATTGAGCCATAAGTTACATATCTTATTTCACGTGTACAACAGAATGACTCCATATTTGTATATGTTGAAAAATGATCACCACGATAAATCTAGTTAACATCTGTCACCATGCAGAGTTACAAAAGTTTTTTTTTATGATGAGAACTTTTAAGTTCTACTCTCTTAGCCGCCTTCACATGTGCAGTCCAGTTTTATCAACTTATCGTCGCCGTACATTTCATACCCATGCCTTGTTTATTTTATGACTGGAAGTTTGCACCTTTTGACTCCCTCTACTCACTTCATCCATCCAGGTTTTACATTTTTGGATGGTTGAAAAAAAATCCAAAGACTAGTGTTTTGTGACATGTGAAAATTATATGAAATTCAAATTTCAGAGTTCATAAAGCTTTACTGGAACACAGCCATATGCGTTTACTTATTGTCTGTGGCTACTTTTTCTACAATGGCAGAATCGAGTAGTTACAACAGAGATGATATGGCCTGAAAAGCCTAAAATATTTACTGTCTGGTCTTTCATAGGTAATATTTGCTGATCCCTGGATAGGAGGGTGATTGAACAGGAGATACGAGCTAGATTGGGATGCTGATGCTAATATAAAAACTATCATCAATTATGCACTTACTACCTGACATGCATTTTATTTGTATAAACACGTTTAATACTCAGGACAACCCCTATGCCAGCATCTAAGTAACCTGACCAAGGTTATTTAGGGAGGACAAGGCAGAGGGATAATCTGAACTCCTATCAATGGACCAAAGGATCTGTGTCCTTAATCATTATGTATACTGTCTTTAACAGTCAACATGAAAGATGGTGAGGAATGGAAGAAAGGGAGGAATTTAAGAGATATGTTAGAGATACCATCAGCAGGACTCAGAGGCCTTTTGAATGGCAAGTATCAGGATAAAGTTAGAGAAGAAAATATCCCAAGGTCTAGATGACTGAGGCCAGTCAGAGTTCCACATTGCTTACAAGGGTCCAAGTTTGAGCATTCTCAGTAAAAATTCAGCTTCACACGAACTCTTCATGTTACTATTCTGTCATCACTCTTGATCTGGTAATTGTGCCACTTGGGTTCCCAAGCACTAAGATTAAAGCTGGAAATTTGTCATAAACCTTCCCCATGCGATGGAAACACAGAAGGTGAAAGTTCCAACAGTCAAAATGAATTACTCAGCGAGTTTATTTGTCACCAGAAGGTAATTGGGATTTAAGCTACAGTCTCAGAAAGAAATCTATCACATCGCATGATCACTTGCTTTAATGGCAACCTATGTCTAATTTTCATCCCCACCCGACCCCTTCTCATCAGACCCAGTAACCTGCTAGTAGTATAATTTGACTTTTTTCCTGCTGCCCCCCTGAAATATCAAACGTCAGCTGAGACAAGAAGCACACTTAAAGTATCAATAGGACATTGGATGTGACTGCCCTAGCTTGGAGCTGCTGCTATTAGGGATTTTTACAAATTCATTTATTCATTCATTTATCCATCCACAGACAAGCATTTACTGAGAACATATTCTATGCCAGGCCTGAAATTGATGCTGGAACTCCAAAGGAGAATAAATCATATTCCTACAGATAAAGTGGTGATTCTAGCATATGATTTTAAACAGGCTCAGAAGATCCCAAATGTATCATCAAAACACAACCCCTCACTCCCTCTATCACCAAGACATGGCATTCCTCTCCATCTTCTACTCATTTGTGTCTGAATATGCTGCCATTTTTTGATGAGTAAATCTCTAAGAAAATATCAGACTGCAGTAGAAGGGATGGAGAGAACAAAGAGACCTGCATTTACTCCTGGCTCTGAGATGAACTGCTGAGAGACCTTGAACAAGTTCCTTGGCTTATCTGTACTTCTGATTTCTCATCTATAAGATGATGGACTGGGTTAGCCATAGCTATGTATAGAAAATGAAGGTGGAGGTGCTTGGCTGAATTCAGGAGGGCTGAGGGTCAGGGAAAGGGGCTGGAGACCCAGAGCCTCCCCTTTTCCCCAGCCTGTCCTTTTCACAAAGGGGAAATTCACAAACCCTGTGGAATATACTGTAGTGTCGTGAAAAAGATGGAAAATATACTTGGAATGTACTTTTAGGGAAGGAAATTGGATAAAGTCATTCACAGCTGTGTCCCCCTCTTTACCTGTGCTAAGCCTCTGTGATAAGCAAGATAGACCAGCTGCATCACTCGGATAAGCCCCTGTGCCTGATGCACCCAGGAGAAGGTGCTCTTTCCCCTCGGAATGGGGGTCTATGGAATATTCCAAGAGTGTTTCCCACTTGTCACAAGTGGAGACTTATTGTGGTGCAGACCTTTCTGGCTCAGATAATGATTCAAATCAATTCCTTGAATTCACTCTTGAACGAAGCTGGGGAGATGCGGTTTCTAGCAGAAATCAGGCCACGGTGGGAAAACAGTAAACATTTTCACATCGAAACGCTCGCTGAAAGACACACCCAGCCCTAAGGAGGAGACTCCAACGCAGAGTGCATCCTTCTCTCCTTGGAGTTTAAGAGTAGGAGACCAGACAGGACCATTGGGCGAGGCTGTTACTTATTTTGTTATTGTTCTTTAAATAAAATTTTAAAAAAAATTTTATATTGGAGTAGAGTTGATTTACAATGTGTGTTACTTTCAGGTGTACAGCAAAGTGATTCAGTTATACATGTACATATATCTATTATTTTTCAAATTCTTTTCCCATTTAGGTTATTATAGAATACTGAGTAGAGTTCCCTGTGCTATACAGTAGGCCCTTGTTGATTATCTATTTTATATACAGTAGTGTATAGATGTTAAAGACCAATAAGGAGACATGTCTACTTCTAAAACAGGCCCTCTCTAACCCTGAGTGTCAGTTAGCTTCCTGTTACAGGTGGGGTTTTCTGGAGGAAGATGCAGAGACCCAGTTAGGATATAAGATTTTAAATAGAGAACAAGAGCTATAAAGGAAGGGGAAAGAGCAGGATTGGCCAGAGGGAAAAGCTGAACTATGAATGGTCTCAGCAAAGCCTATCCACCCCGGAGGGAGCTCTAGAGTGAATACTGTCTGCCCAGGTGCCTGGCCTTTATATGCCTTCCTCCTTGCTTCTCTCAGGCACCAGATGAGGCTGCCAGGAAAAGCATGACCTGACAAGATGGTCTCTGCAGCTGAGGCAGGAGCTGACAGCTGGAGGTTGCCTGCTGACCTCACTCCACACAGCCTTTAAGGAAGGCACTACAGCCTTCCTTAAAGCAATGTCTAAGTTGCCCACCACTAGACCCTTCATGAAATTGATGGCACAGATGGATGGTTAAGGAGAGTGTAAAGAAGGTACAATTTACCACGGTGCTCCACTAGTCCTTGTAAATAGTACTGAACTGCACCCATAAACCTCAAGGACAAAGGAAGGTAGCAGTTGGTATAACCTAGAGAAAGGATTGCAGCAGTGGCCGTAACTCTAGGAGTGAGCTGGGGCCTTAGGTCGAGAAAACACAGCAAGTATCAACCTGTAGCTTGGGAAGGAGGGAGCTGGTGAAAGAAAGGTTCTGATCTCTTTCTCCTACTTTCCTTTCCCCTGCTTGTACCTATCAGTAGAGAAACCCAACAGAAGCCAGAGGGCAGACAATGTCAGTTGATGCAATCTCCCTGGTACAGAGCAGGGGGGAAAGGTAGCCTGCAGCTCTGGAGGGGCAAACAAGAAATATCCAGCACTCTCTGATACCAGCTCTAGGATTTAAACAGTTGTTAGGTGATCCGGGAAGATCAAGATCACAGAAACAGAGTCTGGCCAAAATTAAGAGCCCACAGTGAAATCCTGTAACCCCTTCAATGTCAGTTTTAGTGCATTAGACTTGGTCCCTGGGCTAGCACTAGATCTTGGAAAAGGCTACAGAAAAAAGGGCCTTATGTGTCTCGACTTGTCTTGGCTCTATTTTTTCTTGAGGCAGGCTTCTCCATCCACATCTTCATTGATCCTTAAGACTCAGAGGTCAGAGACCTCTTTGCTTCTTCCATTAGCTCAGTTTTTTTTTTTTTCAAACTATGCATTACAATTCATTAGTAGGCTATGAAATCAAGTTGTCATGGCCAAAGCTTTAAAAAAGGGTACAGGACAGATTCTGTCAGAGTGCACTGCATGTTAAACAAGAAAAAAAGGTAATTATCATTCTATGAAACTTTGATTTGGTTATGTGCATATGCACTGAGTCAAAATGTAAAATTTTAATATTTCTTATTTTTTTATTGGGTCCCAATAAAAAGTCTGAAACACTATCCTAGTTGGTTTGAGATCATAGAAAATAATCCTCATGAAACATGTATTACAGATAGCCACATCTCATTTCTACAATGCATCAGGAATGGGGGTGCAGGGATGAAGATCAGGAATGCTGGGAGATTCAAGGTTGTAAAGCCAGTACAGGCTTAACTGTTGGTTTTTTCAGGGTCACAACATACTCCAATTGTCCAAAAGATTATCTCAAAATTCCTACTTTTCCTCTTTTGTTCTTCCTACGGTAGACTACTTCCAGTAACCACCATTCCCACCCCAAAGGTGACCTAAGGCCTCATTCTAAGCTCAACAAAGGACTCAGAGGCTCAGATGGAGCTCTGGCCCCATGCAAAGGGAGGAATTAAGATTCAGAGAGCAGCTCACTGGGAGATGCCTGCAGGTCAGTATCTCCAGGACTGTTGTCCATTGCCATCTGCAGAGGTATGATTTCCCTTTCTCAAAACAGATATGCAAAAGCTCACACAACTGGCTGCCAGCTTCTTCCTCCTGAACAGCACTCTGACACCTGGCTCTACCATTGTAACTATGTTAACAATTCAGCAGCCTTTGGTACCCAGGTTAGAACCATGTGCATTTAATTGCCTAGGATGATTAAGAGTTAACACTGCTGACCCACCCAGAGGGAAACTGCATGGAATATCCAATTAGAGGCAACCAGCCTCTTTGAAAATAATCCAGTGTACCAGGAATACCTAATAATAATCAGGATAATCATAGCAATTCTAAATATATCTATTTTGAAAGCGGTGAGCCATTTCTCACTCATAGAAACTTTATTTGCTAGAAAGCAGATCCTTGGAATCATTCAAATTGGAGATTTGTCTTTTGTTGTTGTTGACGTTCCCCCGTAGCCTCTCGGGTGGAGGAAGGACAGAGAAAGCCATCCCAGAGGAGAACAGAATCAATCCCAGCTGCTCATTAAAAGGTAAACCGTCAATAATCTTTGTCAGGCTTTTTTATCTTGGGCTTTAGTACATGATGATCCCTAAGGCAGCCCGCGGTATTGAGATTTAGCTGGGCTCCTGGTTTGTTCATCCCCACTGGTGCAGGATTAACCCTCTGCACGCCGCTGCGGACTTTCTCTGAACCACTTCTGAACCCTGGATAAGCAAGTATTATGAGGCTGCTATATCCATCTGCAGGAGGCATAGGCTTTCCTTTGGAAATATATAAATAGCTCAAGGCGCTTGGGAACCATTCCCAGCCATTAGGAGGAAGCAGCAAGAGACAAAAATTCAGAAGGCAGTCACCAAGATTTCACTAATTTATTTTACTTTGTTTTGGTTTTTTTTTTAATTAATTTTTATTGGAGTGTACTTGCTTTACATGTTGTGTTCTTTTCTACCGTACAGCAAGCTGAATCAGCTATACATATACATATATCCCCTCTGTATTGGATTTCCTTCCCATTTAGGTCACCACAGAGCATGGAGTAGAGTTCCCTATGCTATACGGTATGTTCTCATTAGTTGTCTATTTTATACATAGTATCAGTAGTGTGTATACGTCAATCCCAATCTCGCAGTTCCTCCCATCCTCACCCCCTTTTCCCCTTGGTATCTGTACATTTGTTCTCTACATCTGTGTTTCTATTTCTGCTTTGCAAGTAAGATCATCTATACCATTCTTCTAGATTCCACATATATGCATTAATATACGATATTTGTTTTTCTCTTTCTGACTTACTTCACTCTGACACTCTCTCGGTCCATCCACCTCTCTACAGATGATCCAATTTCATTCCTTTTCATGGCTGAGTAATATTCCATTGTATATATGTGCCACATCTTCTTTATCTATTCATCTGTTGATGGACATTTGGGTTGCTTCCATGTCCTGGCTGTTGTAAATAGTGCTACTATGAACACTGGGAAAGATTTCACTAGTTTAAAACCAACTCATATAATGGGCATTTATTGAAGCCTTTATACTAATCCCTCATATCTGGATTTCAGTTGATCCTCACTGTCATGGTGTGAGCGAAGGGTTATGATTCTTATTTTGCATAAAAAACTCAGAGAATGTATAAAAACATAAATTAAAAAAAAAAACTCAGAGAAGGTAACTGACTGCTAAAGACACCACCGTGTTTAATGTTTTAAAGTATGATTCATGTGCTGATGACTTCCGAATTTCTATCTCCAGTCCAAACTGTTTCTGGAACTACAGATTTGCATATCCAACGATGTACTTGACTTCTCCACTTGGATATTCAAGCCACATCTCAAACTTCACACTTCTGCAACTGAGCTCTTGATATATAACTGTAAACCTGGAGTTTATGACAACTCCAGCCATCCATCGCTCAGGCTCCAAACCTTGCAATCATCCTTGATGCCCAGCCCCTCATCTGATTCATCAGGGAATCCTTAGATCCAGAATCTGACCATTTCTCACCAATTCTACTGTTGTTCCTCTGGTCCTACTACCATTATCTCAATCCCTCAGATTACTGAGTCATCTTCTGTCTTTTCATTTTCCCTTGCCCTTTCAGTCTATTCCTAACACATTAGCTATTGCAAACCTAGAAAAACAAGGCGGGTTCTCTTGTTCCTTTGCCCTAACACTCCCATAGCTTCCCGTTTCACACAGAGGAAAAGCTGACATTCTTCCTATAAACCTAAAGGCCCTACTTGATCTGGGCCCTGTTATCTCTCTGACCTCATCTCCTAGGATTCCTTCATTCCTCTGCTCACACGGTCTCCTTAGAGTTCCTCTGTCTGACCTACTCATGCTTTGGGGCCTGTTATAGGTTGAATTGTGTCTCCCCCCGAAAAGATATGTTGGAGTCCTAACCCCCAGTACCTCAGACTATGACCTTATTTGGAAATAGGGTCTTTACAGAGGTAATCAAGTTTAAATGAGGTCATATGGTGGGTCTTAATCCAGGAAGACTGGTGTCTTTATAAAAGAGGACATTTGGACACAGCAACATGCACACCAGGAAACCATGTGAAGATGAAGGGACAGACTTAAGTGATGTGTCTATAAGCCAAAGAATGCCAAAGATTGCCAGAAAACCACCAGAAGCTAGGAGAGAGGCCTGGAATAGATCCTTTCCTCATGGCTCTTGGAAGGAACCAACTGTACAAACACCTGGATCTCAGACTTCTTGCCTCCAGAATTGAGAGGCAATAAATTTCCATTGTTTAAGCCACCCGGTTCATGGCACTTTGTTGCAGTAACCCCAAGACATTAATGCAAGGCCTCTGTCCTTGCTCTTCCACTGTCCTGGAATATTCTTCCGCTAGAGGTCCCATGTCCTTTAGCTCCTTATTTGGTAAACCATTCTCTGGGTACCTTACCATAAATGAACACACATTCCTTAATATGCCCTCCCTCCCTTCCCTCCTTTATATTTTTTCCTTAAAACATGTTTCACATACTTGACTTGTTTCTGTTTCCCCCCACTCCAATCTCAACTCCAGGAGGACAATAAATTTTTGGAGGGAGTTGTTTCGTTTCTTGCTGCATTCTCAACATACCTGCATGTAGGAGTCATTCAATAAATGTTTGTTGAATGCAAAAATGAATGAGTCTCTCCCTTTTCTCCCCTACCATACTGACTACCATCATCCTAGTCTAGGCAATCATTATTTCTCCCTACACCATGCTATCAGCTCTTAACCAGCCCCTCTGCTGCTGGCCCCATCTTCTCCAATCCATGCTCCAAATTGCTTTCAGGAGTCTGCTTTCTGAAAAATGCATGACCTCTTTTTTTTTCCCTAGTCAGAAGCTCCTTTAGTGGTTGAACCACAAGCTTCTGGATAAAGCCAAGCTCTCCACGGCATGGCGTACTCATTGTTCTGTAGACTGTCTGCAGCCAGAGGCACAAACCATTCCTCCTGTCCCTGTAAAGCATCCTCCTCGCCCTGAAGTTTACTGCCCTCTACCTTGACTCTGGGAGGGCCCTCTAACCTGTTTGACAAATAGAATGTGACAGAAGTGATGCTCTATGCCTTCTTTTACGTGAATGTTTGTAGCAGCTTTATTAGTAATATCCCAAAATTGCAAACAACCTCTATATCCATCAACAAGTGAATGAACAAACAAATCGTTGTACCCATACAGTGGAATACCACTCAGCAATAAAAATGAACTATTGATGCATGCAACAACTTGGATGAATCTCAAAATAAGTTATGCTGAGTTAAATAAGCCAGACTGAAAAAGAATACATACTGTATGATTCCATTTATATAAAGTCCTAGAACATGCAGACCAAACAGTGACCAACACCAACGGAAGCAGAGACAAACTTTCCCTCAGACCCTGACCCAACTGAGGAATCACGAGCAACTCAATGGCTTTTTGTTTCTAGTACACAGTTTTGGGGTGTCTTATTGCGTAGTAATAGATGATTGAAACTTCTTCAGCCTCATCTCCAACAGTGCCCCTACCTCCACTTATTATATCTGCCATAGCGAATTACTGCAGCTTCATAAATGTATCGTGTTTTCTCTCTCCTCTCATACACACACACACATGCACACACACACACATCAGAGCCTTTCCACATGCCACTTTTACCACTTGGAGTTCCTCTCATTTTTTTTCACCTAATTAACTGTAGTCTCATCCTTCCAGCCCTGGCCCACCCTTCCTGCTCTGAAATCCCCAAGTCAGGGCACTCAGCACCCTGTCTTCTAGACATGCCTTGACTGTATTCTCCATCAGGGAGAAAGCTCATTGAGGGTAGGAAAAGCATCTTATTCACCGATTTGGCTATAGTACTCAGCTCTGTACCTGGCACATGGTAAGCATTCAGTAAATGATTTTGAAATAATGAGTTGTACTGAATGACAAAATGCTTCTACAGATGCTTATAATTTACTTGGGGTAGAGGGGGAAGATTAAAATGCATGAAACAATTAGAGAACAAAGCAAAACAGTAAAAAACCAAACACCAAATGGGTACCCAGTGTTCACAACTTCAGAAATACTCTTATCTTGATAATTGGTTCATGCTATATTAGGTTCTGCATATTAGTAGTAATTAGAATAATAATGATCCATTACAATGAAAACTTTAGTTTTCAAAATGCTTTCACATGCATTATCTCTTTTGATTCGACTCCAATTATTTAGGGACAAAGAAGTCATAGAATCATTTATGCCAAATCATGTAACATGAGGAGGTTTCTTGTCATTTATTCTTCCCTGAACTCAGCTGCTTGTGAACCAGACTGCTACTCAAATGTTTGCGTGAGCTTTAGGATAAGGTGTAATTTCTCTGTTCCCCAACAAATGTAATAAAACATAGGGTTAGTGTTCCCCAGGACCAGAGGCACTTCACAGACTTGAAGCCTTTTTTATTGGCTAAAAACACCCAATAAAATAACAAAAACGGAAAATATGAATCTATGAACAGAGGGGCATTTGGTAAATGCAACATAATGCCATCAAAATAAACAACTACGATGAACACATTCTACATAGAGATAACCTGTCCATTTGCAGCTTGGCAATTCCATTTCTAAATACTCAAAAGTTTCTCTACCCAAGAGCAGAAAAACATCATTCAAGACCAACAGGATGATTGGCTGTAAACTGAGTTAAACATCACCAGAAGAGTATTTTGTCCATTTCAGCTTCCCTATCATTAAAAGGTACTATTTATTGAACAGCTACTCTAAGCCAAGTATTGCTGTACTCGGTACTGTATTAAGTGCTTTAGCTTCATTATCTGTAATCTTTAGGCATTCCTAAGAGGCAGGTATCATTATTCCCATTTTACAGGTGGGAAAACTGATACTCAAAGAGGTAAAGTGAATGTCACACCACAACAGAAATAGCTGGTAAGTGGCTGCTAGGATTCAAACTGAGATCTGTCTTCAAAATTAGTGCTCCCTCTACCTTAAAAAGTTTGCTAATCCAAGAATAAATGAATATTTTAGGGTTTCCAGTAATTTTAGGGACCTGTCATTTCAACTGTTTCTCATTATTTTTCCTAATGAAAACATGAATAATTAATTGAGGACTGACAGTTGCCTCCTGGTACAAAGCAGTCAGAGTTGCAAATGGGTCCTCCCTACATGACACCATAGCAACCAGTTGAAAAACGAAGAAAGAGAGGAAGGAAGGAAGGAAGGAAAGAAGGAAGGGAGGGAGGGAGGGAGGGAGGGAGGAAGGAAGGAAGGAAGGAAAAAGAAAGAAAGGAAGGAAGGAGGGAAGGGAGGGAGGAAGGACGGAAGAAAGAAAATAGAAAAGAAAGAGACAAAAGGAGGGAGGGTGGGGAGGGAGGGAATCTTCCTTGATCACACAGTTATTTGCTTTCATTCTAGGTGGAAGGAAGGAAGGAGAGAGAGATAATTAGCCTGATTTCTTACTCTTAGGTGTCAGATACAAGCAGAACCTCTGTATTTCCCATGTGCCTCTCCTCCTTACAGGATCACAAAGCACCCAGGACTAAAATGCCCCCTGACCTGGAAGAACCAGTTAATCAGGAGGGGTTTATTGGGGCTTTCGAAATTCCCGCTGCAGGACATCTGTACCAAGGACCTTAACTCACCAGCCTAAGGGGATCTGCTGGGAGACCGTGAAGCCTTTCTTGATTGGCTCCCAACCCAGCTGTCGCTGCCAAAAGATTCTGTCTGCTGAAGGCTTCCCTCCCGACTCTTGGGCCTTTTAGAGTCCCAGGGAGGAGAGGGAGAAAAAGGTAGAAGCAAGGCCCACCACTGAATTCTGCTCAGGGATTTTCCTAACACATCGCTTCTATGATTTCAGAGCTTCGGTAAACAGGCATGGGGCCTCCTTAAGAGGGCCTGCTGTTGGACTCTCCAGAGAATGTAGGAGGATCACATGGGAGAGGGGACATTGGAACAGTATTGAATAGTGAATACAAATTTGCCAACTGGAAAAATTAGGAAATGTGCATATGTGACGTGTGTGTGTGTATTTGTGTGTGGAATAGGTTGGGACGTTGGGAAGGAAAAGGGCAAAGGAACTAGCCTGTGCCAGACATATAGGGGGGAGGTGGGAAGGCACACTCTGCACGTGCAGTTTGCTCTGCCTGCAATCGCCTGACCTGTCCTCGCCTCCCTCACCTACTTAGTACCTCATGCTCATCTTTCAGGCTGTAGCTGAAACGTCACTTCCTCCAAGACGACTTCCCTCACTCCCCAATTCTTGGATAAGTTCCCACTTTGTGTCTCAAAGAAGAAGAAGCCTGTACTTCCCTAAAAGTAGCATTTATCTTATTTAGTGGTAATTTCCCACTTACAACTAGACTTTAAGGTCTGCATTAGTTTCCTATTCCCTAGGAAACTATATAACAAAAACTATAACAAATTACCACAAACCTAGTGTCTTAAGCAAAATAAATGTATTCTCCTATAGCTCTGTAGGCCAGAAATCTGAACTGAGCCTTACAGGGATACAGTAAAGGTGCCAGGAGGACTAGTTCCTTCTGGAGGCTCCAGGGGAGAATCCATTTCTTTTTTTTTTTTTTAAAGGAATTCCTTTATTTTATTTATTTATTTATTTATTTTTGGCTGTGTTGGGTCTTCGTTTCTGTGCAAGGGCTTTCTCTAGTTGTGGCAAGCGGGGGCCACTCTTCATCGCAGTGCGTGGGCCTCTCACTGTCGCGGCCTCTCTTGTTGCGGAGCACAAGCTCCAGACGTGCAGGCTCAGTAGTTGTGGCTCACTGGCCTAGTTGCTCCGTGGCATGTGGGATCTTCCCAGACCAGGGCTTGAATCCGTGTCCCCTGCATTGGCAGGCAGATTCTCAACCACTGCGCCACCAGGGAAGCCCTGAGAATCCATTTCTTGCCTCTTCTGGCTTCTAGGGGTTGCTGGCATGCCTTGGCTTGTGGTTGCATCACTGCAATCTCTGCTTCCATGGTCATATTGCCTTCTCCTTTTCTGTTGTCAAATCTCCCTCTGTCTCCCCCTTATAAGGACAGTGGTAGTCTTCCTAGCTCAAGATTCTTAATCATATCTGCAAAGTCCTTTTACCATATAAGGTGACACTCACAGGTTCTAGGAATTAGGACCTGGATATCTTCAGGAACTATTAGTCAGCCTACCACAAAGTCCTTACTGTCATGGGCACCATCTATTCCCCACTCTGTCCCTAGTGGCCCACACTGGGTCCAGCCCATAGTAGGTACACAGTGGATATGTGTTGAAAGGATGAATTAAATCAGTGGATGGGTGGAAAAATGGATGCTCTAGGTAACCCAAGCCATACGGGTGTGACTATTGACAAGGCTGGACACAGAGCAGGGGAAGGAGGGGAAGGTTAGAGGTGGGGGAGGGAAAGCAAGGGAATAGATACCAAGGAATTTTACAAGAGGGTTCTGCGGCTGCCAAGCAAGTGGGAATATGTTCATCACTCAAAGGAAAATGCACCAGCAGTGCCAGCATCGCTCTCAGAACCTCTGCCTGATGCCAGGAACCTTTGAAAGTGCATTTTTTTCTCATTCATGTTCCCAAACAGCAAATAGCATTATCAAACCCAATCTTACAAATACGACTCACTGGCATTTTCTGATTATTTATATTGATTTAACTTGCAAAGGGTTTTCCCATCCACTATCTGAGACTCACACCAACTCCTTAGAGGGAGGTATGGAAACTCTTGCAATGAAGAAACAGATGAAGAAACAGAGGTTCAGAGAGGACATGGATTCCTGTTCATGGTCACATACTGAGTTAATCTACATGGATTGTTCCAACTTCTGCTGGGCGGTGCTATCTGTACTACCACCACACACATAAGACTCAGTCTTCAGGCTATTCTTTTAAAGGATCATATCACATACTACATGTATGAAGGCATTTTGTATGTTTATACACTCACCCACCTAGACATACACGTATACATATCTATGTAATATCATATATATCATTGTACACATCAACATGTTTATATGCACCTATAACATACAGATCTGGTAGGAAAACACTTGAGATAGCATTGAGAGAGTGCAAAGAGAAAAGAATTATGCTCAAATGAAATAATGGCAGGGAAGCCCTTCTTTACTCTTGATAATTAAGGAATGGAAAATGAGGACAAATTCTTACAGACCAATATAGAACACTCGGATATTTTTTGGATTGAAAGGCTAGATGCTAGTCAGGATATGCGTCTTACTTCTCCAGAGCAAGGAGTCATTCATCCTCACATTCTCAAACACCTCAAATGTCAAGACCTTTCTATGTGGTAAGCACTGCACATAGTGCTGGGACAGAAGGGCAAATGAAGACACAGTCCCTGCCTCCAAGGAGCCCACAGCAGAGGGACAGGCAGATGTGTAAATCTAGCAATTATCCTACAACGTGGCAAGTGCTTTCATCGCTCTATCCCATGGGAACACAGAGCCAGGGCATCTAAATCAGGCTTCGTTCATAGGAGACTTTTTAGTAGAGCTGGTGCTTGGGCTGAAGTGAGAACTGGCTAGATGAAAAGTGTTTAGTAAATGTTTATTGAATCAACCAGTGGATGAATAACTGAATGAAGAGGACTCTAGTTTCTCCCCATGGGTTTGATCCCCTCCCCTGGCAACCCCGCCAGCTCTCCACCCGCTTTATAGAGTCAAGTATGAGAATTTATTGTGTCAAAGCCTTAAGAATTCATAGATAATTCATAGACTATTGAGGTAGCAGTTGTCATACTCAATAAAAAAAAGAAACCCACAACTTGGGGAAAATGAAAGTATCAGCAGCCTCTTCTAATAAAAGAAAATCAACAGTCTGGTCTCTCTCCACTCAGTACTGTCCCACCCTCTCTCCTTGTTAGGGAACTTTTTGGATGCCCAATTATCAGGCAGCCTGGAAACAAGTTTCTCTTCTTAAGATAAACAGCCAATGACCGAAGCACAATTTATATCTATTATCTTTTCATCAGGCTCCCATCTCAGTCCAGGCAAGCCTAAATAAGAAGAACTATTAGGAAAATCGGAGGCAAGGACACAAATGAATGCTCTACCTTTGGCATTTGTTGCGGGTATGATCCTGAACAATGTGTGTCTTCCTATGTGACATTACCAGCACCGAACTGGAAAATAAAGAGTCTAACTACAGATATGGTCTATAATGAATCCATCTGGCCACACATCGTTTTTAAATATTTACAATTATGGCCCTGGCCTTATTAAACTTGCAGGAAAACAGGTGCCTCAGGGTTTACATATGGGGCTTGAAATTTCTAGAAAAACATACACTCGTTTGCTAGATGCTTGAGATCAGGAAATAGTATGAAAACATCAGGAAAGTGGCTTGCAGGGATTTCTCAAACTGCATACATACAGGGCTCAGTAAAGATCGTGTATGAGCTGTCAAGTCCATATTTAAATCCATTCCCATCTTGAAAGTCTATTCCGTGTTGATTGTCCAAGAAGAGGCAAATCCAGCAAATTAATGGGAACAAGTGATAAATACAGGGAAGTAAAGAACTCCCTTTTATCAGGGGCAATGCAAAAATAAAGATTTAAGACAGACTTGGAACCCAGTCTTATCAGCGTTCTCTAGAAGGCAACGTGGTTTCCCTAAAGAACCACATGGTTGGGACACCAGGAGAGTCTGATTCCAGTCTGCGTCTGCCATTTACTCATTGTACAAGGGCAGGCAAATCACTTAATCTCCGAGAGTCCGTTTTCTCATGAGTAAAATGGGAAAACGCGTAACCACTTGCTCACAGGGTTGTGTGAGGTTCCAATGCTGTTGCAATGGTTTTCAAACTGTGGTTTAAGAATCACTAGTGGGTCTGGAAATTAGTTTAGTGGATTACAACTACTATTTTTAAACAAACTAAAATTGGAATAGAATAAAATAGAATGAAATGGAATAGAGAATAGCTCACATATCATAAGACTGAGGACGGTATTGTAAAATTTTTGTTTCATTTATATGTGTGTAGGTATGCACTAGGTTGCTATGTTAAATGAATTTGTTTTTGTAAATTAAGGCTGAACTATATGAAAGAGCTTTGTAAAATGTAAAGGGAGGTATCCAGGGAAATCTTGTGGCCCAGCAATTGCAAATGGGTTTTGTTTTGATTGTACAGTTTTCAAGTTTTTAAAAACAGACTTTAGTTTTTAGAGGAATTTTAGGTTCACAGCAAAATTGAGAAGGTACAGAGATTTCCTATATACCTCCTGCCCCTACAAATGTAAAGCCTCCCCATTATCAACCAATCCTCCACCAGAGTGATACATTTGTTACAGACGATGAACCTACATAGACCCATCATTAACACCCAAAGTCTTTAGTGTATATTAAGGTTCACTCTTGATGTTGTACATTCTATGAGTTTGGACAAATATATGTATCCACTATTATAATATTATACAGAGTAGTTTCACTGCCTTAAAAATCCTCAGTGCTCCATGTATTCATCCCTCCCTCCCCACTAACCCCTGACAACCACCAATTTTTTACTACTACCATATTTTGCCTTTTCCAGAATGTCATATAGTTGGAATCAGACATGTAGCCTTCCCAGATTGGCTTCTTTCACTCAGTAATATGCATGTCTTTTCATGGCTTGAAAGCTCATTTCTTTTTAGTGCTAAATAATATTCCCTTGTCTGGATGTACCATAGTTTATTTATTCATTCACCTACTGAAGGATACCTTGGTCACTTCTAAGTTTGGGCAATTATGAATAAAGCTGCTATAAACATCTGTGTGCAGATTTTTATGTGGGCATAAGTTTTCAGCTCCTTTGGGTAAATTCCAAGGAGCGTGATTGCTGGATGGTATGGTAAGAGTATGTTTAGTTTTGTAAGAAACTACCCAACTATATTTCAAAGAGGTTGTACCATTTTGTATTCCCACTAGCAATGAATGAGAGTTCCTGTTGCTCCATATCTGCACTAGTATTTGAGGTAGTCAAATGTGTTCTAGATTTTGGCCATTTAATAGGTATATGGTGGTATATCATTGTTGTTTTAATTTGCAGTTCCCTGATGACGTACAATGTGGAGCATCTATATTTTCACATATTTATTTGCCATCTGTATGTCTCCTTTGCTGAGGTATCTGATAAAATCTTTGGCCCATATTTAACTGGGTTGTTTGTTTTCTTATTGTTTAGTTTTAAGAGTTCTTTGTTTATTTTAGATAACAGTCCTTTATCAGATGTGTCATTTGTAAATATTTTCTTCCTGTTTGTGGCCTGTCTTTTTATCCTCTTGACAGTGTCTTTTGGAGAGCAGCAATTTTTAATTTTAATGAAGTCCAGTTAATCAATTCTTTCTTTCACGTATCATACCTTTGGCACTGTATCTGAAAGGTCATTGCCAAACCCAAGTTCATCTAGATTTTCTCCTATGTTATCTTCTAGGAGTTTTATATTTTTCATTTTACATTTAGGTCTGTGATCCATTTTGAGTTAATATTTGTGAAGAGTATAAGGTCTACGTAGAGATTCATTTTTGTGCATGTGGATGTCCAGTTGTTCCAGCACCATTTGTTGAGAAGACTATCTTTTCTCTATTGTATTGCTTTTGCTCCTTTGTCAAAGATCAGTTGACTGTATTTATATGGGTCTAATTCTGGGCTCTCTGTTCTGTTTGTTAATCTATTGTCTATTCTTCCACCGGTACCACTCTGTCTTGATTACTGTAGCTTTATACTAAGTCATGAGGTTGAATAGTGTCAGTCCTCCAACTTTGTTCTCCTCTTTCAATATTGCATTGGCTATTCTGGGTCTTTTGTCTCTCCTTATAAACTTTAGAATCAGCTTGTCAACATCCGCAAAAATAACTTGCTGGGATTCCATTGAATCTATAGATCAAGTTTGGAAGAACTGACAGCTAGACAAGAGTAAGCCTTCCTATTCATGAACATGGAATATCTATTTGTTTAGTTCTTTCACTTCTTTCATCAGAGTTTCGTAGTTTTCCTTATAGAGCTCTTATACATATTTTGTTATACCTAAGTATTCTATTTTGGGGATGATAATATAAATTGTATTGTGTTTTTAATTTAAAATCCCATGTGTTCATTGCTGACATATAAGAAAGTGACTGACTTTTGTAAATTAATCTTGTATCCTGTAAACTTGTTATAATTGCTTATTAGTTCCAGGAGATTTTTTTGTTGATTCTTTCAGATTTTCTACATAGAGAATCATGTCATCTACAAAGAAAGCCAGTTTTATTTCTTCCTTCACAATCTATATATCTTTTATTTCCTTTTCTTGTCTTATTGAATTAACCAGGACTTCCAGTACGATGCCGAAGTACATTAGTGAGAAAGCACATCCTTGCTTTGTCCCTGAGCTTTGTGGTAAAGCTTTGTGATTCTTACCATTTAGTATAATGTTAACTGTGGGGTTATTTTTTCGGTAAATATTCTCTATCAAGTTGAGGTTTCAAAATTAGAACAAACTTTGAATGCACTCAACAGACATTCATGCTTCAGTTCCCTCAACTGCCACCATACCTTATTTTCAGCATGTTTCATTCATGTTACCTGCTTGACTCCTGGAAGCTTCTGAATTTGTGATATCTGGGTAAACCATAATATGTACATAACTCTAGTTTTACACTTCTCACCCTGAATTAGAATTGTCTTTGCAATTGTCCCTGAAATTCTTAAGAACGGGAACTTGATCTTTCAACGTATGCTCCAGGCTGACAGTGTCCTTTACATAATAGCTGCTTAATAATACTTCTTGAACAAAAGAGCATTTCTGGTGGATGAAAAGCAGAGTCAAGGTTTCCAGATCCTTGTCTGGGCTCAGACTTTGCCATTGGCCACCTGGGTTATATCAAGGGAGTCATTTCCCTGCTCTGTGCCTATGTTTCCCTTGCTGGTAAAATAAGAGTATTGGAACCAAACCAGTGTTTGCCATACATGGGTTTGCTCTGGGAAATCCACAAACAATGAAAAGTGCCTGTCTGCCAAATGATGAAGATTTAAACTGCCAGAGGATCCCATTTACTGCTTTTACCTGTTTTATTTATTCAGGTTCTACCTTAAGATTTCATTTGACTAGATGATATCTAAGATCCCATCTAGCTCTGCCATTCAAAGACTCCAGGACCCCCAGTGTGGTGTTCTCTCAGGCACACTCCAACACCTTCATTAAGCTGTTATGTTCTTTCTTCAAAGCCGGCTAAGCTATCAGCGACTGAGGCGGTGGCTAATATGAATAGAACATTTGACAACACAAGCAGGCGGATTCATTTGTCATCTGGCTTTCAGAGTCCAGGCGAATGGTCCCATCTTCCTTTTGACTCCTGCAATTCCTGGTGACTAACTGCATTCACCTCCTCTGATATGTGGCTACTCCCATAGATCTCGCTGGGAACTTTCTGTTTCAGGGGTTCATCTATCAGCCAGTGTGGATGAGGAGGACATTTAATGGAGAATTCATTATGATGAGAAATCTGTGAGTTGCAGTCATAAAATTTGCTCTCGCTTTTATAGAAAGCTTCATCATTCACCCACTGTTCCTGAAAAAGACTGCTACTAGGCTAACCCTCCCACCTCTGGTCTCCTGCTCTGTTTTGCAATGTTTGCAATGTTCACCCAAACATGTTATTTGATTCATTTCAGCCTAGGATTATTGAGTGCCTGTTATGTACCAGGTACTGTGCTAACCACGACCAGTAAACCAAGGTGTGCTTTACACATCTATGCCCTTGGCCACTGGCATGTCCTGTTCCCATTTTATTCCTTATCTCTCAAGATTAAATCCACTCACAAATTCTATTACGCCTTTTCTGACCCACCCCTCATAAACTAACTCATCATACTCTGTGCTTCCATACCTTGATTTCTCTCTTTTGATCACGTTTTACCTTGTGCCTCTGTTTTCTTAGCTTGTGGGGAAGATGAGTAAAGAGAGGTAAAGCACTTAAGTTGTGCCAGCTACATGACAGGTATTAAATAAATATTAGCTATTATCATTGTTATACTTGTAACTGGCATCTGAGCAGACAAAATAGAACAGAAAGCAAGGATGCAAGAGGGCTGGGCATTGGGATGTGTCATTCAAAGGGAGGAGGAACAGATCCAGAAGGTTGGGGACGTGTGGATTCCTGGTCCAGGTGTGGAAAGGGAAAGAGACGGTTTTGGAATGAAAACAGATAATGCCAGAAACATTCTTTTGATTGCTTTAGATGTCTGGTCCAAGCTATGACCAGCTGCCCATGAAGGGTCAGACATCACGAGTGTCCTCCCTCTCCAGCCCCCCACCCTGTAGCTCTGGAAGGAATTTTCTGTGCTGGCCTTTCAAGAGGAGCTGCCTCAGGCTTTCAGCTCTGGCTGCCAGAGTCAAGGGAGAAGGTCACACTTCTTGGCAGTCAAGGGTGAAGGGCTCCTCAGGCAACACTTGATCTGCTGGCTGCTTTTCTGGCAGCCCACTCAAAATTATTGATTTGAGTGTATAGATTAGAAATGAGGGTTAGAGCTGCAAAGGGGCCTGCTACTCATCCCTGATAGAACTGGTATAATTTGAGAGATTCTTCACACCCTCTCAGAGGATCTAAGTCTAGGCGTTCCACAAGACCAGGAAAATGTCAGTCTTCACCTAAGGACAGAGCCCTCAGTACAACAGGTCTCAATGCCCTATTCATCTGCCTACCTACGAACTGGCCAATTCAAAGCATATATGCAGTAATACTTAGTTATTATCACATGGTCATATGGGGGCTTAAATGCTTCCTTAGAATGTATCTTTCACTGAAGTATAGTTGACTTACAATATTTTATTAATTTCAGGTGTACAATAGTGATTCAATATTTTTATAGATTATACTCCATTTAAAGTTATAATAGGGCTTCCCTGGTGGCGCAGTGGTTAAGAATCCGCCTGCCAATGCAGGGGACACGGGTTCGAGCCCTGGTCCGGAAAGATCCCACATGCCATGCAGCAATTAAGCCCGTGCACCACAACTACTGAGCCTGCATGCCACAACTACTGAAGCTTGCAGGCCTAGAGCCCGTGCTCCGCAACAGGAGAAGCCATCTCAATGAGAAGCTTGTGCACCGCAATGAAGAGCAGCCGCTGCTTGCTGCAACTAGAAAAAAGCCCACGTGCAGCAACAAAGACCCAATGCAGCCAAAAATAACTAATTTAAAAAAATTTTAAGTTATTATAAAATATTGGATATATTCCCTGTGTTGTATAATATATCCTTGTAGCTTATTTATTTTACACATAGTAGTCTGTACCTCTTAATCCCCTACTCCTACGTGCCCCTCCCCGCTTCCCTCTCTCCACTGGTAACCACGAGTTTTAATGAAAACTTTTACTCATTTGTTTGTTCATTTCTTGACCCATTTATCCATCAAACAAATACCTCTTAAACTCCTGGAAAAGTACTTGATATTTAGATAAATAAGTTAAAAAATAACAATACAGGGGCTTCCCTGGTGGCGCAGTGGTTAAGAGTCCACCTGCCAATGCAGGGGACACGGGTTCAAGCCCTGGTCCGGGAAGATCCCACATGCCGCAAAGCAACTAAGCCCGTGTGCCACAACTACTGAGCCTGTGCTCTAGAGCCCACGAGCCACAACTACTGAGCCTGTGAGCCACAACTACTAGAGCCCGTGTGCCTAGAGCCTGTGCTCTACAACAAGAGAAGCCACTGCAATGAGAAGCCCGCGCACTGCAATGAAGAGTAGCCCCCTCTCGCCGCAACTAGAGAAAGCCCGCGCGCAGCAACGAAGATACAACACAGCCAAAAAATAAATAAATAAATAAATAATAAATTCTTTAAAAAAATAACAATATACGATCTCTATTCTCTATCGATCACAGGCTAATCATCAGAGAAAGAGACTGAAACACTAGAGTGTGATAAGGGTTATAATAATGATCAGGACACATCAAGGCTTGGGCAAGGCCCTTGGGAATGGAAATAGCAAAAGGACTGAGTCAAATATAAAAGTGCTGTTTTAAAACACAAATGAATGTGTGCAATAGCACGTACAACCCTCCCTCCACTGCTGAGCCCCATCCCGACCCTGAGTCTCAGCACATTTCTGACACCCCCTATGTCCCTAAACATCCCCCCACCTCAGAGGCCTCTGCAGGCCTGATGGGCTCAGCATCAGAGACCTGAGGATGTTTCTCATACTTGTCGCTTGCTCGTAAAACATGTTTCTTTTTTCTATGGGCTAAATAAAAAGTTCAAAATATTCTGTAATATTCACAGAAATGAAAATAATCACAATTGCTAGCACTTATTGGGTTCTTATATATGCTACCTATTCGGCTGAGCACTTTACATCCATTTCCTATTTAGTCCTTATAAAACCCTGTGTGTTAGGATTTACTGTTCTTCATTTTACAAAAGATGCCACGGAAGCTCACAGAAATTGCCCAGAGTCACCCAGCTAGTATGCGATGGAGCTTCAACTTGAACCTGTACCTGGCTCGTAAACCAACCCTCCTCATCACTGCCTTATATTGTTTTACAAAGGGGGCTTTGGGAGCATAACAGGGCAATTAGAAAAGCTTCACAGAAGAGCTGAGTGCTGAAGGACAAACAAGAATTCAAAAGTCTGTCTGTCTTAACTAATCAACTAGCCTCTCTGGTTCTACAAGCCTATGAAGTTCATCTTCTGTTAATTTAATGAACTGATAGACAGCAACTCAGTGCCTGAAATTTGGTAAATATAAAAAAAAATTCTACTTTCTTTCTCTTCACCCTCCCTGTCTTTTATCCCCATGAGCCTAGCATAGTGCTAGACACATATTTGACTGGTGACTGATGGATGGAGACAAAATCTGAGATTTGGACACCCTCCCAGGTCATCAGTCATGACGCAGGGCTTGAAGGTGACAGTGACATATCCCCAGCCGCGGTTCGTACAAAAACAACATTTTATTTCAAGGCACAGTTGAAAGCATCTCCTTTTCTTTGAGAGTGTTTATTATTTCTGAAGTGTAAGAAACTGTATCCAGACAGGGGATAGAAATATCCAGACCTTTTGCTACTCATTTCAAAAAAACAGATTCTATTCCTTTACAGAAGATACCTTGGTTAATCGAATGTTACATACTCTTTTCATTTTCCTTGCTGGTTTCTGTCTCCATTCTCTTCTGTTGTTCCACAATCATTTTCAGACATTTGGGGAGTGGGTGAGAAAAGGGAAACCGTTTTTAATAAGCCAAGAATAGTAAATAGGGCTAAATTTCCTTGATGCTTTTGGAAACAGGAAGCCCCAAGAACAAGTTAAGAGATATCTTTCTTTGCTGGCAAATTCATTTGCCATAACGAGAGGCGGTCATCTTTCCTGAGGAGTCTGAAATTCCCAGATAAAGATGAAAAGATGGTGTTTCATCATAATGACACAGATCTGCATCCCCATTTATTTTGCGCTCCAGCAGCAAAATATCCTGGGGACTGTCATTCTGCTTTGCAAAGTGGGAAAAGATTTAGCCATTTAAATAATTCGAAAGTAAAAAGAGGCACCAAAGGGAAAGAGCACAGAATAACAGCTTTACAGTCTCCTTTGGAAAAAAAAAAAATCAAACCGATGACCCAGATAGTCAGAGTTTATAACCCGCCTCCTAAACTCTGTCTGTTACTGGTGCTCTTTAGGACAGAGTGTTTCTTTGGCTGTTCCCTAATAATAATAATCATTCTTTACACTCCTATAGTACTTTAGACTTCTTTCAGAGTACTTCCACACCCATTATCTCATTTGGTCCTCAGAGTAGCTCTACGAAGTACACAGAGCTGGGACCATCACCTCCATTAACAGATACTGGTGTCTGTTCACACGTCTCACACTAGCCCTTTTTGTGGTTAAAAGAGCAGAAACCACAACCACATGTTCTGGTCCAAAGGCCAGATTTCTTCTCTCAGAAACCTAGTCTTTCCTTCTTGGAAGGTTCACAAATGTCAGCAGCTCTCAAAGTTCCAAATTTCACCATCTTCAAAACAATTAATTGCAAGGGTTTACTCCGAGCCAACACTATGGAAAAGACAGGCCTGCTCTGGATAACAGAGACTGATCGGATCTTTACCCTCCTTTTTTATACTTGGGTGCAAGACTATTTGGAATAACTTCCAGTGAAAAGCTTAATCATTAAAAAATAAATTTTAAAAATGCAGAGGCTGTACTTGAGAACTCCTCGCTTTCTCTTACATCCTATGTGTTTCAGTTGTATCCTGTTGGTGCCTAATTCTACCTCTATTTTAAATCTACAGCTGGGTTATATTTTCACCTTCTGGTTTAAATACATTTCGAATGTGTCAGTATCATTGCTTCTACTCCAGATTAATAGGATCAGCCAAAAGGATGGCTGACATTTTTGTTGCTATAGAAACTGGTCCTAATGTTACACAGCTTGCCTTTCCCCTATTTTGCCATACATCTACCCAGCTATTGAACACGGACATCTTTTTGTTTCACAAGGAACTACATTAAAAAATTAAGCCATAATTTCATCCTGGGTTAGTCCCCATTCTGTCGAAAACAGTATTAAGTAATATTAAGAAGCATCCAGAAGAAAGTGGGAGTTGGTGATAACATTACCTGATAACTTATGAGCCTCCCTGATAGAAAGAGAATACAAGTTGAGCACATTATCCCACATCCTAAATCCGTGTTCTTTCCTGCTTGAGTTAAGTACTTCAAGGCTTTTCCTTAGCGGACCTCTAAGCCGAGGCAAGACATTCCACCTTAGCCTGTGGGCAACCAAAGCAAGACGACTCCTCCTCTCCCTCCTGCTCACCCACCTATCCACCCACACATACACAAAATAGTTTCTGGACAGCTGTTTCCTTAAATATGTCATCAACATCATCCAACATATCACCTCCATTGTACACTGAAATTCTTCTTCCACAGATGCACCATGGCCCCCAGAGAAAACCTCTCACACAGAATTAAGATGTAAAGTCTTAGCACTTAATGATGCAGCCAGCACGTGTGGTTGGTGCCAGAAGGTACACTCAAGAAGCAAGCGATAGAGGAAAATGAAAAAAAGAAGCACCCTGGGAAACAACTGGGAGACACAGCTTCTCCAACCCCTGTAATGACTGATGTTTATCAAAAGTAGAGGCAATAAGCAGCTCTCTAATTGGCAGGATCTAAACTGTCAGATGTCCATTTGTCACAGCTATGATGGTAGTGACAGGTTATGCATTCGAGTGAATTTCTCCCTTTCCCATTACAGGTTTAAATAAAACTTTCACAACCATTTAGGAGGCGCAGATGACCAAAAGGGACACATTCCTTAGGCAGCTCTCCAGGTTACCAAGCTTACTGTCATAGAACCTTGAGGGATGCAACTGCTTTGGAAATCAGCTGGGATTTATGAGTAGTATATGGACTGAGAGAATATATAAGCAGGACTTTCTCACTTGACGGAATATGGAATTCACCCCACAGGTCAGACACAGAGGACTCTAATGAGGTCTAGGCTATTTTGTACCAAGAGCCAAGGAAGAAGCAGAACTGCCAACAACCTTTCTATCGTAAGTTAAAAAACCAAGAGTTTGGTGCGGGGGGAGGGGGGGAGGGATAGATTGAGAGTCTGGGACTGACATGTACATGCTATATTTAAAATAGGTAACCAACAAGGACCTAATGTATGGCACAGGTAACGCTGCTCAATATTCTGTAATAACCTAAATGGGAAAAGAATTTGAAAAGGAATAGATACATGTATGGGTATAACTGAATCACTTTGCTGTACACCTGAAACTAACACAACATTGTTAATCAACTATGCTCCAATATAAAATAAAAATTTTTTAAAGAGTCAATCACAAAGCACAGTGTTATAAAATCAAATCAAAGTCAAATCAATAAAATGAGTGTTATTGTACCATCACAAAAAAAACAAAAACAGACAAACAAAACAACCAAGAGTTTATGTCACCCATTTCCTGTGTTTCAGAGAATGAGTTTGCATTGAGGAAAGGGCCATAGAAAAAATGTTAACTGAGCCTCTGTTATATGGTGATATTCTGCTGGGGACTTAATAACTATGATCTTATTAAATTTTCACAGTTTCTACGAGGTAGAGGTTATCCTCAAATCCGCTTGACAGGTGAGGCAGCTGAGGTCCAGCAAGGGCTAAATCTTGTTCCTAACACCAGGCTTCTCTCGTGTGGCGGAACTGGAAAGTGGAATGGCCAAAAGTGGGGAGAGTGTGTATCTGAACGTTTTTGTAGTTTGCATATATAATCTACACAAAATGCAATATGAGCTAATTAAAGGATGATGCCTGTGAACTCAAGATAGCTTCTCCCCATCTGCCACCCCCAGGGAAATATTTCACAGTGCTGGACAGGACGTATCATGCTGGCCATGGTAATTAGCAAGGGAGGACTGTTTTTAGTTGAGAATCCAAGTAGGAAGTGTCTTTTCTTGCCAAAGGGAATGCTGATACGGCAGGGAGATAGCAGTGAAGACCACAGAAAAGAGGGTCAGTCTGGACCTAGCCACATTGGGTAAGGGTTCTTCAGAGAGAAGGATCTGCAGAGTAACCTAAGAGCTCCGGGCGTATCTTTTTTAAGTAGGGTCACCATGTAATTTATCATTTGAACCAAGACTCTTTTGATAATGAAAGAGGACATGACTAATAATTTATAGCTGAACAATAAGCATAAGCTGGGACTTTCTTGGACAAATCCAGAAGGATGGTCACAGGCTAAAAGCTGTCACTCTCAAAGGATTATTTAGTCATTCAAGTAAAGTTCTTATTTTAAAAGGTTGCTGATATTATTCCAGACCAGCACTGTCCAATTGAAACAATGCAAGCCACAGATGTAAGTTTATCTTTTCTTGTAGCCACATTTAAAAAGTAAGAAGAAACTGGTGAAATTAATTTTAATAATATATTTGACATAGCCCAGGATACCTACATCATTATCATTTCAGCATATAATCAATACATAGAAACCATTAACAATATTTGCATTCTTTTTTCGAACTAGATCTTGCAAAATAGGTAGGTTTTGAAGGTGCTGAGACAGAGGGCTCCCAGGAGAAGAGGAGAGAAAGAACTCTCTATACTTTCCACACAGAATGAAGAAAATTATGCCAGAAAATTTTTTAAAAAAAGAAAAAAGAGAACCACATTTTTCCAGCTTTATTGAGATATATTGACATATAAGAACCACAGTGTTTTTTAATCAAGTGGGGATTCTAAACCTGAGTTGGAAGAAAAGGTGGTGAGTGAGAGGTGGGACTCAGAGGAAGAGAGGAGGTGGAGATGACACACGGACCCTGGAAAGTAAGCGTGAGGGTCTTCATACAGAAAGCAAGCTGGGCCTTCTGGAGGAGAAGCAGGTGATGTACCTATGGGAGACAGGAGAACACATCCTGCCTTTCTAGGCAAGAAATAGAGAATCAAACAGGATCTGGATGAGACTGGGAGCCCCCTGAGGTCCAAGCACACGATTAATCTTCATATCCCCAGCATGCAACATGGTGCCCAGTGCAGAATAGTATAACTCCATAACTCTTGGGTGGATCCATCTCCAGGCTCTGATGTGTACAAGGAAACTGAGCCTGGGATGAAGGGAGGGTAACTACCATCTGTCGGTGGCCTGCACGTTCTAGCACCACATGAACTATGTCATCTCATACAGTGACACCGAGGTCAAAAATGCTGGTCCCACTTTAAGGATGAGGAAGCAGAGGCCCAAAGTGGTCGATTAGCTTGTCAAAGGCCTTCCCCACTAGTAACCACCAATGCTGGGATTTGAACTTAAGACTGTTTGGTTATGAAGCCTGTGCTCTATGAGACCACTGCTGTCTAGCCAGTTGGTGGCTGTCTTTTGAGAGGAATAATAATAGAGATGATAATAACAGTGAAGACGATGATGATGATGATATCCTTAGCTAATGCAGATATACTACTTGCTAAGCTGTCAGCGCAGTTCCACGTACTTATTCTATTTTAATTCATTTAGTCCGTACAGTCACCCCAGGAAGTAGTTGTTATTATGATCCCCACGTTACAGAGGAAGCGGGGACACGGAGACTTTAAGCCACTTGTCAAAGGTCACACAGCGGGTGAGTGGCTGAGCTGGGATTCAAGGCTTGGTTGCTTGGTTCCAGAGTCCACAGATTTACCTCCCCTCCCCCCATCCCCAGTGCCTATCAGGGAAGGTTTTGCATTATACGCTATGAATGTGGTCAAGTTGTAGGACAGAAGATAGGAATTTGCCTCAGACACTGAAGCACAAGGTTTTGTTCCTGGGACTAGGGCTGATCACTTTTCAAATCTGACTGATTGTTCTTCTGGGGGTGTGACTTAGAGAAATAGGACACCCAAGACGTGTTACCTCAAAACGGGTTGAGAGCTTCATTACTGAGCGGGGTAAAACACGTGCAACGTTCTCAGCACAGGATTTATATTGATATTTGACCTTAACAATAGCATGTACAGAGACCGATAGACATCAGATATTCCGTAGCAATTTTATCCAAAGCCAACAGTAGGCTATGCCTCTTAACCAATACCACGGCGTAACCTCTGAGAAAAAAACAAATATTTATTCCCCGAATCAGTCATTCGTTGCCTGAGCTAATATTTATGGCTTTCATCCCCAGCTCTAGCCAGCAGAGAGAGCTTTGTCAAGCTTCAGGGATTCCAGCAGCAGCTAGGCAGAAGAGCACTCAAGTTTTCAGGAAAAATCCACCACCTCAGAGCTGGGAGGAGGAGTTGACAGGTGACCTGCCTGGAGAAGAACAGGGCTGACCTCAGGCTGACGAATGGCCTCAAGGGGTACCTTCCATGAGGGAGTCAGATATCAGCCCGATGGACTGGGGAAAGGCCTACCCTGGGATTAGTGTTCTTGTGGCCATTAAACCCCATGACCTCAGACCAGGCACTAACTGTTCCAGGTCTCAGCCTTCTCAGAAGTAACATGCAGGGACTGGCTCAGTTTCATGCAAGATCCTTCCAATTCTATGCTGAGCTATTCGAGCTCATTCCCACTCCCAAACAAAAGCCCAGATCCTGGGAATCTCAGGCTGAGTCAGAGCTTAGGGCCCCCGGCTCGCCCAGAAAGGAAGCTCTCACATCTTCACCATCTCTGGAGATGTTCATCCAGCCTGAGACAGTAGATTTTGGATGTTCAAGGAGAACTTATTTTGTCAACTCTCAAATTCAAGAACATTACCCTTCAAGAGAGTATTGCCTATCTAGTAGAGAGCAATAAACGAGAACATCAGAGGACGCAGGGCTGTGCCCGGGAAGGAGCATGGGCAATAGCAGAAACTGAAGGTAGATGGTAAAAGCGTTTGAATGTTTCAGTGAATTGAGACCTTCGGATTTTATTCTGTAGAAGATGGAGTGTCATCACAAATGCTTATGCCATGGAGGGGGTGACTTCAGTGGGTTTTAGAACAGCGTATCTGGTAGCAGGGCAGAAGTTGGACTGGAGAATGCAGACAGACTTTACTCTTTCATTCATTCACTCATTTATTACAGTACAAACAATTATTGAGGTCCTCAATGAATATTTGTTGACTGAATAAGTGACCATTTGGTCCCCAATAAGAAAAATTTTCCTCCTTAGGCATTTTGCTCCTTAGTACCTGGTGTCTAGTAAAAGCATAACTGCCCTTCAATGAGCTAATGTGGGAATGTCGTTCAGGTCGGGTCCCACAGTGGATGAGGTCCCAGGGAAAGGGTAAAGAAACACCGTCTTGGGAAAATTGATACCATTTCTGATTTCCTGATTCTGACTCCCTCTTGCAATAATTTCACATGCCCAGCTGCATCAGCATGTTGAGTTATACAAGGTAGCAAGCTGTCGCACTGTAACAGCATGACATATCATTCCATTGATTCATGAAATTAAAAAGATGTGGTTTGCTAGAGATGCAGCAGATAAACCAAACTTGCTTCTCAGTCCATCTACTTTTATTCACACGTGAAAATCTCACAAGAAAACGAAGAACCAGTCAGTCTGATTAACTGCCCATAGATTGGTGCCAATAAACAGTTTCATACCATCCACAGTTAATGAAGTGGGGCGTTTGATGTTTATGGAGTTCCTACTATGTGCTTGGCATGCTAGCAGGTGCAATATACAGAGGAATAAACAGAACCTGCAGAATATCAGAGGAGGGGCACCTTACCCAAGCTGAGAATGTTAGGGAAAGCTTCTTGGTAGAAGTAATGCCTAATCTGAATGTTGAAGGGAAACTGAATTCACCAAGAAGAAAAAAGGGAAAAAGCAGGGCCAGGTATACATAGGCGGCCGAGGGGAGGGGGGAGAAAGTTTCCCCACTTTGTGTACCAGGAGAGAACATCTGCTGCAGACACAGCTGCCCAGAGCTCCAACATGGACAGCGAATTTCTGCCAGAAGGTGAAGAGATGCAGTGAGCAGGCGTCGGAGCAGATGTGGCAAGTGCATGGGGTTAATCAAGCATTCTGCAGCCAGCAAGAGAAACAAATGCCCCCAGGGCAATATTGGCAGCAGCTGGCAGGAGATGGCACCGACTCAAGCTTTGTCCTCCTGGAATAAGAGGCTCTCTGCCACTCGGAGGACTGAAGGCACTCATCCAGTGCTCCTTTCCGGACCCTCCTTGTTCACAGAGAGGGCAACAGAAAGGGGGAAGGGAAAAACATTAGTAATAGTGTCACTGACCTACAATAAAGAAAGGAATCAATAATCATTCTACGAAGGAAAAAGGGAGACGAAGAAGATGGCTATTTGGTAATTTAATGGTTTCTATTTGCTTCTCTGGCTTTGATTTTACAGTTGGGAAGGATGTGAGTGTTATTACATGGCAATGAGGTTGCTATGGTAACTCCTTATTGTTTAATATAAGACTAGCTAAATCTTAGATAAGTTACTGGGAGAAAAATTAATGCTGCCAAAGGCCAGATTCAGTTTTTGATTCTTTTTGTGTGTGTTAACATTTCTGCCTGTTTTCCCCTTCATAACCTGCCCTTCTCCTATAGGACATCAAACACTCATCAGGATGAAGGATGGCTTCAGTCACTGTTGAAGGGATCCTCTACCACAGAAAACTAACCAGGGCCCAGTGGTCAAGGGGAGAAAAGTCAACAGAAGAGGTGGATGTCTGTGCCCAGCAGAATTCAAGAGGTAGCTCAACCCTAGCTTTGCAGTCCAACATACCTGTGCTTGAATTCCAGCTGGGCTGCACAGCCATTCTGTGACCTTGCGCAATGCAACTTTCTGGACCTATTTCTTAATCTTCAAAAATGGGGGAAATAGTGACATCTATCTCGCTGAGTTTTGTTGGGAAAAATAAATCATAGAAGGTTGCAAAGTATTTAGGGAGGCAATACTTAGTGCTGAATAATTAGTAGCTATTCTTTTTCTTTTCTTTTCTTCCTCCTCCAATTTTGATAATGATAATGATGATGAGGACGGCAATGACTATTGTCTTTTTAACGTGCTAATGTCCAGTTCCAAAGCCATGACTTCCAGCTTATCCTGACTTCCCTGGAACACACAAAGCTTGCTTCTCTCTGCACTTCCTTTGGTCTGCCTGTAGGTGGCACTAGGTTGGGGATGAGGAAAGAGTAGAGAAGAGGGAGTCACTGACAAGCCCAAGAGCTTGCTTTGTCCCAGGTCCTATGCCAGGCCCTCACTTGCATTATCTTTCTATGTTATAACACTCCAATGATGTGGATGTGCTTATCCCCATTATACAGAGGAAGAAACTGAGGCTCAGAGAGGTTTACTACTTGGCTGATGTTCCCACAGCTCACACATGGTAGGTCTATAGATTTGATTTAAAACCCATGCTTTTTCACAGCGCCACACAGCCATTCTGAGTATCCATTTTTATGGATTTTCTTCTGATACATTTGTGTCTTATCTCCCCCCTTGCCCAGCAATCTTGGGAACTGGAGGTGGGCCTTTGTTCCTCTTCCTTGTGTTCTGCCCCCTCCCCTGTTCCTGCCATAGCACACAGGATATGCTCAACAAAAGCCTGTTGATTGAGGTACTGGAATAAAGTCAAAGAAAAAAAGTGAGACAAGAAAAATGGATGCAACCATGTCTGCAGGCAGAGACTGACTTGGCTTATGTACTGAGTCTTAGATTTCAAATGACAGCAAGGATATACAAAGACAAAAACTTATCAAACCTCTGACATAAGTGACAATCAGGGGGAAAACAAAGGCTATGAAAATAGTGGTTAAAATAAAGCAGGTGAACAGGGAGATCAGCTCGGTGCTTTGTGACCACCTAGAGGGGTGGGATAGGGAGGGTGGGAGGGAGACGCAAGAGGGAGGGGATATGGGGATATATGTGTACGTATAGCTGATTCACTTTGTTATAAAGCAGAAACTAACACACCAAAAAAAATAAATAAATAAAAAATAAAGCAGGCGAAATCTGAAGAAAACTAATTAACTTTCCAATTATGTCAGAAACTTTCCAATTTCCAATTATGTTGTAAATTATAAGTTTTTGCACCGTTAGAAAGGAGGCTGAGGGGGAAGGATGACAAACTAGAGGTTTCAATAACGCCAGAGAACACGTAACCTTCATTAATAGGCAGCTCTGGCGGTAATATTATAAAAGGCATTCTGGTTTCCTGAAATTCCCTTGTAATGAATGGCCTCTCAATTCAATAATTTTATTTCAGTTAATCTATCACCTTGAAAGCACATGCTAAGGAAACCTAGTAGAGCGCTCTTTTGGATAATTTAATAAATGTTTCATTTTTTTCCCAACTACCCCCCTCCCCTCAAGTAATAACCTTGTTAGGGTGATAGCCTTCAACGACAGACAAGGGGTCCATTTACAGTGTCTGCAATGAGGCTTGTTCCTCTCTTGGCAAGGTGCATGAAAACTTTAAAAAGAGAGTTGTGAAACTGTGTTTCGAGATTGACTGACAATTTTATTAAATCCTGAAGAATTCCACTTAAGAAAAACGAAGTATGAAAACCATGACAATTTTAGCATTAGATGGTTGAAAGTGTCTTGTGGCTTTAAAAGCCTCACAGAACTGAGCTTGGATTCAGGCTCTATCTCCCATTTGCCTTCTGACTTTCAGTTCACGGGACCCCCATTTTCTCATCTGCATAAGATGAGTAGAATAATGCCTACTGCGTATGACTGCTCTCGTGCTGCAAAAAATTAATGCGCGAAGTGCTTGGTAGATTGTAGGCGCTCACTCAATGGTTTTTTCATGAGTAATAATACCTTCAGCTGATAGGATTCATTTTTTCACCAACAAACACTGACTGAGAGCTTCCTGCCAGATAAGACCCTGTGCTAGATGCCAGAGACCTAGTATGAAAAACAGTCTCGAGGTCTGCGGAACTCAGAGTCTGGTGGGAGCACAGCCAGTTCTCTCTCTCTCTCTCTCTCTTCCTCTCACATCTCTTTGCTCAGCCTTCCCTCTTCCACATAGAGATTCCCACCCCAGCTGAAGGTCCGTAAGTCCTCGGTAAGACTTATTTCCAGTACAACTACTACAACCCCCAATTGCTTTGTCTGGTATTACCAGACAAAAAATTGGGTAAATACAGAAGATGCTTACACCCATTATCTCAAGTGAGCAACAGCCTACACTTCAGAAGTATGATACTCTGTTGATATCCTCTCTTTACAGGTTGGGAGGCTGAGGTGCAAAGAGAGATGCCCAAATCTATCTAACTCCACAAGTCAAATGCTTCCCCGTGATACTCTACACTCACTCCTGCTCCGCTATGGGAACTGGCAAGACAAGGACTGACATCTTAACCGTGAAGATGAGGAAACTGAGATGAGAGAGAGGAACTAACACACCCGCTGTTACGCTGTAAGTGACAGGTGGAGACAATATTAGAACCCAGGTGTGTTGTCACTTGCAGAGTCGTTCAGTCACTCAGCTCACATGCACTGAACTTAGATGGACCATTAAATACTGGGTAACCTCTGAATAAGAATGATAGCAATAATGATGACACCATCCATCAGTTAACTTGTACTTACTCTTTCTCAAGCACTGTGGAGAGAATGCTGGATCTCATTCGTCTTGGCCACCATACTATAAGATAGGTCTATTACTTTTCCCATTTTTACACATGGGTAAAGGGCACAGATAGGTAAAGCAATGTGCCCAAGGCAACACAGCAAGTATAGCTAGGATTTAAACCCAGGCAGCTGGATGCCAAAGTTGGCCCTCTTCACTGCTTCACTAAATAGTCTCTCTTACCCAGGTGTTGGCTCATGTGTGTACGTGGATGTGAGTATGTGTGTCTCATGAAAAATGTCTCATGAAAAAAATAAGATCTAGTCCTCTGTGCAGGACGGAATTAACATACAGGCCTGCGGCTGCTGTCTTTAGAAGGACCTGTTTGCAAGATTAGTCCCTGGCTGATGAGTGGCAACTTGGCTCTGAAAATGGTCCCTACCTGTTAAGACTGGTCCACTGTACCTAGACTGTTTATGCAAATAATTTGGTTTAGGCTAAATATCTGCTTTCCTTCTTGGAGACTGGAATTTTGTAATTGTTAGGCGGAGAGTACATATGTGACCAGACCCCCAGTAAAGACCTTGGGCACTAAATCTCAAATGAGTTTCCTTGGACCAGAAACATCTTAACAAACGTTGCTGAATGTTCACGGCTGGGGGTAGAACACATTCTGTATGACACCTCATGGGAGGGAGAGGGGTTAGAAAGCCTGCACATGGATCCCTCCAGACTCCACTTAAGTTTTCCCTTAGTGACCTAGCTGTGCATCCTTGCTGAACCTCTGCAAGAAGTCTTAGCTGTGAGTACGGTTATGCGTTGAGTCCTCTGAGTCCTCCTAGTGAATTAATGAATGTGTGCACGATCTTGGGTACCCGTAAACCACTGTCTCACTCATAGGCTATGAAAAAACTTTCCTCAAATTAACCAATTAGTAAATGTTTCTTTATTAGACTCCTAAAATTTGTTTCCTTCCAGTCCTATTAAGATATAATTGACATGCAACATTGTATTCGTTTTAGGTGTACAACGTGATGATCTGATATATGTATATATTGCAAAACTATTACCACCATAAGTTTGGTTAATATCCATCATTTCACATAGTTACAAATTTGTTTTTCTTGTGATAAAAACTTTTTTAGATTTACTCTCTTACCAACTTTCAAATATATGATGCAGTATTCTTACTTATCATCATCATGCTGTACATTATAGCCCAGAACTTATTTATCTTATACCTGGAAGTTTGCATATTTAACCACCTTCTTTTATTCTTTTTATTTCGACCATATTTCTTGTCTTTGTCCAACCATTCATTCAATAAATACTCATCAAGAACTTACTCCGTGCCAGGGATTGTGCTAGGGAATAAAATTTATATTCTAGTGGGGAAGATGCACATGAATCACACAATAGGACAAACATAATATTAATAAAATCATACACACCCACATACACACACACACACACACACACACACACACACACACACATAATAAATTATGATCCAAGATACAAAGGGAAAGCACAAAGAGCTATATCAAACTATGGCAGGCCTGTCTGACCTAGACGGATATCATAGAAGACTCCCCTGAGGAAATGACATTTCAGCTGAAGTCTGAACAAGTCAAGTTAACTATGTGAAGGGAGGATGGGGAACAGAATAGCAGGATTTTGGGGGATACCTCTCATCTCTCTTCCAAGTTTTAAAACCTGGGGCTATTTAAATAAAAGGAAAAAAAAAATCACTCCACCAACTAGCCATTCTTGTCATGAGGATAGCTGTAAGAGCCATCAGTGGGACCTTATTGACGTGTCAGGAAAGAAGAATCTTCCAGAATGTTCTATAGGCCCTTTGTGGGGCAATCTTGTCCCAGCATTTTGAATGACTTATGAGAATGGCAAACAACAGTGCTCTCCACTGTTGTGTGATTTTAAGTCAGATGCTTCTCTCTAGCATTGCTGACAGAGGATGGTCATGCCTGGGTCATCTCAGCCAGCCCTGGGTCTTCCACAGTGGAAATCAGGGCATGTTGTCATTGAATAATTGCAGCTTGCCTCCTGAAATGCAGATGTGCAGTTGATGGAGAGGATTCAATTTGTGGAGGGGCAAAGAGGGAAAAAAACATAGAGGGAGTCAAAGTAGCTGCAGACTTTCTATTTGTTCTCTCCTGAGTCTTTGGTTACTCAGAGGACTAGAGTAGATTTGTCTATATTTCAAAGGGAACTGAACTCAGATGCCTGGGCATCTGGGAAGGGGAAGGAGTGGGATAGGACAGGGGCTAGAGATGGACTGGATTCCATCTAAAACTGGCCTTAGGGGGTCACTGTGGGCTTGGGAGAGAGGGATGAAGAGCTGTGAAGATTCCCTTCTTTTCCTTCTCCACTGTGAATCCTGACATAACATACCTGATCCTATAGTCACGTGAGGTCAGGCTGGGAGGAGGGAAGCTCTGTAGAGCAAAGGGGTAATAAAGCGAGCCTGGGAAGGACTTCCTACGCAGTAGTGCCTGGGACAAAAGAAGAGATGGGCTCCTTCCTCTTCCAGGATATGCAAAAGTCAGGATTTTATAAATCTGCCCCTAATGGGTTTAACTGGTCTTTGCTATTCCATATTATGGGTGGTAAATCCTACTATCTTTCTTTAGAAAAGAGATCAAATTAAGTACCTATTATATAGTAGGCACTCTTCTAGGTGTTGATGGCGTATTATTTAATTCTGAAAACAAACCTAGGTGTTTAGTTCCTATGTTATACATTTAGAAGTGGGTTCATTTATGCATTTTCCCTATGAACATTGAGTGCTGCATGTCTTACATTGCATCAAGTACTTTACAGCTTTATTTCATTTCATCCTTAAAATAAAGAAATCTTCACTATATAAAAGAGAAAACTCACATCCATTCCTCCTGTTCTCAGGTATGCAGCCCCTTCTAAGAGCCAGGCACTGTCCTACACTCTAGTCCGGCAGGTTTGCCCAGGACCACACAGCTTCCATCTCAGAGAAGAGGGTGGGGAAACAGAAAGATTAATGCCAGGAGCACAGAGCAAGAGGTAGAGTTGAATAAATAAATGAATGAGTGAGTGAGTTTGGTGAATTAATAAATAAATAGAATGGCTGGTGAATTGAGGAGCTGGATAAAAGTAGAAACAGCAATACATTCTCACAAAGAGAGCTGAATATTTTCAAACTCATTTCTAGCCTAGCCTAACCACACAAAACCCCAAACGTCATTCAGCATGGGCAACCAAAAGGCATCAAACTCGGAAAGGCCAATAAAATGAGGAAAGAAACTCACTTTGCTCAGACTTGTTTGAGCTATGGTTTAACACAGTTTAGGACCACGGTCACAAAACCCTCAGGAAAAATCTTATGTGTTTGAAAGTATCATATTAAATTACATTTCATTACATTTTGCCCGAAGAGCACAGTAATAGCTGTGTACGATATTTGTAACAAAATGCAAAAATGTGCCTTGTATTTGCATCCTATTAACCTATTTAAAATCCCAAGCAGAAGAAGATGAATTGGACTCTTCTGCAGTCTAATGCATTAGAATATAAAATGTGGAAATATAAAGTACATTAAACAACTGCAAACAATAATAAGCACTGTAATTGTGAAGCAGTGATTTCAGATTGCAGCAAATTCACATAGTTTTGACTACAATATCACACTGAGGTAAGGAATGCCTGTGTGAGGTACCAAATGGAGCCTTAAAGGAAATACAAATTGTGCTGCCTCTACTCCCACCATCCCATTAAGAATCAATTAACCTCATTTTGAAAATAAAATATACATAGCTAAATAATATGAAGAGAAACTTCCTGTTGCTTGCCCCCTTGACACAACAGATGCTCGATGAAAAAGTACTACGGAATTAGATACGTTATGTCATTCATTCTCCAAATATTCATTAAACCCATCATACCTACTATGTACCAGGCACTAGGTTATTCATAAAAAGGAACAAAGGGAATACATACAGGGGAGTAGAAGAAACAGAAAGGTGGCCAAGTGCGTCTTCCAGGGCTGAGGCCCACCCGCATCCTCCCACGTGGTTGACAGACGTGTATTCAGGCAACAGGATAAGCCATGCCCTCCTTCTCAAGTCTACCATCTCCACTTTTTGTTAAACTTGAGGGGTCTGGGTTCATTTTCACTAAATGAGCCATCAGATCTCCTTCAAGAGGGTTCAAAGTTTCATGAAGGAGCATCATTTGTGCTCAACCTTGAAGAACAAGTGAAGGAGGGGCGTTCTTTGGCAAATGGATCAATATGTGCAGAAGCGCCAATGAGAAATTAATGTGCTAGAGTGTCGGGTGGGAAAAATACATGCATCGCGCTTGATCATAATGATTGCTAACACGATTTTAGATTCTATGCTCAGACTAAAGAGCTTAGTAGCCCTGTAATTCAGCACAGATATTAAGCAATATTATGACTTAGGGATAGAAGGGCAACTGACATTTGTTGAGTGCTCATTACATGCCAGGAATCATGTCTAGGACTTTAAAATCAGCATCCCAGTCAATCTTTAGAACCCTTCTTTATGGTAGCGATCAGCATCCCTGCTTTCAGATGAGGAAACGAAGTCATAGAGAAATTGAGCAATTTTTCCAATGTTATATAATAAAGAAGCCTACTATGATGAATCCCACCTACACTGCCCAAGCAGCAATTGTCATTATAAATCAAAGACAGTGTCTGGGCATTTAAGATCAGGAAACGAGGCCTACAGAGTCCAAGTGACTTGGCCAATGTCATCCAGTGGTTGGCAAGATCTGGACGTGAACCCAAGTCTCCTGATTCCCATTCTAGTGCTCCACCAACACATCAGGACCTCCAGACTCTCATTTCCCCAGTTATAGCCCGTGCAAACAAGGGAGACAGTGCAGTGATAGATTGTGCCTAAGAGCTGTTTTAATAGCCCTGCTGTTTTGCTGGAGAAACACAGATGCTGCGATTTACTCCCCCTGAAGCCTGCAGCCTAGTTGCCGTTCAGCCAGCCACCAGATGCTGCTGTCCCCGAAAGACACCTGAAAGCAGCCAAGCTTCCGAGGACACACGGGGAGGACCACCTGGGCTAGCAAAGCCCCACGACATTCATCAGTAGCCACCCTGAACCTCTGCTGATACAGACACTCCACCCACTTGGCCAAGGCCCCAAGGAAGATGGATAATTAGTGTTCCTGGATATGAGGACTCCCCACTTTCAATGAGCCTCCCTCCGAACCCAGTTCAAGGCCAGTCCCGCCTCATGGCCCAGTCTGACTCTTTCAAGTATGGAAAGAAAAGAGTGGGGGAAAAAAGGAAGGAATTAACATTTACTACATGACCACTATTGCATCTGGCGTCTAACAATTGGTGTCTAATGACTGTTCATCTTTACCTCGACTCTGTGAAAACGTTATTATGATCCCTGTTTTACAAATGAGCAAGCCAAAGCTAGAGAAAAGTGAAAAAAAGCATCAAAATATAATACAGTTCATCTTGGGTCAAGAAGGGCTTGACCATTGGTCTGAAGGGTTCCATCACTGTTCTCTTTCAAGGAAAATGGCAGCAAAGATGACTTTCGATACTTCGCATGTCATTCGCCTTCAGATAAAATAACTGACTCTACAATCCCTGGGGAGTCACTCCCCAGCCTCTCTCTCTCTCCTACGGCAAAACCGTCTTTTCAAAATGGCTCTCTGCCTCCCAACTCTGTGCTCCCTCTTTGGGGAATGAGGGAAGGAGAGATGGAGGGAGGCAGAGGCTGAGATTTATCCAGAATTCCTATTCATAAATGAAAACCTGTTCACAGTGAAACATATTTCCCATCTATGGTATCTCCGCATCTCATTTGACATCTCCCGTCTCTTGATTATCACCGTGGGTTGTAATGTACACTCTATTAAATGGGCAATAAACACAGCAAGGGTTATTGCTGCACGTAATAGCTAACAGAGATCTTGTCTTTTACCCCATTTCAGAGCCTTCCACGCCTTCCTCCTACACCCTTCCCATCTCTGCACGAAAAGAGAAGAGCCAGAAATATGCCTTGATCTACGGCATAAAGTCTCATTATTCATTCAACAAACTGAACACGTCATCACAGCCCCCAAAACATGATCTCCCTCCAGTCTCCTCATCTCAGAAACTGCATCTCCATCCACCCAGCTCCTCAAGCCAGAAACCTAGGAAGAATCCCTGGCTCCTCAAGCCTCACTGATCCCATTAAGTCCATCTCAAAATCAAAATCTACCTCCTGAATATTTTTCAAATCCATCTTCACTGTCACCATCCAAACTATCAGCGTTTCTCCCTTGGACAGAGACCTACAACAGGTCTCTCTCTCTCCCACCCCACCATTCTTTTCCTCCCCCTACCACCATCCCCCATCCATTGTCCATTTATCTTTGAAAAAACACAAATCTGATTGTACTGCTTTCCGTCCTTACCATTCAGTGTGGGCCACTGTGGACACTGGGCCAGGTGTTTTTCATTGATTATTCATTAAAGTGTCCCCAGATCTCCTCTTTTTTGCAGGGGGAACATCTCCTGTACCCTCATGTCTTTACCCTTATGCCATGCCCTCCAGTACTCATATCATCCTGTTTGACCTGTCCAAGGTAACTTCCAGGCTGTGTTCCTTTGGCCTGAAACATGGTTAGTCTTTGCTCCGAATCAGATCTGCCCTCTAATGTATGAAAGTGGGTAGATGCCCAGATGATGGGATTTCAGGGATTCCTGTCCTAAGGTATCTCCCTCATTCCAAATTAGATCATGTCCACACCTACACCACCAGTGAATACTTACTGAGTGTTTGTTCTGTGTCAGGTACTCTGCTAAGCCTTTACATATTTTGTCACATTAAGCATCACAAGGTCAAATGGCTGATGATCACAGAGCTGGATTTGAACCAAGAGCCTAGAATATTAACTATTATTCCCTTCCTTTATTACTTGTACCTCCTTAAATGTCCTAGGGTGCTTTCTCCTTGCCCCCCAGCCCCATCCCACCAGCTGCTTTCTAAATTCTATGTTTGGCATCTGCTGTTCTTTTTGCCTGTTGTGCACTTCCACTTTGTTTTCCTTGCAAATCCCATTTATCCTTTAACTTTCTCTGTGAATCTCTCCTTGAACCCTTCAGAGTCCTCTGTGTTCTTCTGATTTGTTTATATTCTTCTATCATAACACTGACCACACCTATCATACTTAACTCTTTATCTGATTGTTTTATTCATACCTATAACCACTGGGTATGAAGTAGAGTGTGGGCCCCATCATAAAACTGCTATCTGACCCTAGGCGACTCAATGAACACTCGGAGTTTTATTGTCTGACTCATGGGATTAGCGAGAGATTAGAAGTACGAATACATGTAAAGTGCTTAGAATAGTTCATGGTATAGTCATGGTATATGGTAAGTCCTCAATAAATGTGTGTGTGTGTGTGTGTGTGTGTGTGCACGCGTGCATATATATATATTTTGTTTGTTTTTTCTTTTTTTTTTTCCCCACTAAATAAGGAATGTCTCAGGAATGAGTCTTGGTAACTGTGTTTCATTCAATATATGACAGTAAGGAAGATAAGTAAAACATATTAGTAACTAAGTTATCCTTTAAAAAAAACAGGTTTCAGAATTTACGAGTGCCTGCCATATACTGGAAATTGGTACTGCCCCTTTAGAAAGCAATTCGGTAATATATATCAAGAGTCTGGCAATATTTACATAACTTGATCTAATAACTTTCACTTTTGGAAATTTGTTCAAAAGAAATGATAGAAATGTGCAAAGATTGATTTGCTCATTCATAAAATACACAGAAATGTCTATTAGATGCCATGCACTGTGCTAGGCTCAATAATTACTGAATTTTTAATTATAAGGAAATATTTGGAAACAGCCTAAATACTGATCTATAGGGACTATATACCATGAACTATTATGTAATTATTAAAAAATATTTTTCAGGGAACATTAATGCCATCAAATAATGCTGTTTTTAGAAAATCAGGATACCAAAGAGTCATAAAATACAATCCCAATATTGTGTTACATTTACATGAAACCGAATCCTTGGAGAAAATGCAAGCAGAAAGTTGACAGTGATTTATTTGGATGGCAGAATTATGGGTGATTTTTTTAAAATAAATAAATAAATTTATTTATTTATTTAATTTATATTTGGCTGTGTTGGGTCTTTGTTGCTGCGTGCGGGCTTTCTCTAGCTGCTGTGAGTGAGGGCTTCTCATTGCGGTGGCTTCTCTTGTTGCGGAGCACGGGCTTTAGGTACGCGGGCTTCAGTAGTTGTGGCACGCGGACTCAGTAATTGTGGCTTGCGGGCTCTAGAGTGCAGTCTCAGTAGTTACGGCGCACGGGCTTAGTTGCTCGGCGGCATGTGGGATCTTCCCAGACCAGGGCTCAAACCCATGTCCCCTGCACTGGCAGGCGATTCTTAACCACTGCGCCACCAGGGAAGTCCCAGTGATTTTAATTTTCATCTTGAGTTTTTAAAAATATCTAAAATTTAGATCATGATTATATATTACCCACGTGCAAAGAAAAAAATAACTGGTATGACTGAGAGATATAGAACTTAGAGAAATATATTCTTTCAAAGGGTATGAATCTCCCTTCTATGCCCCACAAGAGGCTCAGGAACAAAAAAGAGTTGTAATAAGATTTGGGGAAAAGAGCATGGGCTTTGGAGTTCCACAGCTGGCTCTATGGCTTTGCCACTTACCAACTATGACACCTCAGGCAAAATACTTCATCTCTCTGTGTCTCAGGTTTCTCACTAAAAAAAAAAAAAAATAGATAACCTGGCTCATTGCAGAAGCTTAACAAAAACATGAGCTCCTTTTCTTAAGAACCAGTCTGTTTCCAAGATGCTCTGGGGGATGTCTCTGCAATTCTCCCAAATGCAAACCAAGTGTTGGAAACCTTAGGACTAGAAAATGAGTAAGTTAAAACAAATCCCACCAACTTAAGTGGGTGGCTTAGGCCCCAGACTCTGGCTCCATCCCCACAAGATGGAAATGAAACCCAGCATTTCACTAAGTGACCTTGACAGTTCTCAACCATGACACCAGGGGAAGCGATCAGTGACCACACCACAGTCCCCAGTGACCTGAAGTACCCCGGGTCCCCTATCCTTCTCTGATCTTCCATCCCCACTGAAGAATACATAGAACAACTGCATTTATAATTAGCATTTTTGTCATTTAAGGTTCACAAGATTTGTAGTCAATTATTGGCTAAAAAACATTTATTATTTGCAATATATTATTAGTTTATTATGGCTCATTGCTCTAAAATACTTTGTTTAATCCTTTGCAGGTCCTTAAACACAAATATGGCAGCTATTAGCAACCTCTTCAGTCAGGCATAAAATTGTACCCAGAGGCCTCATAAACAATAGAGTGCTTTGCAAAGATTAAATCAGTGTACACAGCTGTGAAGGAGGCCATTAGGAAATGCATTATCATTTGGCTTTACTGTTACTTTGTGTGCCACCGTGCTTGCGTCAGTCCATCAGCTAGCCCTGCCCTCTGCCCCATTAAGTGCAAGGGCCACCACATCTTACCAGGTAAGAGGCAACCACCAGGAGCCACAGGGCCCCGGCCTCTCCGTGTGAGGTTAAGGGGACCTGGGACCTGTCGGACAGTCAGCCCAGAAAAAGCACAGCATTCCAGGTCTCCTTTCCTTCAAGGAGGGAGGCTGTCCTTATTCCCAAGCTTCCTGAAAGATGCTCATTTCAAATAAAATAATTGTTTTCCTGTTTGCCTTTGATTATTAAAAATGTCTGCTGCCTCCAGAAAAAGAAGGGGGAAAAAAAGGGAAACTATTATTTATGGAGCCCCTGTTACGCTGTAGGCCCTCTCAGATGGCTGGCTATTTATTCATTCAACAGGACACACTTTGTAGACGGTTCTGAAGCCACGTGGAAGAGTAAGCCGGGGGCTCAGCATCAGGTCAGGGAGGCAAACAAACAACTCGGGTACATCCAATGCTATGTGATGAGAGTAAGGCTTCCTAGTGAAAGGATTAGCTGAGCCAAGTTAAGAAAGACAAAGGGAAAACAGGCAGCAAGAGATAAGGGGAGCTGTGGGGATGGGAGAGAGGATATTCCAGGCTGTGAGATCACCATACGCAAAGGCAAAGAAGTATGAAACAAGAGCGTATCTTATTTCATGAAGTCCTCCCAACAACCTTGCTAGGTGGATAGCATCCCTTTAACAGAAAAAAAGCTTCTTTCTGCCCTAATCCTTCTACCCGCGACTGTCCTGTCCTTTAGTGGTCCACATAGCACAATGGCAAGAATACTTTGGATTCATGTCCAGTTAAGTCTGAATTCAGCTTTGGTTATTACCCATTTGGGTGATCTTAGACAAGTCACTTCTCTGAGCCTCAGTTTCCTATCTGCAAAATGGGGGTAATAATACCCACTTCATAAGATTACCATGAAACTTCTATAAAATAATACATCAAAAGCACCCAGTGTATTATTTGTCACATAGCAGAGACTCAAAAAATTGTTGGTTTCCTTCCTTCTATACTTAGATTATCAGTTCAAAATTTGTCTCTCCCAGGAAGCCTTTCAAGATTCACCAATTTAGAAATTACCTAAGGGAAGGGACATATTCTGTATTGATATTTTCCAGAAAAACTTTGCACACAGAAAACTTTGGAGAAAGATCAGTCAAACTGAATGAACTTGGCTTTGTAGTCTGCTCACCTAAGAGCCTCTCCAGTGTACCTTCAAGCTCTTTTGTCCCGACAGGTGAACACCCTGGGCCCTGGGACACCCTTCCCTTTTGCCTTCTCTTAGAAGGCTGTGGAAGGAAACAGGCAGGAACAGCAGGGCTTGACCTTTTTGGACGTATTTCCTCCTGACTTGCTATATTGGAAGAAGAAAGAATTCGACCAGATTTGAACTCCCAGGAAGCTCTGCAGCCCCATGAGCTGGTAGCTCCAGCCACAATTACTCTCTAGCTGTTCCCTGAACACACCATCTCTTTCCAATCTTACACAACACGCCATGTGCCATGCCGTCCTCCAGGAACGGTCCTGCCCTCTCCTGCCACTCTAAAACTCCAAGTCATCCTTTAAGACCCAAGCATCACTTTTCTAAATTCTCTCAGGGAGGGTTACTCACTCTACCTACGACCCCACAGACCAGCATTCATACTTTCATCTTATATCTAAAACCCTGAAATAGTTGATTCCCAGATCTGTTTCCTTTCGTGTCCTGTGACGTGCTGAAGGACAAGAGTCCTACCTTTCTCATCTCTGTATTCCCAGTATATAGGATAAAGGATGGCACATCGTAAATCTCTGGTGAATGAATGAGTGAATCCTAACATCCAGGAGTAATCCTGCGAGAGACTCAGACACACTGAAACCAGCCTGGCGTTTGGCAGGGGCTGCAGTGTGAATGGCGGCTGCCTCAAGAAGAAATCATTACAGAATTCTCTAACCCCTTCCTTTCTGAAGGTTGGGCCCGGAGAAGCAGAGTCCCTGCTATGATGATTCAATGCGGGCTTTCCCCCTCAATTCAGCCCACCAGATCACTCATCCAATCTCCCCTCATGAGCTGGTTATTTTCTGTTTGGCCCCTGCCCCATCCATTCTTCACCCATCTCTGCCCTGCTTTGTGACCCAGGATTCCTGTGGACAGCTTCACGGGAGCTCCTTTGACTCACGGCTCTTTGCTGGGTTCTGCCAATGGGAAGCTCTGAGGGGAGGTCAAGGGGCAGTAAGGAAAAGAGGCTGGGGTATTTCTTCCCCTCTTCTGCTCTGCTTTACAGCCTCATCCGCAGCAGCTGTGCCCACCCAGGAACACTTTGAGAATTGGTCTTGACAACATTCACCATCTGATGGTTAGAACCGTGAAATGTCTAATTTTGTGCAGCACGTTGGGGCTGGTTTGGGGGTTGGCAGAGATGGATGGATAGACAGGAGGAAGGGAAAAGGGAAAGAACAATGGGGGAAAGGTGGGCTGATGGATTTTTCAGTCTTGCATCCAATTTCTGGTGGTCATACCGATCTGATCCTCTATCTGTTTTGGCAGACACCACAGTCAAGTGGAAAGAGAGTGAGTTCTGCAGAGAACGGAGGGGTTGGCATTTAAGCCATACTCAGTCAGGCTGTTGTTCAACTTGGGCAAGCGACCACCTCTTTAAGCCTCAGTTTTTGATATCTATATAATGGGATAATATGCCTCCTTACACAGTAAAGAGAATGTCATGATGTTAAAGTTTGTGAGAGAGTTGACCACAGTATCCCAGACACAGCAAGAGCCAGATCAAAGGCAGTTTTCTCTTCTCTGGCTCCTGAGTGATGAATAGATTGATTGAGTGAATGAATGAACAAACAAATCCTCTTTCAACAAACCTTTTGTTCTATCTTAGGTTGAGGTAAAATCTGCCCTCCTTTAACTTTTACCCATTGGACTTAGACTTGCCTTCTGGAGCCAAACAGAATAAATCAACTCGCTCTTCTAAATGAAAACCCTTCAAATATTCCTGTTTAATAAATTGAATAAATAGACTCCACTTTAATAAATTCTCCCTAGGCCTGCAGCCCTTTGCAAGGCAGGCAATATAAATGAAGAAGATGTCTGCACATGAAGTGCTTTGCAGACCACATGACTGCTACCCTACCAGAGATGGAGGGGAAGTAAGGGAGGCTCATTTAAAATGAACCAGCGGTGGTAGTCACACACACAAGCTTTGGCTTTTCTAAAGAGAGCCTAGATATCGTACACCTTGATTTTAAAAAGGACATCATGCATATTTAAAAATCAATCCGTCCTCTCCCCCTTGTGTATTTCTTCTTTGTTTGTTTATTTCAAATACATAGAATACCTACTCTGCCTCATGTACTCTGCTAAGCTCTTCCAATGCTTCTCTCATTATCTCATTGGGTCCTTACTCTAAGGGAGATATAATGTCAGCATCCCTATTGTACAAATGAGGGAACTTTGGCTCTAAGTCAGCAATTGTATCCAGGGCACACAGAGCTACAAGGAAGGGAGCTGAAACTCAAAGCCAGGTAGGTTTATCCAGTGAGTTCTGCTACCTAATGGTATCTATGGAAGAATGGGGCAGTATAATGAGAAGGCAACACACACACACACACTGCATTGCATCAGGTCTTGAAGGGTGTTTTCAGGCAAAAAGGAAGCAGCCTGAACCAACATGTGGAGATGTTTAAGAATCGGTCTGATTTGGGGGATGGTTAGTAGTAGATGTGTCTGAAGCACAGAGTACTTAGCTAAGGCTGGCAGGAGATCGGGCCGGATAGGTAGGCTGGGACCTAAGTGTGAAGCACAAGAATGTGACACAGATTTAAGGAGCCTGAGCTTCATACAGCTGCGATAAGGTGGCTCAGGGAACAACCATCACTATTCGTCTGAGGTTTAGGACCGATTTTATTGACTTCCATGCTCAGTGGCCTGGCTACTCACCCACCATTACACTTCTGTCACTATTGGAGCTCAGAGATCATTCTTTAGGTTCACCCAGGACTGGCTAAAAACAGACATTCAGCTTTTAAATCACTAGAAGGGGAAAAAAAGTAGGAAGGTGAGCTAGCCCATATAAAAAAAGACAGGAAACAAAGGAAGCCCCAAGAAAGTATAAAGAAGAGAAAGCATAAAACAAAAAGACAGGAATAGGACCAAACCTATCAGTTATGACAGTAAATATAAATGGTTTAAATCTCCCCTAATAAAAGATAAAGTCTTTCACATTGGGTTAAAAGCAAAATCCAACCATATGCTGCTTACAAGAGATGAACAGTAAAATAAAAACAAGAAAGAAAAGGGGGGAAAAGCTGGGCAAATATTTATCAAGCATAGAACGCGAACAAACAGAAAGCAGCAACTGGCAACATTTCAAAGTAGAATTCAGGGCAAAAAGCATTATATGAGACAAAGAAGGTTATTTTATATTGATAAACGGCTCATTTTACAATAAAGCAATAAGAGGCGTGCTGTTACATAATGGCAAAATATATAAAGCAAAAACTCTTAGAAATATGAGATAGTGATAGAAATAACCTTCTTGAAATTGACTTTAACAACAAGAAAGACAAAACTAGAATACCATTTTTATTAAATTATGTATCCATCTCTAAAAATTGCTAAAAACTAACTTAATTGAGTACTTACAATGTTCCAGGCGCTGTTCTAAATATCCACATATACTATTATCTCATTTAATCCTCTCAAGAACCCTGTGAGTTAGAAAATTATTATCCCCGTATTAAAGATAAGAAAACTGAAGCACAAGGTTAACTAATTTACCCAAGATTATAACACAACTGCATTGTCATAAGAGATTAAGTCTCGTTCTAAACTGAAGCAGGTATTCCCAGAGACTGCCCTTTCAGCTAGTATGTTAATCTGAAAGAAAGAATGCATGTCTTTTGAAAGCAAACTAGGACATTGATCATTCAAAGTAAGAGTATGCCAGGATACAAAGAAAACCTCAACAAAATCAGAATGGACAGAAAGTATAGTCTAAATACTCTGACATAATAATGTAGATTAGTAATGTAGTAAATCAAGACATTATAACACCAAAACCTGACCAAGATAGAACATGTGTGTATGTACATGTATACACAAACACACACATGTAGGTTAATCACAGGAATGTGATACCAAAATTCCACATCAAACATTTGCAAACCTACTTCACCCACTTATTAAAGAAGTATCATGACCAAATGTGACTTTTTCCTGGACTACAGGGATAAATACATTAATATAATGCCTCTTACCAATAATTCAAAGGAAAAAAACACATGGTCATCTTGATAGATCACTTGTTCCTACTGAGTTGTAGCCTTGTAACATGGTGAGCAGGGCTGGAGGTGTTCAGAGGCCAGACAGAAGGGGCTGTTATACCACATGAGTTACCAAAAACAACCACTCAAACACAAGCAACGGTGCAGAAGTGATCAGGAGTGGCTAAGCCAGACTAGTTGCCAAACAATCTAAGGTTGAAGGAACCTTCTCAGTTGGTTCTCGACTGTCCCAAATCAAGGTCAAGGCCTGGCTCTGGATCTGAAGCTCTACGTGGTCATCACAGGCAGGGTGGTGCTGGTGGGTGTGTCTGTGTGTATGTAGGTAGTGGGGGCAACTATATGATCCGGTTTTGTGAAGGGGGTGCCCATGAGGTTAGACACTTAACAGGGCCTGGAAATCCCAGGAGCGTCCGTTCCAAGACGCAATCCTCACACCTGAAGGAAGAGAAGGCCACATCAAGATTGGAGGTTATGCCTGAAGATATTCCTAGAAAGTTAGATGTTACCTCCAGGGACTCTTTGAATTTTCTACAAAAGGGGCTTCGGTTTCTACAATACTGTAAATTTAAGCTGCTACTCTCCTGAAATTGAGCTTGCTTCTTGTGCAGCTAAAACTTGAGACAGGACAATAGAGATGGTCAGAGGAATTTATGTTTCTCTCAAATACCAGCCCTGGAGGACCGTGCCACCAGGAGTGCCCTCACGAGCGACAGGACACAGGCTGTAAGAAGCAGGGTTGAGACCCAGGTTAACTGACTTCCCAGGCAAATACAGTCATGTTTTTAATGTTGATTTTTTATTTAATTAAAAATAATATATCCTTTGTGGACAGTTTTGGAAAATTCCAACAATGACCAGAATTCACATCTGGTAACATTTTGGCTTTTTTCCTTCCAATAATTTATTTTCTCTGTGTACAGAGATGTGTATGCATGCATATGTACATAATTATAAAAGCAAAACGGAAAATATCTTTCATGTTTTATATCCTACTTCATGCTCTATTTCATCATCGTTTGTGTGGAAGGGGGAGATTTTAGGGAAGAATTGAGCATGGAAGGTGAGATGCAGACAGCAAAGCTGATGCTGGATTTAGCTAGAACGTCCCTGTTGACGAGCTGAGGGCACACAGGTGGGGCAGACTACACCGCTGGACACAACTCAGAGAGCTTCTCTGAAGAGAAGGGGAGAAGCAGGGTGGAGGGCAAGGGGATTAAGGCAGAAACATGTAACACAACCAGGAGCCACAGTCTGCACCTCAGCTCAACCACTTACAAACCACAGGACCGAACAAGAACATGAGGTATGGACTCATCAGTGCCCGGGGGTGTAGCACCTTTCTACCAGCACATCACACTGGATCTGTACTATCAAATCTGGTAAAGGAACTGAGGCTTCAAGATGAGAAGGTCACGTTGTACAAAGGGGCAGAGCTGGCGTTGAAGCTCAAGATCACCTAACTCCAGACAATGTAGGTGTTTTGAAATAAGAAAATTAAACCATGTATTATAAAATACAATTCGATAGCTTACATAATTAGGTCTTAATAAAGACAGAAGAAGACATACATCATAGCTGAAATCCTTTGTTTTTAACCATTAGGCGCCCTAGGTGCTTGTATGGAGGCTGGTGGCCTGGCCTGGTCCCCATCAGTCTAATGCGACTGTGTGTTCAGTGTGATACACTCCCACACAAGGATGCCTGCCGCCCCTCTGTATCTCACACAATCTTGCTTCCCAACATCATTTTTTTTTCCCATTTGACTGAGTGGCCTGACCTAGAACAGCTATGCGTGATTTGAAATGTAAGCATTCCTCTTTCAACTCTGATAAGAATCTTTCCCCTTTAATAATGCTCCCAGTGGTTCCTCGCCCATTCCTTTTCATTTCTGCTAGGTGCTTTCAAGTTTGGTTTTCTTTCTACCCCATGCAAACTCCCCAAGGCTTAGCTTCAGAGACTGGCCTCTCTCCAGACCCAATCAATTCCAACATTCAGTTAAGCTAATTAAGTTCAGGTTGCCATTAATATATTTCTTAATTATGGTTTAAATATAGGTAAAACCTAGAATTGTTCATCAACAGCCCTTAGCCTCAGCTGAAAGCTACCATCTACCGTTATGAATTCCCATGGGTCAGATCGAGGTTCTGACAATAGTTAGAAAGACCACATGTGTATTTGCATAGGATTTGCATATATCTACACAGGTTAGTCTCTTCACAGATTTCCAATTAAAATGTTATTATTTCAGGCTGGAAGTTGTTGTTTCCTGATTTTCCTAGTCTCTCCTACTATTAGCAACACCTGTTCACTTTGACATTGACTTTTGCCTGAGGACAACAGGATAGGGAAGAGATGGGGCAGCTGCCATGATCTACGGCGCGTAGTGAAAGCCCCAACTACCGGTGCACACCTCTGAGGTGGGCTGACCCTAGCAACTGGGAAGTTTTGTCTGGTGGAAAGAAGACCCCAGGCAAGTCTTGGAATAGCTGCTGAGCAGAAGAGGACTGTGATTGTTCTGGATGGCTGGGCTGGGCTGGTCTCCGCCTCTCCTTCCCTACTACCTGCCCTCTGCCCTTGCTTCTGGCTCATTTATTTCCTCTCAATGAGTCTTTTTTCCCTGCAAACCATGGATACCAGAAGAGCCTTTCTGAAACACAGGATCTGGTCATCTCATTCTTCAGTTTGGAATGTTCCCCCAATGCTGGAGGTGTGAAAGCTACAATCCTAGCATGATATGTGAATTCCTTCATCATAGCTCTTCCTTCCTGCTGTAGATCTTGACTCCACTTTGCATCCTGGGCTCCAGACAAGGCGAACCACATGCAGTTTTTTAAACCTACCAGATGCCTTCATCCCTGCAGGTCTTTGCAGGTATGGCTCCCTCTGGCCATCAGAATGTATTTTGCCCTGACATCCCACAAATGGTTAACTCCTATGCTGTCTCCTACCTTGAAGCATCCTTCCTAATTGCCTCCTCCTACCTCTATGTTCCAAATACTTTCATATGTATTTCCATAGCGCCCCATGTTTCCCTCTTCCCTCTGCTGGTAAAAATCATGAGGGATCCAAGGATTTCTGTGAGATCCAAAGAGGACCACCTCTTCACCAGCCCCTGTATCACCACTGGCAGGAAAAAAGATGGCTCACCCATGGACCCCACCTCTCTCCCTGCCCCATCACTCATTATCTCACCACTGCCATCTTGCTTGAGGCCATCAGAAATAAGAAATAATCTCTCTCTCTCTCTCTCTCACACACACACACACACACACACACACACAGACACAGGCCATCCCTCAAGCAGGTTCTAATCATCATGGGGCTTTATAGGCAATGATGTAACCCCAACCTCTCTTTATTTTTCTCCATTGCATTTATTATATTTATTATCATCTGACACACTGATGCATTTTTTACCTATTTATTTTTTTTTAATCAGTCTATCTCCCTCCTCCAGAATGTAAGCTCCGTGACAGCAGGGAATGTTGTCTGTTCTATTCATAGTAGTATCCCCAGCACCTAGAAAAGTGAATGACACGTAGTATGTGCTGAATAAATATTTGCTGAATGGACAGACTACCAGCAGGAACTTCTGCATAGCTGGTTGGGATGAGGGATGTGGCAGAAGCTTTCCAAAGGGTTATTAGATAGCAGTACATATGCAAGTGTTTGGGGCTACCTGGAGAAAAGCCACTTTGAATAACAAATGAGAAAAGAGAGGTAAAAATCCAGGTGGCTGGCAGGAGGGGGTGGTTACTTGAGCTGCTGATTTATTGTATAGGTTTATTAAGGTAGATATTTGGAAAGTAGATTTTCAGAAGTTCTAGCTGCATACTGTGATGGGAATCTCTCTTTGCTCGAGAAAACCTTGAGTAAAAATCCACATTGATTTTCACTGAATGTGACGCATAATAATGAAGAACTTAAAAAGGAAAAAGAAAGGCCATCTGTATATCCCAACAGTGAAGATTCAGGCAAGACGTAGAATTGAGGCTCAATACATGTAGTGAATGAATGGATGAATGAATGAAATGAACCACAACCAACCGGTAGAAACTTAAAGGTGTGGATTTTGTCTCAATATGAAAAACTTCTTAAAATCCCCTAATGTCCAGAACTAGAATGAACTGTTCCCCCCCCTTTTTTTTTTCAGTCAGCAACAGGAAAATCATCTCATCAAAAATGTTGGAGGAGAAATGTCTGTAGTAGAAATGGCATTAGACCAGATTAGTGGTTTCCAAAATGTTATGAAGCCTAGAAGATTCTAGGGGTTGTGCTTCCAAGGTTATTTCCTGGGATGGGGGAGGGCCTAGAATGCAGGCCTCTCAGACCTCAATGTCTGTTTTAACCAGAGCAGCTATTTTTTAATTGTATTACATATTCATTCATTCATTCAACATACATGTTACTACTAAATGCCTACTATGTGCCAAATACTGCACTGGTTCTCTGCAAGTCTTTTTTTTTTTTAAATTGAAGTATAGTTGATTTATAATGTTTCAGGTGTATAGCAAAGTGATTCATATATATATGTATATTCTTTTTCAGATTCTTTTCTATTATAGGTTATTACAAGATACTGAATATAGTTCCCTGTGCTCCGCAACTGTTTATGAAAATAGTTTTCAGCTTAAAAAAATTTCAAATGATACTGGAACCCTAAGACTCCAACTCTAAGACTGATACTTCCACAAGCTGAGTAAAAATTATTACCCAGTGTACTACTGTAGGGTGTCTACAAGGTCCCGTGAGTGGGCCTATGCCCCTTTATCTGGGAAAAAAAGGGAGTATGAAGTCACCATGGTCCAAGCAAGAGCCCATCGTGGGAAGGAGGAGAGGCTTGCATTCGTCAAGTCCCTCTGAGCAATGCACTGTTTGAATGCTTATTTATTCTAATCTTCATGACAACCCTGAGGAAGAGATTTACAGATGATGAAAGGTCCCAGACATTTATTCAAGATCATAAACATGATACACTTGGATCTGAACCCAAGTCTCTGCAGCCGGTGCCCTTCTCTTTTCACCACACTGGGGAACAGTCAGGGGGTTGCAAGCTGGTGGCCTGGTTGCCTTTTGGTCCCTAACATACAGACTACACTTGGTGTGCAACTGAATGCAATGAGCTCCACTAGAAGATGAGAGCAGAAGATTGATGTGTTGGGTTACCTGGAGAAGGTCTGGCCAGGGCGGCCATGATGCCGAGACCAGGAATTCCAACAATAAGACCCTGAAGGTGGCCGTTTATGTGCATTCTTCACGCGGGATCGTTATGCTCAAGCCTTGGATACAAATCTCCAGAGACATGAAGAAATGAAAGGAAAGCCGATGACTTGTCGACTCACTGTAAAATGTAATGATCACTACATTTTTCTGTACTTTTTCTTTCTTAAACTCAGAGGAATAAATGTCACGGCCTCGACAAAACAGAGGAGCAGGGGATTTCAGAGTGAATGAGCCTGAGGAGAGGAATAACAGGAGGCTGGATTTTAATTACTTCCTCATGAAGTGGAAAGAAGGCTGTGAGGCATCTGTGAATGCACAGTAGCCTTAGCCGGGCCTTGGGGGCGGGAGAGGGGGTGGTGGCGGTGACTGAAAGGGGACAGAAAGGGGTGAAGTGAGGCAGGAGCAAAAAGCAACCAGTGCTATAAAGGCAAAACTTGAAGCTTGGCATTTTACAAATATGCTCTTATTTCATCCACATTCGTTCATTTATTCATTAAGCAGAAACTTACTGAGTGCCCACCATATTGCCGTATCTTCCTGGGAACACATGAATGAACAAGGCTGACAACGTCCCTGTCCTCACGGAGCTTATATTCTAGCTGAGGGTCATTTAATAAACAAATAAACAACTACTGTAATGGATGACAGCCATAGATGCTGTGAGTGAGTTTATGAAACGTCATGGGGGTACTAGTCAGGGAAGGTACTAGGCTCTGAGAACGTGACAAGGGTGCGGAGACTGAAATGGAGTAAAGGAGGGCCGGACAAATAGGTGGAGGGGAAGTGAGGGAGGAAGAGAGAACAGGTGTGCACACCTGAGGGGACATGTGTCAGGAAGATTAAGGAAAAAAGGAGAAAAGTGGTAGGTGGAGGCCAGACCACGTGGGCCTTGTAGGGCCTTTTACAGTGTGTTGGGTTCTCTCCTGGGCATAATATGGTGACCACAAGGAAATCTGAGAAGGGGATGATGCCATCTGACTTCAGTCTTGAAGTTATCTCTCTGCTGTGCAGGGAGCTGACGAGAGGTGGGCAAGGACATACGGATGGAGACTCTGGAGGTACGGCAATAATCTCATGAAGGTGGATGAGAATGTCAGATGTACAGTAAGAATCAGGAGAGTGGGCAGGATTTGCTGTTGGATTGATGTGCGGTGTGGAAGGGAGAGAAGCACGAAGAATGACTACAAGGACTTGGGCCTGAACGGGGGCTGGGCTGGAGGCATCCACAGAGGGTTGGTATCCACAGCCATGGGCCCGCATGAGATCCCCTAGACAGGAAGTGTAGGCAGAGGAGAGCAAAAGCCGAGGGTTGCCTCACAAGAATCAAGGAGATGAGTAAGATTACGCCCACTTTATCGATTAAAGAAGGTGACCTCAGATAAGCAGGATGCTTCTGTTCAGCCATGAAAATTGTTCCTCCGGAAGCACCTTGCACCTCAAGACGCTTACCATGGCATGCTGCAATCCTTCCACAAATCTGCCCCCGCCCCATGAGACAAAGAGCTACTCAAGGGCAACCAGCATGCTGTATACAGTGTTTTATTTCCAGCACCTCGCCCCTGTCAATGAAGTAGCTACTGTACATACAAAAAGTTTATGACCAACATCTATAAAAGTGATTATTATACCTCTCACAGAAGGGTCTCAGTGCGGATGTGTTCATCTGAGGACTGGGTCTATGAGGGGCTTTGGATGATACACTCGGGGTGTAAAGCTAATAATCAGCACTTAGAACACAACCTGCACAAAGAAGATGCTCCGTAAATGCACTTTCACTGACTGAATGAAAGCTGCTGTGTTCACGTGACCCATGCAGATATTTGATGGGAGCCCCACTCAGCTAAAACACAAGCATCTCTGCAGGTGTTCACTGGTGTCACTGATGTTGTCTCAGAAGTTAGAGGGAGTAAGGAAGGGCCTTGTCTAAGCCAAAGAAAGAAGTTGGTAAGAGTATAGAAGGCATAGGGCTTCTCTGGTGGCACAGTGGTTAAAAATCCACCTGCCAATGCAGGGGACACGGGTTTGATCCCTGGTCCAGGAAGATCCCACGTGCTGTGGAACAGCTAAGCCTGTGCACAACTACTGAAGCCCGTGCTCCTAGAGCCCACAAGCCACAACTACTGAAGCCCGCACACCTAGAGCCCGTGCTCCGCGACAAGAGAAGCCACCGCAATGAGAAGCCCGCACACTGCAACGAAAAGTAGCCCCTGCTCGCCGCCAACTAGAGAAAGCCATGCACAGCAACAAAGACCCAACGCAGCCAAAAGTAAATTAAAAAAAAAAGTACAGAAGGCATGAGAAACTTGAGAGTAAAGCAACTATGTGACACTGTAATTGGAAATAATTTAAGAAAAGCAAGAAAGGCAAGTAGGCATTATCAGACAAAGAAAAATTCACTTCCAAAAGTGCTGAGAAAAAAATCTTAGGTTTAATTCTTAATATGGCTAAAGAGGGTTAACCATAAAAGTGAAACACTGACCATAGCATCGTGAGGAGTCTCAAGAAAGTAACATCTGGATTAACTCAATAACATTGACATCTGGAGAAGGGTTCTGAAGACAATGGAAATACATGAGGAATAATAGAATAAGTAGTGATGATGGTTGACAATGATGATAGTTAACACTTATATAGGGCTTTCTGTGTGCCAGGCACAGTTGTAAGTACTTTACATATAATAACTCATTTTATCCTCATAACAATCCTTTGATACAGGTACTATTATGACCTCCATTTTATAGATGATGAATCTGAGTTTAAAAGTTAAGCAATCTGTTAGCAGTCACACAGCTAGAAAGTGGAAGCAAGTGAAAAATATAAGACGGATGTAGGTGGGAATTATCCATTCACCCAACTACCATTTACTCAGTACTAGCTGTGTACCAGGCACTATGCTAAAGGTTGGACTTGGGCTTTATAGAGAAACGTTTAAGGTTTGATAAAAGTCATTAATCAAGATAAAAGTATTTTAAAAGTATTGCAATTTTGTCAACGTGGAGCCACAGAAGTTCATGTAGGAAAAGATCTTAGATGTTACCTGGTCCAAGGTTCTTATTTTACCAATGGGGAAACTGAAGCCCAGAGAGGGGAGGTGACTTACCTCACTGGCACAGCTGATTAGTGACAGAACAAGATCATTCAACCCTCTAATCATGCAGGATGTTTCATTTGTTCTCAGTTTGGAAAGATAACATGAGTTATCAAGAGGCAACTCTTTTCCACAGTAGTTGTACCGTTTCATATTCCTACCAGCAGTGTATGTGAGTCCCATTTGTTCTTTATTCTTGCCAACATTTAGTACGATTAGTCTGTCTACTCTCTTTACTCTTAGTCTAGTGGGTTATAATGGTATCTTATTGTGCTTTTAACTTGTAGCTCCCTATTAATGATTTTTAGCATCTCTTCACATGTTTGTCATCTTTATCTTTTCTTTGGTGGAGTTTATGGGATTATCATGTTTTTGAGTGGTAAGAATTTCTTTACTTATTCCAGATACAAGGTCTTTGTCAGATAAACCTTTTACAGATATTATCTATTTATTTATGTATTTATGTATTTATATTTTCCCTTTTATTTTATGATATTTTTCAGCTTTTTAAATTTTATATTGGAGCACAGTTGATTTACAATCTCCAGAGGCAGATGGCTGTGTTAGTTTCAGGTGTACAGCAAAGTGATTCAGTTATACATACGCATATATCTATTCTTTTTCAGATTCTTTTCCATTACAGGTTATTACAGAGTATTGAGTTCCCTGTGCTATACAGTAGGTCCTTGTTGATAATCTATTTTATATATAGTAGTGTGTATATGTTAATCCTAAACTCCTAATTTATCCCTCCCTCCCACCTTTCCCCTTTGGTAACCATAAGTTTGCTTTTCTTCTAGTCTGTGACTTGCCTTTTCAATCTCTTTTCCAAGTTCCCTGAGTGGAGCAGTTTTCTTGCATTTCCTTCCATATTGCTAGAAACTAGAACACAACAATCTTACATATTGAAAATATTCAGTAAATTTCAGTTCAATGAATGAAACAAGCTCTAACTTTAAATACTTCAAGCCAAGCACGTGAAAGGTGACTTTGTTTCCTCAATTTTCCAATCTGTAAAATCAAGATAACTAACTAATTCAGTGGATTGTTGTCAGAGTTAAGTGAGTGAATGTGAATAGATTTCTTTGACTGATGCTAGGAATAGTGCATGAGTTTAATAAGTATTAGCACTATTTTATTCTGTTATCTGAGGGAGGAGAAGTGGGTCCAAAGGGTTGAAATCATAGGGAGGCAGATTGTCTCAGTTTAGTGAATTATTTTCCATTGCTGTCCAATAAATGGAATGAAATAAATGGCCACATGAGCTTCTGGGCTGTCCATCAATGGGAGCATTTAAGCAGAGAGAAAACAACCATTTGGTCAAGTTCTAGAAGAGATTATTGGTACCTTGAGAAAAATCCTGGACTTCTGTGTCTCTCCTGTTCCTAAAAAATGTTTGATTTCTGGTAAGAAATGATCGTAATAATAATAATATATTGTTATTATTAATAGTAATAATGGTAATAATAACATGTGTATATATCTTATAGCACATATAACACATTATAACACGTAAGATAGTGTTTATAATATATGGTATATCATACATAATATATATTATATGTAATATAATAAATTATTATTATTAAGGATATACTGTTGTGCTGAGACTTAAAAAGTATTATTTAAATCTTGCAACAATCACCTCAGGTATCATCTCTATTCAATAGATGAGAAAAATAGGCTCAGACGTGGTAAATAACCTGCCCAATAACAAACAGCTTGGAGGAGCAGATCTCTGAGCACAGGTGCGTTTGCGTTAAGTCCATGCTTGCAACCCGGGTACTCTGTGGCCAGCCTCCTTCTGCTTAGTCGTAGCCAAGTGCTGCTGAAACAAACGAGTCCCCAACACCTGTGCCCCAGCCCCACTGCAGCATGTCTCTGAGCCAGTGGGCGTAAGTATTTAGGTCTTGGTCCACAGCTGCAGGATTCCTCTTCTGTTGGCTCAGCAGGTCACCCAGTGAAGTGGCCAAAGACCAGGACCAGGGCAGCCATGCCGGAGGTTAGCCACCTGGATTGCTTTCCCCCAGGCACAACCAGCTTCCTGGGGGAATGACGTTCACCAACTGCAGTTGGAACAGGCCTTTCCTGGGCTTTTTCTTCTGGCATATGGGGTGTTTATTTGTTTTAGAAGTCCTCACTAGTGGCAGCTTTCTCACAAGGCAGTAGGGAATATCCCCATTTGGTGCTTGTCCGTCCAGCCTACAATATTTATGCTGTCATTGTAAAGCTGTGGGACCCTGGATCTTAATCACCCAAAGATACTTCTATGGCTTTTCAAAACCAGGCCCGGTCTTCTGAAAACAAGTGCCTGCTTAACCACCATCCTGATTACCTGCACCTGTTGGCAAGATAACTATGAGGATATTTACCGGGTGGAGCCAAACAGACGTTACTTAGCAACCAGCAGGATAGGCTGGGGTGCACCCTTGCGTTCTGAGTGCAATTCTTTAGGCATCTTGGATACTATGGAGAATAAAAGCATGCCACGCCATGAGGAAGCCTTGAGGCTTTGAAGTCGGACACTCCTCTGTGTAACCGTGACTCTCTGACTCCTATGACCTTGGGCAAATTGCCTAAACTTTCTGAGCCTCAGTTTCCTGACCTAGAAAATGAAGAACAATAACAGTACCTACTTCATGCTAATGCTCTGAACATAACGGATGAATGTAATGCATGAAAATAAAATACAAGTGACAACATTCTGTATTAAGTAGGTATTCAACGAATACTAGTTCCCTTCAAAATACTTTTTTTTTTTTCTGCGCTACATTTGACAAAAACACAAATCTAAGCATCTGAAGGATCTAGTTACTTCTACCCTTTACTTGACTACACAGTATACTGCTGTGTCCTTAAGGAAGTCTTTTAACTTCTCTTTGAAATATTTTCCTTGTTTGAATTATGGGGACCACAATAAGTGTTGTTCTGGAGCCCACTTGAAATTAGGGATATGAAAAAGCTCTGAATATCAGAATATGAATGCAAGACGTAAACTAAATATATTGCTGGTGTTATATTTAGTTGAAGGGACGTTAGCGTACTAGGATGCTAATTAGAGACCTTTATTTAATAGTAGTTTTTACCTTCATCTAGGTATGGTCCTGGTATTCATATTGGTGAAATGGATATTTGCAATCACGTTGAAGTTTATCTACCCACCCCCCCTTATTTATTTTCACTTTAATCTCTATGTTGGTTTCAGGAAATGTTTCCCATTCCTAATACCGACAGAGCTCATTGTCAGGGCAGGTAAAAGTGTTCCAGGGGTTGTAGTTGTACTAGTTAGCTTGGAGAAACCAAAAGCAGAATGACCCAAAGGATGAATGTGAATTATACAGCATTATGCAAAGTTTTGGAGCAAAGCAGACATGGCTTGAAGGCCCCCTGGTCTACTGCCTCCTAGCTCTGAGGACTTGAATAAATCATTTACCTCAATAAGCTTCAGTTTTCACATCTGCAAAGTGGGTGTTTTACAGCTTATCTTGCAAGGTTGTTGAAAGGATGAGAGCAGTGAATATAAAGTACCTATTAAGTTGGTTGGCAAACAGAATATTCTTAATATATAATACGTATTAAATACAATATTAAAATGGCAATAATAACTATAGTTGAGAAGGAAAGTAGAGCCCAAACAGAGGAACGGTTCCACATGTTTGGTCTAAGCAGCAAATTTGAACAATTAAGAGGAAATAAATGTGGGAGTCAAGAGGCAGGGAGATGAGAAATATGTCAGCAGGTGAACTGGTGGAGATAAATAATTTGGAGCCCAGGCCAGGAAGTAGGTCCAAGTTTTGGAATCCCAGTTAAAAGGCACAGAGCAGGACAGACGTGTCAGCCACTTAGGGAAGCTCTGTCCTCATGTCTTTGCCTTTACAGGCCATCTCTTTCTCCGTCAGGACTCAAATGACAACCTCCTGCAGAAGTGCCTGATGGAAAATAGGCTGTTAGCTAGAGAGGAGGCTGGGGTGCTCTGGGCACAGGGTTCTGAGCAATGACAGGTCTGCATTCCGCACTTGGAATCACAATCCCTGAATGTCAGGGAACGGGAATTCCCTTAAGAATTGCCCGCGTGACTAAGTACCCCTCAGGTTAGTGGAGTGACCAGTTTCCCCGAATTCAGTTTATTCTTAATCAGGTAACACTAAGATGCCTTTTGGCCATTGTCTCCCTGACTTCTTACCTCAGGGAGCCTGATTCGAAGGAGTTGCTCGAAGCAAAGAGAGAGAGAACTTGAAATGAATTCCATCAGTCATTCAATCCTAAGTCTCAGCTTCCTGGCTGGGTTGGCTACTGCAGCCAGCCCCCGAGAATCATTCACCTACCCACATCACAGAGCTTAGGGAACTCATGGAGCAGCTAAGACCAATAGTGCACATAAGTGCATTACTCTGCAAAGCTGGACTAAGAAAAGTGGTTCGGAGTTCATCTGCACAGATAGTTGTCTTTTTACTGCTACTAAGTCAAGCAGATTATTGAATCCACTACGGGAATGGAAGTTCTCTAAGCTACCAGGAAACTGGGGCAGGTTATTTAAACGTGTTGAGCCATAGTTTCCCAATCTTTTAAACAGGGATGTAAACAAATAATTCCTAAAGCTCCCTTAGCGTCTAAATACACACACACACACACACACATATATATATATATATACTTCCAAGTGAAATATTTGTCAACCAGACTTGAATGGAGGGACCAGTGACAGATCGTGACACTTCCATAAGAGCAACCCACATTCAACATACACCTATCACACAACCCAGCAATCCCATTTTTAGGTTATTTGTCTGAGGAAAATGAAAACATATGCCTACACAAAGACATTATACAAATGTTCATAGGAACTTTATGGGTTATAACCGGAAACTAGAAACTGCCCAAGCATCCAACAGTTGAGCGTATGAACTAACGTGGTGAATCCATATAATGGAATACTAATCAACAATAAAAAGGAACAAACCATTGATACACTTGATGGCATGAATGAATGTCAAAGTAACTATGGTGAAAGAAAGAATCCAAAGATTTTATAACACAAGATTCAAATTTTATAAAATTCTAGAAAAGGCAAAGTAACTGGAGGGACAGATATCAAACCTGTGGTTGCCTGGGTATGGGGGTTGTGTGTGTAGGGTGGTGGGAGGTTGAAATGAGGGGAGTTAGATTATAAAGGAGCATAAGGTAAATCTGGGCTTTGACGGAAATGCTGATTATCTTAATTGTGGTAATGGTTTCACAGGTGGATGCATATGTCAAAACTCATCAAATTGTACACTTTAAATATGTATATTTATTATATGCCAATTATACCTCAATAAAACTGTTAACATTTTTTTGGTGGAAGCATGTGATCACATAACAAGATGGCCCTGTGGTCCAGGGCAGTTTTCTGAGCCATAATTCTAATCTGCAGGCTTTGATAACCTGGATGGTGTGGAGGCACGTAAATTCCACAGCACCAGCATGGAATGCCACAGGGAACTGCTAGGCACTCAAGACAGGGTCTGTCACCCCTTCTGGTAAGGCTGCAGATTCTCTGTCTCAGGCACGGGGTTTCTGTGGAAGCAGATTAGGAACTGGAGATGGTGGGGGGGGGGGCGTAGCTTTCAGAGAAGAGAAAAAGAATAAATTTGTACACAGGCTTTGGGTTGATAAGTGATCCACTAGGGCACCACAGAGGAAAAAGGACAGGAAGATCTGAAGTAAACCTAGGACTTGGAACATAGTGCACGTGTGATAAAATCATCATTAATTCTTCTCTGTATTCATCAAATCCGTACTGGGCTCCTACGCTATGGCAGACAGTATTCTAGATGCTGGAGATACAGCTGCGAGCAAGAGATAAAATCCCTGCTTTCACAGAGCTCACATTCCAGTGGAATGAGACAGAACATCAATACGTCAAGGAAGACGTATAAAATCAGGAGCGACGTTTGCTCGGAAGAAAAAGTGAAGCAGGGCAGGGGGCGGTGGTGGTACCAGGCACTGTTTGAGGTCGGTAGAAACCAGAATGAGCCAGAGCAAGCCAGGTGGGGACTGAGGAAGAAGACTCCCTTCTGGAGAAGAAGGGATAAGGGCTATAGTTCATAAGAGACTGAAGGTGAAGCCAGGGCTCAGTAAGTCTTTCCATAATGGGATACTGACAACAATAACATAATGATCGCTTCTGCTTATTGAGTCTTTCCTATGCACCATGATGACTAAATGCTTTCATCCTTACAGCAACCCCACAAGGCAGGTGCTCGTGTTACTCGCATTTCGCCGCTGATGAAACTGAGACTGAGACCACGTAAGGTGCAGAAAATGCACCCACAGGTGATGATCAGCTGAGGAAGGGACTCAGATCCAGCAGATCTGTCTGACCTTCGACCCCGAGCTCATCATCACCTAGTAGCCACGTCAGGGTGCATCGGTTCGTGAAGCCCCAGCAGTGGACTTGGGATGAGTCATTTTTACTTCACAGTTAACTGCCCCGTATCCAGTTCCTTCCTTGCTCGTTTCTGATGAAACGTTGCTCTGTCATGGTTTCATGTTCCACTGCTTTCATGTGAATCATGAAAGCACATACTACATAAAGATAAAGTACCTAGAATTACTCTGGAAAAATTGAATTTGACATTTTTGCAAGTTACTCCCTCTGCTTCATGTACCATCAGGCTGGAGAATTTAAAGAAGTCTTGCTGTGGAGTGCAGGGCTGTTGGACTCTTAGGAATGGCCTAAGCTACCATCACTGCTCGCCTGGACCACGGGTCTTCCAATCCTCTCTTGCTCTTCTCCATTCTTTCTACTGTGTCAGAGTAATCCCTTTAAAATACAAATCAGGTCCCCGTAATTAGTTATCCTCATGCTACCTACTGTATCAAATACAGTTCAACACTTCAGTGGCTTAAGCCTGTAGAAGTTTTTTTTTTTTTTTTTTTATAACTTTATTTATTTATTTTTGGCTGTATTGGGTCTTCGTTTCTGTGCAAGGGCTTTCTCTAGTTGTGGCGAGTGGGGGCCACTCTTCATCGCGGTGCGCGGGCCTCTCACTGTCGCGGCCTCTCCCATTGCGGAGCACAAGCTCCAGACGCGCAGGCTCAGTAGTTGTGGCTCACGGGCCTAGTTGCTCCGCGGCATGTGGGATCTTCCCAGACCAGGGCTCGAACCCGTGTCCCCTGAATTGGCAGGCGGATTCTCAACCACTGCACCACCAGGGAAGCCCAAGCCTGTAGAAGTTTATTTCTCATTCACAAAGCAATCCCATCCTCACGGAGCTACGAGCCCCATGGTGAGTTAGGGACCCAGGCTCCTTCTACCTTGTGACTCAGAGTTGCCTTCTTCGAGAAGTGGGAACATCAAAAGAGCCCAGAGAAGGCATACCTGCCTCTTCAAACCCCCAGCCTGGATATACATCACTTCCATTCACATTCCTTGTCAGCCAATAATCATGTGCCCACGTCTTGAAAGCAAGGCGGTGGGGCAGAAAAGGCAGTCCCTGTTTAGACAGCTGCCCACAGGGCCAAGCCCATATTATGGAGTGAGGACCACACAGTTTTGGTCGCTTACTAGATGCTCTCACACAGCCCCCCCCGCTTTGGCTTAAGCTCTATATGATGAAATTCAAAAATCTTTAACACAGCCTACTAGGCCTGTGTAAGTTGCCTCCTGACCCACATACCCAGCTTTACATCAGGCTGTCCCCATGGTCTCAACACTCCAGCGACAGTGGTCTCGCTAGGCCTAAAAACTGTCACGCTCTTCAAGGCTCACTGAGCATGATAAACTCTCCCTCTTCCTCCTCTTTTCCTCAGTCCCCATTCTTCACGGGGTTTCCTTTCACTCCCTTTCACTTTGGGCTCTCTCCTTGTACCCCCAGACAAGGCTACTTCCTCCTGTCCTAAGCACTCATCACCTCCATCTCCATACCCCTCTATCTGCCCCCTGCCATGCTCTCAGGAAATCTCAACACACTTGCAATGACTTATTCCGTTTCTGAAAGCACAGCTAGAATCGGGCCGTGGATTCAAAGCATCCATCTACAATCAACCGGTGGGGTCTTAATACTTGGCCAGGTTATGCATAACTTTCTTTGCCACCATCTCCTCATTTGAAATATATGGATAATTATAATGCATCCTTCATTGATTATAGTGAAGATTGAACAAGACGAGGTAGGTAAAACACTTAGTGTAGCCCAAGGTGTATAATAAACCCTAACTAGTGGCTGTCATTGTTGTTACTGCCATGAGGGTGAGCTCTGTAACCGTTCATCTTATTCGCTGTTACATTCTCAGAACTTACACAGTGCCTGGCCATAGTGGGCATTCCCTAAATAACTGTGAAATAAAGTAATGCTCTCCTTTTCCTTGTGTATGGTGGGTTCCCTTAAAGAAACACATTATCTGTGGTTTGTCACTCTTCCTGCGCTGGCCCATGTTCATCTATGAATGGGACAGAATTGCGGGATAGCCGAGCGGTGAAGTGTACAGCTTTGGAACGAGGCTGTGAGGCCCAACTTGGTTATTTCCTAGGGGTCCAACACAGAGGAATTTCTTCTCATTTCTACACCTCAGCTTCCCTGATTGTACACTGGAGATAATAATCGGGCATGCCTGGTAGAGCTCTTATGAGGGGGGAACAGTGCCTGACACAGAGGAGGCCCCCCAGAAATCATAGTTGCTATTTAAAACAATTAGTTGTGAGGGTTTCTTTTGACACCAGGAAATGAGCACGGGATTCATTTCACATGCTTTGCCCTTCCTTCTTTCCCTTGGGTGGATTTTTAAAGCCATGATATTTGCGGACTCGCTGGGTTGTATGCTCCTTTGAAAAGAGGTAGCTGAGAGCAGGCAAAAGCTCCTGGACCATATTTATCTGAGGTCATGAAATAGCACCTGATACAGTCTCCATCTCAGACTTGTCCCAGGCCTTGCCTTCCCTCTCTGCCATTGAGTGTGGGACAGAGGCATGGGGGCAGTAATGGAGGAATTATCACGTCTATTCTGAAAGAAGGCATTTACCTAATTGCAAAAGAACACATCCTGGCCGCAGACAATAAATGGTGTGTGATGCTTCCATGAAGTGAGATGGATGGAGCTCTCCGTTGCTAACCGGCCCGTAACCAGGGTCATTAATCACACGTGGCACACCCATTGCCAGTAATGGACTTCACCCCGGAAAACTCCAACTCACGGTGCCAGTGGGTTAAAGGGAAAGCCTCGCCTGTTATGGAAATATAGATCTCCCATCAGGATTAACCCTGGGCGTTTGCCACCCCTCATTCCCTGAAAGCCCCTTTTAATTGATTTTCTTTCTTATTCTCTCCGACCTGGCGGAGAGCTTACCTGCCAGCCTCTGCCTGGACCCAGAGACTTGGCCTGAACTGTATGAATTGCTAAGAAGCCTCTAGTGCACAAGCAATCTCCCCTCTCTCCTGCCCTTGACAAGAAAAGTAACTAAACCTCAAGAGCAGATCCTCATTTTTTTCTGCCAGACCCCACAGCCCTGCAGACAAATCTGGATGGGAAAATGATCTGACATCATCAGTTACAATTTACCGAGGGCTTGTTCTGGGCTAGGCATGGTGCTTCGTGCCCATTTCCTCACCACAATTATCCTAACAACAATTCTAAGAGGAATTTGGCTCTCCGTTTTTCTTGGTAAAGAGACTAGGGTTCAGAGAGGTTAAGAGACTTGTCCACGGTTGCAGAGTGAAAAGCAAAGCTGGTGTCCGAATGGGCATGCCAGATTGCAGAGCCTGTGCTGTTTCTGAGATGCCCACCTCGAAGTGCCTGATAGCTATCCTGTCTTTCTTGGACTGCCATCTGAAGTTTCCTCGAAGCCACAACTAAATCCCTGTTTCCCTCTTAACCAGCAGTAGAGAAGCAAAATAGCACTGGATACTCGAGATGATCATGAAAAGTAGACTTTCATTTTAAAAGGCAGTTAAGTTCCACCATATTGACACTCACAAGCTAGATCCAGTAAATATTGCTTAACTTAATAAATAGACTCTGGCCCAGCTCCAGTACTTCAAAATGTTCAGGGTGAAGAGGGTTAGACATGGTTTAGTCTATTTCCTTTTCAGGGGAGAACCATGAGATTGGGTCATTTGTAATAAATTCCTTAGCTGTGCAGCAGAGATACTATTTACTTAATTTGATTAAGAAGGAAGAAGCCATCCCTTTGGGGGTGAGGAAGTGCGAGCGTATATTCTCATAAGCCCTGAGTAGTCCTGAACCAGAGGTGGTAGAATTGCATTTTCAGGTCATCCCAGGCCTGTAATAAAATAGCTGAGGCAACTGGAATGATGTCTTTTGTGCTGGGAGGTCATCTGCAATGGAAAGGGTTTGCTATTGTCATTTCTGCTGTTATGTTTGGTTGCATGAGGTCACCTGATCTGGAAAAAGCATGGGCAAATTCTTCAGCCTGGCCTGCAAGGTTCTTCACGAGCTGTCCCCAGCCTGTCATTCCACTAGGGCTACTGACAGTTTAAAAGGACTAATAATTATTTGTTGTGGGGGACCGTTCTATGCATTGTAAGATATTTTGCAACACCGCTGGCTTCTACTCACTAGATGCCAGTGATACCATCCCAGTTGTCACAAACAAAACTAACTCCAGACATTGCCAAATGTCACCTGGGGGCAAAACTGCCCTCGGTTGAGAACTCCCGCACTAGAGTATTGGAATTTGTATTGTTCATTGTGTCCTTCCCAGAGGCTTTAACTGTGCCTGACACATAGTAGGCACTCAACAACAATTCGCCATTGAATGAATGCAGCATAGCACCCAGTCTTATGATCCACTAGGCTCTCTTTCACACAGCCTCCTCTTCCTCACCCATGCCCACTCTTTGTCTTTTCTACCTCTATGTCCTTATTCTTCCACCTAAAATATTTTCCTCCTCCATCTTGACAGATTAAAAACCCATCTTTCCCTCAAGATTCCATTCAAACACCATCCTAACTAAAGCTATTCTTGATCACCCACATGGAATATATCTCACCATCCCATGGCCTCCTTATGATCTGCTGTCTCTTACTTCTATGGCTTCTAACACTTTCTGAAAGAGATGATCTAATCCAGTGGTTAAGAGACCAGGCTCTGAATTGAAATTAGAGTTCCATTCATACTGGCAGTGAAACTGTGGAAAAGTGACTTAATGTCTCAGAGACTATTTTTCCATCTCTAAAAGACAGATAACAATACTATCTCAAAGGTCTCTTGCAGGAATTGAATGAGATAACATATTTGATGGGCATGGCCAAGTCCCTGGTACATAGGAATAAGTAGCGGTTATTATTTTTCTCCCTACTAGAATGAGAGTTCCTTAAAAACAGAGACCAACGGACAAAGGATTCATCTCCAAAATATATAAACAGCTCATGCAGCTCAATATTAAAAAAACAAACAACCCAATCAAAAAATGGGCAGAAGACCTAAAAAGATATTTCTCCAAAGAAGACATACAGATGGCCAAGAAGCACATGAAAAGCTACTCATCATCACTAATTATTAGAGAAATGCAAATCAAAACTACAATGAGGTATCACCTCACACCAGTTAGAATGGCCATCATCAAAAAATCTACAAACAATAAATGCTGGAGAGGGTGTGGAGAAAAGGGAACCCTCTTGCACTGTTGGTGGGAATGTAAACTGATACCGCCGCCACTGTGGAGAACAGTATGGAGGTTCCTTAAAAAACTAAAAATAGAACAACCATATGACCCAGCAATCCCACTACTGGGCATATACCCAGAGAAAACTATAATTCAAAAAGACACATGCACCCCAATGTTCATTGCAGCACTATTTACAATAGCCAGGTCATGGAAGCAACCTAAATGCCCATCGACAGACAAATGGATGAAGAAGATGTGGTACATATATACAATGGAATATTACTCAGCCATAAAAAGGAGCAAAATTGGGTCATTTGTAGAGACATGGATGGACCTAGAGTCTGTCATACAGAGTGAAGTAAGTCAGAAAGAGAAAAACAAATATCGTATATTAATGCATATATGTGGAATCTAGAAAAATGGTACAGATGAACCAGTTTGCAAGGCAGAAATAGAGACACTGATGTAGAGAACAAACGTTTGGACACCAAGGGGGAAAGCGGGGGGGTGGGTGGTAGTGGGATGAACTGGGAAATTGGGATTGACATATATACACTAATATGTATAAAATAGATAACTAATAAGAGCCTGCTGTATAAAAAATAAATAAAATAAAATTCAAAAAAAAATAAATAAAATCATGAGATAGGTTCTGCCACGGTCAAAAAAAAAAAAAAAAAAAAAAGAAAGAGACCAGTTCTTACTCATCTTTATACCTCCAGTATCTAGGTCAATGCCTGATAAACAGTGGATACTCAATAACTCGACTGCATATACAAAAGCAGTTGGTGCTTCAAGCTGGGAAATCCTCCAGGACAGTAGATTCATGGACTCTTACTGCGTAAGAGAAGAAAGAATCTAGTCTGAGCTCCTCATTTTACAAGAGGGAAAAACCAAAGGCCAGGGAGTACAAAAAGCCTGTGCACAGCAGCACAAGGTGATACAGAACCGAAAGCCATGTGCCAAACCCGCTACCACCATCCCCTTGCAGACCATTTTCCTTAGGAGAAGCCCAGCAGAGTACCTCTCTCTCCTGTTTGCAAAGCGGCAACAGGAGAAACGTGCCTCGATGCGCGGGAAAGCTAATTAGAGCTAATTTATTATCTTTCCTCAGAACTACGATGCCGGCTGGAATCTGCTGGAGGTCTGCGCTGCAGAGAGAAATGTTTTTGATTATATTTACACATCTGATTTGAGAAACACATGGAAACCTAATCACAACTTTAATAGCAGGCTCATTGGCCCTCAGCAGACTTATCTTGTCTGCATGATACGTTTTCCAAGGTACAGCTCAGGCTTCACCTTTTTCATAAAGTTTTCCTAGACAGTGTTCTATATAATTCAAACCCTCTCTGAGGCATCTGAGAGAGTAAATAGTGCTTTGGAGTTGGGCAGACTAAATGACTTTGGGAAAGGTACTTCTCCCTTCTTAGCCTCTGTTTCCTCCTCTGTAAAATGGGGCAATAGTATCAACCTTGTAAGTTTGACGTGAGGTTGCAGTGTAATACTGTATGTAAATGGCACGCCCAATGCTAGATGCATACAGGAGGTGCTCAGTGTTAGCCTATACCTATGTATAGGTCTAGGCATTTGGCACAGAAAACGCTGACCGTGCCTGTAAGTGCTGACACATCTTCAGCCTCGATTCCAGGCTCTGTGCTTGGATCTGGAAAGAGCTCTGGGTCCAGCGTAATGGGAAGATGACTGGAGTACAGCTGAAAGGCCATCTTGTAGGAGGAAGACGAAGGAAGTAGCATGATATAATGGAAAGACCATGGGCTTAGGCATTACAAAGACTTGTGTTTGAATCTCAGCTCTGGCACCATCCAACTTCAGGACTTTGGGAAATTCACTTAACCTCTCTGAGCTCAGTTTTCTCATTGGCAGCACTAGCAAGGGTCTCTACCTCATGCGGCAACTGTGAAAATGAATTTATATCATGTATATCAAAATGCACAGCACATAGTCAGATCAAAATCAATGAGTATGCAGCAGAGACTGGTCCAAGACTCTTAGACACTTAGCACAGACTCAGTAAATGTGGTCAATGAGTAAATGATCTGGATGGAGCTACTTATAATCTGGGATGTCTGGGGAAAGGAAACAGAACACTGGATTAGGAGACAGAACCATATTAGTTTATATCGCAACTTGGCCAATTCAGCAAATACTCATGTCGCCAAGTCTCAATCTTCTCATCTATAAAAAGGTGATCCTAGTGAAGATAAAAGAGTTGATATTGGTGAAAAGGATTTTTAAACTATAAAGTGGAATTGCATGATATTTGGAAAACATTTAGTATAGCACCAGCAAATAGGAAACCATTCAAATAAATGGCTGACAATACCATTAACGAATGTTTACAATGCACCACTTAAGGGCCAGTCATGGGGATTCCATTGTGAAGGAGACAACCCCTGCCTCCTTGGAGGACCATCAGCAATACAACCCCTTCTCCTCCTCCTCATCACCGATGGAGGGATTGGAAAGGCTAGGGTACGTAGTACCAATCCAGCTTCCGATGAAACAGCACACATGCAAAATGCATGTTTGTCTGTATGCCAGTCTGTGGCAAACGCCCTCATTTCCCCTTCATTGTAGGATTTATTTTTCATTTTATCATAGTTTTTCATGTTTTGTCTTTTGTCATTTTTCCCTTTTTTGTTACCAGGGGACCTGTCTCTAGAAACAATTCCATCTCTCAAACATTCTTCTGATTTATTGTGTGAAGCGTATACTAACACTTGGTTACAATGTTGTAGAAAATGAGGAACATGTTCTGAGGGGAGGGCCTGAGGGCTCTTCTGAGAGTAGAATAGGTGAGTGTCAATGTGCGAAATTACTGATATCCATTTCGCCTCTTTAATACCCACTGACACCAACTCAGATCTATAGCCCATGTCACCTCGTCTATTAATGCTGTGACAGGCTACCCCTTTGTGGCCCCTGATGAATCTCTCCTCCTGCATTTAGACCCCTACTTTGTCACCTCCACAGACCTGAATCTGGGCTTGTTCTGCAATTTTAACCAAGAGAATATGACGGAAGTGACGTAGTACCAGTTCTGAGCCTAAGCTTTATAAGTCTAGATGCTTCATGAATGTATTAAACGTTTAATTCTCACTACATCCCTCTGAAATAGATATAGTTATCTAAAAGCTAATTATAGTTTTCTGGGTGTCAGGTACTATTTTAAAGGCTTCAGATGAACTGACTCATTTAATTCTCACATCAGCTTTATGAGGGAAATGATATTATTATAACCATTTTACAGGTAGGGAAACTGAAGCACAGAGAAGTTAAGTATCCTTCCCAAGATCCCACAGATAGTAAACTTAGAGCCAGGCCACCTGATTCTCACACATTAATCACTATGTTGAACTTCAGAGGGGTTAACTGGCCCAAAGTCACACAGAGACCATGGCAAGGCTGGAATTAATACCGGCTTTATTGACTACAAAGTCTGACCCTTCTGGACTACAAACATCTAAAAGACTGTTCTGGATCTGCCAGCAACTTCACCTAAACCCAAAGGCAACTGCTACAAAAAATAAAAACATACAGCTTTGCAGCCAGTGGTCATCTTATCAGAATTTTACAGAATCCTTCTCGTGTGTGTGTGCGTGTGTGTGTGTGTGTGTGTGTGTGTGTGTGTGTGAGAGACTATATATGAAAGTGAAAGCACTTCTAGATCCCTACTTTACTCCAGACTCAAGATATAAGTTCATTGTTCATTCCACCAACATCAAAGGGTACTGGCTACAGAACATTCATTCATCCAGTCTACAGGGTTTGATCGAGTGTTCTCAGAGTTACTGTGCTCCGTGCTGGGGCAACAACGGGGTGCAGAGAGCAAGCAGACTCCGCTCTCACAAGCCGTACAGCAAGTCCCCGCGGGATCTAGACAGGCTCTGCTGCTCAGAGGCGTGCGACCTGGGCAGGTACCATACACTCTCTGAGCCTTAGTCTCTCATCTGTAAACTGGAGCTTCTCTATCATAATCTACATTATAAGATTCTTATGATTGAAAAATGTAATAAAACAAGTGAAATGCTTAGCAGAGTGTCAGATACAGATGGCAATCAGATGCTTTCAAAGTTATTATTATTAATAATAGTTTAATAAAAAAAAAAAAAAAAGAAGTCTAGCATCTACCAGGCACTGTCCTAGGTTCTTCAAATACAGCAAGCAATAAGGCCTGTTCCTCACCGTCAAGGGGTCTGCAGTCCTAGTCAGGAGAACAAACGTGCACATGGACCGCTGGGCTTGGAGTCATAGACGCTGTCACAGAGGGGTGTGTCCAGTGTCCCTGGAGCACAGAGGACATACTGACCGATTCCTTGTTGGTGGGAATGTGGGTAAGGGGATGTTGGAGCAGTTCCACAGAGAAGGGTGCTGGAACCTGGCCTTAGTGTTTGGAAAGGACTTGAATAAGGAGAAATGTGAGAAGGGAAAAGTGAAAAGGGAACTTGAGGCAGAGAAAAAAGGCTGAGCTAAAGCACGGTGCTGTGATTGTGCTTGGATGGTTTCCAATGAGGAAACATTTTCTGGGAGATGGGGTCTGGAGGGGGTCACTGGAGAACAGGAAGCAGGAACTGGTAGGAGATAAGCCAGGAAAGTTATCTGAGGCCAGATCATGGAAGATCTTAAATGTGAGGCTCAGGAAGCGAGCTTTTTCATGAAAAGAGGCAGAAGAAATTGATTGGAAAAAAACCTTAATATCAGTGGATTGATTCATCAATAGATAAAGAGGCTTATAAATGTAGATCCATAGATATAATTTATAGATATGTATATATATAGCTATCTCTGACTCCTTCTGTCTTTCTATCTGCCTATCTTCTGGCTTATTTTTCTTTTCTCAAAAATAAGTAGGGAATGGACCTAGAGTCTGTCATACAGAGCGAAGTAAGTCAGAAAAAGAAAAACAAATGCCGTATGCTAACACATATATATGGAATCTAAAACAAACAAACAAACAAACAAACAAATGGTTATGGAGAACCTCGGAGCAGGACAGGAATAAAGATACAGACATAGAGAATGGACTTGAGGACACAGGGAGGGGGAAGGGTAAGCTGGGACAAAGTGAGAGAGTGGCATGGACTTATATATACTTCCAAATGTAAAACAGATAGCTAGTGGGAAGCAACCGCATAGCACAGGGAGATCAGCTCGGTGCTTTGTGACCACCTAGAGGGGTGGGATAGGGAGGGTGGGAGGGAGATGCAAGAGGGAGGGGATATGGGGATATATGTATATGTATAGCTGATTCACTTTGTTATAAAGCAGAAACTAACACACCATTGTAAAGCAATTATACTCCAATAAAGATGTTAAGAAAAAAAAAATAAGGAGAATGAGAGCAGGGTCTGCTTGCTCTTTGCTCACCATTGTAGCCATAATGCCTAGCACAGTAACATGGAAGGCACCTGATAAAATCTTGTTGAATGGATGAATGAATGGGCTATAACCACTATGTTTGATGTTTGTCAAATGAACAAATGAACTTATATCGTGCATGTGGAGGAAGTTGGGTAGTTTCACAGAGCAGGTGACATTTAATCCTGACACTGTTGATGAGTACAACTTAGCTTTGCAGAAATGGGCCATTTCTGGGAACGTGTGTACAGAGATCAACAGTCACTGCCCAATGTATGGTATAGTGGTGAAGAGCATGGATTCTGAGGCCAGGGTTCAAGTCCTAGCTCTGCCATTTAACAGCTGGGAGCCCTAGGGCATGTTCCTTAACTTTCTGTGTCTCAGTTTCGTCATCTGTAAAATGGAGACAGTAAGAGTACTTACCTTACAGGATTATTGTGAAGACATAGGTGATTATTACCACAATGCCTGGCACATAACCAGCTCTACATAAACACTCGTAATTACCAGTAGTATTATTGTTGAACCCTGAATGCAATCAGCAGAACGAACACTCTAGAGTCCTATTACACATAAATCAGTTCTTTCTCCATATATTATAACTGAACAGTCTACATGAGTCTCTTTGACACAAATCTCTTTGGTACAGATGAAGACCAAACAGCTTGGGAGTCATTTCTGAAAAGATGAGTAAAAGAGTATAAACAAAAAGAAATGAGGGAAAAAAGAACATGTTGAATGCCAGGATTCAGAGGGATTGTTGCAAGACATTAATGAGCAAAGAGATCTGGAGAAACTGTGTTAAAGCTTTCTGAGAGAGAGTGAGAACAATACCTGGGGAATGCCAAAAAGAGAGATGATAAAGGAGAGATGACAGCTCCCTGCAGGCCTGGACCAAGTGTGACACAGAATAAGCAACAAGGCCAGAGGAAAGCAGTGTGTCTTGTTAAGATCCTTTGAGAGGCTTTAAATCAGCAGTGGCTTCCTGGCAGGGTGAGGCAGGGCTCCAACCATTACAGGTTACCCAGAAGCCACCAGAGAAAAATGGAGAAGGAAAGCCTTGAAGAATGAGCATGGTCCCCAATGTGATGTGGTTTCCATAGAGACCACTCTCTCCATGGTAGCCAGGAAGGGCAGTGCCTGTCCTCAGAACAGTTAACAAGCTATTAGACCAAACATGAAGATGCCAGCAGGTGAGTAAAATGAAGCTGCTCTATAACAGCTGTCTGTTTGCTAAGATCAAACATGGAAAGAAACGGCCGTAAATCAGCCCGGCCACTGCAGCCATTGTATCAAGTTCAGGGGAGTGCGACAGAATTTCTAAACTGTAAGTCAAGGCCCAGGGACCACATCCCAGAGGTACACGCTCAGAAGAGTGATACTCAAGATTCCCCAGACTGGCCTGACGATCCAAACAAGATTAAAACAAAAGAAAACAAGATGGCAACACCAATGAACAGGAAGACAGTAACAAGAATGTGGGAAAGACGAGCTGAGAAAAGTACAGGAAGGCAGCAAACAGAGGGAGATTTCACATTGTTTTGCCCAACATTCAGTCAGAACTGAAGACAGAGGCTGCCTTTGCAGCAAGCAGCAGTATCTGCTCAGCGTAGGATGGCAGGACCAGGATTTGAAACTAGATCTTTCTCAGAGCAGGCACTTTGGTTCTAGGGCTGTGTCTCTTCAGGAAAGTGTCCAAAGGAACCCATGGGCAACTACCTCCTTCACGTACGATCTACTCTCTAAACACAGAAAATAATGTAGGGGCTTCCCTGGTGGCGCAGTGGTTAAGAATCTGCCTGCCAATGCAGGGGGCACGGGTTTGAGCCCTGGTCCGGGAAGATCCCACACGCTGCAGAGCAACTGAGCCCATGCGGCACAACTGCTGAGCCTGCGCTCTGGAGCCTGAGAGCCACAACTACTGAGCCCGTGAGCCACAACTACTGAAGCCTGCACGCCTAGAGCCCGTGCTCCCCAGCAAGAGAAGCCACCGCAATGAGAGGCCCGTGCACCGCGGCGAAGAGTGGCCCCCGCTCACTGCAACTGGAGAGGGCCTGCACGCAGCAACGAAGACCCAACGCAGCCAAAAATAAATAATAAAATAAAATAAGTAAATTTATTAAAAAAAAAGAAAGAAAATAATGTAGCAGGAAGAGGAATCTGCTGTGTGGTGAGACCTGTCCTCTGAAGGGGTGCAAGGCCCCTTGGGTCCACTCTGCCTTCTATGAGGATGTCTATTTGCACAGGTCGTGGCTCAACACCCAAGGTCCTTATGTCCAGTTCTTGACTCCCTGGAGCCCACCTCTGCTTCCTTTCACAGCTGCGCTATGTTTAAAACATCACACCCCCCCTGTCTTGGCACATGCTTTTCCTCAGCCCCAAACGCCCTTTACCTCTTTTTCCATTTCTACTTCTCTTCAAATCTCAGCTTGAGGGTCATCTGATTCACTCATTCACTCACTCATTCATTCACTCACTCATTCATTCATTCAATCAACAAGAGCTAAGTACTCACCAAGTACACAGGATGCCTCTGATTCCGTCCTCATTACTTCCACATACCCTGCACTTACGTCTAACAAAACACATCACACTAGGCCAGGCTTATTTATCGATGTGTCTGTCAAGCTCATTAGATTTTAGATTCCTTGAGGGCAGATTGGGTCTTGCTCACTGTCTAGCGTAGTTTCTAGAACTGAGCACGTAGCAGGTGCTCAATAAATATTTATTAAAGGATGAATAAAAGAGTAAATGAATGAATTGCTTTTCTAATTCTCTCCAGGTTGCCGTACTCTGAAGGGAATTCTCCAAGCCATCAAGTTGGCCTGGGATGAAATGTTTTTGTGCACGTTACTTAATAAAAAGGGCTCTGGGTCAATTGAAAAATTTGAAGTCAATATGAAATTGATCCTCATCAGCACTTTCTCCTCCAGACATATAGACAAAAGGACATTTCTGAAACATACGTATTAGTGTTGCATTTTCTGCTCCAGAGACTCAGTGATCGTTGTCACCTCCAAGTCCAGCCCTCATTAATTCATGGGGCAGTCAGCATCATCAGCCACAGGCTTCTTGGCAGCTTAACTCACAGACCAGCCTAGAATTTGGGGGAGTCACTAAGCTGCAAACAGAGCAATTTCCTTTCATGCTCTTTTCTCTTAGAAGTCACTGAGCACCATTTAAGTTAAGCTGAAAATCTTTGGGTTGAATTTCAAGGGCATCCCAGCAAACTAGTCCTCCTCAACTATGCAGGGAAAGAGGGTGTAGACACCCAAAATAACACATCCCATAGCACCTTCAGGAATTCGCATCCCACCTTTGCTCAGTTTAGTAGCCATATAACTAAAGGTGTGCCTAGGAAGGGGAAAAAAGCAGTCAGCAGAGGAGAAAAACAACACAATACAATGAGAGCCAGATGTACCGCGTGTGACGATGCTTGGGCACAGTATCTGGCACATAGATGTCTTCATCACTAGAGGAGATGGTTGTGATTATCCACTTAGACTGGCTTCAGACAGAAGTGGGAAAATGATGCAGGACCCCTTGCTTAAGCAGCAGGGATGCTGATATGGACTGCATGCTTGTGTCTCCCCAGAACTGATATGTTGAAATCCTAATCCCTAATGTGATGGGTTTCGGAGGTGGGGTCTTTGGGAGGTAATTAGGTCATTAGGGTGGAGTGCTCATGAATGGGATTAGTGCCTTTAAAAATAAGAGACAGGGAATTTCCCTGGTGGTCCAGTGGTAAAGAATCCACCTTGCAATGCAGGGGGCTCAGGTTTGATCCCCGGCTGGGGAACTAAGATCCCACATGCCGTGGGGCGACTAAGCCTGCACGCCACAACTACTGAGCTCGCGCGCCTCAACAAGAGAGCCCGCGTGCTGCAAACTACAGAGTCCGCAAGCCCTGGAGCCCCCATGCCACAACTAGAGAGAAAAAAGACACCCGCACGCCACAACTAGAGAGAAGACCACGCACTGCAACAAAAGATCCCGTGTGCTGCAAGCCGCACCTAAGACCCGACGCAGCCAAAAAAAAAAAAAAAAAAGAAATAAAAGAAGAGACAGGACAGCTGGCTTCCTCTCTCTGCTCTCTCTGCCAGGTGAGGATACAAGGAAAGGATGGCTGCCTACAAACCAGGAAATGGGCCCTCAAGACACTGGACCTGCCAGCACACTGATCTTGGACTTCCCAGCCTGTAGAACTGTGAGGAATAAATAATTGTTGTTTAAGCCACCCGGTCTACGGTGTTTTTGGTACAGCAGCTTGAGCTAAGATAAAGGTGAAGTCACGGCTTCCGGGGCTGGCTGACTTTCCTCTCCTTCGATTCTGTAGAATGGTGCAGTGTCGCAGCCCGAGTGCCCCCTTACCCAGAATCATCTGGTGAGAACCGATAAGGCCTTAGAACGTTTCATTCAGGACGCTTCACCTTCCTCCTGGTTGAGGTGCCGGCTGGACATGAAGTGGGCCCTGATTGCCTGCATGCCAAGCTGAACATGCAAAGAAAAGATGGGGGAGACTTCCCAGGATGAACACCCCCAAATTTCAGGTGAGGGTCACAGTGACAGAGACTCCTTCAGACTAAGACTCCAGGTGGTCCTCGTGACGGTCCTGTGGGGGCAGGGACAGGGTGGGGAATGCAGGCAGGAGAGGACTATGAAAAGCTGCCCTAAGGAAAGGGCTTTATCCCAAGGTGCGCCCCTTTGAGCGCGGTGGGAGATGCCAGGCTCTAGCTTCCACGGTGTCACAGATAATCTGCCCCAAGCTTCTGTAAGCCAGGCTAGATTCTGTCTCTTCTGTTTCCCCAGAGGCCAAAAGGATCGCAGCTAATAACAGGTGTCGGTCAATGCTGTCAATAACACCACACCTCAATTCCATCCTTACCTCCTTGTTTTCTAGTTATTTGAAGAGAGTGTGTTCGTAGGTCCAACCACTGAAGCCCCTCATATTCTGACCCCGGGCCTTACTTGGCATATATATATGTACGATGTGTGTATATATATATATAGTATTGTGCAGCTTCACAGCCCAGGTGCCCCCTTACCCCATATGGTATTTGAAAATAACGGTCACATTTAATGTCACAGCAATACTGTAAAGAATGTGGTTTTATGTGCATTCTAAAAATGAGGTTCAGAGTGGTTAAGACACATGCCCAAAGCCATACAGCTAGTAAGCAGTAGAGCCAGGACTTGAACCCACTGTCCTAATCTTAAATTTTTAAATCAGCTCAGTTTTCCCATTTTGAATACCAGTTAAGAGTTGACATTTATGCTCTCTAGCCCAGTTGTGGGCCCCTTAGTTTGCAGAAATCCTGACCTTTATGATGTCCTCTGGTCTCCAGCCCACTGTTCCCTCTCTGGACTTGACACAGTTCTAGAACACGGCTTGCACACGCCCTTTGGCTCTTCCCTCCCGAGATACTTGCAATCTCCCCTACATGAGTCAGTCCTGATCCAAAGCCATTCTTCTTCCACCTTAAAATTTTGTTTAATGATTTACTTTTTTATATTCATAAAAGTGATGCATACTCAATCATAATATCAGATTTAGAAGAAAAAATATAAAGAGGGAAATAAAAGTCCTCCTTATCCTACTACACAGAGAAATTCACTCCTAATATCTTAATGCCTTGTCTTCAGCCTTTTTAGGGGTCTATGCCTATACACCTAGAGATATGTTTGCATCAAAATTGGAATTGTGTTGTACATAAAGTCCTGAAACTTACCTTCATGTCCATATGCCATTAAGAACAATAAAAAATTCTTTAGAATGTTTTATTTAATGACTACATTATTCGAATATGAAAAACTTCGGTGAAGCATTTTCCTCCTTTTTGGAAATTTTGGTTGTTTTCCCTTTTTCAAAACTACAAGTAATGTGGAAATAAACTTGTTTGTTCATACATCTTTGTAATTTCTATTTTTAGGATGGAATACTGAAAGAGGAATTCTGAGGTCAAAAGTTATGAAGTCATTTCAGGCTCTTCCAGATGATTTTTATTAATTAAATCCTCACCAGTAGAATTCCATTTTACACTGGAAGATAATTTTTCCTGGAAGGTCCCCTCAAAGTGGTAGCAAAGGGCAATCTTTCAGATGATCTTGCATTTGTTTGAGTAGGAACTGAGTTTAAGGGAATGTCAAGACAAGACTCTGTGTTCATCTAGGCTGGGAGGGGTTACGGTTAATGCAGCTAGCATTACTTATCTTAACTAATCCACAGGGAGTGTCTGATTTACTCAGTAGTCCCCAAATCAAAAAGCCTCAGCTGGTTCTCTGTGTATCCATCCACGAATCTGCTTTTGACCAGCATGGCTTTTCACAGAGGCATGGGTGATGTGTAGCCCCTAGCATCTAACCTACTGTTCAGCATCTAGTAAGGTTTACCTGGGTGTGGGTTCATGTGTGTTCAAGGAATGAATGAAAACATACAAGAACCTCACAATTCCAACTGGCTGATATGTAAGCAAGGTGCACTCTGCCAGCTGAAGTGGACCATCATCTGGTCTCTGTGTAAAGAGCTTCACCCCCAGAATAACCCCATCTCAGCTACACAGGGCATCTGTACACTGCCTCCCAACAAGAAAAACCCAGTGCTGGGGACCACCCTTAGGAACAGAGGCTGTTGTGCAGAGGAAAGTGGTATTTCCCAACACAGTTGTTTCTCTTCTCCCGCTGATGCTAATTACAGTTTGCTAAATGTAAACTGGGGAAACATCTCGCCCACCCAAAAGAGTTCCAGAAATGGGCCCGTTGTCTTCACAGTAACCTGGGAACAGAAAACTCTGCCTCCTTCTGAGTCTTGTATCTGTTTTTCCTCCCAGTACGACACAGACAGGTAAACACAAAGAGGTCCATTCACAGACAAGGTGAGTTTGAAATTGCAAATCATCCCAACCTCAGGGCCTTTCTTTTGGTCGCTTGCTCTGATGCAAAGCTGGGGCATGAAGTGGAGGCATGAGGAAGACACTGCCTGGCTGGCCGGGGGTTTAATTACACGTGTGTGCGGCGCTACGGTGGCACTCTGGCAATGCAGGTTACACAACTAATTATACTGAAACAACAAACTCGAGCTTTCTTGAAGGGGCCCTGCCCATGGGACCACCATATTGTCCTTTTGCCACACAATCATTCCTTTCTTCCATTTTAGCATCACTTGTTGAATTTTCACCCTCTATTAAGATCCTCCTCATTTCAGGACATTATCAAGGGTCACCACCTCAGGGCAGCCCTCCCTGGTTTTACACTCCATATGAATACATTCACCTTTCTTCAGTGTTATCATGACACATTGCTTGGGCCTCTTTTATACTATTTTCAGTGTCTGCGCCTCTGTTGTCAAATCTGGAAAACAAGACTGATGGGTCTCTAAGGTCTTTTCATGCTTTTCTTTTCAAAACTTTATTTTTTGCATTCTTAGGAATAATAATCAAATGCTTTAAAAATGGTACAGTATAGCGGTGAGATTGTGGCTTTGGCACCAGAAAAACAAAGTTGGAGCATCAACTGAGTTGCTTCTAGCTGAGTGACCTAGGCAGGACTAACCATGTCTTTGGCCCTCAGTTCTCCCATCTGTAAAATGGCAAAAATGCTGATGTGACATCACAAGGCTGCAGAGTAGATTAAATCAGGTTGTGCATGTAAAAGCACTTTATAAATAAATAGGTGTTTGTATTAGCTATTTTAATAAAAAGCTCTGAATGGCTCTCTCCCTACTCTAAGGAAACTACCACCATTTCTGGATTAAACATCTTAAAATCTAACACCTCTGATCCTCAGAATCATGCCCAATAATCTACACTGTCTCTCTGTCTGTAGAACAAAGACTCTTCATTAAAAACCAACTTTGGGGACCCTCTCGTGTGTGCCTACTTTGTATTAAGCATTTGCCAAGCTCATGCCACATAAACAGAGTGAAAGAATTAGAGACGCTTAGTTTAGGGTCAAGTCCCAGGTCTGCAAATGAATATTTGCGTGATCGTGTGAAAATCGCTTCGCTTTTTGAATCTTCGTTTCCTTGTCTATAAATCAGTGGTGATACTGCCTGCTATAAAGGACTGCTGTGAAAATGACCACGTGACAACACTCAAAGCACACAGACACGACACCTGGCACAGAGCAGGCACTCCACAAAGACCAGTCCCTTTCTCCTTCTTTCCTTTCCCTTTGAGCACCAAGGTTCTAGAATTCCACAATATAAAACATTTATACACATAGATGAGGGGTAGATGATGGGTGGTCTCTAGGAGAGTGATGTCAGAGAAAGATTTTACCAGAAACTTCATTCCAGTATCAAAAACGGGCCCCTGCTTGAGGCTGTCATCCACTGGGCTCACCACCACAATATTTTACAGTGAGCATTTAACTTTTTTTTTTTTTACAGAAAAAGAAAGATTATTCTCAATGATGCATGTGATAAATATGCAGACTTTAAACCTTTTAGAAATATTAAAGGTTTCACAGCTCAATGTTTGACAGACTTAATTAATCCCTTCCACACAAATATATTCAGGAGGATAGCTGTAGTTGGGTTTTAAAGCTCCAAGAGTGTTCTTTGATAAAGGTAAAGAAAAGGTAAAGAGCTTTTAAAAAGAGAGAGGTTCTTGTGCTGCACGGAATAGACAAAGAATACGAAGACCCAGAAGGCTGCACGGGAGGATGGAGAGCTGGAAGCTGGGGGCGGTGGGGAAAGGAGGTGGGGGAGAACAGCGCTTTAAAAGCTCTCTTCCTTGGAAGAGTTTTCAAATGAAAGGCACACATTCTGCCTGACCACAGGCCATTCGTCCAAGAGTTTTCTTCTCTGCTGAGTTCCAAAATGCATGATGTGGGAGGGGGTGGGGGGGGGAGGGCAGACCAAGGGCAGAACAAGCTTCAGAGGGGAGTAAAATGGAATTTACCATCACCCCCTTTCATAGCCCTGGACCACTTAACAGCAGCCTGCTTGCTCTTTCAGTCACCAAGGCTATTAGCCTATTTCCTACACCAACCTCTCCAATTCCCAATAGGATTTTAAGCTCCTCGAAAGAACAGGGAATAATTTTTGGCTATTTTTCCCCCTCAGCACCTACTTTAGCTTTTTGTTATAATAAGTGCCTAATAAACATTTGTTAAATGGACAGAGCTGGTGTTTAAGAAATCCTTGACAAAAGGGTCGAATGACAAAAGTGGGGGCAAAAAACCCCTACTTAAGAACAATGCTTTAAAAATTACTATCAGATTCCACATCCTTCTGATTTCCATTCTACAAAAGAAGACTGAGTTTAGAACCTAACCACTGAAGCTTCCAAATAAAGCCTCATTCAACAGATACTGACTGAGTACTACGACCACACTACACGAGTTGGACACAGTTCCCTGCTCAGCCACGTGGCCTGGTAAAGGAGACTTGTCATCACTGTGGGAGGCGCTCTGATGGAAGGGTATATGGGAAAACATGGGGGACAAAGGAAGCTATACCAAACCCAGCATCTTTGTTCATGGGAGATGTTAAAAAAAAAAGCCTTGAGAATGAGCGATACACGCTTAGGCTGAAGGTTGAAGGACAACGCAAAGGGAGACTGGGGAAAGCATACTTCCCCGTGTATCACGTACAGAGTTTTGACCTGCGAACTTCCATTTAAACTTCAAATGGAACACTTGCTCTGCTAATCAACCTCCCGCACAAAATCTCAAAATGTCAGCCCACCCTGTGTCCTTTGACACCCAGGTCAATCTCCAACCCCAACCCCTATTTTACTTTTATGGAAGCATTTTCCCAGAACGAAATACCAACATATTTGCCACAAGATATTATGGGGGGCAAAGGTGTAATTCAATTATATGACTTAATCAATTCAAATGGCTGATGTACAAGGATCTCGGGATGACATCCAGCTTTCAACTCAAGGCATATAATTGTTCCATAATTTCTTAATTCTCCCACAAGACAGTTTAAATTAAAGGATGTCAATTTGCAAAGCCAGACCGCATTGTATTCTTAAATTGGGCCTGAAATAGCCACAAGATGAAGGGTAATAAGGCAGAGAGCAGAGCCCAGGGTGCCTGGTGCTGTGCAAAATTGTTTAATACGGTCAGACCCTTTAATCTTCATATCTACTGATGCAGAAAGCAGCATATTTCTGTCACTTATGATAAGAAACATTACTTTTTAAATTCCTTGGTGAGGCCTGCAGATCTTCCAGGCAGCCAAGATAGCAGGAATCTCTATTTCTGTGTCTGTGAACGTTTCTTTTTTTCCCTTAAATTGGTTTTATTTTAATCCATTTAGTCTCCAATCTAAGTCAGAGACAAGTAACCTGAATGGAACCACACAGGAGGAGAACAAAGGCTTCTGCCTTTCAGTTCTCAGATTCTACTGCCTACCGGCTCCTTGAATAATCAGTGATTAAACAAATACTGAACCTGAGGGTATAAACTTTAGGACAGGCAGTTAGTTCCAGAAAGGGAGAGAATTGGAACAGCATCTGAGAGAAACAAAATCATGCTCCAAAGTGGAGTGTACAGTGGAGGGGAGGGGATGATTTAAAATGTTTTCATGGAAGAGTCAAGTATTTTACTCACACGTGTCCTAGGAAACGCTTGGGTCAACGCGTCCAGGCTGGGTGGGGGTGATGCTGGGGAAATGGAGGCCCCAGGATGTGGATCCAAGAAACTGGATGATGTTCTCCCAAGATTGCCGGGGCCACGAGTCAGGAATAGTCATGGAGAGAAGCCAAGGGCATCGCTATAATGAGAGAAGTGTATGTCAATTTTGAAAGCAAACCAGAGTCAGCAGTCACAACGGCGTTTAGAGTTGAGTGGCTCAGGATGAAGCATCATCTAAAGGGTACGTGGTGCATGTAGGTGGGCTTGGGGCATAGGGATCCGAAGGAATTGTACCAGGCTAAACAAAAGGGCATCTGTCAGTGTCTCTGTGCCAAGTGTTGTGTCAGACTACGTGGAGGGTACAAACAAAGCGTAACATATTCATCGATCTGTATTTTAAAAATTTGGACTAGGTTATACATACACAGGTTAAAATTCAAAAGGTACAAATTCCACATTTCTCACTTCTATGAATCTATCTGTAGGATAAATACCTAGAAGTCGAATTATTGGGTAAAGAAAACATGTATTATAATATTTGATAGATACTGTCAAATTACCATCTACAAAGGCTGTGCAATTTTACATTCTCTTCAGCAATATATGAAACGACAACTTTCCCATGTCCTCCCCAACAGAGCTGGTCACAGGTCTTTATTTGGGGAGACACAAGATATAAGGCATAATAATGACAACAATAATGCTAATATTTAACGAACGATCATAGCATTTTAAGAGCAGTTTTTAGTCTTTATATGGAATAATCCATTTATTTCCAGCAGTAACCCACTGACATAGGTACCATACTGTCATCATTAAATAGATAAGGAAACAAACATAGAGAAAGTAAGTATCTTGTTCTTGACCACAGCTACGAAGGGTGGGGCTGGGCTTCTAGCCCTGGCACCTGGCAGTACTTCAACATCCAAACTTTTAACCATTAGCTCTTATGCTAGGAGGTGGGGTGTTTATCTATGGTTCCTGTTGTAAGAGGTACACACAAATAGGAAACCGGAGTGGGGGTATGTGTCAAGGGAATCAGGGAGACCAGTTCTTTCCATCTTAATAGAAGTAGACACAGCCTATTAAGTGGGAAAATGTTGGGCTATAGTGGTTGATAAGCAAAATCCTAAGAAGAACACATTGACGCGTTATTCTTACTTTTTTCTCCTACGCTTTTCACTAGAAAAATTATTCTATCAGTATTCATGATGTGTAGAAAGGTCAGAGCTACAAAGATGAAAGCGTGGTGTAGTCAAATGAACATGGTTCTTTAAGTTACCCATAGACTTAAGAACCCAACCCATAGACTTGGGTTCGAGTTCAAGTTCTACCACTTCTTAGCTGGATGATGGTAAGCAAATTATGTAACTTCTCTGAACCTCATTTTCTTCAAATGAAAACAATGAGTCTATAATCCATGGAAAATGTTTACGATGACTCAATAATACAAAATATAAACAGTGCCAAACATTCAACAAACATCATTAGTTATAAGCAATTTCTAACTACCTGTTTGATTTTATTCTCCCTGTTTCTCTTTACAGACCCTCTGCTTTCAGAAGATTATTCACTTTTCTCAAGCATGATGGAATTTTCCAGTCTGCTTGCATTTCTGCATTCCGTTCTCTCTTGCTGAAATACTTCCCTGTCCCCAAGTCCTACCTATAGGAATTCTACCATTAAGCCATCCAGGTTTCTATCAAATGCCACCAACTCCACAGTGTCTCTTGAATAATGACCTCTGCAGTAAACTACCCCTAAGTGGTTTAATCCCTGAGTACTACTGAATTCCTATTTATTGGGCTCTACTACTTTTAAGACATTAATCATCATCATACTAGTTTAAAAATGCTTTCCTATGTACCAGGCACAGTTCTAAACACTTTCTATATCTCACTTAGTCCTGCCCACAGGTGACAGATAGGTACTGCTATTATCCCCCCTAGACAGTCCTGTCAGTCACTGTTAGCATGTCTTATCTGCACAGCTGGACTGAAGGCCCTAAAGGGCAAAGAGGCCATGAGCATAATACTTAAACTTGCAGGCTTTGGAGTCAAAAAACATGGGCTCCAGTCTTGGTCCTGATCCTATCAGCTGTGTGATATTTAGCAAATTACCAAATCTCTCCAGGCATTGATTTGGATTTGTAAAGGGGATGCTGATAATACCAACTTCAAAGAGTCATTATAAGGCTTAATTGAGTTTGCAGATATAAGAATTTGAAACAGTGTGTGACATATGGTGAGCACTTAAATATCAGCTCCTATTATTGTTATTTAAATAGCAGGTAGCTGGTTTCCAGTAAAAGGCTCCCAGTCACCACTTCGAATTTGCTATTCCCTCTGCCTGTACTGCCTTTTCCCACCCTCAACCATCATTTCACTGCCAACCTGAAGAACTCAAGGCCCAGGTCACTGGAATCTTGCTCTAGCATCTCCTACTCTGTAAAGCCTCCCTTGATAGCCCCCTCTGCAGAGAGAGAGCTCCCTCCATCCCACCCTCTATTACCATATGCCCAGCTCACCTGTACCACTCATCTCACTGTGCTTCAATTCCCTGTTGCCAGTCCTGCTCAGAACTATGCGCTCCTGGAAGATGGGGATGATGCCTGATTTATTTATTTATTTATTTTTATAAATGTATTTATTTATTTATTTATTTTTGGCTGTGTTGGGTCTTTGTTGCTGTGCGTGGGCTTTCTGTAGCAGTGGTGAGAGGGGGCTGGTCTGTTGTGGTGCGCGTGCTTCTCATTGTGGCGCTTCTCTTGTTGTGGAGCATGGGCTCTAGGCATGTGCGCTTCAGTAGTTGTGGCACACGTGCTCAGTAGTTGTGGCTCCGAGCTCTAGAGCGCAGGCTCAGTAGTTGTGGTGCACGAGCTTAGTTGCTCTGCGGCATGTGGGATCTTCCTGGACCAGGGCTTGAACCCGTGTCCCCGGCATTGGCAAGCGGATTCTTAACCACTATGCCACCAGGGAAGCCCGCTTTAGTTATTTTTAATCCCCAATACTTAGCACACTGCTTGCATAACTGGCTGCTCTGTGTCTATTAAATGAAGAAATAGATGAATTAAAAATGTAAAAAAAAAAAGATACAAATGAACTTATTTACAAAGCACAAATAGACTCACAGCCATAGAAAACAAACTTATGGTTACCAAAGGGAAAGGAGGGGGATAAATTAGGAGTTTGGGATTAAAATATATACACTACTACATATAAAAGAGATAACCAACAAGGACCTACTATATAGCACAAGGAACAAGATACAAGGTATTACAAGATATTGAGGATCTTAATATCTTGTAATATCTTGTAATAACCTAAAATGGAAAAGAATCTAAAAAGGAATAGATATATATATATATAAAGAGTTAGATACATATTTGTTGTACTCCTGAAACTAACACAACACTGTAAATCAACTATATTTCAATAAAAATTAAAAATTTTTTTAATTTAAAAAAGTTAAAAAAATCTTAAGACAAACAAAAAACCCCTGAATGACAAACAAGGGAAAGTTACCAAATTCTTAACTCACTACTATGTAATTCACTGAAAAGTCACTCAATCTCCCAATCAAAGCATAGAAAAGAAACTCTGCTAAAAGTAAATGTTTTATAAAAATAGATGAGAAGTTCTGTAAAGGGACCCATCGCATCCCTACCACCTGCATCTTCACTCACCACACTGCCAAGCTATTGATATTTTAGTGACAGACATGGCAAAATGATAGATTCACCAGCATTTCATAAACTCAAGACATTAATAGACACACTGGCTGCTCAGATATAAGTAGAGCATTACGGAAGGAAAATAATAATTAACTCATAAGGAGAGGGGCAAGTAAACATTCTATTAAAAGGGAAAAAATCCCAAATGAATATAATCTCTTTCCACTACATTATGAGCATTAAAATTAATGGTGTTGGCTTTTCTGTGGTTTGGATCATCATTGTATTTAACAAGCTGAAGTAAACTTCACAGCAAAAAAAAATAAATTAAATGTGCCAGTGTCTCAGGAAACTTCATTTTCTGAGTGAATAGCCAAGTTGATGCACATCACCAGAATGACTGACAATCAGCTTTCCATACTGGTGTGTTCTAAATGGGAAAGGAAACCAACTCTTCATTTAAATTATATTGCAAATCACTTCTTGCCTGCTGAATGGCAGTCAGCTGCAGTAGGTGGCTTTCACATAGGGCCCCAAATACAACATTGGTTGATTAATGTTAATTTCAAATGTGTGTTTTTGGGGGGATGGGCATGCTACCGTAGTGCACATGATGCTGAGGAAATTTTACAGTGGGTGACTGACTCAAAGGTCAACGGCATATTTGCCATCAGATAAAAATGCACATTCACAAACATACCAAGACGAGTCAATTATTCCTTGATTCACTATTCCCTGGGTCCCTTTGTGCAAAGAAAACTATTTATACTCCCCATCAGATGGATACACAGAATCATGGTAAACAAGCCCCTGATTCCACTATTCTATATTATATTTCCCAGGGCACCTTCCACTGTGGAAGTCATTAGTTTTGGTCTTTTTGTTCCCGATTTATCAAAACAGACATTTTGCTAGTGAGCTCAGTTTTACCCCTGGATGCAGAACAGTTAGGAGACACAATTTTTGACCAACTGACGAAACAAACAAAACATGCTTTGTAATCTTTTGGTGAGGGTGACTGGAAATTTCTACTTCTCTACCTTGATGACTGGTATGTTGATAAATACTAAAATCAGTGCTCGAAATCTTGCGATTCTTTTCCCCTTCCTCGGTTAATAGTTCAAAGAAACAAACCAACACATCCTTGCCCTCTGAATTACTTTCAATACAATGTACTCAAGTCCGATCATTCAAAATTAAGGAAACTGATCAGAACCAACATCTGAAAAAAAATTAACATGAGCCATCATATTCCATTGGTCAAATCAATAATACTCTTTTAAAAAATAATACACAGTGTGGGCAAGGGTTCTCGGGACAGTTTCCCCTGCACTGGAGGTAGCCCTGCTCCCGGGATGCCGGGTCACACGCAGCGTACCCCCAGCACACTGTTGTCACTGACGATCAGGAACTGATCAGGAACGTGTGGCACAGACGGGAGCGTTTTTTTGCTCAGATGGTCTGGCATGGAATCCTAGCTCTTGCACTTGTAACTGTATTATTATTCTAGGTAAATTCCTTTTTTTAAAAATAAGACTGAGTTTCCTATTTGCAGGGCTGTTGTGAGGATTTGGGGTAAACACCTTGCAGTGCAGTGCCTGTCATAAAGTAGACACTCCATCAATGAGAGCTATTATTACAATAGCCTTTAAACAGAATCCCTTTCTTCATTTACGAGTGTTTCTCACCATACTACCAGGATCATCAGTGAGTACTTGAGATATCAGGATCCATATAACTAATGGACTAATTTACAGATGTGTAAATACCCGGTGTGCCCTGAGACCACATTTTCTGTTGTGTGTAAGTCAATGTATTTCAATAGCTGAAAGCTAATTTCCACGTGGGTCTTTGACCTTTAAAATTACTGAATGCCTTGCTCTCAAGTGACAGGATCTTTTCTGTACCTGACACTGATTGCAAAATTAGATGTCCGGAAGGCTAAAACATAATTTTTTATGAACAAGACCATAGCGTAACAAGCCTGGGACTAGCTTATTAAACCTAACTACAGTAAAGTCTTGGTGACCATCGAGGGACCAGGCTTCTGCCGTGGCAGGATCTTTAGGCAGCGGAGCCACAGAGAGGCTTCTGTGAGAAAGTTCCAAAGCTCCTGTGAGGGCATGATGCACTGTGCACATAGAGTGAAGCAGTGGTTCTCAAATTGCATATTTGAGCCACCTGGGGAACTTTAAAAATTACTGATATCAGGCTCCACCTGACCTAGTGAATCAGTCTCTGGGGGTAGAGCCTGTACATTAGAAAAATTTTACAAGCTTTCCAGGTTATTGTAATGGGGAGCCCAGGTTGCAAAAATTCACTGGAGTAAAGAAATGTTCTGACTGGCTGATGGTCTTTAAAATTGCTGGTCTTTCTTTACGTAAGAAGGTTGAAAAGTGTGGAAGCCACAAGAGGAAAAACAGAACACACGAAAGAAGAAGAGATGGAGAGCAGGAAGAATGGTCTGGATCTCGTGGTTAGGGGAGGAGGGGTAAATGGTAACTAAAGCAGGGGGTGGTGCTGCCCTGAGGATCAGGGAGATGGGGGCCAGGGTAGGTCTGCAGTCTGGGGGAGGAGAGGCTGGACAGTAGCCATGGACTGACACACCATCTCTCCAGCTCTTGAGAAAGTAACACCCAGGACCAGGGAGGAGCACCAGCAAGGGGTGAATGGGGAAAGGAGCGTACGGGTAAACTGAGGGAAGAGAGTCACTTCTGCTGCCAGGTCTAGAGCCCCAGCTTTTCACCTCCGACTGCCCTAACCTCTTCCATACTTCCATACTTTTCCATGTTCTGTTCCTTCCACCTGAGATCACTTTTCTCCTCCACCACGCAAATGCCATCAAATATCACCTCCTGCGTGAAGTCTTTCCTGATTTCCTCCAGCACAGTTTACTGTTCATCTATTCAGTCCAGAGCATTTCTCCCAGAACACTTACGTATTCCCCTCAGACACAACTCATCACATTATAATAGTCTGTGGTTTATGCGTATGCCTTGCTTGCTCAATTCTGGGTGTTTTTCTGTTTCATCCTTGGTCTCTGCCACAGGACGCAGTACGAATTCAGTATTTGTTTTTTAAAGGAGCCTACAGCACAGTAGTAGACTTATATTGCTGTCATCTGCCCAGCATCCTTTTTATAGCTGGCCCATCTTATGGGATTCTAGAACAACTGTCAATCACGATGACTTACCTGACCACTGGCCTTACAGGTCAGCATGTGACCCAGGCAGGGTAATTGAGTGCTCCCACAAGGACTGCTACATGGATATTGAGGAAGAGGGTTTCTGTTCCGAGACCTATAAGGATTTTACCTGAGTCTAACAAAATTATCTTGTTTGCAGGAAGTCTGGAGCTCCCTTTGGCAGGAGTGAATATTGCTAAATGTTGACACATTTAGAAACAGAGAGAGGTCAAAATCGACAGATGAAGAGAGAGGATGAACCCTGATGAAGGCATTTTAGCACCTGGATACAGCCAGGCCAGATATACAACCATCACTCAAGTCTTCCCAGTCACATGTGCCAATAAATTCATCATTTTTCCGGTGTTAGAGTCGGATTCCTATCACTTGCAATGGAAGTTACCTGTACCAACTCAATCATATCACATTAATGATACTGAAGACAAAGTCCCCAGTCATACAAAAACATTACATTTGATTCTTTTGTTTAAAAAATCAGTAGAGGGCTTCCCTGGTGGCGCAGTGGTTGAGAATCTGCCTGCTAATGCAGGGGACACGGGTTTGAGCCCTGGTCTGGGAAGATCCCACATGCCGTGGAGCAACTAAGCCGGTGAACCACAATTACTGAGCCTGTGCGTCTGGAGCCTGTGCTCCGCAGCAAGAGAGGCCGCGATAGTGAGAGGCCCGCGCACCGCGATGAAGAGTGGCCCCCACTTACCGCAACTAGAGAAAGCCCTCGCACAGAAACGAAGACCCAACACAGCCATAAATAAATAAATAAAATTTTAAAAAAACCCAAAAAACTGCCCCTCCTCCTGAAGCCTGACCCCCAAGTCACAGGTTCCTTAAAAAAAAAAAAAAAAAAAAATCAGTAGAGAATAAGTTCATTTTAAAACAAAGGTGTTCAAACTGTTTGACAGGGTCCAAGGTATGTGTGGAGGACTCTCAGGAAACAAATTATGGAGAAATTAAAAAGCACGTGCCAGGGGCTTGGCCTGCTCCTTACTTCTTTAAAGTAACTCTTTATTCTGTTTTATATATTGAGATTCTATAACTCTACTTGAAAAAAAAGGCCCCACTGCTTTAAGAAAGAGTATGAAAACGAATGCATTAAAATATATCCTCAAAAACAGTATAATATTTTAAATAAAATTTTCCCATACATTAAAGATTAGTCCTCAGCTATGGGAAAACTTTGCTTACATGAGATGATTCATTCTGTAAGGGGCCTGGGGAACTGAAGTTTTGCTATAATTGAACAGACGGCTAGAGACATGATACAAAGATGGAAGGATCCCACCATCATTCCTGGGATCCAATAGGACATTTTGTCCCATACCCTCGTATGGCAGGAGGCAATGCCAAATGCTTGTTGAATGTGTTGCAAGAAATCCCTAGGTGACTAGGAATAGAAGGTTCTGCACTGGGCAGTCTTTGGGAAACTGAACTAGAGAGAAACCCTGGAAAGGAGTTAGGAAAAAAAACTTCCAAAGAGCAGCTTTTTAAACTTAGTCACGTGAGTTCAGAGCCTGAGTCACGCTTGACTCCTCTGCCTTCCTCATTTCCCATGCTTAGTCCTGCCTGCCTGCGTCATCTTCTCATAACCCTCAACCTCATTTCCTCCTCTCCACCTTCACCGCCTCCGAGTCTCATCTTTCCTTTCAGGGCAGCTTTAAGGCCCTCCTTCCTCTAGCCTTTGCAGGGTCGCCATGTTGAGCTTCTCAGATAAAAAGGGACCACAGCCCTGGCCTCACTGCTGCAAACCTGCCCACGGATGAGGTCCAACCCTCCCGCCATGGCCTTGCTCGTGTACACCTCCTCTCCCCGCCACCACTTCCTGTCGCACAACACAGACCTGTAGGCGTTTCTGTCCCAGGAGTCAGTGCCTTTGCCTGTATATTCCCTCTTCAGGTATGTGCAGCCAGGGCTCAGAATCACTCTTCTACACCAGTGGTTCTCCATTTTTAAAATTTGCTTTAAAAAAAATTACTTAGGGGGACTTCCCTGCTGGCACAGTGGTTGAGAATCCCCCTGCCAATGCAGGGCACACGGGTTCGAGCCCTGGTCCGGGAAGATCCCACATAACGCGGAGCCACTAAGCCTGTGCGTCTCAGCTACTGAGCCTGCGCGCCTAGGGCCCGCAAGCCACAACTACTGAGCCTGCGCGCCTAGAGCCCGCCCTCCGCAACGAGAAGCCAACGCAATGAGAAGCCCGCGCACCGCAACGAAGAGCAGCGCCCGCTCGCCGCAACTAGAGAAAGCCCGCGCGCAGCAGCGAAGACCCAACGCAGCCAAAAATAAATAAATAAAATAAATGAATTTTTAAAAAAATTACTTGGGGATCTTGTTAAAAGGCAGGTTGTGATTCAGGAGGTCCGGAGTGGGGCCTGAGATTCCGCATTCCTAGCAAGCCCACAAATGCTGCTGACGCTGCTGGTGAAGGGATCACACTTTGAGTAGCAAGATCTGCCAACAATTACAGTGGAGACCTTCCCTAAATAACCTCCCCTCACTCACCGCCCTAATGATTAGGTACATCTGATAGCCTTTGCTTGCAAGCCGATGATGTTGAAATGTCAATTAATACTTATTGAGTACTCACAATGAACCAGGCACTGTTTGAAGTGCTTTTCATTTATTAATTCATTTAATCAGCACAACAACCCTATGAAGTAGGTTACTCTTAGTATTATCACTTTCATTTTTTTTTTTTTGACCACAACAAAAGCAACAATGATTGCAATTACCAAACATGAAACACACTCATACTATGTCATAATATTGACATTTCAGTCCAGTAATCCTCCACTGTAACAGCTCCTTTACTTTGCAGTGAAAATTGATTTGTATATTCTTTGCCTCTGAGTCCTTGTGGGATTTTTTTTTTTTAATTCAGACAGAAAGTCACAAAAATTATACTCATCCTCATCAGTTCACTCAGTCCCATGTAATTGATTTTTTTTTTTCATCTTGATCTTTTGTTAGCACTTTTATGAGTGCTAACTTTCATTTTTAAGCTAGGAAACTGAAGCACAGAGAGGTTAAGTAACTTACTCAGGATCACACAGCCGGTAAATAATGGACGTTGGCTTAAACTCAGGCCAGTTGTCTCTGAAGCGCACACTTTTGTACCCTTATCCTATGCTACTCTCAAAGATTCTCAGCTTAAAGAGTCCTGCCCCTGCCTCCTCAGCTCTTTCTGCTTTCCTCCATCCCAACACGCACAATAATATATTGCAATAGACTGTTTATTTGCCATTCTCTCCACATCAGGCTCTCCCTGGTTTAATTCTGAATCCCAGGCACCCCAGGCAATTCCTGGCGTACAGTAGATGTTAATTACATGCTTTTAAACTATTGACCTGCATAAACATTCATAGAACTTAGCAACTTTTCCACTTCTCTCTGACAGAAGTTACTTTATTTCACTGGTTCTCAAACTAGCTAGCATCAGAATCACGTGGAGGGCTTGTTAAAACACTCACTGCCGGACCCCACCCCCAGAGTTTGCGGCAGTAGGTTTAGGGTGGCAGCTGAAAGCCTGCATTTCTAACAAGTTCCCAGGCGACGCTGCTGCTGCCCGTCTGATGACCACACTTTGAAAACCGCTGTTTTATTTACTCCTCATAAATTCTTAAGTTTTCTTTCACAAAAGATCCTAAAGCACTCAACAGGAGTTTCAGAAATAGATGATCAAAAAACCCTGCGACCAAAGGGAATGTTTACCTCTCCTATTCAGGAGCATGAAAAAAGTATAAAATAAATATCATAGCATTTTACTAACAACACAGCTAGAAACAGGTTTTATTCTCTATTTGAAAAAAAAAAGAAATCAGGTGGATTAGCAAGTGACATTTAAAGCAGAAGTCAAAAGCAAGTGGAGAATTTGGTTTTAGATGATCCAGAGGCAATTAAATCAACTTTGGTGTACTGTGTACTTTTGACTTGGATTCTCTGCACCAGACACTCGGGATACAGCGAGAGCCAGGCAGGCCTGGTCCTTGCCCTCGGGAAGTGTGAAGTCTAGCAGGAAAGGCAGCAAGAAACAAGCAAGTGTATAAAGAAATGAAATAATTATACAGACTGAGAAATGTTCTAGTAAGGTAAGCAGTGTGCTAAGAGAGAATACTGGGGGGAGGGCGGTGCTCACTTTAGGTAGGGTGATTGTACAGGCCTCTCTAAGGAAGTGATATCTTATTACTTGAGCCCATAAGAATGAGAAAATCCAGCCTTGTGAATAGCCAGGAAAGAATATTCCAGACAGAGGAAATCACAAAGGTGAACACCCTGGGTATTAGAAGGAGCTCGGTAAAGGCCAGGGTGCCTGGAGCATAGGCATGAGGCGGACCTTGTATCGCACAGGGAGGATTCCGAATTGCATTCTCAGTGTAACAGGAAGAAGCTAGAAGGATTTCAGCAGAAGAAAGTCATGTCTGATTTGCATTTGAAAGAGATCACTCTGGCTGCCCTGTGGAGAAAGGTTTGTAAGGGGCCACAGCAAAAGCAAAAGGATCAGTCAGGACTTAATTTTTCTATGCAATGTGCTACCTGAAACACCTAACAGCTGGTGGAGGGTGGGCGTGGGGAGAGGTTTATCAGCTGCACCAGTATAAAGTTTTACATCCTATTCAAATAATCTACTTGCATTGCACTGTTTAAAGGCAACCTACTAAACTGGTCTAGGCTAATTGTAGCAAGTTGCTGCAATGCAGACCTCCAGCTCGCTGAAAAGTCCATAGAAGACTTGCTTTGAGAGCATCCTTAACAGAATGGCTGTGTATAATCCCCAGAAGGGACGATTTAAAGAATACAGTGGGCCCTTGAGAGCTGAAAAAAGCAGATAGTGAAGTGATATTTTCCTTTCTTACAAAATAAGTCCTTTTCAAATTATAATGAAATTCAAGTCTGTGGATGGCCATCAGTAACAATAGCCAACACTTACATATGCCCATGCACCAAGCCCTATTGTCCTAAGTGATGATGCATATTTACTTATTCAATTCACCCATGAAGTAGCCACTATGATTCCATTGTTCTTATTTAATAGATGAGGAAGCTGAGGCACAGAAAGGGTAAGTAATTTGCCCAAGGCCACACAGCTGAACTGACCTTAACTATTGAAACTGAGGCTTGACACTGGGCTGTCTGGCTCCAGAGTTGTGGGCTTAACCATCATCATACTATTGCTTCTAGAGAATCTGCAAAATAAGGAGACATAACTTTATTTATTGAAAGGGAGACCCCACATTTTAAATTTTGTTGTATTCCTAGCATAATTCCTGACAGAATAATCTAGCTCTGAAGATGAGCTGAACCTGAATACTGAGCTTCACTGCCCACTATTAAAGAAAAGACACAAAATCAGAGACAGGAACTGAGTTCTACAATAATATCCTCATACCAATGACATATGCAAACACAAAAATGCACACTGATGTTGTTAAAAGACTCCGCAGAATCTCAACAAAATTATATGTAACTTTAGATCCTGTGGAAGAGGTACCAAAACTCAGTTTTTCTAAAATAAGTGAGAGAACATTCCAGAGGAAAGCATGCATGTAGCTGCACCAACTGTTGACAACCAAACATGGTGGGTGTTGAGCCAACCAAGCCCTGCCTGGCATCAGGGATGAGGCCTAATTCACAATGGTATTGCCAGAGTCAAGGACAGTACCTGGCACACAATCCGTGGGATAAAACTGGCTGAGTAGGATGGGCAGATCCCTTGAAGTCCCTGCCATACAGTTGACTAGCTGTGTGACCTTGGTCATGTCACTTACTCTCCTGGGCCTCAGTTTACCTGTGTGTAGACCAAGGATGATATTATCTTCCCTGTATCTTTGTTGTGTATATGAGGGAAGGGACAGAATGGAAGTGAAGATCTTAGTGCTTAGCCCAGGATATATAATCAGTAAGTGATAACTGCTGCTGAAAGAATTATTATTACTACTGCTACTACTACTATCACATGCTTATAGATTTGAAAACTAGCAGTAAGGCCAAACAAGTTACAAAAATAAAACCTTTAACATAAAAGCATGATTGCAGTCTGGTTTTTGATAAATATTTTATAGGAAATATATTCTTTGTCAGTTAAAAGAAAATACTGGACCAAAATGACTTGATAGAGAAATCTCAGAGATATTTTAGTATAGTGGTTAAAGGCATAGACTTTAGACCAAACCCCAGCTTCACCACTTACTAGCTGTGTGACCTTAGGCAAGTTACTTAACATCTCTTGGCCTCAGTTCTCTCAGCTGTAAGATGGGAGTGTTCATAGTAACCTGCTTCATGGAATTAGTGTGAGCATTAAATGAGATAGTATACATAAAGCATTTAGACATGCCTAACAGGATGTGAGCACTCAGTAAGTGTTAACTACTGTGATTATCAGGTTGTCGTTTCCACTGTGTGGGTATTTAACGCAAAATCAGGAAACTAGTGACAACATGAAACGCTGGGCTCCTGGTTTGTGTCTGCCTGTGTCTCACAAGGAAACCAACTCCGAAGAAAAGTGAAACGTTGCCATTCTCATTATATCACAGCACTGGGGCAGTTAGAGATGCTGTCTGGCCATCCTAATAGCTACAGGCTGGCTATTTCATGACTTACAAAAACAACAAGAAAACAGAACCGTTATTTGATGCCTAAAAGTTACAGAAAATGAAAGAGAAGGTTGGGATGTGTAAAAAGTTATTGTTCCGATCCTTAGGGCAATTAGCGTAATCAGGACAGATACAGCACAGTGCACTGGCGAATCCAGAAACTCCTTTTTCCCTTCCATCAAAGGATAATATATATTTTCACCTTCAGAAAGGTTAGGTAATTATAAATGTATCCTCCTTACTCATAATATTTGAAGCAAGTAATTGTTGCCCATGGGAAAATGTTTAATTATTTCTGATGAACAGTTGTGGCACTGAAACACGAGAACATGACAGGCAGAGTGTGGAAACCACGGCCCAGTTCTTAATTGTGTGGGAATCCTGTCTTTTCATCGTGGAAAAAAAAAAAATCCCATATTGATTTTTCTCTCAATTGATTTCACAAAATTTTCAGTTTAGCAACAGTGAGTCTCTCCAATTATAGCCTCTTCTCGATTCCCTAGGCTAGAGGCTGCCTCATGCCTTAGTGATGGAAACCTCACACTGCCCAGCTAGTGCCCTTTCCTGGACAATACAGCCTCATAACTGTACCCCCTCCTCCCCTAAGCCAATTTTTAAAAATTGAAGTATAGTTGATTTACAAGATTGTGTTAGCTTCAGGTGTACAGTGAAATGATTTGGATATATATACATGTATTCTTTTTCAGATTCTTTTCCATTATAGGTTATTACAAGATAATATAGCTCCCTGTGCTATTCAGTAAATCCTTGTTGTTTGTCTATTTTATACATAGTAGTATTTATCTGTTAATCCCATACTTCTAATTTATTCCTCCCGCCTTCCCCTTTGGTAACCATAAGTTTGTTTTCCATGTCTGTGAGTCTTTTTCTGTTTTGTAAATAAATTCATTTGTATCATCTTTTTATATTCCACATATAAGTGATATCATATAATATTTGTCTTTCTCTGTCTGACTTACTTCACTTAGTATGATAATCTCTAGGTCCATCCATTGCTGCAAATGGCAATGTTTCATTTCTTATGGCTGAGTAGTATTCCATTGTGTGTGTGTGTGTGCACGCCACATTTTCTTTATCCAGTGTCTGTTCATGGGCACTTAGGTTGCTTCCACATCTTGGCTATTGTAAATAGTGCTGCTCTGAACATTGGGGTGCATGTATCTTTTCAAATTAGAGTTTTTATCTTTTCTGGATATATGCCCAGGAGTGGGATTGCTGGATCATATGGTAACTCTATTTTCAGGTTTTTAAAACACCTCCATATTGTTCTCCATAGTGGCTGCACCAGTTTACATTCCCACCAACAGTGTAGAAGGGTTCCCTTTTCTCCACACCCTCTCCAGCATTTATTATTTATAGACTTTTTTTAAAAAATTTTATTTGTTTTTATTTATTTATGGCTGTCTTGGGTCTTCGTTTCTGCGCGAGGGCTTTCTCTAGTTGCGGCGAGCGGGGCCACTCTTCATCGCGGTGCGCGGGCCTCTCACTATCGCGGCCTCTCTTGTTGCGGAGCACAAGCTCCAGACGCGCAGGCTCAGTAGCTGTGGCTCACGGGCCCAGTTGCTCCACGGCATGTGGGATCTTCCCAGACCAGGGCTTGAACCCGTGTCCCCTGCATTGGCAGGCAGATTCTCAGCCACTGCGCCACCAGGGAAGCCCCTATTTATAGACCTTTTTGATGATGGCTATTCTGACCAGTGTGAGGTGATACCTCATTGTAGTTTCGATTTGCATTTCTCTAATAATTAGCAATGTTGATCATCTTTTCATGTGCCCTAGGCACAATATTTTTAAAGGCGGTAGGGAAATGGCAAGGGAGTGCAGCTTTGGGATTGCACGTAGAGATGGAGGAGCCATTTCTCATTCCTTGTGTGGAGTAAAGGACTGAGTGGAGGAGGGGCTTTGGCGCCCTGTTATGGATGCTTCATGTTATGGGTGGGAAACCTGAGACCCAGCTAGGGAAGTGGCTTGCCAGAAGCTACCCAGCAAAAGTAGGTCTTAAACTGAGATCTTCTGACTCCAAATCCAGAAAGAGAAGCAAGTTGAACTGGGAAGATTCAGTGCAGTTGACGTGACAATCTGAGGTCAGGCCTGGCAGAAAGGAATGGGTTCTGGGGAAACTGGTAGATGAAAGGGGCTGAAGAGGTAACTGTCAGGGGCTACAGACACGCCCCATTAGGCCCTCTTCCCTGCAGCTGGTGCCCACTGCCCCTCCTCTCAGGGTGGCACGGAGTGGCTAAGAGCAAGCGACTCTGGATTCAGACAAACCTGACTTCAAATCTGCCTTTTCCTAACAATGCAATGAAGTAGGCGTCACTATCCCATTTTACACATTTAGGAAACAGGCCCAGACAAGTCACGGAGCTTTCCCAAGACAAAGTTTGACTGGGATTTTGACCCATGTCTGATTTTCAAGCCTACCACCACCAACGGCTGGGATATTTACATAAAATATTTCTTTACATTTACAAGCTGATTTTAAATCTAAAATTGGTAGTTTTGTACCTTAAATTTTAATCCACTTGCCCATTAGAAACTGCTTAGAGACATGTGTGGTGCTAGTCAACTCTTCTTAAACGGAATTTTTATTGAGATAATTGTAGATTCACATGAAGTTGTAAGAAATAATAGTGAGGTCCCATATACGTGATAGTCAACTTTTTGATAAAAGTTTTATGAAAGACTCTGGACCAAGGGGACTTAATAAAAAGAAAAATGTCAGGCAGCAAATATAGTGGTCCAGATTTATAAGACCTTATAAGTCTTCACAAGTCTTAAATTTGTAAGTAGTTCATATTTCTTTTTTAAGTTTGGAGGCATTAAAGCTCTGTTGCCTGGGTTCAAATCCAGCACCACCACTTCTCAGCTTTATGATCCCCAGTGAGTTATTGGGTCTCGCTGCTTCCACACTTGTGGAAAAAGGGGTGATCATAGTCACCTTGCTTATAGGATTGTTGTGGGATTAAATGGGTTAATGCACATAAAGTGTTTAGAATATATATTCAGCTGATCGTTGATATTCTTGGCATGTATCTACATTTTTTTTTTTTTTTTTTTTTTTTTGCCTGCGTGCTAACTCAGGAAACAAAAACGCAATCATTTTCCACCTATTCCTTGCCCTTTGGGGGTAGGGTGGGGGAGGGGAATGGTTTGTTTCAGAGACTCAGAATAAGGGTGCAGTTTTTTTGTTTAAACCTATACAACATTTACTTAATGATTTTATTCATCCATATCAATTATAAACGTTTTCTTTCATACGTGGAAAATTCAACTTTTTTTGTTTTTAATACCAGATTTCCCTGCTTATGGGAAGATATTCAAAGACACCAGCAGTTTCTTGCAAATGTGTGAATTTTATTCCTTTCTTTTTTTGAAGTCTTGAATAGAGAGCACATGATTTTTAAAAAATCCTCATGAAATAGAGCTATTTCCTAATTCCATCTATGTGCATAATTTATGTGTTCCAAATTAACAGGGATGGGGATTGCTTCTGGATCCTGGAGGCAAAATAAAAAGTGATTTGATCCCATTGTTGATATGGAAGTCCTTAGAAAATTCTCTCATTTTGTCCTGTTCAAGAAATATCTCTCTAAAGAACACAAGCAGTACTTGTACCTATATTATAGACTGGCAAATAATTACATTTAACAGAATAAAGGTCAAAGCCGTTGAAGGTGTCTTAGGTGTTATTGGGCTCAACTCCCCCCACTCCAACCCGTTCCCTACCCCAAAACCACACACATGCACAGGCCACCACCACCACCTCCACCACCCCCATCATCACTGCCACCACGTCCACCACCCCCATCATCATTACCACCACCTCCATCATTACCACCACCTCCATCACTACCACCACCTCCATCATTACCACCACCTCCACCACCCCCATCATCACTGCCACCATGTCCACCACCCCCATCATCATTACCACCACCTCCATCATTACCACCACCTCCATCATTGCCACCACCTCCATCATTACCACCACCTCCATCATTACCACCACCTCCACCACCCCCATCATCATTACCACCACCTCCACCACCCCCATCATCATTACCACCACCTCCATCATTACCGCCACATCCACCACCCCCATCATCATTACCACCACCTCCATCATTACCAGCACCTCCACCACCCCATCATCATTGCCACCACCTCCATCATTACCACCATCTCTACCACCCCCATCATCATTGCCACTTCCTCCATCATTACCACCACCCCCATCATCATTACCACCACCTCCACCACCCCCATCATCATTGCCACCACCTCCATCATTACCACCACTTCCATCATTACCACCATCTCCACCACCCCCATCATCATTGCCACCACCTCCATCATTACTACCACCTCCTCCATCATTACCACCACTTCCATCATTACCAACACCTCCATCATTATCACCATCTCCACCACCACCATCATCATTGCCACCACCTCTATCATTACCACCAGCTCTACTACCTCCAGCATTACCACCACCTCCAGCATTACCACCAGCACCAAAGTCCATAAAACAGCAATTATGTGCTGATTTTCACAAAGTCACCCACAGAGTGAATGGCAGGCAAAAAAGTTTTTTCAGAACTCTCATGATACTTTCATCCAACCTTTATTTAAACTCTTGCACAACGCACAACATTTGTTTCACAGTCCTGCTCCCTAACTGGACTAGAAGTATATTTACCTCTGAATGATCTGTGCCCGGCACTGGGTTTCTCCCTCAGTGGTTGCTCAGGAAGTATATCCCCAATGGAACTGAATGCAGAGCTCCAATCTTCTGATACCAGGTTTCTATCCCAGACTACCCTGCCAGCTTCCAAAAGTCCTGTTTTTCAAGGGTGGTTTTATAAAAGCCAGTGTTGAGCTAGAATTAGAGATAAATACTACAAGTGCCATGGGGCACAGGCTCACGGCAGAGCTATTAGGGAAAACTGCAGGCACTGAGTTAGTGGGATGGGGGCAGTCTCCCATAGAGGCTGTGCACTGTGGGATGTTGGGTGGACCCGAGAAGACATCAGTTCCCTGCTGCCTCTTTATCTGGGAGCAGGGAGACATTCCCTGGCCACTTATGGAAAGCTTGAGCTTTGCTATCAGGGTATCAGCCTCACAAGAATGAGGAACACCCTGTTCTAGGATGCCAGCCAGTGCCCGGGGAGTTTGCACAGCAGACAAGGCGAAGCAAGCTTAGCAGGACGGTAGGGGCCACTCTTGAGAACACACTGGCTTGTCTCTCCTCAATGGAGAAATTGAAGTCAATCCATCCTTCATAAGGTTTCACACCATTGTCCATCTGGCCAACCTGGGTCAGCATTTAAGTCTCTGGCCCTGCTCCATGGGGAGGGATAGTAGTATCACTGTTTATGACGGGTCTCTGTAATGATGTTCCTTTCTTCAGAGGCCTTCCCTGACTTCCCGGGTCAGTCTGTTTTAAGCTTCCTATTGTAATAGCAACTGGTATATCTCAGTGCATTTGTAATCACCTGGTCAAGTCCCCTCTTCCTTGCTAGATCACTAGTTCTACAGGGAGAGGGACTATATTTTCCAATTCATTGCCATATTCCTTGAACCTAGCACAAACTAGGTTCATTTTAAAAGTACTTATTAAGCAACTACTGTGTACACACTGGTACACAGTAGGTGCTTAATAAACACTTTTAAAATCAATTAATCAATCTTTCAATCAATCACTTTAAAAATAAATGAACAGGGGTTCCCTGGTGGTGCAGTGGTTGAGAATCTGTCTGCCAATGCAGGGGACACGGGTTCGAGCCCTGGTCCGGGAAGATTCCACACACCGTGGAGCAACTAAGCCCATGCGCCACAACTACTGAGCCTGCGCTCTAGAGCCCGAGAGCCGCAACTACTGAAGCCCACGTGCCACAACTACTGGAGCCCGCGTGCACCTAGAGCTCACGCTCCGCAACAAGAGAAGCCACCGCGATGAGAAGCCCGCGCACCGCGATGAAGAGCAGCCCCCGCTCGCCGCAACTAGAGAAAGCCCACGCGCAGCAACGAAGACCCAACGCAGCCAGAAATAATAAATAAATATATAAATAAATTTATAAATAAATAAATAAACAAGAAAAACAACTAGTATATAGTCCTGGAAAGCTTACAAAGTACTTTTTACATGTATTAACTATGTTGTTTAGTTCTCACATGATCCATGTGAAGGAAGAGTATTATTCTAATTTTTACCAAAGAGGAAAACGACAGGTTAAAGCAGTTAAACTGGCCAGTAGCAAGGTTGAGAGTTAATCAAGTTGGGACCACACAGCCCAGCTCTTTTCTCCTTGCTCTTTAAATTCTCTTTCTCTTTGCCTAACCCCCAAAGATAGACTTAGAATCACCAGCGCCTTCCATCCCCCGCACCTGCTGTGGGATCCCAATTAATAACTGCAAAAAACATTTGCTATTGTTCTGAGGAGCTGGGAAATCAATGTGTTCATTAGCAAGCTCCCCCTCCCCGCCATCAGCCAGGAAGATGAGGTGCTGGGGCCTGTTCTCTCTATTTCTCCTCAACCATCTGTGACTAAAAATGTTCTTTGAAATGCACTCTTCCCCAACTCTCACGGTTAGAATTCCATCTCATCTTTATCTCTCTTCCCCATACTAACACCCCCATCCCCGAAAATAAAACCCCAGAACCCCATTCCATCCTGTTGATCTGCTCCTCTTTCGCAGACCCTCTCTAGTCAGCCAAGATCCAGTGGCAGCTTTAGGTCTCAATTTTTGTTTAAAAGGAAAGCAGGCTTTCATCCTCCATGCTTCCCCGTCTGCCAGGCGCTGTACGCATAGCTTGTTAGTTACAGACCCTCCAAAGAGAAGGAAGAGGATGTAAGATTCAGAGACAGAGGCTAAATCTGAGCCCGCAGAACCCCAGCTCCCCCAGTCCTTCCTGCTCAGAGCCAACCCCATTTCCTGGTGTGCAGGCTGATGGGCCAGTGGCCAGACTAAGCCGAATCTCAAATGATGTGAGTTTGGGGAATCCATTGTATATACTACTGAACTTGATTTATATAGGATCAGCCACCGAGGACAGTAAAACACTCTTTTAAAACAAAATTTAAAGCTACCTAAAAGTTGCAGTTATAGCACAAGGAATAACTGAGTACCCATTACCTAGACTCACCCACTCTTAATATCTTGCCACATTTGTTGTATCTCTTTCTCTATATACTTTTTCTTTTTTCCTTAAACCCTTTGAGAATAAGTTGGCAATATTATGAATCTTTACCCCTAAATTCTTTAGCATGTTTCTTCTAAGAACAAGAGGATATTCCTGCATAACCACAATACTATGATCTCACTCAGTACATTAGAGAACTGTTATCTAATGTACAGTCTATATTCAGATGTCCCCAATTGTCCCAATAATGTCCTTCAAACCTTTCTTTCCCATGTAGGGTCCAGTCAAAGACCATGTGCTGCATTTAATTGTTATTTCTTGTTAGCCTATGGTCTGAAACTGGTCCTCAGCCTTTTCTTTTTTTTCCATGATATTGACACTTCTGAACAGCATAAGCCAGGTTTTTTTTTTGTTTTGTTTTTGTTTTTTCAGAATGATCTTCAACTTGAGTCACATGATTCCAGTTCACCCCATCATTGGAGACATTAAATTTATCATATGATTAATAGGTGTGTATCAGATTTCTTCACTGTAAAAGTACCTTTTCCCTTTTGTTAAAAACAAAACAGCAGGCCCAAAATGGAGTCACTTATGCTAAGCCCCACATCATCAAACAGAGACTTAATTACAGTTTTGGCTCTCCCAGAAATGGAATCTTAAATCTGTCAATAAGCAATTGCCAGATCAGCACTAGGTAGGTAATCTGCCTGATAGACCCCTGCCATCCCCTAAAGACAATAACATTGTAATAACCAATGTGCTTTTTTTGCCTAGTATAACTTCTTTGTCATGGTTCCCTTCTGTCTATAAAATTCTTTCATTTTGTATAGCTCCTCAGAGTTCCTTTCTATCTGCTAGATGGGATGCTGCCTGATTCATGAGTCATTGAATAAAGCCAATAAGATGTTTAAAATGTACTCAGTTGAATTTTGTTTTTTACACTGTGTAATTAATTGGTATTCTGTGGGAAGCTATTTGAGAGCATATGAATATCCTTTTCCCAAACAAGTTTTAATACGATGGCTTAAGCATCCATTGATAATACTTACCTAAATCAATTATTATAACAGTGGTTGCAAAATAGTAGCGTTATGATGCTATCATTCCACATACATTAGTTTTTCCTGCAGAAAGAGTTTTCCCTTTCACTCCTCAATTTTTAGTATCACTCTAGACTCATGGATTCCTTTTTGTATTATTAAGTGTGTTAGAATCCCTTGTTATCATTCTTCTCTCTGTTGCTCTAACTGAGTGTCTTGGAAGGAGAAAATATTAAGTCTTCTAGCTCCTTCTCATCCTCTTTCTCCCCAGTCTCAGTCATGTGAGGGTTCACTTGCTGATCCCTCCTATTCCCTGCTGACATTTATTCCTGACAGGGAAATCTGAGAAGTCACACAGAAGGATCTGGAACTATATCATGATGCCCCTTTCCATGCTGAGCTTCTCGAGGGATGGGGTCACAGCTCCTCATGGCTGTGTCCCCAGCACCCAGCATGGTACCTGGCAGGTAGTAGGTGCTCACTGATTATTGTGAAGGCAGCCCAGGAATGATTGCTTCAGCCAAATACAAAGCAGTGGCTCAAAATCTCAGACAATCTTTATTAGAGGACAGGGAAGGAAAATTCACCTTTACAGAATCCTTAGAATGTGCCAGGCCCCTGATGAACTTAGCAAAAAGCTGCCATGTTAGCTCGGACTTTTACGTGAGAAGTGAATAAAAGTATCTGGTGTTTTTAAGCCACTGTCATTCTGGGTCTGTCACATGCAGCTGAACTTATATCCTAGATATCACATTCCCCTTGTACTTTATACTCTAGTCATGATGGCTATTTCTGGTTCCCTGAACACACTACTCCAGTGCTTCTCAAAGGAATCACCTAGGAGTCTTTTTAAAATGCAGATTCTGATTCAGTGGGTCGGGGCTGGGGACTAAGGTTCTGCATTTCTAACAAGCTCCCAGGTGAGGCCGAGATGCCGCTGCTCTGAGGACCGCACTGCACTTTTGTAACAGCAAGGCACTACTCTGCTTCATATCCATGCATTTGTAAATGCTGTTCTCTTTGCTTCAAATCCTTGCCTCTCCTGGTGTATCTGGAAAATTCCTATTCATTCTTTAAAATCTTGTTCAAGGGTCATCTCCTCTTTCCTTTGCCACTTGTCTGTGAGCACCTACTATGTGCCATTGCTGGTTTAGGTCCTAGGATCCATGAGTGTACAAGAAAAATGTGGTGTGTCCTCTCAGAAACCCCACACTCTAGGGGGGAGAGAGAGAGACTGTAAGATAAGCAAACACACAAACCAACACCAACAGTGACAACTGCAGTAGGTACCATGGAATATGAAGAGGGAGAATGACCAGGGATGGGTTGTCCTTTAGGCACGTGGCCAGGGAAGAACTTTCAGAGGGGAAAATAATTGAGGTAAGATCTGAAAAAAGAGAATAAGTTGACCCTATGGACAACTGGAGGGAGGGAAGAGCATTTGAGGCAGAGGAAGGAGAACGGGGGCAAGGCCCCAGAGCTTGGAATGTTAAAGGACCTAAAATAAAGCAGTTGTAACTTAAAGGTAGTGAGAGATGGGGAGGGAGCTTGGAGTAGAGATGGGAGGAGTCAAGGGCTAGGTCATATAAGACCTATGGGCATGGTGATGTGTTAGAATTTCATTGCAACTGAAATGGGAAATCACTGGCGAGTTTTAAGCACAAGAACGATAAGATTTAATTTATGTTTTAAGAGATCACTTTGGCTGCTTCATGAAAAATGTATGGTAATAACAGCTAATGATAATAGCTAACATTTACTGATTGTGCTTATTATACACCAGGCATTGCTGAGTGCTTACATATATTAACTCATTTAGTGCTCTCAATAACCTTATGAAACAGGTACTGTTACTATTCTCATTTTATGGATGAAATTGAGACAAGAAAAAAGTTAATAAACTTGTCCAAGTCATATAGCTAGTACATGTTGGAGCTAAGATTTGAACCCAGGCAGTCTGGCTCCATAGTTCTGGCACTACATCACTCTGTTCTACCTCAGGAGAAAGCATGAAAGCAGGGTAATTCATTAGGGCAGACTTGCAGCAGTCAAAGTGGGAGATGTTGTAATCGGGAAGAACAAACATGACTCCAAATTCGATCTGTTCTATTGCCTGTGCTAAGTCATCCTGGCTCTGCACCTTTTGTAAAGGTGAAATATACAGGATAGGCTATTCTCAGGGCTCTGACCTTTAAGAATCCATTCCTATAAAGATAAAAAGTTGTAGAACAGAGAATAACATTGGTCTTGTTGGAGGTTTACAGGACCATCGTGATCTGACCTATGTGCACAGCTACAAGAACAAAGGATTCCAATACCAAGAAGTTTGCAACAACTAACCATGCCCCTCCCTTACCTTGCCTTTAAAGTTCTTTGCTGAAACCCTTCAAGGAGTTCAGGGTTTGGGGGTGTGAACAAATGATCTCCTTGCATAGCCCTGCAATAAACCTTTCTCCGCTCCAAACTCCGATGTTTCAGTTTGTTTGGCCTCACTGTGTGTTGGACACATGAATTTGCATTCGGTAACAATGTTGCTGGCTTGGTCTAGAGCAGCAATAGCCAAGGTAGAAAGAGGGAAACAGATTTAAATATTATTTGGGGAGGTTAAAAGACAAGGAGCCATCAAGGATGGCTTCTAAAGTGTTGGACTGCAAGCAGATCGGTGGTGTACCCATGTGCTGAGATGGGGAAGTCTGGGAGAGAAACACGTTCAATGAGAAATCAGAGTTATGTTCCAATGTAATTTTTGAGGTGGCTATTCAATAAACAAGCAGGGAGGAGATGAACAAGTAGGTACGAGTGTAGGGCTCAGAGTAGAAGTCTGGGTTAGAGATGGGAGTTTGGGAATCACCAGCATGAATGGGGTATTCGCCACCACGGGATTGAGTGTAGCTGGAGAAGAGAGGAAGGTTCAGTGGTAAAACTAGGGCTCACTCACTTATAGACATTGGAAGAAGAGGAGAAGTCAGAAAAATAGATGGAAAAACAGTGACCCAAGAAGAAGGAGGAGGAAAACCAAGAGGGTATGGTATCAGAAGCCAAGATAGATAAGCTCCTGGGCAGTTAAGTGAGAGGAAAGGAGAGAAGAATCCATTAAGTGTGGCCTTGTGGATGTAAAAGAGTCTTCTATTACCTACAAATATTCCATTCTCCCTTCTTCCTTAGTCACAGCATCCCCATTGAGGCACATATGGTTTGGAATAAAGATCTTATTTCCCAGTCTCTCTCACAGTTAAGTGTGACCATGAAGCCAGGCTCTGTAAACAGAAGTGTTGTGAGAAGCTTTGGGGAAGGATCCTTAAAGGAGCTGACTCAACAGGCAGAAGCCCTTTTCCCTTCCTGCTGCCTGGAATGTGGTTTAGATGATTGGTACCACAGCAGCCATTGTGTATGTAGAGGAGTTGGCACAACAATTTAGAGTGTCACATAATAATAATGAACACAGGGCTTCCCTAGTGGTGCAGTGGTTAAGAATCCGCCTGCCAACGCAGGGGACACAGGTTCAAGCCCTGGTCCGGGAGGATCCCACATGCCGCAGAGCAACTAGGCCCATGCGCCGCAACTGCTGAGCCTGCGCTCTAAAGCCCGTGAACTACAACTACTGAGCCCACGTGCCACAACTACTGAGGCCCGTGCGCCTAGAGCCTGTGCTCCGCAACAAGAGAAGCCACCGCAATGAGAAGCCCGCGCACTGCAACAAAGAGTGGCTGGCCCCTGCTTGCCGCAACTAGAGAGAGCCCACGCGCAGCAACAAAGACCCAATGCAGCAAAAAATAAATAAATAAATAAAATAAATTAAAATAATAATAATAATGAACACATACCAATATAGTCTCAGTTATTGCTTTAAATGCCTTATATGTTTCGAATTATTTAATCCTTAAAACAACCCTATGAAATAAAGATTATTATCCTTATTTTACGTGAGAAAAATAAGGCACAGAGAGGTTAAGTAATTTGCCCATGGTCCCACAGCTAGAACATGGCAGAACTAATATACAAACTCAGGCAATGTGGCTTAGTTGTTCCTAACTACTCTGCCATACTCCCTGAGATGGAGGTTTGGGGGCATGAGGTACAATTAGGCTGACTGACTGTGTGGTTTCATCCAGCTGCATGCAGCTGTTCTGGTGCCAGGCAGAGGGGCAGACAGCTGGGCTCCCCAGAACTGTGGTCTGGACAGCACCGTAGGACAGAGAGGGAGAGGGAAAGCTATTGAGGCCTGTTACTCCCCTGACTATATTGATGGACAATGGACTCTGAGTGAAGACAGGCGAGGAGGGTACCCAGGCGGAGGGTGGGCCTTGTCATGTTAAGATCCCAGGTTTCTCTTCTCTAAGTTGACAGCCCTGGATAGCATGACTGCTTAAGTCCCTTCTAGCTCTAAAATCCTACAATTCATTTGGTGCTCAATAAATATTTGTTGAATGAATAAATGAACAGATGTGTATGCACATAGGCAATACACATTTTCTTAGCAAGCATACATATAAAAATAAGAATGTAATATATGTTACATATTTGCTAAGCAAATGAATATTGTAGGCAAAGAAAATACCTACATCTTTGGGAAACATACAGACACACATACCAATAGCATTATTTCATAATTATATCACATAAAGCAAAAACACAACTGCTGCATATCATTGGATATTCTGTATCCAAATGACTGAGGCTTTGCAGTAGGTCTTAGAATGCTTTATCAGGGCATAAGCAGGGCTCTCAGTACTGCCACACTGGGCACTAATGCATGATGCATGTACGTATGTGGGAGGCTGCACATAACACAGACATCTGGTGGCCACAACTCCTCCGCCTCTTCCTCACACACCCATGCTGAAAAGGTGGGATAGGGCTGGTGAAGAGAAAACTGACCATGGGGTAATTAGAAACCAGCAGGTCTCCTGACCTGACGCAAGGCACTCCAGGGTCTGTATGAAATTACACTGAAATTGACTAGCACACAAGCAGGCCTTTTATGTTATTATTTTAACCTAATTCATAGTATTTAATAAATGCTCACTTTCAAAACAGTGGTAAGTGTTGCAGTGAGCACTGTTTGTGTATTAGCTCATTTCAGCCTTTCAACGACCCTGGGAGCTAGATGCTCTTCCTAGCCCCATTGTAGTGATGAGAAAGTTGAGGCTTAGAGAAGTTCAGCCTTTGCCCTGAGTGACAGCTATTAATGGCAGCACCATAGAGGGACCTCGAGCTGCGTGAAATCTGAGCCCTCTATTCCTCCTCACCATCTGTTGGCAGGTCATTCACAGGTACAAAGCGCTACTTTCTTCTTCTTTTAACAGAGTTGCCCAAGAAACAGCTTTTCTGGGACTTCTCTGCCAGAAAACCAGGGCCTCAAAAGCTATCTGTGTGTCCTCTGCTCTGATGACTCTCTCAGAGACCTCCAGCCTCCCGCCTTTAGCTATGACGCCTGATGGGGTTACTCATCCTTATGCCCATACATTAGCTAAACCCATTAACCTGACACGACTCCACTGACACGCTATTCAACAAGCAGCCCAACAGCCGATTTAACCGATATAGATTTACTGTTTAACGCTAGAGAGGAGGGAGCCGGGAGGGAGGGAGGCAGGCGCTAGCACCCCACCGCTTCCCTGTGCTGATGGGCAGCCAGCGATCCTCTCCCCCAGCAATTACTGACACTAATTAGCAGCTTACTACAGATCCGAGGGAAGAGACACCGTGTAATCCCTGCCTACCACATTCTAGGTGCAGAGTCTTCAGGAAAGGCCCTTGTCAAGGGCCTGTCTGGGAAGAACCTGGCAGCTCAGAAACCAAGCAGATTGGAAGGGGTAGAGGAAGGATCTAGAAAATGGCCTCATAACCGGGGGCCGTTCTGTTTTCCGCTCCCAGCTTTGGTCTGGCTGCGGCTTCCATCAGCTGCGGCCCTGGGCTTCCATGGTGAACGGCTCTCATTCCCGGCACGCAGCTGGCTGCAAATCATGGAGGCACATGGCTCAGATTCCTGAAGCCAAGTCATTAGTCCTCTGACCCAATTATATGGATTATCACAAAGAACAAAGCGGTTGGGATTCAGCCACTGTGCTGCTCTTCACTTTAGGGGAGGGTTTGGGGATGCAGGTCTATCTTCCTTTTTCTTTTTTCTCCAAATATGCCTATTTTACGCGATACCGAGGCACTTCTAAGTTTAGAAGACGGAGTTGATGAAGGAGGACGAGGCTCTTTGTGGGCAGAGGGAGGGCAGATATTTCTTAAAGGGACGCAGCTAGAACAGTAGAAAACAAGCTAGACTCGTCAGGGGTCATGAGTTTTAGTCTTCGTTCTGTGTTGTGTGACTTTGGGCAAGTCACATCTCCACGCTGAAACTCGGGGACCTGGGCTGTCTTCGTAAAATGAGCAGTTACCTCAATGACCTTTGAGGTCTCTCCCAGCATGCCTATTCTCAGTTGATCATAACCTAGAGTCCCATTACAGTAGTGAAAAACTTAGTGAAATAAGCTCATAAAATAATATTAACTTCTAAAATAAACCTTATTTTATAACAGATTTCTGTGCAAGAGAATCATAATGTGTTTTCTTTGCTTGATTTTTAATGTGAAATTGAACTAAGAAAAAGATCTGATACCCTCGAATCTAAAAAGTGAACAAAATCAACGCTATGACTTTGTATCCTTTGGTTAGAGAAGAACAAAAAAATAAAAGGAAGTATGAAATTGTGATTGCCCATTGCAGCTATCTACTGGGTAATAAATGTTGCTGGATCTGGGTCATTTAGCAAAAAATACTGCAAAGAAAAAAAATATTACAGGTTTAGTATCTTAATTATGTAGATTTTACATTCAATGAACTCTTGCCAAAATAAATTGCGTATATTACCTAAAAAGCAAATGTTAATTAAAACTGTATCTTGATAGCGTGCGTAGTTCACAAGACATTCTGAGCATATGAGATTATATAGCACACATTAGCTACAATCAGCTCAGACTGAAGGTTTGGGTCATTTCAATGATTCATGTGAAGCCAGACAGCACTGGCCGGTACTGGTGTCTGACAGCAATGCCTCACATATTTATACAGAAGATGCAGCTTGATCCCAACTCATTTTTCCAGACGAGTGAAGTGTCTCTGCCTGCTCCAGAGTTTCATAAATAGGAGAGCTGACTTGAATTGCCATTAATTAGCTGTTTAACACAAAGCTACCCAGCGATCACTGTATCCAGGGTACAAATATAAAATTCCCAGCAAGGAAATGAGACTGCGGAACAGACACAGAGAACTGGAGGTCACCATATTCATCACTTGTCTCTTTCCCTCTGCTACCCTGAGCTCGGATGTCCCCAAGACCAGACCATCATCCATTCACCCTGATAGGCGGGTAATTGCATTCTTGAGTCCCAGCATCTGGTCTTTTTTGAACACCTTCACTGCTGAGCAGTGTATACAAAGAACAAGATCCAAATGCTGCAGAATTGATTCTTCCGCCCTCACCAAGAGGCACTGCTCCAAAGCTAGTTTAATTATAGGTGTTTAGACGTACGGAGATGAATACCTAGGGAACAACTGTTCTACAGCACTGCTCTGGCAAGCGTGTACTTTCTTTTCTGTTTTTTTTTTTTCCACTTTTCATTTTAACAAACAGTCAACTGTGTGCTGCACATAAGTGATCCGTAATCAACAAAACAATAAAATGCCAAGCGTTAGGAAAAGGTCAGGGGAGGGTTTTCAGACAGGAGCCTGGAGCCACAGCGTGGCCTGGAATGGCGAGGCTGTCATTTCCATTGGAATTCCAGGGTCAGTTCACTTCTAGGCTACTACCAGTATACCCTTATGGAAACTCAGATATGTTCAACAAGCCACTCTCTACCTGCCTGTAAAGATCACTGAAAAATGGCCTTTGAATGTGGGCCTACATTATTTGAAGTTTCTGAAGGAGTAGCAGCTATGGAGGCCAACAGATGTGGGTTTGGATCTCATCACTACTTAGGAGGTGTGTGATGGTGAGCAAGTCGGTTCACCCCTTGGAGCTTCAGTCTCACTGCCTGAGAGTGACAGTGGCTACCTATAGGGGCAGATGTGAGGCTTGATTGAAAGAACAAATGTAGGCACTTAGCATAGTACCAGATTCTTAGTGATATCTAGGAGCAGCTACAATTCATTCACTCGTCATCCATCCACACAATCAGCTTTTACAGAGTGCTGACTTCGATTATTCAGAGGCAGATTTATGCACAAAGACATTTGGAAAAGACAGGATTTTTGAGGATAGTGGAGCCATGGAATGGATAACCACTGAACTGGTTTAATTTCCCCCCTAGAGGCAGTACACAAGGACGGGGAGGAAGGGGGACTCCTTTCTCTGTGTGCTGGCCATATGCCTGTTTCGTCTCAGGTCCCATTTCTGCCCTTCTCCGCCTAGGACCCCAAAACCTGCTTTTCTCATGTCCTTTTGCCTGGTGGCTTTTGCTTCAGCTTTATCAACAGAAGACCTGGTAGGACATTGCAAAGCAGGAGGAAGAGAGAAGGAACTTACTTCCGGCTTCCGGTTTCTGCCAGCATCTTTCCAGCAGCAGTGTACAGCTAGGATCTCCAGCATCTTTTGGCAGTTTCCTCTCTTACAGTGCAAAGCTTCTTTCTGGATCCTGGGGTCAGAACTTAGCAGGTCCTCCACAATCTCAGGACCAGCCAAGTGGCGGCCCCTGAGACCCCAGCACCAGTCATACAGTATTAGCTCTGTGCTCTCATCACCAACCTATGGAATTCTTCCACAGCTCAGCACCACAGCCCAGCACCTGATGTCCCAGCACAAGCCATGTGTGACTTCTCTTTGGTTCCAGCCTCAGCAATCCCTTCTCACTGATTCCAGCATGGGCTGCTCCCCCAGCCCCGTGGCAGTACAGCTCAGTGGGAGGGGGCTGCCTGGCCTTCCTTCCATTCACTCAGCCCTAGGTGTGGTAGCTGTTTCTAGTACTTACTAATCTCTGACCTACCTCACCTTTCCCTTTTGTTCTTTCAACCTTTCAAACTGTTTATAACGAATCCCCTGTATCAAACTCCCTCTTTTCCCACTGGACCCTGACACCCTGTACACCCTGCATATTTGAACATGGACACTGAAACCCGAGGGGGAGGGGAGATTAAGGAAGTTGTTTTAAAAGACAGCACCCTTTAATCCAATAATTCTACTTCTGCAAGTCTTAAAAGTGACATCGGCTAACTCTAGTCTTCCCTCAAGCTTCACTTACATGTCACCTCCTCAGAGAGGCTTTTTTGGCCTCTGAACCTAAATTCTTTGCCTTGCCATATCAGTCTGAATCTTTCTTTCATGATATTCATCATGATTTGCAATAATCTAATGTTGTGATTCTATTTGTCTTTCGCTCCATTAGGTAAAAGCTCAATAAGAGCAGGAACTGGGTCTCTGTGTTCACTGGTCTTTCCAGCACCTGGGAAAGCGTACCTTGTACAGGTGCTCAGAAAAAAATGAACGGCCAAAGATGTTCATCGTGGCATTGTTTATACTTAATGAAAAGCAATAAACACCCCACATACCCACTATGATGAAAGTGAATAAGCATACGAAGAATCCATTCAATGGATCAACACAACCACCATATTTAGCCTGATATAAAGGTTTCTTGATGTGTGGTCCATGCACCACATTCCTCAAAATCACCACAAATGGTTGTTAAAATTCAGATTCCCAAGCACCAACCCCACATTTTCATAAGCTCTTCAGGTCATTTTCATGCACCCTGACTTTTGGGAATCCCTGGACCAACCAGGATTGATGTAAATTGCAGAGATCTTGCACTAACTTGAAAAATGTATTTTACCATGTTGGTTGGGCAAAACGAAAGTAAAGCCAACCAATCAAATAAACAAAAAACAAGGACAAGTATATAATTCAATTAGATAAACAGAGAAGTAGATATGTAGGAAGGTAAACAGACAAACAAAAAACTAATATAACAACTTTTAAAAAAAATCATAGAAAAAGAACTATAAGGAAATATACCAAAATACTTTTCTTTGGGGAAGGGCTAAAATCACTATTTTGTCTTCGTCTTTCTGATTTTCCATATTTTCTGAGTATCTGATAATTGGCATGTATTTTGCAATGGAAAAATACCAAACCAAATCATCTCTAAAAAGAAAAAAAAAAGAAAAGAGATTTTCAGCAGATCACCCAGTCCAGCTGAAAATGCCAGGTCAGGCTCTCTGACCTCTCCTTCCCTGGGTTCCTTGGGCTGTTTCTCCATCATTACTTGTCACCCATAGGGCACGTGATGTGATCATTTCCTTAAATCTTACCCTGTCTGCACTAAAACCAGAGACTGGCAGCTGGTAAGCCATTGAAATTTCATACTTAAGACATCAAAGCTGGCAGCCTTGCTTTCAATTCCCCCCAGCTCATCTTCTCAGGAGAAAAGTTTCTCAAAAGCACTTGATCCCTTGAAGTTATTGGGCACCACATTTAGCCAAAGCCCTGCTCAGACTAGAGAGGCAAAGTTGGAGAGAACCCACGCACAGTGTACTAAAGGCTTGGGCATGCAAGTGACGTGGAGGGAAAAAAGAAACCAAGCAGCCAATCCCCTCAGAGCCCCTTGAGTCCAATTCCTGACAGACTGCACAGTTACCGTCATGGGAGGAAGCGAAAAGATGGCAAGTATGGCCGGAGTTAATCTTTGGAGAGACTCTCGCTGCAGCCAAGCCCGGAGCCTACCATTATCCAGAAGCAGCATAATGGCACACTGTTAGGCTGTCTCCCAGGAGGAGAATTTTAGGGGAGCCCTCTGACATCCTTAAAATAGAGTCCAGCTCAGCTGAGCTGCTGGCTGGGGACGATGCTTCCAGCCCGCTGCCAGCTCTTGAGCTGGCAACTCTGCACAGAGACCACAGGCCTTCATCCTCAGCGCTCCATAAAGACAGTCACTTTCCCAGGCAGGTGGAAGAAAATGATCCTGATTTCCTATAAGGTAATAGGCAAAAGTGCTCCCTGACAGCGGAATCGGGCCGTAACAGCCAAAGCACCACCTCAGAGCAGATGATTTGACAGGCACTGACAAAGCCCAAGTGCAGTCAGCAGGCCAGCCCACCTCTCTCCCAGACAATGAAATTACCATAAAGACCTTGGCAACGGCCCCTTCGCTGGTCTCGACTCTGATTTTCCTGCTACTTTAATCCATTCTAACATAGGTAAACCTCCCCAAAGCCCAGATTTCATCGGGTTCAAAAACCAAGAGCTACAGAATCAAGGACGAATTTCACAGCCTGGCATCCAAGTCCTTTCATATTCTAGCTCCAACCAGAATTTTTTAATGTGTAATAATAATAGCAGTCGACCTGTCTTGAGTGCTCACTATGTACTAGGCAATATTCTTACGGTATTTAAAAAAAAATAATTCATTTAGTTCTCAAAATAACCCCATGGTGATTAACAGATACACACTACTATGTATAAAAAACAGATAACAAGGACCCACTGTATAGCACAGGGAACTATATTCAATATCTTGTAATAACCTATAATGGAAAAGAATCTGAAAAAGAATGTATATGTATAACTGAATCACTTTGCTGTATACCTGAAACTAACACAACACTGTAAATCAACTATACTCCAGTTAAAAATAAATAAATAAATAAATAAGAAAACAATGAGCCCCACTTTACAGATGAGGAAACTGAGGCACAGATAGATTAAATAGGTCAAGGAACTCACCTGAGGTTATACAGCTAATAAGTGGGAGAACCAGAGCTGGAACCCAGCAGTGTGACTTCACACACAGCCCACACGTGTACACCTGTAACCCCCATGCTTCCCAGTCATCCCTGGAAGGAATGGACTATTCTCTTCATTTTATTACTGAGGGGCCTGAATGAACCGTCCTCTTTCAAAATTCAGTAGCGAGCCCATGGCCCTGAAGCGCAGTCAGTCAAATACAGGCCCCTCTGGGCTCCCTTGGGGGCACCTCCCTCCATCCAAGGCTGCCCTATGCTCATGTCTGGCCATGGGCCTGGGGACCAACACATCATGCTTACTCAATGGGGAGGAGGGACAAGGGGAGTAGGGCAGACACATTTAGAGAAACGTGTTCAGACCGGCCTGGCTGGCAGGGGAATAGTCCTGCCCCATACAGTTGGAAAGAAGGTTCAGTGAGAGAAGGGTGAAAACGGCTTTGGAAACTTATGATTGCATCTTCCTTTGAACTCCCACAGCATGCTTTACTAACATCTCCTTTTCCCTTCACTGTGCCTATTAGCATCTCGGTTCCTCTCCAGGCCCCCCTCCCCAGCTGCATATTAAAGAGGCAGGCACATCACTAAGTGGGTTGTGTGGGTATATTTCCTTGCAAAGAGGGGAGGCCTTGGGTGCTCTGAAATCAGCTGTCCATGTACTTGTGGGAGCTCATCTGCTGCTGTCCTTAAAGTCTTTAGGGTGAAATGCTGCGTCAGGAGCTGACTGCAATGTGCCCAGCCCTCCCTTCCCTACAACCTCTGCCCCTGTTCAACACCGCCCATGTGAACGTGTCGTGGTCTCGGTCTCCAGACACCCATCCAGAGACGGTTTCCTACTGTCCTCCTATCCTATAAGAATGGGACATAATTTTTAAAAACTGGATTTACACTTTAAATGGGTGAATTGTGTGTTATGTGAATTATATCTCAATAAAGCTGTTTTTAAAATAAGAGAAAGCAGGGTTTCCCTGGTGGTGCAGTGGTTAAGAATCCGCCTGCCAAAGCAGGGAACATGGGTTCGAGCCCTGGTCCGGGAAGATCCCACATGCCATGGAGCAACTAAGCCCACGCGCCACAACTACTGAGCCCACGTGCCACAACTACTGAGCCCACGTGCCACAACTACTGAAGCCCATGCACCTAGAGGCCATGCTCCACAACAAAGAGAAGCCACCACAATGAGAAGCCTGCTCACCGCAACAAAGAGTAGCCCCCGCTCGCCGCAACTAGAGAAAGCCCGCACGCAGCAGTGAAGACCCAACGCAGCCAAAAATAAATAAATAAATAAATAAATCTGTGACTCTGTAAAAAAAAAATAAATAAATAAGAGAAAGCAGCCACAGTGTGTAAATAAGTAGGCGTGGTTATGTTCCAATAAAAGGTCACATACCAAAAAAACCAACAACCCACAACTGATTTCAGGCTTCATGCTAATCACATGGGGTGGTTGCAGGGGGTGATGGTATATTGGCAAGAGCCCAGGACGTGGAGTAAGACAGACCTCAGCTTGAATCTTGGGTCCTTCCACTCATAGTGTGTCCCTGGACATGTGACTTTGTATCCTAAGTCTCAATTTCATCTGCTGAGACTGCCTCCTTTTGTTGGGAGGGTTAAAGTTCAAGACGTTCACAATATGCCTGACACAAATAGGCACTAAAAATTGGCACTTCCTTCCTCCACCAGCATGGTGGCTTAGGAAATGGAGCAGCCCGCATCCCTGCCTGCAGCTTCCCAGCTTACTGGAGCTCATGGAAATGTACATTTCTATATGTACATATACAGCAGCATGGGGCAGGTAAACAAGTCTAGCAAAGCATGTGAAATGGGGCACCAGATACAATATGGAGTGAAGGGCAGTCAGGGATGTCTTCTCAGGGCCCAGAGGGAGTAAAGCTTGAGAGAAGTCTTGGCAGATGAAAGGACACAGACTCTACATCAGACAACATGGTTCTAATCCCTGCTCTGCTCCAATTTTCGGTGTGATCTTGACAAAGAGATGTCACCTCTCTGAGCTTTGATGTCTGTTCTGAAAAAAGAGATAATAAATAACACAACTTGCAGGATTGTTGTGAAGTTTACAGGAGATAATGAACAAATGTGTTTTGATGGCTAAGCTTCAAATGAATTTAGGGACCAAGCTAGATGTCAGATTAGGGGGAGTCATAAAAATAAAAATGCAAAGACCTGTGACCAACTAGGACCTACTGAATAGCACAGGGAACTATACTCAGTATTTTGTAGTAACCTATAGGGAAAAGAATCTGAAAAAGAACATTATATATATACACATACATACACATATATATATGTGTGTGTGTGTATATATATATATATATATATATATATAAAACGGAATCAATCTGCTGTACACCTGAAATTAACACACTGTAAAACAACTATACTTCAATTATAAAAAAAAAGATCTGTGAGTCTCTAATAATGTGCCAGGGAGTTGGAAGAAGTAGTTCAGTGTGAGTGTATGAGCACATGTGCATACTGGTATCTGTATTTAAAACAAATCCATTTAAGGGAACTTACTCCTAGTCAAGGCCCAGGGGAAGCTAGGTGGGCTCAATGCCTCCATGTCTTTGCAGCCATCCTCCTCCCCAGCCTAACACAGATTTATAGAGTTTATTTTTCTTAAGTTGCTCTAAGTGCTTCAGCTGTACTCTTTGATTTAGCTTTATGACATTCCGATGCAGTTAGAGGCAGGTGATATTATTTTCATTTTATCAATGCAGCTATTAAGCGTGAGAGGAGAGTTGCTTAGTCCATGGAGCTGGTGGGGCAGAAAGGGACCTTGAAGGTCATTTAGTCAGACCCTCATGCTGGGGCTGCAATGCCTTCAACAGCATTCTTGCCAAGGCCTTATCCAGCTAACATCCAAATGCTTCCGGGGATGGGCAGTTCAGTCTGTCAGACAGAGAAGTCTAAGTATGGGCTAGGGGAAACCCCTTTCTGACAAGACTAAATTGGAGGCAGTCTGGGCTTGATGTCTGAGAGGCTTGGGTTCAAATCCCAGCCCCACCATTCACTAGCGGGGCAAATGATCGATCTCTCCAAGTTCCATATCCTCATGTATAAAATTAGAATACAAAAGATCTACTTCCAAGAGTTGTTTTGTTAACGAAATAAATAATAGGTATCAAAGTACTTTGGCAAATATAAAGCAACACATACTTGTAAGTTATCATTAGTTTCACTATTATCATAAAGGCTTTCACCTTGGCAGGTATCATCAGGCATTGTTGCTGGACTATTAGTTAGCACAACCCTTTTGATGGACAAAGTGGCCCCATTAACCAACATTTAAATATACACATTCTTTTTGAGCTGCAGATTCTACTTCTAGGGATTTATTCTACAGATCCACTTCTACATGTGAATAATACGTTCAAAGATATTATTAGAATATTATTCATCACTTTATCATTAGTAATTTAAAAATACTGGAAACAATCTTAATGTCCTTCAGTAGGGAATTAATTAAATATTAATTAAATATTATAATATGGCAATACAATGGAATACACTGTTGTCTTGTTAAGAGAAAGAATTCTTTCTATACGTGCTGTTATGGACTAATCTTTAAGATATATTATTTAGTGCAAAAAGTAAGCTGCAATACAGGATATGTAGTCTGGACCACGGTATTAAAAAAGAAAAGCGGATATAATATGCTCACACATACACACGTGCACTCTTAGACTTTGGAAAAAATACACAAGAGGTTGGTAATAGTGGTTGCTTCTTGGAAAGAAATCAGGGAACTGATTTTTGCTGGATGCATTTTTTACTGTTTTAATTGTTTTTGCCAGTATATGTATTCCTTTTATAGGAACAGAAATAAAAGCACTATAAAGATGCTGACTCTCTAACCATAAATCAAGTTTTAAGGGGCAGAAGCACATCCTCTCCTCATCTCAAAAAACGGCCACCCCATGCCAATCCTCAGAACTGTCCTGTCTCTTCTTTCTCTCATATCTAACTATCAACAACTTCTATCTGCTGCATTTTTCACACAGGTCCAGAATCAGATCACTCCCTGCCCCTCTGCTGCTTCCTCTCTGGGCTGGCCCAATGTCTCCTCCCCCTCGGACCTCTGTGCTACCCTCCCCACTGGTCCCCCGGCTTCCATTCTCACTCTGTAGTCTCTTCCCCACAGAGAAAGAGCCTAACTGAACTCCTTGAAAACCTAATGCAGATCACATCAATTCTCTGCTCAAAACTCCCAAACAGTGCAGGCGTCCCTACCGCTGCCCCTGAGGACCCACACGGCTATGGCCCCAGCCACCCCTCTGACCTCATCTCCTAACCTCATTCCCCTGCTCATTCTGCTCCAGCCACATTGGCCCCTTGGTGTTTCTAGAACTTTCTCCCACCTTTGCACCACTTTTTTCCTCAGCCTGTAAGGTACTCCCCATATAGAGCTGTATGCCTGGCTCTCACTTCCCTAAATGCCACCCTAACCCTTCCTTCCCCACTTTTACAAAATAGCACCCCTATTACTCTTTATTCCCTCCTTCTGCCTCGTTCTTCTCCTTGGCAATATTCCCCACTTGACACTATTTGTTCATTGGTTGGTATAGTATCATCTCCCCCATTAGTGAGAACTTCAACATCGTTCTTAGCACAAAGCACAATGGTAGACCCATGGAGTTACTAATAAATGCCTGATGACTTTAGTTGGGCCATTTATTAGTGCAACAGAATGAGAACTGGACCAGAAAAAGGAGACCTGAACCCTGAACTCTTGTTCTTGCTTAGTTATGCCCGATGACATCAAGCAGATCTTTTCACTTGTCTAAACCTCAGATGGTAGTAATGGCTCCCAGGCCAGGGCTTCTAGGCCCTTGGTGGTTTCAGGAGGTTGTCACAGGGCTCCACTGTCAGTATTTCTAAGTGTCAGAAAGATTTCCCTAAAGTGTGTGCTATGGAATACTAATATATGTTCCTCAACAAAAAGTGAGGAGTCAACCCTCCCTCGTTGGCTATGAGACCCTCAAAGTCATAGGCTTGGTGTCAATCATGAGTCTCTGCAGCAGATGGTATAGGCCTGAAGTTAAAGATAGGAAAGGAGGGGGAGAAAGAGAGAGTGAGGGAGAGAGGAAGGAAGGAAGGAAGGAAGGAAGGAAGGAAGGAAGGAAGGAAGGAAGGAAGGAAGGAAGGAAGGAAGGAAGGAAAGGAGGGAGGGAAGGAGGGAGGGAGGGAGGGAGGGAGAATGGAAGGAAGGAAGGAAGGAAAGAAATGTTTGGGAATCACTGAAAAAGAGGAAGAAAGGAATTAAAATAAAGACAGAAAACAAGCTGAGCAGAGTACACAGCCTGAGAGCCGAATGTCTGGAGCGGCTTTGCCCTGAGGAACCACCATCCATGAAATGGTCCTATTTGTTCCATGAAAGAATTTCCAGGGACGAGTACATTGAGAAATGCACATCATGATGAACCGCTCATGGAAATATATGATGCCCACCCACAAGCATAATAAAGTTCTGAGAAGTTTTATAGTTAAGGGCCCTGTTATCTCAGTGTTCCCAAGCTTTCTTTTGACTATAGCACTTCTTCCTTTCTTTTCCTTCCTTCCTCCCTCCCTTCCTTCCTTCCTTCCTTCCTCTCTCTCTCTTTCTTTCCTTCTTTCTTGTCTGAATGGAGAGAGAAAAGACAATTTAGAGAACAGAGACAGAGACCAGAGACTCGGGCTGAAACCCTAGATTAATCCATGTCCAATCAGTCACCATCTCCTGAAGCTTTCAGCGTGACTCCCCTGTCTGTAAAGAAGTGGAATGGGAAGAACGAGAGAGGATTATAGGCTTCTGTCAGTTTTGCACACAGGAGCTGAAAAGGGGATGTCCCACTGTTATAAAACAGAAGTGGGAAATGATTTTGCCTGAAAATAAAGCCAGAGCGAGGAAGTGTGTCTCCCAGTGACGAGTGGGATGTGCATCATCTAAATGTGTTGGCCATGTGTGACCAAACACCCATGAGCCAGTTCATGAGAAGGGCAGGACAACCAAATTGATAGCATCAGGTAGGCAAACACACTTCTTCATTTTAGGGTATATGATCACCAACAGTCACAAACATCAGGCCACAGTCATGTGTGTAGTCCCGGATCTACAACTGGCAGTTAGCAATTCATTAGACAAGGTAAAAATCGCCCCCTCACTGAACTCTAAGCTGTCCTCTGCAAAATTCTTTTAGGGCAGAGGCAAAGTCTGAAGTGATGTCATATTCTGGACCCCAGTACCGACCCTGAGGATGAATGAATGAAGGAGTGAACAATAGGGGTGAATGAATCTGAATCTCAGGGTCATCCTGTGTATAATGGGGCAAACCATGGACCTCACAGGGTTATTATGAGGCTTTTCTAGGTTGTTAAGTGTTAAACGCTTTTGTTTTCCCAGACATAGCATTAATAATAAACACCTCCCAAATAAGGAATGAAATTTTAGTAGCAATGGAGAAAGTGCAAACACAGTCCATAATTTTCACTTCCACATTTCATACAAATGCAAATCAAACACAATCCAAGTGAGGCGAGAAGAATTAGAAAGAAACATTCCTAACAGACAAACATTTGGGCATTAAAGTCACCAGACTAACAAGGAGCTTTCTTTCTATTCATACCCTGCAAGTTCAAAATGTGTTAAACAAGGCTGAGTACAAATCTGAAACACCAAAAAATAAATAAATAACCCTCGTATAGTATCTTGACCCTTCATAAGGCAGTTTCTTATTATTCTCTCCATTAATTCACGTATTTATTCAGACAACAGTTAATGAGCGCTGTTTAGCAGTCCTCCACTTCGAAGGAGTGAACCAAGCACCTCCAGGAACTGGCTGTCTGATGCAAGAGACAAACAAATGGAAACTTATCTCATTTGATTTTTGTAACTACCTGTAAGAATGCTGAGACATCACAATATCAATTTTACAGTCTAATAAACTGAGGGACAGAGATTTACTCATTGAGAACTCCAAGGCTGGAGTTACACAGACAGGAGAGTGAATCGCCAGGCCTGCCACCTTCTCACTGGGGGACCTGGGACCATGAGTTCCTTACCTTCTCTGTGCCTCAGTTTACTCATCTGAAGGATAGTAATAATAATGAGCCCTCCTTCAAATGGATTAAATGAGTTTATTGTAAGGTTAAAAATAAGTCAACAAAGCTCTTGACATGTAGAGCCCCTTAATAAATGCCAGTGATCATATTAACATCTTGAGTTTTATTCATGTTATTATTGAGTTCTAGTAGTAGTTTTACCTAACGTCATACGATTAGTAAGTTTCAGAATGGGATTCAAAGCCATATGCACTCAGATGAATATCTGTGTACTTTCCATGTAAAGACAGAATAGGCTGAGAAACACAGAATCGTGGGTCTGAAAGGAAACTCAGTGATCATGAGCTTCAGTTTTCCTCCTAGTGACTAGCGGTCATCCCACCTCTCATCAAGATCTTTACTCCCTACTTTAAAAATTAACCCTTAAGGACAATTAGAAAAGTATGCCTTGAGTTGAGTCCCACTGTCACTCTGAGTCACTGTTCAGAGTAACTCTAGAGTAACCAAGAGCAAGCCTTCGCCTTCTACATCATGAGAACCTTCTGGAGCCAGTGATTATACTCTGACTCGTCTGTGGGATGATTAACAAGCTGCGTTTCCAGCATGAAATGGGTCACACTTGAAATACACGCCAGCAATGTACAGAATTTTTGGAAACATTGCTCATCCTAAGCAGAGGGGCTGTGCCATTTTTATTCACTCACTCAACATTCATCAGGCAGCCTTTTTTTTTAAGAGATTGGAGTTTGTTTATTTATTTATTTATTTATTTATTTTTGGCTGTGTTGGGTCTTCGTTTCTGTGCGAGGGCTTTCTCTAGTTGCGGCGAGCGGGGGCCACTCTTCATTGCAGTGTGCGGGCCTTTCACTGTCGCGGCCTCTCTTGTTGCGGAGCACAGGCTCCAGACGTGCAGGCTCAGTAGTTGTGGCTCACGGGCCTAGTTGCTCCGCAGCATGTGGGATCTTCCCAGATCAGGGCTCAAACCTGTGTCCCCTGCATTGGCAGGCAGATTCTCAACCACCTCGCCACCAGGGAAGCCCCATCAGGAGCCTTTATGTGTCAGGAACAGGGCTAAACACTGGGACCACGGAAAACAGAACACCGTCCTTGCTCTCAGAGAGTTTCAGACTAAAAAAAAATATGTTCTCTGGGTAAAAATGTTCTTTCTTCATGGTTCTAAGGAACATAGGTCATCTGGTCCAACTGTCCCTTTCCAGAGACGTCAACTGAGGCCCCCAAATGTCAAATGACTCACCCAAGGTCACAGAGTAAGAAAACGGCAGGCTTGACTACATGTCTTAAGAAAAGGCATGATCAAATACAAATGCTCATAGGCTGATGACATAAAGAGGTCTGGGGTTTCTCTGGGGCTTACCCTGATTTCCTTTTGACCTTGGACATGGGGCTTGCGGATGAGTCTTAAGGCTATCATAGGGTATGCCCATTTCTGCTCCTTGACAAGAGCTCCTTGGGGTATTTAAAAACACATTACACGACGTGTAAGCTGGAGCACATTCTCATGGATGGTTACCCGGAGTCCTGGTTCCACTCCCTACTCTGCCACTGAGACTGTGTGATTGACGACCTGGGTGTCTGTGACCCTGGGCCAACTGTCCTCCGCAGAATTGTGGGGACAATGGGAATTCCCAGGCACACTGGTCCATTGTGAGGATGGATTGTTTCTCCAGGCCCATAAAATTCTCTGAGTTCCGCTGAGAAAGGCCCGATTATTACGATCCCTTTGAGAGTTCCCCTTCCTTTGAAACTAAAGTGAAACTGTACTTTATCTCATTAGCTGCACATTATTATTGGTCACCTACTGAGAACTTGCAAGATTTCACATGTAAATTAGCCTGGGTCTAGGAGCCAAAATGGGATAAAAAGTTGGGGAGGTGTGAGGCATGGTGAACCAGGTGTCAGGGGGCTTGAGTTCTCAAATTGGCTCTGACCCTTGTCCTGCTGTGTGGCCTTGGGCAAACTTCTAGACCTCTCTCTTGGTCTCCCTGGCCCTCATCAAATGGAGATAATGATCCTATCCTTGTTTTCCCTGCCTTGCAGTATGGATGTGAGGCTCACACAAGACACAGACATGAAGGTACTTTGCAAATAGCAAAGCCAGGTATGAGCAGCAGATATGACTATTAAAGATGGTCTCTAGCTTATGGAAAATTTGTCTCCAAAGTTTGGAAGTCATGGGCTGAAATCTTGGGACACCAGCACTCCTCAAAATAATGTCATGCTTAGGAGTGAGGTTCCCAGGCAAGCTTAATAGAATCCCACTTAGGGACTTCCCTGGCGGTCCAGTGGGTAAGACTCTGAGCTCCCAGTGCAGGGGGCCAGGGTTCGATCCTTGGTTGGGGAGCTAGATCCCACACACATGCCACAACTAAGAGTTCGCATGCTTCAACTAAGAAGTCTGCATGCTGCAACTAAAAAATATCCCGCTGCAGTGCAGCCAAAATGAATAAATAAATATTAAAAAAAAGAGAGAGGGAGAGAGAGAGAATCCCACTTAACCCCAAATTGCAAAAACAAAAACAACAGGATTAAAGGCACCATTTCCATTATACCTAATCACCTTCAATAATATAGTTTCTCAAGAAAAATGCATTCTGGATTCTAAGTCCCCCAGAAGACATCTTCCTTCCCAACAGCCTTAAGTGAAAGGGGGTCACAAACTTGGGAACCAGGAAGGCTGGGTTCAAGTCCCACCTTTGCTACTCCCCTAGTTAAGTGACTACAGGCAAATGAATTAACTTCTCTGATCTCCAGTTTCCTTATCTGTGAAATGCAATTGATGATGACCACCTTGTGGCCAGTAAATGAAGATCAGAGCAAGTATTACACCCAAGATAGTTCCCTTCTTATACGTGAAGAACTTGCTAACTCTTTTCATTTCCATAAAGAAGGCAAATCTCTATAGCTCTACAGCAATCTCTCCTGAAGAGTCAGAGATTTGGGGATAGAGGTCAGCTGCCCCGTGGGGTGAGAGCTCCAGCCTCAGTCCCCCTCCTGACTCTACATATGGTAAGTGAATCATAATCATCAGGCTTAAAGAAACCATCCGTAGTTACCAGTGTCCCCTCCTGATTTAACAGGAGCAAGCCAGCGGCAAAACTTCTCTAGGGCAGTGAAACTACTCTGTGTGATACTATAATGGTGGATATATGTCATTACACATTTATCCAAACCCACAGAATGTACAACTCCAAGAATGAACCCTAATGAAAACTATGGACTTTGGGTGATGATGAGTCCATGTAGGTTGATTAGTGTAACAAATGCACCATTCTGGGGAGTGATGTTGTATCAGGGGAAGTTATGCATGGGTGGGGCAGGGGTTATATGGAAAATCTCTGTACCTTCCGCTCAATTTTGCTGTGAACCTAAAACTACTCAAAAAGAGTCTTAAAATTTTTTCTAGTGGCGGTAGAATGAGGGATTGTGAACCGTTGATTCAATTCTTTCACTAAATCACGTTTCATTCTGATCCTAAGTGCCCTGTAAATCAGGGTTTACCAAGTTAAAAGTTAACAACGAACCTAAAAGTACATTCCTTTAAATGGTGCACAAGGTTTTGGTTTCCAATAGGACCATTAGGATTGTCTCTTTATTTGGAAGGCCAGTAAACGTTTAAGGAATTTTTTCTTTTTTTTTTGCTTTTTCTCCAACATTGTTATAACTTTCAAACACACTGAATGCTTTTATAATGAACACCCCTGTACCTAGCACTTAACATTTACTATGCTTATTTCATCACATTATCTACCCATCTATCCATTCCTATTGCCAACCACCAATCTTATTTTTTGATGCATTTTAAATTAAATTGAAGACATCTGTATACTTTCTCCCTAAATACTTTTGCATGAATATCATTAACTAAAGCTCAACATTTGTTTTTTTTTTTTTCCTCTTGAGGTAAAAATTAGATACATTTAAATGCATGAATCTTACATGAAGATTCTCACTAAATAAGTTTTGACAAATACTTGTATGACCAAAGCCTTGACTGAAATATGAAACATTGCCATCACCCCACAAGCCCATTCTCATTCAGAATCCAGAGGCAACAACTATTCCTTTTGTTTCATGGTCGGTTTCGCCTATTCTAGAACTTCAGATAAATGGGATCATACAATACGTGCTCTTTTGTGCAAGGCTTCTTTCACTCAGCATAATGTTTTTGAGATTCCCCCATGATATTGTATGTAACAATAAGTTGTCCCTTTTTATTGCTGACCAGTATTTATTTGTATAAATATACCACTGTTTACTTATCCATTCTCTCATTGATGGACACCTATTTCTAAGTTTTGGCTAGCGTGAACAAGTCTGCTATGAATATTCTTATAAAAGTCTTTTCCAGATGTAGGTTTTCCTTCTCTTTGGTAATTGGCAAGTTGCAGATCTGCTGGGTCATAGGTTAGGTGTATGTTCAGTTTTATAAGAAACTAACAGGCCCTTTCCCCTGTTTTTCCTCTTTAGGAGGTGGTGCCATTTTCTACTCCTACCAACGAGCAGTAGTAGCTGCACAGGTTTGCTAGCATTTGGTGTTGTCAGTCTTTTTAATTTTAGCCATTTGGGTGGGTGTATAGTGGTATCTTGTGAGAAAACTGATTTTTAAAAGACTCAAAATTATTTGAAAATAAATGAAACATCTTTGAGCCAGAAATTTTTAGAAATACAAATATTTCTAATTGTATTATTTTTGGATGTGTGGAAGTAGAGGGTTAAGAGGGGAAAAAAAATCACGTTCTGTCAACGTCAAAAGCACAAAGATAATAAGAAGTATAGCTGATATAATATGCTTATGTTCCAAGAACACCCTTCTAAGCTCTTTACATGCATAAACTCCCAGTAACTACCATGGATTGAGTGATTACGATGTGTTAAGTACCTAGCACTTTACTTGAGCTAACTTAATCTTCTCTACGGCTTTGCCAAGTCAGTTTTGAATGCCATTTTTCATAGATAACGAATCTGGCTGGCCCAAGACCAGTAAAGAATGGGGCCAGGATCGGAACCCACATCCATCTAACCCTAAGACCCACGCTCGGGCTTGGCACTTCTTCACTGTGCCTTGGGGTCACCCTGACATGGAGGACATTGTGCTGGACCCGTCTCCCTGCTCAAATTTCCAAGCTTCCTGAAAGTTTCCATCTGAGCAAACTGTAAGGCAGGGGTACGACTTTTGCAGGCTCTGCGCTCTGCCAGAGAGAAGAAACAAAATTTCTGTGACCCAAGAAACCACTCTCCCCTAAGGCAAGTCATTTCTGGCTGTTCCAATTTCATTCACTTAGCAACTTCTGAGACTCAATCTCCTGTTCCTTCTCTGGAAGTTAAACTCAAAGCCTAATTGAGACATACATCTCCTGCCACCAGCTTCAGGCCTTATGCTGACTCATGTCTGCTGCAGAGGATAATTAGCGAGGTAACCTGGCACTTATGACAGCACAGCTAGTCTCGCATGGGAGTCAGGAGGGCTCAGGGATTAGGACCATCTCTTCTGGAGTCAGAGGGGCCTGCGTTTGACCCCTGACTCTATCATATTCTAGCTGTGTAACTTCTGGTAAGTTGTGTTACACCTTGCTGAGCCTCACTTTCTGCATCTATAAAATGGGCATAATAATCCTATTACATACATCATGGAGCTCTTCTGAGGATTAATCGAGGTAATGACTAAACTATTCATCACAGTTCATGACCTAGTGCTCAAGAAATGTTGATTATGATGATGATGATTGTTTAACGGTGTCTGTCTTCATTTGAGATTTTTAAAAAAATATTTATTTATTTGGCTGCACTGGGTCTCAGCTGCGGTACACGGGATCTTCATTGCCACGTGCGGGGTTTTTAGTTGCAGCATGTGGGATCTAGTTCCCTGACCAGGGATCGAACCTGGGCCCCCAGCATTGGGAGTGTGGAATCTTAACCACTGGACCACGAGGGAAGTCCCTTCATTTGAGATTATTAACAAATGAAAGTGAGTGTTACTGCTGGGGTAGTGAGCAGTCCACAGGTCAATGTTAGGAGAAAGAAAAGAGAATGAACAATTATTCTTCACCAACTAAATGCTGGACTAACTATATTCATATTTATAATGATTCTGAGAGAGGGGATTAATATTTCCATTTTACAGATGGGGAAAGCAAGTCACAAAGTGGTTAAGTAACATTAACAAGGGCAATAAGGAGGTCAGAGTCAGAATCACCATCAGAAAAAAAAAAAGACTGCATAAAAAACTGTCCTAGGCAGACGCTGTATCAGGCTGTCCACAGCTGCTGGAAATGCTGGGGACTAACTCTGTTCGACTTGGCAGGTGGAGAAGGAAACTTGAAACAGATCTCAATTTTTGCAGTGGATGGAGTGTAATGTTAAAGAAAGATAAAGAGAGCAAAGGATGGGCTCAATCATTGAAAGACCTGCTTTTAATTTCAGGCTTCATATCTTTCCTAAATGGTGACCTTGGGGCTGTTAATCATCCTGAGCCATGGTTTTCTTATCTAGAACGTGGGCACACTTTTGGAGGAACCCAAAGGCAACTGTATAGTGAAAACTAAAGCCTTATAGCAGCTTATTCCAAAGAAGACAGCAGCCCTTAAATAAATAATCAGCCTCGAGAGAGAAAGGCTTGTACTTCTGTAACTCACATTTGCTAATTGATTTGCTGTCTGTGATCATTGGCTGGAGCCTGGACCCCAGTCACATTTAACTCAAACTATATTCTGAATGGATCCATTCCCCTGCCTCTCTCAGTACAAGACACCATCAGTTCTTGCCCAGGTCACTGATTTAGGCCCCAACCAGCCTTCCTGCTTTTCTCTCTGCCTCTTCAGCCCACTATAAGGTAGATCATGTCACCCACCTGCCTGGAACCTCTTAGTGGTTTCCAGGAGCTTTCACAATTAAACCCAAGCTCTCTTCAAGGGCCTAAAACACCAACATGTTTGGGGCCCTGCGGACCCCACCAACCTCATCTGACACCCTTCCGTCTGCTGCTGATTCCCTTTGCTCCAGCCACACTGGCCTCCTTCTCTTTGTGACTCAGCCAGGCTGTTCCTACCTCAGGGCCTTTGCACCAGCTCTTCCCTCCATCCATGATGCATTCCCCGTGAGTTTTCACATGGCTGCCTCTTCTCATGTTGAGCCTTGGCCCAAATATCTTCTTCCCAGAAAGGACCTCCATGATGAATGCTAATTAGACCCCAGCACGCCGCTCCCAACTCCATCACCTTGATTCATTTCTTTGTAGTCACCATTTTTTTTCCTTCTTTTTTAAAAAAAATTATTATTTTATGTATTTATTTTTGGCTGTGTTGGGTCTTCATTGCTGTGCGGGCTTTCTTCTACTTGTGGCAAGTGGGGGCTGCTCTTCATTGCAGAGTATGGGCTCTAGGAGCACAGGCTGCAGTAGTTGTGACACACGGGCTCAGTAGTTGTGGCTCGCAGGCTCTAGAGCGCAGGCTCAGTAGTTGTGGTGCACAGGCTTAGTTGCTCCGCGGCATGTGGGATCTTTCCGGAGCAGGGCTTGAACCTGTGTCCCCTGCATTGGCAGGCGGATTCTTAAACACTGTGCCACCAGGGAAGCCCTGTAGTTACCACTTGATATCGTTTGGGGTTAGTCAGTTTTTCCTTTTACTTTCTGATGGCTGCCCTGCCTGACTACAGTGTAAGTTCCAGGAGAGCATAGGCCTTTTCTTAGTATCTCAGCACTCCTGTGCTTAAAATCAGGCCTGGCACATAGTTGGTGCTTGGTCGATATTTATGGAAGGTACAAATAAATATTACTAATCTTGGAACTGTTTGATAATGGGGGCAGCCACATGGAGAAGGAGCCCAACATAACTCTCCTGCATGATCACTCTGGTTGCTGGGTGGGGGTGGGGGGGGAATGGGGGGAGGGCTTGCCTGAAATCAATTTAGTCAGTTACACCTGCCAATCCAGTCCAGCCTGGAGCCTCTTAGCTAACATCCCACTAGTACCGGAAGAAAAATAGCAAAACTGCTCATGAGAGAAGGAGGAAAATGAGCTAGAGTTCCATGTCTATAACAGGGCATCAGAGTCTATAGCCACTGTGGTGACCCCTGGGAATCCAGATACCAAGGGAGGCAGGTGGGGGTGCAGAGAGAAGGCTGGAGGGAGGGAGATGGCAGGTGACCTAGAGAAATAACAGGACAAGGGCCAGCAATCAGAGGTGGAGCTTTTATAGGTCCCCTGGCCACTTCAAGTGTTCTGAGCAAAACAGCATCCCTAACCTAAAACACCAACAGCTTCAGAACCTGTTGCTGATCATTCAAGAGCACCCGGGCCAGGTCAGTGGGCTGAAGAATTCAAATCTTCCTTTCCTGCTTCTCAGTGGCCACTCCTGACTGCCTTCTTGAACAGCTGACGTCATGGAGCAGGCCCTGCCCTTTCCAGTCTGATGCACTTCCCGAGTGCCCTTCTCTCTTGGGAAAAGGAGGACACCACGACCCTCCCTACTGCTGTCAAGCCTCAAGGTCAGCCCCTTCAGTGGCCGCGGGATCTGTGCATGACATTGCCCACGGGCAGAGATGAGCTCCTGTTCAGATGGTCCCAAGGTGAGGGCCAGCTGACTGTGCCTGTCCAGAGAACATTCTGGGCCTCTGGTTGTGACTAAGCAGAATTAATCAGCTCCTCCTGTTATGGAAATCCCTTTTCATGGGATCCTCTGGATTCAGAGTTAGAGGTCTTTAGGCTTCACCCCTTGTTGGCTGCGTGACTCTGGGCGAGGCACAGGACACTTCTGAACTTCCCTTGCCTCTTCCTGTACAATCAGGATGATGACATTTCACACATCTGCTTCCTACGGTGCTCGCGGGATGGAAAGTGCGCCATCATTGAACGTATCACATTGCTCCTGAGATGTTTGCTCTCAAATCTGTCTTCTCTGTTGGGTTATGAGCTTCTTGAGAACAGGAGCAATTTCTCAAGACAACAGGTGGTATTTGAGTCATGCTCAGTACAGGGATTTAAACGAATGTGAAATACAGTTAACAATCAGGACTGATTTCCAGGCAGTAAGTATTGGCAGGATCACACTGGTTCTTACAATACTGAAATATTTCCATACCATCTGTTCCATGGATGGAGCGTAATGTTCAAGAAAGATAAAGAAAGCAAAGGATGGGTTTAATCATTGAAAGACCTACTTTTAATTTCAGGCCTCATACCTTTCCTGACCCAAGGCCCTACTCGCCTGCAGTGGCCACAGGGAAGCCACTGTCCCTCCCCAGGACCTCTTCACATCCAGTGACTAAAGGGTTAACACCTGCCTTAGGGAGCTGGAGGGCCAGGTCGCAGCTTTTGCTCTTTCTGCTTCCCTTTGCTTACTCTGTGCTGGGTCAAAGCAAATGCTATTAAATCTGTTCAGTGTCCCCTAACGACTCATTACTTTTCAGTATTCAAACAGTATTAGTCAAATGAATTTCTATAAGGTGAGTGTCTTAGTTCAATGGCTCTAACAGAATATCATAGGCTGGGTGGCTTACACAACAAACATTTATTTCTCGCCGTTCTGGAGGCTGGAAGTCTGAGAGCAGGGTGACAGCAAGGCTGGGTTTTTGATGAAGGCCCTCTTTCTGGTTTACAGATGGCCAGATCGCTGTCTTCTCTTGTATCCTCACACGACAGAGGGAGCTCTGGTCTCCTCATCCCCTTATAAGGACACTAATCCCATTCACGAGGGCTCCATCCTTATAACCAAGTTACCTCCCATAGGCCACACCTCCAAAAACCAGTACATTGGAGATTTAAGCTTCAACATAGGAATTTGTTGGGCCATAAACATTCAGTTCACAGCAACCAATGCCCCATAAGAACTATCTAACAAGCCAAGTGTATATTTAGGGACTTGGCTCTATTCAACCCACCACGTTCTCACTCATCTTCAGAATGTTGAGATGCTGAGCATCCTTTTGGAAAAAGTCTCCCTTCTACCCCACCTGCTCTCCAGTCTTGCCTTCATCTAGCCAACTATTCCTTGTCCTTGTGGTCTCAGCCTAGAGGTCACTGCTTCCAGGAAACCTTGACACTGCAGGTCAGAGGAGGCTGAATCCATAGCCTTGTTCTCCACCTGGACTTGTCTCCCCACAGGGCTGCAAGCTCCTGAAAGGTGCTGAGTGAATTTGTGCTGTTCTCCACAAAGCATCTTCATCCTCTTTTACAGATGTGGAAAGCAAGGCCACATGAGGCCAAGGAACCTCATGTACACCATACCTGGTGTACCTCTGTTAAATACTGGAGCCAGCTTTCCCACTGAGGTCGGGTTTGGGGCCAGGTGTGTGCCTTTCCACTGCTCTGTCCCATCCACCTGGCACTGTGTCTGGAGAGCACATTATGGCTCCAATAAATGTTGGATGAACAAACAGCCTCACAACATATTAAGAAACGTTATCCACCTTATACAAATCTAACACAGCACCATGAAAGGTTGGACTATTACTATTATTTATACAGAAGGCCGATCCCATGATAGTAATGATGAAGACAAATATTGAAAAGACCACAGAAGGATGCAGAACTTCAGGAAAGGCTAAATGTTTAGCTTTGGTGCACAAACTTTAGAGACTCTGGCCTTGGTTTCAGTGAGGGAGACAGGTCCTTCTAAGTCCAGGGCAGCAAATTTCAGGGGATTGAGGGTCGTGCTGCCTGCTGCATGTCGATACTCGGTAAATAATTTGTTGGCTGAGTAACTGTTCCAAAAAGAGGAGGTCTTAGAGATTCCAAGGAAGATGCAGTGTTTGCTGATATTTGCTGCACTGGATTTGTGAGGAAATCACCTCCTTGAATGAAACTCAGAACCCCTAGCACCTGTGCCCCACCTTCTCACTTTACAGAAAGGGCAGCCACAGAGGTCCAGAGAGGTTAAGTGCCTCGCCCAAGGTTATATAGCCAGTGGCAGCCAGAGTAGAGGATGAGAACTTCCATCTCCTAGCCTAATGCTTTTCGAACTTACTGTGCAAAGGAATCACCTGGGAACCTTATTAATAGGCAGATTCTAATCCTGTGGGTCTAGGGTAGAGCCTGCCATGCTGCCCTTCTAACCAGCTCCAGGTGACACCAACGCCCCGGGGACCACATTTGGGTAGCGCGGTTCTACCCACAGTTATGTTCTTCCCCACCCTTCTCCCACTAGTGTAAAAACCAAAGGCAAATGAAGAATCAAAGGACTGAGTCCTGCAATGCCCAATTTAAGAAGCCCTTATGGGGAATGCGAAGCTTTCTGTCAACGGTAGCCTGCCAACCTTCCTGCGAGGACATGGTAGCTCTTCATTTCTCCAGTGTAGTTTTCGGTTCTAGAATCACCATGTGATGAGGAGAGAAAACCCTAACAGAGGTACACCAAAATTGCTTCTGATCCATCTGCTTAATGGCTGTAAAGGTCCAGGGATGCAGTGAGCATCTGATTGTGAGTGGAGGAAAATGCAGCTCCCATGGTTGAGCATAACATTGAATGTTCATGGACCTGGAACAATCCCCTCCTTCAGGACTCAGGCGTGACAGAGGACAGCTCCCTGCCCCCGACAACACCTCAGGATTATCAAGTGGCTGTAATTAAATTATACTGCAGGCTTTCCAAGTTGTGGACTCAAGTGCAGATTTGGGTCTCCTGGCAACACATCAGTAACAGTGCCTGACGCTGGAGGTGCTTGGAAGGTGCAGTTTACAAGGCGCTTGGATATTTATCTTTTTATCCACAGAAAAGAGGCCTGGCAACATCGGCTTACAAACAATTAATTTGAGGTTCTAGCACCTCATTTACTGCAAAGAATATTTTATCAACACTTTGGGTCTCTGTTTCCTCATCTGTGAAAGAGGGATATTAATAACAATACTAAGCACTTGTTATTGTTGAAATTATTTTTAATCTGGTATGAGAAATCTAATGGGGTGGTGAAAAAGTTCCTGATGAATTTGGAAAACTGGATTGTGATCTTAGTGATGCACTAACTCTTCAGGTAACTTTGGGCAAGTCACTTAATTTAGGACCTCAGTTTTTTCATCTGTGAAATGGAATAGGTCAAGTGTTTTCATTTTTGTTTTTTTCTTTTCTGGGCAGAGGCAATAAAGTAGACAAATGTTACCCAGATACTCAATATATAACCAGGAGTTGGTTGGCAGCCAGAGTCCTGTGGACCAGGGTGCACTAAGTCCACGGTGAACCCACGTTGTTGTCAATGCACACCATTGCATCATTCCTCACAAGCCGTACTGTAGGATGACTTAGCCTCCATCCCAGGGCATATTGTAATCCATCAGTTAGTCTTTCAACCAACACTGAGCAACTGCAATGGGTCAGATTCTGTATGAAGCTCAGGAGGATACTCAAAGAGGTTAAGTAAGAGCCAAACCCTCAAGAATATTTTAATCTAGAGAGGAGATAAGACAGATGCATTTTTTTTTGGTAATATTTATTTGTTTGTTTATTTATTTAGGCTGTGCTGGGTCTTATTTGCAGAGGTGGGATCTTCGTTGTGGCATACAGGATCATTTAGTTTCAGCATGCGGACTTCTTAGTTGCGGCTTGCGGACATCTTAGTTGCGGCATGCAGACTCAGTTGTGGCATGCGGGCTTCTTAGCTGTGGCATGCAGACTTCCTAGCTACGGCATGCAGACTCTTAGTTGCGGCATGCATGTGGGATCTAGTTCCCTGACCAGGGATCAAACCCAGTCCCCCTGCATTGGGAGCGCGGAGTCTTACCCACTGGACCACCAGGGAAGTCCTAAGACAGATGCATTTGAAACTACAACTAACTACTCAAGGTAGTACTCTGTCTTCAGGTAGGTAGATTTAAGACCTTCAAATGGAAGTGATGATAGGTATGTGGCACACAGAGTATTAATCACCCCCATATCCCTTTTTCTCTTGTATTTACTAACACAATCTCCCAAGTTTCACCTGGGCATATGACCATCCAACAGAAGACTCCATTGCCCAGCTGTGTTGCAGCTCGGTATGGTCATAAGACTAAGTGCCAGTAAAGAAGTCGAAATGATGTATGCATTTTCCAGATCTCAATCTTTTAAAAAAAAGTTGCCTGCCTTGCACTTTTTCTTTCTTCTTTCCTGTGTGCTAGAACCTGGATGTGGCAGTGGCGAGACAACTTTGACCATTCAGAAGAGAACATTACCATGGGGAATGGCTGAGCAATAAGATGGAAGGAATAATGGTCCTGGAAGACATAGAACAGAGTGATCTACTGTCTTGAACTTCCTGTTCACTCTGGCTAGGTGAGAGAGAAAGTTCTACCTTGCTCGAGTCATTGTTCTTTGGGCTTAGCTGTGCTTTAACATAATTTGTTATATATTAAGCTATAGATAGCTTACAATCAGGGACCGTTTATCCATTCACTCATTCATTAAACATTTATTTGGCATCTATAAAGTATCAGGTGCTGTGTAAGGCACTCTCACATATTTTATCACAGTTAAACAATACAGAGCCAAAGATTACTGTCATCCCCATATACAGATGAGGAGATGGTGACCAAGAGGCATACAGTAACTAGAGGTCAGTACAGTAACTAGTTGCTAGAGGTCACATGGCTAATAAAGGACTGACCAGGGACTAAAATGAAAACCTGTCGACTGTCTAAAATAAGTTACACTCCTTCCACTATATCTACATAGCGCCAGACAAGAGCTGGGGATGCTGAATTACAAGACATGAAGACATTGTCCTCATCTTGAGAAATAATGTTGTGATTAAGAATCAAGAAACAATGAGAATATAATGCAAGAGTAAACCCAATCGCACAGCTAATTATGTGGTAAAATCAACACAAGCAATTATTATTTGAGCTGTTACAGCTGAACAACCTTGAAGTAGGCTGGTATGTGTTGGAGGGCAAAGGGTTCCAGAGGACCCCATGGAAGAGGCCCCTATTCCATTGGAAGGGGCCGTTCAGAGAAGCACAAATCCTGTCCCTGCCCCCATTGGACCTGCCCTCTAAATAAGGAGTCATGATAAATTGACCCTCATCAGCCAACATGCCTATATTTATTATGTCTATATGAGTACAGCCTATAGAAATAGAAATAATAGTCACTAACCCTCAGGAATATTCACCAGTGGGAAAGCACGTAATTTATAGGCAGCGGCTGTGAGAATGCTCCCGCTCATCTAGAATGGCCATAAATTGCAGAAGTAGATACCCAGATAGCAATTCTTTAGATTTGAGAAAGGCAAGAGCCGTTTTATATTATGCAATTACCTAAACCCACCATTCACCACACTCACACCCAAGATTTATGGTAACAAGAGAGCCATGCATGGGCCCTGGGGCATTTTCTCCTGATTTATAAGGAGACATTCAGAATGAGAGAAACGGCCAGTGAGAGTTCTGCCGTGGAAGGAAGAAGGCCAACAGGGACCTAGCCTGCTCCTGCCTGAGAGATGGGAGTAACTCTAGAACTGGCTGGCCCTTCAGCACTCACTCAGCCCACCCCCACTCCCCCCGGTGTTACGCCACTCCCCATTGGCCAGCAGGTGTTTCTTTACCTGTGTGTGTGCCCCACATGATGCTATAGGCACCTTAAGTGCAAAGACTTAATAGAAGGGGGAAAGCACAGACTTTACAGTGATTCCACCTTGAAGTCAAATCTAAATTCCAGCATCCAACAGCTTCAAAACCTTGGACAAGTTGCTTAGTCTGTTTCCTGTAGATGTTAAAATGAATATGATATCCATCTTGCAAGATTAGTATCCTGATTAAATCAGATAATAATTATTAAGTACCTTTCATTCAATAAATTTAGCTTGATCCCTCCTCCATATCCACACCTCTATCTCTACTGGTTGGTACAATTTCTGCCAGGTGATATGTGCTTAATTAATATCCAGTGAATGAATACATCAATAGTCATCTGTGATTTTGGAATTTATGACATAAAGATGTTTTAAAGATATTACTTATCATTGTCCCCAGACCTTGGAACTAGGGAACCTCCCAGAAGAGAAGCTTCCATGGAACCTAGTCTTGGAATCTAGCCTTGGTCAGAGTCAAGGTTATCCAGTTGGCTTGGAAAGTATCTAATAATATCTACCTGTGTAAACAACGGACACACCTGTGAGCTCAACAGGACACTCCAAAAAGTGCTGTCTCATCTATCTCCCTCTACCTTGTCAGCGACCCACCTCCACAGCTTGCTACATCTCACTTTACATGTAATCGTGTCATCTCACACACGGGACAGAGCAAGCACAGACACATACAAGCACATATCTCTTCTCTCTCTACCATGGTCACCATCATCATCTTTACATGCTGTCTTGGTGAGATACTGAAACCTGAGAGTTGGAAGGGACCTTACAGGTCACTTACTCCAGTGTAGAATGCCCTGTAAATGATCTTTCAGCATCATCTTAACTGTGTTGGACAACCCCCCAATCAACTTCCTGACATCTCTGATTATTGGAAACTGATTTATTATGTGGAGCTTATATCTCCTTCTTGAAACTTTCATCCTAAAGCCCGAATTCTTCCAGGTAGAGCTACAAAGAGGTGATTATGGAGGCATCCTCTAATTGTATTTTCTCAACACTGAATACTGTTCGGGTTTTTTGTTTGTTTGTTTTATTGCTGTTCCGCTGAATCAGAGGCTTACAACTTGGTTCTCTCAGGAACTCTCCTCTAAAAGTTCTCCTTCAGCGATTCTTAACTTGGAGAACCTAATGAAATCTTTCTAGAAAAATGCACATACATACATAATATGTATACAAATCTCTGCATTCAATTTCAAGAGTACAGAATCTCCAAAGCCTACCTATCAATCCCAGGATAGAAACTCTTATTCTAGACTGTGATTTCCTTAAAGGTTGGGGCTTTACCTTAGTCATTGTGATGTTACTCCAAGCACAAGACTGGCACCGAGTAACTGGTCATTTGATAAATGTTAAATAAATGAAATCTGGTCTTAGTGAGTGTGCCAAGGTGCCAAGGATGGGATTACACTCTTTCAAGTTTTCCTAATCCACAAAACAGGTCTGTATACTAGAGACTGCTACCCCCATTTTACAGGTGAAAAAACTGAGTCCCAGAGATCCCAAAGCCAGCAAGTGATAGAGCCAGAACTGGGACACAGGTCACCAGGGTTCCACTAAGTCACGCTGCTTTCCAAAGCAGCCCCTACCATTTTCCACCTCCCAGTGTGGAGATTCTCTGTACATTTCTCTTCTCTGAAGCAGGCATTACTCAGAGAAGTCACAGCAGCCTTTATCAGAACAGAATTGTGTTTCCCCCTGAGTCTGGGGAGTGAGATGCACTCCGAGTGGGACAGATGGTCACACGTGGTGCTATCTCTCCCCTGCGAAGAGCTGAAGTATTGATGCTAACATGTTGATCTGAGAGCAGGTTATGATGCCCAAATCCCAGACTGCTTCTACCCCACAGACCCTAAGACTACGCTGTAACTGACATTTTCTTGGCCTCTTCAGACCCACTCTCCCCACCTTCCTAGCAGGACCCATGTCCTCAGAAATGGACATAACAGCTGCATCAACAGGCTTTTTGCCCTCTGGTTTCCTGTTTGTTGGATTCCAGACAATGGGAGGCACAGGCAAGACATAGAGAAGGAGGAAGAAGAGGAAGCCTGAAATTTATTCCCTGGCTCTCTCCACAAATGTTCACTCTATCTCCTAAGAGGGGGGCCCCTCCCCCAAACTACCTTCTCTGGATTCTCGTAGCTGTTCTTCTCCTTACCCTCTCAGATGCAGGCAGTGTAGCTCAGGGGTCCTGCATTACTCCTTGTTGGTTTCCTAAACCCTCCCCACATCTTTATAATAATGCCTTTAATAAACTTTCCTCAAGTTTCCCAGTTTCAGTGTGCCGTATGTGACTTGCTCGGACCCCATCTGATACCCATGCCTGGCCACCACCCTTATTCCAGCTGAGCAAAAACATTTAATATTTACATGCAGAGAAAACAAATGGAGACGTCCTAGATTATAAGAGTTGGAAAAAATCTAAGAGTCCATTTCCAAGCCCTCTAGTCTATTAATAGTAACGGCAGTGGTGCCATAACAGTGCTGATCATTGAGCCTCTTCTATGTGTCGGGTCTTACATAAATTATCTCAATTCCTCATACTTTTCCAAAGTAGGCACTGTAACCCCTGTTTATAAAAGATGAAACCAGGACATAAAGACTAACTTGCCCAGGACCTCACAGAGGGTAGAGAGTTGAATGAAAATTTGAGCTCACCTTCATCTGACTCATAGCATGTGATCTCCGTGCTAGACGTCCTAGAGATGATGGCCCAGAGACCCAGAGGGCACACACTTGCCCGAGGTCACCTAGGGAAATAGCTGCAGAGCCAGGACCAGAAATGAGTGCTCTGGACAACCCACCCAGCGACCACTATACTTCATTCAGCATGTTTCAGGGTTTCTCAACCTCAGAACTGTTGACATTTTGGACTAGACAATTCTTTGCTGTGGGGCCGTCTTGTGCACGGTAGAATATTCAGCAGCGTCCCTGGGTCTACCCTCTACATGCCCAGTAATACCTCCCTCACCAGTCACGACAACTAAAACTATTTCTAAACCTTGCCAGATGTCTCATGGAGGGAAAAATCTCTCTCGGTTGAAAGCTACTAGTATGTAGTTCAATTCCATACTGTTTAACTGACTCACATTCCACATGTCAGACAGGGCAGGAAACACAAAGATGCTTCAAACCAGGCCCTCAGCATGTCTTCTGTCCAGGCAGGACAATCTAGAGGTGGGCACACAACCAACTCCCACACACACCCTAACACGCCCAGCATCAAAGGGCTTGAGAGGTCAGCAGAGGTCCGTGCCTGTGGAGGCTGGAGGGAGCTGGCTTCCCCTTAGCTGGGGGGAAGGAGGCTGCAAGGAGAGGGCAGCCCATTAGTTTGCCTTAAAGAATGTGTAAGACTCTGCCAGGCACACAGAGAGCCTGCAAGAAAGGCAATTCTTGTCGTGGTGTGTCCTGAGTAGGACAGATCACATCCCAAACTCTCAACAGAATAAACTGTGGCCTCTCTCTGAGAAGTCCAGCTTCTCCTGCAGGGAGTAGAAGGCCTTCCAGCTCCCACCTCTCCTGCTTCGTCTCTCTTTGTTCTGTGCCTTGTACTTCGGGCTCAAGAAACATTACGGCACCTTCACCGCTATGTCCTTGCTTATGCTATCATCTTTGCCTGGATCCTTTACTCTGCAACCTCACCCTCTCACCTGCTTCTTAGGCTTCCTGAAATCCTACATTTCCTTAGAGACAGAGCTCAGACATATGGTTGGAAACCCTTGCTTGGGTAGGAGGCCCCGTTCAATGCTTTCATAATAATTTATATACATATAAATAAAACATGTATATTAAAACTTGTATATCATACTAAGTACACATATATATATATATCCCCCCCCATGACTACTTACTCAGTAGTAGATTATGAATTTAGCTTGAGGCTTGAGGACAAAACTGCGACAATCCTTTCAGTATTCAAAACACTTAATAAAACACCTAGAACTTAAGAGGGGCTCACTAATGGCTCATAAATAAAAACTAAATGAATGAAAGAGTCACATAAAGTTTTAATAGCCTAATAAACCACCAATGATGTATATGTTAAGTGAAAAGGAGACAGGTTACATCATTGAATTTACAATCACCAATGCAACAAAAAAATCGAAAAAAGACTGGAAGGAAATAGCTTCCAACATTAACACTGGTTTTTTTTTTTTCATTAATAGCTTCCAACATTAACACTGTGAGATGGCTGGTGACCTTTATTTTTACCTTTATAATTTTCTCAACTTTCAAAAATGTATAGTAAACATGCATTATTATGTAATCATAGGATTTTAACTAGTTCCTCTGGGCATTGGCTGTGTTTACCACCGACGTCTATCCTTGGTGTGGCACTAACACCTCAATTTGGCTTTGGAGGAGCCAGTGCTGTCCTCATTCTTAACCACTGTGCTCTAAGTTGATTCCAGCCCAGGCCACGTGATTCCAGCACATGACCTTGACTAAATCAATCAGTGCAAGCCTTAGCCTCAGGGATTGATTTCAGCACTGAGCATGACCCAGCAGGCCAGTAGGGAGGATGAGATTCATTTCTGAGTCACTTACTTGAGCTGATGTTTCCATCAGCTCAAGCATCAGAAGATGCTTTCTGCTGGACTGGGTACCAGAACAATGTGACTCTGCAGCTGCCAGGGAAGCCACACTGTCCAGATTAACGAAGCTCTTAATCTAGAGGAAGCAGAGCCATGCAACAGAGCCCTGGGTCCTTGTTTGGGTCCTGAGTCAAGCCAAGCCTGAAGCCTATTCTACCTCCTTGGATACCCTGTTCCTTTCATTACCTGTTGAAATATTTGTAATATTTAATACCTACAAGAGAGTAATAATAATAAAATAAACAACCATTCGCTTAACAAAAACACTGTGCTGCCTTTACCATTGTGCCAACTATGTGCCCCTACTTATCCTGTTTCCCTGCCTTCCCCTCCAGCAACAACTGCCATCCTTAATGTTGTGTTAAGCAATCCTTTTCTTTTTAAAAAATAATTTACCACACATGCACATATCCCTAAACAATACATTATATAAATTTGGTTGTTTTTGTGCTTCGTAAAAATGGAATGGAATCATACCATATGTGGTCTTCTGAGAATTGCTTTTCTTTTCCAACATTAGCTTTCCAAGATTCATCTATGTTGTTACAGGTAGTGGTAGTTCATTTATCGTCAGCACTCTAAGAATTTTCATCTCTCTTTATAAAGAACCTTAATGGGAGTTGCAAATTGCCAGCATCCTCCAAAGGGAAGGAAGGAAAAAGAAACTAGCATTTGAGAACTGTTTTCTAAGGCCCCATGGTAGTCACTGTATGTACACTGTCCCTTAAATCCTCTGAAAAATTCTGTGAAGGGTATATGATTATCTCCATGTCACAGATGAGGACATAGATTATCATGTTTTCAAGGTTATCAAGCTAGTAAACTTCATGGATGTCCTGTTCATCTTCTTCCTAATTCACTGCCAGACAATTCTTCTTTATTACCTTCAAAGGGAAACTTAGGAAGCCTAATATTTCAATAAGAAAATCAAACGAAAGCATCCCCTTCAGTGCTTAAGAGACAAGGCTGTGGGGCTAGACCTGGTTCAAATCCTGGTTCTGCTGTTTCTTTGCTGGGTTCAATACCTAAGTTTCCTCATCTGTAAAATAGGGACAATAATAGTATCTACCTCCTTGGAGTGTCGTGAGGATGAAATAAGTTATAATAGCAAAGAACAAAGAACAGCACCTGGCACTTGATAAATCCTTAATACATGTCAGCTGCTTCTCTATATCCATTCTCCAGCTTTACTTCTGAGACATCACACACTTATATTTCATCATCTCTCATCTATGATAATTGCAACTGCTTTCTAACAGGTCTCCCTAATTTCTCCAAGCTCTCGTGACATTGCCAGGAGGGATATTTCTAAAACATAAATGTTGCCACTTTACTCTCCTACTTAAAACTCCTCGCTTCAATCAAATAAGGTCCTTAAACTGACATGGTCAATTTATACTGCAATATTCTCTATCTGCTTCTGGTTCCCAAAACACATGATGCGTTCCATGCCTTCTTTGCCTACTCTGTTCCCTCCACCTGGAATGTTCTCTCCTGCATCTGATTACAGCCTATGTTTCAAAATTCAGCTCAGACATTACCTCCCCTCCTCATTTCAACTCAGAGGCAAAGCTCTCTCTTTTAAACCAACAACACCCTGGGTAACTCTCAGGGCACTACAGTTATTTGTTTCTCTTATTTTGTTCTCCCCCTGTGGACTCTTACCTCCCTGAGGGCAAGGTCTGTATTTTCTCCACTTCTGGTCTGCAATTGCTAGTTTATAACCAGGCACCTTGTGGTACTCAAGAATGTTGAATGTTGTCAAGATGAAGTCCTCAGCTGTGCTGGGTTAAGGAACTAACAAATGGAGAGGCTGGAATTATGCTACCCTGATCAGAATGATTGCAATTTCCTTGCAGACTGGGGAGCTGGCATATTAGCACGTAATTTATTAGACCCTGGCATGAGCTCATTTTTATAGGCAGAGCATCTATTTTAATGGTTAGATATATAACCACGGTTTTCAATCTGCTCCTTTCCCCCAAGAGAAAATCATGAAAGGAATTAAGAAAGGATGGAAACAGAGGGGAGAAAATTAAGTCCTGTGTATCAGAGAGAAGGAGGAGCCTGGTTCATAAGGAAACATACACTTACTTGGAAAGTTAAATGAGCACAATGGACAAATTGGCTAGAATATTTTGTCTTGTGTATCATATTCATATTACCAATGTGACCAGTGTAGCAACTCTGAGTTACCCAGCTGTTTCATTTCTGGGAAGCTTCCCTATCGCAAAGCTCTTTACAGAAAAGTTGCAATGCGATGAAAGGAGCAATAAACCTTGGAGCCAGAAGGTTTTATGTTTGAATTCTGAATCTGGCACTTTGTAGCTGCAGAGCTTTGGGAAAGTGACTTCATAGAGTGTTGGTTTTCTCATCTGGCAATTGGCAAGAGTACCTAATTCAAAGGGTACCCTTTGATGGGATGAGGTAATGCTCATAACACAGTCAGCAGATCACCTGGTACTTGGCAGGTGCCCTGTAAATGTTAGCGTGTAGTACCATTCCTCACTTTTGCTGAACTGGGGACAATGGCAGGGGTGGTATTGTGGCGGTGGAGGTGGTTAGCATTTGAATCAAATCTTCACGTAATCCTTGGGTGCAGGCAAGACATTCAGCCTGGTCCTCTTACAATGCTGAAGACGATCTTGGAGGATGGTTTTCTTGGGAAAGCTTTAAGAGGGGGCAGGTTTAAACTGGTATTTGAAAGATGGTGTACTTTGGTTTCATAGAGGGCAAAATGAGGACACTCTGTTTAGAAAATATGTCCTGAATGTGCTACCAGGCTCCCGACATCCATTCATTCCGTCTTCCTTTTACTAACATACTTCTTCCTTTATTTAACTGGGCATGTGGCTGTCCAACTAGAAACTCTATGTCCAGCCTTCCCTCTGACTAGGCATGACCACTAGGCATGACCACAAGTTCTGAATGATGGGACATGACAAGAAGTTGCTGTGGACCACTTCCTAAGACGAATTTGCTTATAATACACGTCTTCATCCTCCTTTGTGAGAAACGGCATGGGGGTGTGGTAGAGTCATCTTTGGTCATGTTTGCAGACCGTGAGGGATGGTAAAGCAATAGGACAGAAGGAACTGGGTTCGTAGTGACCTTGTGAAACACTGCCACCCTACCCATTTGGACAACCCAACAGCTCCAATTTTACACGCGAGACCAGTGCATCTTTCTTCTTGTTAAGCCACTGCCATTTGGTCTCTTTTATTACAACCAAACCAATATCCTAACTAACCATACCCTGGGGATATATGTGAAGGAAGAAATGAGCCTGAATGTGTGGGGACAGAGGAGACTGGTCTGAGTGGAGAAGAGGATGAGTATCTGAGAGGAATGAGTAAAGATGAGGAGAGGATACTCGCTTCTAGATTCTCCATGGGAGGAAGGCTAGGCATTTCGAATTGAGGGTAAAATAAAGCCTCCCCACCCACATGCCACCAAAGAGGAATGGAATCAAATTAAAGATAATCCAGGAAAAAGAGCCAAGCAGACACATTCCTCTCATTACCATTCAACCCAGCATCAGCTCAATTCATAGAGTAGGATTGGGGCTCAGAGGACAGAATCCAACACGTCCTCACCAAGCGGGCAGTCCACTTTCTGTTAATAGACCATCTGCACAGATGGGAATCCAGGTCAAAGAGACCAGCCATTCTGAAGAGCCCTCTGCAAGCTCTGACCTGCACTTACCATAATCACCCTATTGTCCTAGCTCTACCTCCTGAGACCACACAAAGTGAGTAGAATCTTTGCATAATCCATGCTTCCATGTGTGAAGGTGGCTCCCATTGAAACCGAGCAGGATCCTATGGGGCTCCTGGGCACAAAAGCCTTCCTGTGTCCCCTGTTTCTTGTTTATAGGAAGTAGGCTTCATTCAGCCTCCATGACCTTCCCTGAGTTCCAAAGGGCAGGTTCAAACAGTTGCTAATCAGGGAGGGGGGGGATGTACACACAAGGGAGGAGCAATGAAGAAACAACAGTGCAGCCTTGGGGCAGGGTCCGGTTCCCCCTCAAGGGATATACATAACAATATCTTTGAGCCCTTTTGCAGATACTGAAATCCCCAGCAGGAAGAAGTTAACTGTACGCTGCCCACAAGCGCTAGACCCCAGTCCGGTTGGAACCAGAAGGTTGATGATGCTGACTCCCAATTACTTCACCACCAGCCAATCAGAAGAATGTCCACAGGCTGATCATGCCCTCCTCTTTGAACCATTACTATAAAACTCACTACCCCCTCCAGGTTGCAACACTCAGTATCGAGGGCCTTAGCCCACCGTGGCCCCCTTTCCCTGGCAAAGCAATAATGCTATTATTTTCTACTCCACCCAAAACTCTGTCTCCGACATTCAACTTGATACCAGCGTACAGAGGCCAAATTTCGGCTATACCATCTAATGGACACAAACAACGCTTTCATCCAATCCTCCTATTTACATATTCCTATTTTTGTCTGTGCAGACAGAATTCCCACCAAAGCTGAGTAGCCAGGGGCCAAGAAGCTTTCCTTTCCAGGCCCAGTTTCTCTATCTGAAAACTGAAGAAACTTGACTTTTCTAACCACAGGTGCTCACATCAAATACTGTAGGAAACATGAATGTATACAGTGGCAGGCATTAGACAGTGGGGAATGGTGCTGCAAAGTGCATCCTTAACTTAAGGACGGTACTGTGAAGATCTGAGGGTTTTTTGCCTATTGTTTGCTTGTTTTTGCTTTTGACTTTAAAGCTGTGTCAGACATGCGAAGCACATCTGAAGGCTAGATATAGGCAAGTGTGTGACCTCAGGTCTGAACGAGCTTCATGGCCCCTCTTGCCCTAAAATCCCATGGTTCTTTTAAACTGTCCCATTTTACAGAGTGCACTCGAACTAGGCCATTCTTTGGGCCAAAGGGAGCAGATGTATCCTTGCACTGGGTGTGCTCCGTACGCCCCTCCGGATCCCCTTGCCATCCCTTTCTGCCTTGCCCTGGGGGTCTGTTAAGGACTGCGTCAAGCTAAGTGCCTTGACTTCTGACTTGTAGTTGGGATTGGCCAAGGAGAGGCACAGCAGGGAGTGGGCAGGTGGAAGGAGAGAAAGGTGGTTGTGTTCCCTGCTCCCTCCCTATTGGTCTGCCAGGTGCAGGGGCTGCTTCCCAGGGCTGAAGGCCACAGCTCCTATCCGCGGGCCCTTCCTTCCCTAAGCTACCTGTCTCAGTGGGTTCAGATAACCCTCCCCCCACCCTTTCTCTCTCAGGCCAAGGAACAGAAATGGCTTCCCACTGTTGATAGTCTTTAGATACTTCACCATCCCTTTTTGGTTTCTTAACCCTTCCCACACCTCTGTAAATAGAACCTTCTCTGAAGCCTCTTCAGATTCTCCTTCCGAGTATACCACGTTCCCTGTGGGGACCCAGACTAACTCATTCTCAACCCTCTTCCTGATGTGCTTCCAGTGGGGAGTGGGGTCTGTCCTAAAAAGTCCAGATGTTTTAGTCTCCAAAACGTAGTTTATAGGATGTAATGTTAATGAGATGCTTGTAGTGGTTGTCTATTTTTCTGTCCTTTTAGCACCCTCCCTTCTGGGAAGAGTTGAACAATAGCTTCTTCTTTGATCCAGAATATGTAGAAGGACCAATCATAGTGCCCCTCACCCTGGTCATAGTATGGCCATGTGACCCAAGCCAGAAAAAGTTCTCTCAGGATGTTTTCGAAATGGAAATGAGAGAAGAGGGTCCATTCCTTTTGGATGGTGATGCTGGGAAGTGGAAGGTCTGGGAGTTGCAGTGACCAGGTTTCAGCCTCAAGGAGAAAGTTGGGCTGTGATAGGAGCCTGATGAAGCTGAATCATAGGAAGAAGTAGAGAGTCCAAAAGCAGCAAGTTTGGTTTGTGTTTGAAGACGAGCCTCCTCTCATCCTGAAAGCCCAGCACACACCAGACATCCTGCAGTTTGCCTTTGGTTGACTTTTTGGCTTATATTTCCTTTTTTTCTTTTAAATAAATTTTTTATTTATTTACTTATTTATTTATTTTTGGCTGCGTTGGGTCTCTTCATTGCTGTGCATGGGCTTTCTCTAGTTGTGGCGAGCAGGGGCTACTCTTCGTTGCGGTGTGAGGACTTCTCATTGCGGTGGCTTCTCTTGTTGCAGAGCATGGGGTCTAGGTGCGTGGGCTTCAGTAGTTGTGGCACGCGGGCTCAGTAGTTGTGGCACGCAGGCTCAGTTGCTCTGTGGCATGTGGGATCTTCCCAGACCAGGGTTAGAGCCCATGTGCCCTGCATTGGCAGGTGGATTCTTAACCACTGTGCCACCCGGGAAGTCTGCTTATATTTCCTTGAGTATAGTTTCTCTCTCAATTAATGCATTCCTCATGGAAATGGAGTTCAGGATTGGTCTGACTCCAACTGACCAGGTACAAGACCTCTTAGAAAAGTGTTCAGCTCTACATGGTGAAATGTCTGCTGGATCCTCACTTTGGTGTAGTGTTTTGTGGTTTATAAAATGCTTTCATACCCATTGTTCCATTTTATCCTCACAACAGCCCTGGGTGACAAATAGGGCAGAGAGCATTATCCCCTAGTAACTGACATGAGTCCTAGGATTCAGAGAGGCAAAGGTCCCAAAGGTAAAGCCAGTTTTAGCTTTGGCCTTTGACTTTGCTGGGGCCATGCCAAACCTTCCCTCAGAGAGGCACGGTGACCGTGTTCAGACAATTTGTTCCCTGCTGGACCTTGCTTATATCCACACTTCACTTGCCACTACCTTCTCTAGGTTTGAAAATATTTTTTATGCTCTTGAGCTTAGGATATACAGTCTGGTCTACAAAAACCTCCGGCTTGAACTCTGGCACTTGGTGTTCCAGCTTTTAGCCTCTGTGATGTGCTGTTGATATTGAGGTCCGTGGCTGGTTTTCTCCCTCCTGATTCCACCACTCTTGCTTCAGCTCAGCCATCTCTCTCTAAACTGCTCCTCTGAGCAGGTCTAATGGGCACTGCTTGGTGTGAACTAGACTCCAGCCTTGGAAGGTCAGGTAGCTGAGGAATCGGGGCTCCCTGTTAACCTGACTTAGCCCAGTGTCCTTGGCACGGTGCGTCCACTGAGTGCAAATCAAGGATGTGCCCAAGGACAGAGAAAGACCCTGCTATTCAAAAATCGGTGCACTTAGATTTCCCCTAATTACAGTGCCTTTTTGTGCACGCGCCCCAGAGTCAAACAGTCTGAGGGTGGAATGGACTTTCTAGCCTCACTTTCAGTCGCCGTGTAGAATCTCATACAGAAAAGTGTAGAAGTTGGAACAATACAGCATGCTCCTTACAAATGAGACAAAGGACTGAAATAGAGGATACAGCCCAAATTAGCACCAAAGCAACTCCCACTGATGAGGAAATTATCTGACTGCAAATTACACACTGTGCTACTCCACGAGCTCCACTGAAGTTTAAGGTATTACATTAATCAAAATGAAGCAGGAAAAACAAAACAACAACCAGAAAAAAACCTAGAAAAACAAATGCACCAAGGTGAAGAGGAAGGAATATGAATTCATATTGGCAAAGTGCCTACTATGCACCAGTCTATATCACTCATATAAATCCCATTTAATAATGTTCAAGAGCTGGTGGAAAGTGAAATGCCAAGAAGTGAAGGCACTTAGCCATGGTCTAATCCAAGATTACAAGATGGGTCAGTTTGGCCTCATAACCCTACCCCCCAAAAGCAAGATTGACTTTTATTCAGCTGAGTAATATGAATCAGAAAAAGAATCTGTTTTGTCAAAGGAAGGGAATATAGCAGATCTAATTACCACAGATAAAATGTATTCAGTCAGGGAAACATTTACAGATCACCAGGTATATCTGTCAGGGTCCCAGCAAGAAACTGGTGGCACATTCAAATGAGAATAGCTCAGTGAGGGACTAATTATAAAGGTGTAGACAAGGGAAGGGAAACTTAAGGAATGGGGAAGGAACCCAGAGGTGATAATAGTGGAGGTTAACACCCCCAGGCTGGAAGGGAAGAGGTAAGAGGGAGCCATTATCAGAACCTAAATGAGGGGGCGTTCTGTAGAGCAGCACCCCTGAAAGGATTACTGACATCTGGGACACAGTCAGCCCAAGGTGACCTGACAGGGAGGGAACCAGAAAAAAAAATACCCTGACCTCACTCTCTTCTCTCCCCACTTCATCCAGAAGCCTTAGGGCGCTGGAGCCCACGGATGTGCTTCATGTAGGTCAGTCTCCTGGGGCAGTGGCCAGAGTAGAGGAGGACTGAAAGGCAATTTAGTTATCCAGCATACCAAGAAGTTCAGAAAAACGGACAAGGTAAGGAGGAGACTGCAACTGACTTACCTTCTCGCAACCTTAAGAGTGAGGTAAGCCTCACTCAGATGAAGCTTGACCCAAATAGATAAGAGGCTAGGGCTTCCCTGGTGGCGCAGTGGTTAAGAATCTGCCTGTCAATGCAGGGGACACGGGTTCGAGCCCTGGTCTGGGAAGATCCCACATGCCACGGAGCGACTAAGCCCGTGAGCCACAACTACTGAGCCCACGAGCCACAACTACTGAGCCCACAAGCCACAATTACTGAACCTGTGCGTCTGGAGCCTGTGCTCTGCAACGGGAGAGGCCGCGACGGTGAGAGGCCTGCACACCACGATGAAGAGTGGCCCCCGCTCGCCGCAACTGGAGAAAGCCCTCGCACAGAAACGAAGACCCAACACAGCCAAAAATAAATATAAATTAATTAATTAATTAAAAAAAAAAGCAGTTTCACATTTAAAAAAAAAAAAAAGATAAGAGGCTAGAAGGACACTTGAACCACTCTATGTTGGCTATTCCTCCTGTTAGCGATAGGATGTTTTTAAAAATCACATGCAAATGAAGCAGATATTTTAATGAGATGTGGAGCAACATGTGATCTAGTTAAACCCTGTCTTGGGGGAGAGCCTGGGGAGATTTGGGGAAGCCCTGGCACAACGATGTGGAGAAGAGCTTGGCTCTTCACGGGATTAAACTGAGATTACGCCCTCAGAAAAATCTTGGGTCCACCAGATGCTCATTTCTTTGCAAACGTGAACATAGTCAATGTAAATAAAACTGAATGTGATCTAGTGAATGAGGAAATAAAGTCCTAGAGGTAGTGAGGAACTAAATCATCTAGTACTGATACCGACTGAATCGGGCCCTGCTGCTCGCCACTTACAAAAGCAAACTCATAAACGTTGGAAGAGGGGAAAGTTGTCTTTAGTCAGAATGCCGGCAACGTGGAGAGACGGTGGATTCAGTGTCCCCAAAGAACCACCTCCGAATATTCTGCTCGGCCATGAAAGTTTCAAAGGAAAGCTGGGAAGTAATCTCAGTTAATCATTGAGATGGGGAGGTCAGAGACGTCGCCGTCCCCTACTGCAGGTAGGCTTGTCGGGTCCTCTTGATCTTCCTCTAGATGTTATCCTGTTCACACAGTTTGGTCACACAATTTGTTCTCGAGACTACTGAAAGGGAAGCTAGGAAACAGACCTGGTCATCTGTTAATTACTTATTCTCCAATCCTACTTCTTTTGATCTACGGAAAGAACCCGACAAGTTAGGCATGGTATGATGTGATCAAAAGATGTGAAACGTGTGCGCGGGCCAGAGGTGAGTAGAGCATGAGGGTTCCTGGTTTAAAAGTTAGTTACAATGTAGCTTTGCTAAAGTGACAAGAAAAGGGGCTTCCTGCTGAGGGCACTTGCCTGCAAAGAGCTGCTTACAGTATGTCAGAAGATTTTGGATAGAGGATTGTGTGACTTGACTTACATTTTTAATAGGGTTGTACAGAAAAATGTGTAGAGAAGAGGTTGTATGAGAACATGGATGGATGTAGGAAGACCAGTTAAGAAGCTACTGCAATAATCCAGGTAGCAGTGCAGGTGGTAATAGGTGGCCGTGGCCAAATTCCAAAGACTTTTTGTAAGTAATACCAATGAGATTCACTGAGTGATTGAACATTAGGTGTTAGGGCAGAGGAGGAGTCAAGCGAGACCCAAGGTTTTCTATTTATTTATTTATTTATTTATTTATTTATTTATTTATTTTTGGCTGTGTTGGGTCTTCGTTTCTGCGCGAGGGCTTTCTCTAGTTGCGGCGAGCGGGGCCACTCTTCATCGCGGTGCGCGGGCCTCTCACTATCGCGGCCTCTCTTGTTGTGGAGCACAGGCTCCAGACACGCAGGCTCAGTAGTTGTGGCTCACGGGCCTAGTTGCTCCGCGGCATGTGGGATCTTCCCAGACCAGGGCTCGAACCCGTGTCCCCTGCATTGGCAGGCAGATTCTCAACCACTGCGCCACCAGGGAAGCCCCTAGACCCAAGGTTTTTGACCTAAGCAGTGGGAAGGATGAAGTTGCCATTTGTTATGACAGGGGAGACTCCACACTGTAGGTGAAGCAGTATTTTACTTGAGGTGAGGGGGGAAATCAGGAGTTTGGTTTTGAACATATCAACGTCAAGACATATATTAGACATCCAAGTGAGAATTTCAAGTAGGTCCCTGGATATGTAAGTGTGGAGTTCAGTGTAGAAACCCAGGCAGGTGATATACATTTGGGGATCGTCAGTACATAGATAGTATTTAAAGCCACAGACAGGATAGGGCTGCCAAGAGAATGAGGGTTGACAGAGAATAGCAGAATCCTGGAGCACTCCAGAGTTTAGAATCTGGGAAAACGGGGAAGAACCAATAAAGGAAAACCAAGGAATAGCTGATGAGGTAGAAAGGAAATCATCTGATGACACTGCTACATGGGCAGAAACTAGAGAAGAAGGAAGGTAGGTGAGTCCACGGTTTCTAAATATAAATAAGAATTAGGACCTTGGAGTTTTGTACCTGACAATCTATAAAGCTAGACTTCGCAGGAATTTGATTGAAAACTTGTTCATGATAGTACCTGATTGTCAGAGGAATATTTGAACACAAAGTATGAAATGCTTTGTTGTGGCAATTACGACCAGTGATTAGAACTCCTTGCTCTAATGTGATGTGCTAGTTGCAAGGTTCTGGGTAAGTTGGTAGAAAGAGCATTCATTCATTCATTCATTCATTCAACAACTATCAGTTTATGACATGCCAGGCACTGATGCAAATGCTGGGAACACAGCAATAAACAAAAGCCAAGAGAAATTCCAGGCCCCCCAAGAGCTTTCTTTCTAGCAATCCATGTGCAGGAGTGAAAGGGGGAAGGGGGTGAAAAATCTCAGCGATCCCACTTAACAACTTGAGCAAGTCACCTTCGTCTCTTCCTTTTCCAATGTCTCATCCAGAAAAGGGGATTCAGAATATGTATTAGTTTGCTAGGACGACCATAACAAAGCATCACCAACTGGGTGACTTAAACAACAGAAATGTATCGTCTTACAATTCTGGATACTAGAAGTCCAAAATCAAGAAGTGAGCAGTGTTGTTTCCTTCTAAGGGCTGTGAGGGGAGGATTTGTTCCAGGCTTTTCTACTTGACTTGTAGATAGCTGTCTTCTCCCTGTGTCTCTTCCCTCTATGCGTATCCATCTCTGTGTCCAAATATCCCCTTTTATAAAGACACAAGTCACATTGGATTAGGGCCTACCCTAATGATCTCATTTTAATTTGATTACCTCTGTAAAGACCCCATCTCAAAATAATGGTGTACTCTGAGGTGCTGGGGGTTAGGACTTCAACATATCTTGTTTTTTTGGGGAGATGCCATTCAATCCATGACAGAATACTTGTCCTTGTGCCAGCTCTATGGATGGCTGTGGGGCTTCAGGCACACAGCAGAGTGGTTGGCACTCACTCTGGACCAATCTGTCCATTCAAGAACAGTCTTTGAGTGCTAATGTTGCTTCTTACTGACCTGGGTTTATTATTTAACCTTCCTGAAAAATGGGAGGGGAGAGAGGGAAGGATGGGACCTACGTCATAGGATCATTGCAAGGTCAAATATAGGAAAATATGGACCTGGCATATTCCAAGTACTTGATAAATGGTAGCCATTAGTCTGTAAGTATTATAAATGCTTGCAAAATAAATTTACATGCAAAAAGAGATGTGAAGGTCTTTATATTAAAAAGTGCCCTACAAAAACCAATATTCTTACTTCTAAACAGTTTTAAGGTTTACAGGGCATTTTTCCCATCCTCACTAAGCCACTTCGATGAATACTATTATTCCCATTTTACAGATGAGAACACTGAGGCTCAGACAGGGATGTAAAATGGTAGGCAAGGGATTAGAGTGGCTGCAGTGTTTCAGATATCCTAAGCATGGTGCTCTCTTTTCTATTTCCTTTTTTTTTTCTCCGTTGTCATCCTATAGCTCTTAAGCCCACATACCAAACATGCCATAATATAAACAGTCAGGAAGAGAAGCTGTCCAAAGGAATTCAGAGCATCTTTGCACTCCTTGCTGAATAATTAAAATCTTCAACACACTCAGGCTTGGGCTGGTTTCCTAAACGCTTTCACGCTTTGGAAGCTGGGGAGCTTGACTCCTTGGGGACCTTTCTGTTCCTTTTCAAACCCAAAGCAATGGACTTGAAAATCGAAATCCAAAAAGCTAACAAAGACCTTATTAATTGTGGCTCCTTTATAAACAATTTTTTTCACTCTTTTCCCCCTCTCTCTAGGCAACCCTTGCATAAAAATATCCATTCGCCAACTGTTCACCAACTGTTCTTCCTCTCGCTGGCGTACCTTGTACCACGTTCTAAGATGCCAGAGTGCGTTTTTGCTGCAGCCCTCCACGTTGCCCGGGCTTGCCGCCATCAGGTCCTGCTACAGAGAAGTGTGTGGGACAGGAGGGAGGGGGTGTCTTTGGCAGAGGAAGCCTGGGCCATGTGGCAATTAAGACTAAGGTGGGAAAGTCGAAAGTCAGTGCCCATGTCATGCACTTTGGAGTCAGAAAGACCTGGGCTTGAATCCCAGCTCTGCCGCATACTTGCTGTGTGTTGTCATTCAAATTATGTTACTCTCTGAGCCCAAATCGGCTCTCCTGTAAAAGGCAGATAATAACTGTTTCTAAGAATTGTCATGAAGATCAAATAAACTCATATATGTGACAGCCTTGATATGGCGCTTGGCATGTTTTACAAGCTCAACAAATGTGAATTTCCTTTATCTCCCTTTAACTACTGAGGCACTTTTGATCCACTAAGAAAAAGAGGCAAACTCACAAAAAGGGAAATCCATGCAAGTGTTAAATATTAAGCAATACAGTAGTGCAAAAGATGGCATAGGACAGTATGTGGTGACTCAGAAAGAGGAAATGGTGCTAGACTTCCGAGGAGGGAGAGATTTTTGGAAGCTGAACAGAGATCCTCACGCTCTATTTCGGGAGTCTGGTTCTAGCCCAGCCCTACCACTTCACATCCGGGTACACTGAGGCAATTCATTCCTTCATTCACTCCACAAACATTCACAGGTGCTGACATGGGTGAAGGCTAAGCCATGGCGGCACCGATGAGTAGATTTCAGCCTTCAGAAGTCACAAAGGAGCCGCCAGCTCACAGAAAAACCTGTTGGCAGAGCTACCTGCAAACAGGTAGTGGCAGGTGAGAGAGACAGAATCCTGTGGCTGTTAATGGAACAGGCCTGGAGGAGTTGGACAGACTGGGGACCAAATACTAGCTCAGCTAGTAACTAACACTGTGGTCTTGGCAAGTGCCTTAAGTTCTCTGAGTCTCGTTTTCCTCGTTAGAAAAATTCAAATAAAAACAATTACATCCTTAGGATGTTGTGAAGGTTAAATGACATAATGCTTGGGAAGACATAGCATAGTATTAGTACATGAGAGTCAATAAACGTTAGCTGGTATAATTCGAGGTGAATATGTACATACATATATTCATATATTTTAATTATGATATATATGCATGAGTATATATAATGTATATTTGTATATACTATGTCTGTGTAATATATATTATGTGGGTGCATATATAATATATATTGTATGTGTAAATATGTATAATATACATATGTACATATGTGTACATACATATGTGTATATAATGTATACACATACACATGTAGTTTTTACAAAGTACTGTGGAAAGCCCTTAACTTCTAAACTTTTCACTTTCCTTTTTTTTTAAGTTATCAGTTGGGTCAGCGTCCTCCCTGTGACACATCAGGCTTCCCACGATCTGACTCACCCACTTCCAGTACCATCTCTGACTAACTGAATCCCCATCCCCCAACCCCATCATGCTGAACCATAGTAGACCTGAAGGTTTACAAGAGTCACTTCCTGAAACTTTTGGAAATCTCCAAATCATGAGGGTGGATATGACAGCAAGCACATCAGAACTGGCACTAAGACCCAAATTAAAGGTCAATAGATGGGCAAGACATAGTCTTTATTGAATGCTGAGTTCACAGGCTTACGTTTCAGTCCAGACAGAGAAGGACTCAGACTGTTGTGGCTGTCTTAAAGTCTGGTTCAGCAACTTGGTAGTTAAAAGAGTGGATTCAGAAGTCAAATGATCTCAAATCAAATCCTGGCTATGCCTCTGCTTGGCTGGATGACCTTGAACAAGTTACTTAACCTCACTAGGTCTCCTTCTACTTATCGCATCTTTAAGGGGGATCTTCCTAGTGCCTGCCTCAGGGTTTTGTTGTGAATATTGTATGTGATAGCACTTGGAAGCTGATTATCACTGTACATTTCTGGTATATAATCATTTCTCAAAAAACATTAGTCACTGTTCATATTATTCCTCTTATTTATCCATGGGTCTGAATGTACGCTTAATGAGACATTTTCATTCGGAACAATGTGTCTAGCTATTTCCTCCAATAAGCTTCATCAACTAGGTGACAGATGTGCCCCTTCCTATTATCATCTCACCACTTAGAGAAGAATTTCTTACACATTCTTTAGCTAAACTCTCCTTCTCCCATGGTTTGTTCATTAGCCACACTATGCCTTTACTGCCTAGCTCATCACCAAAATGTTTGTCTCATCTCCCATCTGCCTCCCAAATTACATCTCCATCAGGTCCAGCGTTTCTTGTGTTTCTTCCCAGACATTAGCAGTGACGTTTGGCCTCTCACCTAAGTTTTTGCCTTACTAGAGAAAACGTGAATATTACAGTTAAGAATCTCAACGGTCCACTCTTATTGCCTTTCTCCTAATTTTGTCCTGCACTTTTTCACTTCCATACTTTTATATACCTGTATAAATGATTTATGCTCTTCCCTTTGGCTCACCTTTCCCCTCACCCTCTTTACCTGGCTTATTTCTCCCATGTCTTTCAAGATTAAGCTCATATATGACTGTATCCACTCATTCACTCAACCACAAACATTACTGGAGCATCTACTATGTGCCAGATACTGTGCTAGGTGCTGGAGACATAAGGTAAGCAAAATAAATGAGGTCCCTGCCTTCACGGGGCTTGGAGTCTTAAAAGTCAGACAGACATTAATGAAGTTATCACACACACAACTAACATTAGACCATGATAAATGCCATGAAGGAAATGCCCAGGGTGCCATGAGAGCACATAGCAAGGTGACCTGGTCCTACAGGGAGGGGTCAGGGACAGAATCTCAGAACAAGCGACATTACTCTGATTGAGGTATCCTCCTCTGCAGTTTGATAGTACACTTAGTCTGTAGCTATTATTGCATTTATCATGGTATATTGTTATTCTCTCTCTCTACTACCAATCTGTGAACTTTTTGAAAGCTAGCGAAGCATCTTATTCCCAGAGCCTGTTACAAGCCTGGCACTTAGTAGGGACTCCAGAATTGATTATTAAATGATTCTGTTGTTGTTGCTGCTATATCTTTAAGGATCCTTTGAGCTCCAATATTTTTCTCTCAACCTACCCCAGGATCAGACCAGAAAATTCTGATCTTGGAGACACCCTGCTTCACGCCTATGCTGCTACCCACTTCCCCTTTCCCCCTTAATCATCCCATGGGAAGAAGTGCTGTAACTCCAGCTTAGGCCCAGGGCAGCTCTCCTCTGCTCTGCCACCAAACTCATATCGCATAACATTTAATACATGTGTATAATGAATGCTGCACACATTTGGCAGTGCTTCTGTGCACCATGTCATTATAAGCGGTATTGACAGCAAACAAGTCACATATTCTCCCTGTGAACACTACAGGAAAAAAGAACATATAATTTTGTTGTTGTTTGTACGTTTTTTTCCAAGTCACATTGGACACCATTTGCCTTTCATTAGAAACACCATGCTGACAGTAAAATCACATATCTCCAACATACAAAGAGGAGAAAAACAAGCTGTTTGGGCCCCCTGTGAAGGGGAGGAGCAGTGGCATGACCCTTGGCGGGGGGTAAGGGTAGCAGAAGAGGGTGTTTTCCTGGGCTTTAGTGGTTCAGAGCCCCTAAGAAGGGAGTTGATACTCTCTAGTCCCACAGGGTCTGTCTGTGTCATCACGTCCTGAAGTCTTACTCAAGTCTTGCCTCTTTCATTCACCCACCCATCCATCCATTCATCCATCCATCCAGCAATGTATTTTTAAAAAATATTTATTTATTTATTTATTTGGTTGCACCAGGTCTCAGTTGCGGCAGGCGGGCTCCGTAGTTGCAAGCAATGTATCTTGAATCGCTAAATATTCTTTCTGGATTTAAGTTAGGGGTGAGTTTAGAATGCTAAAATATATTGAGCTCTTACTATAGGCATCTGCTACATATTTACTTTTCACAGAATCCCCACGAGGTCAGTATTATTGACTGTTTTCACATACTTGATATCTGAGCCTCGGAAAGTTAAAGGGACTTGCTCAAAGTTACCAAGAGAGTGAGAATAAGATCTGAACCTATCTCATTAGAGACAGTAATTAAATGAATATGTACCAAACGTCTCGAGTGTGAGGCACTGCCCATATGTCTAGTATAGAGTTGATATTGTAATTGTTTATACCCCTGACTTCACCGCTAGGCAAGCTTCTGTATTTATTTATTTAATGTGTACTCAGTGGCTTCTCTGTGAGTTTCCTGAGAGTAGGATTGATGTCTTAGTTATTTCTATAGTTCTAGGCTACAGCACAGTGCCTGGGACAGGGCAGAAATGTGAAATCTACTGGAAAAAAGAGAGTAAGGGAGGAGACATGGAGGCAGGAAGGAGTAACTGTCTAGTGGAAGTCAGGCATGTAAACAGTGAACTGCGCTAAATAAAGGTACACATTATTTGCTTGGAGAAACATTGACGAATAGGTGGTCAATGGCTACCAGACGAATAAAAAGAATGTTTTTCCAAAGAGGAGTCACTTTAGCTATTCATAAAGACTAAGAATTTCAATGTGCGAAAAATGGAGGGAACATTATCAGTAAAGGCAAAGAGATACGGTAGTGGAGACCATATCATAGGAATAGTGAGTAATAGGGTAGAAATATAGAACTATTGATCAGCAGAGTAGGAAATAAGGCTGGAAAGGCAGTCTGGAGCCATATCATGGAGAGTCTTGAGTTTCCTTCTATTTTATTCAGTAGGGGATGGAGAGGTCTATCTCATGTAAATTTCCGTTCATATAAACTTGTAAACTTTTCTTCTAGAAAAGAATGCAGAAAGGCAACAGGGTTGGGTGAATTGAATAACTCCATGAAGAACATGGCCTTAGGAGTCAGACAGTTTTGAGTACAAGTTCTAATAGTTGTATCACCTTGGGCAATCTAAATCTATTCTCTAACCCCTTGGCTCCTCATATGTAAAATCAAGAAGATAGTACCTACCTCACAGGTGGTGAGAATATATGAAATAAATATGCAAAGATTCTTAATAGTTTCTGGCATGTAATAACTTTTTGATAAATGCTGTGGATTATTTTTCCCATCATATTATTCTCAGCCATATGAGCTCAGATAACATAAACAGGAGACACTCATAGAGGAAAGAGCAAAGCACCCACAATTTGGAAGTCCATTCATCTTTCTATCCAGCAACATATACTGAGAACCTACATGCCATCTCTAGCAGCATTCTATGAACTGGTAATATGCAAAGGAGAAATAGACAGTCTCGTCCTCAGGAAGCTCACAATCTTTAGGGGAGGTAGATGGGAAAATGGAAAACTGCAATACTGCAGGCTAAGTGCAAATGATAAATAGACTACTAAAATGGAAGAGTGCCATGTGCTGACTGTGCATTTAGCAAATTTCTTCATCTTTCTGAGATTCAGTGTCTTCATCTTTAAATGGGGGTGGAGGGGAATGATAAAATCTTATAGAGTCTTATAATAACATGATGAGCTAACATAAAATTAAAAAAAAAAAACAAAACCTGGCACCTCGCCTGGCTCACAAATGATCTTCAATAATTGCTTATTTACTGCACCAATGGATTAGTATTATAATAGAGGTACATACAAAGCACAGCAGTGCTATATGGAGAATGTGCTAAGGTGGGATTGTATTGAAGATCAGGGAAAATTTTTGCTACTTCTCACTGAGGTCTATCTTGAGTAGTTAAGGAGGCCATGATAAATTAAATATGGCTGCAAATCCTTTGCAAATTATTTCATTAAGAAGTGGAGTCAGGGGCTTCCCTGGTGGCGCAGTGGTTGAGAGTCTGCCTGCCAATGCAGGGGACATGGGTTCGAGCCCTGGTCTGGGAGGATCCCACATGCTGCGGAGCAACTGGGCCCGTGAGCCACAATTACTGAGCCTGCGCGTCTGGAGCCTGTGCTCCGCAACAAGAGAGGCTGTGATAGTGAGAGGCCCGCGCACCACGATGAAGAGTGGCCCCCGCTTGTCACAACTGGAGAGAGCCCTAGCACAGAGGCGAAGACCCAGCGCAGCCATAAATAAATAAATAAATTTAAATTAAAAAAAAAAAAAAAGTGGAGTCAATTTTCTGACCTCTTGAATCTGTGATGGACTTGCCACTAGAATGGACTTTGACCATTAGGATGTGTGAGAACTGACTTTTTGTGAGTTCTGGAGATTAGGTCTCAAGAGGAGGAATGTTATTCTATCATCACCATGTTAGGAAGCTGGTGTGGCTTACTGTAGAATAACAAATCACATGGAGGAGAAATGAGGCAGCCCAGCCAGCATACAGTACTAACTACTAGACATGTGAGTGAAGCCATTTTGGACCTTCAGCTCTGTGACCCTCCAGCTGAATGCAACCACATGATACAGCCCAGGAAAACCAGCAGAGGAACTGCTTAGCCAACCCAGAAAATCATGAGAAATAATACATCGTTGTCATTTTAGGTCACTGTATACACAAAGAAGGTGAATAATCACTGTTTTAAGTCTAGGGCAAAAATGTCAAGAGCTTTTAAAGTTCTAGCTTTACGGCAGGACCAATTACACAGCAGAGAGCTGCCAATTGCAGTTCAGCCTTCTTTGGGAGCCACAGCACCACTGGAGCTGTCCGAGGTGCTGACTGTGTTGCCCATTTCTGGTTAATTAGCACTGTCCCTTTCTTATAGGTAGTTACTTGGTCACACTGCTAAATCACATTAAAAATGTCTTGCTTTGCTAAACAACAAGGGACCCAGATGACCTAGTAATGCCCACCTGTTTGATCCTGAATAGTACCTACTATTGTCCCCAATATTGCCCACTGTGATGAATATCGGAAGATTTTAATCTAGGTATACCTGAATTGGATCATATTCTCAACCAGATGTGCTCCCTTATTTCCATGAGGCCTCTGAAAGACCTCTCAGTCCTGAAAGCCCTAGTGAGACAAGGTGTGGAGTTGGAAAATACCTGGTTTGGATTCAGAAAGAGCAGTGCAATTCAGAGTGAAGCTTCTGGAATTAAACTAGCTGGGTTATCAGCTACATCACCTTGGGAAAATTTGGGAATAATATTAATACCTACTTCATGGGTTTGTTTGTGAGGAGTAGACTGTTAAATACATATATAATGTATTTAAATAAATATATTAAAGGTATTTAGAAGAGGGCTCAATCCATAAGTGCCCAATAAAGGTTAGGCATTTTAATGAAGATGGTGAATGATAATTAGAATGACTGATTATTATGATGACAATAAAGATATGGCTTTGAATCCCAGCTCTGACACTTATTAGCTATGTGACCTTAACTTCACAAAGTTTTGGCATTTTCTTATATAACATGGGGACACATGCTTGTTGTGATGATTAGATGAAGAAATGAAAAGAGAAAACACAGTGTAAGACATATAATAAATACATAATATAAATGTTATTTTATTCTCTTATGGGAGTCCCTGTTTTCCTAAGACTTAGCAGATCCTGGAATATTATCTGAAGGAATGTGTATGTGTGTTTGGGTTTTGTGTGTGTCTGTGTGAATCTGTAACAAAAGAAAGTATAAAAGTCACTTAATGAAATGATAATGGGTTCATGGAAATCATTCTAGGGTCTCCTGTGCCCTCTCTGTCAGAGAGAACACCCTCTCAGTCCACTGCTTGTTGCCTTCGCTGTTAAGAAGCTATTGAGATAGATTAAAACAATAGCATCCACAGAGGTATAATTTTCTTCCATCTCACTTTAATTAGCTGTGAACCTCAGGGCTTTCCAAGTAGTAACAGAATCAGAGAAGGCGGGAGGAACAGAAACCTACCACTTGAGTTCTTGGGATAAAGTAGCACTTACTGGAAACCATTCTGAGAATCTGGATAAAAGATGCTGCAAGTTTTTCTCTCATCTCTTTTAAAAACAAACCTCTGTCTGTCATCCCATTGCCAATTACAGCCTAGAAAATTGGCATGAAAATATGCATTTTAAAATTGTGGTAGAATACAGATGCATGAGTCAAGAGGTCTCTGCTTTGAGCTGTCACAAACTAGTTTTTTTTATCTCCTTTAAGTCTCAATCTTTCTGACCCTTAATTTTCTTATCTATAAAATGGAGGTTGAATTAGAATAAAGCTACAATTTGTCAGTACCTATCATATGCAGAGCCTTACAACAATGCTATGAAGTGGGTATTTTTATACCCAAATTTCAAATCAGGACACTGAGACTTAGAAGGCTCAATTTCCTCAAAGATGCACAGCTTGGAAACAATGGAATCCAAGCAGCCATGGATCTAAGTCTTTTTGAATTCTTCCACTCCATCATAAGACCGCTCATCTTTCAAACCCCTTCCAGTGCCATAAGTGTTGTGTCATTTGCATACTGATGAATTTTTGTCTGCTCGGAGGCAAAGAAATGCCACATGTAAGTTCTTAAACCTGTCCCCATCATTCTTATTTATCTGGAATAATTAAGGAATAAACTGAATAATCTGCTCACCTAATCACTGTACATATTTTACATGAATGTTCACTTTTCAAAGAGTTAGCAAAACTAATTTAAGAATTCAGTATTTGTCAACCAGAAGGCAACAGAGCCCAGAAATGATGAAATTTTTACACGGAGTTCAAGTATCTGAATATCCATCAGATATTTCTGTAGGTTGAAAAAAGAATATCTTGGCAATATATAAATCAGTATTTTTCAAATGTGTGTGCATAGCTCCATAAATTTAATGTAAGCATGTTTCTTTATCTAACATTTGTATATACTTAACATCTGAGTTCATTTAAAAATGGCACCATGCTAGTCATTGTAGCTTTTAGTCATCATGTCTTTTCTCATCTAATAGAAACCAAATAGTTACTACACATCACAAAACTTCTTGATGTTAAAAGGAGTCCTCAGTCCGAGATAGGTCAGAACTGCTTCTTTACATACAAGATTACAAGGTACATAAAAATCTGTTGTCTCATTTAATTCTTGCAATCAAATCAACAATAATCATGGAGCACCTCTGAGAGATTTTTCCTAGTTGCCTCTCTGCCTGGTTGGATTCTGGAAAAATGGAAATTTACTACCTTTCCATTTTAGATCAGTTTTGTGCTTTGGGATTATAGACAATAAATCCTAAGATTGCAAAGAAAAATAGATTCCCAACTAGAGGTGAGAGAGTTTTGCTTCAGAAGTAGTCAAAAAAGTATGGGCAGAGAATATCACAACCCATGTTCCTCTCTTTGAGAGGTTTAGCTTAGCCAGTCAGATTACCCATAAACCCGTGCAACACACCGAAAATTCCACCATGTTTCTCACTGATTTTCCCAAGGCTCCTTGCTGAGATGTCCTGAAGCCACAATCAAATCTAGAAACCAGAGCACAAAAAAAAAAGGATATCCATTGCTGGATACCTGTCACCTTTGGAGAGCATTTCAGCTAAAATCAATAGACTACCCAGAAGATACTGGTGCCTATTCAACATGAATAAGAAATACAGTCCTTTCAAATCCAAAGCGCATAGTCACTGCTATAGACTGAGCATTTGTGTCTCCATATGTTGAAGCTCATTCCCATTGTGATGGTATTTGAAGGTGGGGTCTTTGGGAGGTGATTAAGTCATGAAGGCAGAGCTCTCATGAATAGGATTTGTACCCTGTGAAAGAGATCACAGAGAGATCCATCACTCCTTCAGACATGTGAGGACACAGTGAGATAAACCCTCTATGAACCAGGAAGTGGCCCTTCACCAAACACTGAATCTGCCAGTGCCTTGATCTTGAACTGCCTAGCCTCCAGAATTATGATAAATAAAGGTTTGTTGTTTAAGCCACCCATTCTATGGAAGCTTGTTGTAGCAGCTCGAATGGACTAAGACAGTCATTCAGTTTCAAATCCAACCTCACAGAATCTAACTGCCTAAAGTAAACATTTATACTTCTTTATCCATCTGGAACTTGGCTATATTAGATGTCTGGGCCAATGGTCTTTAGGGAAACTCACTATGCAATTTTCAAATTATTAGTGTCCTTGAGGTCTGGCACAGAGATCCAGGGCCTTCCAAGAAACCCACAATTTTCTATGAGAGACAAGAAAACCTTCAGTGACTACATAGATTGAAAATTAATTCCCCATGGAGGAAAAAAAGTTATCTGAAAGCTTCCTGGTCTTCAGACCATAGAGTTATTATTCACTGTATTATTTTCAGAACATTTTTGCCTCCATGATTCTGTTTGATCTTCACGATGGCAACACAAGGAAGTGGGTATTATATGATCATCCCTATTTAAAGATGAAAAACAAAACAAAACAGAACAGATACTCTGAGAGGTGATTTTGTCTAGGTACAAGCAAGTGAAGGCTTAGATCTTCTGGCTTCTTCAATTGTATTTTTTTCTGCTACTCTTTGCTCTCTGCCTTCAGCAATCTCTGATTTTCTCTTGGCTTGGATAGAATTTTTCTATTGTTTACAAACTCCCTTATCTGCTTCCTTGTGCATTACCTATCCACACTTATGAGTGTCTTGAGCAGAAATTGAGTAGATTTCCTCCCTTGTTTTTTTTTGAAGGTCAGCTGTTTACTCCTATTTGCTCAGATTTGATTTTGATGGCTATCCATCCGCAGTAATAGCTGGTTTGTCTAGACTTCAGGCAAATTACAAAGAAAACAGTACAGGGTGAGGAAGAGAGAACATCTTTCTACGAGTCAAGAGGCCTACATTCCAGCCCCAGCAATTTTACTTACGATCTGTGTGACACTGGGCAAGGTGTTAAAACTATTGAGTCTCGGGCTTCCTTGGTGGCGAAGTGGTTAAGAATCCGCTTGCCAATGCAGGGCACACAGGTTCGAGCCCTGGTCCCGGAAGATCCCACATGCCACAGAGCAACTAAGCCCATGCACAACAACTACTGAACCCGCATGCCACAACTACTGAGCCTGCATGCCTAGAGCCTGTGCACCGCAACAAGAGAAGCCACTGCAATGAGAAGCCCACGCACCGCAATGAAGAGTAGTCCCCACTCACTGCAACTAGAGAAAGCCCACGCGCAGAAACGAAGACCCAACGCAGCCAAAAATAAATAAATTAAAAAAAAAACAAAAAACTGTTGAGTCTCAATTAGCTCATCTTAAGACAGGAATGATGTTATCTGTATCACAGGGGGTTGTGGTTGGGGGGTGGGCATTATGAAGCTGAAATGAGGTCAGAGATGATCAAATTGTACCAATCGTAGATACCAGCATTCTGTCAAAGGTATAAATCATTTTATACCAGGGATCACAAATCAAATGTCTTCAAGGGACATGTAGGTTATAAAGGGGTGGAGCAGGCAGGTTTAGTAAAATTGTGAGTGGTGCGACCAGAATCCACAGGAGACTGATGGTCCCATCAAAGGCATTACGCTTTAATTACACAATAACAATCATCTGCTAGCCAATCCAAACACATCTGCTGGTCAAACTGGGTATGTGGGACACCAGTTTGTGAATCCCATTTCCACTATAATATCTTCCAAATCATGGGCTACAGATCCCCCAAGGGTTTTTAGAGTTATTTCAATACAACATGAATACATATAATACCAAACATTACCTATCACCTGGAAATGCCATGTACATCCAGAGAGTAGCATTTTAAAATGTAAGTAGATGCCATTATGATTATTTAATAAAGTATACATTTATTCAAAAGCATAAGCAAATTCATATTAACTTTTTGTTAGTGTATAGTTCTCAATCAATGGCCGCTAAGCACATTCAACTCTTCCTTTGGTGGTAGGGGCAACGCAACATTTTTTACTTTAAAGGGGGGCTTCGTAAACTTAGATGCTGGGAAACAACTCTAAAACATTTTCAAAATTAAATTAGACACCCAAAGGTTATAAGTAAGCATAACCAGTTATACAGCCAAAACAGAAGGCTTCCTCTTGGGGTGGCCTGAGGATATAATGTTAACGTGGATTTGCAGGGAAAGCAAGAAAGACCGATGTTGTTTATAAACACTTTCTCAGCAGTAACCAAGTGACTGGCAGAGTCTCCTGATGTGGCGGCATAGGAGAGAAGAGGTGCGTACCACACAGAGAGGGCCACACATTCACATACAGTCCTAAACAGCCACGTGTGCATGTGACTTGTGTGTGTGTGTGTGTGCACGCACACACACACACACACACCACTGAGCTATAATCTGGACTCTTCTCTGTATGGTTTGAACCCCAATGTACACAGGCTCTCATTCCTGGAAACTGTAAATGTTTCCTTTACTTGGGAAAAGGGTCTTTGCAGATGTGATTAAGTTAAAGATTTTGAGATAGGGAGATTATTCTGGATTATCCATATGGGCCCTAAATGCAATCACATAAATCCTAATAAGAGGGAGGCAGAGGGAGATTTCACACACACACGCACATGCACAGAGGAGAAGGTGATGTAAAGACAGAGCAGAGAGAGATTTGAAGATGCTGGCCTTGAAAATTGGAATGATGCAGCCACAAGCCAAGGAATGCTAGCAACCACTAGAAGCTGGAAGAGACAAGGAACAGATTTACCCATAAGCCTCCAGGGGACTGCAGCCCTGCCGATACCTTGACTCCCACCCAGTGAAACTGATTTCAGACTTAAGGCCTTGAAATCTGTTGAGAGAATACATTTCTGTGGTTTTAAAGCCACCAGGTTTGTTGCAATTTGTTACAGCAGTCACAGGAAACGTATATACTATACTTCTCCTCAATACATATTCTACACGTATACATTACACAGGCATATCAAATGTATATCAACTCTAAATGCACAAAGCCCTTATACACCATAAACACATCTCCCTGAAAACCCCCCTTATAAATACCCTAGAAAATGGCACCACCATTCACCTAGTTGCTCAAAAACCAGGTGTTAAACTCAATCTCTCTTTTCCCCTCAAACCTGCTTAGTCCATTAACCAGGCCTGCCAGATCTACCTCCAAAATATCCCCAATCCATTCACTTCCCTCCACCTCCCCTGCAACCATCCTCCTCAAGTCACTACAACATATTTCCCAGACTACTAGATTAGCCTCCAGTCTCTCTGCTACCTTTCATGCCTCCCTATGACTTCTCCAAACAACACCCACAGTGGTCTTTAAAAATCCTTAATGGGATTATGTTACTCTCTTACTTTAAACCCTCCCAATATGGTTTCTCAGTTATTCCCAATAAATCTCCTTACCATTTCCTACAACACCTTGTATGATCTAAAGTATATATCCAAAGGGTAGAAGTTATCTAGGTTGGGAGGAGGGAATGAAAAGGGGAAGAGTATTTGAGGTTATGGGAACAAAATATGCAAGAATATATTGAATATATGGTTTGTACAGGGACCTGCATGTTACTCATTTTATTCGTTTATTCAACAGGTAAGTGTGACTGCTTATCATGGCTCAGGCATTGTGCTTGTTCCTAAGAATACAGCTGAGAACAAGATCCCAGACTCATGACACTGAAACCTCCAGGGGCAGGGCCTGATGAAACGTATTATTATAAAGCTCCCTTCCACCCCCCGAGATGATTAACCAGCCAGGGTTGAGAACCATTCATCTAGATGAACTCACACTGCTGGCTTCCAGAAAAAAGAAATAAAGGGACTGAAGGAACAGAAGCCAATCTAGCCAGTCCACAAAACTGCAAATGTGGGCAAGCTTAAGGACTCCAAAGGCAACCTCCATTTCATTCTTATCTACTACGATAGTCAGTAATAGTTCTGGGAACCGTTGCACTGTTAACATCTTGGATTTCTTTCCTTCATTTGGGTCACTATCCATTGAACTCCTGACTCCTTGACTTCTTGTCAAGACCAAGTCAGAGAGCACCAAGCCCCCCAGATATAGGCCCTTACAGTCTTGAAACTAGATGCCCCAGACCACAGGGTCTGGGTTGATGAGATCCTACGGACCCAAGGACTTCTCTTGTTTTTCATTCCCCTGGATTGTACTCTGGAACTTGGGACAGAAAGTAGCCCATCTCCTTTCCATCTCTCAGGTCACCCAGCATCAAAGAAATTACAGAAGTCAGCAGCCACTGCCAACCAGCCCAGGAGTAAATGGTTCGCCTCCCGTCTCCTTCATTTGAGGGGAAATCTTGCCTGAAGCAGGAGCAAAGCTTCAAATTGATGTAATTTGAAATTTCAAACTGCCGGATGCAGCTTTGCTTCTGACTGCCATCTGCTTTTCCAGCGTGTAATGACACCAGGCCTGTTTTTATTGTGTTTGCTCAACCTAGGCCACCAGTAAAATATTAATAATTTCCCCAGAGCCTGGGTGGTTTGTGTGCTTGGGATGCTATACGAACATTCATCAAGCTCATACAAGTTATGAGCAAAATAATTTTTCTCCTTAAGCGGGGAGGGGAGGAGGGAATCTGGATTTTTATTACTTGTGCATATCAGTAAGTGACACTTTTTTAGCTTTCTCTGCTTGGGGAAAAGAAAACAAGCGTATTGCTCCTGGTCCCAACATGAGATACATTTCTTTATAGAGAGATAGTTTTCCAGTCAAGCAAGAAAATAAGTAATCTGTGGATTCTAGTAAGATAAGATAGAAAGTCAGGTGCCATCCCTAAAGGCTCTTTCCCTGACTCTTCACATGCAATTTGACACTAAGTCCTGTTGAGTCTGAGATCATTCCCTTCTCTCCATTCCCACTGCCACTGTTTCAGTCCAGGCCTTTTCCAGTCTGATCATTACCATGATCAGCTGCCTCTGATGTCCTAACCCCTCCTAATCAACTTCCCTTTCCTCTCCCAAACTATCATCAGAGATGGAGTTTATTTACTCTCTGCAGGATTTTATCAGTCACTGTCTTCAGAGCCTTCCTGGGCTCCCCACTGCCCTAAAGATGAGGTCCACATGCTTTAGCATGATTGACAATGCTTATCTCTCTTTCCATTTCCACACCAGCATCCCATGTACCCGTTGGTCTTTATTTTCCTGGTGCAACACACCCTCTCCTCCCAGTGGGGTTTGCACAGGACAGAAGATGTACAGAGCATCACACACGGTGTCTGGTCAACAGCATGGTTCTAGAAGTGGCAGCTGTCATTACTATTGTCATACTCATTATGAAAAACTAGAGTACTATCCAGGTCACCCTGGTTGATCTCTGTCTTCATCAAAGGCATCCATGTCTTCTTTCAGGGGAAGAAAAAATAAATAAATTGATTCCACTGTTTCCTTCCACTTTGATTCCATGGAAGAATGGCTCCTAGCCTCCGCACTGTACATAAAAGGCCATATGGCAAAGTGGTTAAGAACTCTGGATACAGGGCATCTTACGTGAAAGGCTGGCTCTGCCACTTAACTAGCTCTATGAATCTGGGAAATCCACTTAAGTGCTTTGTGTCTTCAGCTTGACTCTCTCTAAAGTGGGCATTATAATAAGTGTCTACATAGAAGCAATAGGCAAGATTGAAAGATTCAGTAAGTGGTGAGCACTAAGAATCAGACTAGGTATGTAGTAAATACTCAGTGAGTACTAACTCCAGTGTATACACATCTCTGAAGGCAGATTTGCACGTTCTGAGAGGGACCACAGGCTCTCCTCCTGCAATGCCTTGGCTCAGGCCGTTTTCTTCGCCTGGACTTCTCTTCATCATCGTCCATCTGGAGATAGACTGTGTCTTCTTCAAGGCTCAGCTGAAAGGCCACTTCCTCTAGGATGCCTTGACAGGAGTGAGATTTAGGGTATGTTACACTTGGCTTTAAGTGCAACATTTTCACGTTCTATCTGCATAATGTTGAGTAGGTTGACTCACCTGCCTGAGTCTCATTTCACTCACCTGTAAAATGGAGATAATATTATCCTCCTTAGAGGATGGTTGTGCGTCCCATTCAATACATTTCATTTCTCCAAAACACTTTCCCTTTACCCCTATTGTGTGTAGAAATTGATTAATCCCTCTGCCGGGCTCCCCCTAAAATATATGTACTTTTATTATAGCTACAGTCACTCCATTTTCTGAACTAAAAGTTAGCACTTGCTCCTATCTTGCCTGGATTATTATTTTTTTTTTTTTAACATCTTTATTGAAGTATAATTGCCTTACAATGGTGTGTTAGCTTCTGCTTTATAACAAAGTGAATCAGTTATACATATACAATATGTTCCCATTTCTCTTCCCTCTTGCATCTCCCTCCCTCCCACCCTCCCCATCCCATCCCTCTAGATGGTCACAAAGCACCGAGCTGATCTCCCTGTGCTATGCATTGCCTGGATTATTTTGACTTTACCTAACTATTGCCTTTCTGTCCAGTCCTGTTTCCTATTTTCCTATAGTCAGAGCTGTCTCCTAAAAACACAAATCCGATCAAGTCACTCCCCTGAGAGCAAAAGCAGGAGCAAACTTTGATGGAATCTCTTTACCTATAAGTCAAGTTCAAACTCCTTGGAATGATATTTAAGGTTCTCGAGGTCCTACCCAAGCTTGCCGTGCCAACCCCAACTCCGGTCACTGCCCTGCTGTGAGTATTCATTGCTCCCATTGTTGCCAGAACAAGCCATGGACTCCAGGTGTGTTTCAGAAGTCACCTCTACCTGGAACACCCTTCTGTTACCCCCTCATCAACTGAAATCCCACCCCACCATCCAAGGCCCAGGTGAAGCACCCTTACTTTTCCAAAGCCTTCCCAAATCTCCACTCTACCCATGTCCTGCCCCCAACAACTGGAATAAGTGAAGTAAATTAACAAACAGGGAGACTGAAATTTCAGAGCCAAAATTAGGAAGTAGCAGAGATGGGTCTCAAGCCCAAATATTCTGATTCTAAATGTTTCTAACACACTTCCTTGCCCCCATCCTTTGCTGCTTCTCTCTCTACCTTCCCCAAGACACTCATAACCCGTAATAGCCAGGAGTTCCAGAACTCTCAGAAACTGTGTATGTCTGAAACTCTCAGTCATGTAGGGTCATTTGCTGCTTCTTTTGTTTCCCTTTTCATTTCTGACACGTCTGATGAAATGGGCTCTCTCACACATTGCTGGCAGAAATCTAAGTGGATGGAACTTTTGGAAAGCAATTTGGCTGTATGTATTACAAGTCTGCAAAACATTCACGCTCTTTTACTTAATCAGTCCTTTTCTGTAAATCTCTTTTAGGAAATTAATCAAAAGTGACTGCACATGCATGCACACACACACACACACACACACCCGCACATGCACACACACACAGATATTACAGGGAAAGATTGGAATCAGCCTAAATACCTAACAATAAGGTTAGGAACTTCAGTGGCAATGGTTAGGAACTTCAGTTGTAGAATCAGAGAAAACAAAATCCTAGCTCTACTTCTTAATATTTGTGTTACCTTAGGAAAATTATTTAATCTTTAGGTGCATTAATTGTCTCATCTCTATATTTGTATCTATAAAGAGATAATAGCAGAACCTACTTCATAGAGTTAGTAGAGAATTGAATGAGATTTTGTAAAGAAAGAATTTAGGGCTTCCCTGGTGGCGCAGTGGTTGAGAATCTGCCTGCCAATGCAGGGGACACGGGTTCGAGTCCTGGTCTGGGAAGATCCCACATGCCACGGAGCTACTAGGCCCGTGAGCCACAACTACTGAGCCTGCGCATCTGGAGCCTGTGCTCCGCAACAAGAGAGGCCGCGATAGTGAGAGGCCCGCGTACCGCGATGAAGAGTGGCCCCCGCTTGCCACAACTAGAGAAAGCCCTCGCACAGAAACGAAGACCCAACACAGCCAAAAAATAAATAAATAAAATAAATTAAAAAAAAAAAAGAATTTAACTCAGAGTCTAACACACTGAAAGCTCTTAATAAAGATAAGCTCTAAAGAATAAGTCCTACTACTAGAAGTACTAGTAGTAGTAGTAGCATTATGAGGAGGAGGAGGAGAAGGAAAGGACAAGAAAAAGAAGAAGAGGAGAAAGAAGAAGAAGAAGGAGAAGGAGAAGAAGAGGAAGAAGAGGAAGGGGAAGAAGAGAAGGAGACGGAGGAGGGGAGAAGGAGAGGAGGGGGAGGAGGAGGAAGAAGGGGGAGGAGGAGGGAATGGGAAGGGAGAGGAGAAGGTGGTGGTGCTGAAGGTGGGGGAGGAAGAGGAGAATAAATAGAAAAGACAGCCACTGGTTATAATATTACCTGTTATTATGCATTATGTTTACAGAGTTTGAATTAATAATATGGAAAATGAATTAATGATCATTGAAAAAGTAGGATTCCAGATTGTGTGTACAGTCATCACCTAATACATTTTTTTTGCATCTTTAATAGATCTTTATTGGAGTATAATTGCTTTACAATGGTGTGTTAGTTGCTGCTGTATAACAAAGTGAATCAGCTATGCATATACATATATCCCCATATCCCCTCCCTCTTGCGTCTCCCTCCCTATCCCACCCCTCTAGGTGGACACAAAGCACCGAGCTGATCTCCCTGTGCTATGTGGCTGCTTCCCGCTAGCTATCTATTTTACGTTTGGTAGTGTATATATGTCCCTGCCGCTCTCTCACTTCGTCCCAGCTTACCCTTCCCCCTCCCCCCTCCCCATGTCCTCAAGTCCATTCTCTATGTCTACATCTTTATTTCTGCCCTGCAACTAGGTTCATCAGTACCAGTTTTTTTTTTTTTTTTTGGATTCCATATATATGCATTAACATATGGTATTTGTTTTTCTTTTTCTGACTTACTTCACTCTGTATGACAGACTCTAGGTCCATCCACCTCACTACAAATAACTCAATTTCATTTCTTTTCAGGGCTGAGTAATATTCCATTGCATATATGTGCCACATCTTCTTTATCCATTCATCTGTCGATGGACACTTAGGTTGCTTCCATGTCCTGGCTATTGTAAATAGAGCTGCAGTGAACATTGTGGTACATGACTCTTTGAATTATGGTTTTCTCAGGGTGTATGCCCAGTAGTGGGATTGCTGAGTCATATGGTAGTTCTATTTTTTAAATTTTTTTATTTTTAGTTTTTTAAGGAACCTTCATACTGTTTGCCATAGTGGTTGTATCAATTTACATTCCCACCAACAGTGCAGGAGGGTTCCTTTTTCACCACACCCTCTCCAGCATTTATTGTTTCTAGATTTTTTGATGATGGCCATTCTGACCAGTGTAAAGCGATACCTCATTGTAGTTCTGATCTGCATTTCTCTAATAATTAGTGATGTTGAGCATCTTTTCATGTGCTTCTTGGCCATCTGCATGTCTTCCTTGGTGAAATGTGTATTTAGGTCTTCCGCCCATTTTTTAATCGGATCGTTTGGTTTTTTGATATTGAGGTCCATGAGCTATTTGTATATTTTGGAGATTAATCTTTTGTCTTTTGTTTCATTGGCAAATATTTTCTCCCATGCTGAGGGTTGTCTTTTTGTCTTGTTTACGGTTTCCTTTGCTGTGCAAAAGCTTTTAAGTTTAATGAAGTCCCATTTGTTTATTTTTGTTTTTATTTCTGTTACTCTAGGAGGTGGGTCAAAAAAGATCTTGCTGTGGTTTATGTCAAAGAGTATTTTTCCTATGTTTTCCTCTAAGAGTTTTATAGTGTCTGGTCTTACATTTAGGTCTTTAATCCATTTGGAGTTTATTTTTATGTATGGTGTTAGGTAGTGTTCTAATTTCATTCTTTTACATGTAGCTGTCCAGTTTTCCCAGCACCAGTTATTGAAGAGGTTGTCTTTTCATCTAGTACATTTTTTAAAAAAAATCTTAGAAAAATGCTGGTAGAAGAAGTGCTTACTGTTAGCAATAGTTATACCTCAGTGATGAGACCACATATTTGTGTGTAGAGGATTGTAATTCTTCAATATCTTGGCTTTGTATATTTTTTGTCTGTGTGTGCCCATCCTTGCCCAAACAGTATCATGGTTATCCTGAAAAACATGGCAAACCACAATAGAATTTTCCTTTATCTCTATTGTCCTCTGACATGAATTCAGTACTGAGAAAATGAACCTTGTTGACTGAACAGGCAGTATTGTCCTCATCTGTAAAATGGGTGCAATATGTGTCATGGGTTTTTGGTAAAGATTACATGAGTTATTTTATTAATGATGCCCCAGGTGGTGCCTAAAACATAATACTGTTCAATGAATATAAGTTTCCTTTCCGTTGCCTCACTTACTTCTCTGCTTTATTTTAAAATGTCCAAACTGGCTGGCAGTAACAGAAGTGGCTCTGAAAACCCATTCTGTCACTGGCCTCTCTGGAACAGCTAACTATATAGTGCATTTGGATCAACTGTCAACAGGCTTTTGGTGATGGGAACACTGGTCCACAGAGAAAGGCGACTGACCAACTCAATGTTGGCCACCATGGGTTTGTGAGGTCTGAGCACAGAGGAGGGTGAGGTTCGAGTTCTAGCATCTTCTCTTTGGAAGTTCTCCAGTGCCCCTCTGCGAGAGCTAACTCTGGCATTCAGGCCAAAATCCAGTCCCAGGAATTAATTGTGGTTAATGGAAAATCTTCTTCTTCTGTGATAGGAAGTCAACCTTCATTTCTTGTCCCTGAGCCTTGGATGATGGTGTTGTTGTTCCACCTACCAGGAAGCACTTCCAGGTAATAAAAAAGTTAATTTCAGGTCAAAGAGTTTGACTCTTTGCTCAGGCGAGTTGTGGGTTTATCCTGGTGGCCAGCTTAAGTTAGATTTAACCCTTCCTTCATTTATTTACTTAGCACTTGTGGGCAGTTACCATGCACCGCATGCTGGGGATGCAAAGGTGAATTGCCATTTAGACCAGAACCTGTTTTAGGTAAAGCGTCAATATTAAGCAAAAGGATCAACCATGTGGTTCACTTAAATGACCACTGTGCTTTTCTAGTCTATATATGATTGTGGTAGAACAGGAGTGGTGGATTTATCATCAAACCATTCAAGCCCAGGCTCTGTTCCTTCTTAGGTATCAGACTTTATGTCTGTTTCTTTATAAAATGTAACACCAAGCTGATGTCAGGATTGGAGCTAGTCTATGTACATCATACAGCAAGCCCAAAGCCTGACTCAAAAAGCAGGTTCATGTTAGTATTTTCATTGTGGTTTTAGTATCTTTAAGAAACCCTGCTGCCAAAGAGGAAGAAGGTATATACCTCATCTTCCCAAAGAGAGCAAAATTCTCTACCATCGTGAAGTCAGATGCCTCCCCACTTTCTCTTTACAAGCACTGCCTTCTGCTACTGGGGACTGATTTTAGTTTCTCTTTTATGACTTGTTCTGGCACCTCCTCCCTCAGAGAGGATGGAACAGAGTATGGGATGGGAGTTAACCTTTCTTGAAAGTCTTGTGTATGCCAGGCATTGTCTTCATACCTCTTACCAACATTTTCGCATTTAATTTCTGCGGCTGGGCTTGAGGTAGGTATTACGGCCCTGTTTTGCCAAGATTTGGAGATGGAGGCTCAGAGGAGAGGGACCTGAGGTCGCAGAGCTCTTAAGTTGTGAAGCTGGTTTGCAGCCAGGTCTGTTTGACTCCAAATCCCACCTCTTTCATCGTGCCCTGAAGCCTCTTGCCCATTCTCTTACTCAGTTAGGTCACTGTGTTTTCTCTCTTAGGAAAGCAAAATGCAGAGAGAGATAAGCCTTCAAACGCTCAATCTCTCTGAGTTAGATTTCTGACACACAAGATGCACACATTCACTACAATTTGTAGCTGAGAAGAGCCTGGACCTTTAACATATTAAATAAAAACAGAAGGCTTGAGGGCTTCAATGACTAGTTTGAACCCATGCAGAAAGCTTGTGGTGGAGTGACGACCAGAAAGGGTCCCTTCCCAAACACAGGAGCAATCTCCTTATTTAAAGCCACTTTGAAAATTCAAGGGGCGGGGTGTGGGTGTGGGAATCTGGCCAACATATTCTGGGCATCGAATGATGGGAATCCCAGGCGGCCAATGAACTCACTGGACAGAGAAGAAGAGAACACAGCCTGGGTGCAGAACTGCCTTCCAAAGTACAAACATGAATGCTAAACAGCCCTCCAGCTGCCAGGACAGCAAGAGTAACAGAGGTTCCCAGGCAATGAAAGAGCAAGGCAGTGAGGGCACAGTTGAACTTGTCGTACCAAAATAAGAGTCACTAAGGAGGATCCCAGTCCCGCTGTTCTGGTGGAAGGGCTGTCACTGCCACTCATCAGCAAGTAGAGACTTGCTCATACAGAAACTTGCAAATAGAATGTCTCCTGAGCATTTTTGTTCTAAATTCTCCTTGTAGAAGCCTCATTATTCTTTCATACTCACCTCAAAGCCATCCCCAGTCAAGTACTCAAGTACATTCAAAGCAATTAGAAAATCTAGCTACAGTGAGCCCAAAATGTGCTTGTGGTTGTTCTCTGGGAAATGGCTCAGTGGACATTTTCCCCAGAATAGTGTTATTTATGTAAGGAAGAGCAAGGAAGATGCCTCTCTTTCCCAAAGCATAAAAATACACACACACACACACACACACACACACACACACACATTTACCATGACAAATGGATGCAACATCTCAAGAATGAAATATTGTGTTGTGGGTTACAAGCCAAAGCCAGGCAGCACCGCTCCAGTAAAGCACTTAGAAACTGTTGCAAAACAATATCAAGAACTAGGAGCTCGCCCTCGTGAAATAACAGCTGTAGGATTTCAGGGCTCAGGACCAGATTTAGACATGAAAGGAAAAAAAAAAAAGAAAGAAAGAAAACCACCAAATGCATTGCTTCAAATATTCTGCTGGATCTCCAGGGTGGTCTTGTGTTTCTAATTAATATTTCCCACTAATTACGTGCAGGATGGTAGTGTGCTAAATGCAAACTCACTCCTTTCCCAGCGCCAAGCTCTGGCAGGCGGAGGAGGAAGGCATTCTAGGAGGAAGACTGGGCAGCTTCATTGTGATGCAAAAGAATGCAACAATTAAGAATATAATTTTGGAAGATGTCAGCAGCCTAATTACTCATAGGGCTTCCAGCAAATTAAGCAGTAGGTGAATTAGCTCATTTAATGAGATCTTGGAGTTTGGAGGCAAGGTACTTTTACTTTGCATTTGAGAAACCTATTTCCCAACTAGATGTTAATAATTTGGGTACCCCAACATGCTATTAGCTCAACAGGTTTTGCAAAAAGCATGAAGACCAGTTGCTTAAAAGGGTCTGTAAGCCACTTAAATTGCATTTCTCTGTTCTTTGTCTACTCTCTCCCTCCCCCTCTTTTTCTTTTCTTCCCAAATGCAACTGTCCAACTTGGAAAGCATATGGTTCAGGAAAAGGGTTTTGGAAACTCCAGTCTTCAGGGCAGAGTTAGAGGAGGCCGAGTAGAAATTGGGTTGAAACTCTGCTTTAGTATTTTTATACCTCTCTAAGTCTTTGTTTCTGCATCTGTCATATGTAAATAATGACATCCATCACTATTACAGTTTTTGTGCTTACTAGTTGAATTCCTTTCCAGGATGGTATGCCTTGAAGACAGAGGATACGTGATATTTATCTCTGTATTCTACTACCTACCACCGTGCCTGGAACATAATATATGCTTAATAAGTGTCCTAAATGGAAATTAGTAATTTCAGTGTGGCCGGTGTTCCTCATTCGCAGCACCAGCGCAGAGACTCAACTGCTGTTTGTGACACGGGGCGCTCAGTGCAGTCAGGGAGGGTGTTAATCAAGCCACAGACCAGAGACTGGGGGGCCGGGGAGGGGGCACTCCCATCCATCCAGATGTGGTATCCTAACAACGCTGTAAGGTAAGGATTATTATCCCTTCTTTTTATGGATGAGGAAACTGAGGCTCAGAGATTAACCAACTGGTGAAACTGACACCCAGTTGATCATATGTATTTTGGGGCCGTGTCCCTCACGCTTGGCACCGAGACCAGTATAAGAGGCATCACGCTGTACTCTGATTGGGGCGCAGCTCCCTGGGGGGGCTGAGTTGGGGGAAGGGAAGGGAACCCCTAGCCTGCCTTCCACCCTATCTCCTCTCCAGTCTCCCTGACAGAGGACCACATGTTTTCTGATGGGTTATCTGTCAACTTCCTTTCTAGTGTGGAACAGGGTCCAGAGAGGTGAGATATCCCAATTCTAAAAGTTCCTATTTGTGACTTCATCAGGGTGTTGTCTTCCAAAGCCATCTCCTGAGGCTGAATCCAAAGCCACATTCTCTCCAAGGCTCTCCAGGGAGCTCAGCACCTCCAAATGCGTATTATTATTATTCAGGTTTTAATTAACTGCCATTTATTGAATATTCACTGTATGCTGGGCACTGGGCTTTACATGCATGATCTTATTTCATCCTCACCAAAAAAAAAATCCATGAGATAGTTACTATTAGTATCTCTAACTCAGAGATAAGGATACTGAGGGTTGGAGAGTTTAAATAAATCTTTCAAGGCCACTGGGCTTGTAAGGGGCAGAGCTGAGATTCCACATTGGGTTTTCTAACTCCAGATCCATGCAGGAACTGTTCAATATCACCTGTACTGAATGGCTCTGGTAGTTACAAAATATTTTGTTAATAGAAATATTAATATTGTATTAATATATTATATTAATATTAATTTTTTGTCTCTCTGGAGCTTCCATCTACTTGCCATGGTTTTCTCTCTGGACCCACAAAGAACAAGTTGACTCCTTTTATAGGATGCTCTTCAGATAATGGGAACTCCAGCTCCCCCCAGCAGACAATTCCATCCAGCCACACAGACATATCCGGATTCTATTTTCTATAAAGGTAACTCACAGTTACGTTTGTTTTGGGGGGTTTTGGTTTACCTTTTACATGATTCATTTCACTGACCTGATCCCATTCAACTCCACTACAATGTTACAAGGGTGGTATTGGTTCCCTAGTTATAGAGATGAGGAAGGTGCAGAAAGGTGAAGTCTATTGTTCAAAGGCAAAAGATCAGTCAAATAGCAGAGCTGAGAACCCCAGGATTCCAACTGGTATATGTCTAAAGTCAAGGCACGTGCTCCTTCCACTGTGCTACGAAACCTTCCTGAATGAATCAATCAATGAATCAATGAATGAAAGAATGAAATATACATGGCAGAGTATGATAAGCACCTTAAGAAAGGTCCAAACAAACGCTAAGGGCACTCGGCTCAGAAAAAGAGATGCCTTGTCTCTCCCACCAGGTCTTTAGTGAGGCTGCACTAATTACCATTTATATAAGGTGGCTGCTGCCTTTCCTGGTGCTTGGAGAGAAGTTTTAATTTGCTGGTGAAGGAGCTGGGGGAGGGAATGGGAGTGCTGTGAAGTGTCCGCTGCAAAGCCGAGTGATTTCTGTACAGAGAAACACTGAGGTTACTAATGGGGAGGAAGAAAAGCAGACCACAAAGATGACAAGTATACTTGGGATGCGACCGCATGCCTGGAGCATCTGGTGGGTAGCATTTGTTTGTCCTTTCATTCCTGAGATTGCAATTAAGTAGCTAATATGAGAGAAAACTGACAATCGGGTTGTCCTACTGAGCTTGGGGCCAGGGGAATATTTACAAGTCCAGTCCCACCCAGAAGAGACTCATCTGTGTTAAAAATGAAAATGCCCTAAAGGGGGGTCAATATGTGAGGCAACTGGCCCATTTCAGTGATGCAGGCAGAGTAGTGGGAAAATCAAAAGCTTGCCCCCATCTGGACTGAGCTTGCCAGGGAAGAAGAGCCCTGAGGTTACCCAAGGGGAGGAAGGATGCCACGGCAGAAAACTCAGAGCATTTGCCATCATACAAGCCTGGGTTCCAGTTCTGAATCCCCACTCACTCTGTGGCTACGTCATCTTGGGCAAGTCACTTACCCTCTCTGAGCTTCATTTCCTTCCAATGAAATGCATCTCAGGTAGGGGATTGGAGGATCACAAATGACTATACATAAAACTCTTGGCACATGGAAGGTATTTAAGAAACCTGAGTTCCTTCCTCTTGGGAGAAGCCCCCTCATACTGAGCTAGGACAGGTTCCGATCACTAAGACTCATTTTCCCCTCCGGTGAGGTTGAATCCCCAGAGTCTAATGCCCCCATGAATGTAAAGCAAGCACAGCGTGGTGCTGATTGGACTGTTAGAATCCACAGGTTACCTGGTGGAAAATTCGAGGGTGGGATAGAGGGGAATTGAGAGAGATGGAGCTGGGGACCTTAGGCAGCCAGCATTCCCGACTTCCAATGGCTTAACAGCCAAAGTATTCTGGAGCCTCCTCACAAAGTTAAACACATATAAATATCATTTTAGAATTACCAGAGGTTTCCATATTGGCTCTGCTCAGGGCAGCTGAGAAGCAGAGAGGACCTCAACAGCCTCAGTTCTGGGCCCTTCCTTCGCCACTCTTCTCAAGAGCCTGGTTTCCTGAGCTCAAAGCATTTTCAGAGGTCATCTAAAGTCCACAGGCCCCCCGTCCACGAGGAAAACACAGATGCTAGAGTCAGATGGGCCTGGCTCCAAATCTTAGCTTTGCTACTTACTAGCTATGTGACCTTGGGCAGGTTACTTTAATTCTTTATGCCTCAGTTTCCCCCTATATAAAAGTGAGATAATGAGGCTAATACCTCATGGCGTAGGCGTGAGGCTTAAATGGGTTAATATAAGCCAAGTGCTTACAGCAGGTCCCCAGCATGTAGCTGTCCTCTTATCCCCACTCTGGGTAGCTGTCCTTCCCCCACGCCAGTGTGCCCTCCCTCATCTCTGACTTCCTTCTTACTCTGTTTCTTTGAATGGAAACATGTTGATGGAACTGCCAACGACATATATGAATTTCGAAGCAGATCTCCATTTTTAATGTGGGAAGGAAAACATCAGGATGTCAACCTCGGGGCAGCTAAATGAGCATCTGTAGCCCACACATGGGGCACTGGGGACCAGAGGCTCAGAGAAGTAATTGCCACAAATAAGACTCAACTGGACATTGATTTATTCAGCCTGTTTGCTTGATTTCCACTTGGAGCTTGTTTCATCAGTTATTCCTCTTTGTTGTTCCTTCTCAGGAACACGACCCCAGCTCATTGGCACGGAAATGTGCTCACCCATCACCTCATTAATTTCTGGGACTTTGCATTATCACTTACACCCCCCTCCTCTACTTTCTTCCCCCCCAAAATTCAAAGTATTGGTGGGAATGAGACAAATGATATGCCATTTCTCCATAATGTGTCAGGACCTGTATCTGCCATTTGCAACCCTGACTGTTAAAATCGACCAAGCCAGGCTACAGTGCACCCCAGGAACTCATCAATGTGAGGGTGCAGAAGGGAGGAAGCCAAGGCCAAGAATGGGGAGCTGGTTGGACGGCAGAGGTGTCTTATCAGTTCCCAGGAGCTGGCATCTAAGGATGACAGTGAACTGGGCCTTCATGCGAGTGAGTCCAAAATAATGACAATGCTGGTGCAAAGACAGCACCTATTAAACTCTTACTACATACATATGTCATCATATGTATCTTTACAGCAACTCTACATGGTAGACTTAGAGAAGATAACTGACTTGCCCAAGATCACATAGCTGGTAAATAACAAAAATGGGATTCAACCCCATGTATGTTTCCTTACAAATCCCATGCTCTTTACCACTACCAAAGCCTTCATTTGTTTCATGTCCCCCCGAAGCATAACAGCATCCATTTTCTAGGTCCTCTTCTGGTTCAACTCTAAGAGTCTTAACACACATACATTGTTTCTCTCCTTACAACAAGCCTAGGAGGACCATACACAGAGTTTCGTTTACAGAGGAGGAAACTGAGCTTGGGGAGGTTAATCCACTCACAAAGGGCACCCAGCCTTAAGAGGCAGAGGAAGGGCCCCACCACAAGTCTTTCTGAGCATGAAATGCTGTTCTGTCCACAAGACCTGATGCCTGTCCCCAGAGGTCCAGACCGATGACGGGACAAAGAGCAGGAGGGAAGGCAGTGGATAATGTGGAGAATAAGGGGCAGCAGGGTGGGGGAGAAGGACCCAGAAACAGAGTGCCAGACTTGTGGATTCTGGCAAGGCAATCCCAGAAAGAATTCCCAAGAGGTAAATGAGGTCAGTTATTCACACTAATTCATGTCAGGGATTAGGGTACCCAGATAGGTGCCCAGGACTCACCCCAGGCTCTTTGGATACCAGGGTCATAGCATCCTTCCAGGACATACCTGCTGCTGGGGAGGAAGGAAGGGAAGCATCAGTGGAGCTTCTGCTGTGATCAAGCACCGTGCTCTCTATGGTGTTGTATTCAATTCTTATAACAACTCTGTAGAGCAGGTCTGTTACCTTCCCTTCACCCTTTACTCTAACTTTCTCATGTCTAGCACAGTGCTTAGCACACAAACATGTATAATAATAATGTGTGGGGTTGATTATTTCATTCGTCTTCAGTTCTGCAGGCCAGGGAGAAATTCATAGAAACAGAAGCTGTTACTGAAGCATTGCCTTACCTCCAAGGAGTGTTGACTACTTCTCCAAAGTATTGACAATCAGTAACTTTCCTAGTAAGCTAAGACTTGAGCTATATTTGAGGTCTTGTAGATATCATCGCTACCTTGCTTTAATTCAGTGTATTAAGTTCAACAAACATTGACTAATATACACCCTTTGTTGGGCACAGTGCTACGGACACGGAATTAAATATGGCTCCTGCCCCTGGGTCATCCCCTGAGGGTGACGTGGACTTGTAACAGTCAGGATGCTACAATGTGAGCAGCACAGGGGCGGCAGAAGCACGGGAGCTGTGGGAGGGATGCCCAGAGGGGAGAGGCACAGGACCAGGCTCTACAGGCCAGAGAAAGCTCTCTAGAGGAGCTGATGGCTAAATAGGGACTTGGATGCCCAAGAGTTGAGAAGGTAAAGTTGGGAAGTGCATCCCAGGCAGAGAGACCTGCAGGTAGAGAAGCAGAGAGGCACAGTGCAGGGTGGGGATCTATAAGCAGCCAGCTCAAGTCCCCTGCGAGGGGTCGCTGTCCCTCTCACAGAGTGGAAATCGCTTTTTTTTTTTAAATTGGGAAGATAGTATTTCTTTTAATTGAAGTATAGTTGATGTGTAATGTTATATAAATTACGGGTGTACCATATAGTGATTCATAATTTTTAAAGGGTATAGCCCATTGGTAGTTATTATAAAATATGGGCTATATTCCCCATGCTGTACAATATATCCTTGTAGCTTATTTTATACCTAATAGTTTGTGCCTCTTAGTGCCCTAGCCCAGTACTGCCCCTCCCCGTTCCCTCTCCCCACTGGTAACCACTAGTTTGTTCTCTGTATCTGTGAGTCTGCTTCTTTTTTGCTCTATTCACCAGTTTGCTGTAATTTTTAGATTCTATCTATACATATAAGTGAGATCATACAGTATTTGTCTTTCTCTGTCTGACTTATTTCACTAAGCATAATGCCCTCCAAGTCCATCCATGTTGTTGCAAATGGCAAATTTTCATTCTTTTTTTTATGGCTGAGTAATATTCCACTGTGTATATGTACCACATCTTCTTTAGCCATTCATCTGTTGATGGATGTTTAGGTTGTTTCCATATCTTGACAATTGTCAGTAATGCTAGGAATACATTTTTTTCTGATTATAAAATTAATACAATAATGTTAAGTGGAAGGCGCCAGAGACAAAAGAGAACATACTGAATGATTCCATATATATAAAGTTCAAAGACAGGCAAACCTAACCTATGTTGTTAGAAGATGGCATTGTGGTTACCTTGGTGGGGTGGGGACTGGCAGGGGCTGGGGTGGGCTTCAGGGGTGCCTGGACAGCTGTACTTCTTACTGGTAACAAGGGTGTGTCCATTAGAGAAAATTCATCCAGTTCTGTAGATATGATTTGTGCGCCTTTCTGGATATACGTGTAATACTTCAAAATAAAGCTTACATCAAAAAAAGGAACGCAATATTATTGAAAAATAATTTAGGCAGTGCAGATAAAGATGAAGTAGAAAGTATAATTTGACGACCCAGGCAGGAATATCAAAGAGACTATTTTGCTCCCTGTGCTTCTCAATCTGGCCCAGAGGAGGGTGGTGAGAACCAGCATCCAAGTTTAATGATTTGCCCCTGAATGGTTTCCCTTTTAAGGAGGAGAATCACGGTTTTCAGGGAGAGGACAGGTTCTTTGGATGGATTCTCCCACTTTGTCCTAACTTATCCCAGAGAGAGCGCATCTCCCCTTCGATGGTGCATAAGCCCTGCTTAGGTAGGTGTGAGCCTGGCAGGTTGAAGGAGCAGTAGGGAGGCTTCTGGCTGGAGCCAGGTGAATGCAGGGAGCGAGTGAAGACTTGGCAGGTGAGGCAGGCAGGACCACCCTGGTTCCATAGGGGCTCAGACACCTTGGGAAGGAGTTTAGATTTTAAGTGAGATGTCATGGTAGGCTTTTAAGCAGAGAAGTGACATAAATGGATTGACGGTTTAAAAAGACCATTTTGCCTGTTGTAAAGAGAGTTGGTGGGGGAATACAAGTGGGGAAACAGAGGGACCACTTAGGATGCAGTTGCAATGGTCCAGGAGAGGTCAAGGTGGCTTGAATCGAGACTGAGGCAAAGGAGATGGAAAGAAGAGCACAAATTCTAGACAGCGGCTTAGACTAGCTCATGGATTGGATATGGGAAATGAGGGATGGGGAAGAATCGTTAAGGAATTAAGCAGATTACAGTGGGAAGGCTGAGTAAAAACTCACTGTGGGTGGGAACTCGGGAATCAGTTTTGAACATGCAAATATGAGATACTTGGGAGACAACCACATGGAAACGGGCAGAAGGCAGCTGGAAGTCCCAATCTGAAGATCAGAGGAATACTCCGGAATGGAGAGGTGTAATTGAAGTTTTATCGCGTACAAAGCACTCTCACATTTGCCACTCCATTTCTCTTTCACCACCCTTTCGGTTATAACTGGGAACTCTATTCCCCCAGATGAAGAAACCGAGGTTCAGAGTGGCAGAGTGTCTGACACCAGCCACATGAAGAGTAAGCAATGGTACCTGGAACAGAACCAAACTTACTCTGTTTATTTCCATTTGCTTTAAAATCAACCCAAATAGTTTAAACTTGACAGGTCTTTGTCATGAACATGAATTGTGGTATTCTGGGAGAGGCCCTTAGGGGCCATGAGGATATGTAGGCACATTTGACATATACTAAGTGGCCAACCCTACTATGCTCATAGGTCCTGTGTCTGCTTGTTACAGTTTCTATGTTACATCCCTCACTGTCACACTGACTTCAGACAGATGCTTCTTCCTGCTGTTAGAACAGAGTGTACACGTCTAGCAACTCTTCTATATTTCTTCATAATCGCTTGTTTTGAATCTGATTTGGGTCATCACCCAAGTAACTTTCAGAACTGTGTCTATGAGAGCATATAAGTTGCCCTGTTATATGCTCTCCAGCATGCTTTACTTTTCCTTCCAGGCTCTTATGACATCTAATTATTTGTGCAATTTTTTTGTTTAATGTCCGTAGTTCCTGCTAGATCAGTACTTACTGCTCTATTCCCTAGTGCCTAATATTTTGCTTGGCATGCTGAAGCTTTCCCATTCAATATTTGTTGAATGAATAGAAAGAAACTCACAACTGAGCCAATGGCAGACACAAATGAACATTCTCCGCTACAAAGACAACAGTCCCCACCTGGAGAAATTCACCAGTCTCCGGAGTGTTCATGTCCTGTCTTCAGACCACCTATAATCTGGTGCCAGAGACCTTTTAGAACTCCCACCACTTATCACTTTCTTTAGAGTAACATCCCACAACGATGTGTCCCATGGGATGCAAATTGAGCTAGAAAATGATTGGTGGTTGGCTCATCCTCTGCAGGACACATACCCTGGTAATTGTGTTAACCTTACAAGAATGCAACTCTGCATCTTACATGGAGGCTTTAGACTCTCCTTGCATCCTCATAAAGATATTTTACTGTATTTCTAGGTGCTATGTTCTCCTTGCTAGACTGGCCTTCCTCCCATTTAATCCAGTTGGGTCTGTGTCCCTACCATGGAGGGACACAGGAGTGACCAGGAAATCAAATTCTACCTCCCCAGCCCTGATGGAGTTACCAAGAAGGGGTTACTATATATTGAACTGCTACCATAGGCAAGAGTATCCATCATCATCACAACTACACACTAGGTAAGCCTCAGTATACTTTTTTACAAGTAAGAAAAAACCCTATGGTTTACAGAAGTGAAGTAACTTATCAATGGTCATATACCCAGGACTGGAGCTTTAAGTTTCCCTACTGACCCTCAGTTAACACTTGATGAGTACTCATACCTTAAAGCACAACACATTTAGGGTGCTTTTTATTATCCTTCCGGTCACCCTAATATTCCTTGGGAGGACCAAAGAATTGATGGATATTTCTGAGAGGGCCAGAAATCTCTGACCACTCTCCCAGATAATTCAAGTTGTTACTCCATTTAAAAAAAAAAAAAAAGATGCAATAATACTACTATTGCTGGCCATGTCTTGGAGGGGAGGGACCACCGGGGTCTTTCCAATGAGCAGATAACATATTTAAATGCAGTCCATCAGTCAGTAATCCACTGCCATCCCATCCTCGGAGAGCTGCTTTATTGAATTTTGTAATTGCCTGGATGCAGTTATTCATTTCTGTAGCTGTTGCTATTAATTAAATATTTTTGTTGAAAGCTCCCTGTGACATTTCTTGCCGCATTCTTGAATATCTGATAAGATATACAGCCAAGTACACTGGTACCCGCTGCATTTGGCTGATAGTCTTGTCCTAGTTTCTAACCCTCAAAACACTAAAGAAATGACACAGTTTTAGTGGAATGAGGACTTCTATTGTTACAGGATTTGGGGAGATAGGGGGAGTGCAAGATTCTTAGTGAAATAGATGCAAATGTCACGTTTTAGAGCTCATTGTGCTGGGTCAAGCTGGAAACTGGACTAGACCTTCATTCAAAGGCTTAGCCCATTCCTCAGGTCAAAGAAAGCTTGGCTGGACTGATTCCGACAATCCCAGCCCCAGTGGAAACAGGCATTTAGTCATTCATTCAATAATATTTAACTGGTATCACAGGAAGTCCCTCTATGTACCAGGCCCTGGGCTAAGTGCTGAAGTTACAGAATTTAAATAATAAAAATTAAAATTAAAACCAAAGCAATCTCTGCCCTTAAAAAAAAAAAATCACAGTCTGTTGGGGGAACCCAGGCAAACCTACTACTGAAGGAAGCACGCTTTAATTCCAGGTGTAAACTAGCAATAGTAACAGCTGAGGCTGCAGGGCCTCTGACTATTGAGAAAAGCCTGGCAGCAAAATGCACAAGGCAAAGGGAATGAAGTGTACATAGAGCAAGGCATCCCAGTCGAGACAAAACTGACGCATAGTTTGTACGTGGAAGTGACAGGCTGGAGACTTCTCTGGTCCTCCATTAATCTGGATAACATGTATGAGAACTTAAAGTATAGTTGCTGTACAATATTATATGTTACAGGTGTACAATATAGTGATTCACAATTTTTAAAGGTTATACTCCACTGATAGTTTTTATAGACTATTGGCTATATTCCCCGTGTTGTACCACATATCCTTGTAGCTTATTTTATATCTAATAGTTTGTACCTCTTACTCCCCTACCCCTATCTTGCCTCTCCCCCCCTTCCCTCTCCCCACTGGTAACCACTAGTTTGTTCTCTATGGCTGTGAGAGCTTTTATTTTTTTTCCTTGAAAGAGGAAGGAATCTGAGACCAGAACCTTTGGGGTGAAGAGGAGGACAAAGTGGGAGAGGATGGCCTCTGCCCCCCACTTAATTTCCAGCCTGGGTTGGAGCCCATATGGGCAGAAAAGGGGGGCCAGAAGCTGAAGCGGTTGTGTCCATAAGAGACTGTGAGACTTGGAACATGGCCTAAGCAGCCGTGGGACCCAGATGCTCGGAGCGCTGCGGGAGTTGTGGTGCCAGGCCTTGCTCCTTCACAGATACCGGCTTGCTCCAGCATCTCCAGGACCAGCAGATTTGGGGCATGGGGAGGAAGCAGCTCTGCATGGATACTGGACTTCTAACCGGCATGACTGTAGTGGCAGTAGAGGGGGTCCTTCAGAGGACTTTGAGGATGGAGATCCACAAGGTGGGGTTCAGACCAGAGAGAAAAGGGGGCCAGATATGACAAGTGTAGCAGATAGACTGGTTTTATGAGAATAGGTGAGTGCCCCTTAGACACACCTGGAGATTCTTGGGGTGGGGCAACTCTGAAAAGTGATGGAATTGGGGAGGGAGGGGTTTTCAGCCTGAAAAATTTGAATATAACTGTTAACAAGGTAAAGCAGCTTGGGGATATTTGAACTGTTTAGTGATTTAAACAAAAAAAAAGAAGGAAAGAAAGAAAAGAAAAAAGGAAAGAACTCAGAAGACAGTGGCAGATGGATGAGCCCCTTGGCCCAAGCAGAGAATCTGCCAGAAGAACTACTGGAACCGAGCAGTGTGGTACAGTGGAAAGAACACTGCGGGTCAGGGGACACTGCTTTGCTGGTAACTGTCTGTGTGACGTCTAGCAAGTTACTGCCCCTCTCTGGACCTGTTTCCTTGGCTATAAATGAGAGGCAAGACCATTTCAACAGTACGTTTCTGCTCCTCTGAGTCCAAGATTTCAAAGGAATGACTTACAGGTCCTCAAGCTTGTAAATACAGGAACCCCCTAACACCAGGTGAGGGTTGCAGATGTAACTATAACAAAGTGAGAGATGGGCAGAAAGTTAAGGTTCTCATGGCAACCGATTCATAGCAGCTTTGCATTGCTAAAGGGGCTTCTTCTGACAGGCTGATGAATAATCCCAAAGTCTACCTATTGTGTAGGAATTGCCAGGGACTCTTTTTTGGGGTCTGGGTTGGGGCACAAAGGCAAGATTAGCCAACCGTCTCAATGAGATTTTTTTTTTTTTTAACATCTTTATTGAAGTATAATTGCCTTACAATGGTGTGTTAGCTTCTGCTTTATAACAAAGTGAATCAGTTATACATAAACAATATGTTCCCATTTCTCTTCCCTCTTGCTCAATGAGATTTTTAATCAATGCAAACATTTTTGGGCAACACTTTCAATGAAGGTGCCCAAATAAAAAATGCATTTATATTTAATGAGGCACTCTGTCTATTTATTATTTATGCAATAATAAATGCCAGTTGGTTATTAATAAAATATTGCTCAGTCATTAATCCTCAATAAATACAGTTAGAGTAATTAGTATGAAAGTGACACAGAATACTTCATAATGAGAAGGTAATTTTCTCTATGGTAATGGATTATTCAAGCAAACCTTAACTTGCAGTTATCAAAATCAAGACCCTCTAGGGAAAGAGACTAGGGAGTTAAAGTATAACCTTGAAAACTTGGAAAGCTTAAAGACTTGAAAATGAGGCCAGCAGGTGTCCTCAAACTGTTAATAAGAGTCTCAGGTTTCTCGGGGGAAAAACCATACAAAAGCCCAAGCACATGGAGGATCTGGGATAGAAGCTAGAATTTAACCATAACTAAGTTGAGTGACCTTGGCAAAGTCATTGAGTTTCTACACACCCTACTTCCTTCCTTTGAAAAATGAGGATAATGCTATCTCCCATTAAAAGCTGTGGTGAGAATTAAATGAGATTATGTATTTTTTAAAAACCTAGCACTGTTCCTAGCACATAATAGATGTTTGATAAATGAGAGTTCAGGCTAAATCCCATCAATAACGAAGTGTATTCCATTAGTGTGTCGAAGGGAATCATAAGTCCTGTTTCTTAAGGATCCCAAATTTCGGAAACTTAACTTCACTTGTTGGGTTGAAATTCATATTCCTCATCTTTACTCAAAATTATGACTGTCACTTATGAGCCCTTACATTGGTCCTTTCTGGCAGATCCAAGCTGTTTTCATAGATGTCAAATCACCTTGACAGCATCTTACTTCTGATTGTGACAATAACACAGAAGAATAGAAAACTGTACATCTGAGAATTTAGAAAAGTGAATTCCCATTCCAGCCCTGCGTAAGCTTCTGTCAATCATTCACCTCACTGGGCTTCAGTCTTATCACAGGTGGTGACAAATAATTTCTATAAGACTCTCAGTATTTAGCATGTAAATATTTTACGACTCTTTCTTTAAATAGTGGGTTCTTAGAATTTTCTCATCTTTACAGATTTATTTTAAAGCCAAGCCATTCTTGGGAAGAACAGTGCTATTGGTGACCCTGGAGAGTTCAAAGAATCACGGTTGGGGGAGGAGACCCCCCCCCCAACCGTGATTCGCTTAATGCAACTCAACTTCCAGAAATACTGATGAGCTGGGAGTGAGGGTTGAGGAGAGCAGGGCTGGGGGCTGAGGGCAGGGGGATGTTGGAATTTCCAACTAGCAGAAAAATCTGACCCAAAGAGCACTGACTGAATGCAGAATCCTGGTCATTTAGATCTCATTTAGTTTCCAGATAATGACCCCATTGCTGCCATAGGTCTCCAGTTCAATTCGACAACTCCAAGTGTATTCTGTGTGCCAGGCACCATGCTAGGCAGGGGACTACAGAGCTGAATACATCATTTCTTCCCTCTAGAACCTTGCAAATGAACAAATCACTGTATTAAATATGATCAGTGCCAGAAGAGAAACAAAATGGTATCTTTACAAAACCCTTTGTCTTCTGAAAAATAAAGGTAGGAGGAGAATGAAAGCCCTTCATAGACTTCCTTAGAAAGTTCTTCCCTATTTTGAGCTGCCTCTTTATAACTTCTCCCTGGCACTTGTAGAAATGTTGTGCACAGTGCCAGAGGCAGTAGGGTATAAATATATATAGGTATAGGATGGTGTCGGACCTCGAACCAGCATGGGCTGGGCTCGGATCTTCATTTCACCATTTCCTAGCCTTGCATGTGACCTTGAAACAACTTACTTAACACCTGATGCTTCAGTTTCCTCAGCTGTAAATCTGAGATAATAATAGTACCTTCCTTACTGAGTATTTGTGACTTTCAAATGAGTTAATATGTTTAAAGCACCTAGAACAGTGCCTGGAATATAACAAATGCTCGATAAATGGCAGCAAATATTATTATCAACACTCTGCCCATTTTCTCCGACCTGACACTTCTGATTCTCCACAGGAGAAGCTTTTGGACTGGATGCTCAAAATCAGACGTTAAATTATATATTGAGAAGAGCCTGGGTTTCCAAGACAGTCGGACACGAGTTTGAACTTGCCACCTGTTGTTTATGTGCCTGGTGGGAGTTTTTCAATCTGTCTTAACCCTATCTAGTAACAACAAACAAACAAAAACAAACAAAGAAGGAGATGGGATCTGGGGAATAATATACTACCTACCTAGCAAGGTTGAAAACTATTGGGTTAAACAGATTAAAAGAGGTTTTGTTTTGATTTGGTTTTGGTTTCGGTTTCTCCTGCAGGACTTATTATAACCAATCTTATATACACTCATGGATTTCCAAGAAGGGGATAGAACATTTAGGGTTTTCCCAACTCTTTTAAGCATAGAACTCTTTTTGATGGCATACCTATTAACATTTGCTGAAAACTGGAATTCTCTAGAAAACTCTTTGGAAACAGTTTAATCTAAATTCTTCCTGTTTCACAGATGAGGAAAATGTGGTTGGGGAAGTGTATTAGTCTGCTTGGGCTGCCATAACAAAATATCATAGACTGGGCAGTTTAAAGAACAGAAGTTTAATTTCTCACAGTTCTGCAGGCTAGAGTCCCAGATCAAGGTGCTAACAGATTCTATTTCCAGTGAGGGCTCTCTTCCTGGCTTGTAGATGGCTGCCTTCTTGCTGTATCCTCACATGGCCTTTTTTCTGTGCATACAAGGAAGGAGACATTTCTCTCTCTCTCTCTGTCTATAACTCTCTGTCTCTCTCTCCTTCCCCTCTTTCTTTCTCATGTTATAAGGCCACCAGTCCTGTCAGATTGGGGCCCTTACCTTTATGACTAGGACCTCATTTAACCATAATTATGTAAGGACCTCATCTCCAAATATAGTCACATTTGATGCTAGGGCTTCAACATGTAAATGTGGCGGGGGGACACAATTCAGGAAGCGAAAGTGACTTCTTCACTAAGGCTGCACATAAACTTGTGGGAAACTGACACCAGAACCCAGAGCTACTGCCATGCAATCTGATGTTGCTTCAGGGACATTTCCTGACTGACTGATTGATTGATTCATTGAGATAATCCTTTATTCATTCATTTACCTTCCAGCAGTGAGTGCCAATCGTGTGCATTTCACCATGCTAGGCTAGGCTACAGGATTACAGAGAAGAGAACAGACCCACTGCTCTCAAAAAGGAAACCAAGATTCTAACTAGAGAAAAAGGCATGAGAACACAGTCTCAAGGCACTGGGCTCATAGCATTCTGAACGGCGAGGTGCTTATCTGTGCCCACCAGCACTTGCCAGCATCTTGCAGCAGCGGGCAGGGTAGAGGAGAAGCGGGCAGTCATGTGGAGCAGAAATGTAATCCTGGCACTGAATTTGCTAGCTGAATGGCACCAGGCAAACTACTTGACCTCTCTGTGTGCCCCAGTTTCTTAATGTGACAGATAAGGATAAAACTTTGTAGTCTGAGGAACAAATGAACATATGTATATAATCTAGCATATTGCCTGGCACATAGTGGATACAAGAAATGTTAACTCCCTTTCAGTTGGGGAGAGGAAATTAGAGGGATTTTAGGCAACAATATCCACATATACTTCTTCTTCTTGGACTTAACAAGTATGTGTGTGGCTCTATCAATTTTAGATCCCCAGGATCCAAGGTGCAGTGCTGGCTTGCATCATTTAATCTTCCATCACTGCAAGGGAGTGATCCCACTGAGAGAGATTTATTAATAAGCACATGTACTTTGTTGCTAAAAAGCCACTGAACCTTTTTAAAAAAAAATGGTTAACATCCGTGTGCTGCTGTGAATATATCCATATATATTTTTAATCCTCCTTTAAAACCCCTTTGGTTCCTGCCAAAGACCAACCCTCCTTTAAGGAAACTTTCTTTATGAGCTATCACTTATTTATCACTTAGCGTGGACCAGGATCTTGTGCTAGGTATCTTAGACACATTATTTCTCTTAATCTGTAGAACAAGCCAGAGAGGGAAGCCTCATTAAGTCTATATTTTGGTGAAGATACTGAAGATCAGCTAGGTTAGAGGCAGGGCAGTGGTTCTCAAAGTGCAATCCTGGACCAGCAGCAGAGGCACCTGGGCACGTGTTAGAAATGCACATTCTCAGGTCCCAGCCCAGCTCTGTGCATCAGAAGCTCCAGCAATGGGGTCCAGCACTCTCTGTTTCAACAAGCCCTACAGGTGATTCTGTTGCATTTGAAAGTCTGAAGGGTTTGCTTACACCAGCCAGGGAGTAGTGGTGGGGACAGGGGGGTGTGTTGGAGCTTGCATCTATCTGACTACAGAACAGGGTCTTTCTCAACTAGGGATGATTTTGCCCCTTCCCACCCCCGGCAGACACTGGGTGATGTCTGGAGACATTTTTGGTTGTCACCACTAGGGGATGGGGATACTACTGGCATCTAAGGGTAGAGGCCATGGAGGCTGCTAAAATCCTTCAGTGCACAGGACAGCCCTCACAACGAAGAATTAACCAGCACAAAATGTTAGTAGTGCAGTGGTTGACAAAAGCTAGTCTACAGTTTCATGCTGCCTTGTGAAAAGACACTTAAAAGGAAGGAAAAGTGAGGGAGAGGAGGAAGAGAGAGAAAAGAAGAGAGGCAAAGTGGGGAGAAAGGGAAGAAAGAAAGAGGGGGATATTGAGAGAGGAAGGAAGGAAAGGAGGGAAGGAGGGAAGGAGGGAGGGAGGGAGGGGGCTAAATGATGGATTTGGAGAGCAGCCAGTGGGAAGGCCTGTGCTGCCCTTGGATGTCAGGAAACTGATGACCAAAATGGCCATTTTAAAATCATTGTAGTGAGGTGGATGGAGTTAGAGTCTGTCATACAGAGTGAAGTAAGTCAGAAAGAGAAAAACAAATACTGTATGCTAACACATATATATGGAATCTAAGGGAAAAAAAAAAAAAAAGGTCATGAAGAACCTAGTGGCAAGACAGGAATAAAGACACAGGCCTACTAGAGAATGGACTTGAGGATATGGGGAGGGGGAAGGGTAAGCTGTGACAAAGTGAGAGAGTGTCATGGACATATATACACTACCAAATGTAAAATTGGTAGGTAGTGGGAAGCAGCCGCATAGCACAGGGAGATCAGCTTGGTGCTTTGTGACCACCTAGAGGGGTGGGATAGGGAGGGTGGGAGGGAGGGAGATGCAAGAGGGAAGAGATATGGGAACATATGTATATGTATAACTGATTTACTTTGTTATAAAGCAGAAACTAACACATCATTGTAAAGCAATTATACTCCAATAAAGGTGTTAAAAAAAAAAAAGAACTTGAAAAAAATAAAAAATAAAATCATTGTGCTGGAGCCTGGGAGCTACACAGAATGGAAACTAAATTCGTCTTCAGTGTATCATACTTAGTGGAACTTCTGGATGTGAAATGTACTTACAAAATAATGTGGCGTTTCAAAAGAATATTGTCCTCTGATAAGCCAGGGTCTGGAACCAGAAAGAAAATATCTCTATGGACAATCACCAGACTGTAACAGCCAATGAATGTGATATGTAACTTGCAGCTGCTATATTTATTTCAGCACGTTAACATCGAGACGTTTGTCACCTTACCAAATGCCTTTAATATTTTCTTTCGCAGCGTGAGCTCGAGTCAGCAGTCTTTCTCTCCCCTCTCTGCCTGCTCCATCTCACAGCCTCAGTCTCTCTCTCCTCCCTCAATGCTTCTCTCCTCTCCTATTTATTGCCCTTCCATCTTCCTCGTTTCTCTCTTCCCTCCCTGTCTTTAGTCTTTTATCTCCCTGCCTCCTGTCAATCTCTTTCTCTCCCATCTTTCCTCTCTCTCAATTTTTTCCCATCATCTTCTCTTTGTCCTCCCTCTTTTCTTCTTCCCCAATTTCTCAATCTTTCTATTGCATTTTTCTCCAGTTTTCTCTAAATCATTCTTATTTTTTTTTTCCTGCTCTTGATCCCATTCTCTCTCCCCCCTTTCTCTTTGTTCCTTAGTTTTTCTCCCTCTCCTCTCCTTGCACCTTCAAAGTTCCAATCCTTTCCCTGGCCCCTCCTTTGCTCTTCCCATCCCCCCTTACTTCTATCTGTCTCGGTAAAGCCTTATCCAGTGCACTGCCTTCTAGTAAAGGGCCTCCTTTTCAGAACCAGGTGTGAGGATGCATGCTTCTGGAAAGGGAGTATTGTCACTTTGCGGGAAAAGGGGTCCTCCCAAATGTGAAGGCATAAAGACTGGAGATGATCTCTCTGCTGCCGAGGAGCCCTATGGCCTTGTTTCTGATGGTGGTGGGCATAATAATGACTCCCAAAGATATCAAGTCCTAATCTCTGGAACTTGTAAATGTTACCTTATAAGGAAAAAGGGTCTTTGAGATGTGATTAAGTTAAGGACTTGGAGATAGGGAGATTATCCTGGTGGACCCTAAATGCAATCATTGTGTCCTTTGAAGAAGGAGACAGAGAGAGGTCAACACAAACCCAGAGGAGAAGGGGATGGGAAGATGGAGGTAGAGATTGAAATGAGGTGGCTACAAGCCCAGGAATGCTGGCAACCACCAGGAGCTAGAGGATGCAATGCAAGGAACAGATTCTCCTCTCCAGTCTCTAGAAGGACTGCAGCCCTGCCGACACCTTGATTTCTACACAGTAACACCGATTTCACACTTTTGGCCTCCAGAACTGTAAGAGAATAAACTATTGTTGTTATAAGCCACCAAGCTTGTGGTTATTTTTTGCAGCAGGCACAGGAAACTAACACGCTGACCTTGAGTCTTAAGCCATCCAAAACACAAAGGTCTGAGTTCGGAGACTGTCTCTTCTTTTCTATTAGTCTGTGACTCTCTCCTTAGCTGACGAACTGACAGGGCCCTCCGTTATAATCTTAGAGGACTTTTTTCTTTTAAACTTGTGGGTACTTTGCATATTTTGGTATCTGTAGATTATGAATGAATTCGATAGTTCTTAAACATAGTACATTTCTAAACCTACCTATTTTCAGCCACTTTATACCTACCCATCCGCCTGAAATCCACATTCTTTTCGTCCACGGTCTACTAGGATGTGCCTCGGAGTCCGGCAGACCTGGCTTATGGCTCGTCATCTGCGAGGTTTGCATAGTTATTACATCTCTCTGAGCCTCTGAATCATTATCTATAAAGCAGGGATAAAAGCTTCTCTTTAGGTACCCAAGGCAAAGAGATCAGCAGAGAGAATGCAAGGCACATCATATAGGGAGACCCACAACATCTTAAATAAACAGCTACTTTGATGCCAAATGACACAGAGCATATAGAGAACATTAGAGAGCATATATCTAACAAGCAAACAAATAAATAAAAAAATAAGAGAGTTTGGACCCAGACAGACCTGGGTTTGAATTCTAGCTCAACTACTTACTAGTTTTCTAAATTGGGGCTAGTCATTTATCCTTTGAATCCTTTTCCTTATCTGTAAAATGGGGGAACAATACTATCGAGTGTATTGGTTTATCGTTGGAAGGATCAATTAAGATGCATGGAAGGGCTCATGACAGTGTCTGGCATATAGCATGTTTATGGTGATGAGTATTAGTAACAAACCTCTTCATATGTGTGTTCATTTTATTATCTGTATCTTCCTGGAAAAAAATCCCTTAAATACTTGGAGCCTTAAGTGCCCCAACTGTGATAGAGGGATACCTGTCCCTCCGTCACTGGTAATTGTAAGGGTCTGACGGAGTCACACGTATTACAGTGGCTGGCATCAGGACCACGGCACAGCCACTGTAATACAATGGGCATCATCCAGTTCCTTTCTAGTTCCTTTCTTCTTCCGACTGTCTAGTATATTGTGTTCCTCTCCGCTTCACTGATGAAAGAAACCTCAAAGAAGAAACTTAAGTTTAATGGTTTCCCTTTCCTGACGTGTTTTGGATAGCTGGCCCTCAGTTTTATGGAAATCCAATTGACGTTCTTTAAAATGTGCGTTGTGGATGGGAGAGACTTCATCTTACCAGACAATTCTTCATTTAGCCAAAGTGCTCAAGGATTTCTTTAAAAATGCCTTTACCTACTTTCTTCTGAAACAGGATTCAAATGCGGAAACTGTCATTAACCCAACTTGTTAGGGCCCCTTTGATTACAGGAATTACACCTATGTGGGTCAGGACCGCTCTGCTCTTTGTGTGTCGGCTTCAGCATTCAATCTGCCTCTCCCGCACCCTGGGTCCGTGTCAGTGCCTTCAACTTAGATTGAAATTCCACTGGGTCATTGCTTTCTGACTGGCATCTGTGGCTGCTTCCCATGCAGGGCGGCCGCGGGGGAAATGTTGCCAGTCATCACTGTCAGATGACTGCTCAGAGCACCTGTTGGCCTGGAAGTTCACAAACAGGAAGCAGAAACTGACATGGCGCATTTTCACAGCCCCTGTCTAGTTTTGCTCTGCCTGGCTCTAGGTCCAGAATCCATCTCTCTTTTGTGCCAGCCTGTCTTCCTCGGCCACCCTCAGCTCAAGGCTGAAAGGTGGCAGGTGAGGGTCAAAAGACCAGGTAACTAAATTAGCATATGTAATTCATCCAAGACCTAGTGCTAGGCCATCTGAAACTCTGCTTTTGAGATGGAGATAACAGACTCCTGCCAACGCAGAGGAGCTACAAAAAGAATCAGAACCTAGGAGCTGGGAGAAACAGGCAGGGAAGACCAGGAGTAACACTTCACGTTGTAGAGTGATTCACAGTTTTCTGAAAGGCTCTCTCCCTTACACCCTTACGTTCATTCTTCCCAGTCACCCCAGGGAGGTCAGTAGTAATATGCATTCTTTTTCATATGTTATACATATATATGTGTTGATGCATGCATATTTTACAAATACATATATATTATCCAGTTGTAGAAAGTGAGGCTAAGTGTCCTGGCCGAGGTCACACAGCTGGTTCATGGCAGAGCTGGGATTCAAATGCAGCTCAGACTCCATGGCAGGCCAGGGTTGGGGATACTGTACCACTTGCCATTGGAAGCTCTTGGTTTAGCTCAAAGTCCCCAGCCTCAATCCAGGGGCCAGCAGAAGGACACAGGTGGGGCTTGCTGGACACACAGTGGGAAGCAGAGGACTCAGTAGTTTCTGGATGGAGCGTCTTATTAATAATGGTTGAGGGGCTCTGTGGCAAGCCCAAAGAAGAAAACAACTACGATGCAATCAGAGCCAACCTGGGCAGCTTCCACTGGCTGGGCCATTGCTCAGGGCAGAGGCAGTGGAGCAGAGGGAGCCACACTGCTGGGACTCACCTCTCTGGTTTTTCCACTAACCAGCTCTGCAAGCTACTTAACCTCTCTCTACCTCAATGTTCTCATCTGTAGAATGGGGGCAATAATAATAATTTTTAAAAAGGACTATCCTCATAGAGTTGATAGGATGATTAAATAATGCACCTAAAGTTCTTAGAACGGCACCTGCAGCAGGCCAACACTTCTCTCCCAAGCTGGTTTTTATAAACAGGTTCATTTAGGACTGGCTGAGCTTTTCAGGCAGAGCTGCCATCCTGCAGGCTGCACAAGACCTGCTCTTGGGGCACAGGCATGGCAGCACTTGGGGTGCTCTAAGGAACAGGCACCCACTCCTCTCCCTGCGGGGGCAACTAGCCAGTCTGTGCTCACCAGGGATTTTTCTTTAGTTGGTGGTGCTGTCCTGGGCACATGTAAACTGGCGCGTACATGAGATTTCTGAGCCCCATTCCCAGGGTTCCTGATCCAGTAGGTCTGGGTGGGGCCCGAGAATCTGCATTTCTCACAGGGGCCCTGCTGAGCCCCCTGCCCACTGGGGGAGGGCAGAACGGCCTGAGAGGCCTGTCCCCGCCTCCTCCCAGCCAGGTGTCACAGCTTACCCTCTGAGTCTCAGTTTCTCCAGCTGTAAAAGAGTGGAAGGCTCCTGACAGAGCCGTTGTGAGACTTGGAGTGAGATTATCCGGGGGAAAAAAGTGTTTACTAGTGCCTGGAGCTTAGTGAACATTTCACACATATTCGCCCGGACTGCTCTTTCATTACCATTTCACAGAAGGTTTGTGAGGAGGGGGCCGAGGCAGCCAGGGCCTGCTGCAGAGACGTGCTCAAAAAAGGTCTCTTCAAAATCTGCTACATGCATTTCAAACCTAAAAGCAGCCTCCTGAGGAGTGGAAAATAAACACATTCATACCGACTCCCCCTACCCACACCCGGCTTTCTTCTCTTCTGACACAGGTACGCTTCCTCTCACTGACAATACAATTTATATCAGCCTCCTCAGCCACCAGTAAGCCATCGGCTACGAGGAATCCCTGTTTTCCAGATGAGGAAACTGAGGGGTTTTTTGTCCAACTAGGGAGAGTTTCAGCATGCCCACATTTTAGTTTATCACTTTATCGCAGTCTATTTTATATATGATAGAATTCACCCACTTCAATTGCACAGTTCAATGATTTCTAGTCAGCTTGCCCAGTTGTGGGACCGTCGCCATAAATCAGTTTGAGAACATTTGCATCACCCCATAAGATCCCTCGTGCCCTTGCCCTTTTAAACTGGCAAGGTTGGTATGGGGGTTGGAAGGGTTGGGGGCAGGGGTTGGTGTTATAGGCAGGGCAGAAACACGTGAGTCTGTCCAAAGACCCAGGCCAGAGTTTGAGACGTGGGGCCCAGGGCCGGTGTCCGGGGTTGGAGTGGATAATTGTCATTCAGAACACAGGCCCATCCCCTCACAGTGCTGAGGCCTGGTGAGTGTGTGGCCAGAGGACATCGTGATTCTGATACATCTGCAACTTCAAGGGGGGCTGCTTTGAAGAGGAATCAGCAAACATACTACATCCTCCTGGGGTTCCTCGGCCCGGATACCCAGACAGCCTGCTGTGGCCAGGACGGGCTCTGTGTGCCTGGCCTTGGTGAAAAAGAAAAAAAACAAATCAATGCTTCAAGATCCAAGGCCAGATAAGAATACTGAATAAGATACAAAAAGCAGATCCCTTTTGATCCTTCAGGTCACAGGAGTTCAGCTGCATGCGGGTCATAGTGGCTGATTAATAATAATAGCTACCATTGTTGAGAAATTAATTCGTGGCAAGACATTGTGCTAAGAAATCTGTGGCCCATGCATTATGACATCATTTAATTCTCACAACAGCTTTTGAGGCAGAAATACTTATTGTTCCTATTTTTTTCCCTAAGAAAACTAAGGCTCAGAGAGGTTGAGAGACTTGCCCAAATACACACAGTAAGGAGGTGACCAAGTCAGAATTCAAAACCAAATCTATTTAGTTCCAAAGCCTGTCCTCTTACCACATAACGCAGCAGTGGCGGCATAGGGACGGGGAGCCTGGGACCAGCACATCGGTGGCGTTTGGGAGTGTGTCCCATCAACCTGCTTCCTTAACCCCGCCAGGAGGCCCCGGAAGGCAAGGCGCTCTTCCACACACCTCTGGATCCCCGGCACTTGACGCTGCAGTGCCTGGCACCCAGAGGTCTCAATAAGCATTTACCAATTTAACATTGTTGAGCCTCCACCATGAGAGGTAAAAAGACACTGAAATACCCTGGCTTTGTCACTCAGAGGTTGTGTGAGTGGCAGGTTACTTCTTTGTGCCTCAGTTTCTTCTGCCAACTACAAACTGGCACTTGCCGTCTGCCTCTACAGGGATTAAATCGTGAGCTGCGGCAGCTGCTGACTTTCAACACCCCCCGAAAGGAGCTCAGGGTGGAGATCAGGAACGAGGCACTCTGTGCTCTGGGGAAAACCGGCAGAACAGGCCTTCAGATAGTCAGATATTTTCAGGAGAAGATTTTATGAGCCCAATTCTTGCATCTCCTCGTACCTAAGAAAGCACTAAAATCATTAACGGTGACATCTGCTCCCCGTGACTAGCAGCCAGTCTCTGCCAAAATGTGTGCCTGATGCACGTGCCCCTTCACTAACATCGTATGTAACTCTGACCTCCCCCACTGCCTCTTTGGAGCAGTGTCTCAGAGCTCTCTGAAATGCTGTCTCCCAGGCTGTAGTCCTCATTTTGTCCCAAATAAAACTTAACTCACAACACTCACGTTGTGCATGTTTTTTCAGTCAACATCTCAAATGTCAACTAAAAAAAAAAAAAGGAAGGAAATGGAATCATCAGCTTCAGAGGACTGTTGTGAGAATGAAACATGCTTAGTATCTAGTGTCATAAAATCAGCTCTAAGTAACTGCTAACTCTTACAAGTATGAAGAGTATCCCTTCCCCAGAGATTTCAGCTCATATAGGCAAATCACCTTAGCAAAGGGTCAAAAGGAGAAAGTAGCTGAGGCAGGACCTGAGTTCCTATCTCGGGACTCCAAGGCTTTTTCTTGACTTTACAACACGTAAGGAGAAATGCTTGTTGACTGACAGGCACGCTGGGACGCTAACTCAGAGCCAGAAGAGATGTACTTGTACAAAGCAGGTCCCAGGGCGCCCATGACCGCCACAGGAGAGACTGCATGGGCAGCTCAGTGGGTCCAGGACATGGGGGACTCCTTACCTACTTGGTGAATCCCAAGCCTCCAGAAAGGATGCTCTCCCAGACTGACTCCCTCTTGCAAGCACCCTGCCTCTGCCTCCCCTCCCTCAGGAATGTTCTTGTGAAGGTGAAACATGTGAATTCTGAAAGGGAACAGTGAATAGTTGCTCCTGTGCATTGTTATGCAAATGTTACACAAATTGGAGTCTTAAATCTGGCCCTAATGATGCCATCCTGCTTTGTCTTCCAGCTTCCCTGACACCCACTCTGAGATGCAGTGTACAGATGTTAGTTTATTACGTACACCAATAACTCACTCTCCAGCTCAGCGAGGTGGGCTCTTGGCAGCTACCATCGCAGCCCTGATAGCGATGGAATGTGTCCCCTTGAAAGATGTGATTTAAGCTCTTTGCAGCCCACAATTCAAGCTTTCTTTTATCAGGGCCCAAGTGGCGGTTAATCGTGCGACGGAGTGATGGCAAATCCAGAAACAACGCAGATCCCACAAAGAGGCTGATTAAAAGCTTACTTGAAATTTGGAAAATAATAATTTTTAAAAATGATAACATTAAAAAAAACCTCAAGATGCACAAAGAAAACCGATTTAGTTCGAGCCAATCCTTCATCCACAGAAGGATTAGAAGAAAGGTTTTGCTTTAGACTGAATGTGGAGCCGGCTTTGCAGCCAAAACATATAACGTCCCGCTAATTATTCTTTCAAGCTTCAACATGTACTTTATTAATCTTTTTCCCACTTTAACAGCCACAGATATAGGCTTAATTCAGTGCGTAAGCAACAGAACTTGTTTAAGTTCAGCATGTCAGCTGCATCTTTGGTGTTTGCCACTCAAGGGCGGGCGACGTCGGCAGGGCTCAGACATGGTGAACATGTCAATCATGTTTGGCATTATCCTTCCAGGAGATAACCTGTCTTTAGCATCTCCTGGCCAATGTACTCAAGACAGAATGGTGTGGAGTCTTTGGAGAGTTGCTCAAAGGAAAAGAGACAGCTGAAGGAGGAATAAAAGCAATGATGATATATAACACCCTCTCTTACCTAAGCATCTAGATGTTCATTCCTCATGATGGACCCAAAAGAAAAAATAGTAAAATAGACAATATGATTAAATAGCAATTACCTGGAAGCTAAACACTTTTAAAGTTCAGATTTATTTGTACGTTTTGGGGGCCATGCTCTACTTCACTCTGTCATGTATCTACCCATCCATTTATGCATTTATAATTGAATAAATTATATTACTTTATCATTATACAGAGTCGGTATTGAGTACCTACTATGGGTCAAGCACTGTGTATGGGAGCTAGGCAAGTAACATACAAATATCCTATTCTTTAGGAGAAGGAAGCAGAAGAATCACCATGTACCGACTGCCTGCTATGTGTTAGACACTGTCCAGAGAACTCTCAGTAACCCTCACACCCTGAGAGGTAGACATCAGCTTCATTTGCAGGTAAGAGATCTGAAGCTTGGAAAGTTTGACTAACCTGCCCAAGATTACACAGCTAGGATACAGAGGAGCGGGATTCAAATCCAGAACCACCAAAATCATCCTAATTCAGGATCCTTTCCAATCCCAAATTAGAAATTCTTAGGATTTGTGGATCATGTGATAAACAATTGTAATGCAGGGTGAAAGTGAACATTGCTTAAAAAACAAGGGGATAATGCATTTGGAAACTTAGAGGAAAGAAAGAATATAAGCAGTTTATGGAGGTAGGGGGATTCGGTAAGGATCTCTAGAGCAGGAAGTTGTTGACCTAGGTCTTGAAAGGTTAAGCATATAGGGATTAACATTAAAAAGGACATTTATAGAACAGGAAGCAGCCTGAGCAAAAACATGGAGGCGGGAAAGCATGGATTACATTCAGGGAAATCTAAGTAGTTCTCAGTGCGAATAAAGACAGATGATAAAAAATAAGTGTAGAAATGAAGTAAGGGATCAGACTGCAGAACTTCCGATGTTACACAAAGTATTTTTCTCTAAAAAAAAAAGCCAAAGAAAATTGGTTCCATCTTCCACCTATAGTAAACTCAGAGAAATGCTTAGTTTTATACCAACCTGAGACATATTAATGCACCTCAGACCAAATCTCCTTGTTGTATATATTCAAGTCCCAGCAGGGCATCCAGTATCAGAAGACCCGAGTTCAAGTTCTAGTTCTTGAGCTCATCTACTCAACCCTGAGCACGTCACCTTATTTTGTTATAGCCGTGTGGGGGTGCTTGATGATTTACATTCTTCCAAAAGACTCACAACCATAAAGGCTGGCCAGGTTAAGTATCATGAGCCAATCACATAGTAGGACTATTAATGGGAACATTTAAATAATACCCATTATGTATTTATTTATCCACACGTATTCCAGAAACGATGTGTACACACCTACAAACACAAGCCAAGCCCAGAAACATACAAAGATTCTCTCATTTCAACCCCAGAACAGCTCTGAAAGTTAGATAGCATTATCCCACTTTACAGATGAGGAAACTGAGAACCCAAGAATTTGACAGCTAAGTCCAAGATCATATTTCTAGAAAGTGGGAAAACACAGTTATCTGAAATCTAGTGTTCTTTCCAATATATTACCATTGCCTCATTACCATAGCCATTTAACTTGCTCTTGGTTCTTAATCTGTGTGTTCTGGAACATTTGAGAAGCGTCCAGCTAAACAATGTCCCAACTTCATTTTTGTTATATACTACATACTGTCAGAGAAATGCTAAAATAAGGGCATTGTGCAGGGTATCATATATCATTGGGATTCATCCCACCTATTTTATAGGATATGTGATTGTTTATAGGATAAAGTGTTGTTAGGAGGATAAAATGAAACCATGTATGTGAAGATCTTTGGGTAATATAAAGTATTGTAAGAAAAAGGCTCTATTCCCCTTTCAGAGGAAATGTTAAAAACATGTCTTTAAGATAATTAGTTTTTAGCTCACTTGTTCTCTTCTTCCCACTACTATGATATAAACTCCCCGACAGCTGAAAGTGTACTCTACTTGCCTTTGACATCAGCGTAGCACCCTGAATAGCTCATATTTCCAAGAAACTCAGTTCAGTGAATTAAATGATAATCCATGGTGCTTAATTATGACGATGATGATTGCTAGAATTTGTTAAGCCCTTACCATGTGCCAGGCATTATGTTACATGTTTGGTATTTGTTCATTCTTATGATTTCTATAACAAGCCTTGGAGCTAGCTACTATTAGTTCCCCCATTTTCCAGATAAGGTAACAGGCAGAGAGAGGTGACATGGATTGCTAGTCCGTAGCCGGACTGGGATTCCAGGTTTGGCAGTCTGGCATGTGTCCCCAGTGCTACCCTCTGTTAACAACTCTTATCCAGAAGGTGTGAACAGTCCTGAACGGTTCATAAGCTCCATCACACCCATTCCCTTATCTAATCCTTATAACAACCCTATAACGTAGGCAGGATTATTCCCACCTTAGAGATGAAAACACCAAGGCTCCAGGCCACACACTTGATTGGAAAGCAGCTGTATTCTTTTATTACAGAAAGAAGCATTATGTTTCGCCTTCACTCAGGAAAAAAAATACACCTATCTGAAAAATTCCAGGAATTCTCAGAGCAATTACAGAGTCTCTTGCTACAAACCCAACAGAACCTTCTTCAAAGTACCACGCATGCTTGGAAGAGCACACACATAAAAGTGTAATTTGAACACTTGTCGGTTTTACCCCCTTGTTGCGAGAGAAGAAGAATGTTTATGCACCAAAAAAAAAAAAAAAAAAAAAAAAATCTAGCTGCATTTCCCAGTTTAATTAGTTTTGTCAAGTGCCTGCAATGTGATTTCCATGTTAATTTCCCCATATCCCATTTCAGTTTCTTTATATTCCACTTCAATTATTTGCTTAAAAATTGAGAGAGGCACAATGACTGTATTCAAATTCCACTCCACTCAACTAACATTTACTGATGTCCCATCCTGCCCTGGCCCCGCAGAGCTGTCGGCAACACAGCCCACGTGTTTCCACTGCCCCTCCGGTGCCCATCACAGGCATCCCTCGTGGTCAGTGCACCTCCCTACCACACACCCAGCCTGGGAAGGCGAAACCTCAAAATCTTTCTCGGCAGGGCTTTGCAGACAATCGCTGCCAACTGATTGAAGCTGACACAGGGAAAATAAAAACTGTTTGCCATCCTAATGTTCAACATTTTCTGGCAAATTTCCTTCTCCTTTAATTCTCACTACCTCCTTTAACGAAGGTAGTGGTGTCTCCATTTTTACACACGAAGTAACTGGCTCCCAGAAGTGAAAAGTCCTACCTAAATGTTAGATATCACACCAATAAGAAGTCTCCCTGGCCTCTTACATTTACTGTAAACCTCGCCAGGGCTTTATACTTTCTGATGGCTTGTGGGCCTGGCCCAGCCTGGGTCTACTTTCCCAGCCTCTAAAGGGGAATGCAAAAGGGAGTAGGAAAAAACAGTCTGTACCAGGTTAGACTAATCCTGGGTGGTACGTATTCTCACATTAGCCTGTGGAGCAACCTTTAGTCTGTATTTTATAAACGAAATTGTCAGATCTGGAAGGAGTCCAAGTGATTAGTCCCAACTCTTCATTTTAAATCAAGGTCCAACATCATCTCATTTAATCTTTATATCGTTAGTCTTTGAGGTCGCCATTATTGTCCTCATTTTACAAGGAAGCTGAGGCACAGAGTGGTTAAGTGATTTGCCTAAGGTCACACAGCTAGTTTAATGACATTGAAGATGCCAACTCAGATCTTTCTACCTTATAAGCCTGAATATTTACTGAATTGTTTTTTCTGATTTCCTCTCTTTTCCTCCTAGAACATAAATATTTAAGGTAATCAACCAAAAATAATTGATTTCTTATTTCACATCCTTTCTCTTTCACCTCCTCCTAAAAATGTTTGAGCACATACCTCTATTTTTAACAAATATAAGACTGCATGTTTATATATTTAACAAATGTTCTCTGAGCCTTGTACAGCGACTGTGGGATAAGAACTGAGTCACAGACAGTTTCTGACCCCAGGGAGGTTATGGTCTGGTGTGAAGAGGACTGACCAGCCAGAAGACAATTAAAACACAGTGTGATTCTGACAGCAGAGATACAGGGATTGGGGAAGCACAACAACTGAGTTCTGGATCTGCTAGCAATTAACCAGGGCAATTTACATAGCTGCTGAAACAAACAACCCTCAAACCTCAGTGGCTTAGCCCAGCAAAGGTTTACTTCTCACACCACAATGTGAAATGTGTTGAGAGGCTCTATTCCACAGGGTGACTCAGGGACTTCGGCTCTTCCATCTTCTATCTCTGTCATCCCTGGAGCTTCTTCAGAGTCCTTTGCTGGTTGCCCCCATCTGGCCCACAATGAGCAGGAAGACAGAGGGTGGGGCAGATTGCGTGAGAAGGTTTAGAGCCAGGCCTGGATGAAAATTACATCCCACATGCCACTGGCCGTCTAGCCAGTCTTGCCTCTGGGGTGTAGACTGACTAGATGCTTACTGTTCCTCTTCCTTGGTGCACAAGAAGACTACACTCTCAAGCTTTCCTTAGAGGTAGGGGCCATGTGGCTGGGTTCCGGCCAATGGAATGCCCCTGAGTCCCCCCCTTGGAGGAGGGTCCCCTAACCCACTTCGGTGAGAAATCAACTGTTGTTGTGTTAAGCCATTGGGATTTTAGGATTATTTGTCACAGTAGCTTTTGCTAAATTATCCTGGCTAATAGAGATCCCATTTCCGTTACTCTAGAATGGAAATAATAGTGCCCTGCCATGAGGATCAAATAATAAAATGGGTGCAAAAACTCCCAAGTGATCTAAAGTAGTATGGTTACCATTATTCATTTTACCCTAGAAAAGCAGTTGGGATCCCAGAAATAGAGATAGCAAGGAAAGGTTCTCTGATCCATGGTGAGCTGCTGGACAGGAGATCCAGGCTCTTCCAGAGACCACAGCAGCACTGACCTGAAGCAGACACTCCACAGAGACAGTGGAGTTCTTCCCTGGGCTTCTTCCTTTAATAATAACAACCCTGTACACGTGCATTGATTCCTTAATTAAGACATGACTGATCATCAAAGAGTATGTCAGATGGTAAATGTCAGACACAGTCGTGGTAAGATTCCTTCCCATACGTCTGGAGGGTTGTTTTCAACCCACAGCTGCTCCCTGCTTCTGTCCTATTGCCCCCTTTTTATGTAAATAATGTTAATAACCATCAATGGTGTGCTGGAGCCGGCTCACACCAGGTGAAGAGAGCGTATACTGGCTCAGTTGTGTACATCGCCTCCCAACTCCTGTTAGCTTGAAACCAGCCATGGGGGCAGTGCTACACCACGGAAATCAACAAATGGGCAAATCATGCTATTTTTCATTCATTTTTTTCTCTTTACGAGAAAGCCGCAGTGTAAAAATTTACCAGCACAGCACTGATAATAATACAATTAATAATAATAACAACAATAATAGTAATAATAATAATAGCAGCTGTCATTTCCTGAATGCTCTCTATGTGCCAGGGCTCCAGACTTAATAAATGAAATATGTATAACTTCACTTATTCTTCATAACACCCATGCAAGTAGATGTTAGCGTGTTTTTGCTACTCCAACATGGAAACTGAAGTTCAGAGGAGCTAAGTAACTTGCTGAACGACACAGAGCAATGAATTGGGAGAATCAGGTTTTGAATACAATTTTGTCTGTCTGATTCAAGGCTCATATTATTTCTACCCTGTTACACTAGATAAAAGGAGAGCTTGAGCTTCAAAATTAAATTCTTAAGAGTTATTAGAAGTTTGTTTCTACCCAGAAAGGCGAAGAATAATAAAATACCTCTGCCTTTGTCTAAGGTTACACAGTTTTGTAAAAACACTCACACGCTGTGGGTATCAATCCACTAGCAGTCGCTGCGGGTGACTTTAAGCAGTCATTGCCTCGCTGTTTTGGCAGGATTGGGAGGCTGACCCCACGCAGGTGGGTGATTTGTCCTGCACCCAACAAGGATGGCAGGTGCAGCCAGGGCTCCTAGGCCCCGGGTCTTCCAGCCCACTGCTTGGTTTGGGGACTTGAAAAATCAAACTGCAATCATATCTTGTCCCCATAAATTATGATTGCTTGTTTATGAGTCTGCCTCGGACCGTCCCACGTGAGTCTCCTGACAGAGGATTTAGCGGTCTTCCATCTCCGTGCCTCCGGAGTACAGCGTGGCACTTGGTGGACGTTTTATAAATATTTGTTTAATGACCGACTGATGGATGTCACGGAACTGAGGGAATGGACCTGCCTGACTGAATGGGGGAGGGATGGAACATGGACACTGGCAGGGAAAGTCCTGCCCCAAAAGGAGGGGACAACAGAAAAGAAGAAGGAGGAAGGGGACACGGAACAGGGAAGCGCTGGTCATCAGAGAACAACTTCAGCCTCTTTTCGGCATTTGCTCAGGGCCTGTGCTAAGTTCAGCCCTCACAAACCTATTGTGAATTTGATGCTGCTTTTGTGAATCCGGCAAGACAGCCAGAGTCAAACAAGAGGGAGCACTGTGGCAGGTGCCCATCCGTAGCTTGGCCTCAGCTACCTGCTCTGACCAAGGCCAAATGGAGCCCAGGGGCCTGAGACAGAGACACATGTCTTAGCCATTCTGGTCCAGCACCATCCCTTTGACTCTGCAGAACAACTGTCTTTCCTCTCAGAGTCCGCCTGGCATCACATCTGGCCTCTGGCCCCCCTGCTGTTCATATCCCTCCAAACCTCTCTCTGCCACACCCCGCCCTTATCCCCTCCACACCTCTTCATACTCTTGGCTCACTTTCCTATTTCCTGTTTCTATTTTGTCCCCGACATGCTATTTAATTCTGTTTCTTGGCTATGAAGTCTGACTTTACTCCTTAGTCACAGTTTATACTTCTGATTATGCTGCCTTTGGTCTTAACTGGACTAACATCTTGTCTAGTCCAGCCCAGATGCCAAGGCTACTCCTGACAAGCCTGTCCTGAGGAGGCACCCAGCCTCCACGGCTTCTATTCTTTTCTCCATGGAGATTGTGTTGGTCATAGCATCTGTGTTCCCAACATCTATTCCTTCCCAAAATGATTCGTCTAAGGCAGATTTCACTCCATCCTTGTTGCACCTTAAAATTACCCAGAACGCTTTTAAAAAATCCAATATCTGGGCTTGCTGCGGATTCTCCTTTTTAAAGTCTCAGGGGTTATTTAACGTACAGCTAGCATTGAGAATCACTGATCTACGCCAACCTGTTAATGCCATTTCCCTTGCAAGGGAAGGGACTGGAGACTAAACCCTGGAGCAAGAGACGGGAGAAGCAGGACTTCTGCAAGAAGGACGCAAGAAAGAGAGGCAGTCCTTTCTCAGCATCAGGATGTGTCATTTCCAGATATAAAGCAGGAACCTGCTGCTGCCACCTTGCAATGATGGGGCAAAGCCGACATACACGATGGTGAGTGAGATGGAAATTGGACACTGAGATGGAGACAGAGTCAAGTGAGATGGAAAGACCCTGGGTCCCCATCACATCCTTGAACCGAGGTACCAACCTGACCTTGAGCCTTGTTATTTAACGAGGTAATATATTGTTTTGTTTGTGTGTTTGTTTTGTTTTTATTGAAGTATAATTTACAATGTTGTGTTAGTTTCAACTGTACAGCAAAATGATTCAGTTATACATATATATATTCTTTTTCAGATTCTTTTCTATTATAGGTTATTACAAGATATTGAGTAGAGTTCCCTGTGCTATACAGCAGGTCCTTGTCGTTTACCTATTTTATATATAGTAGTGTGTATACGTTAATCCCAAACTCTTAATTTATCTCCCCCACCACCCCCTATCCCCTTTGGTAACCATAAGTCTGTTTTCTATGTCTGGGAGTCTATTTCTGTTTTCCAGCAATATGGATAAACCTAGACATTATCATACTAAGTGAAGTAAGTCAGACAGAAAAAGACAAGTATCATATGATATCACTTATATGTAGAATCTAAAAAAATGATACAAATGAGATAATATATTAAGTCAGGGGTCAGCACATGTTTTTCCTGTAAAGCAGGGGTCCCCAACCCCGGGGCCGCGGACAAATACCGGTCCGCAACCTGTTAGGAACCGGGCCGCACAGCAGAAAGTGAGCGGCAGGTGAGCCCGCGAAGCTTCAACTGCCGCTCCCATCGCTCGCATTACCGCCTGAACCGTTCCCCCCCCTTCCCCGCCCCTCCACCCCCATCCGTGGAAAAATTGTCTTCCACAAAACTGGTCCCTGGTGGCAAAAAGGTTGGGACCACTGCTGTAAAGAGCCAAAGAGTAAATATTTCAGGCTGTGCCAGTCATAGTCTCTGGAACAGGTACTCTGCCCTTGTAACGTGAAAGCAGCCATAACGACACATAAATGAATGGGCGTGGCTGTGTTCCAATAAAACATGACTTGCAAAAACAGGCAGTGGCCTGGACGTAGCCTGTGGGCCCTAGTTTCCCCATCCCTAGTTGAAGTCATCCTGAGTCAATGTGTTTTGTTCTTTGCAGCTGATGGTGTCAAGTGATACAAGGATGATTTCCCAAAGTTAAGGCTGCGTTACTGACCCCCTCCACCCAGCTGAACCCCATATGCATAATTTTATGTATCTGTTAGTCATATCCTCTTTGTGTCCTGCAGACACTTAACTCAAAACTGATCTCGTCTTCCCCACGTCCATCTCTGGGTCTGCTTTTCCTCCTGCATTCCCCACTTAGCAAGTGGCGCCAGCACCTTGAGCTGCTCAAACTAAAACCCCCTAAGTCATCTCTATTGCCTCTGTCATCATTAGTCAACCAGCCACCATGTTCCATCCATCCTACCTACAAAATATTTCTCAACTCTCCATCCATCCAATACTACTTCCTATGTGTCAGGCGCAATGCCAGGAACTGAGAATACAAGGCACAAAGCAGATAGGATTCTCAATGTACAATAAACAATAGCCGGTACCTGCCGTTACTCAGGACCTCCTATGTCCCAGGCTCTGCACTAGGCACGCTACAGTAAGAACTCTGATCTTCAAGGTACACCTGCATGCACACGGTATTTTCTCTTATTCATAGATAAAGAAACCGAGGTTAAGAAAGACTGAATCACTTGTCGTGGTCACAGTGGCACAGTGTGGCAGCACCAGCACGGGAGGCAGATCTGTCCCCACACCAAAGCCCAGGCCCTCCTCACTACCCCTGTCCCCTGCTTGTCCATCCTGGGACTGGGGTGGCTTTCTGGACCATATTGTCATTTTGGGAATTCTTGATCAGTGAGTACCTAGGATGACACCTGGCTCTCACTTTGGCAAAAAGCCCATGACAAACATCTCCTCAGCACAAGAGCTGTGCAATTAGGCACAGGCTGTTAAAACACTCATGCTGGAAACCAACTGCTCTCTGCCACCTGTGCCCAGGCAGAGCTTTCTCCCGGAAAACGACAAAAACCCAAGTGCCAGGGGACGCAGAGGCTGGAGGTGCTCAGCAAGATGCTCTTTCCAAAGGCATGCTCTGGCTGCTTCTGCCCTGTCGTCTTCCTTGTCACACTGCCAACTTGGAGATAGGATGCTGATGAAAGAAACAGCCCTAGAACCGAGCAGACCTGGGTTTAAATCCTGCCGAGGCCTCAGGCAAGTCAGCAAATCTCTCCTTGCTCCTGCCTCACCTCTAAACTGGAATTATGCTACCTACCTACCCGGGTGATCCAGGGCGTAGGAGTCAATGAGGTTTGTGAAGAAGGGAGAGTATGGTGCAGACCTGAGCCAGGGCTCGGTGAGTGGCAGCCATCTTCCCTGCTGTGGTCGCCAGGGTAACAGGCTCCCAATTGGAGGCGCCCACTTGGAGGCCAAGTGGGGCTGGTAGAGGAGACCATGTATATGGAGGACCTCGTAGCAGCTCAGGAGTTTCAGCCCAATGCAGATGGAGCCCCAGCCCTCCTCGGGGCTGCTGCCTTCCCCGTTTCAGATATTCTGCTCACTGCTTCACGGGCATATGACATTGAATTATCATAGTCCTGCAGGATAATCGTCCCCAACTTACAGATAAAAGATAATGAAGCTCAGAGAGATTAAGTAACACCCTACAAATGGCCAGTAGTAGATTTAGGACTTGAGCCTAGGTTTTCAAGCTCTAGAGTTAAAGCATTTAACCATGCCACCATTCTGGTTCCCATCTTCAGATCCTGCCCTGCTTATTATCAGGTGGGTGGTTGACGGTACTCTCACCACCATGAGTAGCCCTTGTCTTGTGCCACGTGTCTCCCTAACCTGTTTAATTCACCAGGTCCCCCAAATTTTGGGCTCTCCCTCATTCTCTTCAGCAGCACCCTGCCTCCCCAGTCAGGTACTGAAGTAACAGCCAGTGTCTGCCCTCTTACCTGTTTAGCTAAAACATAGAGGACTCCCATTTATAGGGGAACGAATAGCCAGGCAATTTGTTTGGCACTTTAATATAACTTATCTTATTTACTCCCTATAACAATGCCTCAGTAGGTATCATCAAGCCATGTTTCAGATAATAAAACCAAGGCTCAGAAACAACAGCTCTTGAATGCACAGGTGGAATTCAAAGGTAAGACTGATGATCATAATGCCTACATCCAAGTGCTGTCACCCCCAACTCGGCACTCATACTCTCTCCCTCTTTCTGTCTCTGTCTCTCCCCTTCTCTCCTTTCCTCCCTCCCTCTCTTACCCCTATCTCCCCCTCCCTCCTTCTCTCCCTCTTTCTGGCTTCATTCCAGTAGCTGGGGCTCTTCTCTAGCTGCCAGCATCTCTGGATCCAGCCTGTCCTAACGTCCACAGATCTTAAGAGTGCTGAGTTCCCAAACCTTGGTTGCCTAGCAATAAGCCCTACCTCCCTCTCCCTTCCCATGGCCCTCAACTCCCTCCCCAGGCTGTTCGCAGTAGATGTCCAGTCACTTCTCGTACCCTTCAAGGATGTCCATTTTAACCAATGCATTTAGTATAAGGTTACTGGTCACTAGAATCAGGGACTCACAATGGACATTTGCCCAAGGCCAGGACCTTAGAGATACAGCTGGCAAGAAAAGGCCTGGGGGCCAGCTGACCTGGAACTTCCAGGACCAGGAATTTACTTGACCAATGTTCACTGGGTATTCAGACTCCAGTCATAATGTACATCTGTAGCTCCACCAAGAAGCACTCCTCTATGGGTTTTGTGATATGGTGCCCTCTGCCTGGGCCTATCCCATCCTCACCATACTTCAACATTTTTTTTGTCTGGCAAACTCTCACTCTTGGTCCTTCATTCCATAAGGAACTTTGACTGTCCCCATCTCCAGGTCTCAGGTTTGAGTTCGTCTTTGTGCTCTTATACCGAGCACTAACTTCCATCAACTGCTCATTAGGTAGTACTGGACTTTTCTATGTGCGCGGCTGTCTCTTCTGTAAGCCTCTAAGTTCGGCAAGGGCAAGTAGTGTGGATTCCACTGATCGTGGTACAATGCGTGGAACCCAGTGAGTGTTCTTAGATAGAAAGGCAACAGAGGAGAAGAAGTAAGAGAGAGAAGGCATAGAAAAAGGGAAAAGAGCGAGGAGGGGAGGAAAAAAAGAAAGAGGAAAGAAGTTAGAGAAGAGAAGAAAGAGGCAAGGTAGGAGAATGAGAAAAAGAAAGCAGAGGGAAGAACTGCACACAATCTACTGCCTTGGGTCTTAGGAGGGGGCACAGAGATGAGTAAGACCAGGTCCTTATTCTAAGAGGGTTTACAGTCTCCTCAGAGAGGCAAAGTCAGGGAGTGATGAAGAGAGTCTGGGGAGAAGACAGAGCAGTGCTGTGAATTGGAATCAGTCAGTCACAAATTCCAACTTGGGACACTGCCCCTGTATGGTAGGAACTGGTTCTAAATCCAGTTGTTGGTAGCACCAGTGGCATCTTCTTCTGGATTTGGTGACAGTGATGAGCTTAGAGCCAGGCTAGACATGGCTTAAGTAGATAGATTCTTCTTTCCCACAATCTTATCCAGAAAGCCTGAAATACCTGATGTACACTGCCTAGTGCAGTGCCTGGCACACAGTAGATGCTGAATATTTATGGAATAAATAGATAAAGGCATGAAATGATTAAGGAACACAGGAGCTTACTTCGAGCATCTCGTAGGCACATTACATGACTGTTGAATGACTAAAGGAATGAGTACAGTGTGATTCCTGACACCTACCCCAACGCCTGGCACGTAGTAGGTAAACACGTGTTGAATGAACAAATTTCAACAGGGGCTTCGTCATCATCTCAAATTGCCATCCTAACCCCCCACCCCCTGCCTGGATCTAAAGGCAAAGGGAGGCACTTTTAAACATTTCTCAACAAGCTGATGTTTGCTGCATTGCACACAGACTAGCAAGGTCTCAGGCTGCCTTGGTTAAATGACACGGAGTTTGAGGCCTTACTATATAGTTGTTTGTTTCTCTAAGAGACTGAAACATGTTCCAGAATATTTGAGTCAATGTATCTTTGCAAACATGTTAGTACACATTTCACTTGACCTTCAATCCCTATTTAAATCCTTCTCAATCACTTTTCTGGAATCAAAAGGTGTTCATTGGTTTCATAATCATTTCCAGGTTCCAAACCCCCAGTGACATTTCTCCCTCCTCCAGGCCCTTCCCAGCCTTCCCTGAGAAACTCAAAGCAGGCTCAGGGTAGAGATGATGCATAAAGGAGAAAAATTCCAGTTGTGTAATGACTGCCTTGGAGATTAGGCGGAGGCCAAAGGCGTCATCTGAAAATATTAGTATTATAGGGAGAGGCAATGTAATACAATGGAAAGGTCATGGGATTTGGACTTAGAAGACCTCTACTTAAACCTCAGCTTCCCCACACATTGGTTGCATGACCTTGAACTAGTCACAGTCTGTCTGGGCCTCAGTTTCTCTGTCTATAAAATGAATGGTCCAGATATAATAACCTCTAAGATGACTCCCAGCTCTAATATTATGGGAGGTTAAAATGGCTCAGGACATTCTGATGGCCAAAAAATGAAGGGTGATTCACACTACTAGAGCAATTCATATTTTATTTATTTTTAAATTATGGGAAAGTTCTTTTGGCCAGCGATAGAGGCCCCATTCACTGCTGGAACAAATGCCCATGACTTCGAAGCTTTAACATTAGGTATTAAATTTAGAAAATAGAAGGGAATAAAAGTGTGCTTTCCCATTTACAGCATTATTAACAACTTTTACGTCGTCAATAATGTGGTCCATTTTTCAACCCCAGAAGGCAAGAAAATATTTAGCACAGGAAGAAGAGAATAAATAAAATTTATTGCTTATGTACTATTAATTACTATTTATCCAATGCCTACCATAAGCTAGACATGAGGTCAGCAATATTTCTTCTGCTAACTCACTTCATATCTACAACTGCACCATGAAATAGGCATTGTTTTCCCCATTTTACAGATGAGACGCCTGAGACTCAACAGGATGTGACTTTCCCAATATAATATAACCTGTAAGGTAAATTTGAGCCCAGGTCTGTCTGATACTCTGACCAATATTTTTCCTATTGTATCATTTTTGAAATATTCCTACTGAGTAGAGAGCTCCCCATTGGTGGGACTAATCAAGCATCAATTAGAGATGCTGTAAGAGGGATCCCTGTTCCAGAGTAGATCCTGAGTGGTTAAACTGGAAGACCTCTTAAGTCCCTTCCAGCCTGAGAGTCAATGATTCTATGACCTTAAGTCACTGCAAGTAGAATAATAAGAAGCACATATCACTAAGCCCCCCTCTCCAGAAAAGCTGCAATGTGTGATCTGTTTTTCTTTTTAATGTTTACTATGACTATCTTTCTTCCAAGAAGAATAACATCTCTCTCGGATTCAGAAAAGTCCACAACCTGTCCCCTGGCAAATGCTGTCACTGTTCCATTCTTCTGATGACGCACTAGCACCATAGAATTATTATTCTGCATTAAGACTTGTCTGTATAATCCCAGGAGGTAGAATGAGGAACGTGAAATTTAATTCAATAGCATAGGAAATATCCACCTGTAATCCCAGGCAACATTAAGCTGGGCTACCCTGCTTAATAATGAGTTCCCTCCTTTTTACTGGAAGTGTTCAAGAAAGTGCTTAAATACCACTTCTATATGAAGCATGGCCACTAATCACCTAAAATAACTCTTTCTTCTGCTTATTACAGCCGTTATCTCTAGAATTCTTGTAAGGAGCTTTGAATATATTTGAGCTTCCTCACTCGACAACGAACTGCGGACAGAGATTTCGTCTCTGTGCAAGGAACTTTGCGTAACAGCGTGCTTCATGAGACGGACTCAGAGCCTTTGTCTTCATCATTATTAGTATTTAATCAAGAGAAATTCCAGCTATTTCTCCAGCAACTGGGCAACTTCAACTTTGACGTCTGTAAATGGTTCCTCTCAGGGAAAGAGGAAGACAAAGCTTTCCTCTTTAAGGTGCCCTGATAGCATAGCTGATTCCCATTGAGAAATTGGGTAAAACTGCTGAGGTCAAGGGGTCTCCTGAGAAGAAAAGACCAGGACCCTGCTAGTTACCAAATGATGTCAACCAACAAAGCAAGTGTTGCGGAAATGAAGTTACCATAGGAAATAAGGTCATTTGATCTTGTGACCAAGGCTCAAATCCATAGCTTGGAAGCTTATAGGAAATACTGGTTTGAACCCAGCACATAGTGGAGACTGAGTTCCTCCAAGCTTAATCTTCCTAGTGTGGACGTCATCCCTTGGGCACAAGAGCTGAGCATGTGTGTATAACCCACATGACCATTTACTATGTGCTAGTCACTGTTCTAAATGTGTTTCATATATTGACCCTCCAACCTATCAGGTAGTTACTTTATTATTCTGATTTGATGGATGAGGAAACTGAGGATAGAGAGTTAAGTAATATGCCCAAGTTTCCATGGCCAGCAAGGGGTAGAGCCAGGATAGAGCTCCAGATATTCCAGATAAAACTATTGGGAGGGAGACTTCTAAAGGAAAATAAGGAAATTCCTACCAGTAAGAATAGATGGGGCCCCAAGGGATTAAGTGGAAAAATGAGAGGGATGTGAGTGTATGATACCCATAGCTGGAAAAATGGGAAAAGCATGGAATGTGGCTAAAAAACCAAAACAGAAAACGATGATAAGAGGGCAACTTGTATTGTCAGAGCAGAACTGGCCTAGGAAAATGGAAGTCTAGAGGCCAATGTAGGAGTGCGTAAAGTGGAAAGATTGAAAAATCAGGTAAAATGAAAACAGAGAGTGGTGGATCTGAAGGAGCAACAGGGAATGCTCTGGATCAATTCTAAGCAATATGAAGCATCCAGTTAGATTGAGGTATGTGAACCCAGGAGCTAAGGCTGCCATTATGCTCAGAAGCGGTTAAGGGGCTGGGGACCAGGGACACCGAACAGTTGGTTTAGATAGGCTTCTTTCTCCTCTTGAAAAGCATGATGCTCCCTGGTGGCCTAGTGGTTAGGATTCGGTGTTCTCTCCTCTTAAAAAGCAAAGCTATTCCTGACAGTCAGGGAAATATGGCTTCCAAGAGGTTGGCAGAAGGGTTCATCTTGCTAGAGAATTCAGGCTATTAGTTGACCTCTCTGAGGAACCTAGAGACAGCCCATGGGCAAAACCCTTAATAAAACCCTTCCTCACAAACCAAGTCTCTAACCTCAAAGCACCTGGATGCCTTGAGGATCTGCATACTCTTGACTTTTTCCTGAAGCACCACTCAAGGGCTCTCCAAGACATTAAGTGTCAAACTATTGCCCCATGCAGACCTCCAAATTTAATCTGCTGGTGAAATTACAACTGATATTAGAGACACTTCTTTTTGATTCTCATCTTGCAGTACAGAAATGCAAAGGGGATGCCCTGGAGATGCTAGAGAGACTCAGTGGGGGCCCTGAGGAAGCCAAGTTCAAATCTCTACAAGTGAGATTCAAATGAGCAGGCTTGTGCCTTGTGAGGGTAGACCTGGGTTTGAGTCCCAGATCTGCCTGTAGGGACTCTAGGCAAGTCCTTTCCCCACTGTGAGCTTCCATAAGAGGATGGGACTAAATGCCCTTAAAGTTCCCAGCAGTTTGTCTATTATTGTTATTGATACAAGTGTGCTAAGAGGCATGCTTCATGGTATATTTGAAATACACTTACTTTTTAATTTCCTGCTGTCCCCTTGAAATAAAATCAGCTATGTTAAAAGCAAAATCTTTATCTTTTATATACTGAAGTATTTATGGGTATAATAACATAATGTCTGGGATTTGCTTTAAAATACTTGAGTCCCTCCCCCTACTCTCCAAACAGGGATAATGGATAAAATAAAACTGGCAAAATGTTGAGATTGTTGAATCTGAGAAATGGGTAAATGGGAGTTTATTATACTATTCTCTCCACCTTAATTCAGCCTTTAAAGTTTTGTGGGTTTTTATCAATTTATTTATTTATTTTTATTTTTGGCCACGTTGGGTCTTTGTTGCTGAGCGTGGGCTTTCTATAGTTGTGGTGAGCGGGGGCTACTCTTCGTGGTGGTGCGCGGGCTTCTCATTGCGGTGGCTTCTCTTGTTGCGGAGCACGGGCTCTAGGCACACAGGCTTCAGTAGTTGTGTCACGCAGGCTCAGTAGTTGTGGCTCGTGGGCTGTAGAGCGCAGGCTCAGTAGTTGTGGCGCATGGGCTTAGTTGCTCCACGGCATGTGGGATCTTCCCAGGCCAGGGCTTGAACCCTTGACACCTGCACTGGCAAGCAGATTCTTAACCACTGAGCCACGAGGGAAGCCCCAGGCTTTAAAGTTTTCACAGTAAAAAGTTAAATGAATGATAGAATAGAAAATAAATACATTCAGTGGGATAGTCTTTCCCTGCCCCTGGATTAAAACTCCATGACTTTCCTGCTTACCCTTAGGAAACAGACAGTGTACAGAATCTTTAAGTCACAAATGTAGTTTGTTTTTTTTTTAACATCTTTATTAGAGTATAATTGCTTTACAATGGTGTGTTAGTTTCTGCTTTATAACAAAGTGAATCAGCTATACATATACATATATCCCCATATCTCACAAATGCAGTTTTTTTAAAAAAATTAATTAATTAATTAATTTATGGCTGTGTTGTGTCTTCGTTTCTGTGTGAGGGCTTTCTCTAGTTGTGGCAAGCAGGGGCCACTCTTCATCGCAGTGCGGGGGACTTTCACTATCACGGCCTCTCTTGTTGCAGAGCACAGGCTCCAGACGCGCAGGCTCAGTAATTGTGGCTCACGGGTCCAGCTGCTCCGCGGCACGTGGGATCTTCCCAGACCAGGGCTCGAACCCGTGTCCCCTGCATTGGCAGGCAGATTCTCAACCACTGTGCCACCAGGGAAGCCCACAAATGCAGTTTTGACTCAGAAATGAGAATGTACAGTCCAAAGTGGAAACCAAACCCTGACCATGATTCAGTGCCCATCTTACATCTCTCAGTCCTGGCCATTTGAGGATGGAGACTCAGAGAGGGCATGACTGGCTGAACTGCCCTTTGATTTCCCTGATCTGCCTCTGCTTGTGAGCTAAGTATGGTTTCTCATGCCTACCCCACCTCAGCCCCGGGGGTGGCAGGTGAGAAAGGCGGAAGGAGAAGAGGCAGGAAAGGTCTTACTTGGACTTGCCATAGTAAGGCAAACTGGCTTTAGAGGCTCTGGGTCTTGCAGAGGTTTAAGGCTGCCTCTTGGTCTAATGAGCAATTCTGAGGACTCTTTGGAGCAGTGCTGTCCTATAGAAACGCAGCGCAGGCCACGGACGCGAGCCGCGTATGTACATGTCACTTTGTTCTAGTAGCCACATAGTAAACAGCAAGAAGCAACAGGTGAAGTTAGCATAAATAATATATTTTATTTAACCTAGTGTATCTAAAATATTATCATTTCAACATGTAATCAATATAAAAATATTAATATTTTACACTCTTTTCTTATTAGTTATTTTATACATATTAGTGTATACATGTCAATCCCCATCTCCCAATTCATCCCACCACCACCCCACCGCCACTTTCCCCCCTTGGTGCCCATATGTTTGTTCTCTACATCTGTGTCTCTATTTCTGCCCTGCAAACCGGTTCATCTGTACCATTTTTCCAGGTTCCACATATATGCGTTAATATACGATATTTGTTTTTCTGACCTACTTCACTCTGTATGACAGTCTCTAGGTCCACCCACGTCGCTACAAATGACCCAGTTTCGTTCCTTTTATGGCTGAGTAATATTCTATAATATTTTACACTCTATTTTTCATACTAAGTCTTTAGTATGAAACCGAGGCATGTTTTACACTTTCAGCACATCCCCATTTGGACATCAAATTTCAAGTGCCCAATAGCCACATGTGGCTATTGGCTATCATATTGGACAGCATAGTTTAGGGGCCCCCACGCCTGGAGACTTCTGGCTTGCGTTCCCTTGCCCATACACTCGGTGACCTGACTATACACCCCAGTTTGCCTGGGGAGTCCCGGGTTGAGTCCTGTTGCCCCAGCTTATCATTCATTAAATTACCTGGTTCTTAGTGCTCCCTTTCTCTCTCCTCAGCATCCCTGTTTGGATAGTGAATCGTATGGTCACCCTGCCTGTACCTCTCTATCCTGGATGGGAGCTGGTGGCTCCATCCCCATCCTCGTTTGCAGGTTCCCTACTCAAAGGGTCGGGCCATTTCCCCCCTGGATCAAGGGTCAGCAAACTACAGCCCACAAAGCTAAGAATGGTTTTCACATTTTTAAAAGATGCAAAAAACAAAGAATATATGACAGAGGTAACATGCCTCCTGCAAAGCCTAATTTACTACCTGGTCCTTTACAAAATGAGTTTGCTCACCCTTATTCTGTATCTTCTGGGGAGAAAGGAGGTCAGACCCCAGTCCACGGAGCTCCCACCACAGGACGTTCCCTCTGGGATTGCGGTGGAGAGGCAGGTCCTTTCCCTCTCACCTGGTTGGAGGGTAGGAGGTAGACCACTGCCTGCATTCCTCCTCCCATAACGCAGAGTGGAGACTCTGCGAGAACATCCTTAAAGGAGATCTCATCACTCATCTCCCTTTCCACTCTCTCACCCTTAGGTCATTTCCTCTAAACATCTGCAGTAATGTAATTTGGCACTTCACTTTAAATTTTCATTCCTATCATAGCTTAGTATCTAGTCAAAGTTTCAACTTTAAGCTCTGGTTACTATATTACCATCATCCCATCACCACTGTCAACATCATCATCATGCATAATGTGTTTCCTCGAATAGCCTATGAGTTTGTTTGGGGGTAGGATCTCTTTTGTCTTATTTTTGAATCCCTGGCAGCACGTAACACAATGCCTCATACAGAAGAGATCCACAATAAACACTGTTTGAAATAATTAATGACAGTGAATTCATACACTCAACACTTCAGCCCAACTAAACAACTCAAAATTCTCTGAAGACAAGGACATCTTTTCCCCCAAGTGCCTTTGCACATATACTACCTGGTATTCTTTTCCCCTTCCCTTCTCATCTACATTCTCCAAGATGCAGCTCGAATAATACAATAATAAAATTGTATTAAAAGTGAAAAATAAACCTCGCTGATTTCCTCAAATATAAAATAACAGCCCCAGCAAAACCTTTCCAGATCCTCCCTGGAAGCATTTAGTATTCTCATCCCACAGCCAGTTACACATATCTCTCTTTTTATACTTAAAGCAGTGCACCTTATCTGGTTGTATAATTGTCTCTCTCACCAGATCTGGGCTCTGCATGTTACAGTTACTTGGGAAGCCTTTAAAATATACTGATGCCTGGGCTCCGTTCCAGACCAAGGGAATCAAAATCTCCAGGTTGGGGCCTGGGCATCAGTATTTTTTTAAGTACTCTTTGGTGATCTAATATTCAACCAGAGTTGAGAACCACTGTACAAAATAGTGAGCTACTACAAGGCAAGGACTATAGTTTGTCTATGCAATTCTGTAGTTATTAGCAAAAATTACCTTGGACTAAATAGTTGTCAAGTGAATGAACTCTGAACCATAACAGGAATACAAAGAATAATTTATGTAAGTCTATTCATAGAAGTTTGTTAGAAACTGTTGTGAGATAAACAACTATATGTTAATATGATGACTTCTGATTAACTGGACAGGTTTATTTAACCATATGAAACACACCGAATGACTAGAAGCCCACATCTAACCAAGCAGTTGTCCTAATCGTGGTAAAACTAGACCCTAAAAGAAATATAGATGGGTCCTGCAAAAAGATGAACGTCAAGGCAGTTCATTAGCATGGCCTCTAACCAAGTACATAAGACAGACCTCCGAAGACCCCTCGCATAATGTAGATATATTTCAAGGTTGTTATCCTACAATTGTCAAACCCAGGCTCTCCTTGCCTTTTGCTGTGCAATTTGTACTTGAGACTGGCACGAGAGTTTTTTATTAATCTGTCTGTCAAGCAACACTCTTATAATTATCCTGCCTGTTAGTAGCATTAAGTACAAACATATCTCTTGGTTTTTGCTTGTTAATTTGTGCCTCTCCTATATTTAGAGCTAGCAATAGATGTAGCCATAAGATCAGAAAATTGCTGGTGGTCAGAGGAGGAAGACGTGAAGGCCTCTGCATGCTTTTGCTGGGAATTAATCTGCCATGAACTAGGCTGATATGGTGGAAAGATCACAAAAGGAGCTGTGGGTTTGAGTTGGTGTCTGTCATTTACTCTGTGTCCTTAGACAGGTAAGTTCACCTCTGTGTGCCTTGCACAACCCTTCTCAAAACTGGCAGGTAATAATGAAATCTATTTCAAATGCCCAGCAGAGTTATGTGGGTGAAATAAAATAATGGGTGAGAAAAACATTTAATAATAAACTATGAACATCAATGCTAATATGCTTGCTTCATTCATTCACTTGCAAACTGGCTTTACACCTAATGTGCCAGGTACTAAAGGGGTACAAATATTATAATAATGATTCTTATTACTATTGTTATCATAGGGATTATGTTATTAACATAAGTCCTTTTGGTATCTTCTGATGGTTAATTTTATGTGTCAACTTGACTCGGCCATAGGGTGCCCAGATACTTGGTCAAACATTATTCTGGGTATATCTATGAGGATGTTTCTGGATGAAATTAACATTTGAATTGGTAAACTGAGTAAAGCAAATTTTGCCCTCCTTAATAGAGGTGGGTTTCATCCAATCAGGTGAAGATCTGAGTAGAACAAAGAGAACAAAAAGGCTGAGGAAGAGGGAATTTCTCTCTGCCTGACTGCCTGAGCTTGGATATTGTGTTTTTCCTGCCTTCAGACTTGAACTGATACATCGGCTTCACCCCAGCCAGCTTTCGGACTGGAACTACACCATCATTTCTCTGGGACTCTAGCTTGCCGACTGCAGATCTTGAGACTTTTCAGCTTCCATAATTGCATGAGCCAATTTCTTATAATAAAGCTCTTGGTGTATATAAATAAAAATATCTATTTATATAAATAGATATAAAAATAAAACATAAATCTCTTTATATATGTAAACAAAACCAATAGGATGAGTGTGTGACTATACATATCCTACTGGTTTGTTTATATGTGTTGGTTTAAATATGTATACACTTATTCCCACACTCACACATCCTATTGGTTCTGCTTCTCTGGAGAACCCTGACTAACACACATCTCTGGCAATATAAACCCTTTTTTTTGGGGGGGGGGGCTTCAGAGATAATCCTCTTTAAATATCAATAAAATTCCTTAAGTTGGTAGAATTGTTTTCAGTGCATCCATTAGAAGTAGTTATGGGCTCCCCTGGTGGCGCAGTGGTTAAGAATCTGCCTGCCAATGCAGGGGACACGGGTTCGAGCCCTGATCTGGGAAGATCCCACACGCCGCGGAGCAACTAAGCCCGTGAGGCACAACTACTGAGCCTGCGCGTCTAGAGCCTGTGCTCCGCAACAAGAGAAGCCACGACAATGAGAAGCCCACGCACTGCGATGAAGAGTAGCCCCCACTCGCCGCAACTAGAGAAAGCCCACACACAGAAATGAAAACCCAACACAGCCAAAAATAAATAAATAAAGTTATTAAAAAAAAAAAAAAAAGTAGTTATGTAAGCCAGTGCTTATTAGAATCAGCTGGCCAGCTTTAAAAAGTTTGATTCCCAGGCCCAAGACCAGAAATTCTGAATTAGCATCTCAAGGGGGCAGAGCCAAGGAACCTGGATTTCTAATGGTCTTCCCAGTACTTCAAGACAAATCACATCTGGGAACTACGCATCTAAGTGGTCTGACTAAGGGAACTAGAAACCACAGATCTGCCCTGGTGTCTGAAATCCCATCACCTCGTGTTCACAGATTTGGTTTCTCTCTCTTGTCTCTTGTTAAATGCAGATGAGCTAGAGAGATAATCTACAAGGCCTTTAACCATAAATTTAAAATATATTTATCCTGAATTCAGCTCTGATCATGTTCCTCCTGGGTCCAAACACCTCTGGGGTCTCCCCACCGCCTACTTAATAAAATCCAATCTCCCTTGAATGGCATCCAAGTCACTTCAAAATGTGACCCTTGGACAACTACAGCGTCATCCTCATGACAATCACCCACATCCATCTCACAGTCCAGCTGGCACAAGGATCCCACGGGTCCCTTTCATTTTTTTTTTTTTTTTTTAATTAATTTGTGACCTATATTATTTTATTTATTTATTTATTTATTTATTTATTTTGGCTGTGTTGGGTCTTCGTTTCTGTGCGAGGGCTTTCTCAGGTTGTGGCAAGTGGGGGCCACTCCTCATCATGGTGCACGGGCCTCTCACTATCGTGGCCTCTCTTGTTGCGGAGCCCAGGCTCCAGACGCACAAGCTCCCTAGTTGTGGCTCACGGGCCCAGCTGCTCTGCGGCATGTGGGATCTTCCCAGACCAGGGCTCGAACCCATGTCCCCTGCATTAGCAGGCAGATTCCCAAACACTGCGCCACCAGGGAAGCCCCCACGGGTCCCTTTCTGATGCCATGCATTGCTTCTGTTCTCACCTCCACCTGGAGGGCAGTTACTCCTAACTCTCATCCTCCAAGTTTTAGCTCAAATGGCATTTTATTCATGAGACTCCTCTAATACCTCTCCTACAGACCGCTTTCTATCAAAGCCACTGTGTTCATGTCTCCCTCATAGAATGGGAGCGTCTCGAAAGCAGTGGTCCACCCTTCACATCTGTGTCCCCAGACCTCTGATCTGGCACACAGTAAGATTCACGTACATGAACTGAGTTGATCCAGGCTATTTTCTTACTTGGTTACCAAAAGGGAAAAATGAAAAAGTTGGACATTTGGTTGCAAAATTCAGAAATGATACAGAAACAGGGCATAGACTGTAGGTCAGGTGGCACAGTGTATTGGTTAGAAGCAGGAGCTTTGGAGAGACACACCTGGCCTCAATTCATGCCTCTCCTACTTATTAGTAACCTGGTGGGTCAAGTTGCTTCACTTGCAGAGTCTCAGCTTCTTCATCTCTAAGTGAGGATGCTGATGGTATTACTTCACGAGGCTCTTATGAGGATTAAATATGCCAAGAACTTAGCAAGTCATCAGAATGTATCATATTTACTTAATAAGCTGTACTTGTTATTAGCTCTTTCTTATTATTTTATCAATGTTTTAGCAAATGAGCACAGGCCTGGACAATGGAAGATTCCTGATTCGTGGGTCAGTAGAAAAGCACAAGAGTCCTCAAGCTAACTTATCTCGTGGCCATTTCCATTTCTGAAGGGTATCCACCTCAGGAGGGGGGGGAAAGAAAGCCCGAGAGTTATGTCCTCGTCTTTCACAGGTTGCCTCTCTTCCCTGATGAATTTCCTTAAGGAATATAGATTTATGTGTGTGCTCTGTTTCCCAATAGTTAAAGCGACCTATTTGCCACCGCTAAGCATCCATTCTTTCCCTGGAGGTCGATTTGCAAGGTGCCTGCTCTTGTCAAGGACGAGATTGATAGACCAGCGGCCACTGACTTGACAGCCAGTGCGCTGGGGCTGGCCTCCTCTCCGTCTCTGGGCTGGAAGGAGGAATGGGCCAAACTCTTAAAGCCATCCTTGGAATTGAAAAGTGATCTTTGATACCCTTTGATCCAATCCACTGCCCCGGAGACATGACAAAGCTCCCAGGCCTAGATCAGGGGAAATAACTTAGAATAAAGTACAGAGCTGTGGTTGCCAAAGGGCACTTGTCTGTGACAAAGACAGCCCTGTTCTGGGTGCAATGAGAAAAAGAAGTACAGCGTGGTGAGGTTCTCATAAAGGTGAATAAAGATGAATGGGTTGGATTTTCTAAATCCAAGGTTAAGCTCTTTATACATTATGATTTAAGATTACTTTTCTTGGGGCTTCCCTGGTGGCGCAGTGGTGGAGAATCTGCCTGCCAATGCAGGGGACACGGGTTCGGGCCCTGGTCTGGGAAGATTCCACATGCCGCGGAGCAACTAAGCCCGTGTGCCACAACTACTGAGCCTGCGCTCTAGAGCCCGCGAGCCACAACTACTGAGCCCGTGAGTCACAACTACTGAGCCTGCACATCTGGAGCTTGTGCTCCGCAACAAGAGAGGCCACGACAGTGAGAGGCCCGTGCACCGCAATGAAGAGTGGCCCCCGCTCGCCGCAACTAGAGAAAGCCCTTGCACAGAAACAAAGACCCAACACAGCCAAAAATAAATAATAAAAAAATAAAAGATTACTTTTCTTTATATAATGATGATAGACAATGCCAACTTTTTTCTTTAATGTCCTTACCTGGGTAAATAAAAGTTGACAACTCTAGGTCTTTCTCCATGTTTTTCTGCTTTTTGTTTTTGTTTTTTTTCTTACTAGCCTATAAAATCCCCAAGAGTTTGGGACTCTCTGATATCAAGATTGAGAATGGAGGCTCTGGAATCAGAAAGACCTGAATATCGTTGCACTTTTTCCAAGTTGTATAACTTTGAGGAATTTATGTAACTTTTCTGTGTCTCTAAAATGGTAACAATAACAATAATGCCCACTTTACAGGATCTTCCTGTGATGAAAAGAGATACCAGATGGCATGTGGTTAGCACTGGGCCTGGCACAAAGACGGGGATGGTGGGTGGTTAAATAGATTTTCAAGAATTCACAATCATGTGGAAGAAACATTTAAATGAAGAGCAAACTCAGAAGGAACTAAGAAGCACTTAATTACCCTGTGTGGGATTTTTCCTAGACTCAGCCAGTATGCTTTGAGAACTGCTGTTTTTGGACTCAGAGAGACTGGGTTTATATGCTACTCACCTGAGCTAACTTCTCTGAGCCTCTGTTTCCTCATACCGTAGAATACAGTCTCCCATTTTAGAACACTAACGCACCAGGCATTTTATACACATCCTTAACATACACAGCAACCCTATAAAATAGATATAGTCGATTATCATTATTTGCAAGAGTGATGTTCTATAAAGCTGTGTCAATACTGAACCATTGCTCCTAAGGGAGACACAGGGTTAGGTTCCTGTGAGCCTTTGATCATAACATTTTCATCAACTGATCAACACACATCTTGTTTTATGTGTGTTTCTGTCTAAAGACACCTTATTTAATATATAGTGTTGATTCCTTAACATTGAACTCATGGCCCCAACAGCCCTATAACTTGTTCCCCAGTGAAACTTCTCTAACATGTGCATTTTCCCCATAAAGCCCATCACAGCCTTCTTGAGCTGAGGAACACCAGATAGCACGTCAGCACTATACTTGGCGCCATGTTAAACAGTGAAATTACCAACAAAAAGCACAAAAATGTGAAACACATGGCACTACACAGACCTTGCAAAGGACACTTGTTCACAGTATGAAAGCTGAGACAAGAAGGCAGGGCCTTGCCTTGTTGGACCCCACCTGGAAATACGTGCAATGGGCAACTCAAATTTTTGTCGCTTGGTGCATGTCTGCTAATGACCACAAAAGTGCCATGAGTATCGAGTTTGGGGCTACAAATAAATTTTAGTAAGTAGGTGTGTTCCTAAATAAAGAATCTGCAAAAATAAGAATCAACTGTACTATTCCCGTCACAGACGAGGAACATAATGCTCAAAGAATTTGAGTCATACAACTAGTTAGTGGCTCAATTGATTTGAAATTGGGTATATACATCTCCAAAGACCCATGTTCTCTCCTTGCTAACTCTGGCATCTAGAACAGCCTGTGTCCTGGGTATTCCATCTATGAAACAGGAGGGGTGTGAGTAGCTACCTCACAGAAAGATTGTGAAGATCAAATTAGCTGATGCCCTTGAAGGTCCTTTGTAAACTGTAGAGCATTATACAAATGTGAAAGAGTTTTACAAGTAGGTTCAATTAAAGCGAAGTTACACTACCTAGCATTAAGGTCAACTAAAATGAACTCCTTAATTCTCCCACAGTAGAAAGAGACCAAGAAGAGAAGCAGGACCTTGAGAGGTCCATGGCTGGGTAGCCCTTATCCCAGCAAACGATGAGAAGCTGGTGATTCAAACTAATTCAGTGCTGCCTCAGTGGGGCTGCTCTGCCAGGATTCTGAGAGCAAAAGAAGTACTTACAGTATATTTTGGTTAAAAGATCAAAATGCAGGTTGCATGCACTAAAAAAAAGTGTTTCTGACGTCACATTTGCTTACAGCTGCTGTTGCAAAAATCCATCACCCAGGACCACACACACACACACAAAATCAACAGCAGAAGCATTAGCCAGCAGTGTGGATACAAATGAATGGGAGCATTGTCTCAAAAACCATCTTGGAGCTACTTGCTGTGCCTTAATGAGGGAGGGGGCTTGGAGCCCACAGGCTCCGTGTTAATTACAAAAGGGTGTTTAATAATTGAGGACAGACTCATCCGAAAAAGATCAAAACAATTAACCATCTCTGATAAAAGAATTGGTAAATGGGACAAAGGATTTAAAAATGTTCATACCCTTTAACTCACTAATTCCACTTCAAGAATGCTATTAAAATGATCGGATAAGGAAAAACATTGACACATAAAGATGTTCATAGTGTACTTGCTTCCAAGTTTTAGCTTTTATAAGTAATGGGGAGTCGGTTTTAAAATTATGATAATTCCATACAAGATATTAAATATCATTTTAAATCATTTTAAAGACTTTTTAACAACCTGCAAAAATATGCAATAAGTGCAATATTAAGTTAAAAAAAGTAAAAGCAGAGTACAAAAAGTATGACTCAAACTGTGTTTGTGTGTGTGTGTGTGTATTCCTAAAAACAAAACAAACAAAAAATTGAAAGGAAATATACCAAATGTTAACAATCATTGATTACTTGTTTGTGAGATTATCAGTGGTTATGAGTGGTTTATATTCATTTTTTTAATTTCCAGAGTTTCCACCATAAATATATACTGTTATTCTTTTTAAGATGGGGAGGCAAACAGCACAATGAAAGTACAATCCAATTTGCTGTCACACTCTACACCAAAAGACTGCTTTGATGAACAGAAGCACAGATTAAACAGGATTTAGCCTGTTCATCTAACAGGTCACTGATCTGTAAAAATATCAGATGTTTTCAGATTTTTCAAATCATTTATTATTAAGCAACTAGCTGGAGTGTAGCCAACTTAATTAAACAAAGAACATGAGATGGCCTCATACCCAGAAAAGTCCCTGGGGGGCCAGGACTCTCCTTTCTTCACCTTTGTACTGCCAGACCCTTGGGCCTGAAACAGAGCAGGAGCCCAAGAAGTATGTATTGAAAGAATGAAGGCATGGGAGAACCTGCTGCCATAAAATCACGGTTCAGAAGCCATCTGTCTTATCTCTCATTCATTCATGTACTCATTCAAGGTTTCACTAAATATATATACATATATATATTATATATATAATATATTTACACATATATACATATGACTAGGCATGGATGGGCTTCAAGACACGTAATGACCCGTGACAGTCCTACTACACAAACAAAGAACATCATGCAATAAAAAGGTATGGGTAAAATGCTAAGGGAGTTCAAAAAAGGGAAGAATTTCTTCAGATAGGAAGTTCCAGGAGGACTACCTGGAAAGAGTAGGATTTGAGCTGGGTTTTGAAGGATGGGTATGAGTGAGAGAAATGAGAAGGCATCTCACTGAAGTGATGACATAAGCAAAGTGGGTCTTTATAAGGCTTAGAGAAAACAAGCAATGCTTTAGTTTGGATAGACCTCAGGAAGGTAGTGGGAGGGAGGCTGAAGCCATACCTTGGGACCTGATAACATAGGGAGAGTTCTGGATATCATGTTAAGATTTGCTTTCTCCCACAGATAAAACAGAACAATGGAAAGTCTTTGGTAGGAGAGTGCCCTGTGCAGAGAAATGCTTTAAGATACTTGGGCAGCAGTGAGTAAAATGGGTGGGAAAGGGTGGCGGCAGGACCTGAAGTGGGGCAAAACTCCCCACAGCAAAGATCTCCGGTGAATGGCTGGGAGGCTGGGAATACCCAACCAGCTCAGCAGCTGCAAACTCCAGCTCTCTGCTGCTGCTGGATTTCCTTTAAGTTGAGATGCTACGGACCAGGCTTTAGAGAGATGCTTAGACTCTAGGCTTAACCACAGCCCCTCCTCCTCCTCCCCCTCAGAAGCAGCTGAATTGCTTTGCAAATATATGCAGATACATGCGAATAACAAAGCCATTAACATGTGCCCTAAGCCTCAAAGGGAAAGGTTTGCTTTGATCAAAGCTCATAATGGGATATATCCAAGGGGCAGAAAAACAATATCCTGCTTTGCCCAAACAAGGGAAGGTTTAGATTCTGGAACAGAATGCCAGGCCTTAGTAGTTGCGGTCCAGTTAAATATTAGGACATATGGTTTTCCCCTTCTGCTTCCTGTCTCCTAACATTGGAATTGCTATAGAAGAACTTCTCTCTGCTTCAATTTATCATGGCTGCAAGTACTGATAAGAAACGTGCGGGTGTGTGTGTGTGTGTGTGTGTGTGTGTGTGTGTGTGCTGAATCTGACCCTGTAAACGGTGCTTCTCAAAGTATGGACCAGCAGCATCCACACTATGTGGGAGAATGTTAGGAATGCAGAATCGCTAGCCAGAGTCCAGTACCAGAATCAGAATCAGAACCTGCATTTTAACAAGGGATCAAGTGGGTGATTTGCATGCACATTATGAGGAGCCCTGATCTACATGACCTGAGCATCCATAATTATAATCTCCTAAAGGCCAGGACTATTTCTTTCTTACCTTCATATCCCCCAGGTACAGTGCATGGGATACAACCTGTCATCAAAATAGGTCTCTCTTTCCTCTTCTTTGAAATGAGCTAATGCCTATCTCAAGAGCGATTGCATGGAGTGAACAGAATATTAAATGCAAAATGTTCAGGCACAGTTCCTGGCATGTAGAAGGAGCCCAAAGTTCTAATTCCCTCTCCTTTCTATTCCCTGTTAAAAGCAATTTTTGAACTGTGTACTAATAACTTATGTTGAGCAGCTTGTAGTTTCTAAAACATCTCTCTCATCAAATCCACATGTTTAGGCAGCAGGAGCCGCCAGCTGTGTTTCACCAACCAGAAAAGTAGGACCCAGGTTACAGGACTGTACAAAGTCATAAAGCAGTAGGAGCAGACCTGGGATTGGAATCAGGCCCCTTCTAATCCACCCTTTACCCCGCAGCCACCCTGCCCATGATGCAGGGCAGATCACACACGTGCCCTGGTAAAAACTCTTCTACATACAGGGAGAATCTAAGCTCTTTTGCACAGCTCAGCAGCAGACAGTGTGATGCGATCTATACCGCAGAGGGCGCCATCTGACGACAGGATGGGCACGGACCGGTGGGTCAGGTAGGACAATGTTGCAAAAAACCCAGGGAAACTGCCACGGTCTGACCCCTGCCTGTTTCCCTGGCTTCAGCTGCTTCTTTCCTCTTGTTTCAAGTCACGTTCTTCAGCCCAAAGTCATCCGGACATTTCACATCTCCCTCAATTGACTAGCGTCCCTTTCGCTGGAATGGGTTTGTCTAACCCTATTGCGTCAGATAGATTCTATTCGCCCCTCCAAGGCCCACCTTCAACCTTTCCACTCTGCCCTGTGCCCCTGGAGACTGATCCCTCTGGGCCACAGTGAGAATTCCCAGGTCCTCTGGTTTCCAGCTGGGTTTGGCAGGGGATGAAGGGAAAGAGGGGCGTGAGATCAGTATTTATTCCCTTGGCTCTTTTCTACAATGTCTCATGAGAGCTGACTGGACTCCTCTATGGAAGAGTCTCACCTACCAAGGAGACCAAGGCTACAGCTCTTTCACTTTCCTGATTCTGGTAACTGCAGCCTCCTCTCATCTCACGGGGTCTGGGTGGTATCAGCTGAGCACCACATGCCTACCCTACTCCTTCTGGTTTCCTTATACCCTCACCTTTGGGAAAAAAGTCTTCCTTCAATGGTCCCATTTTAATATACCACTTATTTTCCGTTGCAGCATTCTTCATCCGGCCAACTCCTATTCATCCTTCAGAACAGTCCAGCATCACTATCTCTGATTCTGGGACACCTTGGGCTTTCCTCTCACACCACTTTTACATGGTAGTAATAGTGCATGTGTTCTTGGGGCTTCCCTGGTGGTTTGGAGTCCACCTGCCAATGCAGGGAACACGGGTTCGGGCCCTGGTCCGGGAGGATCCCACATGCCGCGGAGCAACTAAGCCCGTGAGCCACAACTACTGAGCCTGCGCTCTAGAACCCATGAGCCACAACTACTGAGCCCACACGCCGCATCTACTGAAGCCCGTGCGCTCTAGAGCCTGTGCTCCGCAACAAGAGAGGCCACTGCACTGGGAAGCCCGCGCACTGCAACGAAGAGTAGCCCCCGCTTGCTGTAGCTAGAGAAAGCCCGTGCACAGCAACGAGGACCCAACACAGCCAAAAATAATAAATAAATAAAAATAAATTTTAAAAAAATAGTGCATGTGTTCTCATCTGACTTCTTCAAAGAAAGGAATGGTGTTTTTATTCTACTTTGTAGCCCTGGCATCTAGAAAGCACTCTATAAATTTTTGTTGAATAAATCAATTAAGAATGACAAAGTTAGTTTTTCTTAAAGAAATTTCTACTGATTTTTTTATTTTCAAGCATTGTTATTCTATGCTTAGAGTGACCTTTTTAAAAAAAAAAAATCACTTAGCCTGAGCCTATTCCAGGCAAACTGGGACACAGTCACCCTAATTATAGCCCACGCATAATGGTTTGATATCTAGGTATGGAGTGAAATTCAAAGACTCTAAAATTGTTGGAAGGAGCGGTAAGTGCTGGAATCCTTGGATGGTCACCGTAATCCCTCCACTACTGCAGGCACCCGTGTAATTCCCCCCACTTGAGTGTGCCCTGGCCCTAGCAACTGCTTCTAACAAACAGAATACAGCAAAGGTGACAGAATGTTGCTCCAGCAATTTGGCTCCAAATGTGACTTCCGCCTTGCTGGCAGTCACTCACTATCCCTGGCTCTCTTGCTTGCTTGCTCTGATGAAGCAAGCTACCCTATGGAGGGGCCCACATGGTAAGGAAAGAGGGCAGCCTCTCCCCAACAGCCAGAGGAACTGAGCTTTCAGTCTCATTGGCTGTTAGGCGCTGAATAACCAATAAATACTGAGTGAACTTGAGAATGGGTCCTGCCGCAAACCTGGGGATGACTGCAGACCCAACTAATACTGGAGCTTAAGCCAGATTCCAGAACCCAGAGAGCCCAGTTAAATCACCCCCCGATTCCTGACCTGTAGAAGTTGTGAGATATTAAATGTTGTTACTTTAAGCCACTGAATTTTGAGATAATTTGCTATGTGAAAATAGACAACTAGTAAAGGAGTTTCTCCAATTTAAATATCAGTGATATGGTTCTAGTCAACCAGATCCTGCAGTCAGAATGGGAAAATCAGAAGGGAAATAGAGAAAAGTGTCGAATGTTTGTAAATTACAGTTTGTCTAGTAGCACTTAGCCCAGAAATAATGACTTCCCATCCCAAAGAAGAAATCCAATGACATCACTCTATCTAGCTGACCTGAGTCCCCCTGGGCCTTAGGGCTTTTTGTCTAAAAGGTGATTTGATTTTGCAGCCCCTGGCCCTCCTCCCACATATGAATCCAGTAACATTGAAAATGAGCCACTTAACTGAGCATGATAGATTATCCACAGAATGGCCCCAACCATCCCCTCCATCCCTGTCTATGCATGCTGCTTCTCCCATCAACAGGTAGAGTCTACTCCCCCTGAAACTTGTGTCTTACTCTGACCAACAGAATGTGGCAGAAGCAACACAGGGCCCATGCCAGGTCTGGGCCTTAAGAGGCATGGTGGGATTTATTTTTGCATTCTTGGGAGTTCTGAGATGCCATGTTAAGAAGTCTGATCACCCTGCTGGAGAGGGGAGAGGGAGGGCACGTGGAGAGGAAGAGGCTGCAGTAGATGAGAGGTCACAGAGAGGGCGGTGGGCGTGACCAGCCACTCCTGCCACCCAGCTGCAGTATAAGTCACGTGACAGAAACTGTCTTCGATCCTGCAGCTCCAGGTGAACTACCTCAACCGACACCCCACAGAGAAACAGGAGCTGTTTCCAATGAGCCCTGTCTCAACTGCAGAATCCAAGCATATAAATGGTCCTTTCTGTTTTAAGCCACTAAGTGTTCGGGTGATTTCTTACACGGCAGTTGACAACCAGAACTCTGCGGAAGTGAGATACCGCCGAGTACTCAGCTAGACTTTCCACCTCTACTCCCAACAGTCCTTCAAGGCCAACTCTGTGAACCCCTTGAAGATGAAGAAACTGAGGCCCAGAGAAGCCACCTTATCCATACAAGGTGGTTTATAATTTATGAACGGTCACACGAATCGTGAGTGAGAGTGAGAATTCACATCCTAATCATTATGACTCTAAATAAACATGTGTACTTTACATCCAACACTGAGATAGCGAGGGAGTGCCCGGTTCAGGGCTGCCATCGTAGTCTGGGAGGATGGCACCTCCTGAGTTGTGGGATGTACACTCAAAGGCAGCACCAGCCCTAGGACTTGGGAGATGAAAGAAAAGCAAACTCCTGGCCAAGGGGAGGCTTGAACTTTGTTCTCAAGGAACAGGTGAGCTAAGGAAAATGGCAGCTTTGGGAAACGATGTGGGCATCGTCTCAGGTTCTATGGTTGCTTATGGCTTATCAAGAAAAAAACTGATTGACAGTGAAACTGACTGACTATCTAAGCTTATCTTACATAGAGCACATCATAATTTGAAGACATAGTTTACTACCACTTCTCCCATAGTTCTCCCAACTTCCTAGCCATCTTTTCTGCTTTTTCTCCTTAGCATTTTCACCATCTAACATACTATATATCTTATTTATTTTTCTCTTAGGTCTCTTGTAGTCTACAGTGGGTTGTGTAAGCCTGGGACAGTCTTAGGATGATACAGAAAGGTTGTGAGGTTCCCCTCCTCCCAGGGTGATAGCAGATTCCCACCAAATGCTGGAGCTGTTCTAATGTAACTTTGATAAGTTGTGTCCAATGACGAGGAAGATGCACATACGCACAGGTTTCATGGTAGATAGGAGCTTGCTTTTATTTGTTACCCCCGAATAGCCCTTAGCCTGGAGTGGGGCTGCAGGAAGTAGGAGAAAATAAACTGCTAACAAGTGAATGTCCTTCAGATTCTCACCCCAGTGAGAGGGCAGGGGAGCTGGAGGGGAGGCTGTCTGCGTAGCCCATGGGTCCCCTAATAGCAATGACAGCAGTTATCAAGTGCTTAGCCTTTGCTATTGTATTAACCCATTTAACTTTCCCAACGATTCCATGAATTAGAAACAATTATTAGCCCCACTTTACAGATGAGGAAAGCAAGGCACATATAGGTTAACTAACTTGCCCGAGGTCATGCTACTAGCTGTTTACCAAAGACAGCCAGCCCGGGGCTGGGGGCTCTGCCTTGGCAGTAGTGATGATACAATGATGCATCTGGTCCAGTGTGCCTGGCCACCTCGGGCAACACGCAGAGGGCACGGCTCTCCCCTTTTTGTGAGTTTATCTGAGGCTAGCTATGGTTCATACAGCCTCCACTCGAAGTGACCAGTTGTTTCATTATCTACTTTATCGCAATCCATCGAACACCCTTATTCAAAGGTCAAATTAACACTTTTATCATCATCCCAAAACATTGCAGTTAGAGGCCGAAGGGCTTCTGCTAATTTTCTCAACAGTCTGTCCTAATAAAGCCCAGCATATGATAAAGCAGTGCCTGGTGCAGCTGAAATAATAGGGTGGGATGCAATGAGAGTAGCAGGTGACACGGCCCAAGAAGCAGTCCTAGAGAGATTTGTAGGTCCTGGTAGGGAGGTTAGAATTTTATTCCAGTATTAAGAGAGGCCACCTGTGGCAGGAGGCCTGCGTTCTCTTCTGCTTCCTGGGCACACGGCTGCACCACACTTTCCGGCCTCGCTCGTAGTTAGATACAGCCACGCACCAGAGTTCTAGCCAGTGGCCTGAAAGCAGAAGGGATGTGACTCACTTCTGAGCATGGGCCCATCTATGCTTCCCACTGGCGGGAAGCCCCCAGGATGCCTTCGTGCAGCAGCTGCTGTCAGGGCTCCACTCATGTGACCTTGGATCACCGACTCCGGGTGTTCCTTCTCTCCCAAATGCCAGCACCCGCATCTCCTTATCAGCGGACTGCCCTCAGGGTGTCAGAACCCGCTTTGCCTGCACGCACAGGTTGCTAGGAGTACCTGGGAAGGCACCTCTCCCTAGAGGCAGCCCTTAACCAATGAATCACAGGCATGGGCTTACATACTCCAGCTCCCTTCTCCTGATGGGACACCTGTGGGGGGGGGGGCATATGGCATCTTCAGATCTTTCCTTATGGGACTAGGCTACAGTTATCTCCCTGGTACCTTGCTTGATATCACACCCTTGCTTAATATCACACCCTTGCTTAATTTCCTTCCCTTCATGGTCCCACTTCCCCATTTCTATATCAGTTTTTATCCCAGGAAAAGTTCCTTTTGTATGAATCCTGGTTTCAGGGTCTCCTTCCAGGAAATCCAACCTAGGATATCTTTGAAACCATGTGTTAACAAGGCCTGAATGACTCCTTAGGGTAGGGCTACCCTGCTGATTTATTCACTCATTCAGGTCATAACGATGGTGTATGAGTTGTTACATATTTTTGGATCCTTTTGCTACAACAGCTAGCCTACCCTAATTACACTGCATCAACTTCCAGTTATAAGGTAAATAAGTAACCAGGGATGTACAACACAATTAATATAATTAACACTGCTGTAGGTTATATATGAAAGTTGTTAGTAAGTTCTGAGAGCTCTCATCACAAGGAAAAAATTTTTTTTCTTTTTCTTCTATTTTGTATCAATATGAGATGACGGATATTATCTAAACTTACTGTGGTTCTCATTTCATCACCCATGTAAGTCCAATCATTATGCTGTACACCTTAAACCTACACAGTGCTATATTTCAATTATTACTCAATAAAACTGGAAGGTAAAATAAAATAAAATAAAATAAAGCCTTTATATGGAAAATAAATTGGAGGGGGGCGAGAGGCAAAATGAAGAGAGCTGTGAAAAAGTTCTTATAAAAGTATAGGAGACAACTGATTGTGACTTCCCGGACTTGGACAGAGGCAAGTGAGTGTGGACATTCCACACACTTTGGAGATGGAAATGGGATTGGATGCTAATGGATTGGATGTGGGGATGGAAGAGTAGAAGGAGTCCACAAGGACTCCTCGTTTCTGGATTGGTGATGAAAAACATGGCCAATCATCAAGGAAACGCAAATTAAAACCACAATGAGATATCACCTCACACCTGTAAGAATGGCCATCATCAAAAAGAATACAAATAACAAATATTGTCGAAGATGTGGAGAAAAAGGAGCCCTCGTACACTGTTGATGGGAATGTAAATTAGTGCAGCCACTGTGGAAAACAGTATGGAAGTTTCTCGAAAATATAAAACTAGAACTAGCATATGACCCAGCAATTCCACTCCTGGGCATATATCCGAAAAAAACAAAAACACAAATTAGAAAAGATACAAGCACCCCAATGTTCTTAGCAGTATTATTGACAGTTGCCAAGATATGGAAGCAACCTAAGTGTCCATCAACAGATGAATATGTATATATGTGTGTGTGTGTGTGTGTGTGTGTGTGTATATATATATATATATGGTGAAATACTACTCAGCCATAAAAAAGAAATTTTTCCATTTGCAGCAACATGGATGGACTTGGAGGACATTATGCTCAGTGAAATAAATCAGACAGAGAAAGACAAATACCGTATGATATCACTTATATGGGAAATCTAAAAAAATACAACAACCCAGTGAATGGAACAAAAAAGAAGCAGACTCAGAGATATAGAGAACAAACTAGTGGTTAACAGTGGGGAGGGGCAATATAGGTGTGGGGGGGTGGGAGGCACAAACTACTGTGTGTAAGGCTCAGGATGTATTGTACAACACAGGGAATAGAGCCAATATTTTGTAATAACTATAAATGGAAAGTAACCTTTAAAACTGTATAAAAATTAAAAAAATTTTTAAGCCTGTGTAAGTGATGTACAAATCATCTCACTCCAAGTATTTATACAGCAAACTTGTAGATGGATCCCCTGTCATGCTATCTTGGTTCATCTTACCTAATTTTTCTTGCTTTTCCAATGTAAAGAAAAAAGAGGCAAGTGTGAATCAAGGCTTACCAGTCAAGCACTTGTCCATGACCCTGATCCCTCACCTAGATTTCCTGTCACCTGGGTTAGCAGGCTCTCTTATACCAAAACCACAGTTTGCAAATGGCACACGAAAAGAGACTTAGCCTGATGGGGTGTTATTGAGGAACCAGGATTTACAAGCAGGGCATGAACCGGGACCCTTCCAGTCTGGGAGAGCAAGTCTCCCATCAGAATCTGTAGGGTGTGAAAGGATGATCTGGACAGAGTCTCTGCTTCTAAGGAGAAAATGTCCAGCTGAAAAGATGAGTCATAATCTTCTCCCCACCTCAATGTTTAATATGCATATAAGTGAAAGTTGCCCCCCCCCCCTTTTTTTTTTGTCAGAAGACAAAAAGATACTTTGAAGCTTAATTTCAGTGTCTTCAATTCCCTGACCCCTCCCGGGCATCACAAAGACCATTGTATATTCAGGTCTTTCTCATGGGTCTACCTGTCCCTCCTTGCCTTCCTCCTTCCTGCCTGGACAGCCTCTGAGGGCCTCCCACACCATCCCCCACTGAGCCCTTGCTCTATTAATCATGTCTTGTTTTCTGTATTTCTGATGCTTTGATATCTGGGGTCCTGATATATGTTAGGGTTAGCTTAACCTAGAGATAGTAAACAGCTCTCTCATAGTGCACTTTTCAAATGCAAACCAACCAATCCAGATTCCATACCCCCAATCTCTAACATCCCAGGTTGCTATCCACCTACCCTAACCACTCCAAAGCCAGGTACAGACAGCTAGGGGCAGCCCCTATGCCCCAGAATCTGCTGAAATTTTTTAAACTAGCCAATCCTAACGCTGTTCATCCTGCCTCTTGTTCTTTCCCATGGAAACCACAATAAAGGCTTTTGCCCCAGATTTCCCACCTCTCCCTCTGCCTTCCCACCAAACATGGAGCATCCTGTATGGCTCCCGTGGTGTGGTGTGTCCCCTCTTATTGGGATCTGAGGGTAACAAACTATTAATGACAACCGTCTCCTGATCTGGTGGCTTTGCCATACCTAAATAATAATAAAACCCATATTATTAAATCTATAATAAAATCTATATTTTAAAACAAGTACCCTCAACTCAGAGCCCTCTATCCCTTCCCAGGTCTCCTGCAGCCTACAGGAGGTTACTGCCTGAGACTCATGACTCCGGCCCAGTCCTTTCCCTGGAACCTGTAAGAAGCAGTGCAGCACAGCACTGAAGGGTACAGATTTTGGAGTCAGAATGCCTCAGTGACCTGGGGAAGGTTCTTTCAACTCTCTGCCTCATCTTCCTCCTCCTCATAGAAGGATAATTAAATTACCCATCTCAAAAAATTATTGTAAGGATTGAATGAGGCAATGAATGTAAAGTGCTTGGAATAGTGCCTGGCATGCAGAAAAATTCAATAACTGTTAGTTGTCGCCATTATCAATACTATTAGAGAGCAAAGGGTGCTAGCAAAATTAGCCAAAGAATCTAAAATTTTCCATATGGCTTTACCAAGGCTTCCACACATGGAATAAGGGGTGGGCAGCAGAGAGGAATGATTGCATATTCATAAGCACCTCCAACCAAATTAATTGATAGGGTACGATAGTAATAATGAGAATTAATTTCCATTTTAATAACTTCACATGCTACATGTTAAGTATAGGTCCGTATTACCAGCGGTCACACAATTTCCCCTTTGCATCTGTTCCATGTTGATTATGTTGTCAGGAAAGCAAAAGTTAAATCCCTTTTTTAAGGAAGAAAAAAAAAATCTAATTTAATAACACTGCAATCCTGTTGAAAGCAGGATTAAATCTTAATAAGGGTGGAAGGATGTCGTGTTTCATGTCTATTCCTCTTGAAGCCCTGGCAAGTTGTTCAGCGATAGAGACCATGTTGTCAAAAGACTTCACAGCCCAGCCCTGGCCTCAGCTTCCAGCATCCGTATGCAGCAGAAATCTCTGATGGTGCTGACACTTCTATTTTCACTTTTCCCTTCCTGGTGCTTTTTCTCATTAAAGCAGCTTGATTCTGTAATTTCTACCAGTACCGATGAAGATAAAATGACTCCCAACTTTTATTCTGACCTTATAAAACTATATAATTGGTACAGAACCTTCAGGCTAAATGAGTTTCCTTTGGATCGAGAACTTGGGTCAGAAGATTCATAAACTTAAAAAATATACCACATGTCCGAACAGAATTAGCTCACGAACCAATATTTTATTTTAATGTATTGAAACGCAGGTCTAATACCCACCTCATGAAAGTTTAGTTTTTGATTTATTCATTTTTTTCTCTTAAAAATAAGCATAATAGCTCAAAGGGCAACAAAAAGCCTCCATCTCAATTCTCTCCTCTTTCCCTCAATCCCATAACTTGCAGGGAGTCCTCATCACCCAGTGAAACTGTGTCTGAGCTCCTAGGAGTTGCATCCAGGACCCTTGCCTGATTGCCCCACCTCACCTGTTCCTGCTTTGTCACACATATGCACCAGTTACACAGTACAGGTCCCCAAAGAGGCCATGCTGGACCCTAGCTCTGAGTCTTTGCAGATGTACTACTGCCTATCTGGAATATTCTCTCCTACTATTCCTTCTGCCACACTCCCACGCCACCTGTAAGAGTTAGCTCCGATGTCTCCTCCTCCATGAAGCCTTTCAGGCCCTCCCCTGATGATCTGGGGCAGATGCTCTGTGCTTTCATGGAATCTCGTGCAAGCCTGCATTTTACAATCATCGAACTCTCCTGCATTGATTTGCTTCCTTGTCTCTCATTCCTTGCAGGCTGAGAATATGGAGGATGGAAGCGCCTCTTTTCATCTGTTTCCCTACATAGCACCTAGAACAACACTTGGCCTATAGCAGGCTCTCAGCATATGTTTGGAGAATGATTAGCGAGAGCCAAACTTAGACAGTGCTTATTATATATCAGACACAGCTTTATATAGTATAACACCTATATGCACTCATTCAAAACCCCTAACACCCAAGCTACTCTTCTCATCATCCTCATGTTACAGTGGTAGAAGCTGGGGCACTGAGGGGTGAAGTGATCTTTGTTCAAGGTCACACAGCTAACAAGCGTCAGAGCGCAGAGTGGCAGAGTAGATTCCAGTCCAGGCGGTCTGGCTGTAGAGCACACACCCTTAAACGCTACCCCATGCTGCTCACAAAGGAGGGTCTCCATGACAACGCCCTGTGATGGGCAACTAAGATTCCTCCAAAGTGCTGGGACCAGGCTGGCTTCCTTGTGTCTCCAGACTATGGAGGACTCGGAGGCTGTGTCAGGGCTGGTGGGGAAAGAATGTTCTGATGGATGGGCCACTCCCAGAGAGAGACAGAGCAAGGAGATGGCCCTGAGGTCTGACTGCTGCATGACGGGCCAGGCACCTCTGCTAACAGAGGGGTTTGTGCCCCACACAAACCCCCAAGCCCCGCAGCTGAGGCAGTTTCAATGCCCACATGGTTGGACTTTTGGATGGTTGACAAACAGTAGAAGGTACACATATTCATCCTCAGCCGCCACAGATCTTCCTTATTATCTGTCCTGGGTCAAGCCAGCACTGCCCCAGAGGCCACCTGGGGCCCCGTCACAGGTGGATGCTGGGCTGAGGAACACAGGGAGGGGAACAAAATTACAGGGCCATGGATGAAGAGATGCTGGCTTTTTCAATGTCCCTCTGACAAAAACACGGTTGGACATCTTACCAACCACCATGCTTATGCTCCAATCCGGGCATGCTGAGGCAGGTCCAAATTAAGGACAGTCTTTTAATGGTACCATATTTAATAAATGGAGGCTTTTAAAATGTTTCATTTTACATTTATTTTTAAAACTTCAATTCTTAAAATATTCAACCAATATTTATTCAATGCCTACAGTATCCCAAACACTGTGTGAGGTACTAGGAAGCCAGAAATGAATAAAACAAAGCAAGGAAAACCCCATCTCCCCCAATAGCTACCACTTACTGGCTTCTACTATGTGTCGGGTCTTCTAGGAGGTTGTACACACCCAAAATTAACCTACTGAGTATACTGGAAATGTATACATGGCACATTGAAAACATACACACAAAGGAGAGGGGCGGGGACAGGGGGAAAACCCCTTAGGAAGCACTAGACGTTGCCAGAGACAGAAGCTGAGAAAGGATATTCCAGTGAGGACACATGGGCAAAGGCTAGTCACATGGAAGCATGAAACAGCATAGTCAGTAGTTCAATATACCTGACATTCAGAGTTCAAGGAGGGGGAGTTGGGTGACTTAAGAGGAAGCCAAGATATTCTAAGGAGCTTAGATTTATCTTGAAGGCATCGGGTACCAATGAGGGATTTCAAGTGAGGAGGAAGAAGCCTTTAGTAAAATCAGATTTGCATTTCCAAATGAGCATTCCATCCACCATGGTGTGGGGTGATCGGAACCAGGAGAAATTAGACGTAGGCATTCTAAGTGGGAGGGAGATGCATGCTAACAGCTGAAATGTGGCGTGTAACATAGGTAGCAAATTTTATCTACCAAACTCAGTACAAAGGAGTGTATAATGGGAATATGTACAGATCAAATGTCCCGACAACGTATCCTAGAAATAACGGATCACTGAAACATTCATGTATAGCCGCCGTGTGGCTGTTTCCCAACTGTTAACACATCGGTGGTAAGAAGGCAGAAGAGACACCAAAATTCTCTGTCCCTTGTGGGCAGATCTTGTTAGCAATATAACAATTTCTCCATCAACATGAAGGGACCTCGTGGAGCCAGTGTAAACAGGGGTCCAGGGATTTAATTCAGTATTAGAAAGTTGACCCCTTAAGGTGCTATGAAAACAATATAGATTATATATCTCTTCAATTCCCAGTAGAATTTCAAGGTTAAAAAACAGTTAAAGTTGGCAGGAAACATAGGGACTGCACAGCCTAATTTAAACTCCTCAATCTATGGATCATAAAGTTCTTTACCACTTCTGCTCTCACTGCTTGGAGTACCTTTCTAAATTAAGCCATCTGACAAAACCCTACTTGTCCATAACCTGTGACGTCCTCAAAGCCCCTCCCATGCTGAAGCCTTCCTTGAATCCCATAGGATTAATCATTCCCTCTTTGAAGCTCTGGTAGTACTTATTGTCTGGCCTTACTTTCCTCATCTGTGAAATGGGATCACTATTGTGCCACGGATCGAGTGCTTGGCAGAGTCAAATTGAGAGGATAATCTCAACCTAGCTATTTCATAGGATTGTTAGATGTGCCAGACACCTGCCTATTTGCTTTTAGATCTTTTCTCTGTCCTCCACTGTCAAGCCTGCCAGGAAACAACATTTCCCAAGCTCCCTTGCTCGTGGGTTTCCGAGTCTGTATGACCAATTTGAGGCACTATGGGGTGACTGGAGGATAGGAGGAAGAAAGAGGCCAGGATATTTCTACCCCCAAGTCTCTTGGCTTTGGTTGGCAACTCCTCCATGGCTCCTTTGTGGTTCTAGCTGCTGAACGTGATCCAGGGCTCTGGGATTTGCTGGCACCACTTTCTCCCTCTGTTCCTCTAGCCTAAGGGTTACAATGGCTTTCTCCCATCGCTGATCTCTGGCTTGCCTTAATGTCCCCCTTTGGCTTCTCAGCTTTTCCATCACCCATGCAACCAACTCCTGTATAGAATTCTCTCTGTTTGAAATACCTGGGACATTTCTGTTTTATGGCTGGATCCTAACTGATATACTAGTCAAAGAGTAAAGGAGTGGAGAAAATAAGTAATATCATTGACATAGTGTGTCATGTTCTTGCTCTGGGTGTAAGTTCATAATTTCAGCATAGCACCATGGTTAAGGTTACAGACTTTATCAGCGAGAACAGGCTTCGGGTCTCAGTTCTGACACGTACTAAGTAATCCCAGTGTCAATTGTCACTTGTGTAAATTAGGGAGAAGACCAATATCAATATAGAGAGTTATGAGGATTAGTGATCCTATTAGCAATTAGCACCGAACCCAGCACATAGTACTCAAAGTTAGCTATGATTATTAACAACAAATAATAATCCAAATAAACCTACGAGGCTGGCTGGTGTTATTATTCTTTATGACATGTAAGGAACTGAGGTTCATAGATGTGAAATAATGTGCCCAAGGTTATAGCTAATAGACAGAGATGCCAGGATTAAAATCCTGACTCCAAGTCTTTGCTTTTTCCACTTTACAGAGTGGGCTCACCGATGGAAACACACAACTGGAAAGCATAAAGTATGTTCCAATTGTAAAGTAGGAGCTATCTGGCTCCCGAATAATTTACATGCACTTTTGTTTGGAGCAGAGTTTGGGAGGAGTCAGAATCCTGACAAATGCTCTCCTGCAGGCAGACCAAGAGCACTGCAGGGAGGATCAGGGTCAAGGTCAGCAGCAGGATGGGCTTGCCATTGCGGGGACCGCCCCCCCCACCCCGTGATCTGCTGTCAGGGGGGGCTGCGGGGTGGACCTCCCTTTCTCATTACTGCCCTGCTGCGGGGGTAAGAGCTAATGGACTGTTGGTCCAGGGGGATAGTCGGCAGCTCCGCACAGCTCACTCCTCAGCATCCAGGCCTGAACCTGTGACCTGAGCCCCTCGTGCAGGGCCGCTCCCCGCCCCTGAGACGGCCGGCGTTAAGATTCCCTCATTACTGGCCATGCAGATTGTTCCCAGCGATAATGAGGCGGCAGGAGAGGAGGCAGTCCTGGGGGAGATTCGGAGAGCCGAGCCTTCGACAGTGGCTGAGTTCCTAACCTGCCGTTTTAGATAATTTCTTTCTAAATTGCCAGGAACAGTTTTCTCCAGGGAAACTCTGACCCTTCTCTTTGTCTTTCTTCTTAGACTATGTGCCAGAAGACACGTAATTCCATACCCACTCTCCCCTTCCTTCCCTCCCATCTCTGGTTTTCTCTCCACCCCTCCCTGCATCCTTTCCTCCACTTCTCTCTCTCTTTTTTTCCCCCTGTGCTCTTTCTCTCTTTTTTCCCTTTATTCTTCTATTTCTTCACGTGACATAGTGGCACAAGCTCTGGAACCAGATATATTAGGGGTTCAAATCCCTGGTAGCCGAGGACTGGGGGCATGTTTCTCAACCTTTTGGAGTTTTTGTTTTCTTACCTGCAAATTGAGACTCAGCACCTCGGGATTTTGAGATTATTAAATGAGTTCATTTATATGAAGTCTTGTAAGGTACGTGGGAACATACCGGCACAGAATAAACGTGGGTACCTTCCTATATTCAGAAAAGCTTTACTGAGTTGAGTCTTATTACGTGTGAAGTCATGTGGCAGACACTGGGGGACAGAACAAGACTTGGTTTCTTCTCCCAAGGAATTTTCCCATTTTGATACTGAAGGAAGGCCAGGGAATTTTGGATTTTTAAAAAGCAAACGGAGATAAAGGTTGTGCTCAGTGTATATCAAGTATCCAATGGGATATAACTATTTTTTTTCTAAAGCCAAGCAAACTGGGGTAAAGGACACCATGGTAACGGAAATGTTCATATAGTCCAAACCACTTACTTGGGCTGAAGCCTTGCCCCTGCAACAGGATATGTTTGCAGATAGAATAACTGTGGGGTTTTTTTCCTATTTTTTTCTATTAATTCTATTTTCGATTGATTTTTTTCTAATGTAGGATTATGAACTACTTTCAGTCCCTCTGAAACCAGAAAGAATATGAATAAGGTAACAATGGAACATCAGAGTTTTATTTGCATTTTTTAAATGACTAGCGAGGTTGAATATATTTCCACATTAGCTTTCAGCTATACTTTGCCAGTATCTCTGTTTTATGATTTTTAACTGGCTACTATCCATCCGGTATCTTTTCCACCATACTGTGAGCCTCTAAAGAACAGAACCTGCGTATTACTTATCTTTGCACCTTTTGTGCAGTATGGTAAAGCATTTCAGACCGAGCGGGTGTTAAATAAAAGTGCTCCTGCCACGTGCCAGACACTGGTGCTGGGGACAAAGAGGTGGGACGCTCCCAGGGATACATTCTAAGTCCCATGATGCCTGTTCTCTGTGGGCCACTCACTGAATGAAGGGGGCTGATTTAGTGCTAGTGGCCTGGGTTCCAACCCAGCTCTGTCGCTTACTGGCTATGTGACCTTGGGCAAAGTTGCCTCATCTCTCTGGGTCTCAGTTTCTTTAGCTATAAAAGAAGGACATTTTAGATAAGCTCCAAGATCTCTCCTAATTCTTATCATGACATGATATTTATGCACGTATTTAGGCTGAAAAAGTATATTCAAATTTTAGTTACTTTAAAAGTGTTGTTTTATTATTCTTTGGATTGTATCAAGCAGTGCTGTCCAAGAGAAATACAAAGCAAGGCATGAATGTGAACCACACTATATAATCTTAAACTTTCCAGTAGCCACATTTGAGTAAAAAGAAACCGGTGAAATTAATTTAAACGACACATTTTCTTTAACTGAATATAACCAAATAGTATCATTTTAACATGTGGCACTAATTATACTTCAGGTTCTCGATAGCCATGTGTGGCCTGTAGCTGCCACGTCGGACAGCGTGGTACGGGAAGCGGTGTGTGAGAAGCTGGCCTTTGCTGCTGCTGATGGCCCCTGAGGGGCATACAAATGAGTGGCATCTCATAGAACATGTGGGATGGTGCAATGAAGCTCCCAGCCTGGGTGTCCTGCTAACTATGATCACATGTTCAAATCTGAAGGCCCTCATGCCATTCCATTCATGTGAGAAATATGGGATCTTCTGCTGACACTGTCTCAGGCCAGGAAGCGAATCAGGTCATCTCTCTGTCTGACCTGAAAGTCTAGTCAAAGACTGTGTATCCAGAATCCAGAAATAAGAAAACACAAATGATCTGTACTATCTTTACACTCCTTTCCAATGATAATTATGCTCAGAGTCATTCAGCAGCCACACTAAGGGACTCCCCAGGGCCTTTTGAGTCAACAGGGAAAGAACTGATTGTCTGGTGTATTTCGATTCTTTGCAAATTGGTACCAAACATATGATACATGTTGGGATCTCCCAGTAAACAGGACATTTGATTTGCTGGAAACATTCATTTTGGAATAGTGGAAAGAGCATGGATTTTGGAGTCAGACTCGGACTTGACTCTGAAATATGTCATTTGCTATGTGACCTTGAGTTTGAAACTTCATCTCTTTGGACTTCAGTTTCCTTATCTGAAAATGGGAAAATCACTCTTAGTTTGCAGGATATTTTTAGTATTAAATGATGATTATTTATTCAACAATATTTATTGAGTACATATTACATGCCAGGCATTGCATATGATGCCATATACACAGCAGTAAACAAGATAGGATCCATCTATTCCTTCAAGGGGCTTTTAGCATGGTGGAAAAATAAATATTGTTTAAAACTATTAGTGTATGAAAAGAGGACATGCAGGGCACTATGGAAGCATGAAGTTGGGAACCTTATGTGGGTATGTCTCAGGCAGAGCCCCCTGAAGAAATGATATCAATGGAGACTAAAAGAATGAGTAGAGATCATCTAGGACAAGGACTGTACAGAGAGGTACAGGGGATGAACAGGGCAGCATTCCAGGCAAACAGAAGATGTGCAAAGACCTGAGGCAAGAGAGAGCATGGCTCATTTGAGGATCTAAAAGCAGTACAGAACAGAAAGAGGAGACCGACAGGGCTAGAGATTAATGGGCCAGATCCAGCAGGCTCTCATGAGCCTGAAAAGGTTTAGGCCTACATTCAAAGAAAACATGGAGCTATTGGCAGATATAAAAGAGAAGAGTCATTATTATATATATATATTTTAAATCTTTCTGGCTACATAGTAAAACATCGATTCAGTTATGGTGTGGAGAACAAAGTAGAGGCTATGGCAGGAATAAGGGTGAGATATGATGTGTCGTGTGGAAGTGTGATCAAGAGGAGGGGATTAATCTAAGCAATATTTAGGGGAATGAGAGAGAAAATTAGCCAGACTGCTTTATCTTCATCATGCTCAGTGCCATGTGGCTGATCGGTTTTTGCCTGGTGCTGCGCTGGTCCTAAATAGCCACAGTCCGTTCAGCAAGCACTTCCTGATGTCTTACTCCATGCCACATATTGGCATAGGTGCTGGAGATACCCCAGTCAACACAAACAGACCAGAATTCCAGCCCTCATGGAACTTATGTTCTCTTGGAAACATCATAAGGATAATACATGCAAGTAGCTGCCACATGGTAGGCTCCAAAAAGTACTAATTCACTTTCCTCCTCCCTTTTCCAATTGTGATGGAAAGCACCCCAATTTCTATATTTACATTTAAACAACTCTCCATGAAATCACTCTGCAGTCTAAACCAATACTGTGATTCCAAATGAAAGTATGAGATTCCCATGGTGTCAACCATACTCTGTTGGTAACACCTAGGTTTGGATTTTACTTCCCATCATCTCACTGAAGCCGTGGTCCCACCTACTGCCTGTGGTTATTTTTACTTGTACATAATACTGAAGGGAAGAAAGAGAGGGAAGAAGTTAGGAAGGAAGAATAAAGCTGGCCAGAAGTCAGGGCTTTCTTCTTGCCAAACATGAACTACACACCAGCACCACGGTGGTCCTTTAAACCACAAATCTCCAGGTGTGACATTTTCAACCCCATTTGACAGATGAAGACACTAAGTCTTAGGAAGTTTTCTGGGTAGAGAAGCTGGTCTGTCTGACTTGATGTAGCTAACCTGTGTTTCAACCTTGGCTCAGTTATGTGTCAACTGGAAGGCTTTTAATCCTCAATCTCCTTTTAAAAAATCAGGGTTAAAATGTCAATTTCACCAGTTTTTTACAAAAAATAGATCAAAAAACATGGCCTATGTAAAGTGCTTCATGCACAGAATAATTATCAATAGATTTTAGTTGCCTTTGCTTCTTCTATTCCCCCACTAAGAGATAACAGCCCAGCTCCTGTATCTGCAATTTAAACAATTACTCCTGGCTTAAAGACTCCACCAGTGTAAAGTATTCTCTCCAATGCTCCAGCCTTTCTCATAACCTCATGCCATTCGTTCTTGGTCCGGCTTTTTTGCCTCAGCTCCATCAGGCCTCTTGGATTCCATGTTTCCGCCAGCAGATTGGCATGGGGAGACCAGCTACTCTATTTGCGAGCACAGACCACCACATTAATGAGAAGTATTTATACGCTGTGCGTTGAGAAACCCACAACTCCAGACTGCAATTCAGGAAGGGCTGCCTGCAAGGCCGCTGGTTACAGCTAGACATAAAACCCATTATCAGCTCATTGGCTGTTTGGACATAAAACTGCTTGGTCCTGCAAAGGTATTTCCCTGCTGAGGGGATAAGTTTAATAAGAACCACAGATGACAGTAAAAAGCACATTTATTTCCCATAACCTACAGAAAGTCTTTATTGCATGTAGGAAAAATAACAGGCCTCTGTGAATTACTGGTCTGCAATTCCACTGAGGAGGTTTGGGGCATGGAACACAGTGGGGAGAAACTACTGGTTTAAAATCCAGGACCCAGAGCTGAAGAGGCAAAGGAAAAAGATGAGTTTTGCTGAGAAACAGACGACAACCCAGTATCAAGCAATGGTCCAGCAGGGCCACATTCTCGAGGGCATGGGCAGTCTTTCTACTCAGCGGCAGGTAGACTAGGGCAAAATTACTAAACAATAAGAACATTCTCCTGCCGAATAATTATTTTCAAAACAACATCATAACCCATCTTTTTACTGGACCCTTACAATCCAATTGGGGAATAAACAAAAGGGACTATTGTCCCCATTTTACGGATGGGGGAATAGCATTAATGTGAGATGTCCAGGACTGCAGAATGTACTGCTGTGTCATGCAGAACCCAGTCCTTTGAAGACCATGGGCTCTGCAGGTCTCGCTCCTGTTACCCCTCTGACCTCACTGCATTCAGTTCCCATAGTGCTGCATGCTTGCTGCTTCCCAAATGCTCCCATGGGCTCCGGCCTCAGGGCCTCCGCCCTTGTCCTTCCCTCTACCTGGACCATCCCTCAGGTATCAGAATAGCTTCCTCCTTCAACCCCATTCAGATCTTTGCTCCAATATCACCTGCTCAATGATTCTTCTTGCAGCTGTATTTCAACTCTCAATCCCATCCTAAGTATCCCCCCTCTCCCTTTTCTGCTTTGTTTTATCCACAGCACTGATCACTTTCAGGCAGTCTGTTGTCCTTATTTGTTTGTTTATTGTCTATTTTCCCCATCAGAATGTAAGCTCCAGGAGGGCAGAGAGTTTTGTTGGCTTTGCTCGCCACTACCTGCTAGACCCATGATGGGCACACACAAGATGCTCACAAATGCATATTGAATGGGTCAATGGACGAATGAATGCTGGACAGAGTGACTGGCCACCGGCCTTCAAGAGAGGCCCCACTGGGACTTCCCTGGTGGTCCAGTGGTTAAGAATCCACCTTCCAATGTAGGGGACGCGGGTTTGATCCCTGGTCGAGGAACTAAGATCCCACATGTCGCAGTCCGACTAAGCCTGTGAGCCGCAACTACTGAGTCCGTGCGCTCTGGAGCCCACGCACCACAACTAGAGAAGCCCGCGTGCCACAACAAAGAGCCCGCATGCCGCAACTAAGACCTGATGCAGCCAAATAATAAAATAAAATTAAAAAAAGAGAGGCCCCACTGCAACAGATTGCTGTTCAGTGTTGTTCATAATAATAGCAACAGTACTGAATGCTCACTGAGTATGTATTACCAGTGCCATGTACTGTGGTAAGTACTTAAGTTATATTGGTCTGTATAATCATCTCAATAACCCTACAAAGAGGCAGATGCCCAAAGTCACACAGGTGGTTGGAGATGGATTGAGTCAGTGATGTGAATGCAAGCCTGTCTCACCCCAGATCCCATGCTCATTCTGTTGTTTTTAATTGGAGTATAGTTATTTACAATGCTATGTTAGTTTCAGGTGTACAGCAAAGCAATTCAGATACACACACACACACACACACACACACACACACACACATATAGATTCTTTTTCAGATTCTTTTCCCTTATAGGTTATTACAAAATATTGAGTATAGTTCCCTGTGCTTTACAGTAAGTCCTCATTGGTTATCTATTTTATATACAGTAGTGTGTATTCTTAGTGTTAGATTATAGCGACTTTCTCACCACCATCTAACTTGCCTGTTTTCTGGCACCTACGCTCTCCCTTTTCATGAATATTCTAACGCAAGATGTTGTCTGTCTGCCTCTCCAGATCCACTCTCTAGCCCTCTCCACTCGGCTCAGGGCCCCATGAGTTTGATACACGTGGACTACATCAGTGGACCTTCTTGTTCTCTGGCTTCCGGTTGGGGCCGGCCAGTGGGGTCTCAACAAGAGACCAGAGGGAAGAAGGAGTCAAGGCAGGGTATCTATTCTCCTGGCTGTCTTCTCCCTCTGTGGTCACCTTGGGCTGGCTGCCTCCCTCCACTAAAGGTCGCAGCTCTTCTCAAGGTGGCCCTCTTCACACAGTGTTCTGGTCTGGGTTCCAATACCTGCTTCCTGAGCTGCATCTTTCAGATTCAGGGGTGGTAACAGCCTGGTGTCCTGCTCTCTTGTGGTTTCTTTATGCCTTGCGCATACCTTGGTAAGCAGCCCCTTCGTTAAGCCCTCCTTGAATTATCCTAATCCAAGCCTGCCATCTGCTTCCTATGGGGACCCTGACCGATGACACACGTGGTGAACTCTGAGCTCTGAGTTCTCCCTCTGGCCTCACTCAGCCTGACTCTCCCTCCTTCAAAGGGAGTCTGCATTTGATATACGTGAAGTGCTTACCACGGCCCTCCCTACGTGGTAAGTGCTCGTGAATGTTGGTTTATGATTATTATTTATTATTAATCCCTTCAGAATCAGGTTCCTATCTTTGTTTCACTCTCATTCATTTCCACTCCCCTTGACCACCTTCCCTGTACTGGGTTGAATAGTGTTCCCTCAAAATTCATTTCTACCCAGAACCTCAGAATGTGACCTTATTGGGAAAAAAATGTCCTTGCAAGTGTAATTAGGTAAGTTAAAATGGGGTCAGACTGGATTAGGGTGGGCCTATGACCGGTGTCCTTATAAGAAGAGAAAACGGAGACACACACAGAGGGAAGACAGCCACATCAAGACAGAGGCAGAAATTGGAGGGATGCAGCCACAAGCCAAAGAACGCCAAGGATTTCTGGCCACCCCCAGGAGCTGGAAGAAGCAAGGAAGAATTCTTCCCTAAAACCTTCAGAGACAGTATGGCCCTGCCAGCACCTTGGTTTTAGATTTTGAACCTTTAGAACTGCGAGAGAATACATTTCTATTGTTTTAAGCCACTCAGTCTGTGGCATTCTGTCACAGCAGCCCTAGGACACTAGCACACCCACCTACTGCACATCATAGCTAGCCTGAACTTTGAGTTCAGTGGACATAACTCTTTCTATCTCCAAGTCTTTGTATAGACTGTTATTGCCTGTTCTTAGGAACATCTTCTCCCTTGATCTCCACTTGGCCACCTCTTGCTTGTTAATTTCTCCATTGTGCCACTTCATCTGTGAGGTCTTCCCTGACCCTCCAAGTCCAGTTTGGGGAAACCCCTCTCTGAGTTGCACAGCGCCCTGAATCTTTGCCATCATGGTACCCATCACATTACACAACAGTTATATAGCTGGCTACCCATACACCGTAAGATTCATAAGGACAATAGGGGCCAGTCTCTTATCCTTAGCTGTATTCATGGTACCCAGCACGTTTTAATGCTGACTAACGCTCATTGAGTGCTTACTACATGCTCAGCATTGTGCTAAGCACTTTATTTGTATGAACTCATTTACTCCTCCTTGCTACCCTGTGAGGTAGGTACTACTAATTTCCCCATTCTACAGTTGGCCACCATGGAAAGCATGGGCTGAGACAGCAAGGGGCCCATCTGCATTATTCTTGGCATTCTTCCAGGCGTACTTTGCAATTCCACCAGCAAACCTCACCATATGATTTTGGTTTCCAAGTGCAAATCCATCGTTGCCTTAAACTCATTTATGCGGCCTACTCCCACTATATCTCCCATGCTCGACTGCTGCATGGTGCAATAACTCTCTGCCGGCCTCCGAACAGTCTTCCCAGTAATCAAGGAGGCACAATTGATTCAAAGTGTTAATATTTGCTCAGCACCGAGACCAGCCGGAGGCCTCATCATTCATAGCAATGCCTGCTGGAGCTCCAGAAGAGTAGGACTCTCAAAGGCTGCTGCCCGAGCCGGGGATGCGAGATGCAAAATCTCATCGTGTAAAAACGTGCTCCCTCTCCCCTAACCTGGGCTTTCTGGCATACAGATGAGAAGTGGTTTAAAGGAACAGAAGTGGAAACTGGACACCTGTGCAAGCTACTGAATCCTGGAGTCCCTGATTCCTCATTCATTTATTCGACTGCCATATATTAAATACGGACTCTGTGTCAGGCATTCCACTAGACGCTAGAAACCCAACACACAAAAAAGGAAGGAATCATCCTCTTCCTGGCCTTAGGTAGGACCACACCTGCTGCTGGATGGCCCTCTGCTCTCTCTCAGTTCCTTTAAGACAACTGCAATGACTCACTGAGAAAAGTGGGGAACTTAGCAGGGCCATTTGCAATGAAAGTTTCAACCCCACCTGCCTGCTCCAAGCATAGCCCTGTCCCATCCTGCCTCCCTCACTCCATCTTGTCTCTCAGCATGAATTGCTGGTTCAGGATCCTCTTTCTTCTTGCCTGGGCTGTTCACTACCATCACACCTTCCCTGGAAATACCACAGTGGAATGGCCATGAGGATGGTCTGCTACGTTGTAGCTCTATCGTCATAGGGAAGCCTGAAACCCCAGGTGCCTTTTTTTCATCCTTAAAATGATGATGAGAATGACAGCAACTACTACTTTGGAGGGTTGTTGGGACAATTGAATGAGTTACCAGGCAAAGTGTTTAAAACAGTGCCTGACCCATAGTGATCACTCAGTAGACATGATGAGCTAATTCTATTATTAATGTTGTTATTACCTGATTGATGCTGGGTACACACATGAGAGAGCCACTGTTAAGTCTGGTCATCTCCTTTTACTTATATATGTAGTTATTTATCTGTTTAAAAAATATTTATCAGTCAGGCACTAGGCCCCATGTTGGGAATTATGGGAGGTACAGAGGCAAGTAAGACATAGTCTTTGCCTTCAGGGAGCACACAGTCTAAAGGGCAGACAAGCAAGGAAGAACTACTGATAGCCCAATGTACAAAGTGGAATCCTTTACACATTTATCATTTTTGTTATTTTTTTAATTTTTAAAAAAGTTTTATTTCATATTGGAATATAGTTGATTTACAATGTTGTGTTAGTTTCAGATATACAGCACAGTGATTTAGTTATACATACACATATAGCTAATCTTTTTCAGATTCTTTTCCCATATAGGTTATTACAGAGTATTGAGTAGACTTCCCTGTGTTATATAGCAGGTCCTTGTTGATTATCTATTTTATATATAGTAGTGTGCATAGGTTAATCCTTTTTAATCCTCCCATCAACCTAATGGAGCAGGCCCTCATTATCATCATCCCATTTCACAGATGAGAAAGTAGAGTCAGAGTGAGGTTAAGCAATTTCCCCAAGGCTACAAACCCAGGAAATGGCAGAGAGAGGATGCGACCCAGGCAGTTGGCTCCAGAGCTGATGCTTGAAGTCCCTAAGCTATGCTGCTGTCCCAACACTGAAAGCCGTGATAGTAAAGCTTCCTGGAAGAGTCTGGGAAGGCTGCACCAAGGAGATGGATACTTGACATATGAGAAGGGTTTTTTGTGCTCTGCAAGGCCAAGTATACCAAGCTAGGGGAGAGAAGGTCCTGAGCAAAGATGTTCGGGGGTAGTGGGTTAGTGTAGGGATGGCAGGAGCTGGCGTCTGTGTTCTGGGGGACGGTGGCAGTGGGTGGAGGGAGTGTGGGAAAGGAGTTGAAAGTTAGGTGGAGTCCAGGTTAAGGAGTCTGGACTTTTTCAAACCAGAGGGTGCTGAGTTCTCTCTCCATTCTCTGCTGGCCCCTCCAAGCTGAGGAGCAGATAGAGAAGAGAGCCAGGTTTGTGGCCTGGCTTTTCTGTATTACGGTCTAAGCTGCAGAGAAAAAGCTATTGAGACTTGTGTGGACAGACCAGTTTTTAACCCTAGGTTACCTTCTCCCTGTTGTGTAACCTTGGCAAACCCTCTTCACCTTTCTGTGCCCATTTTCTCCCCTGGGCAGAGAGGGACTGGTTAGAGCCGCCTTGTGGAGGAGATAGGTAGGAGGTCAAAGTGAGAAAGTACAGGTGCTCAGGCAGGGATGACTGCTTTCCAAGGGCTCTTCCTTGCTACCCTTGCCGCCCTCTGGGGAGCTTGTGAGTGCGGGCTGGGGAACCTGCCTGAGCACCCAGTAAGTTCTGGACTGCCAACAGGAACGCTCGCCTCGGGTTTTGTAAGTGAGCGCACGCAAGTCCTAGGGTAGGCCGCCAACTCTCAGCCGCCTCGGCCAGGAGCCATGGGGCTGCTAGAAAAAAGGGGACATCAGCCTGAGCAGCTTCTCCCCGATTACCTTTGCTCGCACACCCCCTCCTGCCGTGACATCACATTCCGATGATGTGGGGCATCTGGCTCCTCGGCAGGGGGATGCCACATTCTAGCTGCGGGAGGCCACCGTTTGGGGAAGCCAGCCAAGCCAGGGGCTGTCTGCCTGCCTGCTGTCTCCTCCAGTGCTGCCAGCAAGAAGGAAGGGGAAGAAGGACGGGACCCTGATCCTCAGGGACTCCATCGCCTTCCTTAGGCAGAGCAGGGGACCAGTGGGGGCTGGAAGAAGAGGACGCTCGGGGCGGAGATGAACCCCAGAGCGTCCTCGCCGGCCCCATTCCTCCACGCGCATAGCTTAGACATCCCAGGGTGTGGAGGGTGAATGCAATGACAAGTCTACCGGCTTTGGAGTGAAATAGACTTGGATCCGAGCCCTGGCTTTGCAACCTCGAGCAAGTTGCTTAGCCTCTCTGTGTTAGTTTCCTAGGGCTGCCATAACGAGGTACCGTAAACCGGGTGGCTTAAACAACAGCATTCATCATCTCACAGTTCTGGAGGCTAGAAATCTGAGATCTAGATGTTGGTGGGGAAGGTGCCTTCTGGGGGCTGTGAGGGTGTGAGGGTAACGCTGTTCCATGCCTCTCTCCTAGCTGCTGGTGGTGTGCAGGCAATCTCTGGCACCCCTTGGCATATAGAAGCATCACCCTGACCACAGCCTTCTTTATCTGGAAGTCTCCCTCTGTGTGTGTGTGTGTGTGTGTGTGTGTGTGTGTGTCCAAATTTCCCCTTTTTATAAGGACACCAGTCATATTGGTTTAGGGCCCATCCTCATGATCTCACCTTAACTAACTACATCTGTGATAACCATATTCCCAAATAAGGTCACATTCTGAGGCCCTGGAGGTCAGGACTCAACATGTGAATCTGGAGGGGGAGGGGACAATTCAACCCATAACTTCCCGAGGCTGTTTCCTTCTCCGTGGCGTGAGGAAAATAAAGCCAGCTTCCCAGGGCTCTGTGACAGTTAAATGAGGCAGGAAAGGGAAGTACCTGACACAGAGCAGTCAGGAATCAGTAAATGTGACTTCCTTGCCCCAAAATGGGCAGAGAACTCTCTTCCATGACACTAATCTGCTCCCCATAAATTAACTGAATTTAGTATCCTAACATGCCCCTAGTAGGAATTTAAAGACCATTTAATCTAACTTCCATTTCAAAGAGTGAGGAAACTGAGGCCCACAGAAGGAAAATTGTTTTGCTGATTTAATGACTAGCCTTGGGCTCGAACTAATTTTTCTCCTTAGAATAAGAAGCCATCTCATCCAGGGAAACTTCACTATATTAAAATATCCTATTTATAGCTCCTCACTTCCCTATAACAACACTAAAAATGTGTCTCATGTAGCACATGTCATCTTTCCCAAACCTCTTCCACAGCCATCATCTGGCTCAAGCTTTACCACAACACAACAGAATCACCCAGAGCACAGATAACTTGTCCCCATTGGACAGATTAGGAAACCGAGGCTCAGATAGCTACAGAGCTTGTCGAAGGTCACAGGCCTAATCGATGAGGAGGTGAGGACCAGAACTCCACTCTTACTAGTCCTTGTTCAGGGCTTTCTCCTCCACTGCATGGTTTTTCATGTGGTTCAGTCACTTTCAAAACGGGAGAATCCTATGCAATTCAAGGAGGGCTTCTGGCTCCATGATTCCAGCAGACTTTGGCTGGTCTCTAGGCCTCAAAGACCTTCCACATGGCTATTCCAGATTCCTTTTTGAAACACTCATCTTTCATTGTGCCACTCTGCCGCACAAAGACATGCAAAGACACAAAGCTACCACATGGGAAAACACACCGAGGTCTCCCGGTCCTGCTCCTGGTGCGGGCTGGAAACACTCACCATGCTGCCAGGAATCCCAGCCCCAGTGCACCGTCAGGTGGGACATACGACAGAGGGCCTGCCTGGGCACACAGCTGGCTTTCTGCTTTGAGACAGTGTCTCAGCCCTCTGCAACCTACAGACCCAAGAGGAGTGGAAACCATGCGTTATGCTTACCCTCCCATGGATGGGCCCAGAAGAACCTACATCAGGACCTGGGTGAGCCATTTGCAAGAAATGTCGGGAATGCACACAAAAAGAGACAACTGCATGTGGGCGTGGATGAGCATACAATTAAAAAGTTCAAGAAGGCCAGAATCCAATATTGCAGCCTATGAGCTAATATCCTTGATTTACTGATTAACGAATTGGTCCATTCACCGTGCACCAAGCACTGATGCAGGGAGTATCATGTGATAGGCCCTGGGCTTGGCACTGTTTAGCAGTTAGCTGGACAGCACAGCCCCCATCCCCAGGCAGACACTGGTCCTGGATAGCAGAATATTAGAAGAGGCCCATAACCGGAATTGTTTAAGGGATAGAAAAGAACAAAATAATTATGGAAAGTAAGGCAAGCAGCAGAGCCTTTTGGTTGCTCTGGGGTTACCATGCTGTAAATAACAGCATGTAGAAATGACCTGCGGGTCCAATAACTGAGAAAAGGTACAAGTCATCTTGTCATACGAGGGGGAAGAATGGCACCTTTTACAATGACTGAAAATTAACCTCATCATAGGAAAAAAAACCCAGGAAATGTTTTGTGGGAGCAAGGCTCTCTGCACATAAGCACACTCTGTAGACCAGAAGCACTGGCATCTAAAGTCAAGTGTAAAGCCCAGAGCCCCACACTGAGCACACATTCAGTCTATTTAGGAACCAGAGAACCTGAAGTCTAAACTTTTGTCAAGCCAATTACTAGCTAGAGAGCTCAGAGGCCTAAGTTTCCACCTGTGAAATGGGTATATTCACAACAAAAACCTTAAGATCCCACAGTGTAGACTCTGTGGTTTCCCTGCATGGTCTCATTTAGTCCACAGTGTAATCCTGTGAATTGGGTCCGAAGTTATTACAATAATTCACACTGGGAATATGACATATGAAAGGGGCAAGCAAGTTGCCGTTTCCACAGCTACTAAGTAGAAGAGACGATTTGAGCTCCAGAGCCTGAGATCTTAACACCTTCAATAATAATAATAACTGCTTCCCAGTGATGAAGTGAGGAATAAATGACACCACAGGTGAAAGAATTTTTCAAAAATCACCAAGTAGTACATACATATGAGGGGGGGTTTATTATTTCTTCCCTCCCTGGGCATGAACTGACTTTCAATAAGCCAAGAAAATTCCATTTCCAATCCTACTCTCCCTTTATTCTTCAACTGTTACAGTAAAAGGAGGGCCTAGGGATTTGGGAAAACAGTCGGGAGCCAAAGAACCAGCTATAGAGATGTGAGATGGGAGAGGAAGAACCACGGGGCCTCGTTGTACACACAGTTTGCAAGTTGATGTGCAGACTATTTGCCGGGACCAATTACTCTCATCTTAATTAATGAACACACAACCCACAATCTGTCTGAGAAATGCGAAAAAATATGGCCCGTGTCTGGAGGTTGCAAGTGTGCCAGCCCCCAGATCTGGAAGCACCTCCCTCCACCTGCTGGAATGGGAGTCGCCATGGAGACCACATCTGAGCAACGAGATGACACTGAAATTTGGTTCAAACCCCCTCTCTGAAATGTGTGTGTGAAGAATTTACCGTTGGCTGGCCCTGCACTAGGCAGGGTGGACTTCTCAGAGTAAAGGCAGGCCATGCTCTGCCCTCAAGCGCTGGGAGAGGAGGATGGCTCACCAACTGAAGGGCCTTCTGTGTGCAGAATAAAGACCTGGCGTACGGTGCCTGGCGCTGCGGGGGATTCCGGGGCTGAGGCTGAGGACACAGACCTGCTTTCCAGTGACTTCGCCTAGACAGTTGCTGACGCCAACAGATACATTTACTGAGCGCTTACTCTGAGCTCGGCCCTGTGCTAACTAAGCGATTTGCATGCATTACCTCATTTAATCCTCACGACAACCCCGGGAATGGATTGACCCTTTACTGCTGAGATGTGTTGAGCACTTACTCTGTGCAATTCATGCCGTAGGCCTAGCATTTAAAAGCTTGTGCCAGATCACTGGCTGGTAAGTGTCACAGTCAGGATTTGAACCCAGGAAGTTTAGCTCCAAATGCTGAGGGAACTTAACCATGATATTGTACCGAATTCATTCACCTGGTATTTGTTGAGTACCTTCGAGGCAGACAAGAATCTTATATTTTAGGATAGGAAACTGGAGGTGAGGGGAAACTGTAATAATCAAATCCAGTTCACGACAGACTCTGTTCGTGCTATAGAGAAATTGCACCCGGTAAGAGTGGGGCGCGGTGGTCTCCTTTTGGCTCTGAGGGGGCAGCGGGCAGAGCCACAAATTGGTGGGTTCCCCCCGAGGCCGCTCGGAGAGTGAGGAGGGTGTAGGATGTTAGAATGTCCAGTGCCCTGGGGTCCATGCCTGGGAAGGAGGCACAGGAAGCAGCGGTCCCCAGAGCGAGACATCAAGCTGCAGTGCAACCCCAAGGACAACTCTGGCCAAACCAGGGGCAGTCCTGGAGCTGGACCTGCCATGCAGAGCCGTCCGATTTGGGACTTTATCTCTCTGTGTCAACAAGTCACTAGATAGGTGCTGCCCAAGGAAGAATCTGACCTTGGACGAGGCAGCTCTCTACTGCCGAGCAATCCCGGGAGGGGCCGGCAAGCAAAAGCTGTCTTCCCACTGCAGTCCCAGCAGCTGGACCAACAAACCCCGCCTTGAAAGGGGACCTGGGGGCACCCCACAGTGTCCCCCACAAGTGGTAAGGGAGGGGGGCTCTTTGTGGCTAAATCCTGAATAAAATGGAATCAAGAAAGTGATGAGGAAGACCAACAGCAACCCAAGCAGGGGGATGTTCTCCCAGTCGGGGAACATCCTGAAAGCAATAAATGGGTACGTGAGACACTGGGAGACGGAAAGGTAAGTACACACGCAAGTCCTATTTTAAACAATCACCCAGGGGTTAAACCCCTACTCCTGAGCAGTGGAGGCCTTCAGCAAGACCCGCGCTGTTTAGTTGGAAAGACAGGCTAATTTGTTAGGCTTAAAACTCTCATAAAACTATTTTTTGCTACGTTATAATGATCTTTCAGATTTAATTAACCACAATTGCTTTCAATCAACAGTGTGTGTGGCCATTAAACAAATAATCATAGTTACAAAATAACATTTAGTATATGCCAGGCCCTGTTCTAGGCGCTTTATATATATTAATTCACATAATCTCACAATGATCACTTAAAGTAGGTGTTATTTTATGGGTGAGGAAACTGAGACACAAAGAGATTAGTAACTTGGCCAAGGTCGTGTCACTAGTAAGAAGCAGAGCCAGACTTCAAACTCAGGCACCTGGGCTCCCAGGCAGGGCTCTGGACCATGGCCTTGTGCTCCTGCCCCAGGAGTTCGCTATGGTCTTAACAGAGAGTCCAGCCCAAGGTGTGACAGTCCTGCTCGTCAGATACCACCAGGCATTGTAATCACCTGTTTGTCACCCCATTTTCCGCCCTGCAGTCAGAGAGATCTTTTCCAAACAAAATAAAATATTCCCCATTTCAAAGGCTGAACTTCCCATCTGGCCCTTGTGTCTCTGAAAGGCCTGGCCCCCTGGGCCTGTCTCCCCAGTCTAGGCCTACAGTTCACTCTCCTGGCATCCCAACACCACCTCAGTGCCTTTGCACATGCTGTTCCCTCTGCCTGGAGTATCCTCTCCCCTTCTCAGTACCCCCTTGGACTAGTTAATTCCTTCTTGTCTGACAATCTTGGATTCCCTTGTTATTCCCTCTCATTACACATTTCACTTTTCCTCCATAGTATCAAATATAATGTTAATTCCTTATTTGAGTGATTCACATCACATTGTAAACGAAATAAGCAATTGTGTAATTCGTTGTTTCATGCCTATTTTTCTACTACAATGTAAGTACCAAGAGGAGAGGAACTATGTCTTGTCTATCACTGTACAGCCCGGTCCCTAACACAGTGGCTGGCATAGAGAAGGCCAGCGTTAATGCGTGAGCTTCACTGATAAAGCAGAAGAGGGAAGGTCAAACTAATTACTGGCTTCTGACACCTTAGGGTCCTCTCCTGTAAACAGTGAGATCGCCTCGCTGTGGGAGGGTAAGAGCTAATGTATATAAAACCCCTAGTGGAGTCTGGCATTTAGCAGCCCACCAATAGTCAGTACCTATAATAATACCATTTATATTATTTTATTAGTAACATTACAAAAAGGAAGGGTATGGACTAGGGTTTCAGAGTGCAGACTCTGCAGACAGCACCCTAGAATCAGATCCCAGGTATGCCCTTTACTAGCTGTGCTGGGCCTCAACTATCTCATCTGTAAAACTGGGGTAATGAGAGTTCCGTACTCAGGGGCTGTGGTGAGGGTTAAAAACTAACTAAATAAGGCATTTAGGATGGAGTCTGGTACATAATAAGCTTCATCTCAACAAATTTCATATATCATTATGGAAAACAGTAAAAAAGCAAGACAAATTTAAAGCTAGGCTTAGCATGAAGAAAAGAAGACAATGGGTCAAGAGCACAATTCTCAAACATTTGAAACGGGGTCACTTCAGTAGAGGTAATAGAAGAGGGACAAGGTTTCTCTGGTGAAACTCCAGAGTACAAAACTAGGATCGAGGTGGTAAAATAGGGCAGGAAGATATTGGCTCAGCAGATGAGATGCTGAATAAAATAGCAAGTGTCTCACCTCTGGAAGTATGCACAAAGAGGCTGGCTGGCCACCTGCCAAGAGTGATGTAAGAGAAATTGGATGGGAGGTTATGGTAGAAGCCCTTACCTAAAGGTCCTCACGTCTGTAAGAGTCTGAGACAGTAAGCTTCTCTAATGCTTCCAAACTCCGTGCTGAAATGTTTTCTTTCTTTAATTCAGCTACCTTTAGAACAAAGGGGACATATTCATTCACCATTGGTCAGGAACATAGCAAAGCTTAAAAAGTTGTCTGCACAGATTTCTGGAACATTCTAGAACCTCAAAAGGAATGTCATGGGTTAAACCAGCACAAATCTCTGACTCTTGGGTTCAGTGTTCCTCCAAATTGGACTGTACGAGAGTGAGTGGGACCAGAGGAAAGCGAAGGCACCTCCAGTGTGTTTATTACCATCGCTCTGCGTGGGATTACACACACTATGGTCTCCACGGGCTTCACAGGCAACCTTGGCCCTGTCCCCAGAGGGCTGGATGTGGGGACCCCACCTCTGCTGCATGAAACGAGCACACAAAGGCATGGAAGGAGGTTACTGTGGCAGGAGATGGCAGGAGAAAACTAGGCAGGCTATAGGGCTGATCTGCCATATAACACAGTCCCTTATATGTCTCCCCCCACAGTACGTAATGCACTTTCTCATTCCATAGAGAGCTCAAAATAACTCTGTGAAATAACTTTTATTGTTCATTCACTCATTAATTTATTCAATGTGTATTTATGGAGCACTTACTATGTTTCTACTTATTGCACTCTTACTGTATACCAGCTCCTATTCTAGGTGCTGACCAAACTCATTCTTTTAACTTTATATTTGAGGAAACAGATACAGAGATTAAGTGACTTATCCATAGCTTTCAATGGGTGTGCTAGCCTCTAAGAACAATATTATTCACTCTCATGATTTAATTAAGATAAATAATTAGATTTACCAGCATTAGTGTGAGTAATAATAATAACTATTGTTAGTACTTGACAGTCTACCAAGAACATAATACATAACTCACCCTATGAAGTGTGAGGGCAATTACCCCTGTTTTAAAACTAAATATACTAAGACTGAGAAAGAATAATAAACAAGTTCACCCAGTTCTCCCAGACAGGAAGTAAAAACGAAAGTCGGCTATGAGAATACCACTCTGTGACCCTAAATGCCTTGTCAGAATAGCACACCTATAATCAATATTTAGTGTCCCCATTTTGAAATGATATCCTATATAATTCATCCATTATTTAATTGTAATTTTCCAAGAACCCAGTGAGAAAAAGAGCATTATCCCCATTTCAGAGCTGAGAAAACTGAGGCTCAGAAAGTTTAGGGAACTTGTAGCAGATACAAAGCAGTAAGGCTTTGAACCAGGACTCAAACCCACATCTTCTGATTCCAACACCCTTGCTTTTCTCACTAACCCCCATTACCAAATACCCAACTAAAAAGCCTCCTATGGAGAGAGGGAAAGCTGCTGGTGTTGCCCACAGCATCAGTACCCCAGGCTTTCCCTTTTTTTTTCCTTCCAGACATCCCAGGCAGAGGCCTGGGGTTCTTGGTGGGGTAGTATGGAGAGAAGCACATGCCTTGCTCAGTACTAGGCCAGGCGCTTAGGAACTGATCCATCAGGGAGCTGACACAGTTTCAAATGCTCAGTGTCCTAATTACTTGATGATCCGTCATCACAGAGATGGAATGGGGGAGGGGCAGGAGGATGGCGTTCAGCTTATGCCTCCACAAAGGAAAGGCAGGTAGAAAGACTTCAGGCTCAATTTACAGGAGAGAAATCTCTGCTGAAGTCCATGATCAATTCCAAACGGTGGTTCAGGAAGAGGCAGGAAGGGGATTGGCATTTATTGAGCACCTACTATGTGTCTGGCATATACGACCTGTATTACCTGGATTAGCTCATTTGATCCTCACTGTGACCCTACAAGAGGGATTAACATATGCCATTTGCAGATGAGGAAACTAAGGATCCTGGTGGCAGACAGGCCCGAGAACTAGGTCAAGGCAGATCAAGAAGCTTAGACTCACTCCTGCAGAAGGGCACAGATAGTTTTAACCAGGACAGTGGTATGGTTGGAAATGGGTTCTAGAAAAATCACTCTGTTGTTGTGAACTGAATGTATTTGAGAAAGCAAACACTGAAGGCAAAATGTTTAAAAGTATGTATTCAAGATACAATGAGGGCCTGTCACTAGGATATACAAATGAGGAGTGGCTACATTTGTGAGTCATCAGGATGCTAAATCCGCATCTCTAGGAGGCCAACTGGAGGCCAAGAAGTGGGAAAGGAGTAAGAAGGGTCTGTGCAGCTAGACGGATGCAATGGTGTTGCCATTCTCTGACATAAGAACGCGGGCTTAAGGGCACACGTGATGATTTCAGTGTGAACATGCAAAGAGCCTGGGGCTTCCAGGTGGGGATGTTCAACTTGCAATGGAAACCAGGGTCTGGAGCTCAGGGGACAGACCGGACGGTGGGGAAGTCATCAGCATGGAGTTGACAGTTGAAGCCAAGGGCATGGGTGGAGCTACTGTGGGCGGAGGCACAGTGAGACATGTGAGTGGAGAGGAGAACGGAGCTCTGGGGACACCAAGAAGATCAAGAGCACCCCAAAAGGCTTAGCAAGACCGGCCAGGACAGGAAGTAACGAGGAGAATCTGCATTTGCTTATAAAAGACTAAGTCCTCTTACACTGGATATTCATTACGAAACGAAGGCAGCTGCTAATCCAGTTGAGGCAACACTGTCTCTGATGTGATCTGTATTAACCTGGGAAAACACACCGTGTGGATGGGGAAGGATCTGGAGTCCACATGAGAAACAACCGAGAACAGTGTCTAGACCAGAAGAGAAAGTGAGAAAGTGGTGGAGTCCCAGCTGCTGGCCTGCTCATAGAAGAGCGTACAAGGACCGTGGCCGTGACTCCCCTCCACGAGCAGGTGCTGAGAAAAGCACGGTACCATTGCTCTCTGACATGGCATTGATGTTTGACACGCAGGTGATGCCAACCAAATATGGAAGTGGCCATTCCTGAACCTAAAGAATGAATGCATGGAGAATAATGTTCACGGCTACCCAAGGCTAGAGACTCATGAAGTACCTGTAACCTTGTCAACAAAATAATGGAGACAGATACCTTCTCACTATCTTATTCTTCCAAGTAGGAATGATTGAGAAATTCATGGAAACACACAGAATCATAGGATCTCAGAACTGAAAGGGACCTGAAATGTCATTATCCTGAATGTTAACTGATGTATTAATTTCCTAGTTAATTCATTCACTCTACAAATATTGATGGAGCAAGTATCATTCCCAAGCACTGTTCTAGGAATGGGGGAATGCAACAAAGAACAAAACAGACTATAATTCCCACCCTCATGGAGTTTACGGTCTAGTGGGGAACATGCAGAAATAAAAAGGTAAGTGAGTACAGTATGTTAGATGTTGAGCAGTTTTCCAGAGAAAAATAAAGCAAGATGATGTAAATAAATAAATAATGCAGGAGAGTTGCAATTTTAACCAGATTAATCATCATGAACTCTTTTTACAGTAGTCTCAATGAATGGTCTCCCCTCCCTACATTTGCCTGCATACCCATTAGTTAATTTGACGTTTATTAAAAACATGAAAAAGTCAAATGTCATCATCATCACCAGAGCTAATTTATCAAAGATTTATTTCTGGGCCCGTCATGGTGCTGATTGACTCACAAGCACTATCTCATTTTATCGTCACACTAATATGAAGGAGTTACTATCATCCCATTTTAAAGATTAAAACACACACACACACACACACACACACACACACACACACGGAAGTAAAAAACCCTAGCTTTCACAGCTCTGGGCTTAAAGTGCAGCCCTACCATCTACATAATGGTAGGAGGGTTACTTAACTTCTCCAAACCTCAGTTTCCTCATGTGCAAAATTGGAGACCAGACCTAGCTCACAGAGTTGGTATGAGAATTAAAAGACATACACATATGACAAGGTAGGAGTCAAACCAGACATATCTGTCTGATTCCAAAGCACAAACCTTTGAGCACAAGCTATCCTGACTTATTTTTTGAGCTGAGGAGATTGCTAAGCAGCAATGATTATAGTAATGGTAAGATGACCACATTGATATGATCATGCAAAATATCCCTGACTCAGCAGCTCAGCCCATCAGTTTAGAAAAGAACAATGACATTATTTATAGTTCTCAGACCTTGAATTTCTGCCAGGGTTGAAACCAAAAGAAAAGCAAGACTGTATTATCTATCACATCAAATTTCTCCAGGCTTCTCATCTATTTCCCAGACTCAGTTTCTTCCAAATAGATAAGTAGGTGTGCCCCTACACACACACAGCCCTGGCCATGATAACAATCGTCAACACTTTTACAGGGCTTCTGTGGTAGAGCGTAAACCAAGTACTTTACACGTAATAACTCATTTAATCCTCACCAACGGTCCTAATGAGGCAGTTACTCTTATCATTATACCTGTCTTATAATGGGGAAACTAAAGCCCAGAGAGGCTATGTAACTTATCCATCACTTGGCCACTAAATGGTTGAACTGGCGTGGAATCCCAGACACTTTAATGTGAGAGTGCACGCTCTCGATTCCATGCTGTACTGAAGTAGCTGCATTATTCAAATCACCATGCTTTCTCCCATTGCTCTGTCTTCACACATACTGGGTCCCTGTCTGGAATGTCATTCTTTCCTCTCCCTTCTTTCCACATTCCTACCTGATTAAGTCCAAGTGTCCCCTCAAGATTCAGCTCAGGATCATCTCCCCTGAAAAGCTCTGTGACCCCACCTACCACCACCTTCCATAATGAGTATCCTCTCCTCTTCCCTGGGCTCATACAGTACCGCGTGCTTACCTCTATCATAGCGCCTGAACAGATGCTCAAAAGATTCTGTATTATCCTCCCCCCACCTCACACCCACCAGATTTGACTTCCTTTGAGCCTAAGACTGTATCTGGTAGAATACCTGGAGCATAGTAGGTCCTCCATAAATATTTCTCGAGTCTATAGCCAAGGTGAAGTGTGACAATATTAGATGTATTGATGGTTGCAGCTCCAGCATGCATACTTTCATGGACCATTTCTTATAGATTTGGAAATTCCAACTGGGGAATTTCAAACCAAGAAATTCAGGGAGAGTTTGGAGTAGAGATGGGGGAGCTGACTGGCTTAAGTCAACTTGTCTCTGTGACTTGTGCAGGAATGCACACATAACCCAAGCTTAAGGCATTCAGTGCCACCCATTACACTATTTAGAATAATTTGGAATGGATGACTGACTTACAAAGGTATAACCAGAGGAAGATTGGAAATTAATTCAGAAGCTAAATAAACAGAAATGTTACTCTGTTCCCCAGTGGAAGTAGGAGGCATGTAGTCCATGGGGATATTATCAGTTATTTTGAGATCACAAGGAATGAAATTGGCTCCATAAAAGGTAGATCAAAGAGACAGAAAGGACCTCACTTTGTGATACTGAGGAGCCATAGGTTCAAACCAACCTTGAGTTCTCCCATACCTATGAACTTCTTAAATATATGAGCCAATAAATCCCACTACTGTTTAAGTTTCTTTGAGTTGGGTTTTCTATTATTTACAACCAAATGCACTCTAAATATTTTTCTGTCCAGCTGATTTCAGTGGTTGGAGATGTGAGGAAGAGTATACAACATAAAGGAATAATATGGGCAAAAGCAAAAAGTGGGGAAGTATAACACATCATGGGAGATATTACTGAAATTGTACCTGAACTTCACTCTGTGGTTACTGGGGACCCATTGATGGTTTTATTTTTTTTTTTTAATAAATTTATTTATATTATGTTTTTACTTTTGGCTGTGTTGGGTTTTTGTTGCTGCATGCGGGCTTTCTCTAGTTGTGGCAAGCGGGGGCTACTCTTCGTTGTGGTGCACGGACCACTCGTTGCGGTGGCTTCTCTTGTTGCAAAGCACAGGCTCTGGGCACGCGGGCTTCAGTAGTTGTGGCGCACGGGCTTAGTTGTCCGCGGCATGTGGGATCTTCCCAGACCAGGGCTCGAACCCGTGTCCTCTGCATTGGCAGGCGGATTCTTAACCACTGTGCCACCAGGGAAGTCCCCCATTGATGGTTTTAGAGCAAAGGAGAACCTGTTTCAAGCTGTGTATTAGAAATATAACTTTATATCATTAGGCTTCAACTACTATTCTATATCTACTTCTCTTTGTCTTTAGTTTTACAGGTTACTATTCATAAGGAAAGAATAATAATATTCCAAGATTTCCACTAATAGGTAAGAAAATGGATCTCTGAAGTTAAGTGGAAAATGATATTCTCAGGGAAGATTCTGGGGAAAATGCTTTTGAGAAACAGATGGTATCTCAGAGCCTCAAATCTGTTGGCTGATAACACCAAGGCAATGAACTTTATGCCAACAATTAAACTAGTCTTCCCAGTAAAATGGCAAACCCCTCAATCACATGGCTCCCAATGATACTGCCAGTATGAAGTGTTTAGATTCCTCAGGGGAAAATAAGATGAAAACTTTGCAGCAGCAGTAACTAAAAAGAGAAGATTACTGTGTAAGAAGATAAGGGAAGATAAGTAACATTTCCTCAACAGCTAGTCAGTGCCATGTGATATTCTAGGTGCTTGCTGTTCATCAGCTTACTCCATCCCTAAAGAGCAGGGATGCAGACTCCAGCCTGCATTACCCCCAAGGTCCACCACATCATGTGTGATTTTAAAGTTTTGAAGACTGAATCATGACGGTGCTAGGCAAATACTCCCCTTCTCCATAGCCCAGCTCAAATACCACAACTTGCATGCATCCAGTTTCCATAACCCTATTCCCCCTTTGGCTTGCTCCTTCTTAGGGTCCAAGAGCACCAACTGCTTATCCCAGACAAATTAACATCCAACCACCTAGGGAACTGAGAATATCTTTTCTTATCATTTCTGCTAGTTAGGACTTTTTACTTGTTATTTTAATAGAAAGCAATTCAAGGTGAACTGAGAAGAAAAGTGGGCATGGTAGTTATCAGAGGACATTCAGAAATAGTCTGGGTACCACTTACTAATACATGGTAAAGTTTACTTCAATCCTTTAACAATAAATGTAGTCATGTGACTTGTTTGGCCAATGAAATTGTGAGCAGAAGCAATCTGTGTCACTTGCAAGAGGACGTTTTAGAGCCAGTGCACATTTGCCACGTTTACTTCCTACCAAAGTTATCGTGGGAGCATGTCAGGATACTGACTGCATCCCTGAGTGAGGATGATAAGAAATAGCTTCCTGGTAGAACGTGTAGGTTGGCACATAGAAAGAGCAAAACCTATGTGGTATGAAACCACTGTGATTTGGGGTGTGCTTGTTACAGAAGCATAAATTAGCCTATCCTGACTGATCCAGAGGGATTTGTTCTAATGACACAGGAGTGTGCTCTGGAGCCCAAGCTGCTCTGGATGTGCAGCTGGGCTTCAAGAAGGCACTAGAACCAGGGCCTATAAAGCTGCCCAGCTCTCTCTCTCTCACCTGTGTTCCACTCTGCGTGTGTGCGCTGGCCTCTTTTCCTCCCTCCATCTCTGACTGCTTCTCTCTGTCTCTGTCTCTGCCTCTCTCTGTGGGTCTCTCTGTTTCTCTTCCTGCACCCCTACTCCACCCAGTTGGGGAGTAGGGGAAGATGTTTGTCCAAACCTTTTGGTGTGTATTTATCACAAATCCCTCATCCTCCTCTGTCTGTCTGTCTCTCACACACATGCACACATACACACATCATTTGGTTTCATTCCCAAATTACCAGGGAAGTGATTCTGATCAGCTTAACTTAAGATCTGGGGCCCACCCCTAGTGCCATCAAATATGGCCAGTGGGTGAATGAAAGAGAATGGCCATCGATGAGGGAGGCATTTAAGGTGAGCTATTGCGAGTTAGACATATAATAATAGTGGCTAACACTGAGACAGACTCCTCTGTGATGGTCATGGTTCTAAGAGCTTTGTGTCTATTAACTCTCAAAATCCTCAGAAAACCTCTATGAGTTAGGTACTCATATCACAAGCCCCATTGTACAGATAGGAAAATGGAGACACACAGAGGTAGGTTAACTTGCCCAAGGTCACAGCTGATAAGTAGATCAGAGATGTGAACCCTGGCAGTCTCACTCTTACGGGAGTTCCTGTACTTAGGCCCCGTGCCATGCTGCCTTTTATATTGTAACTGGCAACTGCTATAAACACCTTGTCTCTTGAAGCAGAATAGAAATCCATGACAAGTATCCCTCATATGTATAAGAGTGTTTTAAGAAAGGAAGGAGCCAGCGTTACTAACCGCTTTGTAGATGCATCCATATTAAATGATTGTTGTCACTGAATGGTAGGGAATGTCTCTCAAGAAGGTAATTGACTTGCCCAAGTTTTTATAATTAGTCAGTGACAGAACCCTGACTCAGACCAAGTCTGCTGGTTTCAAATCCAGCACACTTTCAGAACTATCAGGATATTTCTGCTGATGCCAAGAATCATGAATAAATCCTGTTCCCCTTCCGCTCAGTGCCTGCAAATGACACTGTCACTGATGGCTCTGAAGGCAGTGACAGAGGGCTCTTTCCTGCAGTGGTGCTGGGGAAGCTGAAAAGCCAACTTCCAGGCCATCCCCAGCTACACCCTCCAGCACCAGGCTTTTGTAGTATCATCTGCACCCCAAGCCAAAGAAGAAGAATCACTTAGCTCTGGAATGCAGAGTTGGCAGGAACCTGAAATCTCACCAGGCTAGGGGTTCTGGGCTGGGCTCCATCCCAGCAGGAAACTGGACAGGGAACCAAGAACTTGGGAACAGGCCAGGTGGTCAGAGTGGACACACGTGGAGAGGTCAGATGGGGAAGCTGCAGCCCGATGCTATTCGTTGGGCGGGATAGGGAATTTCTTCATCTTCACCCTGGGTAACTGCACATCTGACTTTTCTAGACTCTTTTTCTGAGGACAGAGTTCCTACTATTCCATCAGGTTGTGCTGTTATTGGTTCAGGCCCTGAGAAGCTGGAGCCTTAAGGGGCAATGATTGTTGCTGAGATCTGGGTGGGGGGTGCTGGGACAGGCAGGGGATGACCTTACCCATACCCCTTCTCTATAAGGAACAATAATCATTAATAATGATGATGTTGATCACCATCTGTGAATCACTTGTCATGGGCCAATCACGAGCACACTCATATGCTGATCCAATCCAATCATTCAAAGAAGAGATGATTAAAGCTAAACGATTTGTCCAAGATCACAAAGCAAATAAGCCAAAAACCAGGATTTGAATTCCCACCTGTCTGATTCCCCAAATGTTCGTCTGCACAATGCTGTCACCCCAGTAGACAGATGAACTGCAGCAAGTCAGGGAATGGCCTTGAAATTGACCAAACGGGCTCATTACTCCCTAGATGAGAAGAGAAGAGAAGGAAAAAGGGGAAGTCAGGAAAATAATGAGAATGAAGAAGACAGAGACAGCAATGGATAGGAAGAGAGAAATAGCAGAAGGGAGAGATACACCAGGAGAACAAAGCTTGCATTGACAATCGTATGTAATTCTAATAGGTCCGGAGGAGAGAAAGGTGGAGAAGGATTACAGGCTGGGCAATTGTTCTTCTAACCTTAGCTCCCCAAAGATCAATGGGTGTGCCAGCAGTCTAATTGACTAAGTACGCCTGCTATTCCTCAAAGCCAGCTGCTTTTCCAGAAGAAGAAAAAGAGAAAGGAAACATCAGCAGTTTCCAAAGACTGGGGACCAAGTCCTCCTCGTGTTTCTTCTGCGCCTGGGAATCCACACCGCGCCTCTCAGTGCCCAGGGGGGTGCCTCAATTCTCAGAGGGCAGGGTGTAGGGAGTGGGCAATTATTGATCCTAGAGTTCTGAAACAAGCAGCACTGAGCTCCAAGCACTGCTCTGCTCCAGAGTCTGAGAGTTCAAAGACAGGACACTCCATTTCTTCTCTTTAATGATTCACTTTGTCTTTCCTCGGTGCCTTTCACAAAGATCAGCAATTTACAGCTGTCTGTGGACATGCCTGCCAGCCCCAGGGAAGGAGAAAGGAGGATCAGAGAAGGTAAGCAGAGCCCAAGTGACAAGAGAAACCCCTCTACCACGTGCCTTCCAGCATGGAGTGCCTCCTTGTTGGGGTTCAGGCTCCCTCTGCCCTTCATTTGCTACTTTCAGGCTTTGGAGAGACACAATACTCAGAAGCTTTCCACCTATTTTCTTATCTTAATTCCTTAAAGAACTACTGCCCTGAGTCCCTAAATTCTCTCTTGTTTGGGTGGCTTGCGCTAAAGAGTTCCTTGCAAATTAGCTCAGTGACCTTGGAGAAGTTACTTACTATACCTATACCTCAGTCTCCATAACTATAAAATGGGGATAATCAATATATATGCGTTATAGTGTCAATGCGAGGATCAAATTGTTGCAGGAAGGGGTCCCCCCGTCTCTCAGGGGGGAGTTGTTAGGGGAACCACTGACTGAAACCACCCGCCCTACCCAGGCACCATAGTAACCACGTGCATGAGTTATCTTAGAACAGGAGGCCCTGGTAAGGAATGCAGAACTAACAAGCTACTGCCAACCAGAAGAATCCGGGAAAGGTCAAAAGGAGAGAGGAGACTCCAGTCCATATGTCCTACCAACCTCCCAGAATCCTCCTCACTGGATTCCATCTTGGCTGAGTGATGCGCGCGCCACCAGGAAGGACCCTGGCTCAGAGTGATTGGCCAGAGACAGCCCAGAAACTAACCCAATTACCATAAAACCCGAGACTGCGAGCCACGTGGCAGAGCAGTTCTACTGGGTTCCCTTACCCTGCTGCTCTCCACCCGGGCGCCCCTTTCCCAATAAAGTCTCTTGCTTTGTCAGCACATGTGTTTCCTCGAACAATTCATTTCCGAGTGTTAGGCCAGAGCCCACTCTCGGGCCCTGGAAGGGGTCCCCCTTCCTGCAACAAAATTGGTTAATATGCATGTAAAGTGATTAGAACAGAGCCTGGTGTTCTGTTGATGGGCAACGAAAGTTTCCAAGAAGAAGGAGGTTCATGTTTCTTTACCTTGTTCTTTTCCTTGAGCCTAACCTCAGATGCCAGCTCTCTGCAACCTCAGCTCTGGATCAAACAGGACAGAGGGGAAGTGGGCAACATCACCGGAAAGAGAGTGGGAAAGAAGAGGAAGAGAAGGGAAGGGCAATAATATTCACTGTGTATTGATGACACGCCAGTCATGTGCTTGAGGCGTCCATATGCGTCGCTGTTATTTTTAATATTAATAAATATAATGATAGTGACGTTATTCCAGTGAACACAGTGTCAAAGCACTTCCTACAAGGCAAGTCCCATTAGAGGGCATGAAATACACAAGCTCACTTAGTCCTGACAACAACCAGAAAACACAGATTCAGTTCATTATCCCCATTGTACAGATGAGGGGATTGAGCTCAGGGAAATTGGGAGACCTTCTCTTTGGTGGCAGGATTCAAAGCTGAGTCTGTGACTTCACATCAGCACCACTGAAGCTGTGAGACTATTATGAGTCTGGGCCTTCTGGAGAACTGGCCAATGAGAGGAATTCACAGGTCCGAGAAGGGATAGCAAGGAGGCTCCTTCAAGAACAGTTTCTCTTTTTATTTCCACCATCAGAGGAGGTGAGCGGGCAGCGTATTAAACCCCCTCAAGGTAGGAAGAGACAAAAGCTCAGAGAAGTCAAGTAGCCCAACCAAAGTCACAAGTAGACACGGGTTCGACGCCCTTCACCATGCCCCACAGGACGCAGGGCTTCCAGTCTCGTGGCCCCATATCATCGCTGGGCTCCCCTCCACCATCACCCCCTCGGAGGACCTTTCCCAGACCACCCGAGCTAGAACAGCACCCTCCATCACACTCTCGCCACTTACTGCACCGCATTTTTCTTCGTGATGCTCTTCATTATCACTTATCACTGCATCATACACTTAGCTATTTTATTATCTGCCTACATCATCTAAACGTAAGCTTCACGAGGTCAGAGATGTTTGTCTATTTTGCTCACCCTATATTCCGAGCACTTAAAACAGTGCTTGGCATATAATCGGTGTTCAGTATTGTTGAATAAGTTGAGAGTTTATTAATGAGTTAATCACACCATATTATAATTGCCTTGTCATTTTTCAAATCTCCACTATTTAAAACAATGCGGTCAGGGATTGGATTACAGGTGTTTCCTCCATGTCTAGTACAGTGGCTGGCACATTGTAGGTGCTCAATAATTGTTCTAAAATGAATAAATGAATGAATGAGGCAGAACTGAGTTTCAAACTTTGACCCTGGTCTTTGTTTCTCTTCCCCAGGTACCGGAAAGTTCACTGGAGAGGATGAGGTGGAGGCAGGTGCGTGTAAATGTGGCTTAGCGAACGGAAAGGGGAGGAGAGACGTGTCCTGGGACAGGTATCTGGGAAATGCAGGGTCTTTCTGTTAAGATGCACTCAAACCCCCAACCACTGCCTGCACTTCAGTGACTTAATCAGAAGAGACCCCGAAAGCATCTCCAGTGACTTTGACGTCCTAGAACTGAAGGACTCTGGGACACAGGTGGTGCTCTCATCTTTTTAATAAAACTTTACGACTCAATCAAGATTCTGAGGGTTTTTTTTTGTTGTTTTGTTGTTGTTGTTTTGTTTTGTTTTTTTAATACACAGAGGGTCTGTGACTTCAGAGGGTGTGAAAACTCTTCCTCATATCTTGACAGAACAGTTCTCCATCCAAGGGAGGAAAAATAAGCCCAGCCAGGTAAGCACCCGGAATAACAGATGTGGTTTTCCAAGATTATGCCCAAGGGAGAAAAAATAAAGATGTTGCTGTATGCAGATGTCCTAAAAGCAGCAAGTTTATCCTGTAACCTTGCCAAGGCAATGCCTGATGTTCTCAGTGCTAAGCCAGAGTAAGAGAAAGGAGAGAAATATTCAAAGAATAAATCAACTGGAAGCTCCAAGGCAAACATGAACAGAATGGGAAGGCTCCTCACGCTGAAGTCAATCATTACAATCAGGCTGTGCCTTTCCTTCCTCACAGATGTAGGGTTATAGCAGAGCTGGTTTCCTCTGGAGGCAGTGAGACATACTGGGAGGAATGAGAGAGGTCTGGGCTGGGATTCAGGCTCTTCCACTTACTGTATAACCTCAGGCAAGTGACTCAGCCTCTCTGATTTGAGGATGTTGGGAAAGCAGACCCCAACCCCCAATATCTACCCATACTGCCACCGATGCTTGATATCATACCATTAGCAGTAAGTATTCCCCGCTATCAAGAATTCCCACCCTCTGCAGTCTTAGTTGAATCAGAAGACCTAGAAGACCACATTCTAGCAACAGGCCAAGGACACTAAGCTAATAATTGGCAGAGCCAGGACTAAAGCTCGCATCTGCTTACCTCCAAAGCCAGTGATTTTCTCCCTCTCCCATTTTATCTTCCAAAGACTGATGAAAACCGGGACCCACAGGGTGAGCTCAAATGAAATCAAGCCTAATACCTCATGCTAATTAAGGCAGCAGTGTGAGATAGGGAAAATAGCACTAATGTGGAGTCAGAAGACCTGAGTTCAAATCCCAGGCTTGGGCACTTATGACATTCTTATGACCCCGAGAAAGTCTGTTTATTTTACTTCACTGAGCTTCAGTTTCCCCATGTGAAAAATGGGGCTAATGCCTGTGTCAGTCAAGATATACTAAGCTGGGATGCACCAACACGTCAGTGACTTAAAATAATAAAGATGATTTTGCTTATGCTATATGTCTCTCCCAGTTCACTTGGGGGTCTTTTCTCTATATTAGCCTCATTCCAGGACCTAAGCTAATGGAAGAGCCACTGATGGGAACATTTCTGGCCACCCTGGCAGAGGAAACAGAAAACCCAAGATGGCCTCATACCTTCACTTAAATGCTCAGCCTGAAGTTAATAAACATTATATCTGGAAACTCACAACTCCTTGGACAGAACTGGTTGCATGATTACCCCCCAACCACTGCGGGCCAGAAATTATTCTCCTACTATGCTCTTAGAAGAATGGGGAACTAGAACCTTCTGGTGAATGGCATTAATGGCTACCTAGTTGCCCATCATGGCTCCCTCAAAGGGATCCTGGTAAGATTAACTGAGAAAATATGTAAGAGATGAGAAATTATGTAGAAAAATGCAGTATAAAGAATAAATTCTACGTCTTTGAGCCTTAAATAGCAGTGAATAAATAATTCCCCATCTCATCCCCCCGCCCCCATTTAAATGCACTTTCTTCTGAGAAATGTGACTGGTGGGGCCTTTTAAGCTTATCTGCTGAGGTCAGAGGCTTCCCTTTCCTAGCCCGATATTTCGGGATGCAGTAAAGGAGTGTATACCTTTCACTACCACAAGACACTGAAATGGTAATGCACACTTTGAGCTCATGAAAAAGTGTATAATCCACGAGAAGTATCATAGAATTGTAGGATTCTAGATCCTGAGGCTCTCAGCCATCCCTCAGTCCACATGCTCATTTTTTCAGACGAGGAAAGAGAAGCCCAGAGAAGGGCCATGACTTACCCACTGTGGAAGGAGTGAGACCAGAGTCCAAGTTTCCTGTCTCCCAGCCACACCATGCTGTAGGCTTCTCTTCCCTGGTTTTTCATTCTGATGTGGAATGTTTATACCAAATCCAGTCTGGATTGCAGTTAATCTGTTTATCCTTTAGGGTCTCTGAGTCATTGTTCTAGCAATACCCCAAAACCATTCCTCAGTAATCAAGTATGGAAATAAAGGGTCATCTATAGGTCTTTAACCAGCCTGCAAAGGCCTAATTCAGCATTAAATACCTGGTGCTCAAGAAAGATTATACCAACAGTGATTCAAAAAAAATACGAAAATAAAATTCCTGTCCTCAAAGAGCTTCCTGTCTAGAGAGGGAGGTAATGTGAGTACAGAGATGAATTAGAGCACCAAGATGACTAAGTCAAAGGTACTCTGAGGGTGCAATGGGAGTCCAGAAGTGGAGATGTGGGCAGGAGAAGGTGTGGGATGGGAAGCAGTCAGGGAAAGCTTCCTGGAGGAGGTTTCACCCGAGATGAACCCTTAACAGATGATGAGGGCGGAGTGGGGGAGAGACTCAAAGAAAGAAGAGAGGAAGGGCATTCCAGGCAGAAGAAGGAGCCCAGATAGATAGCTGAAGAGGAAAAACAGCTCATTCAGGGGACTGCTGGGCCCAGGCACCTGTGCAGAAAGGTCAGGACATAATCGAGTGATAGGCAGGGGCCAATTCTCCAGGCGGTGGTGAGCCTGGGTGGGGAGCATGGACATCCATCACCTGAAAGCTCGAAGGAGCAGGGATCATGGCCATTATCATGGCTAGCCTGTAGGCTGTGGGAAAACGGGCTTTTAAGGGGTTTGAAATTTACTCCTCTCTGGCCAAAACCAGTCAAGTGGCTTAAAGGAGAAAATGAACCCACTTCAAGAAAGCTCTAAGTTGTGATTTTTGATAAGTGGAATGCTTGGGTGTCAATAAAACAGCACAAGACACTGCTTCCTTCTCCTCAGCTCCCAGAGTGGAAGCACACACATTTACTTACATCTTTTCCCTTCCAGCCCCCATGTGAGGGATATTTCTGGTGGAAAAACAGTCCCATCTGATCACTTCTTTCTTTTGATTTTCCTAATCACGGAATGAGCAAGCTCACCCCAAAGGACAAACCACAGATTTCATTTACTCAGTAGGAGGCCCTGGGGACAGAGGTCACATTTTCCTCCTCGGGCGGGAGTGCCCTGTCTCCCTGTGCATCGCCCCCCCCCCCACACACACAACCCCGGCCCTACAGTACTTTCATCTTCTTACTGGCTCTTCTCTTCCACGCACTCTGTTTATGCCTCACAAAGCCTGGAGTCAAGGGGGGTGCAGGGGAGCTCCGGAAGCGCTGAATGACGGAAAGAATGCGTGGATCCACGTGGCAAACTTGAGTCTGTATTTTGTGAATTTAGTGATGCGGGACGTCTCACAGTGAAATCAACCTATGATAACAGTTAGTTGTGCATTTAACAAATCACTCAACCCACAGATATATGAATGTTCATTATGGGGCAGGCACCGTTCTAGGCTTTTGGGGAGCATCAGTAAATAAAATAGACAAAATCTTTGTTCATGATGTTCATATCCTAGAGAGGGAGCCCAATGAACAAATAGACCACAATGACAGGTGGGATAATGACTCTGAAGAAGAAAAATTAAGCAACATTAAACGAATAGGGAGTAACCGGTGGTGGTCAGGGAAGGCTTCCTGAGGAGGTGACATTTGAGAGGAGACCAGCATGCAGTGAGAGACAAGCAGTGAAAATCTGTTCAAGCAGAACAGCCCAGGGCGGAGGTACAGCAAGTATAGGCCCTGCGAAGGTTACCTGCTCGCTGTGCCGTCAGAAGAGCAAAAAGGTCACTGTGGCCAGAGAAAGGGCAGTGGGGGGAGAAAAATGAGGTCAGAAATATTCAAGGGCCATAGGCAGGACCTCCAAATAGCCTACTGAAAAGCTACATATTTTACTTCAATCTGTTTACTAGACTTACCATGGTGATCAGTTCATAATGTACATAAATGTCAAATTACTATGTTGTACACCTGAGACTAATATAACATTATATATCAACTATACTTCAGTAAAAAAAAAGTTAAAATAAAAATATAAAAAATTTAAAAACAAAAAAACCCCTATATGTTTAAAGCCTTTAAATAGCTTTTTTAAACTTGAGTTTTTAAGCCTTGATGTCCTCATCTGTAAAATGGGAATAATTGTACCCCATAGGATTGTCGAGAGGATCAGATGAGATACTCCTGGCAAAGATAAATTTCAGTAAGTGTTACAGTATAGGTGATCTATTATTAATATTATTGTCATTATTGTTGCTCTCTCTCTGCTTTAGAATTGGGGTGGAGAGGTTTATATGAAGCTCAGGGCTTTCTTCCTCTTTCTCTTCTGCTTTGCCTGTGCATGTCACTGGGTACCACTGTCTCCTTTGTGTGCCTCTGTTTTCCTTTCTGCCATGGGAAGGGAAGGAGAGTGGCCCAGGGTTGGCCAGAATTAATCCTGTTTTAAAAGGTGACTCACTGATGAAACATATCCAGGGGTAAAGAAATGCTATACTTCTGGTTGCAGTAAGAGCTGTGTAGTTCCAATCTCAAAACGCAAACTGGGAACTGGAACCAGACCCCGATCTGAGCGCCAGTGGTAGCACATTACAGTGGAAAAGCCTACCTTTTGTTTGTCAGAGGCCTGGGTTCAAGCCCGAGTCTCATCTGTTACTGGCCAGCAGGTCCCTGGGCAAGTCTGTCCTACTTTTCTGAGCTTAAGTTCCCTTCTCTATAAAATGGAGAAATAAATACTTACCTCTGAGAGAGAGAGAGAGAGAGGGAGAGAGAGGAATATATATATGTAATATTTAAGTTCCATAAACATGGGATTATCACAGGAACTGTAGAATAAATGATAATGACTATGTTGGGGGAAACATGTTTGAAGAACTGCATGCATGTACAGGTCAGCATCCCACAGGTGAGTTAATAGCATAGGTGCATTTTGTTACATGACAGTGAGATTGCCTTTGGAAGCAAATGGGTAGAATACACTTGGGATTTTACATGAGGCATTTAACGTGTGCCAGTGAAATGGAAGACTGGTATTTGATCAGGAAGAAGAAAATGAATCCTTTTTTATAGAGGATGTTGGCTTAGGAAATTGCCTGTTACGCAGGAGCAGTGGCACAGGACAGCTGGAGGAATTGGGTCCATATCCGCCTCTCCTATGTGACCTGTTCTAGAACCCTCTGGGTTAAATGTCCCTTCTCAAAAAATAAGGCCAATACCATGAAACTGCTGCCCTCTGGGTGCCTACCCAGAGTTCCAGTGGCTCAAGGTCATCTTGATATTTTACTTTTTCTCTATGCAAAACATTACATAAAATCTCACATTTTAAATACAATCAATCTCCTTTAAAAAGGGCTAAAAATTCCCCCAGCAAAATAAAATTATTTTCTCCTAAAGGCTCCAACCCTCCTCCACTTTTCCTATTGAGGTGTTGTTATATATTCCACTAAAGTATTTAAATGTTTTTAATTAGACGGTGATAAGGCACTGTTTTCCAAGTCTGCCCTGCATGGGGCAGAACCATTGCTCTCATTACGCTCCATTTCAAACAGGGGGTCTGCAAAAGGAATTCATTAGCAGAGCTGCTGGAAACCGTGGGACAGCCTCCCTCGGTAATGCCACCGCCTGGAATCACAGTTCCAGCTCAACACCTTTAATTGAAGTTTGTCATGACAATGTGAACATGTATATGTATATATACGTATACATAGTTGTTTAAAGAATAATTTTTGGTTTGAAGTCTCCTATGTATAGATGTAGCGGGAGTGATTTAAAGCATCCTGCTGAAAAGATTTCCCCAGCACACACACTTTCTCTTGTCCATCTGTCACTATGTGTACAGTTCCACTATTAGTATCAGGCCCTGGGGAGAAGGAAACATCCGGCCACTTGATCTGAGGTTTGGAAGGCTTTTATGGCATCTCATTAACCACAGATTAAAGTTCAGAGCTTCTAAAGCTCTAACCTACTTCCCCAGTCCCCACTCTGCCTGCTGGCTACCACTTCTACCCTCACTGCCTCACCACCCTACACCACATTTCTTGCTCCACAGAACTAGTCACCATTCCTGAATATGGCATGCATGTATCCCCACGCCTCTGTGCTTTCACCCCCGCTGTTCCTTCTACTTGGCATTCTCTCCCCTTTGTTCTCTGGCCAGAGAAGCCCTATTCACTCTTCAAAGTCCAGTAAAACGTCTTCCATTCGCTCTTCCGCCCCTTTGCTTCAACAGTGCTTGGCATCTAGCACTTCCCACCAGATAGCACCGTAATACACTGTGAAGTCCCCGTGGAACGGCTGTTGGTTAGACTGCAAAGAACATGAGCTTTGCAATCAGACTCACTGGTTTCAGTTCTACTCAGTCACCTCCTGGCCATGGGACCTTAGGTAAAATGTGTAACATTTCCAAGATCCAGGTTCCTCAAATATACTATGGAAACAACAGTGTGGAAACAATGATTATACCTGCATGGTATTTTTGAGGTGAGAGTTGAATATTACAGCGTATATAAGATGCTTAGTAGGTAGAAGGTACCAGATGTTGTAGCTATGATGGTATCCCCAGCTCTGTACTGGGATTCAATAGCTATGTTCTGAGCCTTATTACTCTCTAGGTATGGCCGTTTAAAGGCATTTAACACTTAACGGAGTAGCACTTTAAGAAGGAAAACTTAACATAAATCCATTAATCATCGAAAACAAAGGATTACCGTCCTGTTATCGCCCGCATATCAGTTCTCATTATATGCCCATTAGGTCACACTGACAAGCACAGGCTTCTTCAAGAAGGCTCCAAAAATGGGAAGAATCTCAGATTGGAGGAGCTTGATCTAACATTGGGGCTCAATGAATGCCAATCACACCTGCTGGGCCAATCAGCTGTGAATTAAGTATGATCCCAGTCTGGGAAACTAGAACTGAGTGGGAGAAGATTGAGAGTGGGTGGACCTGAGAGTAGGATTTCAACCCAGGGCAGGACAGGAAGTTTGCCCTGCCAGGAAGTAGAAGGGCATTTACCACTTGGTAACAGGAAGCTGAGATGGAAAAACAGAGCAAGAGAGGAAGGAGGAAAGAAATAGAAATTTGCACAAATCTGTCAAGGCCTAAGTGACAACATCTAAGTGACATTAGGGCTTAGTCAAGCTCTTCAAGGTTTGGTGTATTCATTCCTTTCTACATTCACCTATTCATTCGTTCAAGTACTTATTGAACACCCACTGTATTGCAGGTGAATTCCAGGTAAACAGGAATTAAGTATAGTTCCTGTCTTCTTGGAGCTCACATTCTACTGGGGAATGCGAACATAAGACTTTTTACTGTTTCTATCAACCATTTCCTCCATCGTTCTCCAAGCATGCATAGTGAAGTTCCTTTTGTAAATGTCAGCCTGGCATTACTATGCTAAGGAGATCAAGAGAGAAAGCTGGGTTCTTCCCACACTTAAATCAGAGTTTAAAACACAGCTCAGAAATGAAAATAGAGAATTCCAATCTCTCCCCGAGCAGAGGTTCTTATTTTAGAGCTCTTGTCTCTAACCTTAGAAGATTAAGGTATTGTCTGAACAAGAGCTTTGCCTTAATAATTTTAGGGAGAGTATTTTGAAAGACAGTGAAAAAAATGAGACATAGGAGAGCAACGTTTTGCTGAGAGGAATCCAAGTGACAGAGAAGGATCTGCATTCACCCAGCATCTGCTGTGTGCTACATGCTGTGGGCATTCGTCCACCTATAAAAACTCATCTTCTGATTAATTAATGAAATCTTCAGGCTTTATATCTTCTTTAACAGAACTCTTTAGGAAATAGCCATCAGGGAGAAATGTTGAGCCTCCTCTCGCCACCACCTTAGTATAACAAATAGGAAAGCCAGACACACCTCCTCTAGGAATTAAGTGTGATTCTGGAGTACACTCAACCAGATACGAAAGGAAATAATATTAACTATCTCAATGATGAGAGAGTAGGTTGTTGACCTATTTATTTATTCACTTCATTTATTCAATAAATGTTTCTTGAGCACCATCCACGCAGCAATCATGGTGTCAGGTACTGGGATATGACATCGAATAAGACATGATCTCCAGCCTCGAGAAGCTCACTGCTTGGTGGAGGGGATAGTCACCAAGGCTACAGTACAATGTGATGGTGCCATGAGAAAAGTTAACAAAAGTAGCCCAACACGGCGTGGGAGGGACTATTTATGAGATGCGGGAAGAGTCCCCACGATGGAACCCAGGGCAGGAGGGGAAGCAAAGCACAGAGGGCAGGACATTCCAGGCAGAGGGAAGAACTCCAGACAGCTTAGTAGTAAGTGCTTTATAAGCCATCACTCAGCAAAATGGGGCATGGATCCCCTGCTCCACTTCCTACCACACGTCATTGCTTTTGATTTGATCGTAACTTACGGCCTTGTGAAAATCCATATCATAGCCTAGGAAAAACACAGTCCAGAAGCATATAGAGAAACAATGGCTTCAGTCCTGGCTTTGCCTCTCTTACTATGTTTAGGGAGAAGCCATTTAATGTCTCTGAGTCTTAGCATCCTTTTCTACAAAATAGAGCTAAAATAGCTGCCTAGCGGGGTCATTGCAAGGGTTCCATGAGATATTGTGCATGCAGTGCCTAGGACTGGGTCTGTTCTATGTTTACAAGCACATGACATTTTTCTGTCGCTATTATTACTGCTACTACCACTACTGTTATTATCTTGAACAAAGATTAAGGTTTTAAGTTAATGTCTTTGACTGCAACCGTTTCTGGAAGGAGAGATAAGTTAGAAGAAAAGTTGCCCCTCAATAAAAAGGTTTTCAATGTTCTCTATTAGGAATCATGAGCAGTCTGACCTTGTAAAAAATAAAATGGTCTGAACTCTTTACATCCTGGCTTGGTTCCTAAAGGCAGCTAAAGTGATATTAGAGTCAAAGAGAAACATTGCAGGGAAGGCAGGAGCCTTAATTTCCAAGGTGAATCAGATGGATAGCCCCAGTGCCCAGCAGTAAATCTCTTAGTATTTATGAAACTGAAATTACACTGTCCTAATAAAAGGGAAAGTTAAGGAAAGCTGCACTCTACATAATGGCCTCTTGTAAGGCCTTCCTGATTATCTGTTTTCCCGAAAACCCCCAGCGCTGTCGTGTTTCAGGGTCACCATCCGCTGGGGGCAGACAGGAAGTATTTATTTAGCCAAATGAAAATTTACACTTAAATAAAAAATACTAGTAGCGTTTGGGTTGGAGAAACAATTACCTAGACTCCACACCGCAGCTGCAAATTGCATCAGCAGTAAAAGCAAGTCGGGGGCACAGATTACAGCGCTGCTGCCTGACATCAAAGGCAGCCAGCCTTGTTTCTTCATCTGCGGTTTGAACATTATTTCTCTTTGATCTTGGGCACCAAGAACCAGCGTGCGGGAGGCAGGGGGGAGAGGAGGTACCGTGTTGATGTGTAACAACACACAAGCTCACTGATGTTTCGTGGTTGAAATGCCAAGCGGGGTCAGAAAAACACCATTGAAACAAGTGGCTGAAATCTAGAAAAAGAATCAAGACGACACAGTTTCATTCAATCACTCCATCAAATCTTTCTGGAGAGGCGGCCACATGCCCATTCCTGTGCAGGCCCCTGGAGGGGAAGGGAAGGGAAGGGGACGGGTGAGAGAGGGCGAGAGGGTCGCGCATCTTAGAGTCAGAGACGTGGCTTCAAGGCCACTTTTGGTCCTACTGCCGGCAGGATCTGGGACACGTTACTTAACTTTTTGCATCTTATTTTTCTCTTCTCGTCCTATCAGGCCCCTATTCCCTTCTGTTTACCTCTAGGCTCATGTCCCTTGGGGTTTAAATTTAGCCTTCAGAATCTGGGCTCTAAGCCATCCTCGTCTCTCTGTTGACCTTAACCCAAACCACAGCTTTCTTAGGGTGGGCATCCTGTCTTACCTTTAGCCCCCCAGTTCCCACCTCCGAATCCTCAGGCTGGCACCTCAATCATTCCACCCACTACTTTAGAAGAACAATTCAGACAAATGCGAAGTACTTAGCTGGGCACTATAGGGGCTACACAGACAAAACAGTCACAGCCCAGCTCAGAGTCAGGGGGGCAGCTGGGCTGGAAAGGAGGTAATTTCTCTGGCAGAGGGGGCACAGAGAAAGGATACCTGGGGGCTGGTCAAGGAAGCCTTCCTGGAGGAGGCAGCATTTAAGATATATTCTGAAAGATGAGTAGGAGTTCTATAGGTAAGAGAGTTTTCAGTTGAATAGGTTGATTCAGTGTTACACACATTTATTAACCCGTGCTCCTCAAAGGCACTCCTTCTGAATATTTCACACTTTGCTGCACCCTCTCCACAGCCACTGTTGTCTAGATCAACAACTTCCAACCTGCTTCCCAGGGATCGACAGACTCCTTGGGACCCCTTTCAGGAGTTACTAAGGTAAGCACAGGAGGGGAAATTGTTCTGGGCCCCTCTTTCCCTGCTTCTTCTAATGAAGCAGCTCTTTTTTTAAAAAAAATCAGTTTTATTTATTTACTCTTTGGAGTAAGATTTCTTTTCAACAACAAAGCCTATGGGGTGTTTGCCAACTACAGGTCTAGACCCCAGCAGAGACTGTTGGCTTGAGCTTTCTGTCACCAGCCTCTGCTCTTCCAACCATGTCACAGCCCTCCTGCCAGCTGAAATCTAGTGCAGCCCTCAGTGCATCACTACCCAGAGCTCCCCTTGTGTGCCCCGTGAAATAATAACTCTTATGTTTGGTTTACGTATATACTGCATTGCATCATTACAATGATTACCCTACGAGCTAGGCAGTATTAGCCTTATTTTATTGATTAGAAAACGGAAGCTTAGAAAAGTTAAGCACCATGCCCAATGTCACAGAGATGGTAACTTATAGACCTGACATCCAACCACGTTGCATCAGTACAGGACACGACATATGACCACAACTGTCCCTTCCACCCTCGGCTCACCATAATCCCCCATACATATCCTAGAAACCAACTAAACTTTCGCTTTTCAAAACATGCATGTCCTTACACCGTTCTGTTAAAACCAGTTCCTAGGCTTTTCATCTTAGTAACTAGTACGATCTTCTACCTAATGACCCAAGCGCAAAACTAATGACTCCTCTTACAGTCATCTCTCTTGCGACCATCCACAACCAAAAGATCCACTAAGTCCTACGGCTGCTAATTTTTGTCTGTATCTGTTAAGACGCTTTTGGCTGCAAGCTGTTTAAAAAAAAAAAGAAAAGAACCAAAAGTAGCTTAAACTTTAAGTGGTTTACTGTCTCACAGCACAGACAATTCCAGAGTTGGGTAATTACAAGATACAATGGTACTTTTGAGGTAAGTTCTTTGGTCCCCAGGGGGTTGGCTTATCTCCTTCTGTTCACCTCCTCCTAGACCCAGGATGGCCACCGTGCTGGTTTCTTCCCTCAGTCACAACTAGAGGCAAAAAAGATGAATTTCTCCTTGTCAACCTTTCTTCAAGAATAAGAAACTGCTTCCCTGAAGCACCTTCTGCCACCCCCAGTTTGCAGAAAAATTCCAGTTCCTTTCATCATCCAGAATCCTATCACACATCCTTGTTAGTCCAAACCCCAGTAGAGGGAGGAGAGTGGCCATGACTGAACTAATCGTAAGTCATTCTCTGATCTGGGGAGGGTCCCCTATTAGGGTAATGTCTAAATGAAGAGTCAGCACCCAAGTAAAATCAGGTCTCCTTCAATAAGAGAAGCAGGGAAGGGGAGAGATCTGGGGGGACAGCCAGCTGTTCCTGTGCAGACTCTCCTGCCGTTCCATCCTCTTCCACCCCGACATTCCATAGATCAGTCAACATTATCCGTTTATGCTTCACTCAAAATTCCTGCAACAGCTTTCTAACTGGCCTCTCTACTCTCAATTTGACTTCTTCTAACCCAACAACCATTCTGCAGCCAGAGTGAAGTTTGCATAACACAAATACAATTATATCTCATCCTATTTAAATATTTCAAAGGCTCCCTACCACCACTTTAGGGTGGCATACAAACTCTCCCCTAGGCCTTGAGCTTTATCTGCCTCCCATTTTCTGCTATCTCACCTTGCTGGGAACACCAGATCCCTCTTTTCTGCCTGAAGAACCCTGCTCATCATTACTCAAGACCCCATTCAAGAGTTTCTTTTCCAGCTCCTGGATAAATGGAGGCCCAAAGCACTGAATCTGGTTACTGGGCATGGGGGGAGGGGTGTGGTGGTGAAATTGACCCAAAGGCAGCAGAGTGTGTAATCAGGAAAGCTGAAAGACAGTGGCTAGGGACAGAAGGGGATGGCGGAGTATGACAGTTTAAATAAAGGGTGCATCCAAGGGGGTAAAAGAAAAAAAGAAAAGAAAATGAGAGACAAAGCACAAGAACAGCAATATGGGACATGAAAAGTTTTAAGAGAATGCCTGAGACTCTGGAGGGGACTTTATGACAGTGTCTGGGGCCTTCTGCTGGCACAGGGAGGAGGTTACAGGGCACCAGCAGGTCCTCCCCTGGCCCTTTTGCTATTGGGTCCATTGCTTGCCCTTTGCTGGCTCTGCTCTCTACTACAGAATCCTGATCCCTGCAGGACACATTTTTCTGGGCTCCTACCTTAGCTGGCTTCTAGCTGGTGGAGAAACAGAGGGTGAGCGGGGGAAGCTTGTTATTCCCCTCGGGCTCCGCCTTGAGCAGCACCGCCCACGGCTCTGTGATCCTGTGCCCAGACCCCCTGCTGGAGAGCCCACTGGGGCTCAGCTGCTCCCTGGTGACTCTGGCTGCCCAGCTGCAGTGACATCATCCCAACGCTTTGTTCCTCCAGCCTAAGGGGGGTAGCAGCTTCCTGCCGTGGCTAATCGCAGAACGCCTCCCCATCTCCTGATGGCTTCCCAGATCCTCCATGGCCGTGTAACTAAGTGTCTGAATTAAATTTCCTCTGTTTTACATTCTTTGAATGGATTTTGTTCTCCTGATTGGACCCTGACTGAGGTGGGCACTGAGCCAACTCTGTAAGATTTCTCTGTGAAATCCCTCCTTACTCCCTCTTTTGTGTTGCTTTTAGTAAGCAGAACAACATGACGATGTGGCTGGCAATCTGGGAGACCGGAATTCACACTCCAGCTCAGCCACTCACTCACTGAAAGCCTGGGTTAAAATCACGTAGCCTCCTTAAGTCTGGACTTTTTCAACAGAGGTTAAAAGTAGTATCTTCCTTTTAACCATCCTTAGGACCAACTAAGGTATTGTATAAAAAATATTTAGTGCAGTCCCTGACACAAAGTAAATACATATGAAATGGTTCTCTATACCTGCCTCTATTATAATGCTTTTCCACTGTGCCTCACCAGGTGGGGTACCTCACCGTTCACGTTGCACTTCACTGTTCACTCACCAGGTGAGTAAGTTATTTAAGTGTCTCTGACTTCCCCTAGAGCAGTGCTTGTTAAACTTGACTGTGCATTCAAAGAACTCTGGGATTGCTTTAAAATGCAGATTCTGATTCAGAAGGTCTGGGGTGGGACCTGAGATTTTGCACTTCTACTGTATTAGGGAAGAACAAATCTGACTCCATATTAGATCTGTTTCTTTTACTTTGACCTCTGTATTCTATTGCTTTTGCTTCGAGTTAAGAATGTTGCCTATAGCCTGAAATATACAGGATAGGCCATTCTCAAGGCTCTGACCTTTAAGAGTAAAACACTTTTCCATTTATCTAAAGATAAAAAGTCTCAGAACAGAGAAGAACATTTGTCTTGTTGGAGGTTTACAGGAACATCGTGACCTGACTCTATGCGGACAGCTGCAAGAACAAAGGATTCCTACACCAAGAAGTTTGCCAACCACACCCCTCCCTCATCTTGCCTTTAAAAATGCTCTGCTGAAACCCATTTGGGAGTTTGGGGTTTTCTGGGCATGAGCCACCCGTCTCCTTGCATGGCCCTGCAATAAACCATTCTCTGCTCCAAACACCAACATTTTGGTTTGGCCTCACTGTGCAACGGGCACAAGAACTTGTATTTGGTAACACTGTCACTTCCCCCAGCTGATGCTGATGCCGTGGTCCAAGGACCACACTTTGAGTAGCAAGTCTCTAGACTAAGGCTTGGCACACGTTTTCTGTAAAGAGTCATGTAGTAATTATTTCAGGCTTTGGGAGCCACACAGACTCTGATACAACCACTCAACTCTGCCAGGAGAACTTTATTTACAGAAACAAGCCCTGGGTGGGATTTGGCCCCAGGGCTGGAGTTTGCAGACTCCTGCTCAGCAAATTGTCTCAGGACATGGTCTGTTTTATCGACCTCCTTATTCTCATCACCCAGCACAGAGTAGGCACTCAGTAAATGTCTGATGTGCGATTGCGTATACTCTATGTATATTCAGTTTCTATTGCACAACTGGAAACACTAAAGTTGTCAGAGGAACCACTGACTGAAACCACCCGCCCTAACCAGGCACCACAATAACCATTTGCATGAGTTATCTTGGGACAGGAGGTCCTGGTAAGGAATGTGGAACTAACAAGCCACCACCAACCAGAAGAATCCGGGAAAGGTCAAAAGGAGAGGGGAGACGCTAGTTCATATGTCCTACCAACCTCCCAGAATCCTCCTCGCTGGAATCCATCTTGTCTCAATGATGTGCGCGCCACCAGGAAGGACCCTGAGTCAGAGTGATTGGCCAGAGACAACCCAGGAACTAATCTCATTGCCATAAAACCCAAGACTGCGAGCCACATAGCAGGGCAGTCCTCTTGGGTTCCCTTACCCTCCTGCTCTCCACCCGGGTGCCCCTTCCCAATAAAGTCTTTTGCTTTGTCAGCGTGTGTGTCTCCTCGGACAATTCATTTCCGCGCGTTAGACAAGAGCCCACTCTTGGGCCCTGGAAGGGGTCCCCCTTCCTGCAAAAAAGCTAGTATTTACTGAGTGTTTACTATCTTCCGGGAAATGTACTAGGTACATTATTTTCTTTAATGTTCATGACCCTCTTAAGAGGTAGGTATTACTCTTATTATCCCCATTTTGCAGATAATGCACACGTGTTAGATGTGTGTCCACAGGTCACAGGAAAGCCAGGTTTCAGGACAAGGCAGATTTCCAAGTCCAGGCTCTCTATCTCTCAACAGTGAGCTTGCCTGGAGGCCCCTTCCCACCATTTTTTTTCTGGGGTTGTTATAATTTCCTGGAAAGCTGGAATCATATCAGTATTTTTTCTTTTCCCTGTCACTCTAAATTCCCACAATAGTGTTGGGCACATGGTAACTACTTGCCAAAGTATTCCTTATTGATCTTTTAAAATATCCCACCCTTAACACTTATTGCTGTGAATCTGGTCACAGGAAAATGTCTTGACGATCTCTGTGTCCTCAGCATATACGTAGTAGAAGTTGAGCCGGAAGGGACCAATTCTCATATCTAATAATGCCTAAAAAGGTATTAATAAGTTAGCAGTTACATTCATGCAGACAAACATTCCTGACAGTGTGTAAGTCCCGGAGGGCAGAGGCTCTGTGTCCAGGAGAGACCTGGGCATTTAATGGTGTTAATTATGTATGTGTTGACCAATAAAAGGAGGAGCAAAATAATACAGTCAGAAGCACAGGGGATGGGGGTCTCTCCCCCTGACTCAGCTGCAGTCTAGTTTTGTGTTTTTATTACCTTAAATTTCTCACCAGAAAATAAGGGCTTTGGACTAGAGCATCATTTGCGTCCTTCTGGTTTTAAAACGCTATTGCTTTAAAAAAACAATGAAAACATCAAAGAGATTTTCAAGAGTGTTTGCCCTTAAAGATAATGACCCCAAATTACCAGGATTTAAAAATTAATGCCACTGCTGTGTGACCGGTGTCCCCTGTTCATGGCAGTATCATCCCTTTTCCTTTGCCACCTTTTGGTCCACCATGCCTACCAATTTTTAATTTGTTTCAAACCAAGAAACCAGATAATAAGGATTATTATAAGTGTTTGTAAAGGAGGTGTAAATTGATTATAATCTAACAGTCTTAGAGATTTCTCTAAGTAATGAAGATGAGATTTAATGAATGTGCTTTGTGATAGCTATTTCAGCCGTGGTGTGAGAACGTGCACACGCGTGTATGTGTGTGTGTGTGCACATGCATGCTTATGCACTTATTTACATATCTGTTAATGAGGTCATTAGACCCTGGATAAAAGTATAATCAATAAGACAGTGATACTGTGGTATTTCCCCTACTTAATGAATGAAGAAACCACAAATTGAGATGGTTGAGCAACTTCTGCCAGGACACACACCCAGAAATTAGGACTCCTGACTTCTAGTCACCGCGTGAAGGCAGAATCAAAACAAATAAAGAGAATCTGTGGTATCCAAACATTCCCCAAGTTACCTACATCTTGAAGGCAAATCTCCCAAACATCTCTGCTACCTCCTCTTCAAGGCCGCCTTGTACCCGACGCGGAGAAGTCTAAGGCTGCATTCAAAACCAGGCTAACTGCCCATTCTCCTAATACCTACTGGCACTCCCACCAGGAGGGACAGGCCAGGCTGCTCACCCCGAGACCCTGTTGCTTACGGGATGGTGAAGGGCACATCCCCTAGCATAACAGTGTTGCCAAGAAGCCTCCCTTGTCCTGCAAATCTACCTGTCAAACTACAGAGACCACCCCAAAGGGAGAGGGCAGGTCTCATCTTAGCCCTGTCCCCAAATTCACTCTTAACCTCTTTTCATTGTACAGTTATTTGGATGTGGCCGGCTGAGACTTCAGCAGCAACTGCTAACATTTACATGCTAGGCCCTGTAATGAGCACTTCACATTTACAAACACATTTAATATTCACAACGACCCTATGAGATAGGTACTATTCATATGCCCATTTTACAAATGAGAAAACTGAGGCACAGAGAGTCACATGCCCACACAGCTGGCAAGTGATGGACCTAAAGAGATACCCAGGCAGTCTGCTCTTACCAGTTATCACGACTGTCAGAAGAAAGACACAAGCCCTGCTCTCATGGAGCTTGCCCGTAATGGGAAACACAGAGGTAAACCATCAGTTTTACTAATAATGGTATGAAGGAGATGTTCCAGGAGGTTTGAAAACACATAATGGGGGGCTGATCCTTGTAGTGAAGGAGAGGGGTGTCAGGGAGCTTTCCCTGGAGAAAAACTATTGGCACTTGAGTTCCCCGGGATAAGCAGGAGATCATCAGGTTGAGAGAGATATGGGTCTCCCAGGCAGAAGGAAGATGAGGGTAGAGGCCTCAAGGCAAAGAAGAGCACGAAGCATGGAAGGAACTGTAAGAAGCCGGAGGGGGAGGGGAGGAGGCACCAGATGAGGCAGGAGAGGGAGCCAGTGTCTGCACCCCATTGGCCCTCATGGGAGGAGAGCAGAATGCTACCACAGCCTCTGCCGTACAGATGGGGAAACAGGGCGGGGAACAGAGAAGAGCGGAAAGTCACCTAGTCAAGGGCCTCTGTGTGGCCCATCTGGTCCCCCACCCCTGACTCTGGCTCTCCTTTCTTGCTGTTACTGCTCAGTTAGGATTCCCGCAGGTGTTTCCAAAATGAAATTATACTAAGGACTCTTTCTGTTGAGGAAAGAAGATGAAACCTTTACTGAACATTTGCTCTCTTATTTAATGTCATATAGTCAAGCCCTCACAACAAAATGTTTGAGGCTTCTTTTACAGTTTACAATTCTGGAAATGAAAGGATCAGAGAGATATAGAAACCTGCCCACCATCATAGCATGGGAGGTGAAGGAGCCACCTTTGAGTCCAGACCTTTGCTGCTCAAATTCATCTTCTCCTTCCACTGCTCCATGCTGCCTCTGACTTAAGTGGGCAAAGCAAGCAGTAGAGGATGCCACAGAAAAAAAAACACTGAGAAATCAAGGTCTACAAGAGTACATAGGGCTTCCCTGGTGGCGCAGTGGTTAAGAATCTGCCTGCCAATGTGGGGGACACGGGTTTGAGCCCTGGCCCGGGAAGATCCCACATGCCGCGGAGCAACTAAGCCCGTGTGCCACAACTACTGAGCCTGCACTCTAGAGCCCATGAGCCACAACTACTGAAGCCCGCGCACCTAGAGCCCATGCTCTGCAACAAAAGAAGCCACCAGAATGAGAAGTCTGCGCACCGCAACAAAGAGTAGCCCCCGCTCACCGCAACTAGAGAAAGCCCACACATAGCAACAAAGACCCAATGCAGCCAAAAAAAAAAAAAAAAAGAGTACATAGAGGGCATCTCCTTTGCTGGCGAAGCTCATCATAAGCAATAGCGTGAAATCCTCCCTCCCTGCACCCTCCCACCCTTCCCCCACAGTCAGGGCCTCAGCTGGAAATGATGAGATGACACACTCAAATTCGGCAGCTAGAGGAGAGTTTAATAAAAGGCCTGTTTATAAAGGTGTAGGGTGGGTAGAGGGAAATCACGGGGATGTAGTAACCGGCTCCATCATCACCCTCATTCTGAAGGAGCAGGGGAAAGAGTGGTCACCCGACCCTGGAGAGAGCGCAGGGGGACTGTGTGGAGAGGGCTGCCAGACAGGATCTGGGACATTTGTCCTCAGTGACACCACAGGGCAACAACTAGGAGAATAAATACCCCAACTCACTCCCCTCCACTCCCTACATCCTGCTGATGCTCCCCACTGGCTAAACCCAACCAGAAGTCACAGAGTGTTAACGGGCTGAATTGTGTTCCCTAAAAATCCACACGTTGAAGTCTTACCCCTAGTATTTCAGAATGTATCTGTATACGGAGATTGAGTCTTTAAAGAGGCAATTAAATTAAAATGAGATCATTAGGGTCCGCCCAAATCCCATATGACTGATGTCTTTATATAAACAGGAAATTTGGACACAGACATGTACAGAGGGAAGACCACGTGAAGATATGGAGAAGACGGCCACCTACAAGCCAAGGAAAGAAGGGCCTCAGAAGAAACCAACCCTGCTGACACCTTGATCTTGGACTTCTAGCCTTCAGAATTAGGAGAAAATAAACTTCTGTTGTTGAAGCCACCAGTCTGTGGTGCTTTGCTATGGCAGCCCTAGCAAACTAATACAGAGGGCAAGGAATCTGGTTGACGTGGTCCATAGAGGACAGCCTCCCGAGGCACAGAGCAGGGTGGGGAAGGAAGGAAAGAGGCTATGGAGGGGCAAATGGAAGAGACCCAGCACAAGTCCTACATGGGCCCCTCAGAAATGGGTATTTCCTGACGTGCTAGAACAACATCTCTAAGGCGGATAAAATCCCACTTGAGCAATGCTTGTCCACAGGTGAGCTTTGCTCACCCTTTCTGACCAAAGAGCATCGTCCCACCACTGTACCTGTGCTTCTTCCCTTCCCTGATCACTCACCCCAGTCCCAGCCAGGCTGGGAGGCTCACCTGGAGTCACACCTCCATGCACTCCAGGCCACACCTCCTCCCTCCCTGAATCCCAAGGGATGGTCTAAACCCTTACCTGCACGCTTTACTAGATTTCCCAACAGTAAAGTAGTGAGCATCTTGAAAACAGGGACGGTGTCTTATTTATTTCTGACGAACAAAAGAATGACCAATGGACTACATGACGAAAACGAACATTTATTGATTACCATCAATGTAACAAGTACTATGTTAAGTCCTTTCTAGCCTTTAACTCTGCCTGAATCAAAATCAAGGAACCAGGATAAAACTATTATTTATTCAGCATTTACTATGTGCCAGGGGTGATAGCAAAATACTTCATAACCCATACAGCACAGGTACCAACTAACACATCAGAGCAGATGCTGGCCATAAACGGGACCAGCTGACTCAGGCAGCTGTTAAAGACCAGCCAGGTACCAGGCACTGTGCTGAGGAATCTCTTGTGCACTATTTCACTGAATACAGTACTGACTGAGGTAGGTATTACTATACCCTTTATAAAACCCAGAAACTTGAGGCACACAAAAAACTAAGATTGTTGTATAAGGTCATGCAGAAAATAAACGTGGAACTAGGACTCACACCCAGGATCACACCCAGATCATGCTGGTTTGTCTTAAGACACCACCTCTGCATCGGGAAGGGGTGGGGATGGTCCCTCGCCTGGGGACATGCTCCCCCCAGAGAGTCACGCGGCTTACTTCTTCCAGTCTTTGCTTAAATGTCATCTCCTCAGCAATTTCTCCCTTTTAAAATTAACCTCTTCACCATCACCCCAACACTACCTTCCTTTCAAGCTTTATTTTCCTCTGTAGCATTTTTTTGGACATTTTTTTATTGTGGTAAAATATACTTCACATAAAACTTACCACATTAACCTCTTTTAAGTATACAATTGAGTGGCTTTAAGTACATGTACAGTGCTGAGAAACCATCACCACTATCCATTTCTAGAAATTTTCCATCATCCCAAACAGAAAGTCTGTATCCATTAAACAATAACTCCCCACTCCCTCCCTCCTTGACCCCTGGCAACCACCATTCTACTTTCTGTCTCTATGAATTTGCCTATTCTAGCTACCTCATACAAGTGGAATCGTACAGTATTTGTCCTTTGGAGTGAGATTTATTTCACCTAGCATAATGTCTTCAAGTTTCAACCGTAGTGTAGCACATGTCAGAATTTCATTCCTTGTTAAAGTTGAAAAATATTTGTGTGTGTGTGTGTGTGTGTATAAACCACATTTCGTTTAACTATTCATCTTTCAATGGACATTTGCCTTGTTTCAACCTTTTGGCTATCGTGAAGAATACTGTTATGAACATGTGTATACAAGTGTCTGTTTGAGTTCCAGCTTTCAATTCTTTTGTGAATATACCTAGAATTGAAATTGCTTGCTCATATGGTAATTCTATTAACTTTTTGAGGAACCACCAAATTGTTTTCCATCTCCCTAGCATAACTATCTATCATACTATATGTTTTACCAATTTATTATTTATTTGTCTCTTGTTAGCTCTACACATAACAACTAATTTAAACCTCCAAACAACTTTATGGGGTAGGAACTATTATTATCCCCATTTCACATATAAGGAAACTGATGCAGAGAGAATTTAGAGAAAGTTTTGATTACTGAATGTCACCATCTATGAGGATGTAAGCTCCAATGAAGGCAGGGATTTCTTTTTGTTTGGTTCACTGCTATATCCCACATACCTAGAACATGCCTGGCACAAAGTAGGTGCACAATAAATATTCACTGAATGAATGAATGAATTTGGTGTGATTCCTGACCTTGAAGTCAAGGGTCCCAAGGACCAAAAGACTGAGGTAAGGTCTTTACCCAGGGTATCAAAACAATAACATCAAAGGGGAGAAAAGATGGATGTCAAGGAGGGAAACCAGAGATCAGAGTAGGGGACACAATAGTGCTGGATCGATTTGAGGCTGCAGAAAGGAAAACCAGTCATCAGGTCAGTGGCTAAGGGGATTGTAATGGTATGGAAAGAGGCATCCAGGATGAAGCGAGGTGCACAGCTCAGAACAGAGAGTGAGAACAACATGGGGGTGCCGGGGGAGGGGCTTAAGGGGGGCTGGCTGGATAGTGGGTGAGGGGGCCTGCTCGATGTAAAAAACTCCAGAGGATCCTACACAATGTTTTGAACTTAAGGCCCAGGACAGTACCTGGCACATACGAAGTATTAACAAATATTTGTTAATTGATTGGTTTCTAACCCTAACCTATCACTAACTTGACAGACGGCTAAAAGCAAGTCACTTCCCTTCTGTGCAATTTATTTTCTCTATCTGTAAATATAGGATATAAAGAGATCAATGAACTAAACTTTTTTTTTTTAAATTATAGAAATATTTCCCCCCACCAGAATCCCAAACAGAAGAGTAAACACAAAGGGCATTCAAAAGGGGAGCTGGAGGTCAAAAGCCCCGCCCCTCAGCCGTCTACTTCACAGTGGCTGAGAGTTGGTTTCTCCGTGCTCCAGACATCTGGGCTACCTGGCCCCTGAGGTTCAATCCCGCTCTGACACACATCCCCATCACGCCTACCACAGGCCTTTCCACACAGCAATGGCAGATATTCACTCCATACCTACTGGTTGACAGATGCTCTTCTGAGTGGTTTTTTGTTTTTTTTTTTAATGTATTAACTTATTTAATCCCCAGTTTAGAGATGAGGATATTGAGGCACAGAAAGGTTAAGTCACTTCCCCAAAGCTACACAGCTAATTGGCTGTAGAGCTGCAATCCAACCCATTATCAGCTTCATTTTTACCCACGACTCTTTCTGCCTCCCACAGTGGTGCACACAATGCACTGGTGTGTGGTTGAATGGGACCAAGGAAGGGATAGTTTGATGGAGAGAGGAAAGGGAGAGGAAAAAGAACATAAAGAAGGAGAAAGAAGAGAGTGTGATCAAGCTGGACCCCAGAAAGCACTTGACTCTCTACAGGGGAGGTGGCTTCCGAGTGACACTGCCTGCCAGGGCAGGGGTATCAGGAACCAACCTGCTGTCTTCCCCGAAGTCCTAGAACAACTGATGAGACACCTTCTCCTTGCTCCACGTTCTCTAATCCGGAGATGGTCAAATCCTATTTTTAAAGCAAGATCTTAGAGAAGGACATTCTTTAAGAGGACTTTCCCTGAAACATGGGAGATGTCAATTTACCAAAATGACTTTTTCTTTTTACTGGAACAAGAAAAATCTATGTTTTGTGAATAACAATAGGAAATAGCAAGCTGTGCGTATTCCCAAAGACTTTTTTTCTCCTTTAATGAATTTAATGAATTAGCATACATACAACTCAATAAAAAAATAACTGAAAAGCCTGGTAAGCATCATTCAAAGCCTTTCAACCAGTCATTTTCATATTTCCTGAAACCAGCATTTCCATTAAAGTGGTACAACATTACACAAAAAACAGAATTCTACTGTAACCTCAGGTAAAGGATGCGAAAATGGACGATAGATGGAGGCAAAGGACAGAACTTACCTGCAGGAACAGAGGGTTGCTCAGTGTTTTTCAGGGGCTCTACTGCCATCTGGGGAGGGACAATTCTTCTTTCTTGGATGAAACATTCTGCGTATTATGGGGTGTTCAGCATCCCACCTCGACCGACTATACTCCAGTAGCAACTTGAAGCCACTGTAAACACCACACTAAAACCACCCTCTACATGTCTAGTTGCCTCCTAGAGGGACAGGACTGACCGGGGCTGAGAACCACTGGTAATCAATCTGGTAAATTCAGGAAACACTGATGGAACACCCCCAAGGATCCTCAAGCAGCCCACAGTCTAATAAGAGGAAAGGCGAGATACCCTGAACAGCACCAAGCTATCACTCAAGACCTTGTGTGTTACCTGATACACTGTAAACCTTCTGTTAAAGCTTATCTAATGTAATGCAAAACACAATGTCTACAAAACATAAAATGAAATATCCTCAAAGGCTAGGGTCCATCGTGCATCAAAAGTAACTAATTAAGTCAACCGAAAACATAGTCTGCAAATATCAGAACCAGAAGGGAACCCAGGGATCACCCAGTCTAGGAGGTGGCAGGCCCTTTCTGGAAAGGGCCTGAGTGTCGATAATATTTTAGGCTACGTGGGCCATACAGTCTCTGTTGCAACTACTCAAACTTTGTGTTATGGCTTGAGGTCAGCCATACGATATGTACACAAACGGGTGTGGCAGTGGTCCAATAAAACTACTTGCAAAATAATTTAAATAAATGTCGAAATATTGAAATGTTTAAAGACAGGCTCAGTATTACCAAAGTTTTCCTTTTGCCTCAGGCTCCAATATGGCTCCACACCACCCCGGTTACTGATCTTGTCACCATTTCAATTTTTGATAATGTGCTCATCATGGAACTTCTGGCACTCGTTGTGATTTTTTAAAATATGGCATTCGAATATTACTTATCTTGATGACTGAGTTCTCGGTGCTTTCTTAAACTTTGCCCTGGAGGCTAGCACCTCACCTACCTTGACCTAGTTTGGGTCCTGCCTCAGGCTTCCCAACCTACACCTCTGTCCCTGGTCTTTCTTGAACCAGCCCCTTGGTCCATTTTTCCGATGGCGCCACTCATTGTCAAACTGAGTCCTAGTAACCAGGCTGTGCATTTTCAGGCTGGGGCTCACGTCTGGGCTCCTTCACCCTCTCACTTTTCCTCCCATTTCAGAGCAACAACAAATCCCCTTCCCACATCCCATGTCTGGCACGTCTCAGCTTCAGACCCTTTGAAGGATCAGCTTCTGTTTCAAGAAGTCTTATCTAGAAATATTCCCAATGCCGCAAACCGCTGCCTAAAAAGTATTCTCCAACGATTGCTAAGAAAACAGTATCTGCTTCATCATATCTGTACATCAGTGCGCTCGGCACAGAAAGGGAAATACAACAGAGAAGTCTCCCTCACCGGACGGTTACCCCTCAGAGAAAGGACCTTCGTAGCCCAATATCTAGCACACAGTGGGCCCTCAATATATATCTGTCAAATGAAAGTGAACAAGCCCTTTCAGCTACATTTTCAGAGTTTAGATGACTAGGGCAGAAACAAAGAAGCTCGGAAAGACTGATTTCACGTTTTTAAAATGAGAGAAAGGCAGTGCTATTTTGTGGATTTTATTAGTTGAAATGAAATCACTGGGAAAATTGCCAAAGTGGGCATTGTGGATAGCGCCGGACCCAGAAAACAGTCATCACCACTTGTGCTCTAACTAGCTGGTCTATTGCAGGAATATCCATGTGTTTTACCCATTTTTGATTTCCAGTATGCTCCTGTTGCATGAGAAGGGAGAGCCAATTCAGAAATAAATTACTGCTCTCAGCTAAACCCCCATTTCCCAAATCCCGAGCCTTCCTTTAACCCATTCATTTAATTTCTCTTAACATATTTAAATGTGTTGAAGGGAATTACGAGGGAGACAGACGAGACAGGTCACAAACACTGGTACGCACATTAAAATAAAGAAAATTAAACGAAAGCTTAATAGGGCAGACAGGTAACCACGTAGTGTGATTTCACTTTGAAGCAATTTATTTCCATTCAAACTGTGATAAATAACCACCAAGTGATATAATAATTACCCATTTCTTGGTGTCGAACGGGATGTGGAAACTATTCTCTGAAGTGAAAACATCCCATGGACTTTCAAAAGGGAATGCCACACATTCAGTAAAGCTACAAACCATGACCCCATAAGAAATTGAATTGGCCTGTTTGTATTCCCATCGCTATGTCTGAAAAGTATGTTCTCACCCTCCAAGGCAAGCTTCTCTTTCTGTTGGATAAAGTCTTGTGATTTGCCACCACAAAAACTCTGAGGACTCCATAAATTTTGCACGGTGGCACTCCCACGTGAGATCAAGTACCGGAAAAGATGTCTGCTGCAGAGGGCAGGGTCTCAAGGTCATGGAATATTCCTAGTCTGGGTGGTTAGCAATGGTCATTTCTAAATGCCCCCTAGGCTTGACAATAATTGAATACATTTTAAAATTAGGTCTCCTTCCGTTCAAAGCAAGACCCCATCTGTAAACATTCATCCACACCCATCAGAAGGCTCTTCTTTGCTGGGGTTCCTTCCTTCTCATTAGCATGAGGCTGCCACTGCTTTAGGGCCCACCATGTGCTTGCTGGGTGTGTGCACACACCATTTCTTTTCAGAAACACTGCTGACAGGGGAGGCCAGGAGACAAAGAGACAAATTCTCTGATGGAAAAAAAGCACTGGATTAAGAGTGAGAAGACTTGGGTTCTAGTCCTGGACTCGTCCCTTGCCAGCCATGCAGACTTGGACAGTTCATTTAAACATCTCTGACACTCAGTTTCTTCATTTATAAAATGGGGGCTGATGGTATATACCTACCTCAAACCACTGGAAAATTGTAACGCAGTCAACAAATTCACCTCAAGCTCCTAAGTGTTTGTTTGTTGTTGTTGTTTCTGGTTTTTTTTTTTTAAGATTTATTTAGTATTTTATTTATTTTATTTTTGGCTGTGTTGGGTCTTAGTTGCCACACGTGGGATCTTCCTTGAGGCATGCGGGATCTTTCATTGCAGCGCGTGGGCTCTTCGTTGTGGTGCGCGGGCTTCTCTCTAGTTGTGGCATGTGGGTTTCCTCTTCTCTAGTCGTGGCACGCAGGCTCTAGGGCGTGTGGGCTCTGTAGTTGTGGCGCAGGTTCCAGAGTGCTTGGGCTCTGTAGTTTGCGGCAGGCGGGCTCTAGTTGAGGCACGCCAGCTCAGCACTTGTGGCATGCACAGGCTTAGTTGCCCCGTGGCATGTGGGATCTTAGTTCCCTGACCAGGGATCGAACCCACGTCCCCTGCATTGTAAAGTGGATTCTTTACCACTGGACCACCAGGGAAGTCCCTCCTAAGTGTTTTTTAAGCACTGACTCAGGTGCGCAAGGCACTGAGTCAGGAGTGGTGGGGAGAGCTAGGGAACAGTCCCCACCTCAAGGAAGTTTCCATGGAGGAGGGAAAAGCAATGTGTATGCAACTCACCCCAGCAAGGCTTTTCTGAGCCTCTCTGTCATTTCCTGCTTAGGCAACCTAGCGGTCAGACTTTCCCTATCCATTCATTCATTCAGTCACCCTTTGATTCATTCATTTATTTATTCAACAAAACCTCAACTAGTACTTTCCACGTGCCTGGCACTGCGGCACAGAGATGCATCACATCAAAGCCCCTGCCCTCAAGAAGCTCACAGCCTAGCAAAGAAGACCACAGCTTTACAATATGCAAAGAACTTTAAATAATAGCTTATTATTTCATCCTCAAAACAACTATATGGAGTAGATACTATTAGCTCCTTTTAAAGTTGAGGACACTGAGGACCCAGAAAAATGAAGTGACGTGCCAGCCCCGTGAAGCTTTCAGTGACAGGGCAGCACTGAAATTGTGGTTTTACTGTTTGAACCCCGTGCTCCTTCTCTTACTCCAGGAGTGTCTTCTAGGAGAGAGGACCTGCTGTGAACTAAGCCGTCTTGCTGACACCATGACTCCACCAACCTCTTGTAAGTTCTTTCTCTGTAGAGCTGGATCCTGGTCTCTGTACTGAGCCCGCGTGCCACAACTACTGAAGCCCGGGCGCCTAGAGCCCGTGCTCCTCAATGAGAAGCCCGCGCACCGCAACGAAGAGTAGTCCCCGCTCTCTGCAACGAGAGAAAGCTCGCGCGCAGCAACAAAGACCCAACGCAGCCAAAAATAAAGAAAAGAAAAAAAAAAAAAAGGAATCTAACCCAGCCTTTGAGGAGCCAGGGCGGGATTAACAGAAGAGGAGCAGCCAAAAGGACACCTGAAAGACCTCTGGCCAGCCAAAAGGGGGGCCAGTGTGTTTCAGGCAGAGGGAACCAAATGAGCAAAGCCTGCAAGAAGAGTGAGCGTGAGACTTTGGGGGACCCTCAGTTTGTTTAGGGTCGTTGACTACAGAGAGCAAGAGATGCAGTAGGAAGTTGCAGTTAGAGAGGAACTCATGAACTGGACCATGCTGACTACAGGTGAGAAGTTTAGGCTTCGTTCTGAAAGAGATGGGGAGTCATGGAGCGATTTTCAGCATTAGGGAATACGATCAGATTTGATGTTAGTAAAATAACTCTCACTATTTTTTTGAGAATTAACTCAAACAAGGAGACTGAAATCAAGGAAATCTGCTGTAGGAAGTGCTGTGGTAATGACACAGGTGTGAGATGATGGTGAAGTTGAACTAATGCAGTAGAGGCAGAGAATAGACGGAATTGAGAGATACCACCCTTAGGGTTGGTTGTTGACTTCAACACCTGCTTGAATCAGTACTGGATAAGCTCGCTGGATACTATATCACAAACAAAACTAACAATAATAATGGTTTCACTTATCAAATCCTTACGATAAAGCCAGGCACTAAGCTAAGATCTTTAAACAAAGTACTGCATTTAAGAATGAAAACAAATCAATGACGTTCTCACAGTTATTCCCCCTATTTTACAAATGCAGATTCTTAGGACCCACTGGAGCCATACGAAACCCAAATCTTCAGGGATGGTGCCCAAAAATCTGCACTGAGATCCTGTGATCTTACTGTGCGCTAAATCTTCAGAGCCACTGCTGTGAATTCCAAAGTCCGTGACAATTTTATTCTGGGGAACGGCTTCAATTAAAGAAAAAAATAATAACTTCAATTCCAAAAATAACAATTTCAATTAACCTGAGCTGCCTTATGCTTAATGACATATAAATGCTCCAAATAGTACGAAATACCCCAGTGACAAGTACATAAAACATTCAGCTGAGCCTGAGACTGACAGGCACTTTAAAGCAGAGATATTACTTTAGAGAAAGGTGTCTTTGGGGGCCCCAAATGGAACAGGGTTTTTTTTTTTTTAACATTTTAATTAATTTATTTATTTATTTATTTTTGGCTGTGTTGGGTCTTCGTTTCTACACGAGGGCTTTCTCTAGTTGCGGCAAGCGGGAGCCACTCTTCATCGTGGTGCGCGGGCCTCTCACTATCGTGGCCTCTCTTGTTGCGGAGCACAAGCTCCAGACGCGCAGGCTCAGTAGTTGTGGCTCACGGGCCCAGTCGCTCCGCGGCATGTGGGATCTTCCCAGACCAGGGCTCGAATCTGTGTCCCCTGCATTGGCAGGCAGATTCTCAACCACTGCGCCACCAGGGAAGCCCTGGAACAGGCTTTTGATACAGAGGATGGTTCTGGGTTGAAGGAGGATGACACACCCCGGATTCAAGGGAAGCCCTGGCATGTGGTCAGACTGTAGAACCTTAGTGCCAGAAAGGAGCTGAGGCACCCTCAAGTGCAAAGGTCTTCAAACTGTGTTCCAGAGACTACTAGGGTTCTTTAAACATCCCTAAGGAGCAAGGTGGAGGCTGCATCTTCAGGGTTTGGGCTCTCCTCAACCCAAGTAGCCTAGCCTCTCTTGTAACTGTTTTACATATCATGTTTAATCTAGAATTATCTTTGAAGGAAGACATGGGGAGAAATAAAAGAAAGAACAAGTCCACCACATGTTTTCTGAGCATTTGTGTAGCAGTGGAACCAGTAGGAGCATGGAGGATACTGACATGAATAATGTTCAGCCTCTGCCTGCATCTGTTAAGGATCTTTGGTTGCACGCAACAGAAATCAACTCCGGCTAACCTAGACAAGTAGTTGGATTTCCTAGAAGATCACTGAAGGTAGCTCTGGAGTGGATTGGAGAACGGAACAATCAGACTTCAGATAGGGCAAGAGCTATAAAGCTCTAGGAATCGAAGTAGGGAGAGCTCATGGGCAGATTTTGTAAGACTGTCAACAGAAAGATTCTGCCCTAACCCATGAGTCAGTCTCCCCAAGAACCAACACTCAGGAGAAAACTAGAGTCTGACTGAGGCAACTTGCACGATGCTCACGTGGGCCAAAGACATGGGAATATGGAAAAGATTATGGCTCAGCAGACTTGAAGAAGGATGGACGACACTCCCAGCCAAAGCACATGGGAAGGGGTAGGAGAGTTCTCCAATGCCAAAGGGGGTATTGTTGACCAAGGAAGGTAGAGTAGAAGTTGAACAAGTGAAAAAGCAGCTGTCTACTAGATTTCCCACAAAGAGCTTAGTTTCAAGGGGTTGGGGGGGGTTGGATATTTTTCGTTCTGCCCACCAGCTCCCATTCCTGATTTCTTCTCTGCATACTCCTTCTCTTTCACTCTGTGATAATGAGTAGATGCTGGTATGTTCTCGTAGGCTCATTCACCCTAGCCTTAGTTGATTGGTCCTGGGTTGAGCACCTGATCCATTCTAGGCCAATCAGGGACTCTCCCTAGATATTTAAACTTTAAACTGAGTCCTCAAGGATCATTGACAGCGATTTCTCTCCACACTCAGGAAGCTGGTCACAGAGAACAAAGACACAGAGTCAAGAGACAGAGAGATGTGTGGCTTTATTTGAGCTTTAGGCTCTAGTTGTCCCTGGAGCCAAACTACTCCCTTGCCCTTACCACTATGACGTAAGGTAACCTAATATTGTCAGCAACAAATAAGCAAAACACAACACTTTCTCTTTGGCTTAAGTTAGTTCAAAGTGGGATTTTATCATTTTGAAGATCAAAAGTATATTCAGCAGTTTAAGTGCATAAATAGCTAATATCAAGGCCATTCAGGACAAATGCCATCAGAATGATCTGGTGTTTAGAAGAGGGAAAAACCACACACATAATTCGAATAGCTCTCGTTTACCAAGCGCCTAGTGAGTCACGCATACTAGGTACCTCACACACATGATTCGATTTACTTTTTGCATCAGCCCTGCAATGACATATTATCTCTATCCCATAGGTGAGAAACTGAAGCCAGAGAAGTTAAGCAACTCACACAATTGCCCAGCTAGGAGATGGCAAAATCTGGATTAAAATCTGATGCAAAAACACACTTTCTCTGCCCTGCAGCCAGAAGCACAGCAGTGTTCTTTTTTCTTTCCAACAACGGACAGGTCCCCCAGGAGCTCATCCAGAATTACAATCAAGTTGCATCTCTACCCCGTTAAAATATAAAATCTTTTCTTTTTGCTGACTCTAGATTCAATGTTAATTATCACCTCATTATAGCCCATTGTTATTTGGGTTGTTGCTGGGCAGTGGAATCTGCAAACATATTTCAATAGGACTCGACCTCTCAGGCCACTCCGACTGTTGCATTTCTCCCTGTGTGCAGTTTTTACAACTCTCTGTTGTTCACTATGGTAAGAATTTATAAGCCTGACACCTTGGCCAGGGAATGGCGCATCACTATTTCTGAATTAGGGCCCTTCTGGGAGGGTGGAGTGTGGGGCAGAGTGTTTTGTTCATGCAGCCGGTGAGGATGCGTGTTATTTGTAGTCAGGACCCTATCGATACAACAGCACAAGTCTTCTCTGCAGATGCAGATAGCACCCTGGGGTAGAAGCAGCAGTGTGTCTTAAGTCAGACAAGCTATGATTTCTGCCAGTCTTTGCCTCTACTGAGCTGGGTGATCTTGGGCAAGTCATTTCCCCTCTCTGGGCCACCATCTTGCCATGAATAAGATAAGAATGCTGTTCTAGGTCATCCAGTCCCATCAAACACTCTGGGTGGAATGCTGGCCCAGACCAAGGTGTTCTGTGTGAAAGGAGTTGTGGGATCAAACAGACTTGAGAAAAGCCACATTAAAGTTAAATTGGCTTCATTACTAATGAGTTTCCGAGAGCCTTGAATATACTATTTGCTCACCTTCACTCTGCAACACAGGAGGCAGCGTTGTCCAGACTTTTTTTTTTTTTAAATCATGAAGGAATCTGATCTTTTTTCGAAGAACAACTTTTCACATTCCACAGGACATGGTGTTTTCTTGGAACACGGTTTGGGAACCCTGGGTCAGGGTATCTGTGCTTTCCTTTTTCCCCTGGAAAACCCTCAGTGTCTGCTCCCATTTCATTAAGTTCTCTTTCTCTGGTACCATCCTGGAGCTACCCACTTCTCTCCATTTCCCAACTGTGGCTGCCATAATCCAAAAGCCACCACTCATTCATTCATTCTCTCTCCCTCCCTCCCTCTCTCCTCCCTCCTTTGGTTCTCCCTCCTAACTGCTCTCCACGTTTCCCCTCTTGATCTAACTATAATCCTTTCTCCACAAAGCAGTCAGGGGTCTTGAGGAAGTTAGACTGGGTCCCTGATGGCTTAAAATGCTGCAGTAAGGTCCCACTGCTCTTGGCATAAACCCCAAGGCCTTACAACGGCCCAGCAGGCCGCATACAAATCTGGGCCCACGCTCCTCCCTGACCCTCTCACGCCACTTGCACCCTTTCTTCCTATCCCGCAGCCGCAATGCCTTGGCATCTACCGTTTCCTCTGTCTGGCATACACTGCCCTTGGATTCTCATACCAATTACCCACTTGTAAGTATGAAAATGAAAAATGAAAAAAAAAAAAGAAAAAAAAAGCAAGGAGAACTCAGCAAGGAGAAAAGGAGGTGAGTAGGATTTTGCCCAAAAAGGACTAAGTCCTTGATTGGTTGGAAGGGACACGGGAGAGGGATATGCAGTGATGCAAAGGATTCTGGTTCGGACAATCCTGTGGCTCGTGGTACCCGGTGGAATGACATGCCTTCCAAACTCCTCCACATAACTGGCTAGGCTATGACTGGCATCGTACCTGCATAATTTGACTTTTGCAAACATCTGATTCTTAAAAGTCCCAGCTTTTCCTCTGCATCATCCACTGTGCCATCATAAAGTATCTGTTGTCAGAGGCTGAGGCACAAACAGCAAAAACTTCCATCTAATGAGAGTGTATGAGTGTGCGTATGTGCTTGTGTACTGGAGTCCCTAGGGGGTTCTTGTAAACGAAGAGCTCACTTCAATGACCCTATCGTGGTAATTAATACACTCCCCTAAGCAGACTATGCTGCCGAAGGAAAGATAAGCTGCTCTCAAATAGGGGCAGATGTGATGCCAGGAAATGTGAACAAACCTTAGAAAGTACAGAAGGTCCTTGAAGCACGGGGAGCATCTGCAGATAAGAAGGTTGTAGTAAGTAGGAGTTTTCGCATACTACTCTTCAGCTGACAAAGCACTTTCATAATCATTATTTTATTGAATCTCCCAAGCATGATGACCGTTCAAGATGACAGTATTTGAGTAATACTGGAAGGTGTCCCCCAAATTCAAAGACATAGATTGAATTTCCATGTCACTATTCAGAGTAGGTATATGGCAGAGGGATGTAGAGCCTGAAGGAGAAAGAAATGGTTTCTCTCCACTAGGGCAGGAAGCAGAATTATCTAGTCAAGAATGGAAACATGTTGGCCATGCCCACTTGGATACCACTGAGAGAGAGATAGCTAGAGGTAACCAACTGCTGGTACTCCAGTCTCATTGCCAGGACATCCCTAATGTGGAGATGGATGCAGAACAGGGGCCATCAAACTACAGCCCACAGGCTAAATACGGCTTCCTGCCTGTTTCTGTAAATAAAGTTTTATTGGAACACAGCCATGCCCGTTTGATTACGTATTGTCTATGGCTACTTGTGCACAATGATGGCAGAGTTGAGTAACTGCGAGAGAGGTCATAAAGCCATAAAGCCTAAAATATCTACTATTGACCCTGTGCTGACCCTGATGCAGAACAATGTACAGCATCAAACACTGTTGAGACTTACTCAACACCAACCCTTAACACTCTTCTCCCTGGTCACCCTTTACAATAGGTAAGGCTAACATTCATGTATGCATTGTTACAACTGTGCCAGTTGCTCATGCTTGGCATCCATTGCGATTGGTCTATGGCTGTGCCCCACTGATTGTTAATTTTTAAAAATATTATCCCAATGATAGAGGCTAGAAAGATAAATACTCAGTTTCCCAACCTCCCTTGAAGTTAGATGTGGCCAGGTGACACAGTTCTAAACAATTAAATGGAAGTGGAAATCTGCTAAAAGAATTCTGGGAAAGTTTTAGCTTCAGTTTTTCCTTCTTCTTTCTTCTTGGACAGTGATACGATGCCTGGCACTGAGGCAGCCATCTGGTGAACAAGAGGTAGAAAGAACCTAAGTCCCTGGAGGCATCTTTAAACAACTGAAGCAATGCTAACAACTGCCTAGAAGTAGACTTCTTCCTAGGTGAGGAATATTAAATTCTACTTGTTTAGGCTGCTATTATTTGGGAGCCATGATCTGGGGCTACACACATTCCTAACTAATACAGTAGCCACAGGCTTCAAGTATTTCAGGTCCCATTAGCCAGGTCATCCCTATGGCGAGATGGCTACATCGAGCTCTTCCAATATACATTAGACTTACCTAACTCCCTTGATCTGCTTCAATGCTCACCATACGAATCTTGATTAGAACATGCCTGATAAATGGGTTGTGAGTCAGAGACAGCAATTCTATTTCTAGTCTGCCAGTGATTGGCCCTCAGTCCCTAAGCATCCTTCTTGCTCTTTCTAGATTATCAATTTCTTCATCTATAAAATTTAAAATTTAAAAATTAAAATTAAAAATTTAAAGTCTACTCTTTCCTCTTGTTCTCTCATTCTGTAATTCAATTCTTTAACTCTAAAACTGCATAAAGAAAGAATAAGGTGACAACCTCAAATAAGCATTAATATAATTACAAGCTTCCTGGTGGTTGTCAGGGGAGTAGGGGTAGAGATGATGATGGTGTAACTCTCACTGTTTCTTAAAAGGAAAACTAGAAGCTTATAAGCAGGACAGTTTTTACTGATGCAAAATTCAAAATATAAAGTTCAAAATTTATAAAGAAGACAAAAGACCACCTAAAGACAATGCCTTCACCAGTGGGCTTCCTTTCAGTAAGCCCCAAAAGAGCAGTGCCAATGCTAGCATACTCCTTTACTTCTCAAAGACGGTCTATTCATCTTTCAATTGACATTAATAACATGTATATTACAACATTATTTTTCCACTAAGCCAAAAATGACAAACATTTAATAAGCAATGCCAGTTACTAACGCACACCAGATATTTCTATTTGTCTCTCCCAAAGCTCAGAGGCGTCCCTTCCTACCAGAAGAAAAGTGTTGCCTGTACTAGTAAGTAACTTATGTGTGCTCAGCGCTTTATAATTAATAAAGTGTTTTAATCTACTTTGCATTTGGTCTTCATGACAATATGTGAAGGAGACAGAATCAGAATAATTAACCCCTTGTTGCAAATGATGAAACTGAGGCTCGAAAAGCTGAAGCGATATGAGAAGGTTGCCCAGGTTTGGCTCAGGACTGAAACCAAACCCCATCCCATTTGACTCCATGCCTGGGGGTCCTGCCGCGACCACTACAGCTCTTTCCATACCAGGCACTGCGCACAGCTATTTGCAGGCACGTCTGGCAGGTGCTTCTCGCGAGAGTGATCCGGGACCTCATTGGGTGATTTCCAGGCAGCAGCTCCACTCTATTTCTGTTTCGACTGCTGTCAAACAGAATCAATGAAGCTTCAACATATTATCTCAAATATATAGTCCTGACAGCAGGTTCGATGCCTTACAATAGCCTAGTTATAGCTGATTTTAAAAAATTAAGCTTAGACACAGGAAAATGGAACAAAGTGGAAATAAAAGATATGAAATGAGTCTTGGTCTGAGGAATCAATAAAGGACAGTCATGGTTCACTGTAGGTCTCTACGTCTGAGCCTGACTTTAAAGACCAGGATATCACCAGCTGTTCCTCACTCTGGGTGTCCAGGTCACCACTCTCAGCCTCTCTCATCCATTCACTCATTCAGCAATGCAGGAGAAGAGATGAACGGGATGCATGTCTGGAGAGGGTATAGGACATGCAGCCTAACAGCAAGGACTTGGAGGTAGAGTTTAAAACATCTTTCTTGCCTTGAATTCCCCATCTTTAATAATAAGCATAATAGGTAATACTATTAGGAGATAACTTCAAGCCAGGCACTGTTCTGAGTTCTTTACATGTATGAACTCATTTACTCCTCACAGCAACAAATGAAGTGGGTACTATCTTTATCCCCAGTTTACAGATGAGAAAACTAAGGTGCCAAGAGGTAAAGAAGCTCGGTCCAAGCCGTATAACTAGGAAACAGTGGTGCTGGGCAGTACAGCTCCAGAATGCATGCTCATAACCAACACCCTGTCCAACATGTAGGCCAACGTTGTCCAATAGAACTTTCTGCTCTGATGGAAACATTCTGTGCTTCCCAGTATGGTAGGCACTAGGCATATACAGCTACTCCAATACATAGCCATTAGCCACACGCGGCTATCAAGTTCTTGATAGTACAACTGAGGAACTGAATTTTAAATTTCATTTGATTTAAATTAGTTTAAATTAACTTAATTAATTTAAATGGAAATAGCTGTACGTGACTAGTGGCTATTGATTGCACAGAACAGCTCTACGCTGCAAAACACAGATAGTAACGCTATATTCGTCATAGGCCCTGAGATTCTTATGCAGTAAGTGTCTGTAAACTGCTCAGTCCAATGCCAGGCATATAACAGGAACTCAATCTATGTGAGCTACAAATATTTACCTACAATCTCTTATCTGAATTTTAAAATCCAAAAAGGTCTGAAAACACAGTTTTATGTGTGCATGCATGTGTGTGTGTGCGTGTGTGTAATTCATTTTGAATTATATCAAATGCTTTATCTGCATCTATTGAGATGGTCATGCGGTTTTTGTCTTTTCTTTCGCTGATGCGGTGTATCACATTGATTGATTTGTATATGTTGAACCACCCTTGTGACCCTGGGATGAATCCAACTTGGCTGTGGTGCGTGATCCTTTTTATGTGTTGTTGCATTCGGTTTGCTAATATTTTGTTGAGAATTTTTGCGTCTATATGTAACTCATTTTGGCAGCATATCTAAACTGATCTGAATTCATTTGAGGGCACAAACTGACCTGTACTGATGGAACACTACTTACAGTGTTTATTCACGCTACATTTATTTATTACAGATTTTACTGTAGAAATATTAATGTGCTTGATGATGGGTGCTGCCCCAAGCCTGGCAGGGAGTGTTGCATAATATGTAATATACATATCATATGGTCTTTCTCAGATCTGAAATATTCTAAATTTCTGACAGACATCTGGCCCCTAAGGTCCCAAGTCGGAGATCATGGACCTGCATTTGCATTTTTATCCTGGGCTAGCTATGACGGACAGAGCAGAGAGAACCAGGCCTGACCTGGAAACCTGAGTCCATGCTAGTGTTTCCGTTGGAGAGGAAGGCACCGGTTCCTCAGCAAAGCTGGAGCAGAGGTGCGGCTGGAGCCGCCCCAGTGGGGAGCTGACAGACCCAACCACCGGACGAGGGAACATCCACGGCTGTGCTCGTCATGGGGCAGCCGCATTTCCAGTCCTTGCTTTATGAATCTGCTCAATAAGTTTATCTAAAGAGTCCTGAAAAGAAAAGGACACGATGCTCGTATTTCTTTAGTGAGTTCGTGATTCTAGGTGCTCTTCTGCACCAGGCTGATGTTGCCCAGAGCTCCTGCCCCCCTTGTACAGAGCCGGCCTCTGATCTCCTCTCCTCATCTTCCTCTGGGCCCTACCCCTATATTCCAGTACGTCAGGGTTTCAGAAAAATGGGCCTGCCTTACATGTATCTCTCATACTGGGAGCTGGCCCCAGTACCAGAAATGTCTCTTACTGGCCTCATCCTTTCAGAGGAGGCATTTTATCCTGTAGAGATCTCAACTGGAAAGCAATGCAGTGAGGTGGAGTCTGTACTTCCTGTGTGATTTCAGGTAAATCACTTAGACTCTCTGAGCCACAATTAGCTCACTCAGAAAAAGGAGCAAATAGTGTCCCTACAAAGCATTCTTGTAGGAACAAAAAAAAATGCACCTCAAAGTGCCCTAGCAAGATGCATGGGGCGCTGTGAGACACTCACGGAGCGGCGGCTGATGGAGCTAAGCCTCCTGTCCGTGGACCCTCTTGGTCTAAAAATGAAGTCGCCATCTTTATCCCAGTGGAGAAGGAAAAGCATGGGTTTGGTATAAACTTGGAGGATCTTATTATACGAGGCCTGCAACCCCTGTGAGCCTCAGTTTCCACATCCACATAAATGGGAATAAGGCTTTCCTCTCATAGTAACAGCCTGAAAGAATCAGAGGGACCTTACATATCTAGAGAACCCCACCCAGTGTCTGGCTCACGGTGCATGCCTCTCTCCCCCGGCCTACCCTTCCCTTCCACTAACAAGCCAATGGCGCAAAAAGACTGTGACATTTTCCTTTCAACTTCAGCTGCCTAATAATTCCTAACTAAGAATGACGGAATTCAATACTGAAATCAATGAAGAGGAGCCACGTGGTCCTTCTTAATCAAAATCTAAAACGACAATGCCATCGCCTGCGGCCACATCAGGGGAAGCGTCACTGGGAGAAGAAGCAATGGAACAGAGAGCTTTTCAGAGTCACCTTCTTTGGAGAAGCAAGAGGCAGGCAGAGTTGGCCTCCGTCTTTAATGTTAGGATATAATTCCAATTTCACAACTTAATTATGAGTGGATGAAAAGGACAGCGTGAAAAACTAGGTGTAGGGTAGGGAGTTCCATCTCGTTAGGTTCACTGACACCTCATTAGGGACTTTGAAAAACATTCTGCTTCCAGGCAATTTTGCTACTGTCTCGATTTTTTTCCACGTTTATCTGGCTCCATTTATTTGACTTGACACAAGTAGGAAAATGGGATCTTTGATTTTTTTTTTTTTTTCTTTTCAGCTCATCAACTAGCACTCCTCGTCCCCCACTTCGAGCTGCAGGTTCTTTGTCAGGTTATGATCATTGACGCCATAGAATCAGAGCTGCCAGAGTGATCTTCCAGAAACCTGAGCCGGATCACGCCAGGCTCCTGCTCCAAATCTTTAGTGGTTCCCCATTGTCTATAGGGTCGCATCCAAACACAAGAGCATGACACTCAAGTACTACCTACTTTTCAGATTCATTTCCTACCTCCTTCTTTCCAAATGTCCATTCTGATTGCAACAGGGCTACTTAGCATTCCCCAGGCCCAACAGAGGGTATCATGATGTTCACGATGTTTCCATCTTCTTTCTCAATTTCCCCTACTACCTATGAAAACATCACTCACCCCCAAAGTTTCAATTCAAAGATTCAGGTTTTTGGGGGGAGGGATAAATTAGGAGTTTGGGATTAACAGATACACACTACTATATATAACATAGATAACCAACAAGGACCTACTGTATAGCACAGGGAACTATAGTCAATATCTCATAATAACCTATAGCAGAAAAGAATCTGAAAAAGAATAGATTTATATATATATAGACACACACATACATATATATGTAATATATGTATATATATGTATGTATAACTGAATCACTTTGCTGTACACCTGAAACTAACACAACATTGTAAATCAACTACACTTCAATTAACAATAAAGGGAAAAAAGATTCAGTTTTCTATCAAAATTTGCTTGTTTTTCCCAATCCAATACTTCCTCACTCCTTCCTTGTACCGCCAGTACAAAGATTCTTAGTACCAGGATCTCCTGTCTTGAATGCTAGTCGGTGCTCCATGTCTGCCTGCCCACCCAACTGTGAGCTCCTTGAGGACGGAGCCCTGCTGTAGTTAACTTTCTACTCTTACTAATGGAACACATCACACAGGTGTGACCCAGTGAGTTGTGAGTTGTGTCAGAAGCTTCCTCTAAGATATGAAACTTGGCAAAAAAAAAAAAATATATATATATACTATTCAAAATAAATGAAAGATATAGCTTTTTCTCCTAATAATGTCCTTCTCACTCCTTTCTTTGTTCTCTTGAGTAGAAAAGGGTCAAGTTAAAGTTAGAACGTGAGGAATAATGCATATACCTGCGTGCTCCCACAGGCGTGTGTCTTGTATGTGTTTGAAGAAAAATAAAAGCATTGAGAAGTGCCACTCTGTAACACCAAGTCGAGTCACGTGACAATATGATAAATATATGGAAGACAAACCACTGTCCTCGATCACATTCTGAGGTCTGGGATTCGTTCCCTTGACTTTGATGTGCAGCACCGTCCACTGTACCACACCACTGCCAAAGGAGGAAAAGTCTGACGACATGTGGAACCAAAGAGAATGTCCTGGTCTCCTAAGGACTATGTACAGTTCATTTATTTGGAGATTCTGCCCTTACTGCATGTTAAACCTACTGAGGACCTGAATTAATTGTTGCAACATGGCAAAGGGATTTGTTGTCAGGGGATGCGTGTTTAATTTCCTGCAAAGTGCTAACTGTTACAAAATAGCAGGATGGCTGTTGGCAAGTCCCTTCTCTGGGCCTCCATTCCTCAACTGTAAAGCCATAAACTTTAAAACTGTTGCGCAATCCCCACCTTGCAGCTTTGTTATATGGATCAAATGAGATGATGTATATGGAAAACTGCTGTGTAAATCATAAAGCATTCTACCAGTGGGAGTTAGTAATTAGTTATTGGTATTAGGAATTAGCTAAGGGTAAAATGCATTCTCTTTAATAACAAAATCCTTTGTTATTAACAGCTTCAGACTGTAGTGGAGAGAATGGGCTTTAGAGGCTGACATCCCTATGCTCAATAATTGGCCGCATCACATACTGGCCATGTGATTTAGAATAAGTCATGTAACCTCTCTGAGGTATGTGACCTTCTCTATAAAATGGGGATGATAGGATTTTAGCGATTGTTATTAAAGACGAATCCATTTCTGAAAGATAGAGACATATAAATGATTAATCACAGCAAAACTGCTCAAGCATCATGCCAAATAGAACACAGAAATTGCAGCGGAGCACCAAGGAGGAAGTGAGTTTCAAGGAGCTGGTTTTTGCAGCACGAGTAGGAGTTTTCCAGGAAAGTCAGGTGGGGAAGTAACATTCCAGGAAAAAATACCAAGTGCAATGAATGGCAGAAGGGAGAATGTCTTGAAATCTCTTGATTTCTCTTCCTTCTGCTTTCCTACATTCAAAATGAGATTAGAAAGATTTGCCTTTCTCCTATTTTTCTGAGATGTTCTGAAGGGGAATGAGACCATGAATTCGTAACACAATTCAGTCCAGGGAAAAAAGAAATATACACACTCATTAATATGGCTATCATCTCTCTTTAGAGCTGGCCTCTGATTGATAACCACAAGAGCAAGTAGTCTCTATGACATCATTAGGCCCACAAAGGACTCTATGAGGATGGAAAAGGGCCTATCATTCCTCCACTGCCCTCAGTTGCATTTTCCCAAGTTCAAGACACGTGGAGAAGTAAAGCACAGGTACAGTATGTCCGCATTGTCTCTCAGAGCCTTCCTGGGGAGTATTTTCTTAAGTCCCTGCTTCACCTGAGAAAGTCTTTAAAACCAGAGCCGCAGATACAATGACAAACTATAACAGGATTTTCCAAGAAGAAGCAATTGATGATGGGGGCGGGGGCGGGGAGGAGATGAATAATAGCAAAGTAGGTCAAAAGAAAAGTATTTTGGGAGCTCTCTTGTCTTCAACAAAATGAAAACATTTTACCTTGACAAAGCTCTCAGGTTTTAGGAAGCCTTGTAATTTACCCTCTGTAGAAGACATAGTTTCCCTTTGTTCTATGAAATCACACAGTGCTCAATGACAAGCCCCTCTTAGAGACGAGGTGGGCCCTTACTAGCTGTGTGATCTCAGGTAAAGCATTTAGCATCTCTGGTCCTCAAATTTCTCATCTGGAAGATGAAGGCATTTAACTAACAGATTGGTAAAGTCTCTTCTGGCTCTTAAAAGTCTTAGCTCACATCTGAAACCCTGTACTAATTAAGCATGGGGGGAGGGGAAGGGGAGGGGCATTTGTAAGATACAGGCTGGGTCATGTTCAGTTTACAGTCAGACATGGGAGGGGAATCTGGCAGTCACCAAACAACTACCATGTGTAACACACTGTGCTAGATTCTTAACATCCTTGTTCTCGTTTTAACCATGACATCAGCCCCGTGAAGTGTTGGAGGGTAATGACCACTCCTTGGCACGCCTTCAAGTCCAGAACCAGTTGAAAGATCTATAGAAAAATCAGACAGAGAGAAATCAAATGCTCAGATTTATTGCTGATGCAGCTGGATTGGAGAAAGTGCCAGTGTGTGACCAGAATCAAGCTTCCTATAACTACCTCCTTCCTAACTCCCTTGCAAGGCTACCTTCTGTAAGAAGGCAGGTAAAGAACACATGTATCCTTCACACAAGCAGATGCAAAAGTGACCTCCCAGACAAGGCTGAACCTCTGGGACAGCCCTTCACTCACATTCAGTGAGCAGGTAAGGCACTCCTGGTCCTCTGGGAGCCATGAAAGAGGAAGGACAGAGAGAGCGGGAGCTTTCTGCTCCTACTTTTCCTTTCCTGCAGGTGGCATGGCAGCTCTTCTTCTATAAAAATGGGGGTCGTCATGCAGGAGAAGCAACCCCTTCAAAACTATGATTAACCATGTTTACAGGAGCTCAGTGACTCAAACTAGCTGCCCAAGGTGACCCAGCTTGTAAGGGGTAGGGCCAGGGTCGGCACTCAAGTCTGCCAAACCCTCTCTCTTCCCACTCTACTGCATGAAGCCATGTGCAAACATGCACACACAGCTTTGGTGAGTTACAGTGTCATGGGTATCATGTGAATAGTAGAAATGCCATAGACTATTTTAAAATATGTACTGTAAACATCTAGGTTTTCAGAGTAACTTGTCTTCTCAGCATCTCAGTTACTGTGAAGATACATATGTTTATAGATGTGTGTGTGTGTATATATGTATATACATATGTATATACTGTATCTCTGTGTGTGTGTTTATGTAGCACCATCTTGTAGCCTTGTAGCAATAAGCTTTGGGATGCATATAAACAGCAAAGGGAATAAAATGGTTGTTATGCTATCGATTATATATATCAACTTAGATTTCTATATATAATCCCCACAAGACCTTATTAATCCAGACACATGCATTCATACAGAAATGAGCAATTATAGATTTAAGCACCAGTGCTCTAAAAAGTTACCTTTAAAACAAATAACGTTCTTTGTACCATATCTTATTCTCATCCCTGCTTTCTTAAACTGTATTTAAGGATACAGTTTAATACAGTTTAAATACAGCTACGGGGCTGTATTGCAGTAATGAATCAGAGGCTGGATTGTGTTCGGGAGATGATGAGCTACCAGTATTTACATGACTATACTTTGCCAGGACGCATATCTACCTGAATAGTATTGGGATATCTGTTCTTTTGAATTTGCATATTTTTGATTAATTACAGGTAATGAGCTAGATATTAAGAACCACCAGATAAATGATTAAATAGTTGACACAAGATTCTCCTTGGCATCTCCCCATATTTTAAACAAGGAAGCAGTCTAGCAAAGTAGTTTAAGACTGTGTACTATGGAGTCAGATGCCACCTGCCACTTGTCAGCTGTGTGTGCTTAGGCAAGTGTCTTTGCCGCTCTGAGCCTTATTTCTCCTATCTATAAAATAGGAGTAATAATGGCACCTTCTTCACAGGAGAGCATTCTGAAGGTTAAGTGAAATCACTCACATAAAGAAATTAGTAATATACCCAGAATACACTAAGCATTTAGAAGGAAAATGGTCATCCCTATTGTATGAGGCAGACAATATAGTGATAACGGATATGGTTCTAGAGTCAATCTGTCATTGTTTATTATTATTATTTTTACTATTACTATTATTATATTTGAATCGAGGGAGATTCAAGACCTGCTTTTCTCATATTTCTGATGTACTTATGTGTTAACAAAAGATAGAAATTATAAATAATATAGATTGAAGTATTTTGTTTGGGACTTGTATTGAACTAAATACTAATCTGCTTAAGGTGCATTTAGGAGAAAATCCAATGGTCTTGAAACAAACAGCACAGCAGTTCAGTACTATTAGGCATGGGTTCACTGTGTTGAACGGGTTTTGCTTATTTGTTTGGTTTTTAATTAGTACAATCTTAAAAACATGAATTTTGATTCGGCCCATTTGAAATTCAGCATATTTTATCCTGGGCTTAATTCAGTTTCTAGTTGATGTAAGTAAGCTCCTTTAATTATTTTAAGAAATATCTATGAATAGAGTGCAAATGATAATGCTAGCAATAAAATGATATTTATAGATCACTTTATACTTATTTTTTTTTTTTTTTGGCCACACCACACAGCTTCCAGGATCTTAGTTCCCTGACCAGGGATCGAACCCATGCCCCCCTGCAGTGGAAGCATGGAGTCCTAACCACTGGACCACCAGGGAATTCCCATCATTTTATACTTTTTAGAGGACTTTAAGTACATTCCCTTCTGCTAAAATCCCTTAGGTTCATGGATCAGGGACACTCAGCCCATTGTATAGATGGGAACACTACAGAGGTGAAGAAACGCAGAGAGGTGAGGCCAGCTTATGATGATACTACTGACCTAAGCTGTGGGGTAGGCCAGTAAACAATGCGAAATCCCTATTGCAGGCCCCAGGAGACGGAGACGGAGACAGGGAAGGGGACAGGCCGTCACCATGGAGGAGCCAGAGGATGGGAACGGGGTGTTCATGAAACACTGGACTCGATTCTTTAAGACCCCTTCTATCCGTTAATATTCTATGTCCCTATGAAACAGAGCTTAATTTAAGCATCAAACTGATTTGGTCCTGGAACGAGGTCAGTCTGGCCTTTTCCCACAGAATGTGCTCTACAGAAAGAAAAAGCCTCAAAGGACCCTCTTGGCATGGATGCCCTGCTGCTCCCCTTCACTAGACCAGGGCCAAGATTCCTATCGAGGTAACTAGAGATGAAGAAGGCAACACACCAGGCCCTTGATACTTCTGAGCCTCCCCAAATAAGCCAATCCCTCAGGACTCCCCACAGGCAAGGGGCAAGAGAAACCCTTTGAGGCTCAGCTTGAATCCGCCAGCCTTTCAGAACACTGAGAAAGCAAAACACAGCAGTTCCATGACTACTCATTTGGAAAGAGCCCATCTTTTTCAAAACATGGGTCTTAAAAGTGGATCCTCTATTTTTGCTTTTGTTGCTTTTGCTTTTGGTGTCAAATCCAAAAAGTCATTGCCAAGACTGATGTCAAGGAGCTTAACCCTTATGTTTTCTCCTGGGAGTTTTCTGATTTCAGGTTGTACATTCAAGTCTATCCATTTTGAGTTGATTTTTGCATACGGTGTAAGATAGGGATCTGGTTTCATTCTTTTGCGTGTGGCTGTCTGAAAACAGGATATGGAAGAGATCTGTACTCCCATGTTCATTGCAGCAGTATTCACAGTAGCTAAGATGTGGAAAAGATATGTATCCACTGACAGATGAATGCATAAAGAAGATGTGGAATATATAATGGAATATATATTATATATACATATATATATATAAAATGGAATATTATCCAGCCATGAGAAAGAAGGACATCCTGCCATTTGCAACAACATGGATGGAGCATTACACTAAGTGAAATAAGCCAGACAGAGAAGACAAAAACTGCATGGCATCACTTATATATATGTGGAATCTAAAATTAAAAAGTCAAACTTACAGAAACAGAGAACAGAAAAGTGGTTGCCAGGGGCTGGCAGGTGGGAGAAATAGGGAGAGGTTGATACAAGGGTACAAACTTTCTGCTATAAGATGAATAAGGTCTGAGGATCTAATGTAAAACATGTATAATTGAAATTTTCTAAGAGAATAGAACTAAAATGATCTCACCAAAAAAAAAAATCCCAAAACAAAACAAAACAAACAACAAAACCAAAGTGTATTGTTTTGCTCCTTCCCCTCTCACACAGGTGGGGATCTGTGAGGATCTGCCTGCGGTCTGCATGAGAAGCATAACCTTGATCTATCAATGTCACCCCTAAGAGGGACACCTAGGATCACCAAACCAAGATGCGTTCTGGATGAGACTGCCCAGCGACTCCTGCTTAAATTGTCCTGAGGGTTTGCAGCCTAACAGAAAACTAAAGTAGCAGTCCCTGTCCTTGAGGATGATATAATTAAAGTGGATTAAAATAACCTAGATAACAGTTCTGACCTTCCTGCCCTTAGAGATCTAGATACTGCTCAATTTCTTTTTTTTTTAATAAATTTATTTTATTTTATTTATTTCTGGCTGCGTTGGGTCTTCGTTGCTGCACGCAGGCTTTCTCTAGTTGTGGTGAGCAGGGGCTACTCTTCGTTGTGGTGCGCGGGCTTCTCATTGCCGTGGCTTCTTTTGTTGCAGAGCACAGGCTCTAGGCACGCGGGCTTCAGTAGTTGCAGCACGCGGGCTCAGTTGTTGTGGCTTGTGGGCTCTAGAGCGCAGGCTCAGTAGTTGTGGCTCACAGGCTTAGTTGCTCCGTGGCATGTGGGATCTTCCCAGACCAGGGCTCGAACCCGTGTCCCCTGCATTGGTAGGAGGATTCTTAACCACTGCACCACCAGGGAAATCCCAATACTGCTCAATTTCATGACCCACCATTCAAAGTTCTCACTGCTGTACATTCCCATGAGCTTAAACTCTCTTGTGTGTATCCCTGTTTTCTGTTTACACATAAAGTGGCAGACCAGTATCAGGTGTTATTTCTTAAAAACTAAATGTGTCTTTGTCCCCTTCCTCTGTCTCTAATTTTTGGCATCTAGCTGCTACAGTTGGGGAAAGGGCCTAGTTTAACACGCAAGCTTCTCTCTGGTCTAGTTGCATGACTACTTTTTTAGTCTCAATACTTCTTTTTTCCCTACTATGCATCTTATACCCCTGCTTGGCTAACACCTTGCTATTTTATGCCTCTGTGCTTTTCTGCAAAGACTACATTTCCTTCACTTACTCTCTTCATCTCCTGGCCAACTCCTATTCATCCATCAAAATTCCACTCAAAAATTGCTGGCACCAGCCTCGAAAGCAGCCCCCTGCCCCAACACATCTAGCAGGCAGCCTTGGCCAGCACCAGAGCCCCTCCAAAGAGGTCCCCTGCCCACCACACCTGGCAGGCAGCCTCTGCCAGGACTGGCATCTCCCCAAAATGGTTCTTGACCTGGGGGCTGGTCCCACATGCCAGAAATCCTGCAACAGTCATGGCTGGGCTTTACAGCCAGCCACACCAGGAGCCAGCCCCACACACTAGCATACCTGCAGCAATTGTGGACCAGCCAAAACAGAAGGGCATACCCACCACAGAGGGGATACTCCTGGAGCACCTGGCTCTGGTGACCAGGGGAGACCATGCTATTGGGCCCCCAGGACACCGTCTACATAAAACCACTCCTTCCAAACCAGGAAACATAGCTATCTACCTAATATGTAAAAACAGAGAGTTAGACAAAATAAGGAGACAAAGGAATATATTCCAAATGAATGAATACAACAAAACCTCAGAAAAAGAACTAAATGAAACAGAAGCAATCTGCCAGAAAAAGAGTTCAAAATAATGGTCATAAAGATGCTAACTGAACTTGGGAGAAGAATGGAGGAACACAGTGAGAACTTCAACAAAGAGAAAATATAAAAAAGAACCAGTCAGAGCTGAAGAATATAATAACTAATGAAAAATACACTAGAGGGAATCAACAGCAAATTAGAGGATGTAGAAGACTGGATCAGTGATCTAGAAGACAGTGTAGTAGAAACAACCCAATTGGAATAGCAAAAAAAAAAAGAAAAAGAATTTTAAAAAAAGAGGAGAATTTAGGGGACATCTGGAACAACATCAAACATACTAACATCCACATTATAGGCTTACAGAAGGAGAAGAGAGAGACAAAGGGACAGAAAATCTATTTGAAGAAATAGAATAATGCCTGAAAATTTCCCTAACTTGCTGAAGGAAACAGACATCCAAGTTCAGGGAGCACAGAATCCCAAACAAGATGAACCCAAAGACACCCACACCAAAACAAATTATAATTAAAATGTCAAAAGGTACAGATAAAGAGAATCTTGAAAGCAGCAAGAGAAAAACAACTAGATACAAAACAACTATCAAAATACTAATGGCATTTGTCACAGAATCAGAATAAATAATCCTAAAATTGGTATGGAACCACAAAAGACCCCAAATAGACAAAGCAATCTTGAGAAAGAACAAAGCTAGAAGCATCATGCTCTCTGATTTCAAACTATATTACAAAGCTCTAGTAATCAAAACAGTATGATACTGGCACAAAAACAGACCCATAGATCAATAGAACAGAATAAAGAGCCCAGAAATAAACCCACACTTCTATGGTCAATTAAAGGCAGGCTTTTCAATAAATGGTGTTGGGAAAACTGGGCAGTTGCATGCAAAAGGATGAAATTGGACCTCTTTCTTACACCATATACAAAAAATAAACTCAAAGGGGATTAAAGACTTATACGTAAGACCTGAACCCATAAAACTCCTAAAAGAAAACATGGGCAGTAAAATCTTTGATATCAATCTTGGTAATATTGTTTTTGGATCTGTCTTCTTAGGCAAGGGCAACAAAAGCAAAAATAAATACAAGTGATTACAGCAAACTAAAATAAAAAGCTTTTGCACAGAGGAAAAAAAAATCAAGAAAACAAGGCAACCTATCAAATGGGAGAATACATTTGCAAAGGATATATCTGATAAGGGGTTAATATTCAAAATATATAAAGAACTCATAGGACACAATATCAAAAACAAACAATCCAATTAAAAAATTAACAGAAAATCTTAATAGTCATTTTCCCAAAGAAGATATAAGATGGTCAACAGACACATGAAAAGATGTTCAACATCACTAATCATCAGGGAAATGCAAATCAAAACCACTATAAGACACCACCTCACACCTGTCAGAATGGCTGTTATCAAAAAGACAACAAATAAAAAGTGTTGGCGAGGAGATGGAGAAAAAGGACACCCTTGTGCACTGTTGGCAGGTATACAAATTGGTGCAGCCACTATGGAAAACAGTAGGGAGGTTTGTCAAAAAAATTAAAAATAGAGCTACCACACAATACAGCAATTTCACTTCTGGGCATTTACATGAAGAAAATAAAAACATGAATTTGAAAAGATATATACACTCACTACAGTTTTACTTACAATAGCCAAGATATGGAATCAGCCTAAGCATCCATCAATAGATGAATGGATAAAGAAGATGTGGTATATATAAACAGTAGAATATTACTCAGCCATTAAAAAAAGAATAAAATCTTACCATTTATGACAACATAGATGGACCTAGAGGGCATTATGCTAACTGAAATAAGTCACACAGAGAAAGACAAATAACATATTATTCCACTTATATGTGGAATCTGTAAAACAAAATAAACAAACAAACAAAACAAAACAGAAACGGACTCATAGATACAAACTCATAGAGAACTCATAGATACAAACTCATACAAACTCATAGAGAACAAACTGTTGGTTGCCAGAGGGGAGAGAAGTGGGGAGTTGGGCAAAATTGGTGAAGGAGATTTAGAGGTACAACCTTCCAGTCATAAACTAAATAAGTCATGGGGATGTAATATACAGCATAAGGAATATAGTCAATAATACTGTAATAACCTTGTATGGGAACAGATGGTTGCTAGACTTATCGTGGTGATCATTTCATAAAGTAAATGTTGAATAACTATGTTGTACACCTGAAACCAACATAATATTGTACATCAACTATACTTCAATAAGAAAAAAATTGCAGGCTCATAGACTCCCTTCCCAATGCCTAGTCTGACCCGTCTGATTTGGATGCACTCTGCATTTCCTTCATAAGCCCTGTCACAGGGTCTTATCCTATTTGTCTACATGTCTGTCTCCCATCCTTGGCTCTAAGCTCCTGGAGGATGGGACACGGTCTTACTTCTGCCTCCAGCAGATTTCCAGGGCTTGTGTATAGTAGGTGTTTCATACATTTTTTTCTTTTGTTGTTTCATTTACTTAGTAATTGAGCAATTAGTTGATTGATCTCTTTTAGTTGCTCAGAGACCTTTTATCCTCATTCAAGGCTCTCAAGTGTTTTTTGAATAGATAAAGTTGCTGGACAAATGAGGAATCTCCAAGTAAGTGGAGGTCACTTTGTCAAGTTTCCAAGTGTTCTCCTTTGACCCATCTATACTTGGCAGCCAGGTACTGCAGAACAGCCGGCCTGGTGTTTTCAGTCAATGTAATTATTCTTCACAGGGCTGGTAATAAGCAACATTGCCAATTTCATCTTTAGGGCCTTTCAATTCCCCCCTTCTTCAAGCTCTGCATTTCTTTCCAGGCTTACTTCCCAATTCCCAATGCGTGTAGGGCCCTCGTCCTCAGCTGGCTTCTCAGAAGTTTGGGGCTCTGCTTCCATCTCTATGACTAACCGGCTGTGTGACCTTGGGCACATCACTTCCCCTCTCTGTGCATCATTTGCCTTCATTGTCAAATAAGGTAAGAGGGAAAATGACAGTCTACCATTGAATCGAAGCCCAGGAGACAGACAGTGCCTGGTAGAAACTGGCTTAATGTAGAGTGGAGACTTGGAAGAGTCTGGAGCCATGGGCTGTGCTGTCTGCAACCTGTACTCCAATCTCACTTCCCATCTTCAGTTCTGTCCATCATCCAAGTCTCTGTTGTTTTTTGTTTTTTGTTTTTGGTGAGGAAAAGACATTACCTCTCTGATAGGGCTGTTGTAAATCAAAAGGGTTAATGGGTATGAAAGATCTCTCTCTGGCAACTGTGAAGTTCTACAATCATTACAATTCCTCTAAAACAAACCATGCATATCAATGGGAGTGTTCCATGACTTAAATCACCGTTTACCAAAGTGCATTTCATGAACCTGGTTCTGTGAAGTATTTACAGGAGTTAAAGGTGAAGGGGTAGGAAAAGTGAGGTTCTGTGGTCAAATCAATATAAGGAAAAATGGGATGACAAAGTTAAGTGAAGGTTCTTTACTGAGGAGGGCCCTGCTTTGACTAGCTACTATGTACCATGAGTCTAAAAGGGGAACATATTTTTGCAACATTTCTCAATCCCTTCTGGCCACGGACCTCTGCTGCTTGATAGAGCATCACGTGAGCATATTTTGGGAAATGCTGCCCTAAACGAAAGGAATAAAGTGCTGTAGGAATCTTGGACGCTGTTAAGGGATTTAGGGGAGATATCCTGGGCAGGTAAGAGGTGTCTTCTGCATGTTTTATTTCCAAACCCCATGGGAAATAAGCTGCAGAAGTCATAAATCATAAGCTGTGGAATGCTGGGGGGCGGGGGGTTGGGATTATAACTTGGAGTCAGGACCCCTGGGTTGCAACCCTAGCTCTACCATTAACTCCCTGTGCGACCCTGGGCCATTCTCTGAGGCTCAGTTTGCTCATGTGTAAAATGTAGGGCCGGATGGTGGGAGCATCAGGACCACCAGAGACCAGTCAGAGATGCCCGAATCACTGCCACAACGTACTTGCTGAGGGCAAAGAAGAGGAAGAACAAGGCAGCATGCATATTTGTTGCCATAGGAAAACACAGCAGCGCTCAGCTCTCAGATAATCGATTCAGGAGCAGGTCATCTGGAATTCAAGGTTCCCTGGTAACAGGGCCCTAGATGGTAGAAACTGAGGTTAGCATATGAGCAGCCTATTCAAGAAGACTCTGATGGGGAGGTGCCCTCACCACTAGCTGCCCATTTTACCTCCTAACACTTCAAGTGTGACTTAGACACCACTTACCCTGGGGCTGGGGTCTCTTCCCGTATTACCTTCGTATTTTCATAGGTCCTCCACACACCACACCCACCACCCAAATGTCCACAGCCTATCAGACACTGGAGAGGTCAGTGTCTCATGGCCCCCTAACACTTAGAGCTGCATTAATCTTGGACCCGTGGCAAAAAAGCTGACCTCAATATTCACAGCCATGCTCTCAAAATACCAGATTTATGACGTGTGGAAGGCATCTGCAAAGTTTCTCATTTGCATTTCCTGCTCAACTGGTGATAGATTGAAAGCATTAGCTGCAAAGCAAGTAAAACCCAGAGTCTGGAAGGAATTCAAATCCATTTGATTCAACAAGTGCTTTCTGAACATCTGCTAGGCAACTGGTAGCTTCTTTGTGCAGAGGAGAGGGTAAGGAGGGGACTTCCATTTATCAGAGTTATCAAGATCTATTACCTTCCTGGCATAGCTATTCTCTTTAATCCTCATTGTGAGGCATTTGGTGACACCATCTGACAGGTAAAGGGGCCCAAGAAGTAAGTAACTTGCCAAATATCACAAATAAATAGGGAATCCAGAATTTGATTCTAATATCTGTCTAATTCTACAGTCTGAGCTATTTCCACTAAAACCAAGCTGCCTCACCAGTTATGGATGGAATAAGGAATTGTGACCCTCAGGAGGTGATGAGGGTTTGGAGAGATAACACAGGACAAAGAGGGCCGAACGGTGGGAGGTACACAGAACTGAGAATCAGGAACTCTGTGTGTTTGTCTGCTTTGATCTCTGAGAAAAAAATAAAACTACATGCTTATACACCTATATCTGTTTTTTAAGACCAGTTAAAAAATACAAAGATTGATCTATGTTCTACTTCACAGAGCCACAGAATTTCAGAATATGATTTTACAAGAGGCCATATAGATCATCTTATCTAAGTCCATTGTTTCAGAGATAAGAAAAGGAATTCTCAGACACCTTAAATAACTTGTCTAGGGTCATATAGTAAGGAAACCACAAAAGTTGGCCTGGAACCTGTGTTCCTAAGTTGCTTCTTAGTCTACTGCACACCCCATTACACTGCTTCTCAGCTTTTAACTGAGCCCAAGAGAGTGAGTGTCTCATTCACATTTATCCATCAAAGTCCATTCATCCATCCACTGTCCATCCATCCGTCCATACTCTATCCGCCCATCCATGTATACAACATCCATCCATCCACCCTCCATCCAGCATCTATCCATCCAACCACCCATCCTTCCATATACCCATCCACCTACCCTCTATCTATCCACCCTACATCCATCTATCTCCCATCCTTCTACCCATCAAGTCATCCTTCCTTCTAGACAACTCTAGTCAAGCACTTACTCTAAGCCAGGTCCCAAATCAGATCTCAAAGAACTCCAAGCTTCTTGCCTGTTCCAGTAGCATGTTTTTACTGTAAGAGTGAATCTGGATCAAAGTTCTATTCCATGGTAGCAGGCTATATATCCAGGTGTCACAAATAAAGAACATACCAGGTGAGAGAGGAAGGTTCTCCAGGGCCTGAACTTATCATTTTTCAGCCTAAATGCCTCCATAGGCATTCTGGTGCTTGAATGGATGGCACACACATGTATCTGAGCCAGGGATTGTGGGAAGGCAATGGTCTGACATTTGGGAGTTGGTCAAGACCTGTAGCTCTAGCCTAGAGCTGGCCTGAAAAAACATTTCCTCATAAAAACAATATTATAATTTCATTAAAAAATAATGAATATTGGCAAAATTTTTGCCTGATTATCCATTCACCAGTATTTGCTGAGAACCAATGATGTATTTCATATGTTTTTCATTTAACACTCACAGTAAGTTTATAAGGTAGATACTAATGTCTCCTCCCCCTTCACCTTATGGATGCAGAAACTGAGCTCAGAGAGGTATGCACCTTTCCCATAATCACATAGATAGTAAGTAGAAGAGCCAAGATTTTAAGCCAGGATTCTTGGACTTCAAAGCTTATACTAAACTAAGCTGTCTCCAAAAACAGCTTGTGCTCAAAAAAAGAAGGAATAACTCCTTGTTATAGGGTTCAGAAAAAGGCTCACAGAATAGAATTCCAACCAGAAAAGAGGTAGGGTTCTGGAGAGGGCCCAAAAGGGCATCCCCAGGAAGAGAAACAGCTTGAGCAAAGGCACAGAAACAAAGAAGCATGGGCTGGGTTAAGGAAACACTAGGTGGTGATAGAGCCATGAGCTGGGAAGAAGTAGGTGGGGTCAGGTTGTACATGATCTTCACCCTATGAATAATGAGGAGCCAATGAAAGTTTCTGAGCAGGAAGGTGATACAATAAAATCCATGCTTTCAAGATACTCAGTCTAGTGGTGAAAAGTATGAAAGCTTGAAGGAAGAAGATCCTCTAAGAGGACAATGTTTAAGAGACTCCTCTAGAAAAGAGGGAAAAAATGTAGTTACATTACATTACATGAAAATGTAACTAGGATGGCAATGGCAAGAAAGAGAAAGGAAGAGAAGAATGTAAAGATGCTAAAGTGGTTGAATAAATGGTTGGGTGAGTGGATGAATGTCTGGCTGTCTGGCTGTCTGGATGGATGGATGGATGGATGGGTGGTTGGGTGGATGAATGTCTCACTGACTGACTGGCTGGCTGGGTGGATGGATGGATGAATCGTTGGGTGGATGGAAGGAAGGATGGCTGGCTGGCTGGCTGCTGGGTCGATGGATGGATGGGTGGTTGGCTGGATGGATGGGTAGATAAAGGGGTGGTTACTTGTGCTTGTGTTAGAATTTCTCTATAGGAATCTATCTCCCTTCCTTTGAGCTTCACCAACAGTGTATGTAATTTTGGGCTTTTTCCCTAGTGAGACCTCAGTAACAACCATAATTATAGACCTGGCAGCCTCCACTTCTTTCTATCTTCCAGGTAGAAAGGCCAGAACATGGAAACCTCTCCACTCATCCACTCTCCACATCATCTTGAGACTCTTCTACCAAACCGTGATTTTGTCATGTCTCCCCCCCACGTTGTCAATGTGATTAAAAAATATGTGATTTGTTCTGTCATTCATGACATGTACTGAACACTGTACTAAGTGTTATGATATAAAGTCTGTGAAAAGCCTAAGCTTTGCTATCAGGCTTAATTTGATTTGATCCTGACCAGACCACTTCTTAGATGTGTGAACTTGGACAAGTGACTTAATTGTATTCAAACATACCTATAAAATGGTCATAACACCAAGTTATAGGGGTGTTATGGGAATTAAATGAACTAATACATAAAGTGGCCAGTGCACAGTAGATGCTCAATAAATGGAAACTGTATCTTTAAATAAAATCTTCTAATCCCTATAATGAGGCTCTTTTTAACACCTTCCTGTTTTCTCAAGCGTCACTGGGTGTCCAGGTTCCCTTAAACAGAGACTCCTTCTGCAGTGGCATATTTTTTGCATCTGGAAGATTAGGCCCTCTCATACCACCACCATCACTCTTTATCATAAATCCACAAAGTTAATATCGTTTTTTCATCATTTAACAATGGGCGGCTCCATCCCTCTAACTTTCCAGTTGTTTCTCTATTGAGGCAAATTCTCATTGTTTGGTTCAGATACCACCTGAGGCTTGATAGGAGAATTACACTCTCTAGCTTTCCCAAGCATTCTGCAATGCAATCGTCACAACTGTATCTTTAGCATTGACATCAAAGGGAAGTGTCATATTCAGCAGAGCTTGCAAGAGGCAGTGCTATGATCAGGTATCTATGTGTTTGCAAAGGACTGGTATTTGCAGCATCTGTCTCCCTCCATCATCTTGAACAATGTCACAGTAGTGAAAAGGATGGGAAGAATCCTTAAAAGCATGGAAAGAGGAAGGTCCCAGGGACCAAGTGAAACTGCTTCTCTTTGTTCATGCTCTCCCCTCTGTCTAAATCTTAACCAACTGCCCAAGCCAATACCATTGCCATCCTTCAGGAGCCTCCTCTGTCAGCTCCATTTCTGGTCGAGGTGGCCATGGACACTCCCTTCACACAGTCAGCTCGTCCATAGCAGGGCAAGGGTCATGCTCTCACCCCCTTCATCTCTCCTACCAGGCTCCCGCCACACCTCATTTATCCCCCTGCCACTTGGCTGCCCTTTGTCCCTCAGTCAGACAGGGGTGAAACGGGAATACGATGCCGGGAACATTAAGCTGGCGTTTCAGAAACAGTTTTCATGGAACAGTGAGCTAAGCATGATTTTTAAAAAGAGGGTTTCCAGATGAACTGTTAATTCCATTTTTAATTCCTTTGAGGTTCCCTGGGGGACTGAGTGATGGTGTTTTTCTTTCTGCAGGAAATGGAGTTTCTTCATCGTTGGTCTAGGGGAGATGGGTACCGCCATTAAAACTGCAGTCTCATTCCCGGCCCTCGTGAGGGCAGAAATTGGAGCTTTTAAATACAAAGGGAGAGAGTTCCTTGGATCTAACCCTTTGTACCCTTTTATTCCCCTGGGTCAGGGAAGGAAAAGAAGAGCAGGTAACCTTATAGCATCTTTGCTGGACCCCTAACCTGCTATATTTCAGAGACACTTCCTTCTGCACCTTTTCTCACCTGCCTAATTCCTTCTCAGACTCCCACCTCTTACCACCTTCCCTGATTGCCCCACTGCACAGAAATTGCTCCCTTCTCGCTGCCTTTGCTTTATGCCTCCATCTTAACAACTCTCACAGTCTGATTTTATACTAATCCATCGTCTGCACTTCTCACCAGAAGAAGTGCCATGAGTTCTTTAAGATGGTGCTTCTCAAAGTGGTCCTTGGACCTGTGGCATCAGCATCACCTAGAACTTGTGGGAAATGAAAATTGTTGCCATTCTCCCTTCTCCAATAAACCCCAGCCAGATCTACTGAGTCAGGAACTCCGGGGGTGAGCCCAGCAATCTGAGCTTTAACAAAGCTCCCAGGAGATTCTAAAGCATGCTAAAGTTTGAGGACCACTGCTTTAAGGATGGCACCAAGTAGAATACCCACCCCGTCCCCCCCCCAACAGTAGGCTCTCAGTAAATGTTCTGTTGAATGGAACTGTTTAATGATACAGCCCCTAACATGCTGCTGCTGATAATCTATAATGGAAAAGAAGACACATGAAGAAGGATTCACTCAAGAACAGAGATGAACTACATATGTGCAACTGGCCAGCTCTCCACGCCACTAGTGCGTCTTAGACCAACATAAAATGTTTCAAAAGATCATTTCAGATATCAGCAGGTGTTCATTCCAAATCAGTTGATAACTGCTTTGTGTCTGAGACATCCCTGGAATGTTTATTGCCAGGAATTCTTCATTATTAAGGATGGTATTTTGTTGGAGAGTTCGGAAACCTCTGCTTGCACTGAAGCTGTTTCACAGTCTTGGAGGATGGTGCCTACAGCGTTTGGGAGCCCTGGCAGGGGAGGGAGGCAATAACAGTGCTTATTATTGCATGGATTCAATATAGAGCAGGTCAAAATCCTGTTCCCTGGAACACAAAAACTACCTAGAATAAGAGCCTGAAATAACATAGCTGTCCTATAAGATATTATTTTCCTCCAGTATCATCACTGTAAAGGATTTCACTTTACTCACCTTTCTCAAGAAAGACTCCCAGCAACAAAACAAAAGATAACAGTCCCAAGACCCAGATACTTTCTACCACAGGATTTTCTTACCCCAACAGTACCATATACCTATATATGTATTTTTTTTCACACAACCAGATTTTAGTGACACAAATAGAATGACATCTTGCCAAAGCATTTTTTTACTGATTTTTCTTCCATGTAATTCCTTCCTTCCATTTAGTTGCATTTTATTTCTTTAAGGAGGGTCAGTGCATTTTAATCACAATGTACACTGGCTTGCTAGAGCTATTGATGCAAAAATTCAAAGCTCAGTTCATTTAGATGTGAACTACCAAGTCCAATGAGAGAAGCAAAGGGTAAAATGAAATTACACAGCCTTTTGGCTGATTTCCCATTTCTGTGTATGTAAAGGCATGGGATGGCCTTTGATGTCCCTGATTCTGGAACAATAATGCCCTAGAAAGAGTTCATATAATATTAATAGCATGTTATTGAAAGAGATAAATATAAAACCCAATTTTTTAAAAAAGAAAACTGACTTGGCAAGTAAAGATTATCAAAAGTCCTTTCTCTCTTATTTCAAAATAACAATCAATGCCAAAATAATACCACCTGTACAGTGCTTTGCAGTTTACGAAACGCTTTTATATCCATTAAGTCAATTAACCATCGTGGTCATTACTAATAAGTAAGATCTATATAGAGCTTATGACACACCAGGCATTGTGCCAAGCACCTCACATGGATCATGTAACTTCATCTTCACAACAATCGTCATATGTATCCTCATTTTACACAAACAGAAACTGAGGTTAAGTCACTTAGGTCACACAGCTAGTAAGTGGTAAATCTAAGATGTAACCCAAGCCCTCTGATTCTACAAGCATCTGCTAGTATCTACTAGTATTTTATACTAGTATTCTTCTAGTATCTAGATACTATCCACTAGTATCTAGTATCTATCTAGCAGCATCTTAGAGGAAAGAAATTCCAGCTCAGCTAGGTGAGGTGATATGCCTAGGGTCACGCAGGAGTAAGTAGCAGAGCCTGAATGAGGACCCAAGTGTCCCAACCCGCAGTTCCGAGACAGCCCCTGTGACCTCTTCATGCAGTGTACGCAAAGAGGCCCAAGCCAGACAAAGGCCCTTGTTGCCATTCCAGCCTTCCTCCTCGGCAGACAGCGCTCCTCGTGTCTAGCTGAACTTTCCTTCTATAATTAACGCAGAAAAAAAATGAGGAAAAATTGTGAAGAATGAGAAATAAGAGCTACTGAAAAAGAACATAAACAGAAGCAAAGTAATCGTCAGTGAGGGGGTAGGGGCTAGGAGTCGAGCAGGAGAATGCAGACGGGAGACGGAGACCTTTTTGTACTTGCTCAGTTCAGGAAGGCCACATTGTACTGCAGGACAGAACCAGCCCAAACTAGTTTCATGTGCCAAGGAATGCCATTGCGGACATTTCCTTCACAGTGACTTCTCCTCCTGCAGGAGGATGCAAGAATGACCAGTCTTTTGCATGGCTCCCCTGACTTCCAGATTGTGGGCTTCTGGAGGGCAAGGTCCTGGCCTGCAGCTGCAGCGCCTTGCATAACGCCTAGCACACTTGAAACTCCCAAAGGGTTTTGTTGACTGGAACTGCAGAGAATCTGGCTACTATTAACAGAGAGACAGGATGCTTCCACTTCTCTGCCTCAGTTACCCATCTGTAAAATGGGTACAATAATAGTACCTCCTTCACAGGACTGTCCTGAAGATTATATATGACATGTATATAAGGCATACAGCACATCGTCTGGCCCCACTGGGTGTTCCATAACTGATAGTCGTTGCTGTTAAAGTTAATATTGGCATTAAATGAAATCAAGTCACTATCCACTAAAATTACTTGGACTATCTAGATCAGTTTCCTCATTTTACAGATGAGGGAATGAGGTCCAGAGAGGGAGAAGGGCTTATCCAAAGTCACTCAGTATTTAACAAGGAGAGGAAATAGAAAACCAAGGCTACCTACTACCTTTTGGTGCAATGTTTGTTTCTGATGACGTGCTTCACTGACATAAGGGGTAGAGTTCAGAGTCAAAGCCAAATAACTTTCATTGGAAACCTACTATGTGCTAGATATTTTCACACCTATTTTCATTAAATATATCTCATTTAATGCTTCAGCATAAGCCTGCAAGAAGCAGGCATTGTTATTGAGTCTAAGGATTGGAGATACTAATTTAAAAGCTACCCAGTCAACCATAAGTAAGTGTTGGAACAAAGGATTCCAATCCAGATCTATCGCACTCTGAAGCCCATTGATCTTTCATTAAGAACCACTATAACCTGGAGACAGAAAAGCAAAGTCTAAAGTGCTGAAGAAAACCACCATGACTCTTGCTCCCAATGACAAGTAGCGTTCAACGTCTAGGAAGCCAGGGAAGGTAGCATGGAGTCATCCACTCAACAAAATGGCCTTGCCAGCATGAGTGAGACTCCTGATTCTAGAGTTAAGCTTGTCTGCAGTCTGACCTACCATCTGCAACCCCCCACCACCATCACTAGTCACACAAGCCTTAGTCCAGTTGGCAACTGCCTATCACCAGGACTACTGCCCATCTCCTCACTGGTCTCCTTTTCCCACTCTCTTACCCCTGAAGCGCACAGTCAGCCCTCCATACCTGCAGGTTCCACATCTGCAGATTCAACCAACCACGGATCAAAAATATTCAAAAAATTTCCAGAAAGTTCCAAAAAGCAAAACTTGAATTTGCTGCACGCTGGCAACTATTTACATAGCATTTACATTGTATTTACAATTATTTACATAGCATTTGCATTGTGTTAGGTATTATAAGTAAACTAGAGATGATTTGAAGTATATGAAAGGTTGTGTGTAGGTTAGATGCAAATTCCCAAGGAATGACTGTATTCTCTACATGGCAGCCAGAATGATCGTTTCAAAACATACATCAAACGATACTATTTCCCTGCTTAACCCTGCCAAGGGCTTCCCGCTCTCTTAGAATCAATTCTGAACTCTTTGTCATGGCCTTCAAGGTCCTAGGTCCTACATGATTTTGGCCTCTACCTGCCTCTCTGGCTTCATCTGCTACCTCTTTCTCCCTTGCGCTTGACACGTAGACCCCAACCTTCCTTCAGACCTTCAAACGGATCACATGCTCTCCTGTCTCGGGGTGTCAGGAACGCCCCTCCCCACACTTCTCCACTCAGCTACTTCTTGTCATTTAGGTCTCACCTCAAATGTCCCTTCCACAGGAAACAGTTCTTCCCTGACCATCCTTTAAGAGTAGCAGCCCCTCGCCGGCTCTCTCCATTACATCACCTCTTTTATTTTCTTCATGGCACTTCTCATTAACTAAAACTATCTTGTCTGTTTGTCTCTGTCTCTGGTCAGCAGATAGGAAGCACCCAGCGTTACAAGTTTTATGAATAAATGGACATAAACAAGAGATTCTAACAGGGGCTGCCTCCAGGGAGGAGGAAGAACATAGGTCTTGATTATCATCACATAATTATGGTGAGGGGACCTGAGGACTGCTACGTACGGAGAGAAGACCGACTTTCTTCCCTCCCCATCTTGCAAATGGGTGGTGATGGGGCGCGGGTGCTAATTTGAAGACGGTTTGGGAGAGATACATAGCAGGAAGGAAGCCATCAACTGTCTACCCTTGGTGATAGTTACCCTGACAGCAGCTGCTATGGATACACTTCCTGAATACTAAACTGGGTTCATACAGGGCTTCGGATCCCACATTTGACAAGAGTCATACTCGGGCCCCGAACCATCAACCTGACACAGCTCAAGCAGTTCCCCGGGGCAAACAGCACTTGTGGAACCTTAAGTTGACAACAGAGTGTTGAAACCAACAGCTGCGTGTCTGCGTACACACCTTGCTACAGGATTTGTACCAAAGAGAGTTTTCACAAAGCCTGCTTCTCTACTCCCCTCCCCACCTCACCCACACTGTTATTTTTGCAGGCTTTTACTGATAAATATGGGTTTACTCTTAAAATGCCACACTGCAATTTTGAAAGTAAAGTAGCTAATGTAAAGGGTAATAGAAATAGGAACAACTCCTGTTATAGTGGTTCTAAGACAACTGCTCACTGGTGATGCTTTCAGCCACTAAGAAAGGTTAAATACGCTTCAGGGCAAATTTTTATGATTACTCAAAAATAAGGGGAGCGAGCCCATGACTAAGGACCTTCCATTCATTGAAGGCTTTCTATGGACCAGGCATGTTTAAATGCATCATCTCTAAGTCTTATGTGTCTCTGCAAAATAAGTGGTGGTATCCCTATTTTACAGATAAAGGAAGAGAACTTCAGAGAGGCTAATAAATTTCCCCACACTTAATAGCTGGGAAGTTACAGAGCCAAGATTTCAACCCAGCTATGCCTGGCTCCAAGGCCTATGGATTTTCTACTACGATCTCTGTCTTAGGCCTTTTGGGCTGCTATAACAATATCACAGAGTAGCTTATAAACCACACATTTATTTCTCACAGTACTGGAGGCTGGATGTCCACAATCAGGGTGCAAGCATGGTTGGGTGAGGGCCCTCTTCAGGGCCTCAGACCCTTTGTCTGAGGGTGTCCTCACATGGTGGAAGGGGCTAGGGAGCTCTCCAGAGCCTCTTTTATAAGGGCACTTATCCTATTCATGAGGGTGGGACCATCTAGACTTGAGCAACTCTCAAAAAACCCCACCTACTAATATCACCACTTTTAGGGGGTTAGGATTTCAACATATGAACTTGGGGGGAACACAAACATTCAGACCATAGCACCCCCAAAAACTTCTAAGGGCCCAGATCTTACATGCAGAGCCTCTATGATCCTACAAAACCCAAAAGCCATGGTGAAAGTAAAGAATGCAGCAGTTAAGGAAGTGTTTCCTTTGTCTGAACAAGGCACCTTCAGAGCATTTTTCCATCCTCTATTCACAGCCAAGCTTCTCCCCCCAGAGCAGTATTTTACCAAAAATAACTCCATGACAGGCTAAAATAGAAAAAGGAGCACAGAAAAAATGTGACAAGTTGCCCAAAGGGGTTTCCTCCTGGACCCAAAACTCCAAGGCAGTGAATTTGCCTTCAGGTAAAATACAAAGATATGTAAAGTTAAGAAAAAGGGGGAACAGGGATGGGAGGCCTGCTTTGCTGCACCAAACAGGCCTAGGGTAAGTACTACCAGCTCTTGAAAAAGAAGACCACAGTTTTTGCTAAGCATTTCTCTCTAAGTCAGCCCAGAAGTATCAATTCTCTTGACAATTTGTATGGAAGAAAAGGAAATTGCCTCCAAGGCCATCAGAGAAGTGGCTGCCCTGGGTTCCCACACCTGGCCAGACAGAGGAGCTCATTCCCTCATCTGTACAATCCTTCAGTCAGTGGTTCCTGAATGCCTGCCATGCCAAAAGCATCTGGTAGAGTCTGAGGATAAAGATGAAAACAATCTGCAATTCCTTCCCCAGAGAGTTCACTTTAGCCAGGAAGAGAGGCTGGCAAACATACAGTTAAATATAGCTGGATAAATAGTAAAAGGAGGAAGAGTTAAAAAAAGAAGGAAACAACCAACTCTGTGAGGGGGAAGGGCTTCTTAAGCTGGGTTTTAAATAACAAGTAAGTCTTCATCAGAGATGTGAGAAGCAGGACAATATTCCTGGCGGAGACAACAGGGTACACAAACGTATGGGAACCAGGAACAGAGCTGATTCCAGGGTGAAATTGACTCAAAGCGTGAAAGGGCTAGGGGAGGGGCGAAGAGGTCAGATCCATCAGGCGAACATAGGGTAAAATCAGTACTTTCCTACCCATTTCCATTGCCAACTGAAAAAAAAAAAAAAACAAACCACAACTTAAAAGTTAAGAATTATGTTTTATTTGGAGGATAAAACTGAGGACTTTAGCCCAAGACACAGCATCTAGATAACTCTGAGAGACTGCTCCAAAGAGGCAAGGGGGGAGCCAGGATACGTAGGAGTTTTTGCAACAAAGACCAGGGGGTCCGAACCTCAAAAGTTCACTCTTAATTAAAGAAAACCAGATATTTCAAGTTAAGGAATTTAGCGCTTTTCTATGTACGGGAAGATGCAAGAGTCTGGGCTCATTGAAATCATTCCTTTGATATGCACCTCAGCTATCTGGGGCCAGTATCCAGTGCATTCTTCTCATTCTGAGTCTCCTCGGGGTGCACCATGTGGGAGTGGGGTGGCTGAAGTGTTTGATGGCTTGATGGTGGGCATTCTGCTCCATCCTGAGTGTCCGGCGGCTGTAGTGGCTGATGGTGGCAACTTCCTTTGTTTACTGACATGGCAGGCAGCATTCTTAGTCCACCATGTTACCCAGTGATGTTACCTACCATGTGACCCAGTGATGCGCTTAAGAAGGTACGCGTGTGAAGGGAAATTCTCACAAGCCCACGGAGGAACAAACTACACCCCACATTCTGCAAGGTTCATTATTCCTGGAACCTGTCCATGTACGTGAGGGACTGATTCTTGGGCAGGTATTTGCCTAATGAAATGCTCCAGTCCACCACTGCCTCATCAGAGAGAAAGCTAAGAGAAATGTCACAGTGAGTCTGTCTCCCAAACAAAACCATCCATAATGGGAAAAGGAAGTGGAGTCTGAACAATGATACAGTCAATTGTTACATCAGGTATGAGACTTCCTCTTGGCAGCTCCTGGCTCTTCTAAGCACTACTCATACATCTCGGGAAATGTAGGAACATCTTTGCTTCTCAGTCTCCTCATCTGTAAAATGGGGAGAATGATGCTTATGGCACAGGGTTATCGTAACAGGGGTATGTGAATGCCTACTGCAGTGTCTGACTTTTCCTTGTTTTTCTTGTTAGCTTCCATTCTCTTCTCCTTAATTAAACCACCATGCATGATAATGGCCATGAAAGATGACATTGTCAATTTCTCCTATTATTCTTTGTTTTTAAACAGTATGGAGATTTTTTCCTTCTATTTTTAATATTTATCTATTTATTTATTATTTATTTGTTTATTTTGGCTGCACCCGGGTCTTAGTTGCGGCATGCGGGATCTTTTAGTTGCGGCATGCGGACTTCTTAGCTGTGGCATGTGGACTCTCAGTTGCGGCATGCAGACTTCTTAGTTGCAGCGTGCATGCAGGATCTAGTTCCCCGACCAGGGATCGAACCCAGGCCCCCCGCATTGGGAGTGTGGAGTCTTACCCACTGGACCACCAGGGAAGTCCCTCTCCTATTATTCTTAACAAATGATCCACAACATATGTGCAGCATGTTGCAGTTTTAAAAGTATATTAACATCTGTCGGCTGATTTGGTGATCTCAGTAACCTTCCGAGTTAGACAGGAGGAGTTATGTCAATGACACAGATGAGGAAATAAGTGACTTTCCCAAATTCACAGTTATCATGTGGCAGAGGGTAACAGGCTTATCCTTTATCTCCAAAGCACAATTCCTTTAACCTCATGGTATTGCATCTCCGAGTACTCTTCTAGAAAAAACCTAAAACATTAACTTGGCAGCCATTAGCAGCAAAGCTGATCTTACTAAGGGTAATATTAGTAACAATCCCTTATGAATTATGGAAACTTCTCCTACGGCATGGCAAGTATCTTTGCCAAAGCTCGTTGGTTCATCTAGAGATTCAAAAGACAGAGCCCAGGTCTTACTTGTGCCTGCACCCCCTGTCATGTCAGGCACGCTCAATATGTGTTTGCTGGATGAATGGATGGATTTTGTAGGCAGTTAATGATTTACAAACTATTTCTACATCCTTCATCTTATTTGATTTTTCCAAAAGCTCTGAAACATAAAGGAAAGCTGATATCAGTATCTGCATTTAACACAAGATGATATACAGGTCACGCCCAGGCTGCAGTTGTTTTCTTTCTTTGAAGAATTCAAATGGACTCATACCCCTCCTCGAGCAGAACCCAGTTGAATCCCACACACGGCTGTTGCCCCGCCACACAAGTCTGCTTAAAAGCCAAGACAGACACTGTTTTGTTATTATCTCTCATATCTTACAAAATACATCACATTCTGAAAATCTCTGTGATAATTAGACCAAAAAAAAAAAAAAAAAAAAAAGCTGAAGCTGAACCATTCAACCTGGGATAGTTGTTACATTCCTATTCTTTCCCTTTCTCACCTCCTTTCGGTCTCCATTGTCTATAGCATGGAGTATTCATCTTCCTCCACAAAAAGAATCCACTTCCTAGGAATAGAATTGTGAGGACTGCGGGAGCCTTGCTCTCTGTGTTAACCCTTCCTGTTGGGTTTACAGCACACAGCTTTTCCTGAATGGCCTCCGCCTTCAGTTTCTCCTCTAGCGCTCTCAGAGCTCTTCCCCAACGTGGAGTCTTGCGATGCCACTCCCTTACACCAGGCCCACTGGACTTACCCAACAAACGCTGCACACAATGCTTACCCTGGTTCTCAAGGTATCCAAAACCCATACCCTACTTACCTTTGCAGCCCCATCTCCCAAATTTCCTCTCCATATGTTCTGCATTCTACCAGACTAGGAAAGTCAAAGATTCCCTAAACAACTTCCCTGCATTTCCTCCCATCATCCCCACCCCATCACCACTACCAAGGATGAAGGCTCCACTCCTAAAACCTCTCCCCATCCTTCAAGGGCTTTCCCTTGAAACCTCCCCTCATTGCCTTCAGCAATTCATTCAACCAGTATTTAGGAAGAAACTCCTTTATGCCCAACAGACCTTATCCTCAAGGAGCTTGATATCTACTGAGCAAAACAGACCCAGCTCAGAGAAACCCAACTCAATCAGGGTGCTCTAGCAGTGTCATTGCAAAGCGATGGGGCAGCCACTGGAGAGGATGTGGGAGAGTGCATCCCGACCCTCACTGAGATTGCTAGGCAGAAAGTGAGGAGGGGGAAGACACAGCACCAGGCAAACGTCCTGTGTCATGCAGCCTTTCCTCCTTTCCTCCTTCCCTCCTTTCCTTTCTTTGATCGTTCCTTCCTTTTTCCCTCCCTCCCTCCCTCCCTTCCTCTCTCCCTTCCTTCCTCCCTCCCTCCCTTCCTTCCTTTAACAAGCCTGAATGTGCTAGGAATAAAGAAACGACTGTTATGTGCTTCCTGCCCTTGGGAGTTTACAATCTAGTAGGAGAGACAGAGATATATAGACAGGGTTCTACCGTAGGGTGAGACGCACTGTACCAAGAGCTGGGGGACGAGAGGAGAGTAAGCGGCTCTGCCTAGCAGAGTCCAGGAAAGCGCCAGAAAAGGGTGATATTTGTCAGAGCTCTAAAAGGGAGAAGAAATTTACCAAGGAGAGAAGGAAAGAAGGGACGGGAAATGAAGGGAGGGGGAGGGGAAGGAGAGGGAAGGGAAGAGAAAAGAAAGGAAAGGAAGGGAGAAAGAACATTGTATCAGTCAGTCCAGTCTGAGAAAACAACTATCTCAACTACTTTAGCACAGAGACTGTAATTAAAAAAAAAAAGTGTTAAGTAGTTGCAAAATTCTTAAGTAAGTAAGGGAGAGATTAACAGGAGCTCTAAGGCATCATGAAGGTAGAGCTGTAAGAAACAACTGAAACAAAGGAAACAACTGAGAAATTCAGAGGGAGAAGCCCATTGCTGCATGGTGGCATGAAACTCAGTCTCCAAGGAGGGCACTACTCAGATGGGGCTGGTGTCTCTGAGCTCAGAGGAGGGGCCCCATGGGCTGGCCCAGATCTCTGAGGACAGGCACCGGCCAGCTGGTGCTAGTGTCTCCTGAGTTATGACAAAGCTGGGTCTGCAAGTGTTGGGAAAAGTACAGCCTGGATTCAGCTGTTGCTACAGGAGGGAACTGCAGCTGCCGAGGTGAAGAAGTATCTAGATACTAGGTCAGTGGTTCTAAACCAGGGGTAATTTTGTGCTCTAGGGGACATTTGGCAATATCCAAAGACACTCTTAATTGTCACAGTTGGGGAGCTGCTACTGGAATTTAGTAGGCAGAGGATAGAAATGCTGCTAAACATCCTACAATGCACAAGAAGCCCCCCTCCCCCCAACAAAGAATTACCAAGTCCAAAATGTCAATAGTGTCAAAGCAGAGAAACTGTTCCAGGTTAACACTGAGAGAGACAGGAAGCAAACACGAAGGAGCAAGTCCCAACTCCCCCCATTCAGCTGTGGTGTCTCCCTTTAGCATCCCCTATTGACAGAGCCTAAAAGGGAGCCAGTGGGCAAAGCAGAAAGTTGTCCCAGCCCCAGAGTCACAAAGCTGAGTACCGAAGGATGGGTTTGTAGCTGAGTGCCAGTAAGTTAATAACAGGCACAAACATTTCAAGCCAGGTTCTCAAAACAAGTGAAGCCATGATAGCAGATCTAGGCGTGGCATTGGAGGGCCAGAGTCAGCAGCCACGAGAGCTACAGCAATGCCAAGTACACTGTAGGTGCTCAGCACAGACTGGAATTCAGCAAGCCTTTATTCAGTGAAGGACTTCAAGATGAAAGATTCCTAAGCAGTACTTCCTCCAGACCAATACTCCTGGTGGTTTTTCAAAATTTTTCAACTTGAGAATGAACACAATGTCTCATGATAGTGAATATTTTTCTGCCCTGAATTTGGCATTTTGCTTTCTGTCTGTCTGTTATACTATGAGGAATAGAGTACGTCCTGACATTTAGATCGCAGAATCTATCAAAAGTGCTAGGATCCTTTTTGTTTCATCACTACTTTTTATACAAATGAGATCATGTGACTTTCACTCATCAATAGTATCTTGGAGATTTTTGCATAATATTAATAAAGATTTACTTAGTGCTAGTCATCCCTTACAATATATTTTACCACTCTTATCTCACTTTATCTGGCACCTTCTTTCCCATCTTTTTTTAAAAAAATTTATTTATTTTAGGCTGCATTGGGTCTTCGTTGCTGTGCACTGGCTTTCTCTAGTTGCGGGGAATGGGGGCAACTCTTCCTTGAGATATGCGTGCTTCTCACAGCAGTGGCTTCTCTTGCTGTGGAGCATGGGCTCTAGGCATGAGCTTCAGTAGTTGTGACACGAGGGCTCAGTAGTTGTGGCATGAGGGCTCAGTAGTTGTGGCTTGCAGGCTCTAGAGCGCAGGCTCAGTAGTTGTAGTGCATGGGCTTAGTTGCTCCGTGGCATGTGGGATCTTCCCGGACCAGGGATCGAACCCGTGTCTCCTGAACTGGCAGGCGGATTCTTAACCACTGCGCCACCAGGGAAGTCACTCTTCCCTATCTTTGGATGAGAAAACTAAGGCTCAAATGAAGTAAAGTGAAGTAGCACCTTCAGTGGAAGAGTGAAATTAGAACCTGCACAGGTGACAGGAAAGAGGCTTGAATGTTTCTTTGAGATGGTTATATTGCTGTGTCCGCTAGCCCTTCCCAATCTGGGCATGTTTCAAGTACAGCTAGGTTCTTACTGGATGCCAAACCCTTTACTTTTTCGCCCATGCATTCTACACCCACTCACTTGTAGAACCATTGGAAACATTCAGGATGTTAGTTTTCCACCAAAGAAACATAATCTAGTGAGAAAGACAGAAAAGTTAACAGATGAGCTCAGAGAGCATGGGGTCATAAAGACAGGGCAGAGAACCAGTCCTGAGAAGTCAAGGAAGCCCTATGTATAAGGTGAGACCTGCAGGAGAGGGAAGAGATAGATGGAGGGGGCAGGCTGGAAAGGAAAGGAACAGCGTGTGCAAAGTACAGAGGAGAGAAAGAACATGATACATTAAGGGTCTGCAAGTCGACTGTGGAAGGAGTTTAGACTGAGAACAAAACAAATGTCGCAAGAGGAAACTGAAGCAATAAGTAGGAACCAGAACAACACGGGATTTGTAAGCTATGTGAAGAAATTTGGACTTTATAATGGTACTAGCTAATGATGTGAGCACAGCCATGTATCTTCTTTGAGTTTCGGTCTCCACTGTGTAAAATGGCAGAAACAGCATCTGCTTTGCCTACCAAACGAGATCTGAGTTGTTCAAATAAAATATACACAGACACATAGACTCACACACAGACTCACATGGAGATTGGCTTAGGAAACTGTCATACATTATCACTACAGCATCCCAAGTCAGTTTTAGAAAATAGAAGCAGCGGCCTTCTCTTTCCTTCCATTTCCCTCAAACCCTGTGGAGGAAAAAGTCCACTTTGGAAACGAAATATTCTCCCTAGTCCTTTGGCAAAGCTTTCTCAAGCAATAATCCATAAAGCAATTTTCATTGAAATTGTATGTCAGCCCCCCTCTGCTAAAAATATAAATATGTGTGACTTTAGCCTCAGAATGGCCTTTGTGCCTTCCTGCTCCTGGTGTGCACCTTCCTAAGTGTCTGTCCTCGCTGTTGGCGCCAGCCTGTGTGATAACATTATAATTTTGTGTACATTGTGCTCTCAGAGGCCATGCTGAGGCCAGCATGAGCAAATGGCAATTGACAGCAGGCTCAGTCTTCTTTGTGAATATCTGTGGCTTCCTCCTCTCCGGGTTCACTGGGTTCGAGCCGCTGGATTTGAGTGGCTGGCCCCAAGAGGCATGGGTGCAGGTACCATCATGCCTCTCGTTTGAGTGCTTTATAAAAATAAAAAAAAAAAAGGAGGCGGCTGCAATTGAAGGGTGCGTAGGCACAAAGAATGGCTTGGGTAGGAAGGCAGGCAACAGACCCAGAACTGAGTTATCTGGACCCCATGAACTCTGAGTTGCCAGAATCCGGAACCAAATCTGGCAGGGCCTTAAAAATCACCAGGGTTAATTGTTTGCATCATCTTTTTACCTAGTGCATTACAAAAGCTCCTCATCCAAATAACTTTTATACTGCTAATTAACAACTCTGCAAACATTGGAGAAATATTTATTAAATGCCTCTTCTGAGCTAACACTTGTGGGCACTGGGAATTCAGTGATGAACAAGGAACAATTTATCGTGCATGGAACTTACGATGGGTAAGGAATCGATTGCGTGATCAGTGCAAAACGCTGAGCTTTCTTGATGAAGACAAGTTGCTAAAGGGCAACAGCCCACAGGGGGTTAAATGAAAAGCCATATTCTGCCTGCCCTAGTGACTGACTCTAATGTTAGTATTCAAAAAGGCTCCACCGCCATCTCTTTTTGCCTTTACTTATTCTCTTCATTTGCATGGAGAAAGGAGAGCCAAAGCCTCTTACCCATTACCCCATGCATTGAGCCACAGACCCAGACAGAGCTCAGATTTTCTATTTAATTCTCCAGCCTGCAAGGGGCCATTTACCTATTGTCTCTGTCTTAGCCAAACGTAATGGATTAGTTCAGAGCCCAGGGGGAGAAGGCAATGAATACTGTGTTCAGAAGGAAATCTATACAGAGTGGAGATATGAATTCAGAGGATGAATTTATAAAAAAGTCTAATGAGTTTATAGGCAACCCCTGTGAGTCCAGGGGTCAGGCCTGTGCTGTCCAGAGCCACGACCCTCAGTCCTCATCTTGGATGGTCCCCTGTGCTCCACCAAAGGCTACCCCTAAGCTCACCCTAGACCAGGGTTACCCATCACCGGGGGATAAGGTGAGGCTTAAGGGTGGGAGGACAGGTATTTCGGCTACATCAGGCGGAGAGAAACATCTACTTCAGCTGCGTTTCCTTAGAAACCCCACCAGCTGAGAATGGGAAAGTACCCACACAGTCAAACAGGATGACTCCTGACTCTTTCATCAAAGATCACATCCCAGAAGGAGGAGGAAGAGATCGTTAGGCAGCTTAAGCCCTCAGGCAAGGCCAGAGAAAGCAGCCTCCTGCAGAGGCCCAAGGAAGAAGCGGGTCTGGCAGCCACAGGCAGGGAAGCAAGTCAAATCTACACATGCAAGTGTGAGAAGCCCGGATGATTAAGCAAGGGGGAGAAGATATCCTGAAGGGATATTCCAATGAAGTGTGAGTTCCCATAGAGACCCCTTTGTCAATAACCAGGAAATAATCACATGACCTTCACCTCAAACCAGGAACAAATCTGATTGAATCTAATTCTGAAAGCAGCTCAAGTTCTTGCCCTTGCTAGCGAGCTCCAGCTCCGGAACCAGAACTGACTCTCCACTATGTAATAGCTCTGTGACTCGAGGCAAGTTCCTTGACTTCTCTGAGCCTTATCTGTGAAAGGAAGAGAACAGTCCCTTCCTCAGGGTAGTGTGAAGAATTAAGGGAGATAATATGTGTAAAACACTTAAGACAGTGTCTGGCTCACTCTAAGAACTCCTTCAAGTCAACAGATAAGGGAGGTACAAAGTATTGGGTGTAAGATAGGCTCAAGGATGTATTGTACAACACAGGGAATAGAGCCAATATTTTGTAATATCTGGAAATGGAAAGTAACCTTTCAAAATTGTATAAAAAATTAAAAATAATTTTTAAAAGTTAAAAAAAAAAGAAAGAATTAACTATGATACATGCACAACATGGAATGAATCCCATAGACATCATGTTGACTGAAAGAAGCCAGAAACAAAGAGAACATACTGTATAATTCCATGTATATGAGGTTCAAAAAGAGGCACAACTAACTGATGCTCGGAATAGCACCTCTGGGGGTGCTGGCTGGGAAGGGACATGAGTGAAACTGCTGGGATTCTGGAAGTGTCCTGTCTATTGATATGATGGTTATATGAGTGTATACATATATAAAACCTCTCCATGCTGTATACTTAATTTTTTTTCTTTTAAGTCCTATTCATTCACCATACCAGTTACAATACACTGTAAGCACTATACTGTTTTTATGTCACCCTTCAATTCTTTTCTCTTTTTTTAAAGAAAATGTGAAGAAGCCTGTAGAGTGCTTAGCATGATGTCTGGTCCAGAGGAAGTTTTCAATAAGTGGTTACTGTCACCTGAAAAAAGTCCAAAGGTAGCATCATCATGACTATTACCACCATCATCAGTAGCAGCAACATGACAGAGCCTATTGGTCATCAGTCTTCTCCTGGGTCATCACCACGTGTGACAGCAACTGCAGGGAGTGAGGAAGTTGGGTTGAATTTAGGTATGTGTTGGCTGATGCCTTCTGTAATGTATTGGATCTAGAGGTTGATTATTAAAACCCTGATTCTATCAAATAGGACTCAGGAGAACTCATCCTGGGAGCTGGGCAAGAAAGGCACTCCTATCCCTAATGCTCAGCTGAGGAACTCAGGGTGGTAAAGACTTGGGTGCTAAGGCCATTTGTCCATGAATACAGCTGGTGAAGCAGAGTCAAGGACAGAAGGAAAGTCTTCACACTCCAAGGTATATCAATCTGTTTGGAGAACTTCTTTCAAGCTATTTAGAGACAAATTCCCCAGTCCTGAAGGGAGAAATAAAAACAGGTTCTGTTTTTGTTTTAAAGTTCTTCTATAGAGAAAGAGACCTTCCAAATATTAATGAAGAAAACTAAGCTTAACCGCCACCTGCATGCTCCATGACATACAGGTAGAAACGAGGGTCTATGGTCTGAGGTAGAGTCATTGTGCCTGTTCCCACCACCCCAGGCAGGTGCAACAGCAGGAAGGGTCCTAGGAGTGGGAGGGGTGGTAGGAGTTGTCGGTGATCTCTGAAAAATTTTAGAAGGTAAAGTATTTGGTTCTATTAGCAAGTTTCAGCAGGCTTAAGAGCAGAGCAAGGTAGCTGCCTTGCTCAGTCTGCTCTGGGTAAGACAACAAACATTCTGGGGCCTCCTATCATGTACCCAGCACTATTAAAGGAGCTCAAAATACAGCAGTACCCAAAACAGAGTCAGACCCTGCCTTCATTGGGCTGATGTTCTAATGGGAGAGACAAATAATATACAAGTAATGAAATAAAGAAATAATCCAATGGAGGAGTACACTTAAGTGGAATAACTAAAAATGGAGCAGAGTAAGAGTGGAGAGTGATGGTGAGAGCTATGTACATAGGGCATTTACAGAAAGCCTCTCCAAAAAGTTGATATTCAAACAGCAACCTTCTATGGAGTTAACTTGGACTGAGTCACAGTTCATACGGGGAGCAACCAGTTATACGTGTATTGGGCCTCACAAAACAAGATGCCCTCAAATGCTCTGTAACTACATCACTGAAAACCGATCATGCTCTACCACCCAAGCAGAGCATTTGCACCTAAATCCAAATCACTGGGCTCTACAAAAGTTGTATCACTTTGTTATGACATAGGTCCTACAGACTTCAAATATTTTAAGGCATGGCTACCAGACTAAAGGGAGAATGCCCCTCTACAAAAGAGTATATGCTTGGCATGCCCAGGCGCCTAGACTCCCACCAACACCAACCCAGTGCTTTTTCCATTATTATGTCATTAACATATGCTGGGAGACTGGGAGACGAATAAACAAGACAGCTCCTGCCTTTGGAAAAAGACATAATTGAATAGATGGACCAGTCCATGTACAACTCGCAACACTACAATATAGGAAGTGCTATAACTATAGTGTATTGACAGTAATGAACCAATATAGGGTATATCTACAGTCTTAAGTCAAGTAATGTAAATACATAAGGGCCATCCATGGCCCAACTACAAAAGAGGTTAGAATGTAGGCAGGAAGGTGAGATGCAAGCTAGAAATAAGTTTTACCACCAAAAGCATTACCATAGTGCTCAATGAATCTCACTTAAAGAATGAAGTCGTCTCCCTTTTTCACCTACTTAAGAAACAGGTACTGAATGCCAACCATGTGCTAGGCACTTAATGCACACCGTGATAAACAGGCCAAGGTCCCTGCCTTAGGGAGCTCAAATCCAGTAGAAGGGAAAGGCTTGTAAACAGACATTTACAATGTATAGTCATGAATGTATATGGAGAGAAGCCTGGGAACAGGGATAAGGGGACTTTTTTTCTGGGATTTAGGAATGCTTTGCAGAAGAGAAGACAGGGTCTGGACCTTGCATTTTAGGCAACAGGAAGAACATTATTCAAAATCACAGAAGTTTAGAACAGCAAGATGCTTTAGCAAACTCTGGTGTAGCTAGAGTACAGAGTAAGTAATGAAGAGTTCCAGAAGAGAGGAAATAATAAAAGCTAACATTTACTGAATACTTACTGAGTGCCAGACACTGTTCTCAGTGATTATATATATGTACGTAAATTCACTTCATCATCTCAGTAATTTTACAAGTAAGTATTATCATCATCCTGTTTCACAGAAGAGAAAACTGAGATGGTTAAGTACCTTGCTCAAGGCCATTCAGCTAGTAAGTAGTAAAACTCAGATATAAACTCTAGAATTAGTACCTTAGTCACTGAATGGTCACTGAGAACCTGGAGGCCAGGTTGAAGACTGCTGACTTCATTATTTGGCCATAGGGATCTCCTTAAGGCTCTTAAGCTGGGGCATGACATAGTCAGACTTACTTTTTAGAAAGACTAGGCTGACTACCATACGTAGAATGGGATTCGAGGTGTACAGAATCAAAAACATGATGACCAGTTAGGAGGCCTTTCAGTGGTGCAGGGAATTGGGGCTGAGGGTCTGATGGTAGGAGGGATCAGTGGGTACAGGGCAGCTGGGGCAGGCTATTTAAGGGGAAGAGGTAATGGCACTTGGTGACAGACAGGATGCAGGACATAAGAGAGGAGGTATAAAGGATGATCCTTCAAAGTGCAGATTCAGCCTTGACAGGCAGATTCTGCCCTTCAAGTAATGAGAAAAGAGGATAGTCTTACCATGGCAAAGAACGGAGTTATAGGAGATTGACGACGCTCTTGTCAAGTCTCTGAGCCCAGGTGTGTGAATTCAGAAGGCTGATCCAAATTACAACCATCCTTAAGCAGGCTGTCAGCCTCACAACGACACTGCTTTCTTTCTTCATTTTTCTTTTTTCTCTCTTTCTCTCTTTCTTTCTTCCTCTCTCTTTCTTCCCTCCCTCCCTCCCTCCCTCCCTTCCTTCCTCTTTCTCTCTTTCTTTCTTAGTACAACCATATTGGGTTTCTTTATTGTAAAATAACAAATGCACATGCAGAAAATTCAAACAATATGAAAAATACAAAAAAATAAAATAAAAGTTGCCTGAAATCTCACCACTATTCACACCTTGGTGAAGGGCTTTCCAGGCATTCATGATGCACAGCACATACACGGACACACATTCACATACTCACACACGTGGCAACTCTTCTTTTTACTTTGGAGACCTGCTTTTTTCACTTATACTCTCATGGGAATATTTAAAGTCAATGAATCTAGAGCAAAGTCATCTTTTTCAGTGCCGAGGTGGTATTCTATTGCCTGTATGTACCATAGTCTATTATGAATTCCAACAACAGCCAAGTGAGGAGATGGGCAAATCCTCTCCCTTCAAAACATCTATAAAGCTGGACAAAACTAACAAAATCAACCATTTTAAGCACTCTGGAAATTGATCAAAAGCATAGAACAATCTGAGAAACATTGATGCTTGAAAATCTGCTGAACATTGGGTCACAAGTGAGAATCTGTTGCATTCTTGCCGGGAGCTGCCTCCATTCCCATCACCCGTCAGCCTCTGCTGACGTAAAGTTCTAAGAGGGCAGGACAAACCTCAAAGACCAGTAGCTTCCCTGCCAGGTAGAAAGGGGCTCCTCGGATCTGAGGGGTGGGAGATAGCCACTCTCAGGGGTGTTTACAGTGGGAGTGATGACCCTTGAGGTGGTCAGCGGGGACAGTCAAGGCGTCACTAGTCTGAGATTGCAGTCATGGGGGAGATAAGCATGTTCCTAGCTGAGGCTGCTCACGTGTCCACACACTCCTGGCTGATCTCGAGGCTGAGCACATATACACAAGCCACAGCAGGAAGCACAGCAGAAAGCCAAAGCCAGGGCACCCCAACTTTGAATGTGCTCTTCTCCCCACACACAGTTCCAAGGCAGCCTTCCTGGCTTGAAGTGTTCGAACACAACCTTTGTCTGATCATTGACTGTGCAAACACAGGGCAACTCTTAGGCTGACAACAAACAAAAAACCTGAACATAGACCTCAACGCTGTACACTGCGAGAGGAGGGAGGCAGAGCTCACAGACTGAGCTCATGTAGGTTACTAAACAAAGAAGCAAACAAACAGACAAAAACAAATAAGTGCGATAGTAACAATTCAGAATTCAGAGTTACTAAAATATATTAAAATATCCAGATTTCAACCATGAAATTACGAGACAAGCAAAGCAGCAGGAAAGTAGAACCCAGACTGGGGGGGAGGGGTGTGGGAAGGAGTCAATAGAAACTGTCTTTGAGTGTCCCAGATGTTGGATTATGCAGAACAATACTTCAAAGCAGCAATTATAAACGGTCCAAGAGCCAATGAATTTCAAAACTTTGCAACACATCTCTAAGAAACAGTGGGTAGAAATAACTAATTATTTCCACTTAATTTCTTCTCTGTTTTGCAAAGTTGACTTGGAAGGGATTGAAATTGGTGGTGAATGTGTGTAAGCAACACAGGAAAGAGAGAAAGGGCAGAAAAACTATTTGAAAAAATACTGGCCCAAATTTTCCCATATTGGTAGAAATCTACAAACTTTAATTGTTGGAAGCTTAACCTACAAGCTTCAAGAAGCTCAATGAACCACAAAGTAAGATAAATACAAAGAGATCTACACCTACACATATCATAGTCAAACTGTTGAATGGCAAAAACAAAGAAAAATCTAAGTAGTAAGAGAAATTAATAATGAGTCCCTTGCATGCTAGACATGTATTATATTTCCAATATTTTGTTGTCATAAGCAGTGCTGGAATGAACATTTGTCTGATTATCTCCCAAGGATAAATTCCTTGAGGTGGAATTGTTGAGCCACAGGATATCCTCATTAAGTAATCTTGCTTGCCCTCTGACCCCAGTTAGCCCTCTTATGGGATACTTGCTATTCTCTCTACTTTCAAGTTTCAGATGCATGCTGTTCCCTCTTCTTGGAACTCTCCACCACATCCATTCTTCCATAGCTAATGACTTCTAGTAATTCAAGTCTCAGCTTAAGTATTTTCCTGGAGAGACCTTCTATGATCATTCAACCAAAAGCAGAGCCCACCCACCCACTCCCATTTCCCTCTCTCATAGAACCCCAATTATTTCCTTTATAGCATTTGCCACATTTTATAATTGAAGTCAATTCTGTGACTCCCTGTTTAATGTCTCTCTACACCTATTAAGACAGGGACATTGCTTTCCTGTTCACCACTGTATATTAATACTTAATACAATGCCAGGCACATAATGGAGACAATAAATGTTCACTGAATAAATTTGCTTTGCTAAGGCAAACACATGTCAGAATTTTTAAAAATAAAAATCTCTGCTGTAGCCAGCCTGGCCCCAACCCCACTATCAAAGTCTCCATCTTTGGTTTTATTGACCTACTTCCTGCCCTTCCTTCTTTGACATGTAGCCCCTGTCTCATCTCTCCTAGTTCTCTGCCAATAATTTGACCTGGTACCTGGGTTTTGATAACCTGCTTTAGACCCAGCATATCCTGCTAGATATACTGGCATGCCACTCCAAAAGAGGATTCGCCCTCCAGCAACATACACTGAGCCTCTGCTTAGCAGTGATCTGGGTTTTCGCTGCACCATGTCTTCAGGTCAACTCACAAGGCCCAAGATTGCAAACTACTTTAATTGAATCATCAGGACTGAAGGGTTGTTTCCTCATTGGTCCATAGGAGAGGCCGTCCTTCCTGCAGTGCAGAAATCAGTACATGCTTGGAAGATTTGAGTTAAGACAGAAGATTATGCATTACCACAATTGGCATAAAGGACTGCGGCACATTGCTTGTTAAAGCACAACAGCACACGTGTGCCAGAGTGGACTTATGAATGGACATCAGCATATTTGTGTGTTCATTGCTGATATCTACAAATGGAACAGCCCCCTAAGAGCTGAGGGCTTCATTTCTGTCATTTGGGGGTTTTGTTTGTTTTTGCTTTTGTTTTTTACTGAAGTTCAGTTGATGTACAATATTATATAAGTTACAGGTGTACAAGACAGTGATTCACAATTTTAAAGGTTATACTCTATTTGTAGTTATTATAAAATATTGGCTATATTCCCTGTGTTGTACAATATACCCTTGTAGCTTACATTATATGCAATATATAGTTTGTATCTCTTACTCCCCTACCCCTATATTGCCCCTACCCCCTTCCCTTTCTCCACTGGTAACCACTAGTTTGTTCGCTATGTGTGTGAGTCTGCTTCTTTTTTGTTATATTCACTAGTTTGTTGTATGTTCTGGATTCCACATACAAGTGATATCATACAGCATTTGTCTTTCACCATCTGACTTATTTCATTTAGCATAATAACCTTCATATTGCTGCAAATGGCAAAATTTCATTCTTTTTTATGGCTGAGTAACGTTCCATTGTGTATGATATATATATATATATATATATACACACACATATACATATATCACATCTTCTTTATCCATTCATCTGTTGATGGACACTTAGGTCACTTCCATATCTTGGCAACTGTAAATAATGCTGCTATGAACATTGGGATGCATGTATCTTTTCGAATTACTGTTTCTGTTTTGTCTTTTTTAGGTTATATGCAGGAGTGGAATTGCTGGGTCATATGGTAGTTCTAATTTTAGGTTTTTTTTTTGAGAACCTCCATACTATTTTCCATTCTGTTGTTTGTGTTATAAAGTGAAAATGGGACTCTCTGAAGAGGTATATTAAGCCTCACAAGGAGAACAATATCACTTTCACTGCTGATGAAGGTGTTAAGAAATTCATTCATACTTGTTCCTCCTGAACAGTGACCATGATGATGATGATGATGATGATGATGACGATCTGGGCACTCAGTTTCAAACTGGGTGAGTTTCTGAAAAGCCCTTCCTATGACCCCAGTAGCCACTCAGCTGTTGACTTAACAGAGCTCAGTTAAAAAAATTAAGAGCTTCTTTTCTAAACTCCAAATCTCATATCCAAGTTTAAAGCTTTACAACATATATCCAAGCAACAGTAGAGGTGATCAGTTTAATTATTTCCACTTAAGTTTTTCTCCATTTTGTATAGTTGGCTTGGAAGATATTGAAATCAGCAGTTAATACGTGTCAGTAAAAAATATATCAAACTGGCTGATAGTATTTCCTCAAAAACATCTCCCTAATCTGAGGCAGAGGGGAGCACATCCATTCAGAACAGGCATTTAGTGCAAAGGCTTTTCGAATCAGCCCTGATGTTTTCAAAGGACTTCTGAGTTTTATAGTTTATAATAGCCTCCTTTTTATTTTTTGAATCATTATTAAAATGCAGCATGACGGGCAAACTGAAGTGATTCTCATGTACACATTATAATTGACATTGTGAAATTCTACCAGTGACATCACTTGTTAGGGACAACAAGGGTGTGGCTTCAGCCTTGAGCCTGGATGCTACTCCTGACCCTCTGATATCATAGGAAAAGAAAAAGGAAGGAGCCTCAATAATAATCTAGCTCACCCTTTACTAAATGCAGCAATCCCCTCCACTACATCCTCACTGGCTCCTTCAGCTTCTCCTTGAACACCTGTGATGGATGCAGGAAGATTACCTCAGAACAGAGGTTAGATCTGGGGTCATGTCCAGTTGATGGATGTATTTTTTTAGTTAATATTTTTTCATTGTTAGTAATATTAAAAAATTAAGAGATTCTGCACAAAAACCTGGTTGCCTGACTTCTTTTAAGGAATTATAATTCTGGACTCTCTGGGCCCCATTCCCACATGAAAATAACACAGTGGGGCTGAGGAACAGATGCTCCCTTTGAAAGGAACACAGACCCTCTAGTTTACCACAGTCCCTACCACTCCCTAATGTCAACTGGACCACATTAATCATCACACTCACACTGTTGTTTTTCTTATGGTAAAGAAAAACAAGTTTCCCCGGACCTCTCTGGCAGATGAAAGACGGCTTGAAAGAGCTCTGATTTCTTACATCAAGATCATTCTCTTCAGCGAGACCCCCAACTCTGTCGAGGAAACCTGAAGGGCTCCCTTCCCATCAACCACCTCTCTCAACCAGTTTGCCATGCAATTCCTGCAAATCTCTCCAATTCTCTGTGCATCAGTTTATCAATCTGCAGAAAGGGGCTCTCTTCTTGATCCTCGCTACCTCTACCCGACAAGAAGGTTACAGAAGCCATTTGATAACATTTGTAAAAGGGCAATGAGCTTCCCGGAGGCAAGTACATAAGGACACATGTTAACATGCTGAGTGTTATTAGAGTTGCCTATCTACCTCTAAGTGACACTCATAGAAGTAGTGCGCAACCCATGGTCAGCTAATGCTAAGCAGTATTTCAAGCCCAGACTCTACTACAGACCTATAAACTGACTAAATCCTGCAGAGAAAATCCCAGTGTTGTGGGGAAGAGGAGTAGAGCAAGAGGTACTCTGTTATAATCACTGATGCTAAAGACAGGGAAAGAGCAGACAAGAGGTGATAAATCTGGAAAACAATGTCGTTATCATTCATTGAGGGTTTACTAAATGCTACATACCTTATATGCATGATCTAATTTATTTCTTAAAAAATATCTCTATAGCTATTATTATTTTCAGTTTACAAATGGGGAGCCTGAGCCCCAGAGAGGTTAAGTAATGTTTCCAAAGACACACAGCTAGTAAATAAGTGAAAAGGCCATGTTCAATTTAAGGGCCTGAAATCCTCACTGCAATGCAATTTTCCTTCTCTATACATAAGGGGTAAGTGAAGAAGTTGCATTTATTAAGTAAATATTATGTGCCAGGCTAGGTGGTTTTTTGTTTGTTTGCTTTTTTCAAAATAAAACACAAAACCTCTGAGGTATAATTTAGATACTATAAAATTTGCTGGTTTTAAGTGTACAGTTCCAAGATTTTTAGTATATTTCCGAAATGCCACGATCTAGTTTTAGAACATTCCCGTCACCCTGAAATGTTGCCTTGTGTCTATATGTAGTTAATCCCTGTTCCTACCCTCTGCTCCAGGAAACAACTAATCTACTTTCTTCCTCCATAGATTTTCTTTCCTGGGTAGTTCTTATAAATAAAATTATATAATATGTGATCTTTTACATCGGGCTGTTTTACTGAGCATATTTTTGAGGTTCATCCATGTTTTAGCATCTCATTGCTTTTTACTCCGTCATATGGATATACGCCATTTTGTATGTCTTTCTACCGGTTCATGAACATTTGAATTGATTTTTTTTTTTTTTGGTTTTATAAATAATGCTGCTGTGAGAATTACCAAATAAGTCTTTTGGGTACATGTGTTTTCATATGGATAGATACCTATGAGTGGAATTCTGGGTTGCATGGTAAGTTCCTGTTTAACATTTTAAGAAACTGCCAAATTGTTTTCCAAAGTGGCTACACCATTTTACATTTTCCCTGGCAATATATGAAACAATATTTACTCCAGATTTTCCACATCCTCACCAAAACTTGTTATTATTTGACTTTCTGATTATAGCCATTCTGTTCCAGGTGGGGTAGTATCTCATTGTGGTTTTAATTTGTATTCCTCTAATGACTAATGATGTTGAGAATTTTTTCATGTACTTATTAACCATCTACATATTTTCTTTGATGAAGTATCTATTCAAAACTTTTGCCCATTTTTGAAGTTGTTTGTCTTGTGCTAGGTTTTACATATCACCTTTCTCACTACTTCACTGGGAGTGAAGTGATATTTTTTTTTAATAAATTTATTTATTTATTTATTTATTTATTTATTTATTTATTTATTTATTTATTTATGGCTGGATTGGGTATTTGTTGTGGCGAGCGGGGGCTATTCTTCGTTGCAGTGCACGGGCTTCTCGTTGCAGTGGCTTCTCTTGCTGCGGAGCACAGGTTCTAGGTGCGTGGGCTTCAGTAGTTGTGGCACGTGGGCTCAGTAGTTGTGGCTCGCAGGCTCTAGAGTGCAGGCTCAGTAGTTGTGGCGCACAGGCTTAGTTGCTCCGCGGCATGTGGGATCTTCCCAGTCCAGGGCTCGAACCCGTGTCCCCTGAAATGGCAGGCGGATTCTTAACCACTGTGCCCAGGACCAGGGAAGTCCAGGGACAAGTTACTGTTATCCTCACTTTTACAGATGAAGAAACTGAGTCAGATAGAGGTAAATAATTTGCCCAAGGTCATTCATTCAGCTAATAAAGGCAGCAGTTCTTCTGGCTCCAAAGTCTCAGGTCCTTTCCCTATTAAAGCTACAATCTGGTGGTCAGTAGCTGATTACAGCTCAAAGACATGTCTATATGATCTACACTTTAAAAAAATACAACCAAGAAAAGAAAAAACAAAGAAAAGAAAAGAAAGAAACTAACAAGAAAGGCTATAATTTTTAAAATAGAAATACCAAATTTTGCAAGGATATGGAGTACCTGGATTTTTATATATATTTTAGTGGGAGGATAAGCTTGTCACCCATTTTGGAATCTGTTCAATAGCATTTAATAAATTTATACAAACATATACCCTTTGATTCAGTAATTCTATTCCTAATTATTCATCCAAGAGAAATAAAAATATTTGTTCACAAAAGAGTTATAGAAAAATGTTCAAAAAAAGAATGGATTAACAAATCGTGATATATTTGTATAATGAAATATTAACCAACAATAAAAAATAAATAAATTACTGACTGCCACCAAAAAAAAAAACAAAAAAAAAAAACAAACAAAAAAAACCCCGAACAACCAAGACTTAAAAATTGGAAATCCAAAAAACAAAGAAATCCAGATTTCTGGCTTCTTGTGAGAGTACATATAATAGCACTGGGCCCATATTACTCAGCAAATCCTTCTGTAAGAGCTGAGTAGCAGTCGTCAGCTCCAGACACACCAGGGAGCCACATATAGCCCAACCTCCACTTTATTCACCTATATCCCTGGCCCTGCAGGTGTTCACGTTTGCAGCCATCGCCCTGCACTGGGCTATGCTCTGAGCCACCATAGGAAACTCTTCATACAGGTAAAGAAAACCCAACTCTACTAGAATACACATATTTTAAAACTGGATAAAGTAGTCTGTGGCAAAAAGAATCTGTAATTTAGGATGGCATTCGCTGTAGAGCAAAGTTCCCCTGGGGCAGTTGTATAAAAAAAAAAAAGGCTTCAAGCCCATCTCTCCCTATCCAATATGTAAAACAATACTGTAAAATTGGAGCTGTTCCAAATAAAAGAAGGTGGGGTTTGAGTTGTGTTATTAATCCTATTTTACAGAAGAAGAAACTGGGGCTCAGAGAAGTTCAGTAATTAGCCCAGAGTCACACAGCTGGTGGGAAAATAGTCCAGTTAGAACTCAACCCCAAGTCCTTAGGAACTGAGGTAAGGGCTCTCTCTGCACCAGAGCTGCCCACTAAGGGCCAATGTCCTCACTTAGAATAAATCTGCCTTCTTAACTTCTGTGTTTCCAGTGTCAAGCATAATATCTGACACACAGAAGATGCTCTATAAATATCTGTAAAGTGAATAAAGTGCTCCAAAAATATATGGGATTTAAAAATGTTACATTTTAATTTGATAACTGCCATGGAGTTTCAGGTGAGAGAAGAACAAATAAAATAAGTTCTGTATAACCGTCTTAATGTAGCTGATTATTCAAGTGATATTGGAGTGAAAAAGATCATACATTTACTGAGCTCTTTCTATGTACAGGTATTGTACTTGCTGCTATGAGATTTTAGGGAATGTCATACAGTGCCTGATCCATACTGGATTTAGAAAGCTACTGGGGAAGGAAACAGATTTATTAAGTACCCAGCTGCCCTACTTATTCTATTTCCTTTAAGCCCCACAACAACCCTATAACCTGTATATAAGCAATCTCATCTCATATACAGAAATGACCTGCTCAAGGTTACCCATACTTGGTGACGTACACTTCTTTGCACTGCCCCACGAAAGGCTTGAAAATTTACATTTGTGACCCAAGAATTAAACAAGAACAGAGGAAAACAATCCTTGAACTGTCATAAGCCAGTTTAAGAGTCACTGCAGAAATGTCACGAATTAAAAGGAGAGTGACTCTCTGAGCCTCAATTTCCTCATTCATAAAATGGGTCATTAATGTGCCCCCCTCCCAGTGGGGTTGTGAAGATCAGCTGCTTCAGTGGATATGGAAGGGGTTTTGAGACAGAAACTGTAAGATTCTTTGTTCCAACCTTTGCATGTGGCCTCTGTACTCTCTTTGCTTTTCAAAACTGTTCTTCCCAAGATCACCAGTGACTTTCTACAAATCAAGTAGTAACATTTTCACAGTCTTTTCCAACCATGTTCCCCCTGCAAACTTTTGGAAATGTTTGATCCCAGTATCTACTCTCTCTCCTTTTTTCTGAGACAAACACTCTGTCTCCATATCCCTGTCTTTGTCTATCTCTTTCTGTCTCTCTCTCATGTACACACACACACACACACACACACACACACTCTTAAGGGTTGAACTGTGTCCACCCCCAAAACTGATACATTGAAGTCCTAACTTCTAGTACTTCAGAGCATGACCTTATTCGGAAATAGGGTCTTTACAGATACAATCAAGGTAAAATGAGGTCTTCAGGATGTGGTCTAATCCAATATGACTGCCGTCCTTATAAAAAGGGGAAATTTATACACAGGGATAGACATGCACACAGAAAAAATGTCATATAAATTTTGGAGTTATGCTGCTACAAGCCAAGAAACTACCATAACCTAAGAGAGAAACCTGGAACAGATCCTTCCATAGCACCTTCAGAGGGAATAAAGCCCTGCCAACACCTTGATCTCAGACTTCTAGACTCCAGAATTGTGAAAGAATAAATTTCATGTTGTTTAAGCCAGTCAGTTTGTGGAACTTTGTTATGGCAGCTCTAGCAAACGAACACATACACACACACACACACACACACACACACACACAACATCCATCACCTCTCTTTTGACCATTCCTTCTCTGATTCCTTTCCTCTCTCTAATCTTCATGTACCCCTTCCCCAAAGATATGCCTTGAATCTTTCATTTCTCTCTGTACTTTCCTACTCTATGTCTGGTTGTTCTGATCAAATATCATGACTTCAGTGATACCATCTATATGGATACCACATTTATTTCTCCTGTTTGACATTTTCATTTCTAACAAGTGTTATCAGAGAGCCTAAAAGCACCTTCCAACAGGTACCTGAGTCAGTTCTAGCACATTTCATCTGTAGTCATGAAATAATAATTTCCCCCCTTGGTTAATGTGGATCCCTTACAGGCAGTAGTGTCATAACGTCCGGGCAATGAAAATAATCAGACCCAAGTTCTAAACCTGGTTCAGTTTCCTCAACTATAAAAGAGAAATTAAAAATAACATCACTTTAAAAAAAATTATCTTTTAAAAGTTTAAAATAACAATTAAAAATTGTCACAAAGAGTGACTGAACAGAGGAAACTTACACAGCCTCTTAGATAGTCTCATCCACCAGAGGGCAGACAGCAGAAGCAAGAAGAACTACAATCCTGCAGCCTGTGTAACAAAAACCACATTCACAGAAAGATAGACAAGATGAAAAGGCAGAGGCCTATGTACCAGATGAAGGAACAAGATAAAACCCCAGAAAAAAGAATTCAAAATAATGATAGTGAAGATGATCCAGGACCTCAGAAAAAGAATGGAGACAAAGATCGAGAAGATGCAAGAAATGTTTAACAGAGACCTAGAAGAATTAAAGAAAAAACAAACAAAGATGAACAACACAATAACTGAAATGAAAACTACACTAGAAGGAATCAATAGCAGAATAACTGAGGCAGAAGAAAGGATAAGTGACCTGGAAGAGAGAATGGTGGAATTCACTGCTGAGGAACACACTAAAGAAAAAAGAATGCAAAGAAATGAAGACAGCCTAAGAGACCTCTGGGACAACATTAAATGCAACAACATTCACATTTTAGGGGTCCCAGAAGCAGAAGAGAGAGAGAAAGGACCCGAGAAAATATTTGAAGAGATTATAGTCGAAAACTTCCCTAACATGGGAAAGGAAATAGCCACCCAAGTCCAGGAAGCGCAGCGAGTCCCATACAGGATAAACCCAAGGAGAAACACGCCAAGACACATAGTAATCAAATTGGCAAAAATTAAAGACAAAGAAAAATTATTGAAAGCAGCAAGGGAAAAATGACAAATAACATACAAGGGAACTCCCATAAGGTTAACAGCTGATTTCTCAGCAGAAACTCTACAAACCAGAAGGGAGTGGCATTATGTACTTAAAGTGGTGAAAAGGAAGAACCTACAACCAAGATTACTCTATCCGGCAAGGATCTCATTCAGATTCGATAGAGAAATCAAAAGCTTTACAGAAAAGCAAAAGCTAAGAGAATTCAGCACCACCAAACCAGCTCTACAACAAATGCTAAAGGAACTTCTCTAAGTGGGAAACACAAGAGAAGAAAAGGACCTACAAAAACAAACCCAAAACAATTAAGAAAATGGTCATAGGAACATACATATCAATAATTACCTTAAACGTGAATGGATTAAATGCTCCAACCAAAAGACACAGGCTTGCTGAATGGATACAAAAACAAGACCCATATATATGCTGTCTACAAGAGACCCACTTCAGACCTAGGGACACATAGAAACTGAAAGTGAGGGGAGGGAAAATCATATTCCATGCAAATGGAAATCAAAAGAAAGCTGGAGTAGCAATACTCATATCAGATAAAATAGACTTTAAAATAAAGAATGTTACAAGAGACAAGGAAGGACACTACATAATGATCAAGGGATCACTCCAAGAAGAAGATACAACAAATATAAATATATATGCACCCAACATAGGAGCACCTCAATATATAAAGCAACTGCTAACAGCTATAAAAGAGGAAATCGACAGTGACACAATAATAGTGGGGGACTTTAACACCTCACTTACACCAATGGACAGATCATCCAAACAGAAAATTAATAAGGAAACACAAGCTAAAAATGACACAGTAGACCAGATAGATTTAATTGATACTTATAGGACATTCCATCCAAAAACAGCAGATATCACAGTTTCTTCTCAAGTGCGCACGGAACGTTCTCCAGGATATATCACATCTTGGGTCACAAAACAAGCCTCGGTAAGTTTAAGAAAATTGAAATCATATCAAGCATCTTTTCTGACCACAACGCTATAAGATTAGAAATCAATTACAGGGAAAAAAACGTAAAAAACACAAACACATGCAGGCTAAACAATACGTTACTAAATAACCAAGAGATCACTGAAGAAATCAAAGAGGAAATCAAAAAATACCTAGAGACAAATGACAATGAAAACATGACGATCCAAAACCTATGGGATGCAGCAAAAGCAGTTCTCAGAGGTAAGATTATAGCTATACAAGCCTACCTCAAGAAACAAGAAAAATCTCAAGTAAACAATCTAACCTTACACCTAAAGGAACTAGAGAAAGAAGAAGAAACAAAACCCAAAGTTAGAAGAAGGAAATAAATCATAAAGATCAGAGCAGAAATAAATGAAATAGAAACAAAGAAAACAATAGCAAAGATCAATAAAACTAAAAGCTGGTTCTTTGAGAAGATAAACAAAATTGATAACCCATTAGCCAGACTCATCAAGAAAAAGAGGAAGAGGACTCAAATCAATAAAATTAGAAACGAAAAAGGAGAAGTTACAACAGACACCGCAGAAATACAAAGCATCCTAAGAGACTACTACAAGCAACTCTATGCCAATAAAATGGACAACCTGGAAGAAATGGACAAATTCTTAGAAAGGTATAATCTTCCAAGACTGAATGAAGAAGAAATAGAAAATATGAAAAGACAAATCACAAGTAATGAAATTGAAACTGTGATTAAAAATCTTCCAACAAACAAAAGTCCAGGACCAGATGGTTTCACAGGTGAATTCTATCAAACATTTAGAGAGGAGCTAACACCCATCCTTCTCAAACTATTCCAAAAAATTGCAGAGGAAGGAACACTCCCAAACTCATTCTATGAGGCCACCATCACCCTGATACCAAAACCAGACAACGGTACTACAAAAAAAGAAAATTACAGACCAATATCATTGATGAATATAGATGCAAAAATCCTCAACAAAATACTAGTAAACAGAATCCAACAACACATTAAGAGGATCATACACCATGATCAAGTGGGATTTATCCCAGAGATGCAAGAATTCTTCAATATACACAAATCAATCAAAGTGATACACCATATTAACAAACTGAAGAATAAAAACCATATGATCATCTCAATAGATGCAGAAAAAGCTTTTGACAAAATTCAACACCCATTTATGACAAAAACTCTCCAGAAAGTAGGCATAGAGAGAACCTACCTCAACATAATAAAGGCCATATACGACAATCCCACAGCAAACATCATTCTCAGTGGTGAAAAACTGAAAGCATTTCCTCTAAGATCGGGAACAAGACAAGGATGTCCACTCTCACCACTATTATTCAACGTAGTTTTCGAAGTCCTAGCCACGGCAATCAGAGAAGAAAAAGAAAAAAAAGGATTACAAATTGGAAAAGAAGAAGTAAAACTGTCATTGTTTGCAGATGACATGATACTACACATAGAGAATCCTAAAAATGCCACCAGAAAACTACTAGAGCTAATCAATGAATTTGGTAAAGTTACAGGATACAAAATTAATGCACAGAAATCTCTTGCATTCCTATACACAAATGATGAAAATTCTGAAAGAGAAATTAAGGAAACACTCCCATTTACCATTGCAACAAAAAGAATAAAATACCTAGGAATAAACCTACCTAGGGAGACAAAAGACCTGTATGCAGAAAACTATAAGACACTGATGAAAGAAATTAAAGATGCTACCAAGAGATGGAGAGATATACCTTGCTCTTGGATTGGAAGAATCAATATTGCAAAAATGACTATACTACCCAAAGCAATCTACAGATTCAATGCAATCCCTATCAAATTACCAATGGCATTTTTTACGGAACTAGAACAAAAAATCTTAAAATTTGTATGGAGACACAAAAGATCCCGAACAGCCAAAGCAGTCTTGAGGGAAAAAAACGGAGGGGGAGGAATTACACTCCCTGACTTCAGACTATACTACAAAGGTACAGTAATCAAGACAATATGGTACTGGCACAAAAACAGAAACATTGATCAATGGAACAGGATAGAAAGCCCAGAGATAAACCCACACACCTATGGTCAACTAAGCTATGAAAAAAGAGGCAAGGATATACAATGGAGAAAAGACAGTCTCTTCAATAAGTGGTGCTGGGAAAACTGGACAGCTACATGTAAAAGAATGAAATTAGAACATTCCCTAACACCATACACAAAAATAAACTCAAAATGGATTCAAGACCTAAATGTAAGACTGGACACTATCAAACTCTTAGAGGAAAACATAGGAGGAACACTCTTTGACACAAATCACAGCAAGGTCTTTTTTGATCCACCTCCTAGAGTAATGGAAATAAAAACAAAAATAAACAAATGGGACCTAATGAAACTTCAAAGCTTTTGCACAGCAAAGGAAACCATAAACAAGACGAAAAGACAACCCTCAGAATGGGAGAAAATATTTGCAAATGAAGCAACTGACAGAGGATTAATCTCCAAAACATACTAACAGCTCATGCAGCTCAATATTAAAGAAACAAACAACCCAATCCAAAAATGGGCAGAAGACCTAAATAGACATTTCTCCAAAGAAGACATACAGATGGCCAAGAAGCACATGAAAAGCTGCTCAACATCACTAATTATTAGAGAAATGCAAATCAAAACTACAATGAGGTATCACCTCACACCAGTTAGAATGGGCATCATCAGAAAATCTACAAGCAACAAATGCTGGAGAGGGTGTGGAGAAAAGGGAACCCTCTTGCACTGTTGGTGGGAATGTAAATTGATACAGCCACTATGGAGAACAGTATGGAGGTTCCTTAAAAAACTAAAAATAGAATTACCATATGACCGAGCAATCCCATTACTGGGCATATACCCTGAGAAAACCAGAATTCAAAAAGACACATGCACCCCAATGTTCATTGCAGCACTATTTACAATAGCCAGGTCATGGAAGCAACCTAAATGCCCATTGACAGACGAATGGATAACGAAGATATGGTACCTATATACAATGGAATATTACTCAGCCATAAAAAGGAACGAAATTGGGTCATTTGTTGAGACGTGGATGGATCTAGAGACTGTCATATAGAGTGAAGTAAGTCAGAAAGAGAAAAACAAATATTGCATATTAACGCATGTATGTGGAACCTAGAAAAACGGTACAGATGAACTGGTTTGCAGGGCAAAATTTGAGACACAGATGTAGAGAACAAACGTATGGACACCAAGGGGGAAAAGCTGTTGGGGGGTGGGGATGGTGGTGTGATGAATTGGGCAATTTGGATCGACATGTATACACTGATGTGTATAAAATTGATGAGTAATAAGAACCTGCTGTATAAAAAAATAAATAAAATTAAATTAAAAAAAAAAAAGAGTGACTGAACAAATGAGTGCCACGGGCTCAGCATGGTGTCAGGTTTATAGTAAACATAGTAAATAACAGTTATATTAATAGTAGTAGCTTTCTTGTGTACTACAATCAGAGGTCAGCAAACTTCTACAAAGGGACACATAGTAAATATTTTAGCCTTTTCAGGACATATACGGTCATTGTTGTATTTTCTTCTTTGTTGTTTGTCTGTGTTATCGTCAGGGCTCTCCAGAGAAACAGAACAAATATTTATTATAAGGAATTGGCGCATGTGATTTTGGAGACTGAGAAATCCCAAGATCTACAGTTGGCAAGCTGGAGACACAGGGAGAGCCAATGATGTAGTTCTAAGTCCAAGTCTGAAGGTCTGAGAACAAGGAAAACTGATGGTATGAGTTCCAGTGTGAGTCTCAGTCTTAAGGCAAGAGAAGACCTATGTCCCAGCTTGAAAACAGTCAGGTAGAGAGAAAGAATTCTCTTTACTCAACCTTTTTTGTTCTATTCAGGCCTTCAACAGATTGGGTGTGCCCCACCCACATAGGGAAAGACAATCTGCTTTACTCAGCCTATTGATTTAAATGTTAAACTCATCTAAAAACATCTTCAAAGAAACCCCCAGAGAATAAAGTTTAACCAAATATCTGGACACCCCTTGACCCCATCAAGTTGACACATAAAATTAACCATCACATTTTGTTTGTTTGTTTTACAACCATCTAAAAAATGTAAAAAACATTCTTATCTGGTGGGCTACATACAAACAGCATGCAGGCCAAATTTAACCCTTGCCACAATCTGGTCTAGAACCTCCAATTCAATGTTGAATAGAAGCTGTGAGACCAGACTTCCTGTCTTGTTATTGATCATAGGAGGAGGGACCTTTCAGTTTTTTCACCATTAAGTGTCATGTTAGTTATACGTTTTTCTTAGATATGGTTTACAGTTAGAAGTTTCCTCTGTTCCTAGTCTATTGGGAGGTTTTGTCTTGAATGTTGAATTTTGTTAAATACTTCTTTGGTTTCTATTGAGACGATCATATGATTTTCGTACTTTATTAATATGGTATATTATATTAGTTTTGGCAGGTTAAACTAAGCTTGCATTCCTGTAATAAATTTCACTTGGTTGTGGCATATAATCTTTTTTTATATGTTTGTGAAGTCAACTTCCTAACATTTTCTTGAGGATGTTTGCAGCTATACTCATGAGGAATATTGATCTGTAGTTTCACTTTCTTGTGATACCTTGTTTGGCTTTGATATCAGGTTAATACTGGTCTCATAGAATAAGCTGGAAAGTGGTCCCTCCTCTTCTATATTTTGGAAGAGTTTGCAAAGGATTAGTGTTAGTTCTTTAAAAGTTTGTTAGAATCCTCCAGTAAAGCCATCTGGGCCTAGACTTTTCTTTGTGGGAAGATTTTAAATTACTAATTCAGTTTCTCTACTTGTTATAAGTCTACTCACATTTTCAAACTCTTTATTAGTTGGTTTTGTTAATTTGTCTCTTTCTATGAATTTGTCCATTTCATCTAAGTTGTCTTACTTGTTGGCATGAAGTTTTTCATAGAATGCCATTATAAATATTTTAATTTCTGTAAGGTCATTAATAATTGCTACAGACTGAATGTGCCGCCTAAAATTCATATGTTGAAATCTAACCTCCAATGTGATGGTATTTGGAGGTGGGGCCTTTGAGAGGTGATTAGGTTATGAAGGTGGAGTCTTCATGAATGGAATCTGTGCCTTTACAAAAGAGTTCCCAGAGAGTTCCCTAACCTCTTCTGCCATGTGAGGACCCAGCTAGAAGATGGAACGAGGAAGCAGGCCCTCACCAGACACTGAATCTGCTGGCACTTGATCTTGGGCCTCCCAGCATCTAGAACTGTAAGGAATAAATTTCTGTTATTTATAAGCCACCCAATTTACAGTATTTTGTTACAGCAACTGAACTAAGTATGACAGAAATGCCACCTTGGTTGATTTTGGTCCTTTGTGTTTTCTCTCTTCTTTTCTTAATCAGTCTAGCAAAAGGTTTGTAAATTTTGTCAATATTTTCATTAAATTTTTGGTTTTGTTGATCTTCTCTATTTCTTTCTATTTTCTGTTACATTGTTTTCCACTATAATTTTTTATTGCCAGCCTTTTGCTTGCTTTGGGTTTGGTTTATTCTTATTCTTCCTGTTTTTTAAAGTGGAAACTTAGGTAATTGATTTGAGATCTTTCTGTTTTTCTAACATAAGCATTGAAAGCTATAAGTTTTCCTCCAAGAACTGCTTTAGCTGCACCCTGTAAATTTTGGTAGGTTTTGTTTTCATTTTCATTCAGTATAAAATATTTTCTAATTTACTCTGTGATTTATTATTTGACTCACAGTTTATTTATAATTGTATTGCCTAATTTCCAAATAATTTGCTAATTTCCCAAATTTCTTTCAGTTGTTGATTTTTAACTTGATGCTGTTGTGGTTGGAGAATGTACTTTACATGATTTCAATTCTTTTAAATTTATTAAGATTTGTTTTATGGGCTAGCATACGTCTATCCTGGAGAATGTTGTATATGTGCTTGAAAAGAATATGAATTCTGCCATTGTCGGGTGGAGTGTTCTATAATTGCCATTAGGTCAAATTGGTTGATAGTATTGTTCAAGTGATCTATATACTTGCTGATTTTCTGTCTAGTTGTCAAATATTGAGAGCAGAATATTGAAGTTTTAAACTGTTATTATTGAATTGCTTATTTCTCTTTTTAATTATTTTCATTTTTTTCCTTTTTGTATTTTGGGACTCTGTTGTCAGCTTTACAATTGTTATAGTGTCCTGATGAATTGTTCCTCTTTGTCCCCAGTAACACATTTTGTCTTAAAATCTATTTTGTTTGATATTAGTATAGTGGATCCAGCTCTCTTTTGGTTATCTGCATGGTGTATCTTTTTCCATTCTTTTACTTTCAACCTATTTGACTCTTTGAATCTAAAAAGTGTATCTTATAGATAGCATATATTTGGATGTTTTTATTATCTAGTCTGATGATCTGCTTTTGACAGGAGTACTGTTCACATTTCATATGAGTACTGTTTACAATTAATGTGATGTTTACATTTAATGTAATTATTAATATGGTTAGATGTACATCTGTATATTGAGACTTGTCTTCTATATGTCTCATGACTTTTGTGCTCCTCCTATCCTAACTTCTTTGGTGTAAAATAGATATATTCTAGTGTACCATTTTAGTTCCTTGTTGGATTTTTTTCACTCTGTCCTTTGAGTTATTTTCTTAGCAGTTTTTCCTGGGATTTCAATATGCATCCTAATCTATCAGAATATACTTCAGAATAATACTAAATTAATTCCAATAAAATATAGAATCTTTGTTCCAATAGCTCTCTATTTCCTTTCTTTTCCTTTGTTCTATTATAGTCATATATATTACATTATTACAGGTTATAAGCCCCAAAATACAGTTTTATAATTATTGTTTGATGCAATTGTCTTTTCAGTCAGTCAAGAGAAAAAACATACATATTTACTGTCTTTTGTATTTACCTACGTAATTAATTACAAGAGCTCTCTATTTATTCATGTGAATTCAAACTATCATCTCATGTCATTTCCTTCCAGCCCCAAAACTTTCTTTACTAATTCTTACAAGGCAGGCCTGCTGGCAACAAATTCTCTCTGCCTTTTTTATCTGAGACTATCTTTCACATTTGTTTGTGAAAAATAGTTTTGCTAGATATAGAATTCTTGGTTGATAGGTTTTTGTCTTTCAGCATTTTGAATATGTCATCATACTGCCTTCTGACCTCTATTGTTTCTGGTGAGAAGTTTGCTATTAATCTTTTTGTGGTTCCTCTGTATGCAATGAGTTGTTTTACTTTTGCTGCTCTTAAGATTGTCTCTTTGTGTTTGGTTTTCAATCATTTGACTATCATGTGTCTAGACATAGATTTCTTTGTGTTTATCTTACTCAGAGTTAACTGATGTTCTTGGATGTACAGGTTAAATTTTTAATTAAATTTGGGAAGTTTTGGGCCATTAATTATTCAAATATTTTTTCTTCCCCTTTTTCTCTCTCATCTTCTGAAACTCCCATTAAACATATGTTGACATGCTTCATTCTAATCCACAGGTCCTGAGACACTGTTCATATTTCTTCATTCTTTTTTCTTTCTGTTCTTCAAATTGGATAAATCCTATTTATATATATTAAAGTTCACCAATTCTTTCTTCTGACATCTTGAATTTGCTCTTGAGCATTTTCCATTTCAATTATTGAACTTTTCAACTCCAGAATTTCCATTTGGTTCTTTTTTATAATTTCTATATCTTTATTCTCTACTTAATTAGTCATTGTCAGCATATTTTCCTTATGTTTTAAAACATGATTTCTTTTAAAGTTAACGTAGTTGCGATAGCTGCTTTGAAGTGATTTTCTAATAAGTCCAAATCTGGGCGCCTCAGAGACAGTTTCTATTGACTATTTTTTCCTGTACATGGGTCATACTTTGCTGTATCTTTGCATGCTACATTTTTTGTTGAAAAAATAGACATTTAAGATAATATATTGAAGGAATTCTGGATTCTGATTCCCCTCAGAGGTTGCTTTTGTTTTCAGGGTTTTTGTTGTTGTTTATTTGCTTACTGACTTTGCTGGACTAATTCTATATAATATGTCTCCCCCAAATTGTGCAACTGCTAATGTTTATGCTCAGTTTTTTTTTCTTTTATTCATTTTTATTTTAACCCTGGTTTCCTAGGGTTTGCCCTATCTTAGCAGTCAGTCAATGACTGGTCATAAGTAGTACTTAAACACCTCAATTTAGTAAGATATCTGCCCTTTTCTAATGGACCTATATGTGGGTTGAAGAATATATTGAAAGTTCAAGCAGTGTAAACTGACCAGGTTGACTTTCTGATGGGCCTTCTTGCATCTCTTCTACGAGTTCACTAGGTCTCATATTCAGACAGATGAGTAGTTAGCAAGGGCACTCTCTGGTGCCTCCTGAGGATGTACGCAGCCTTGCACATATGTGTAGCCTTCCAGACCAACAGGGATACGTGGCAGCTTATCAAGGTCCAGTATAGCTATCTCATTCTCTGGATGTCTTCATTAAATTTCTGATATAATCTGTTGACATGTGTCTTGTCCCAACATTTGCAAGTATTTGCAAGTTGGCTTTCCAAGTGTTTGCCACTGAGATTGCTATTGTTTTTAACAAAGCCTCTGGGAGTACACACTGCTCCAAATCAACCCACTCTCCTCTAGCAGCAAAGCTGCTAGCTTTCAGTTTGCCCTGACATTATAGGACTACCCTATATGTTTTATAGGGCTCTTCTTTGCTCTTATGGGAGTAGGGGAGATCTGCCCTGGTCCAGTACTGCCTGAAACTATAGAGGGAAAGTCTTTCTTATTCTTTAATCTGGTATTAAGAAATCCACTTGCCTACCGATATAAACCACATTCACCAACATCAGTTTTATTAGAAATAAAGAATTTTTAAAAACATAACATGTTCTTTTTCTACATAAACTAATCTCAGAATTGATTAGATTAAATATCATGTGGAGAAGCATTCCTAATAATTGGGACTAGAACCCCAGGCCCCTGAATTCTGGATCAACTAAACACTCTACATCCTATTCAAATCTCTTATTTTGAATGATAATAACAACAAACAAAGTGGAAAAATGAGGGCTTCCCGTCTCCAAGTCCACTACCCAATACATGGAAAAGCTACTTGGTATAAACCGCTTGAAACACAGTAACATCAGCTAAAAACAATGCTCTATCCTTTAATTCAATTTCACGCTCATTCCAATTGGCTGGAGCATGAATTCTAAGAAATGGGTGGTTGTTCACAGCAGGTGCTGAGGTGAGCTCATGTTCTGGGGAAGGCCATGTTTTCTCTGGCTAGCAGATGTTTTGCTAGCTGACATTTAGAAATGAGTCAAAGTTGTCTTTTGTTATTATGCATAATGGATCTCAAAGAACACATGAAAAGCCTTTTACCCTAATTCAGAATGCATTTTGCCTCTCTGAAGGCTACACTGGTTGAGTTCTTAAATACACAGGCATGGGGACACATAGAAGGGACTAATATGACTGAGTCTGTGTCTATGGGAACAGTCAAAGACACTGGTCATGTTTAGCATGAAGAAGAGCAGACTGCACCCAAATCAGCCTGTTAAACTAAGGAATGGGAAAGGCTCCTTAGTGCCTTCTTAGCTGGATAAATGTTCTTATCCCATACCCTGAGAAAAAGTCAGTTATCTTTTCTATTCCCTGGTTAAACTGTAGGAGAAACCACTGCTGGTTTGATGAGAATTACTACCTAATCAGCATATTCCACTCCTGGTCCAACTCATCAATATCCAAGCTAACCCACCCTACAGATCTGAAAAATGAGACAGAACCATAAGAAGAGAAGGATGGGTAAAGTGCCATGGGCGTATAGTCTCATTATCTGCAGGAATCTGTGGTTTTCAGTTTTGTGCTGAGGAAACACATAAATGGTACCCCAAGCAGTATTTTCCTGGCATATCTCTAGGGCCTGTAGCAAATATATGCTGGGAAAGCATCCTGCTGCCATATCATGTGGCCGTCACCCAGATTGAATCCTTCTAGCCTGAAGCCTTACTGACAGCTGGGGAGCCTGGAATGCTTTTCTAATTGGACACCAGGCCTGGTTATAAGGTTTTGTTTCATGCTGGGTCCTGAGGCCTGCCACAGCTTTTTAGAAAAATTTGAATCTCTGATGTATGATTCTCCTCTGCCAATACTTCTGGCAAAGTGGCTTCATGCTGGAACTTCAGCAGTCTCCTAGAAGCTCAGACCTCAAGTCAGCTACACCCCTCACTTTCCCAGCCAGCAGTACTAACTGCACCTAGATTGGGCCACCCTCCAATAGATGGGGAAGGCTGTTGCATTACGGAAAGAACAGAGCTCTCGATATGTGAAGACTTGTATTTGGATGTTGCTGCCTTTCAAAATCTATATGACTTTGGGCAAGTCATTGACTTTCTCTGAACCTCAGGTTGTTCATCTGTGAAGTATGAATAGAGTCACTGATCCCAGAGTTTGTGTGGCAGAGGCTGTGGTATACCTCACTCAGCAGGCATTTAATCCCCTTCTAGCTTGCATTTTGTTCTGCAAGCAAAACTACATTTCCTGCACTCTCTTCCAGCAAGGGTACAGTCATGTAACGTAATTTCCTCCATTTATACCCAGCCACCCAAGACATCTATACGGACAAAGAGCCACACGAGGAAGCGGCCACACAGGGCGAGAAAATCTTCTGGCAATTCAAGTGGCAGAGACGTCTGCTTCTTCTGGAGCAGCCAGGGTAGAATTTCTGATTTCAGGCCTGAGTGACAAAGAAGTCAAAGGGCAGGCTCCAAGGGCAACAGATTTTCTACCAGAATGAGACCATAGAGTGGCTTTTCCTGGCCATGGTGCTTTGCCAGTGTAACCTCCAAGCCTTGTTATCTGCCTATTTTTAAGCTATTGTGAGCTATATAATATTCTTTAATCAATCCTCTTCTGCTTAATTCAATTGGAGTGGATTCAGCAACCAAGAAGGCTGGAGATAGCAGTTGTGAGGAGAATTAAAGCAGTAAATAGAAACTAAAATATCTTGTAAACTCCAGGAGTTAGACAAATGGCAGAAAGTTACAACGTTTTGCTTTCTTTTTAAAGATAAACACATTGCAGAAAATCAAGAGAAGAGAGTTGTGATTTAATTCTCAGAACAATTCTGTGAGTAGGCATTTCTACCAGTTCTCTATTTCTGCAAGAATGTTAAACAACAAACCACCCTAAAACTCAGTAAATTATTTAGTTCGAGAGTCATGTAGGTGGTTCTGGTTTAGCCTGGATGTCCTCATATGTTTGAGAGTTAACTGGCTTTTTGATAATCTAGGCTGGCTCTGGCTGGGGCAATTTAGCTGACTTTCCTTGTCTCCATGTCTCTCTCATCTTCCAACTGGCTAGTCCAAGCATGTTTTCATGACCATGGCAGATGAGCAAGGGCACAAGTGGAAACACACTAGCATTACTTAAGCCTCTGCTTGTATCACATTTGCAAACATCCCATGTCATACAGGTCAGGGTGAGAGAGCACTGCAGAGTTTCATGGCAAAAGGTGTGGATACAGAAAGAAAGGGTGAAGAATTGGGGTCAATATTGCAATCTGCTGCAGCATACACATCTTAAGTTTATAGATTTTTAAAGAGGCTCAAAGAGATTAGATAAATTGTCTTGCCTCCCAAACATAGTACATGGCGGTGATGAAAAATAAACCCACTTTAATCTGACTCCCCAAACCCGGAAACATTCTGCTATACCTATACAAATGTATGTGTGTGTAGATAACTATATTTTATATATTTATACATTTATGAAATATATACTAGCATATATATGCCTACATACACACATATCTCTATACATGTAAATATACACATACATATACATAAACCTATATTATTGTGTGTGTGTATATATATATATATATATATATATACACACACACACACACACATATATCTGTGTGTATTAGACATACAGATCAAGCGCTCATAGGCTAAATCCAGCTGTTTTAAATGACCTGTGAGATAAGATTTTTTTTATATTTTTAAAGTTTGTAAAGTCAAACAAACAAACAAAAAGAATATGCAACAGAGACCATATATAGCTGGCCTGAAAACCCTAAAATACTTATTATATGACTTATTACAGAAAATGTTTGCTAGAGAATGGATTCAGTGTATGACTTGTTGATCCAGAGGTTCCACTTCGGATCAATATGTAGAACTTACAAGAAACTTTCTATTAACGATTCTCCCTAAACACAAGGGGCTGAGTCTCCACGTACTGAATTTCTCAACACTTTAAACATTCAAGTGGAAAAGGAATATTCATCAGAAATAGCACATTTCTATTTGGAATAAGAGCAAAACCAGATAACCCCAAAGGCCTGTCTAGTGCTAAGATCCCATGAGTCTACATCATGAAGCTAGGATTTGATGCATAAAGGGTGATTACTGGAAGATTCAGTTACCCAAATATAGAACAGCCTCTCTAGTGGAAATGTCACAGGCCAAAAATAAACAATCAGCCAGGTATCTTAACAACTTGGAATTTATTAAATTATATCATTAACATGTTAAACAGTGAAGGTGGTGGTCATGTAACCTGTCACCCTCAAGGGCTAGGAAAAGTGTTAACTCATTTGTTTTTCCCTGTGTACATGTGTATGACCAAAACTCTAGGTAGCTGAGCCTTCAGTAAATGGAACTTTGCTTGTATACCTGAATTTCATGGGTCTTGAATGTTCCACAAGGGATCCAAGCACAGCAAAAGTATTTATACACTAGGACCACTAATCAGGGTTTAATTAGCCTTATAATTAGAAGGATAAACAGAAGTACAATTCCCAAATTGCTCATTGCTTTTTTTTTTTACATGTCTATGGAGCGCTATTTTATTTGCCTTTGCACCTCCCAGTATTTTAGCACAAAATTAATCATTAAAATTTGTTAAATATTGAATAAATTACTTGCTTGCTTTCTACAAAATTCAGCTTTATCATGTTTGCTTAATTACAATGTCCGAGTGTATCAACTATAAGCAGAGTCAGCTCTGCGGGTGTTACTGAAAGAGAGGAAAAGGATGTTTTTATCCCCAGTCATACTGTGGTTGTGCAGTTTTGTCCAGTGCAAAACACTGGTGCAGATTCACATGGATCGTTGTATTAGTTTTAGTTTTAGTTTTTCCTAAAGTAAGTAAGTATTAAGTATTAGTTTTTCCATGAGGTTTATATAGTTTTATCTTCAGGAAAGTGGGTTGACCAGCTCTTCATTTTACAAGTGAAGAAACTGACACGCAGAGGAGTTAAATGGTTTGCCCTAGGTCACTCGGTCTAGGACAAGGTTTCTCAAAGTATGATCCCCAGATCACCCCGATCAATATCATTTAGGGTTTGTATCAGACACCTTGTATGCACCCCTGGAAAGGCACTTGGCTTTGCCTCTCTCTGGGGCGTTCAACCACCTGTTTGACCCCAGCCATCCAGGTAACCACCAGCTCTCCCAGGTCCCTACTGACTTCCCATGAGTGTAATATGACAACACCTGGGTTATGCCAATGGCCTGTGCCTTCAGCTCTCATCCTTACTGCCATTTCTGAGGCATAAGACGTCGCAAGATCCACTTGGCACCAGCCATTTTCCATCCAGAAGTGCAGAGGAGTTCACGCTCCATGAGCAAGCCTCTAACCCGTGGGAAGGGGAGATAGTGGATTAAGTCCTCCCCCTTCCTTCCCCTGCTCTGACCATCCTGAGATACAGTGGTTCCATCGGCTCTTGGGAGATAGTCTTGTGAGAAATTAGTTTCATTTGTCATGAAATTGTAGCCAGTTCAATCACATACTGTGCACTGGTATTACTCCCTTCCTTCCTCACTCCCTTTTGCCCTCCTGGTACTTCTCTGGGAGTCTAGTTCCCAATAAAGTGGTAGGATGTAAGCTTTTGCCTTGGCTTTACCCTCTGGGATCCAGGCCAGCAATTACTGAGTTGGGGTACCTGGGACTGGGGCATTTTTAAAGCTCCCCACATGATTTTCAGGCACCTACAATCAGAGAACCACTGGATCTACAATGTGAACCTAGTGCAAAGAACTCTAACTTCAGTGATCTTTCCATCCTCATTTATGCTGGATAAAAGAAAGACAACCTCATTGTTTTTATGCTGGGCCAAGGAGAGAGAGAAACCCCTGACGGATCGCACCACATCCACTCCACGCTTCAAGGGGCTGCTGAGCGGCTCCTGACACCTGACTATACCTCCTCCCACGCAGTGCACCAACTCCCCAGCCCATCTGGGCATTCAGTCCAGCTCATGGCACCTGCGCTGATTTGGGATGTCAGGCTCCCCTCTTTCATTTCCTGGCTCACAGTCAGCCAGACACACTTCTGGGTATGATTCCACTGTCCCCCCCCTCTCTCTCCCTTCTCACTCTCTCTCCCCCAATTCCTTCCTTCCTTCCTTCACAAACCACTCCAACCCTAAAGACCCTGATTACCATCCATTGCCTCTTTGTTGCGAAAATATCATGTTAAAATAAATAAATAAATAAAGCATAGCACTTCCTGCCCCACAAGTGATCAGGGGACAGCGGTCTCTGGTGCTTTATTATAGCTATTTTCACCTTCAGTGTCATATCTCTGAAGCTGGATTAACAGGGACACTGCTGGTAAACATCTTTGGAAATGCTATAAATAGCAAATCAGCAAGATCGGGGAACAAAAGCGAAGCACAGCCAGCGTCATCAGTTCGCTTACTGAGCAAGCTGTCTGTTCTGAGGCTGACGACTGCGTTCTAGCCGGCGAGACTGTGGGATGGAAGGCAAGGAGAGCAGACCTCCCGCCCAGGCCGGGAGGAGGGCACGTGTGTGACTCCCGTGCCCCGCTGGGCTCTCAGAGCCCCTGCCCCAGGGCATACCAGCAGCCTACAGAAGTATGGGGGGCAGGAGTGAAGAACTGAGAGGTGTGACACGTGGGAAGGAAACCAAGGAGCCTGAGGCTGGAAAGCAAACAGAAGTACAGGACACAGGGAGGATGGTGCCGGACCCAGGTCATCAGAGCAAGGAACTGAGAAACGTTCTTGTCCAATGTTTTCCGAATAGCAATGCTCATAATAACGTGAGCTAATGTTCACTGAGCACTTACTATGTTTATAAGCACGTTTAGTCCTCCCCAAAGCTCCCTTAAGGTAAGTACTGTTATCATCTCCATTTTACAGAAGAAGAAACTGAGGTGCAGAGAGATTAGGTACTTTGTACAAGGTGACACCTCTAACAGCAAACTTGATAAAGCAATGGAATGTTTTTCCTTTTATTCACTCAGAACCCCGTTAATGAAAACAGATGAAAGCAGAATGATGGAAGAAAGGATCCTGTATCACAGAATCTCAGCATTTGGAATTCTAGAAAACCATTCCTTGAGCACAAGCGGAGGACCAGAGAGGGGAACACAAAGTGGCCAGTTAATAGTGAAGCTGGAGACCACAGGTCTTTGGAGCCCACCACACTGCTCCTTCCAGCACTGTATTTCACAGTTGAAGGGCTGCTCGTGAAAAGCCCATCTCCCCTTTGAACCACCACTGGACTGAGAACTTGGTTTTTGGCATCTATGACAGCTTCTGCTTCCTAACTCATTTTTGAGGTCCTTGAGAGCAGAGTCTGTGCCTGTTTCATCTTTGCAGCTCCCCACAGACTTAGCACAGACTAGTATACAGCTGCAACCCAGTAAATGAAAGAAATGAATGAATGTTTTGAAGGACAGAGGAATGAATGAATGAATATGTGAGCACCTTTTAACCTGTTATAAAAAAAACCAACACTGTGGAGAACACAAAGTATTTCCATGCCTCACATAATCTTTAATTTTTCAATACCAACTGAGAAGGACTTCAGGTACCTGAAGGAAAGTTTATTTTCCAAGAATACACATCTAAGAAGCAAAGAAGCCAAGATGGTGCTTAGGTCTTCCAACTCTTAAAAATCAACAGCTAAGGACAAATGAGATACTTAGAGTAGCCGAGCTCATAGAAACAGAAACTAGAATAGTGGTTGCCAGAAGCTGGGGTGGGGAAATGGGGAGCCATTGTTTAATGGGTACAGAGTTTGTTTTGCAAAATGAAAAGAGCTCTGTGGATGGATAGTGCTGACAGAAGCAACAATAATGTGAATGAACCTAATGTCATTGAACCGTATACTTAAAAATGGTTATGATGGTAAATTTTGTGTTATTTGTATTTTACCACAATTAAAATTTTCTTTAAAAAATCAGTAGCTAACATTTATAATGCATTTGCTATGTGCCAGCACCGTTTTTCAATACATTATGTTCTTTATTCCTCACAACAACCCTAGGAGGTAAATACTCTAATTATCTCTATTTACAAATGAGAAAACTGAGTTACAAAGAGGTGAGGTATCTCGGCCAAAGTCATGGATAGTAACCCAAGAGCCAAACCCAAGATGTCTACTTCCAGTCATGACAATAAATGAACAAAGGGAAGACAGTTTGTTGAGAAATTTGCTGAAGAAGCAGAAGTTGCACATTAGGCAAATGTACCTATCTCTCTCTAAATCTGCCTCGTGTTACCTACCTCACCATCTTTGTTACACTGGGGAATCTGGAAAATATGTTTTTTATTTCAATTCACTTCTCAGACTGAAAGAGAGCAATCAGTTCGGGAAGCACGGACACTCAAAGAGCAGTGACTCTGTATTCAGATAGGACCCGAGTTCCAATCCTGACTCCAGCACTGTTGCCTGTGTGATATTTGACATTTCATGTGACCTCTCTGAACCTATAAAGAGAGATTACAATATTTTTGTGAACCTAGATATTATCAACACTAAATGAGATAATACGTGTAAAAGCAATAGCCCCCCCGCCCCGCCTAGCTCAACAAATATTAGTTCTCACTCTCATAAAAAAAATATTGAGGAATAAAAATATCTTGTCCTCAATTCTTAACACTTATCTAGTACACTCTTCAGCCTCTGGGTATGAAGATGCTCTAACAGTTCTGGGAAGATTAATATTTGTACTATTTTTCAAGATCTACATAGTAAGATTCCTCAGTAAGTCAAAATATGGTCATCTGAAAGAAAATCTTTTCCTTCTAACCTAAATCCAATCCAATACTGATAGCTGACTGACGCTCCCTGTGTTGAAAGTCCATTTGTAGGTTCTGCGTATCTTCTTCCTGCAGGCCTTCATTCTTCAAGGTGAATAAATCCAATTCCATTCATCCATCTCAACTTCCTACAGCATCACTTTAAGCCATGGTGTTGGTGCAGAGTCCTAAGGGTCTGATTGGGGCTTAATGGAATCAGAAGATTATATTGAACCCAAATACTGGCCTGATAATTGTCCAAACATAGCCTACAATGCTATTCAACCTGTGGTCCATACTAGTCCCAAGATTTTTTTCTGCTTTTGTTGGTCTCAATCATTCCTCTGATACAGTAATAAACTCCATTCTCAGTAAATAAGAAGAAATGATTTTGTTGTTTCTGTGTCTTTGTCTATCATTTAGCTATGAATACACTAAATATAAGACATCAGGGAGAATAAAATTAGGAATTACACTTGAATCCTGTTCTCAAGGAGACTATATTACAGTAGAAGAAAAAGACAAGGGCACAAATAGCTGTAGGAAAGTTACAAGGGCCACAGGAGAGAGAGATCATGAACTTCTTACCTTACTGGCTACTATATGGTAAGTGTTTAAAGCATGGTGGCTCTTGTATTTGTGAAGCCCATAAAATTAAAACAATAAAAGATACTTTTGGCTGGGGGGCATGAAAATCAAGAAAAGCTCCAGAGGAAAGATAACTGACTTGAGGATGAGCAGAATTTGCTATCAGACATAGAAGAATGCAATTCCAAGGATTGGCACAGTGAGTGCAAAGACATAGAGGTACAGAGACAAAGGGACACAGAGAAAAGAGTCCTTTAAAGGAACAGAGTCTGGAGAAAATAACAGAAAGAAGGAAAAATAGAGGAAAAGGGAAGAAGGAGGTTGGGACAAACACAGGACAAAGAACACACCTGCTATTTCACTAAGAGTTCTATGGAGAGATTTTATTTTTCTCCCTAAAATATAAAGAAGTAATTTTTGTGGAACAATGGCATCATTCATTCATTCATTCATTTATTCAGTAGTATTTTCTAAGCGTATGATTCGCTGCTTGAATATATCAAAGACAAATCGGAAGATATAGTGTCCGCCTCTAAGTCACTTAGAATCTGTAACATGAGACAGATATGGAACCACAAAAATAATATAAGACCTAACATTTATTGAGTGTTTGTTATGTTCCAAGTACAATGATTCTAACAGTAAGCATTACAGTTAGCTCTATTCATGTGAGCAAACAAAAGCTTAGAAATGTTCAGTAACTTACCCAAGCTTACAGAGCTAGCATGCAGTACAGTTCAGATTCAAATTCAAACCCAGAAACTGACTCCTTCCCTTTTAAGATGATGCAATCATGCTCCTAAACAGTATTATGCTCTTTATAGACAAAGGGGAAGAACAAAGGCATGCATGGTTATTTCAGGGAGCACTGTAAAAGGTTTCACAGAGGAACTTAACTGAATATTGAAAGATATAGATGGCTATTCAACCAGCAGATGCGAAAGAGAGACTGCATTTCTTTACATCTTCTTGCTTTAAGTGGTGGGTTCTTCAGTGGCAATGAGTAAATGAATGTGTTTCCATTCAGCAAATCTAGCCCTTCACCCAAGAAACCCAGCCCCATTAATATACTGCTGCCGTAGCCAATAAAAACATGAGGTTTCTTAACCAATAACTAGGTCAATTCAAAGACAGGAAGCAGCACGTGCAAATACCGGAAGTAAAAAAGCAGTCTTGTGTGTTCTGGAACCACAAGAAATTGAGAGGAGTTGGAGCCCCAGGTGTAAGGGAGGGCCCTATGAGAAAACAGGCTGGAGAAACAGGGCAAGAGCAAGAAGGTTTTTGTACATCATACTAGATAAGCTGGGTTTTCTTTTATAAGCATAGGGCAATTACTAAAATAGCTGGAGAACAACAAAATGACAAATGTATTTTAGATACCTCTTGTGACAGTGTGACCAGACTGCAGATTAAGAGACCATTTAGTTTTGAAAACACTGAAATATTCCAAGTGTGGCAAAGAAGTTTCCTTTTCTCCTGGGCTACACTTCCCAGCCTCCCTTTACATGAAGCCCATGTGACAGTACTAATACAATGAGGATGGGAATGATGCATATTACCTCCAGGTCTGGCCCCTGAAAACCTCCCATGAGAGTCTCCTATTCTCTCTTCCCCATCTTCTAGCTCCATGCAGAGAACAAGGCCCTAGATGATGGTGGAGTCAGACAATGGAAGGAGCCTAGGTCCCTGAATGACTGTATGGAGAAGAGCCCCCCTGCAACCTATGCTGACCTATGACATGCATAGGAAGTAAGGTTTTGTTGGATTAAGCCACAGTAAACCATGACAAGATCTGTTGAAGGCACTGAAAATTGGAAAAGAGCAGGGGATGTATATAACATATGCAGAAGTAAAATAGACATGACCTGGTCACAGACTGGATCTGAGCTATACTTTTCACTTCATGGCCTTCAGAAGAAATAAAAATTCAGTAGAAGAATTACCCACCTTTTGAAAACAAATAGGGACATACAACAGAGGCATGATCAAGGGCCTAGCAAAATTCAAAACTACATTTGAGCTCTACCTCTTCCTTAATTTCTACTTAACAGCTTCTGAGAAAATAATTCTGTGGCAAAATCTCACTTGGAAATTAAACCACAGGCATAATGTTAGCTCAACATGAGTGCATTAATGCTGCTTTGTACTGAAAGCTGTAAATGTAAATCTATTCCCATCATCACAAGTTTGATTGAGATTCCCAAGTACAGTAGTTCACACTGCATCATATTTTCAGTTCCAATACTAACAGCTATGAAGCAGCTCTTCAAAGAAGGATTTGTCAGCTTCATATCATGGTAGACAGGACTAATCAGCAATGCCAACATTTTGCTGATTTCTCTATTCTTGCTGATAAGTTAATCTAGAAATGATGAGAGCTGCATCCAGGGGAGAGAAAGCCAAAGTAGAGGCAGCTGTCCCAACACTCAAAGCAGCATTTCCCTTGAGAAACTCAAAGCCACTTTCTACAGCAAATAATAATGGCTTATTCATCCCACAACAGTGTAAGGGGTGCTGTGCTATGCAGGCTCCAGAGATACCCAGTGGAAAGAGAATGCAGTTGCAGAGTGAGAAGACATGGGTTCAGTTCTCAATCATATAATATTATGATTAGCTAGGTTTAGTCCTTGCCATATGCATGGCCTTCATCGGTATCAATTAGTACTTACAAATGTTGTATCCTATTTTATTTTATTAATTAATTCAGCTACCTCTTCTGAAAATTCAAGCAGCAAACTAGAAATGCCACTTGACAGGTGGTCTTTCAGAATACTGATCCACTGGACATGTTGATCCTTCCAAGATTCTGCCTGCGCTTGCTGGACACCAAAAGTCCATAAAAAGAGTTGATAAATAATTCAACCATCTTCCCATCTCAATACTCCTCATCCCATGAGAAGAAAATATTGGGAAACCCTTTCAAGGATGTCTCTAATTCTGGAAACTGACAAATGTACACTTAAAAGAAAATGAAGAACCCCAACTCTCAGGGTTTCACAGAGAAAACTGGTCAATATTCTGTGCTCACCGTTTGCTCTAATCCCAGGGGTGGTTTTCCAGAAAGAGGCAATCAGCTCTTAGAAAGCAGGGAGGGGCTCCTGGCAGAGGTCTACTAGGACTCTAAGCAAATAGCTGATCTCCTGCTTCCTCAAATTTCTCTTTTTAAGAATTTTCTCCATATTTCTTTGGAGAGTCCAAATTTAATCTACTTTAAAATCTGGGGGCTTCCCTGGTGGCACAGTGGTTGAGAATCCGCCTGCCAATGCAGGGGACACGGGTTCGAGCCCTGGTCTGGGAAGATCCCACATGCCGCAGAGCAACTAGGCCCGTGAGCCACAACTACTGAGCCTGCACATCTGGAGCCTGTGCTCCGCAACAAGAGAGGCCACGACAGTGAGAGGCCCGCGCACCGTGATGAAGAGTGGCCCCCACTCGCCGCAACTAGAGAAAGCCCTCGCACAGAAACGAAGACCCAACACAGCCAAAAATAAATAAATAAATAAATAAATAATCTGGGACAAATTGTGACTTAATTATTTGTTTTCAAGGTAAGTACCTCTGCCCTGCGATGGAACGAGAGACTTGATATACAGGTAATGTATCTGATAGGTAGCAAAGTATGAGAGTGAAGGACACAGCATCTGGACTGACATGCTGAACTCCACTTCTACTGGTCACTTGAGCAAGCTCTTCCATCCCTTTATGCCTCAATTTACTTAACTGTGAAATGAGAATGATGACAGTCCCATCAACTTTGCAGGGTTTTTGTGAGGATTAAACAAGCTAATAAGTGTAAAAGTCTAAAAGAGTGTTTGGCATATAGTAAATGCCTTATAAGTGTTAGCTTTAAAGGAAAAAAAGTCAACCTGGAAACTAGACGGTAGTGTTGAAGACTGCACAGTAGTCAAAGTTCTTACTTAAGCCTTGCCTTCTTACATTTATTGGTTGTCCTTCCATATATCCATATATTGGATCAGTTATTCTCTTCTTAAAATGAATCAGATGAATTCCACATTGGTTACTGATAATAACTGCCACTATCTAAGCACCTACTATTACCCATATGATGTCAGTATTATCTGCATTTTACAGATGAAACTGAGGCTCAGAGAGGTTAAGTGCCAAGGTCACCGGAGTAGATTAAACATGGCACAACTTCTTTGACATCTTCCTATGGAGAGGTGGGGTTTATTTTCTCTGCTCTCAAAGCTGTGCTGGTCTGGCCAACTGAGCACAGCAGAAGTGATGGTATGCTGGTTCTAGCCATAGCTTCCCCCATCTGAGAAATAAGGATCCTAATAATACCTGCCATGCCTGCTTTACAAAGTTGTGAGGATCAGATGAGTTAACGGATGTGAATGTGTTTTGTAAAGCAGAAAGCACTATACAGGCATTAAGAATCACTATCATTTGTACAAGCTAATGATACTCTGTATTATTATATAACAATGAAAATCACCTGCACTGCAGGGTTGCTTTGTCCACATGTGTAAGTTAGACTCCGGGGACCCTAAAGAACAACACACAACACCTACCCCTCCAAACTGTTCTCCACAGGTAGGTTACGTCTCTGCAACAGCAAAACATCTGTTCCATTCAATTCAGCCATTTTCATTTAAAGTCACCTAAACCAATTGCTTAGTAGCATGTGAGCCAAAAGAAAAGAACACAGACAGACCTGCCTTACACCATTTATTTCTGGGAAATCAAATCAATAAATACGTTATGAGCACCTAGGCACTGAGCATTGCGCTTGGGGCTAGGTGATTTAAAAAAGGAAAATCAAGTCAAAAAGGTCCTGCTCTCAAGAGGTTTAAAATCGTGATGGCGGAGTATGGGAAATGGGGCAGCCTGTTGGAGGGGACCCTCGGTGGATCCTTTGGTAAAACATAGGTCCTCTGTCATGTCAAAATGTGTTCCTTAAAGTTTCTGTTCTATGATGATAAACTGTTAAATAATGATTTGTCTTTAATTAAGACACAACCGTAATAAAACATTTTACCAGGTTTTGACCTGCCATTAGGAATGTCTGGACTTTAAATTACTAAGGTCATCTCAGGCTGAGTCTCCACCAAGGCAAATCATAGCTAATACCCTCATGCTGCTCCCTCAAGACTTAGTTAAGGGTTCACCTAATCTAGGCAGCCTTCCTTGATTTATCTTCCTATATGCACCCAACTCTCTCCACACACATATAAACGCACTCAGATACACCCAGACCCTTCTCTCTTCTGCCAGAAAATTCTCTACTTCTCCACGTCACAGTGGTTCTCAAACTTTAAGAAGCATCAGAATCCCTGGGGGCTTGTTAACACACAGATTGCTGACCCAGAGACGGAGTTTCTGATTTAGTAGGTCTGAATGGGTGGGGCCTGAAAATGTGCATGTTCAAGTTCGCAGTCGATGCTAACACCGCAGGTCCAAGGACCATGCTATGAGTCTACTGCTGTGTCATATATCATTGATCAGACTGCACTGTAATGATCTCTTTGAACATCTCTCTAAAAAGATGTATTAAGTGTCTACTGTGTCTCCCAGTAGACCATGATGAACTTTTTCAAGTGCAGGCATTTATCTTCTCCTTTATAAGCCCAGAGCCTAACCCAAAGCCTGATATATAGTAGACCTGCTGAATGTTTGTTGAACAAATGACTAAATGAATGTTACATCTTGAAGTCAAAGGGTATGCATACACAGTGCATTTAAGAAAGACTCAAGGGTTCAGCCAGTGGGTATAGAGCATGGCCACGTACCTGGTATACCTAAGACACTGCCTACAACAATTACCACACTACCCAGCCACAGCGCAAGCACCAACTTTATTACTGGGCTTAGATTCAAACTAAATTTGAATGTGTCATGTGAATATAGAATCTAGGATGAGGAGCAAGCCTAAAACCAAGTCATGAGAGAACAGTTTTAAAGAATTGGAAATGAAGCTTTTGAAGAAGATTAAGATTTCAGGTGGTAGGTTGGCTGGGACAAAATGGAGTTCAAGTTAGGTTGACAGAAAGAACTGTCATGAGAAACATAGAATCAACTTACTGTTGGAGTCTCAGAGGGTGGAATTTAAACTTCCATCAGTAAACATTTATCTATGTCCCAGGAATGAAGTACTAGCATTCAGAAATGAATCAGACACAGTCCCTACCGTCTAAGGAGACAAAGATCGAACTGCAAGCGGTTTACTTGAGGGGTGGCGCCCAGAAACACTAGTAGGGGAGGGAAGACATGAGAAATGGAAGGACGGAAGCCACGGCTGGGGGTGACAGTGCACAGATGACCTCTGTGAGCAAATGCAGCTCAGTCTCATTGGGGACCTCTAAGGGGTGACAGACTGTGCTTCAGTGCTGTCCCACCCCAGGGACGAGAAAGCTGAGATATTTACCCACCAACCCCCGTCTGTAGTTGGTTGAAGGCTGCTCCTGGGGATGTGAATTCGTGGGTACTTCCAACACGCTGCATTTGCAGGCAGATGCACCAAGAAGCCTCCAGCGGAATGCTGAGCACCAATGGATATGGGTGGGGCACCAACAACATCTGCTATACCTACTTACAAAAAGTGCCTAGAAGCAAGGGGAAGGTGAACATAAACCATCATCTGTGACGCAATTCCAACCAAGTACTAAGGGTTCCTGTGCACCATGAGATTCTAAGGTTCACCGTGATTAACAACTAGCTTGTAGTACATATGTGATATTATTGGCCTGCTAGCAGCCCTCTAGTAAGAGGTACTACTATAATAATATCATCCATGTGACCCATGAGAGGTTTGAGGCCAAGATTGCTGAAGCAACTTGCCCAGGGTCACACAGCAAGTTGGAAACAGAACCAGAATGACACAGAAACCTGTCTGGTCCCCATCTGAGGCTCTCTGCTCTACAACCCAGCAGCACACGTTAGGCATCCTTAATTTACAGCCCACGTGCAGACGTCCACCTGAGTAAGGATCCTTTCAGATAACTCCTTCTGGCAAGCATATTTTCTCTCTCAGGCTCTGGTCTAATAATAGTACCATTCTGTTCTGCAGAGACCCTCTGAGCTTAATTCATCTGCCGCGCCCAAATCACCACTCTCCAAGGCCTTTTTTACTCCGTAGTTTATGACCTGGTTTATTCCCACGCCCACAATAAACGCCAGTGTTCCCCTGCAAGGGCATGTGATTTTCAGACAACATGTGTTTCTAAAACTGCAGCTTGCTGCTAGTGTTTGTCTGAGGTCTTCTCACCCATGGCCCCTAGAGGCCCCGAGATCCTGTTTTGTGCTTGTTAAGTATATAAAGTGACCCTAAAGTAGGTTTTAATTAATTCAGTTGTTTAACTCATTGAACTAAAAAATATCAAATTAAATGGCTTCTTTTTAGCCTAGTACTTTTGTTTTCACTGTGTTCCACTTCATCAGCTATTGAGACCAAACCATATGATTTCCCCAGTGCTGTCATTAAAATTCTTTAATTGAATGATGAATGTGCCAGGAAACCCAATGAACACTGGTCATTAGAAGTAGCATGAAAACACCAAGATGATACGTAGATGGAAGGCGCTGTCCCTCTCTCCGTACTCTGGAACCCTCTCTCTAATGCTTTCTCCTTCTCTACTGCAGAACTGACCCAGTCTGTCCCAGACTCTCAAGAGGAACCCAGAGAGGTAAGGTCAAGTTCATATCCCTTTCTGATGTCAATTTGTAAAACTTTCTAAAACCGACCAGCTGAGTACTGTTCTAACCATTTATGGCTTTATTTGTATGTATCACTTTCTAGGAAGAACACTTTATCATTGTACTGAGACTGTGCCATAAACTCCCACAAATGATACACCTACCTGTTGCACCAAATGCCCTTCATTCCTAGACACTGCATTTCCCAGTTCCTGCTGTTTTATATGACTTAAACATTTACTGAGCATCACCTTTGTGTTAGGTTAGTAGCTGTGGTAGATTGCAAACATGACCACAACCCTTGCACTCGTCCATGTATTTATGCCGTTTGCTATGTGATTTTGCAGCTGAAGTGGTGGCATCTATTTCCCTTCCCCTTAAACCTGGGCTGGTGTCGTGCCTTTAATTTAGCCAATACAATGCGGCAGAAGGGATGGTGGGCCAGTTCCCAGGCCAGGCCCTAAAGGATTTGCACACTTCTGCTCTCCCTCAGGGCTCTGCCTCCACCACGTGAAAAAGTTTAGTCTAGCCCTGCTGCAGGAGGAAGGGGCCATGGAAAGCAGCACTGAGGTAGCCAGCTCATCCAGCTGGAGCCCCAAACATGTTAGAGAAACCAGCCAAGATTAGAAAAGCCTCAGCTGACTTGCCAATGCACCCCGCAGATACATAAGGAAAGCCATCCTAGATGCATCAAGGCCCCCAGCTGACTTACAGACTCATGAGCTAATTGAATACTTGCTGTGATAAGCCACTAAGTTTTGGAGTGGTTTGTTATGCAGCAATAACTAACTGATATAGTGGGTTTTTAGATGTGGTGCCGATGGATGTTAGGGTGGTATTATGGACTGAATGTTTGTGTTCCCCCCATAACTCATGTGTTGAAGACCTAACCCCCATTTTGGCTGTATTAGAAATGGGGCTTCTACAGACTCACAGGTATAGAGAACAAACTAGTGGTTACCAGGGGGAGGGGGGGAGGGGCAATGTAGGGGTAGGGGATTAAGAGAGAGAAAATATTAGTATAAAATAAGCTACAAAGATATGGTATACAGCATGGGGAATACAGCCAATATTTTATAATAACTATAAATGGAGTATATCCTTTAAAAGTTGTGAATCACTATACTGTACACCTATAACAAATAATAAAAACAATTAAATTTAGAAAAAGAAATGGGGCTTCTAAGAAAGTAAAGTTAAATGAGGTCAAAATGGTGGGCCCTTGATCCAATAGGACTAGTGTCCTTATAAGACGTGACACCAGAGAGCTTGCTCTTTCGTTCCCTGGGGACACCCCGAGAAAAGGCCATGTGAGGACATTGTGAGAAGGTGGCCGTCTGCAAGCAAGAAGAGAGCTCCCACCAGAAACTAAATCAGCTGGAACCTTGATCTTGGACTTCTACCCTCCTGACTATGAGAAAATACATTTCTATTGTTTAATCAACCTGCTCTATGGTGGTTTATTATGGCAGCCCTAACAGACTACCGCAAGTGGAAAATATAAAGGAATCTATAGGGTATGGAAACATACGCATGATTGGAAAAGGTGAGAAAGCTTCCATTAAACCTATTCCTACTGCTGCAGTTGCTGATTAAAAGGCAATGTGCTGGGGGCTTCCCTGGTGGCGCAGTGGTTGAGAATCTGCATGCTAATGCAGGGGATACGGGTTTGAGCCCTGGTCTGGGAAGATCCCACATGCCGTGGAGCAACTAGGCCCGTGAGCCACAACTACTGAGCCTGCGCATCTGGAGCCTGTGCTCCGCAACAAGAGAGGCCGCGATAATGAGAGGCCCGCGCACCGCGATGAGGGGTGGCCCCCGCTCGCCACAACTAGAGAAAGTCCTCACACAGAAACGAAGACCCAACACAGCCAAAAAATATATATATATAAAAATAAATTTTTAAAAAGATTATTAAAAAAAAAAAAGCAATGTGCTGGAGAGACCTTCTAGATGGCGGAGGAGTAAGACGCGGAGATCACCTTCCTCCCCACAAATACATCAGAAATATATCTACATGTGGAACAACTTCTACAGAACACCTACTGAACACGGGCAGAAGACCTCAGACTTCCCAAAAGGCAAGAAACTCCCCACGTACCTGGGTAGGGCAAAAGAAAAAGGAAAAAACAGGGACAAAAGAATAGGGACGGGACCTGCACCAGTGGGAGGAAGCCATGAAGGAGGAAACGTCTCCACACACTAGGAAGCCCCTTCACGGGCGGAGACTGCGGGTGGCAGAGGGGGGAAGCTTCGGAGCCACGGGGGAGAGCGCAGCCACAGGGGTGCAGAGGGCAAAGCGGAGAGATTCCCGCACAGAGGAGAGGTGCCGACCAGCACTCACCAGCCCGAGAGGCTTGTCTGCTCGCCCACCGGGAAGGGCGGGGGCTGGGAGCTGAGGCTCGGGCTTCGGTCGGATCCCAGGAAGAGGACTGGGGTTGGCTGCGTGAACACAGCCTGAAGGGGCTAGTGCACCACGGCTAGCTGGGAGGGAGTTCGGGAAAAAGTCTGCACCTGCTGGAGAGGCAAGAGACTTTTTCTTGCCTCTTTGTTTCCTGGTGCATGAGGAGAGGGGATTCAGAGTGCCGCTTAAACGAACTCCAGAGATGGGCGCGAGCCGCAGCTATCAGCGCGGACACCAGAGACGGGCATGAGATGCTAAGGCGGCTGCTGCCGCCACCAAGAAGCCTGTGTGCGAGCACAGGTCACTCTCCACACCGCCCCTCCCGGGAGCCTGTGCAGCCCGCCACTGCCAGGGTCCCGTGATCCAGGGACAACTTCCCCGGGAGAACGCATGGCACGCCTCAGGCTGCTGCAACGTCACGCTGGCCTCTGCCGCCACAGGCTCGCCCCGCCTCCTCTGTACCCCTCCCTTCCCCTGGCCTGAGTGAACCAGAGCCCCCGAAGCAGCTGCTCCTTTAACCCCGTCCTGTCTGAGCGAAGAACAGACGCCCTCAGGTGACCTACATGAGGCGGGTCCAAATCCAAAGCTGAACCCCAGGAGCTGTGCGAACAAAGAAGAGAAAGGGAAATCTCTCCCAGCAGCCTCAGGAGCAGCAGATTAAATCTCCACAATCAACTTGATGTACCCTGCATCTCTGGAATACCTGAATAGACAATGAACCATCCCAAAATTGAGGTGGTGGACTTCGGGAGCAACTGTAGACTTGGGGTTTGCTTTCTGGATCTAATTTGTTTCTGGTTTTACATTTAACTTAGTTTAGTATTTAGAGTTTATTATCACTGGTAGATTTGTTTATTGATTTGGTTGCTCTCTTCCTTCTTTTTTTAATATATAGATTTTTGGGTTTTTTTTCCTTTTCTCTTTTTGTGAGTGTGTATGTGTATGCTTCTTTGTGTGATTTTGTCTGTATAGCTTCGCTTTTGCCATTTGTCCTGGGGTTCTGTCTGCCCATTTTTTCTCTTTTTTCTTTTTAGTATAATTTTTAGCACTTGTTATCATTGGTGGATTTGTTTATTGGTTTGGTTGCTCTCTTCTTTCTTTTTCTATGACTTTTAAATTTTTTTATTTTTAATAATTTTTTTATATTAATAACTTTATTTTATTATTATTTTCTTTCTTTCTTTTTCTTCTCTCTTTTCTTCTGAGCCGTGTGGCTGACAGGGTCTTGGTGCTCTGGCCGGGTATAAGGCCTGTGCCTCTGAGGTGGGAGAGCCAAGTTCAGGACATTGATCCACCAGAGACCTCCCAGCTCCACATAATATCAAATGGCCAAAGCTCTCCCAGAGATCTCCATCCCAACGCTAAGACCCAGCTCCACTCAACGACAAGCAAGCTACAGTGCTGGACACCCTATGCCAAACAACTAGCAAGACAGGAACACAACCTCACCCATTAGCAGAGAGGCTGCCTAAAATCATAATAAGGTCACAGACACCCCAAAACACACCACCGGACACAGTCCTGCCCACCAGAAAGACAAGATACAGCCTCATCCACCAGAACACAGGCACTAGTCCCCTCCACCAGGAAGCCTACACAACCCACTGAACCAACCTTAGCCACTGAGGGCTGACACTAAATACAATGGGAACTATGAACCTGCAGCATGCAAAAAGGAGACCCCAAACACAGTAAGTTAAGCAAAATGAGAAGACAGAGAAACACATAGCAGATGAAGGAGCAAGGTAAAAACCCACCAGACCAAACAAATGAAGAGGAAATAGGCAGTCTACCTGAAAAAGAATTCAGAGTAATGATAGTAAAGATGATCCAAATTCTTGGAAACAGAATGGAGAAAATACAAGAAACGTTTAACAAGGACCTAGAAGAACTAAAGAGCAAACAAACAATGATGAACAACACAATAAATGAAATTAAAAATTCTCTAGAAGGAATCAGTAGCAGAATAACTGAGGCAGAAGAACAGATAAGTGACCTGGAAGATAAAACAGTGGAAATAACTACCACAGAGCAAAATGAAGAGAAAAGAATGAAAAGAATTGAGGACAGTCTCAGAGACGTCTGGGATGACATTAAATGCACCAATATTCGAATTATAGGGGTCCCAGAAGAAGAAGAGAAAAAGAAAGGGACTGAGAAAATATTTGAAGAGATTATAGTCCAAACCTTCCCTAATATGGGAAAGGAAATAGTCAATCAAGTCCAGGAAGTGCAGAGAGTCTCATACAGGATAAATCCAAGGAGAAACATGCCAAGACACATATTAATCAAACTATCAAAAATTAAACACAAAGAAAAAATATTAAAAGCAGCAAGGGAAAAACAACAAATAACATACAAGGGATTCCCCATAAGGTTAACAGCTGATCTTTCACCAGAAACTCTGCAAGCCAGAAGGGAGTGGCAGGACATATTTAAAGTGATGAAAGGGAGAAACCTACAACCAAGATTACTCTTCCCAGCAAGGATCTCATTCAGATTTGACGGAGAAATTTAAACCTTTACAGACAAGCAAAAGCTAAGAGAATTCAGCACCACCAAACCAGCTCTACAACAAATGCTAAAGGAACTTCTCTAGGCAGGAAACACAAGAGAAGGAAAAGACCTACAATAACAAACCCAAAACAGTCAAGAAAATGGTAATAGGAACATACATATCAATAACTACCTTAAATGTAAATGGATTAAATGCTCCAACCAAAAGACATAGACTGGCTGAATGGATACAAAAACAAGACCCATCTATATGCTGTCTACAAGAGACCCACTTCAGACCTAGGGACACATACAGACTGAAAGTGAGGGGATGGAAATAGATATTCCATGCAAATGGAAATCAAAAGAAAGCCGGAGTAGCAATTCTCATATCAGACAAAATAGACATTATAAAAAAGTCTATTACAAGAGACAAAGAAGGACACTACATAATGATCAAGGGATGAATCCAAGAAGAAGATAGAACAATTTAAATATTTATGCACCTAACATAGGAGCACCTCAACACCTAAGGCAAATGCTAACAGCCATAAAAGTGGAAATTGACAGTAACACAATCATAGCATGGGACTTTAACACCCCCCTTTAGCAATGGACAGATCATCCAAAATGAAAATAAATAAGGAAACACAAGCTTTAAATGATACATTAAACAAGATGGACTTAATTGATATTTATAGGACATTCCATCCAAAAACAACAGAATAAACTTTTTTCTCAAGTGCTCATGGAACATTTTCCAGGATAGATCATATCTTGGGTCACAAATGAAGCCTTAGTAAATTTAAAACAGTTGAAATCCTTTCAAGTATCTTTTACAACCACAACGCTGTGAGACTAGATATCAATTACACGGAAAAATCTGTAAAAAATACAAACACATGGAGGCTAAACAATACACTACTAAATAACCAAGAGATCACTGAAGAAATCAAAGGGGAAATGAAAAAATACCTAGAAACAAATGACAATGAAAACACAACGACCCAAAACCTATGGGATGCAGCAAAAGCAGTTCTAAGAGGGACGTTTATAGCAATACAATCCTGCCTCAAGAAACAAGAAACATCTCAAATAAACAACCTAAACTTACCTCTAAAGCAATTAAAGAAGAACAAAAAAACCCCAAAGTTAGCAGAAGGAAAGAAATCATAAAGATCAGATCAGAAATAAATGAAAAAGAAACGAAGGAAACAATAGTAAAGATCAACAAAACTAAAAGCCGGTTTTTTGAGAACATAAACAAAATTGATAAACCATTAGCCAGACTCATCAAGAAAACAAGGGAGAAGACTCAAATCAATAGAATTAGAAATGAAAAAGAAAAAGTAAAAACTGACACTGCAGAAATACAAAGGATCATGAGAGATTACTACAAGCAACTACATGCCAATAAAATGGACAACCTGGAAGAAATGGACAAATTCTGAGAAAAGCACAACCTTCTGAGACTGAACCAGGAAGAAATAGAAAATATAAACAGACCAATCACAAGCACTGAAATTGAGACTGTGATTAAAAATCTTCCAGCAAACAAAAGTCCAGGACCAGATGGCTCACAGGTGAATTCTATCAAACATTTAGAGAAGAGCTAACACCCATCCTTCTCAAACTCTTCCAAAAAATTGCAGAGGAAGGAACACTCCCAAACTCATTCTATGAGGCCACCATCACCCTGATACCAAAACCAGACAAAGATACTACAAAAAAAGAAAATTACAGACCAATATAACTGATGAATATAGATGCAAAAATCCTCAACAAAATACTAGCAAACAGAATCCAACAACACATTAAAAGGATCATACACCATGATCAAGTGGGATTTATCCCAGAGATACAAGGATTCTTCAATATATGCAAATCAATGTGATACACCATATTAACAAATTGAAGAATAAAAACCATATGATCATCTCAATAGACACAGAAAAAGCTTTTGACAAAATTCAACACCCAGTTATGATAAAAACTCTCCAGAAAGTGGGAATAGAGGGAACCTACTTCAACATAATAAAGGCCATATACTACAAACCCACAGCAAACATCATTCTCAATGATGAAAAACTGAAAGCGTTTCCTCTAAGATCAGGAACAAGACAAGGATGTCCACTCTCACCACTATTATTCAACATAGTTTTGGAAGTCCTAGCCATGGCAATCACAGAAGAAAAAGAAATAAAAGGAATACACATTGGAAAAGAAGAAGTAAAACTGTCACTGTTTGCAAATGACATGATATTATACATAGAGAATCCTAAAGATGCCATCAGAAAACTACTAGAGCTAATCAATGAATTTGGTAAAGTTGCAGGATACAAAATTAATGCACAGAAATCTCTTGCATTCCTATACACTAATGAGGAAATATCTGAAAGAGAAATTAAGGAAACACTCCCATTTACCATTGCAACAGAAAGAATAAAATACCTAGGAATAAACCGACCTAGGGAGACGAAAGACCTGTATGTAGAAAACTATAAGACACTGATGAAAGAAATTACAGATGATACCAACAGATGGAGAGATATACCATGTTCTTGTATTGGAAGAATCAATATTGTGAAAATGACTATACTCCGCAAAGCAATCTACAGATTCAATGCAATCCCTATCAAATTACCAATGGTATTTTTTACAGAACTAGAACAAAAAATCTTAAAATTTGTATGGAGACACAAAAGACCCCAAATAGCCAAAACAGCCTTGAGGGAAAAAAAAGGGAAGGGGAGGAACAAGACTCCCTGACTTCAGATGATACTACAAAGCTACAGTAATCAAGACAATATGGTACTGGCACAAAAACAGAAATATAGATCAGTGGAACAGGATAGAAAGCCCAGAGGTAAACCCGCACAAATATGGTCACCTTATTTTTGATAAAGGAGGCAAGAATATACAATGGAGAAAAGACAGCCTCTTCAATAAGTGGTGCTGGGAAAACTGGACAGCTACATGTATAAGAATGAAATTAAAACACTCCCTAACACCATACAGAAAAATAAACTCAAAATGGGTTAAAGACATAAGTGTAAGGCCAGACACTATAAAACTCTTAGAAGAAAACATAGGCAGAACACTGTTTGACATAAATCACAGCAAGATCCTTTTTGACCCACCTCCTAGAGAAATGAAAATAAAAAGAAAAATAAACAAATGGGACCTAATGAAACTTAAAAGCTTTTGCACAGCAAAGGAAAACATAAATAAGACAAAAAGACAACCCTCAGAATGGGAGAAAATATTTGCAAATGAAGCAACTGACAGAGGATTAATCTCCAAAATTTACAAGCAGCTCATGCAGCTCAATATCAAAAAAACAAACAACCCAATCCAAAAATGGGCAGAAGATCTAAATAGACATTTCTCCAAAGAAGATATATAGATCGCCAACAAACACATGAAAGGATGCTCAACATCATTAATCATTAGAGAAATGCAAATCAAAACTACAATGAGGTATCACCTCACACAAGTCAGAATGGCCATCATCAAAAAATCTACAAACAGTAAATGCTGGAGAGGATGTGGAGAAAAGGGAACCCTCTTGCACTGTTGGTGGGAATGTAAATTGATACAGCCACTATGGAGAACAGTATGGAGGTTCCTTAAAAAACTAAAAATAGAACTACCACACAACCCAGCAATCCCACTACTGGGCATATACCCTGAGAAAACCATAATTCAAAAAGAGTCATGTACCACAATGTTCATTGCAGCTCTATTTACAATAGCCAGGACATGGAAGCAACCTAAGTGTCCATCGACAGATGAATGGATAAAGAAGATGTGGCACATATATACAATGGAATGTTACTCAGCCATAAAAAGAAATGAAATTGAGTTATTTGTAGTGAGGTGGATGGACCTAGAGTCTGTCATACAGAGTGAAGTCAGAAAGAGAAAAACAAATACCGTATGCTAACACATATATATGGAATCTAAAAAAAAAAAAAGGTTCTGAAGAACCTAGGGGCAGGACAGGAATAAAGACGCAGATGTAGAGAATGGACTTGAGGACACGGGGAGTGGGCAGGGTAAGCTGGGACGAAGTGAGAGAGTGGCATGGACATATATACACTACCAAATGTAAAATAGATAGCTAGTGGGAAGCAGCCACATGGCACAGAGAGATCAGCTCGGTGCTTTGTTTCCACCCAGAGGGGTGGGATAGGGAGGGTGGGAGGGAGACGCAAGAGGGAGGAGATATGGGGATATATGTATACATATAGCTGATTCACCTTGTTATAAAGCAGAAACTAACACACCATTGTAAAGCAATTATACTCCAATAAAGATGTTAAAAAAAAGCAATGTGCTCAGCACTGGGAACATAAAGATTAGAGGTTAGGGTCTCTCCTTCCAAGTTATTTATATTCCAGTGAAGGTGAGTGTGACCAGCCTTCCTGGTTTCCTGGGACCATCCTGGTTTTAACATTGAAAGTCCCATATTCCATGAACCCCCTCAGTGCTGGGCAGCCTGAGATGGTTGGCTGCTCTCGGTCCACTAGGAGAGACAAATGTCCAAACAGGTAGTTTTAAAGTGAAGTGTAAGTGCTTTGTTATTGATAGCTGTAGTACTATTAATAGTAGTAGTACTACTCGTAGTAAAATCATGTCCAGAATATATTGGATGCTTCTTATACGATATGCATTGTGTAAAGTTCTCAATATAGAGCTCCTTATTAATAGTCACATCTGTTCTGTAAAGTCATCTCATTTCATGGAAGAAAATGAAATCTCAGAGAGAGTCAGTAACTTGCGCAAGACCACAAAGCTAGTAAATTGTGGTGCTTGAATTCAGTCTCAGGCTAACTCCAAAACTTACTTTCTTAAATATTAAACTGAACTTGCCCCACCACATACCTACTCCCATCAATGCAAAGAACAGAGCTGGGAGACAGAATAATGGGGAGGAAGCCAAGCCACATTGGGCCATTCAAAGAAGGCTTCCTGGAAGAAGTGACACCTGAAATGAATCTCAAAAGATAAATCGTAGTTTGTCAGAAGGTAAGCAGGATGAGACACTTCAGGTGGAGAGAACAGGTTGGACAAAAGTACAAAAGCATGAAACCACACGGCCTAGGTGGGAAATTGTAGTCTGATTAGCTTTGCTGCAGTACAGAGTATGAGCTGGGGTTTGCCAGGAAATAAGGCAAAAGAGACAGTTATAGGTTGGAGTCCTAGTAGTTATAGCCAACCAGATCCAATGAGAGATGGGCTTCTTTCCATTTAGAAACATTTGCACAAGGAAAACAATTAATCCTCTTTGTTGTAGAACATTTTTCATGTGACAAACTGATTTGGGAACTAACACCACTGCACTTGCAAATCTGGAGCAAAAACATTGTAGTATCACATGCTGAGAACCTGAGGCTAACAAAAAAAAAAAAAAAAGGAAAAAAATATACCTTATGAAAAGTCATTGGCAAATGTGCTAAGTAGCTGTTTTCCAATGCAAACAGTGACAAGAATGAAATAAAGACGCCATCTAGCCACTGCATAATGGATTTTTTTTAAAGACCAGGAATGTTAACACCATGTAGACCTTTCAGCAGAAAGACTAAATATGTTTGATTGATATATATGCAAGACATGTGAGGAAATGAAAGAGCCAATAAAAATGTCTGGTCCAATTGTACTTGCTATATTGAATGTATTATTCTAGCTGGCTTAGGATTAATTCATTTATTCCTTCACTGAAAGATGTTTACCAAGCATCTTGTACTATATTCTGGTACTGTCCTCGGTACTGAAAACACATTTGGGGAATATCTGAACCATAACTTTAAGGGCATTATAATTTGATGGGAAAGTAGATATGCAGACAATTAGAAAATGATGTTATACATGCTATATCAGAGGTGTATATAAAGTGCAATGAGAAGGTTCCTTTTAATCTGGCCAGGAGACTCGGAAAAGGCTTCAAATGACCTTTGACCTGACTCAATAAGAAGAGTTTTCCAGAAAGGCGTAATGACAACAACAGCACTACCATCTATTGAGCACTTAAGTACCACTCAAAGCAATAAACTTTTTATACACCCTATTTTGATCCTCACAATAGCTCTACAAGGTAAATATTATCATCCCAATTTTTTAAACGGAGAAACTAAGCCTCAAGAAGTCCAAGATCTAGCAACTAAGTAATAGAACCAGGATTTGGATCTGTATCTGCTTGACTCCAGAGCTGGGGTTCTTGACCTTATGCTGCCTGTTTTCTCCCTAAGGAAAGGCATTCCAGGTGGGAGGAAGAGAACAAGCAAAGGCACAGAGGCTGGAATTGGCACAGCATGCTCATGAAACTGTCAGCAGGAATGCATGGTAAAGCACAGGCACGAATGGAGAATGATAAAGGATGATACAAAAACCACATCGTGGAGCATTTGGTATGTCATGAGAAATAATCTGGACTTTACCCCAGCAAAGAATGGGTTAACAGGTAAAGATAATAGCAGAGCATTCTTCCTGATCAATGTTCTCTTTCTGAGATGAGAAGATGTATTGCAATCCACGTCCAGATCATTCCCTCTGCCAGGATGAAGATGAGCGACATCAGAACCCTCCGGTCTAAAATGCTTGTGTTTGAGAAGCTGTGTTGCTATAGAGAATTCATATATTCATGTATTCAGTATTTGTTTTTCTTCCAAGTTTTTTTTAGCACCTATCACGTACCAGGTCTTGTACTAAGTACACAAAATTACTGGTGAGCCTAACGAACATGGCTTCTGTTCCCAGGGAGCTCACATATGCACGAAGTAGAAAATAAACAATGACCAAATATTTAGTCACAAACTGAGATGGGTTCTAGGAGGAGAAGGAGGCTATGAGAGGTTAAGCAGAAGGAATCTGGGAGATTTGACACTTTCTCTGAGGAAATGTTATTTCAAGTGAGTTCTGAAAAGTAAATAGAAATTAACTAGGTAAACTGAGGGAAGAGAGCATTCTAGGCAGAAGGAATCAATTTTGCAATGGTCCTGGGGTAGAATTTATCATGGGTTGGTGGAGAAATAGACAGAAGCTTAGAGCAGAGAGAGCAAGGTGGGGAGAACAGGCAGACCTCATTTTTACTGGGCTTCACTTTATTGCACTTCACAGATTGCGTTTTTTACAAATTGAAGCCTTGTAGCAACCCTGCCTGCAGCAAGTGTATCGGCACCATTTTTCCAACAGCATTTGCTCACTTCATGTCTCTGTGTCACTGACTGATAAAGCAGCGGCAGGGTTTCAGAGGACTGACTCCAATTTTGCAAGAAGTTCTACAGTGGGTAAAATGCTATCAAACAGCATTGCACGCTACAGAGACATGGTTCATGAAAGGAAGATTCAATCGATGCAGCAAACTTCATTGTTGTCTTATTTTAAAAAATTGCCACGGCCACCCCAAACTTCAGCAACCATCACCCTCATCGGTCAGCAGCCATCAACATCGAGGCAAGACCTCCACCAGCAAAATGACTGCCACTCACTGAAGGCTCAGATAATGGGTAGCATTTTATAGCAATAAAGTGTTTATAATTAAGGTATGTACATTGCTTTTTTAGACATGCTATTGCACACTTAATAGACTACAGTATAAACATAACTTTCATACACATTTGGAAACCAAAAAATTCATGTGACTCACTTTATTGTGATATTTGCTTTATTGTGGTGGTCTGGAACAAAACCCACAGCATCTCTGAGGCATGCCTGTACTGGAGATGAGGCCAGAAAGGCAGGTGGACACCAAGTCATGTACGGTCTCATAAGCCATGGTAAGGACACTGCTCTGGTATCTGGAGCCTTGTAAAAACTTCTTGAGAGTTATTTCCACATTTCAGATCTATCCTAAAAAAATCTACACTCTCTGACACAGTTATCTATATAACTTCTAGAATCTCTTTCTTTTGTCCTAGTTGCTTAAAAAATCAGAGCTAAAATTATTTTAGACATTCCATTCAAACAGATATGGTGATATGTGGGTCTAGTCAGTTCTTCCAGAAATTTCCTCTGAAGTGATATTGATTTTTCACATTCAGAAATTCATTCTAATGAAATCACTTATTCTGAAGATCACGTTGCATCTGCTCTTTGCTTTGTGAGTTTTGCAGTGGATTTTAGCCAAAGCATGAGTAGCTGACAAACTCCAGAAATAAGTCATACATCTGTTATTCCAATCAAACAAATGGAGGAGAAAAGGGAGGTTAATACGAGGAAGTGAGAAGAGGCACACTTTTAAATTGCTACAATCAGAAGGTAATATTTTCTATTTCCTAGGATTTTGAGGTTTAAAAAAATTGTCGAAGTGCTTTCTCCTGTATTTTCTAATTTTCCCCTCACAACAACTCATGATTCTCCCCATTTTTTGGATGAGGAAACTGAGCCACTCAGAGATAAAATAGATTGCCTGTGGTCTCATTGTTAGTTATGGTGGAAATGGAATTCACAGTCAGGTCTAAGGCTCCAAAGTCAATGCCCTTTACTCTACAACCCACTGCCTGCAATGAACACACAGAAATGATTTTCGGATGCTCTGTCCATAGGGATGATCAGTGCAGACACAGTGAGTACACAGTCCTTTCTAACATTTCACAGCTGGTCTACCTTATAAAGTAGCTGTGATCTTCTGCCCCCAGATCCCACCAAACCCCTTCCCTCCCGATGGGTTAAGCCTCACCTCACTGTGTGGCTCGATAAAGGAAATCCTGGGAAATTAACGGCCCTGTTACCACCATTGGTGCTTAATGACCTTGCAGTTTCCTGTGGAGTGTATGGGCCAGTTTGTTAATGAACCACTTCTTCATTCTCTGGTTCCCCTGTAAGTCTCTTAGAGTAGCATCACATTTTGAAGCCAGAAAAGAACAGATTGAACACCGACTATACTATAGTCAGTGTAGAGTATGGTATAGCACTATACTATGTGCTTTGCATGCACTACCTTGTTGATGCTCATTGAATCTGAAAATGATCCTGTGGTGCAGCCATCATTATCCCTATTTTACAGATGAGCAAAGTGAGTCACAGAAAAGTCAGTTAACATGCAAAGACCATACACCTATTAAGTAGTAGAGCCAGGATTTGAATTCATGGAAGTGAACTTTAAGACTCATATTCTTAACCACCAGAATGGACATTCTCAGGCAATTCTGCCTGAAGCCCTGACACTGAAGCTGTTTGGTTGGTTTGCTTTGGGAAGGGTGTACAGACCTCACTACATTTATTGCCTCTTTCCTTACATCAAGGGTTACAGAAAAACCATCCCCTACTCTTGGAGCTCCCTGAAATTAAGATAAATGCAGCTGGTGGGCAGAAACATAAACACAACCCTTCTTGTATTAACTTAATGGAGTACAACATCTCAAGGCTTTTATTTCTTCCCATCATCCCCCAAATTAGGAGGAAAACTTCATGAAGCTAGAAGGAGTGAACGAGGGTACATTTCATTGGGATGATTTCTAATTTCTTCTGATTCAAGTTTCATTTAGGTACAAATCAGCCGGTTGTTGAAACTTAGTTAAATGAAAAACAGAGCTGGTTGGCGGAGGTAGGGTTATCAGTGTTCCAGATCCAACATGGTTAAGAAACCCTCAAACCTCCCTCGCCTGGAATTTTGTCTCTTTTGAATGCTGGTTCTACAGTCAATTACAAAAAAGGCTAAAAACACAGATATACACACATATATATCACTAAAGCTGTGTTTTTAATATCAGTATCTTCAGGTAAGTATCTGATGTTGGGAAAGAAGGACTTGCAGTGACCTGATCATTTTTAGAGGTCAGATTTGGTATCATAAGGAATGGGAGTGAAGAGCTGTGGGCAACTTACCCTTTTGTGAGCCTCAGTTTCCACATCTCTAATGAGAAGCTTAAAGAATCCCTGAGGTCTTTTTCAGCCTAGATGTTCCATATAGAGAGATTTTAAGCTGGAAGATCATATAAGGGAAGGGTCATATAGGTTTGGCTAAAACCAGGTTACTTTGTTGAACTGCTAAAGCGTCTAATTCTGGAGTCTACCTCATTTTGCTTTCCTACATCAGGACTTCAAGACCTACTCTCCTCATCCAACAGTCTCTATGTCTGATGATCTCACCTCCTAAATTGTTTCTTATGTCTACCCACTGCCCCTCTCCATTTCTGTGCTATCAGTTTAGGCCAAGCCAACATCATCTCTTACTTGGATGATTCCAAGGCCGTTTTAATTGTACCCACTTAACTCTGTCCTTTACACTGCAGCCATAGGAATCATTCTAAAATGCAAAACATGTTACTCTCTAGTTTAAAACATTTCAGTGTCTTACCACAGTCTATGGGAGAAAAAAAAGAAATTAAAAAAGAAAGACCTTCCCAACCAACTTCTGCTTACATTTCCACTGCCTCATTTTTCACTGTCTTCCATCATAAATGTCATGCTCTAAAAATGCCAAATTCTGCAATGCCATGTCACGCCATTAAATCCTCTGAGCTTTTGCTTTGGCTGTTCTCTCTGCCAGGAATGCACTACCCTACTCTTTCAGATCAGTAGCTTGTACTCATGAACCCCCTGAGCTAGATGACTCCTTGGGAACAAGTACCCACGTTGTGTGCTTCCATAATACCCTGTTCATACCTTTTGCTTATCACTGGCCACATCATCTTTAAGCTGTAAGGAACACCAGCATTTAGAGGCTACCCTTAGGATTAAAAGCTGGTAAAGGAGACTCAGAAGGATAAACCAGGGAGGATGCATATACCAGGAGAGTGTGGCAGAAGAAAAGCCAAAATACAAAGTTTTTTTTTTGAAGATGGGAATATACAGAGAACTGCTAAAATTCAACAATAAAACAACCCAAGGGGCTTCCCTGGTGGCACAGTGGTTGGGAGTCTGCCTGCCGATGCGGGGGACACGGGTTCGAGCCCTGGTCTGGGAGGGTCCCACATGCCGCGGAGCGGCTGGGCCCGTGAGCCACGACTGCTGAGCCTGCGCATCTGGAGCCTGTGCTCCGCAACAAGAGAGGCCGCGATAGTGAGAGGCCTGCGAACCGCGATGAAGAGTGGCCCCCACTCGCCACAGCTGGAGGGGGCCCTCACACAGCAATGAAGACCCAACACAGCCAAAAATAAATAAATTAATTAATTAAAAAAAACCATATATCTCTGTTAAAAACAAACAAAAACAAACAAAAAAACAACCCAATTCAAAAATGGGCAAAGACCTGAATAGACATTTTTTCAAAGAAGATACACAAATAGCCAATAAGCACATGAAAAAGTGGTCAACCTCACTCATCATTAGGGAAATGAAAATCAAAACTACAATGAGATATCCCCTCACATCTATTAGAATGGTTGCTACCAAAAAAAAAAAGAGCCCACCAGAAAATAACAAGTATTGATGAAAAAAGATGTGGAGAAATTGGAACCTTTGTGCACTGTTTCTGGGAATGTAAAATGGTATAGCTCCTGTAAGAAACAGTATATGGCAGTCCTTAAAAAAATTAAAAATAAAATTACTATATGATCCAGCAGTTCAACTCTGATATATATATAAAAGAACTGAAAACAGAGACTCGAACAGATATTTCTTCACAGCAGGATTATTCATAATAGCTAAAACATGGAAACAATCTAAGTGTCCATCGACAGATAAATGGATTTTTTAAAATGCAGTATATACATACAATGGAATATTATTCAGCCTTAAAAAAGAAGGAAATTCTGACACGTGCTACAACATGGATGAACTTTAAAGATGTTATGCTAAGTGGAATAAACCAGTTACAAAAAGACTAATACTGTCTGATTCCCATTATACAAGGTACCTAGAGTAGTCAAAATTATAGGGGCAGAAAGAAGAATGGTGGTTGCCAGGAGCTTGGGGAAGGGAAAATGGGGAGTTATTGTTTAATGGGTACAGAATTTCAGTTTTACAAGATGGAAAGAGTTCTGGAGATGGATGGTGGTGATGGTTACATAATAACATGAATGTACTTAATGCCCCTGAACTAAGACCTAAATAGACATTTCTCCAAAGAAGATATACAGATTGCCAACAAAAGCATGAAAGGATGCTCAACATCACCAATCATCAGAGAAATGCAAATCAAAACTACGAGGTATCACCTCACACCAGTCAAAATGGCCATCATCAAAAAATCTAGAAACAATAAATGCTGGAGAGGGTGTGGAGAAAAGGGAACCCTCTTGCACTGTTGGTGGGAATGTAAATTGATACAGCCACTATGGAGAACAGTATGGAGGTTCCTTAAAAAACTAAAAATAGAACTACCATATGACCCAGCAATCCCACTACTGGGCATATACCCTGAGAAAACCGTAATTCAAAGAGTCATGTACCACAATGTTCATTGCAGCTCTATTCACAATAGCCAGGACATGGAAGCAACCTAAGTGTCCATCGACAGATGAATGGATAAAGAAGATGTGGCACATATATACAATGGTATGTTACTCAGCCATAAAAAGAAACGAAATTGAGTTATTTGTAGTGAGGTGGATGGACCTAGAGACTATCATACAGAGTGAAGTTAAGTGAGAAAGAGAAAAACAAATACCGTATGCTAACACATATATATGGACTTGAGGACACGGGGAGGGGGAAGGGTAAACTGGGACGAAGTGAGAGAGTGGCATGGACATATATATACTACCAAATGTAAAATAGATAGCTAGTGGGAAGCAGCTGCATAGCACAGGGAGATCAGCTCGGTGCTTTGTGACCACCTAGAGGGGTGGGATAGGGAGGGTGGGAGGGAGACGCAAGAGGGAGGGGATATGGAGATATATGTATATGTATAGCTGATTCACTTTGTTATACAGCAGAAACTAACACACCATTGTAAAGCAATTATACTCCAATAAAGATGTTAAAAAATTTTTTTTAAAAATTAAAAAAAATAAAAACATCTCAAATGAAAAAAACTGGTTAAGATGGTAAATTTTATGTTATATATAGTTTACCACAATAAAACAACTGGGTAAAAAATAAACATGGAGTTGATCTCCTGTATAAAATTCTGCTTGGACATCCAGCGAAATGAGTTCTGAAAAGTGACCGTTGGATTGAGCCATACAGGATTCCTTGGTGATCTCAGAAAACGCTTTTGGGATATGTTGAATAATGAAAGAACACACAGATTATTTCTTTACTGATCTCAATTCTTACTTATGAACTTGTTAGCTTTCAGAAGCAGTAGATTTGTAGGAGCAAACTTTTTGCAACTTTTTTTAAAAAAAATGATAGTGTCTTATGTCAGAGCAAGGCTAAGTTTTTGACTGAGATTACCCTTTCCAGGCAAGTCGATTCAAAATGAGTGCTCTTGGGGCAAGCCACTGTGGCCTCTACAGGGCTCCTTTGTCTTCAAACTGGAGTGAGCAATCCTGGAAAATCTAATCACAACAGGTAGGAGTCAGAGTTGGGGTTTTCTTGCCAGCAGTCGGATTTTCATCACAGGCAGGTTTCAGAGAAGCCAATGTATCAAAGGTCATTTGGAGAGAGAGATGCTCTGTTTCCCTCTCCTCCTTGATACAGCTGCAGAAATGGGTCTCACTGAGGACATCAGCATGAAACCACATACCCTACTGTGGTCTACAAGGCTGACCGCTTGGTTCTCCTCTCCTATAACCCTCTCCCTGGTTCTCTCGGCTCTGACCCTCCTGGCCTTCTCTGCACACCTTAAACACTCCAAAGTGTTCCGTTTGCTTAAAATTCTTCTCCAAGGTCCTTGCAAGTCTGGCCCCTTCTTGTCATTCTGGTTTCAGCTCAAATGTCCTCCCCGCCTCCACCTCAGAGAGGCCTTCTGTAACCACCGTGGTCACGGTAGCCTTCAACCCCAGTCAACCTCTGGCCCACCCCCGATGGTATTGTCTTCACAGCACTAATATCTCCAAGAGATAGCCCTATTGACCTGTGTGTTTGGGTGGTCATCATTTGTCTCTCTTTTTTAGACTGTTAGCCTCTTGAAGGTAGGGGGCCCATCAGTCCTCACACTGATATATCTTTATTAACCAAACAGCACCCAGCACAGATTAGGTACTCTGTTAAATGAATACATAGATGAAGGTTTTCAAGCGACTGCAAATGTTCAGTCATAAGCCAAGTTCTACACATCTCCAGTTACTGCATCCTAATTACTCCTTGAGGCTCCCCAAAATGCTAGTCTGTTTCCATGGAAGGATATGATCCAGTGAGTGGTCCTTAGGCTGCATTAGAACTACTGGGGTTTAAAATGTAGGTTTTGGGGCCTTACCCCCAGAGATTCTATTTAAGTGGGTTGGAGGGGGGGCTCTGCCCACTGCAGGGGATACCGATGCCACCAACAGACTGCTCTTGGAGAATGCAGTTGTATAATTTAGCCTCTGCACCTTCATACCTCATAGACCAAACTGTGGCAACTCTGACCTTGGTGTATGCCTGGATGGATGGATGGATGGATAGATGGTTGGATGGTTGGATGGATGGATGGATGGATAGATGGTTGGATGGATGGATGGATGGATGGATGGATGGATGGATGGATGGATGGATGGATGGATGGATGGATGGGTGGGTGGATGGATAGATGGATGGATGGATGGATGGATGGATAGATGGATGGATGGATGGATGGATGGATGGATGGATGGAAAGATGGATGGGTGGATGGATGGATGGATGGATGGATGGATGGATGGATGGATGGATGGATGAATGGATAGATGGTTGTATGGATGGATGGATGGATGAATGGATGGGTGGATGGATGGATGGATGGATGGATGGGTGGATGGGTGGATGGATGGATGGATGGATGGATGGATGGATGGATGGATGGATGGATGGATAGATGGTTGGATGGATGGATGGATGGATGGATGGATGGATGGATGGATGGATGGATGGATAGATGGATGGATGGATGGATGGATGGATGGATGGATGGATGGATGGACGGACGGATGGACGAATGGACTGTAACTCTTACAGGCCAACTAATCTAGAAGGAAGGCAACAGACCATGATGCTCTTTCCAGGCAGAGACTGCAGGAAAAACTAAGGTTGAAGAGCTATTTGGGATGTCTGATGGAGAGAAAAATCAGAAGCCTTGATTGTTGTTATTTAGAGATGGCCTCTGAAACACAACACAAAGGGGGCTGAATTCAGATGGATGCTCTCAGGGTTCCCAGAATTGGGGTTCAATTCTGGATCACTAGAACTGCAGTGTGATCTGGGCAAATATATTTTGGCATGGGATTTTGGATAAGCCCATAATAATTAGAACAAGCATCCTATATGTTTTAGCACTTTCTATACATTAACTCTAATTCTTAAAACAACCCTAGTTGTTCCTGTCTGCATTTTACAAATAAAATAAAACGGGGTTTGAGACAGGATAAGCAGCTTGTCCAAGTCAAGGTGATTGGCAGGGATGTGACCCCAGGTCTCCGTGGCTCCAAAGCCCATGCTGCTTCCACTCTACAGCCCAGGAGAGATATGTTTTGCTTCCTAAAGTTCAAAGTTTGGGTGTTTGGTGTCTGCATATGTTTGTGCAGGAGGGTGAAGAGGTCAGTAGCTGCCTGTACATGAGTGTGTTGTGTTTTGGACCATGTCTCTGTGGGTGCCTGCCTGTATCTGTCGATTCCTCTGTCCCTGGACCTGGGTTTGAATCCCTGGGCCAGAACCTCTGTGTTGCCTGTGTTAGGGTGCTGGGAAATAAGGAAGGAGAGCAAGTCAATGAAGTGAAGTATTTAAATCAAATATTCAACGACCACAATCTGTGCATCTTTCCCAGAGGGGGCTTTTGTGCATGGGTTTTTACATAGAGAGAAAAATGTCCATCTCCTCAACTTCCCAAGAGACGAACACTTCCTACGAGCAGATTCTTACAACACCTGGTGCTTTAAGATTCTCCTTTTAGATTGTGGGTGGTTTTTAAAAAGGGATTTAAGATGGGGTTTCACACATTCTCCAAGTGCTTTTCTAAGGAGTAAAACTCCCACAATCTTGGCCACTTCATTTTCACTTAGATCTGTGATATTCTTCTGTTTCAATTTAAAATAAATATACATTATTCCTAAGCACAAAGCGATATGAGCACTAGAATAAAGAGAGATGGGCTCTGAATCCATGGCTCAGACCCCCATGGTTCGTCTGGATTTCTGTCCAGACTGGGCCCTCCCCCTCCTCAAATAGGATTCTCCTACTGGAACCTATGACTGTGCTGTCTCCGGTCCTGGTTTACCCCTCAGAGCACGCCTATAAAGGAAGGAGGAAGCAAATGCTTCTTACAGGTAGAAAGGCAGGAAGTGATGGGGTAGTGGCAGAAGTCCCATCCACATCGCCTCCTGGCTGGGCACTGTCTCTGACACACACACATCCGGCCATGCCTCTCCCATGGTTAATCTCCTTCAAAGGCTTCCCCTGGCCTGAATGAGTGGACTCGGCTGGGCCTGCCCACCCTCCACTACTGCCAACCTCTGGAGTCCCTCTCCTAGTGTTGGTGACATGTCAGCCACCTTCCAATCCCTCAGAAGCATCAAGCACTTTCCTGCCTTGTGACCTTCTGCCCACAGTTGCCTTATCCCCTGCACAGCCCCTACCTTAGTCAATTCCTACTTGTCCTTCAGGGTTCAGCTCAGAGGGCTGTTCTACTTAGGAAGTCTTCTCTGGTCTCCCTGCACACACACAAGGCCAGATCCACCTTCTGCAAACTTTCAATGCACCCGTGGTTAGTTAGCTATGTCATCTGCTTTTTTGACGACTGTCTTCCCCGAATAAAGAAAGCTCCCTGAGGGCTGGGACCATGGCTGGCTCGTTCATCTGTGCATGTCCAGGCCTCATAACAGGCTTTTCATTTAGCAGGTATCAATGGAGTAAACCTTTGCTGAATGAAAAAATAAATGAGCCTCAGGTTCTTTATCTGTAAAGTGGAGATAATAATAAAACTCCTATGAGGATTAAATGAGATAGCAGAAGTGACACTGCCTGGCCCATAACAAGATTTTGTTTTGTTTTCTTAGTAGCTCATTCCTTAAATAGAGGAGAATCAAAAACGAAATCAGCTGCCTCCTAGGATTGTAAGCTTTCTGCCACTGGAGGCCTTTGAACACAAGATGGATAATAATTTTGCAGGGATATTGTAGAAGGATGGTCATGAGTCCAGATAAGTGGTTCTCAATATTGGCTGCCCATTAGAATGAATTGGAAAGTTAAAAAAAAAAAAAAAAAAAAGACTGATGACCCCAAAGATTCTGATTTAATTGTTCTAGAATGGGATCTGGGCGGGAATATTTTTTAACCCAGGTGATTCTAATGTGAACCATGGTTGTGAACCACTGGTTTAAAATAGATGATCTTTAAATTTTCTTCTTGTCATGAGAGGCTGTCACTCCAGGGAAGTGAAGACCTCTTGTTCCTTCTGAGAAAGAGGGAGAGAAGGAGGAGGAGGAGGAGACGCATGGGGAGGGGAAAGGGGAGCGAGGAGAAAGAGAGAGCAGAAAGAAGACAAGAGGGAAGGAAAGAGGAGAGAGATAGAGGAAGGAAGAGAACCCTTCAGCACAGCAATTTTTTTAATTTAAAAAGTGAAAACCTATAGTTGTGTAACTCTAGAGTCAGCCACATAGCATTTTAGAGACCACTGGCTTTGGAATTTCAGACCCTCTCTATTGAAGAAGGGTGAGTGGACTTCCCTGGTGGCGCAGTGGTTAAGAATCCTCCTGCCAATGCAGGGGACACGGGTTTGAGCCCTGGTCCAGGAAGATCCCACATGCCGCGGAGCAACTGGGCCCGTGCGCCACAACTACTGAGCCTGTGTGCCTAGAGTCCATGCTCCGCAACAAGAGAAGCCACCGCAATGAGAAGCCCACGCACCGCAATAAAGAGTAGCCCCTGCTCGCCGCAACTAGAGAGGGCCTGCGTGCAGCAACGAAGACCCAATGCAGCCAAAAATAAATAAATATTTTAAAAAATAATCTTAAAAAAAAAAAGAAAGGTGAGCCTTTCCAGCCCTGCAATTCGGGGTAAGTCACTTTGCCTCACTGAACCTGTTTCCCCAGGTTAAAATGGAAATAATGATAATCTTGTCATATACATTTTGGAAGAATTCAATAAAATAAGATATAAAAAGGAGTCTAGTAAATGTTACCACAAGGTAAGTCCTCAGTAATGCATAATAACAATATATTATTATTATTATCAATGTGAATACATTTTATAAGCCCAAGTATAGTTATAAGGCATTATCATTGTGACTATTGGCCGGTCCAGGTTGAAAGCTATTGAATTGATTTTTTTCTCTTTTTGAAACCCAGAAGCATTCTTGGCAAGCTGTGGTTTTCTCTTGCTTTCCTGCACTGATTCAGTTTTCTTAAAAATATGCACACACACTCACACATATACAAAGGTATATACACACATGAACATACACATATTTCTCCTTTTTTCTGAATCCCCATGCAGAATGACACCAAGCCTGAGAAAATATGAATAAGGATTTATCAGGCTGTGCTGCTTTCCCCTGGGGTGGTAAGCTCACATATATATTGCTAGAAATGATCCACCCACTCGTTGCTCACAGGATCCTTATAGAACTGAACACCTGACCCTAAACAATGGGGGAAGATTCAAAGGACTGTGTTGCAAAAAAGGGAATTTTAAAGATTCTCTGCATCAGCTTGTAATATGATGGCAGCTCCCGAGCATGTCCTGTTTGAAAGATCAGTCACTGGTGCATACAAGCGAACCATGTCACATCTCCCCACATTGACACAGCCTCCCTCCCAGGCAGGAAGCATGCCCACCGGATGAGCATGGCTGCATCCCTCATGAACTGCGACCACACACAGGCCCCCCAACCTCTTTGGAACCCTTTAGTTCATCTGTAAAATGGAGCCCTAATAATTGCTCTGGTGACTTGACAGGGATGCCTGAGGCTCACTGGCATAGCATGTGGGCAAGTGCTTTTTGCCCTGTGGAAAGCTGTGCAAATGCAATGCGGCATCACCAGCATGGGGCTGTGCAGAGGATGGCCAGGACCGCCAATGATGACTGCACACCTCAAGGTCTTACGGAACCTTCAGCTGTGGCTCGCAAAAGCCTGGTTTGCTCCTGAAGATGTCCCAGTTCTATTGGTCCTACAGGTTCCACAGCCCTATAAGGCAAACACCTAATGTTCCAGGTGTTAAAACTGCCCAGCTGGTGGGATACTGGCTGGATACATGTGATAGAGCAATAGCGGTGAAGAGACCAAATATGGAGGTTGGAGTGTTTAATATATTGGAGCCACCCTTAAGGCATAAGAACAGGCTAATAGGCTAAAATGACAATGACAAGAGGTAGAAAGATGTAAGTTTAGCACCAAGTGGGCTTTTCAATGCTCTTTGAAACTGCAGAACTCAATTTTAGGGAAGATGTGGTTATCAGCTTTTTATAAATGCATGTCATCAATGCCCACTGCAAATTCTGGAATGACTTGGGTAATGCATCAGGTGGGATGGGGAGGAAGAGAAGCTGTGAATACGTACATAAACATTTTGAAAACAATTTCCTGGGTAATTGTTACATTGTCCCTCTCCTCTTATCCTACCATGGTGGAGAAATCCTGCTTAAAATCATGTCCTACAGATAGACACTCATTGCACCAAGCCCAGGGCTGGTTCAACCTCCAATTCACCTCCTGGGAACACAATATCTTCCCATCTTTTTCACATTATCTAAACCTACACGAATTCCCTCTAGATGTACACCACCTGACAATTTGCCAAGTCCCTTTCCATTTAACTATTTTATTTGATCCTCCCAACCTTATCCCCATCTGACAGGAAGGAGCCTGAGCCTCAGAGGAGTGATGTGATTTACCTAAGGTCACACAGCTAAGAAGGGACTTGAATCAAATGTTGATCTCCCAGATCTTTATTTACAGTTCTCTCCAGTTCTTTCATACAAATAAAAAAGACTATTAGTGTTATTATTCAGCCCCTTTGTCTCTTTTATTCTTTTAATTTTTTAAAATAAATTTATTATTTATTTTTGGCTGCATTGGGTCTTCATTGCTGCGAGTGGGCTTTCTCTAGTTGCGGCGAGCGGGGGCTACTCTTTCTTGTGGTGCGCAGGCTTCTCACTGCGGCGACTTCTCTTGTTGCGGAGCATGGGCTGTAGGCACACAGGCTTCAGTAGTTGTGGCACGCAGGCTCAGTAGTTGTGGCTCGTGAGCTCTAGAGCACAGCCTCAGTAGTTGTGGCGCATGGGCTTAGTTGCTCCCCAGCATGTGGGATCTTCCCGGACCAGCGATCGAACCCACGTCCCCTTCATTGGCAGGCGGATTCTTGACCACTGCATCACCAGGGAAATCCCCCCTTTGTCTCTTTTAAATAACACTAGTTATTATGTGGTAGACACTGGGCTAAGAATTTTATATAGTATCTAACTTATTGCCCAAAAAACCCTTCCATGTAGGTATTATTGCCCCACTTTACGGCTAAGGACCCTGAGGCTCAGAGGTGAAGAGACTAACCCAAGGATGCAGTCAGCTTAGCCGTCCTCTCCTCTAAGTTACTGCTCTGAGATGCATGACTGGGCCAAGGGTCTGCTTTGTGACCCCCATGGCACTGATCACACTACGTTGTTAGCATCTGTTCAGACATGTCTTCTATCCAAATGCAGGGCCATGTCTTAATCCCAAGGTCCCCTGTACCGATTCCAGGGCTGACACATACTACACGTGTGCATAAATATCACAGCACACAGGGCATAAGCACAGAGCTGGATTTTGAACATAAACCTCTCTGCACCCTGAACATCTTATTTGGTTCTGTCAAAAAAGGCTCCCACACAGGCCCCATAGATCCAGGTTCTGTCCAGAGAAAATTCTCCTTCTCCCTTAAGTGACACTAGTCATCTCTCTCAGCCAGAACCAAAGGTGCAACTGGGTTTCTGATGAAAGAACACCAATCTTGTCCCCAAAGATGACAGTGCCTGGGTGAGACCAGAGATGGCGAGGCATAATTAACAAATTTTTCCTCCCATCTCTGCCTAAGGAAGATGAAGTTCCAATTACAAATTTCCTGAGCAAATTGCTACTCAATTGCACAAAGCTGATTTTCAAGGCATTGACACCTCCTTGGTTTGCTTGCTTATTAGATACAAAGGTTGGGAAGGACGGAGGAGTATTTAAAAGCCAGTTTTCAGACCAATGAATCTGAAGAAATTCTCTTTATTGGTCTGCAAGAAGAGGCAGTGGGGCCGGCGGGGAGGCAGAACCAGATCTGATAAAGGGGATTAAATGGCCTTATACATCTGACAGCAAAGAACAGTCCCCATGGGAATCCCAAATCCTGCTGGTGCTAATAAAGTGCACGATATTACTCCGGTAATATAGTGTACAATATAAGGCGTCCGGATGCTGGGGCCAGAGCCACGACCTACATCTTCCGCAAACCAATTTTCTGCTGGGTTGGATGTGTAAAAAATAATCCAGATACAGATTTTTTTCTTTTTTCCTTTGAAAGAAGAATTGCTTCTCTGGCTTTTTTACCTTGGCCTGTCTGCTCCTCCCACCCCCTGTGTTCTCAAAGTGGGAATTACTTCTAATCCGCTCACGGGAGAAATCACTGCCTCACTCAACTGTGAACTATTATGGGACAATTGGGCCACTTGTTGGCTTCCCAGTGGCAGTGGGGTACAGGGTAATCGGCATAGAATTTGCAATCAGACAAACCAGGTTCAAACCCTCATTCTCCCATTTGTAAGGTGTGTGCCCTTGAGCGAGTTTCCCCTTGCTTCTCTGAGCCTAGGTTCCACATCTACCTCACAGAAGTGCCCTGAGTGCTAAAGGTACTGCATATTAAGTGCCTAACATGAGGGTTTACGATAGAGGAGGTGTTGAATAAGCAGTAGCAATTAGTAGCAGTGGGAGAAGTAGTAGTGGTAGCTTCAGTTGGTAAAGCTTAAAAGGCAACCTCATTAAAGGAATCACACTTTTTTGGCAAGGAGTTTAGGAGGTGAAAGAAGGAAGCTTACTAATAAGATGAACAGCAGCAATGGTCTATTTATCTATTCCCAGCCATGGAGCATCTGCTGAATGTGATGCTATGAGCATTGTTTAAGCACTGAGAAAACACAGACAACAGTCACGCACTTCCACGACCTTGTACACTAGTGGGGACACTAGGAAATGTAACATGCAGCACAGCACATGTTGCACGCTGTCTCTAGTAATTTACATCAGTTATCTCATTTGACCTTCACAGGACCTCCTTTTTTTTTTTTTTTAATCTACCCATTTGGTAGATTCAATGCAGCTTGACAAATTCACATGTGAGGCAGAGCCAGGATTTGGGGGACCTTCTAACTGCTCTCCCCCAGCTCTTGATTGCTTTGGGCGTGAGCCACTCTGGGATGGTCCGGGCTTGTCCTGTGCTTGGAGCACTAGCTCTGGCCATCTCAGAATTCAGGACAATTTCCACTGACTACAATTATGCTGTTCAAAAAAATGTTGGAGACCCCCTTAGACCCAGTCCAGTGTGGCACAGGCGAGATGCAATACTAATGTTGCTTGGCTGATAATACAAGAATAATAACAACAGATATATAATATCTTTCCTTGGTAGCACACTTTTCAGTTCAAAAAGTGCTTTGACAAATGCTGGCACTAGTTTGTTTGCTTTTTACTGTTAAAGGTAGACGCTATCATCCCGTTTCACAGATGTTTAAAAAAGAGGCTTAGAGAGGTTCAGTCTCCCAAAGCCACAAAATAAGTAAGGCACAGAGGCCGGGCTTAAGGTGGGTGTGCAGAAATCCAAGTCTTAGACTCTTCTTGAAATTTGCAGGCATCTGACTCATCAAAGGTATGATGTGAATCCCCTGAATCTACAGAGTGGGCCATAGTTCCCTCCTCAGAGCAGCTGGAGTGCAATGGAACTGTTAAGAAAAAAAATGAAAATATCATCTACCTCCTCAAAACTAGTTGACATTTATTGAGTGCTTGCTCAGTGCAAGGCACTCTGCCAAAGGAGTATTTTGTACCAAGGAGTATTTTGTATCATCCTTATGAGGCAGGTCCCAGGATCCTCTTCATTCTACACAGGAGGAAACTGAGGCTTAGAGAGGTGAAGTAACTTGCTCTAAGCACAGGGTGACAGATTTTGAATTTGAACTCAGGCAATCTGACCCACAGACCCTAATGACATCCTCCTTTGTTTACTCCCCGGCACAACCTCCTACCAATGTCTTCTGGAGAAACCCAATATTTACTGACGATATTTACTGATTGCCACTAAGTGCCAGATGTAGCCCTCCATGCTAGTTATACTGACTCATTTCATCCTCCCAAGCACTCTATAAGGTAGACATTGCTACCCCATTTTCCGGAGGAGGAAACTGTGGCTAAGAGATGTTGAGGGTCCAAGATTGCAGAACCTGCTAAAAGCAGAATCATTCTAAGACATAGAAATGTCTAGGGAAAAGTTCACTCTTCCTTCCACAACTTCTAAAAGTAAGTAATCTGAAATACACAAAGGAGAAAGGTACAAAGAAGGAAACTGGAGGCAACAGAGCCAAATGGCTATCTGCGGGGTCCTAATCACAAAGCCATCCAAAATCAGGGAGGGTAGAGTTTGCATAAGGCTGGATTAGTCTGGGAAGGCTCTATGGAGGGAAGGAAACTCCACGTGGGCCTTGAAGACTGGAAGAAATGTGGATGGGTCAGGTATTCCAGGCAGGGGAACAGCATATTCAAAATTCAACTGGGGTCTAGAAACAGATTCAAGTAGCAAAGGGGAGCCCTGGTAAAACGGTACGTGGTTGAAGGAAGCCTACTTCGTAGGGTTAAGGCTTGTGTCCAGTTCTGTCTACAAGCCCTGCATTCACAGCACACTGAGATCTCTTTGTTCTCCTCTAGCACGTAGCCCATCAGGAGCCTACGCGACAATGGAAAAAGTCACAGAGAGAAAATAAACGAAGAAGGAAGAGATACCCTATGCATCTCATGTGGGGCCTTCTGGAAGGGAGGGAGAAGCTGGGCGTGCGGGGAGAGAAGAAGAGCTTTGACTTGCCCACAGTGCAAGGTGGTCTCAGCTCTTCCTCCCCTCCCCTCTCCCCTTCCTTCCCCTTCCCTCCCAGTATTCTGCATGCAGCAGCAAATGTATGAACGCTTGGATGGCTTGGCAAAACACTCTCTGAGATTTATTTCTGTTGGACAGTCTTGTATTCTTTTTTTTCCCCTGCTGACAGCTCTGTCAACAGGAGGCCCCTCTGTGAGGCTGTGAATTTGGAGATCACGTACCTGATACAGACATTGTTGCTTAAAAACCAGACCAAGAAAGGGGACTCCTGAGATCAGGGTGACCAGTGGCCCAATCTGGCCCATGAGCTGAGAGTCAGTGAGACCTCAGAGCTTGGTGAAAAGACCATCTAGGGTGGGGGACAGGGCAGTAGTCCTGTGAATATGATCAGTTCAAGGCAAGGATGTGTTACCTGGAGATGGTTCCGGTAGTTCAAAAACGAGATCTATTTGGATGAAATCCTACCATGGCCTTGTATTATTTTGAAGCTCAAGAAGCCACTAGGAGAGGAGGGTACTAAGTAATAAATGTGAAAAATGTTTTGTCAAGTGTGAATATCTATATCAATGTAATGGGTTATAATTATTACCTTCTTTTGCGAGAGGCAGAAAACTGTATATTTCTTCTGTCTATTTTTGGAAATTAGGTACCAGTAAAGGCAAAATCTTAGAAGCATCGAATTTCAGAGCTGGGAAGAGATTCATTCATTCCATCAACAAGCCTTTGGGGCTGCATCTGGGAATCAGGTCAGTGTGGGCTCTGAGGAGCTGGAGAGGAACCAGACCCAGGCCCACAGCCCCTTTAACTGCATAAGGAAATACACTCAGAAACTGACTACCCCGTATCAAGGTCTCCCAGCTGGAGAAGAGGGTGGGGAAGCAATGGATTCGAACCAGGAGATTTCAAAGGATTCAATCCAGGAGGCCTGACTTCCAAACCTGTGACCTTCCCCCCAAGCTCCTCTGAGCCATGGACCACCGGAATTTGAAATTGCACAAGAAATCTGCATTTCGGCTCCTGGAACACATGACAGTTTCTCACCCCAGATTGTTCTCAGCTCAGTATGAAAACATATAACAGGGTATGAATGCCTGAGTGAAAGAAAGACCTAAACTTAAATTATTCCAGAACGGAGAGCTATTATCAATGATTGACAATCAGTTTCAACTCTCACCAGTGACAGACACACACAAAGTAAGCCTTCAAAAAGAGCTGGGTTCCCTTCAATTAGCAGAGCTGAAATGAAACCACTTAGAAAATTATACTATTGGGCGACTGGTGGGTTTTAAACATAATAAGAAAAATAAAGGCTTGGCCTGATGTTTACCATCAGCTGAGCAAGAGACATCAGATTTGCCAGGACTTGGGACCACACATTTTCCTGGAGTTCACGCCTGTCTGCCTCTCTGCCACTGCTCCAACCCTGGATCCATTCATTTTTTCATTCCTTTAGCAAATATTTATTGGTTCCTGACTGCCAAGGACAGAAGCTACAATGTGCAGCAAAACAGATTTAGTCTGTGCTTCCTGGAGCTCTCAGACAAGCCAACAGGATGGCGATTCCTTGTGATGGGTGACATCATGGGGAAAGGCAGGGTGCTCAGAGGCAGAGCAGAGAGAGGGTGCGACAAAAATGAGATTTCACACTGCATGGAAAACAGTCTTGTGGACAAAAAAAAAAAAAAAGCCTGCCCAGCAGGCAGTGTGCTCAGCCATTGGGAGAAAGACAAAGGTGGCCAGGGCAGGGGGCAAGCAGCCTTGGAAGGGGGAGAGGGGCTCCTACTGCTGTGCCTACTTGTCTATTCCCCGGGAGCTGTGGAGTCACAGCTCGGGAAAGCTGGAAGAGCTTCGAGTCACTCAGCACCGTACATTCAACAGACCACGTCCCGGCAAGGGCGAAGGCTCAGAAAGGAATGAGACCAGGGCACACACAGGGACCTGCAAGTGATTCCCTGGGACCAGACTGCCCAGGCCAGGTGATGGTGGGCCGGCAGTGGGAAGGGCTTGCACTTTATCCTGAGGCAATGGGGAGCCACTGAAGGCTGGGGGCAGAGGAAGTAACGCCCTCAGATTTGGGATTTGCCAGACACCACTCAGAGGCTGAGATACAGAGGCCAGGCTCTGAGTTCTAAATGACTAACTCCAGGGCCTGTGACCTTTACCCAGCCTCATATCTGTGGCATTCCTAGCATCTGTAGGGGCCTGACGAAGGAGAAATGGACAAGAGAAAACAGAAAGCCAGGTATGCATCTGGTTGAAGAACAACTGCAGGACAGACTTGCTTCTCAGACCTGGGTCCCAGTGGAATAGGATACTATTCTAATAGTGAAAATTAGATTCTGTATCTGCCTCTGTCTATACCTAGCTGTTTAACACTGGACAAGTCAATGTTCACCACCCCCTAAGCCTTAGTATCCTCATCTGTGTGATGGGTGGAGGGTTAGGTAGCTAATCAAAAATGATCATTACTAACATTCAATGAAACCTTACTCTGAGCCTGGTGTCATATCTCATTTCAGGCCTACAAGCACCCTGTGAAGTAGAGATTCAATTATTATCATCTCCATTTTATAGCACAGAAACTGAAATTCGGAGATGTTAAACAGCTTGATGAAGATCAGGAATTAAGTAAGTGTAGAACCAGGATTCGAATCCAGCATTCAAATGCTTAGCCATGAAAACTTCCTATTTCAAGACCCTCGGAAATTTATTTCACAAGGGTTTTCTGAGCACCTAGGCTAGGAGGTTAAAAGATGAGGAAGCAGAGTCCCCTCAGGGCAGAAGATAGACATACACTCTCTTTCAGGTTGGGAGCCCTGAATTCCAGCCCTGGCTGTGTCCGTGAATCAATCTGCCTGTAGGTAGAGCGTGAGGCTGTGTACAGAGGGAGGAGCTGTGACAAAATAATCTCTCTGGGTCTCTCTCCTGTACTTTGGACTCCTGCTGTGTCAGTAGGATGTCACAGAGACCCGGGGCTGAGATGACCAACACCCGGCACAGCTGTAACAATGCCGTCATCCCCAGTGAACTAACCCCTCAAACTGGCCAGGGCTGGCTGCCCAGCGTGGTCCTTATTGGGTCGATCCAGCTGCCAGGGTCTGGATAGAAGATACCGCTTCGGCCCTCGGAGCCAGGCCATTCACGGTGGACAGAGCAAAGGGCCTGGTCTGCAGAGAAGTCTCCTTGTGGTAGGTTGTGCCATTAGGTCAGGCCTGGGGCCTACATAAGGGAGAGATGCCCCTGGAGGCAAGCGTAGATAAGCACCACACCCCCACACACTCCCACCTCCCCCCGCAACCCCAGGCTGCACTGTGCCTGCCAATTACAGCTAATTAGCCACCTATGGGTCAGGGGTGGTGGAAAGGCCAGAGAGAGAGGCTGCGGAGAGGCCTGGGTCTCCCCTTTGCCCCCCAGCCCCCTGGCAGCCCACCTGCAGGAGTGGAGGCCTGCAGACCTGCCCCCCCACTCCCAGGTGAGCCGCCCGGCTCTGACTAATGAGCCGAGGCCAGTGATGGAGGGCACAGCCTGCAGAGAAATGTTTTCTGCCTCCTTCTAATAAACTTTTTCCTGAGATCCACGGCTGGATTCTCCCATGAATGCAGCCCCAGGTGTCGGGGGAGGGGCGACAGAGGTGCACAGTCACAGCTTATTTAGCAGGGAACAAATGGTCTCCTTTCAGGCCAAAAAATAACACATTATACACTCAGACAAGCGCAGGGGCCCGAGACCGGTGTCACGTGGATTGGAAAGACACGCAGAGGACACAGAATCCGCTCCTTGGAGAAATCCCCTGACTGATCCCGGGAGGAAAAAAAACCCCACAAAAACCAGAAAGTGATACTTCCTTCAAACAACCCAGAAGGTAAAACGCGAAAGCATCAGTTAGAATAAAATATTGAAATCAAGATGATTATTAACAGTAATAATAGCTTATATGCGTGTGTGTGTGCAGTCCCTTGTCATTCATAATTCACTTTCACGTGCGTCACCTCCTTGAAGCTTCACTACAACTTTATGGAGCAGGAAAGGTGAGAAGCAGTGTCCACATTTTCAAGAGAAGGATTTGGGGAGGCTGTAAGCTTAAGCCCAACATCACACAAGCCAAATGTCCATGCCAGAGTCCAAACCAAGCCTTTTTCTTTTTTTTTTTTAATTTTTTTTTTATTTTGGCAGTAAAAGCACCAAATCCTAACTACTAGACCACCAGGGTACTCCCAAATGGTCAACTTTATGTTATGTGTACCTGATCACAATTTTTTTTTTTTTTTTTTTTGGCTATGCTGCTTGGCTTGTGGGATTTCAGTTCCCCAACCAGGAATTGAACCCTGGCCGGGGCAGTGAAAGCCCGGAATCCCAACTGCTAGGCCACCAGGGAACTCCCCAAACCAAGCCTCCTAATTCCAAAGCCACTGCACTTTCCATATTAGGATGTCAGATCCAATCTTTGTTGTATTCCTTTTATACTTTTCTGAATCATAGTATGTTAGCGCTGTAAAGGTCCTTAATAATCACTGGAAACCTGGAACCCAGAGGTGATAACAATATGCTCAAGACGGCACATCAGATTAGGACTGGGTCCTTGGTCTGCATACTCTCTCCAGACCAATTTCTGCCCCCTCGACTTCCATTCAGTCCCCAATAACAAGGGATCTTGCTACAGACACCAGTAATAAAAATATTTTTATATTGTCCCCTTGAAAATAGTAGCTGCCAGCAACTAACGTATTTCTTTTTTGACACGAGCCTTTATTTCTAATAAAGCAATAACCTTAATGTGGTGGGAGAAATGAGCACAGAAGGAAAGAAGCAGGAGCGTTCCCTGCAAGCAGTAGGGGTTCCATAAATGTTTGCTGAATTGAATGGAGTGAAATAAGCATGGACCCACAGGGAAAAGAGAGAAAGAGGAGGTATTCTGCACACATGTAGATGGAAATGCATCTACTCTGTGTGAGACACTGTGCTGGGAGTTTGGCACAAAGAAGACATTTGCTGTATTCCAAGCTGGTTTTCAACATCAGCTTCAAGCTCCCACTGTCTTTACATCGCGCGCTCTCAGAGAGAACACAGTGGGATGTGTGATTCCAGGCAATCCCTTGGAAAATGTTTGACCTTCACTGAAGTTCTGACACTGTTTTCCGTGTCACCTTAGTGCCAATTTTTTTTTTTTTAGGGAAAACTTCTGGAGTTGAGAAAGAAGTGTGTAAAGGAGGCAGAACTCTTAGTAAAATGCCGGTGGCAGTGCAATTACTGTAACCCGATGGCAGGAGGTGTTGTCTCACACTGCCACTGAGTTCACTTGGCAGAGGATTTTCCCTGACGGTGACTTCTGTCGATTTCTGTCTGTTTTCACTCCTTCTTTCAATCCACTGGTGGTTTCAAAGTATTTGGGGGAAGGCTCCACAGGACATAGGAAATGTCACAGATTACCACTTTACACTTTGGTCTAGAAAGGGTTCTAGTGATCACTACTATTTATTGAACACCTGCAATGATAATGATTATCTTAGAATCAAAAGAATAGCTAAATTTTATTGAATATTTACTATGTGTTCTACGCTAAACACTTGATGCGCATTATTATATTTAGCCTTCATACAACAACCCTCTGATGTTTAAGTTGCCCAAAGCTCTATAACTACCTGGTGCAAAGTCAGATTCCAATGTCAAAGGCTGCGTTCTTTGTCGGTACTCTACCATTCATTCTTCTATTCATTTGCACAACCACTGTGCACCAGGCACTGTGCTAGCTACTGGGATACAGAGATAAAAGATAAACACCATGTTCTTAGGAAGCTCTCAGGAACTCGAGCAGTCAGATAAACTAAAGGTCACATATGATGTGCTAAGTGTAGTCACAGAAGGGATTGTTGGGTTCTTTGAGCATATCCAGGAGGGAAGCCTAAGCCAGTCTAGGAGGCACTGAAGAAGATTCCCAAAGGAAATGATACCTCGGTCTTGAAGGGTCAGTAGAAGGCTGTCACACGAAGGAGGGCATGGAGAGCAGATCACTCATGATGGGCGGAGTTGGGGGCAGCAGGCACTGAGACACAGAGGAATGGGAGAGCGTGCACAGAAGGAAAGAAGTGCTGAACTACTCTTCCAAGCAGTTCACAAGGGACTGCAGCCAGAGGAGAGAGTGAGGTAGTGAATGAATAGAAGACTGGAGAGGAATGAGGCTGAAAAACAGGATAGAATCCAAGAAGAGGCTTTCTGTCAGGCTAAGCGGTTTAAGTTTTATCCTGAAAGCCAAGGCAGCCCCTGAGGGTTTGTACGCAAGTGTGTGATGTTCAAGGGGAATGCCTATTGCCTACTTCCACTCCACTCTCCAGAAGGGAAAAGCAGGGCCGCAACACTTCCATCCTCTCTCCTCAAAGGAAAGGGACTGATTTATCTTTTGGGTGAAATCAGAAGAGAACAAACATGTGTGGCTATAGCAGATATGGTCTCTCTCGGCACCATTCCAACTCCATATTTGCATTTCTTATCCTTTTGCACGAGACCCAGAAGGGACTACAGGGTGCTCTAGGGACCAAGCAGACACACTTGCATGAGGATTGGAAGGAGGAAGAGAAAGATAGGCAGTATCTGCCATGTGCAAGGAGAATAACTCTTCTGGAGTAGCTCAGATGAAGATCCTCCTGTCTCCAGCTACAGTGTCATCTCCACCCTACCTTTCCATGGTGTGGTTGGGCAACCGTGCTGACATCCAAGCTTGGCCCCTCCTAGAATGCTACTGGCTACCCAACACCCATTAATAAATCCCCTTCTGTTTAAATTATGGCATCTGCAACTAAGAACCTAATTGACACAATAGAACAGCTCCTTTCCTTCTGTCGTTCAGAGCTTTCTGACCTCAGAAGATCCTCATTCACTGCTCATCCATGAAATAAGCCTATGAGGCCACTTGTGCTCCTACAGGGGAAAGGGAAACCTGTTGATATCCAGCTCAGACCAACTGAGAGAGGAAGTTCGGGAGGCCTGATGTAGCTGCACAACCTAAATTCTCCAATCAAGCATTAACAGAAATAAGACCCAGTTTCATCTTTTTCAACTCCAGTATTCAACTCCCATGAGGTCTTTAACTTGGAGAGAGAAAGGGCATGAGTAACTATTATCTCTCAAAACCTTCCCCCACAAAAAGACATCACATTTGTGTTTTGGAAGCAGGGAAACCAGTTAGGATCAGCCATTTGGCTGGAGCAAACCCAATTCCAGAGTCAGTCTGGAGTAAGGGAAGGGATGGATGCTTCTGCGTTAATCAGAAAAGCAATGGGAGCCCATGGGGTAGAGAAACTTCAGCTGTGAGATGCAATCTGTTGATTACCAGGAAACCCTTTTTGCAAAAGAGGTCATAATCTCAAACTCTCAGCTCACTTGTATTATTTGCAGGGGGCTGATTTCCCCCTTGACACTCACAGAATTGCCCAACACACCTGCTTCCAAAGCATGTGGTCTCCACACCTGAACCTCTTAGAGCTGAAAATGAATAAGAAATAGGAATAACTAACCCTGCGTGGAGCCCTAAAGGACTAGACAGGACAGGAGCTAAATTAAAGAAATATCAGCCAGGAAGCCTAAAGGTTTCTAGTCCCTGAGCCTCTTATTAGCAAGTTCAATTTTCCCTTCCTTAAAAATCAAGGAGAGAAAGATTGCAAATAAAGCTGTCTTTGTTGACTAACTAGTGTACACTCTATACAACAGTGGGAGGTAGTGAGCAAAAGAATAGGTGATGATGGCACTCAAGGGCTGGCAACCCTATGAGAAAGCTGTGGAGACACGGGGAATGATGGGAGTAGGTGTGGCTGAGGCCACTAGGGTGCACACCAACGTGCCTCCTCCCCATCCTCTAGCATAGCTCCCCATTCTGACACGTGGCCACCCAGAATAAAGACAATACTCTGTTAGGAGTGGCCAGTTGACTAGGGTCTGGCCAATGAGGGTGTAAAAAGAAATTATGCATCCAACTTCTAGCCATGCCCTTGAAAGAAATGGGGAGGTCCTCCCAGCCACCTAGTTTGAATGAGGAGGGTGTGATGCCCCCTCGTGGTTGATGAGGATGACAGCAAAGTCCTAGGGATGGAGGAGAGGCAAGCTAGAAGAGCTTGGCCCCTGTAGGATTTCACAGCTGGGAGCTGCCCTATGCACTCAGACTTTTACAAGACTGAGATATCTATTTCCACCATTTTAAAGACACTTTTAAGCTGCTTTACTTGGTGTCTTGCCTACATGCACTTGGACCGATATTCTAATTCATTGAAATGGCATGCCAACACTTCACTTATCCAGCAATTTCACTTTTCCAGAAAACAGTTATAAACAAAGATAGAAACAAAAAACACCCCCAAGCAGCCAAACATATTTTCACTGGCAGCTGATGCACTTTATTCATAGGAATAACACCCTGGCCAAGACTTGGTTGGTGCTTACGGACCCTTACCACATCCACATTTCCAGCGAGCATGATTCTGATACATTAGTCCAGAGCCAACACAAGGATAGACAGGAAGGGAAGAAGACTGCTTTTAGAGGCAGATAAACTGACCATATCAAGACATGCTGACACAATCTGACAGGGAGGGAAGAGACTACAAAGGTATAAAAAATAGATAGGAGAATTTAAAATCCGTACATCCATAGGTCTAGGGCCACTCATATATACGGGCAAACAGTCTTGCATGTCTAAATAGCCCTTAAGAATACAAAATACATAACCTGACACAATAGTTGATGTTCAAAATGATATTTCTGAGTCATAATCTATTTTTAAAAAGCAGGGAAGTATGTAATTCACTTACAAATAGTTTCAAAATATTGGTCATCTTGAAACTTTGCTTATTTGAAACATCTCAGTCTATGTGGTGCCACATATATAAATTATTTCATACAATTCAATGTTAAATGAAATACATTTGGATATCACACTTGTAGTCAGTGTTAAAACCATTCATTCTGAACCCATGCTTTTTCAGGCCTCACCCTGAACGTGATGTCCTAGAGATGAATCAGACTCGTCATTGCTGTCTAGTAACCCTTGGTCTAGATTTGACATAGACAAATAAAGAGATCATTATAATACTAGATCAAACCTCTAAGGAAGGAAAATCAGATGTAATGTAGATGAAAGAACAAAGATTACTATCTATAATCTAAAAGAAACCCTTATAAAATGATAAGACAAACCATCCAAAGAAAAACAGGCAAAGACAATGAATTAGTTGTCCATCAAGAAGCGAATCCAAATGCCCAATAAATGTGAAATGATGCTCTTCCTTGGTAGACATCAAGAAAGTACAAAGTAAATAGCAATGAGGTATCACTCGTTACTTATCAGGTTAGCAAAAGCAAAAGAGAATCATAGTATACGCTGTTGGCAATGATGCAAGGAAATGTTGCTTCCTGCATGCCAATGGAAATGAGAATTATTATATTTTCTTTGGAAAGATATATGGTACCACCTACTAAAACTTTAAAAAGCATACATCCTTTGACTCTGAAGTATTAGTTTTGGGAATCATAAAAGTTACAGCATCAACAGATACTGATAAATGTACAAAGATGCTTATTTCAGCATTGCTTGTAAAAATTAGTGGAACAAAAATAAATGCTCATCAGAAGAGAAACTGTTGAAAAATCTGTGGTATGTTCATACCACTGAAACTTATACAGCCATTGAAAAGAGTGACATATCTATACCAACAGGCTGAGGGAGGGCTGGAGGGGAATAGTGTTTAAAGTGATAAAGGCACTATGTCAAGGAATGCATATATGATCTCATGTTTTAAGTCAGTGACAAGAATCCCTATGTTTGTATATGTGTGTGTATGAACATATATGTGTAAATGTTATAGGAGTTTAGAGGAAGATATGGAAGGCATCCTGGTTGTTAGTTTTAGGGGCAAGGGAGAGTAAATAAGTAAATGACTATATTAAAAAATAGATGTCCAGGATAAAAAGTAAACAGTTTGCATAATAAGGCAGAGCCAGTAAACTTATATGTATCTACATATGCTAACATATGTGTCTAAAGAGATAAATGAAAGGATGATCACCAAATTTTAGGCAAAATAAATAACTGGAATTTCAAGCGATTTTTACTAGCTTCTAAAGTTTCTTCTATACTTTTGCATTTCTTACAATGAATTTGTTTTATTTACATGATTTGGAAAATTAATAAAGCGATAAAAACAACCTATGTCAGTGCTGGTCAATATTGAGTGGCATTAACTAAGAAGCCTTCATGTGGGGCATGATACCTGAACTCAACTTCAAGATTCTATTGGATTGGGAGGAGACTTGAAAAAGGAGGGTATTGCAGGCAGGAAAAACTGTAGAAGTATGGAGGTGGAAGTAAACATGGGGACTACCCCCAGACATCTGGAACAGAAGATAAAGAACAAGCAAATGGCCGGAGTTCCATAACCATAGTAAAACCAAACAGATAAGAAGTATAAGTGGCCACCGTAATGCATGTACAAAAATGTGAGTTTTTGAGTTAACATTAACAAATGAAAACAGCTTGGTTTCTCCAAGTGCTATAAAGTGACAAATATTTTGAGTTCTTAGGACTCTGTCCATGGTGATACCATGTGTTTCAGTCAGATGTAAACTTCAGTTGGGTAACATTTTCTTTTTAAACCCTCCTTCCTGTCAGTTTCCAATTCGGCTATAAATATCTGCTAGCAGAAAAAAATGTCAGTAAAAATCTAAGCTCAAGCTACCCAAAAAAATGGTCATTTTGAAACAAGAAGAAGTCATATTCTGCATATTAATTAAACAAGAAGTCTCAAGACCTAGGGCTCAGAGCTCATTTTTTTAAAAAAAATTCTTATTTATTAAAAGCTTATGAATACAAATGAATTCTTTATTTAGTATTCATTCTTATTTAATTCTGTCCCCTTTGAGACAGAAACTACATGTGCTTTGCTGATTAAGTGAAAGGTTGTCTGATGTCACGGGGTCTCCTGTCATCCACAATATGGCTGTTTACGTCGCAAGTGTACGTATTAATGGTATAGGATTCTTGCACTGTCACCAACAAAGAGCCCGACTGATAGTCACTTTATTGCTCAGGCCAACCAGGGTCACAGAGCAGCTCAGGGTAGTCATTTTCAACCAGGGAAGCACTACCCTCACTCTTTCACAAGATACTTCTTGTTCTCTAAGTGGAAGTTAAAATCACAAGAGGCCAACTTTCCTATTCCCTTCACCATATTAGGAAGCATGGCGGACAATATTATTATTCCATTTCCAGGGAACTGAAAGAGATGCAGGGAACTATCAGGTAACCCTTCATACACCTGACAGCAAAATATAGGAGAAAAAACTCAAGTCCCTGAAACTTAAAGCCTATGTCTTTTTAGACAGTGATCCTCTGAATATTGGGCTAACAATGGAAAAACAAACTAAGAAAATTTTCATCATTTCAAGATCTGCTGGATTTTAAGAGCAGCAACAAGGATCAGTGAAAAAAAAGAGACTGGAGAACAAAAATGAGAACAGATGCTAAGACCAGACACATGGGGTCCAGCCCCAGTTCTGCACTTACTGGCAATGAGACTCTCAGCACTTATTTAACCTCAGTGCGCCTCAGTTTCCTTCTATAGAAATATGGGGTTGCTCTGAGAATTAATGGGATAACATATGAAAAGCGCCCATAAGCACAAATAGGTACAAGTAAAGAAAATCGTTATGGAGGCAGCAACAGTGACAACGATGATGACAAAGGTGGTGATGACGATAATGATGATGATGACGACGATGGCAATGGTTCCACTGCTAAGTAACTCGAGGATCTTAAACAGGTCCCAGAATCTTACACGCTTGAGCAGCAAAGAACACAGACTACCTGTGCGCAAATCTCATCTCTACCACTTAGGTGCATCTCATATTCTTATTTGTAGAGTGTGAAGATAAAACAAGTTACTCCATTTCAAGTGTGCAGAGTAGCACTTGGCCCAGAGGAAATTTTTGCCTCTCTTAAATAAAGCAGTTGCAGAAAAGGATCTACAAGTTCAAGTTCTATTATGTCACCTGGTCAGGATTTCCAGTCCAGAAGAAACAGTGTGGTTAAAAAAAAAAGACTACAGTCTCTAGAGTCAGAAAGACTTGAGTTCAGATCCAAGTTCTGAAATGCACTACTTAGGTGAGCTAAGACAAGTTAATGTCTCTGATCGATGGTTTCCTTCTCTATTCATTAAAATCTCAGCAAATAGTTGATACTTATTGTACCAGGCACTGTTCTAGGTGACATATATCAAGCACCCATTTAACAGGAGCTGTACCCCACCCGGAAGGCAGGTGCTAGAAACGCCAAGTTCTGGAGGCCTCCAGCACCCACTGCCCCAGTGACAAAATATCCCAACACCAAAATTTCAAACCATCCCATTAGGTTTTGTAGCATAACTATGTCCACAGCTGCTCACCAAAGTCTCAAGTAACTCTATTCACGATTCTGGTGCAGAAGACTTCAGACATGCAGATGAGCAGAGACAAGGGAATTTCTAATGCAATGGTCCCAGGAAATGTGGACCCTGCAAGTGCTGAAGTCCCCAGACATAGCACCAGCAATGACCACCCCTTTTCAGGAAGCAGCCCTACCAGCCAGACTCCTTCTGTCCCATTGAGTCATGCACTGAAGGGAAAGCAGAAGTTTCACTGTCCCTTTCTGGGATCAACTCTCACATCTAAGAAAAGGGAATGAGCCTTGGGCCCCAGTCCTGGGTTCTTCCTGGCTCTAGGGGCTCAGCCAAGTCATGTTAACTTCTCCCGTGTGTCTCCCTTTCTCATCCGTAAAAGGATAATGACACCTGTGAAGGTGTGGGCTAAGGGCTCCATAGACGCTTAAGCTCTGAGCAAGTACTGGGCATGTATAAAGCTGAGTAAGATGCTTTTCCTCTCGGTGCCCACAGATCCACTCATGGAATAACAGAGTGGAAAGAGCAGAGGCAATAAACTGAAGGAGGTCTGGGTTTGAATCTGGACCCCACTACTCCTTCCCTTTCCAATCTGGCCAATTTATATAATCTCTCAGAGCCTAGCTTTCTCTATCTGTAAAATAAGGACTATAATACCAATCACGTAAGGCTATTATGAAGATTAGTAAAGCAATTTATTTAATGTAATTAAAACATAAACCAAACTAATATGTGTTCATTTATTCCATATTTGTTGGGCACTTACTACACGTACGACTCTGCATTAGGCATTATCGGCATATATATAGATATATCGTATACTGCATAATCCCTGCATATCATCTAGCTAGGAAAATATGACATAAGACAAAGGTCAAGAAGAAATGCAAGTATTTAGTAACATGTGCATTAAAAATAGAGGATATTTAGGTGTGGGGGGGGAGGCTGACACTTTTTACACACTTCTGTATCATTTGAATTTAAAACATGTTTTTGTAATCAAAATAAAGAAAAAATATAAAAATAGTGAGAGCAAGATAAAATAAGAAATACGTGAAAAGATGTTACAAATGTTAATCATCCTTTAGAAGCTCTTAAAGTGAATGTATTCATTGACCATCACTCACATAGCTTTGTGCCCATCACTGTGTTATACATACCTTGAGACTGAAGAGGTGGATAAGTTATCTTCACTTAGAAAGAACTTACAATCTATTGGGAGAGACAAACACATGAATAGTATTGATCTTCCAAAGAAGTGTGTTAAGAGTGCCAAGGGAACACAGCTTCCTGAGGGAAAGGGATCTCTGAGTGCATGTCACTTTTGAGATAGATCCTGAAAGATGAGTGGACTTTACCAGGTACAGGAGTAGGAGGTATTTTCCAGACAAGGAAAGAAGGTTGCACCTGCAAAGGTACGAAAGCCGTGTGTAGTATGCACGTGAAATGTGAGTGTAGTGTGTGTGTGTGTGTGTGTGTGTGTGTGTGTGAGAGAGAGAAGGAGTATGTGGCGATGTTGTGTATATGAGGGTGTGAGTTTGTTTATGAGTGTGCATGTGTGTGGTGGTGCATGTTTGTGTGTATGTGTGTGTGAAGCCCATTAAGAGAAAGCAAGAAGTCCAGGCTGTGAAAGGCCTTGAAGGCTATGGTCAGTGATTTGAATAACATGCTTTAGGCAACAAGGAAACTTTGATGTGTTTTGATCTGGGGAGTAACATGATCAAAGCTACCCTAACCATAATCCTAACCCTAACCCTTTAGAAAGACGATGTCACACCTGTAGAGAGGAACCATACTGGAGGCCAGGAGATGAGTTGGGAGGCTCTGAGGATGGTCTGGACTGGAGTCAAGGAGGCTGGAGAGGAGAAGGCAAGTTGGAGTAATTGCCCCATCACTCTTAGTTCTGGGCGGCAGGTAAGAACGTTTACTACACTCTCCTTCATTTTTCTTCTTTCCCCCAACGTTAAATAAATTAAGAATGCACGATTTTTAAAAAGTTGTCAATTCTATGGAAGACAGATCTAAAACAAAGGAATACCTCCCCTCCAAAGTTGTTCTGACACCCAGCCTGTCTGAATGGAGTGCCCCAGCTTGACCCAAATAAAAGTAGGCTCTTGAGGCACAAGCAAACAGACCCCCTTCCGAGCTCTGACCCCATACTGACAGCTGAAGTTCCGGCCAAGGAAGAAACAAGAAACAGAGCTAATGGCTTTCTGTGGCACAATGTTTATTTCATAAGCAATTATCTGATGATGTCAACGCTGAAGTCCAAGCTGCCTAACTGCAACGAGTCTTTCGCAGTTTAGGGTTTTCCTTTACATTTTAAAAAAAGCCATATGATAAAACAAAACTTTGCTTTCTGGGGGCCCTTCTTTCCCCCTCTCCGTACTAGAATTCCTCCTCTGTTTTCCCTCTCTGCCTGTGCGTCTCCTCCCTCCTCTTCCTCCGCCTCCCCTCCCCCTCCTCCACTTCCTCTTCCTCCTCCTCCTTTCTTGTTCTCCATCTCTCCTCCCTCTTTTCCACTGTCTGGCTGTATTTGAAGTCTTGGGCTGTCTCTGTCTCTCTAGCTCTCTTACTACTGTCCCCCCACCTCTTCCTCTTTCCCTCTTTTCTCTCTCCCTTCCTTCTCCGCCCATATCCCTTCTCACTATATAAAAGAGCTTCAATTTTAGAACAGGAGCAAGGCCTTTTCTAGCACATGAGTCAGAGCAACAAATATGGTCACAGTAAGGTGACTAGCTGAGTCCAGCTTCAAGAAAAAAAAAAATCTTGGAAAACAGAGAGGACTGAATGGTGGCCCTTGATTCCGAGGAAGGCAGGTAGAGCCTATGGCTCTCGCTTGCCCCTGGACACCAGTTTTCACTAGGCAGTTTTCCAGCTGGACAATTCCTATTTGCTAATAAGCCCCAGCCAGTGCCCATCGCTTTCTACTGGGAGTGAGGTGGCACGACCGCTGCCACACTGCACTGCTTAGTTACTCCTCTGGATCAGCTCAGAAAGGAAGAAAAGCCATAAAAGTCAGAACCAGCTAAGGTCAGCACTGCAGGGGATCTCAGAGACCACCTGTTCCAACCCGATCAGGTCGCTGGTGGAGAGACCGGGTCCCCAGCTTGCTAAATACCAGGGGGACCCATTATTAGAAAACCCAGACCTAGGACCTGTTGCAGAAATCCCCCTACCCTGGGAACACCTCTAGGTTTTTGCCTTCTGAACAAGAATCCACGATACAGGATCCAGATGTATAAACAGATAGAAGAGGATTAAAATAGAAACAGAAAGGGGTTAAAATACACACGGGTGCACATCAGAAATCCACTGCATGCTCCCCGCAAGGATTTGAGCAGCAAAGTCTGCTGAAGATGGGGCTGCAGTGGTGGAGGGCTCTAATCTCTGAGGACCTTTTTAATATGGCTGTATTGTAATACTGCAGTGCCAAACCCCGCCAGTCATTCCCAAAAAGCAAAAGGAAGCCCCGCTCGGCAGTAAGAACTTCCCAGCCCTGGAAACAGACTGTCTCTGTTTGGCACCCATTTAATAACTGCTATACTGAACACAGGCAGGGGAAATGTGTATCCTTGGAAGGCACAGCACAGGAACCTCCCTTTGCTACAACGCGATTCCTCAGACATGAAACACCCGAACTCAGCCTCTCAGAGCAACGGCAAAGCCACGGTGAGGCGATTTACAGACGAGAGCCCATCAGAGATGAGGGGGATGGGGAAGGCACGCAGGGGACACACCTTTTCTGAGCTGTTTGAAACATGCTGCCAAGGGTTACTTTCCTCGGCAAAAACTGATTCTCTCTCCCCCCAGCCCCTCTGTCTCACACACACACACACACACACACACACACCCCGCAACCCCCGCGGCCACCACACATTTGAATCTTTTTCATCTTAAATTCCCAGAAATTCCCTGATCAGCCCTATCTTTTCGGAACAGCCCCTCCACCTGGGCTGGATTCCCACCTCATCACCAGGGAAAGCCTGGAGAGCCGGGCATAATTATTTTCCTACAAGGTTATGGCTAATTGGCCACTAACCTAATTGATTAATCATCTCATTTTTCAAGGCAGCATCAAAGAGCCAAGCTGAGTGGGGAGAGAGAAAACATGCGTCCGGATGGTATATGGGGTAAAATTACAGTGAGGGGGAGAGACACGACCACCACCCTCTCCAGCCCCAGCCAGCTTGCCTGGTTTCTGGACACAGAGGTGGCCAAAAAAGAACAGAAAACCCAAAACGTGCTAGGAAACTCGCAAAACCTCAGAAGGACTGAGCTGGGAGCCTCGACGCCAACCCAGCCAGCCTGAGTGCAGCCGCCTCCGACGAGGATGAAGTTGTTTCCCCCAGGCCGGGAAGGGTTAAATGGCTGAGCGCCAACCCAGCCACGGCTGGCTTCGGGGGAGCCAAAGCCGCTAATCTCAATGTCGGGGAGTCCGCGTGGAGGCCCCCCGGGGGTCGCCCTCTGGCTGCGGCCGCAACTTGCGCCGCGCGGGGCCCTCGCCCCAGCCTTTGCGCGCCGCCCAAAACTTTGCGCACACTGCAGCCAACGCCGCCCGCCCGCCTCGCAGCCAGTCCCGCGCCACGAAGTGCCCTGGGCCGCCCCTCCGCAGCCGCCGCTGCCGGGCTTCGGCTCCGCACTTTTCCCCGCTGCTTCCGACTCCCACCCAGGGGGCTCCCTCGCGGCTGCGGGAGCTCGGCGCCCGCCCTGCGCTGGGCTGGCTGGCGGTGCGGGCGCTGCGTTTCAGATCACCACCTCGCCCGACCGGGCGGCGTGCTACCCCGCCCCGCCCACCCCGAGCCTCCCCCGCCGGAGCGGGCGAGCGCAACACCTTCTCTCACCTTCCCCGCCCGCCGCCGAGGACCTCACTCTCCGCTTAGCCCTCTCGACTCATCCTCCGGATGCAGCAGGAGAGGGAGAGGGGTCTCCGCTTTTGTTCCCTGGGGCTGGCAGGTCCGTTTGGGGCCAGGGCGCGCAGGAAATGCCGCGAAGGTGCGTATCCCGGACGGGGTTGCTCACTCCCAGCAGCTCTGCCGGCAGCAGTAGCGGCGGTGGCAGCGGCGGCAGCGGCAGCAGTAGCAGCAGCAGTGGAGATAGTGCCGGCTCTCTGCAGGCCACATCTTTCATACCTTATACATCACTACCGCATTCCCCCGAATAGGGGAGCCCCACAGCATTTCGCCACCTAGCGCAGAATGCAGGCGCCCGCAGCAGTGGCGAAGCCCGATCCGACAGGACGTGAGCACCGCTGGACGGGAGAAGGACCTCAGTATCCACTGATAGGTTCCCTCCCGGCTCCGATCACAGCGAGGCCTAAAACTTGCAGCCATTCCGCAGTGCTCACCTTCTGGGACTGTCTGCTCTCCAGAGAAGTCTGGACTTCAGGCCAAGTAATGAGGATTTATCAGAGGAAGCCCTCTCTGAGCTGCCGCCGGAGTCTTGGCCCGCACATGCTTCTACACTGCCTCATCCTCACTGGAGTCTTCACACACGAGGCTTTGCAGCAGCAGACACACACTCTCTTGCACGTGCAGAATCCCCAGAGACGCATTTCTGTGCTCCCCTCCCCGCCCCCCATCCAGTGTGTGGGCACAGGAACAGGCAGACAAGGGTTCCAGTTGCAGTTGTGTGACCTTAAGAAAATTGGCAGATGAATGATGGAGGCTCCATTTCTTCATCTGCAAAATGGGAACCAGATTATCTGTCTCGTAGCATTATTGTGAGAACCAAATGAGATAAACACAGACCTTGACAAAGGTTAAGTCATAGCAAATGAGAGGACTATTCCCTACTCAGTGCAGGTCTGCCCTTCCTGGGATAATAATACATCAATAACCATACATTCACTAAAAATTTACTGTATGCTAACTGTACCAATCTCCATTTTATGGAGTAGGGTAAGACTTTCAAAAAGATAAAGTAATCCTTACTCTCTGGAATTTGCTGTCTAGTGTGAGGATACAGAAAATAAACAAGTAAATCAGCAAGAAACTGGCAGATAATAATAACTGCTATGACAACAATTTAAACAGATGGTGACGTGTGATAGGAAACAACTGGGGTAGGACATCAGGCTGGGGGCTGGAAAAGGATTCTCTGAGACGATGACAACTGACCTGAGACCAAGAAGCATTAAAGGCAGAGGGAACAGCAAGTGCAAAGGCCCTGAGGCAGGAATGAGTTAAATGTGTTTGGGGAGCAAAAGGAAACCAACTGTGGCTGAAATGTAGCAAGGATGGTGATTAGTGGTATGAGACAGGGAGGTCAGAGAGAGAGGCTGGTCTTATGGGAGGATGTCAGTAGGCAATTTGTTTGGAGTTAGCAGAGCTGTGATTGTTAGGGGATAGGAAACAGTGTGATCTGCATTTGTAAAAGCTCACTCCAGCTCCTGCTCAGAGAATGGCCTGGAGGGGGCTTAGAAGCAGGGGAAACAGTCAGAGGCTCCTGCAGTGCTGAATAAAAGTCCCTTTCTATTCCCTGGCCTGCACAACCTCAGTGACCAACCCCCCCCCCCCCTTCCACTAGGTCTGCAAGGGAGAGAGGCCACTTGCCAGGAACTGCAGGAGCCTGGGTGTGGACTTCTCCCACCACTCTCTGAGGATCCTTTTCCTTAAGTGGCAAATGTAAATAATAATATATATTCTCATAAAATTATTGCAAGGATTAAATGAGACGGTGAAGGCACCTAAGCTACTAAATAACCATTCATTTCATCTTGACTGTACCCGCCACTTCAAGTCCCCAGGCTCCTCCAGAGTGTTCCTACTGTACCTCTGTCCCCATCTAGGAAAAGGAAGGGTTGATCCTTCCTCTCCAGCAACTGTCCTGTCCAGGGCCTGCCAAGGGAACCTGTTAGGTCCAAGAAGATTTCATCCCAGCACCTAGGGAAAGGCTTGCATTGGTAACGCTGGCCTCTGTACCCATCTGTCATCTTCTCAAGCAAGAAACAGATTTTCATTTTGTTTAGGTCCTTTTTATTTATTTTTTCCTGTCTGCCATCCCCATCTAGTTTGAAGCATTCAGGACATCATCATATGAGCACTCGAGGTATAAAAATAGAAGGGGAAAAAAGGGCTGCGGGGCGGGGGAGAGCCAGAGATGGCAGGAAAGGAAAACAGGCAGTCCTTTCTCTTAGCAACAGGAGGAAAGGTTCTCAGCTGAGACACATGATCATTCCCTTACATCCGTGCAGTATAACAGACTCCAGAGGCCTTCAGAATCCTTCCCCCCACTGATACCACAAAATCCAATAAGGTGAAACAGGTATGTAGGACCATTGTCCCCCTCTGACAGGTGAGGCAGCTTCACCCCCTGCTAAGTGAAGTAGCAGAGCTGGCACTTGGGCTCAGGTGCACTTGACCTTCTGCCTCTCCATGCCTGATGCTTCAAGTGGCCCCAATCTAATGGTATTGCCTAACTTCTGAGACCCTGAAACATGTATCCAACTGAAACCCAGACCTGTGGGTCTCAAAGACAGTCAGCTCATTCCCTTGTACCCAGCTCAATGCCCTGCACTCATCCCCGTTTTTCTCCAAGCCACTTTTATTTAGAAACTAGGATACTGAAGTCCAAGCAGGGATCTTACATGTTAAGTGGCCCTAGAAGCTGATTTAATATCTCACTGTTGCTGGGTTGAAATCAAGGAAAGAGCAAGCACTCCTGGGTTCATCTTTGGGTTGCTGCGTGGTTATCAGAGAGAATGTGAGACCTGACTTTGAGTCCCTGCTCTGTCATTTATAGTGTGTTTTTGAGCAAGTTATCAACCTTCTTTAAGTTTTGATTACCTCATCTGTAAAATAGGGTCTGCACGTGTGTGAGGACTGAAGGAGATGCTCTAAGGGTGAAACTTACATAGTATCCTTTTCTTCTCCTCCCCTTCCATCCCCACCACCATTGGTGTGCCGGCTAACAACTGACTCTTGGCAGGGAGGGAAAAATTGTGGCATTTGCCAATTTCCTTGGTGTAAATATCCTCACCATGGCTGATTTCAAGTTATCAACATGATGTCACTGAGTGTGGAGTTGGGAGGAGGTATACACATAGCTCTCGTGAGCCTATCCAGCTGGACCTGGAACACCACTGCCCTCCACTCCGAAAAAGCAACCCCGAACAGGTGAGCGGCACCTTATGGCTCACAATACCCTTTATTCCATATCACCTCCTGTGAGAGTCACAAGAATTCTTGAAGGAAAATGCCATCCCTATATCTGACAGAAGGAGAAACCGAGACTGGGAGGGATTGAGTGATTTGCTCCAAGTCAGACAGCTAGTAAGTAAAAGAGCCAGGACTCAAGCCTGGTGCTTGTGGCTCCAAATCCAGGGACCCTTCCACCTCTGTCTCATCCATTCCCTATGAGATCACTGCATGAGCCTTGCCCGTGTCTTTCTCTTTCGGTGCCAAGATCCCAGGGCCTGAGCCTCTGTTTTGCAATCTGACAGGCAGGAATAGTAATCCCAGCCTTGCCTTCTTCACAGATGCTCTGCGAATCTAATGAGATAATGCAGATGAAAGTACTTTGCAAAGCACAAGGCACCCTATGAAGATAAAAGTATGAATATTACAGTTAGTGGCTGAGGGAAAAATGGGGAGCAACAAATCCCAGGCCCTGGGGGGACTTACCAACCGCAGGGGAGGCAGGGCCACCCTGAACACCCTCACGTCAGATGTACGCTCAAAGGGAAACATAAGACAAGATATATATATTCAGTCCCCTGCTAAACACTTATTGGTAGAAAGACTATTGGGGTATGAAGCCGGAACAATGTAGTTGTAATTACAGGCAAAGACAGAATTGTTTCAGAAGCCTTGCTGTTTTTCCCTCTTGCTGTCTATAGAAATGTGGTCATTCCTTACTCTCATGCTTCCCTCTGCCCCACTCACCTCTGTCTGAGAGGTCAGGATCACCAGCTTAAGGCAAAGGGAATTTATTGGCTGGTGTCACTTGGCAGTCCAGGGTGAAGCCAGCCCAGAGTTTTCATTGATTCCAATGATGTCATCATGTCTGTGATCTCTCTCCCTTTCTGTCTCTCTCTGTCTCTCCCACTCTCTCCCTGCTTCCCTCCCCACCTCACCAGCTCTCCCTCCCTCTTTTGCTTTCCTCTGTTTCTTGCCCTTCCAGCATCCTCTCCCCTGCAGAAAGCTTCTCTCCTGTATGGAGAGCTCAGGATGGGGACACGGCCACTGAGAGCTCTACACTTGTATCATCTCAAGAAAGAGAGATTCTCTCTCCCACTATGAAACATATGAATCCTACCATATTACAAAAAAATAAATAAAAGTTCTCCCTGTCCCAGATTGGCTCACATGCTTAGCTAACCTCTACTCTGGCCAAGGGTGAAGAGATACCATGATTGGCCAAGCCTGACACAGACCCAATCCTGTAGCCAAATGCCACGGAGTGTGGGAGAGGAAGTCCCCCTACATCAAGAAGATCCTGTTACCAGATAAGGGAAGGAGTACCAGGGAGACAAAATTGACAGGCATCCACTGCGGCGACAGAGCCAAATTCGGACACTGGCTTCCCCGAAGCCTTAGCCCTTTCTGTGATCCCACACGGATTCCCAGCTTGGAACACAGCAGCATTAGAAACCCGAGATGGCTAGCGGGTCGCATCTAGAATGATAAAGCTCTGTAAGTCAATTTCTGATGTATTCCTCAGTATACAGCACATTTTAGGCACTCGGTTAATGTTTATTGAGTGAATGACAGCACCAGCCAACTGACAGGACATGGAAGGATTCCGAGTCCCTATCAGAGATCAATAGAAGATAAAGGTGGGATTGATTACTGATGGAAGCCCTGAGTGGATTGGATGGTGCCTGTATTTGCTACATATTTGCTGACCCTGCCTTGTAACCAAGACCCAGTTTGGCAGGATTATCATTTTCCATAATCCGGAGAATCCCTTGGTAGTGTTGCTGCTTAATATCGAGTACAAAATAGTCCTTAGAATACTCCATTTCCAATCCTGCTGGAGAACAGCATCTAGCTCATATTGTCCTAGTGGTATTGACCCACCTGTGATAAGCTGCCATTGTGAACTTAATGCAAAGTCTGCCTTGGGCCATCCACACTCTCTCAGACTTGTCTTCTTCACGACCCAAGGCAAGCAGTGGCAGGCGAATGAATACTCCACAAAAGGAAGGGCGGGAGGGAGGGGGGAGGGGAAGATTGCCAACACTATGGAGGTTCCTTAAAAAACTAAAAATTGAACTACTGTATGACCCAGCAATCCTACTACTGGGCATATACCCTGAGAAAACCATAATTCAAAAAGAGTCATGTACCACAGGGCCTTCCCTGGTGGCGCAATGGTTAAGAATCTGCCTGCCAATGCAGGGGACACAGGTTCGAGCCCTGGTCTGGGAAGATCCCACATGCCGCGGAGCGGCTGGGCCCGTGAGCCACAACTACTGAGCCTGCACGTCTGGAGCCTGTGCTCCGCAACAAGAGAGGCCGCGATAGTGAGAGGCCCGCGCACCGCGGTGAAGAGTGGCCCCCGCTTGCCACAACTAGAGAAAGCCCTTGCACAGAAACAAAGACCCAACACAGCCAAAAATAAATAAAATAAACAAAAATTTAAAAAAAAAAGCCATGACTTTAAAAAAAAAAAAAAAAAGAGTCATGTACCACAATGTTCATTGCGGCACGATTTACAATAGCCAGGACACAGAAGCAACCTAAGTGTCCATAGACAGATGAATGGATAAAGAAAATATGGCACATATATGCAGTGGAATATTACTCAGCCCTAAAAAGAAATGAAATTGAGCTATTTGTAGTGAGGTGGATGGACCTAGAGTCTCATACAGAGTGAAGTAAGTCAGAAAGAGAAAAACAAATACCGTATGCTAACACATATATATGGAATCTAAAAAAAAAATCGTTCTGATGAACCTAGGGGCAGGACAGGAATAAAGACGCAGACATAGAGAATGGACTTGAGGACATGGGGAGGCAGGGAAGGGTAAGCTGGGACGAAGTTAGAGAGTAGCATTGACATATATAGACTACCAAATGTAAAATAGATAGCTAGTGGGAAGCAGCTGCATAGCACAGGGAGATCAGCTCGGTGCTTTGTGACCACCTAGAGGGGTAGGATAGGGAGGGTGGGAGGGAGACGCAAGAGGGAGGGGATATGGGGATATATGTATATGTATAGCTGATTCACTTTGTCATATAGCAGAAACTAACACACCATTGTAAAGCAATTATACTCCAATAAAGATGTTAAAAAAAAAAAGACAAGGGTGGCTCTCGTTCAGTTTTGGCTGGTAACTAGCTCAGTGATCTTAGAAAGTATCTGGGCCTCTGGTTTTTTTCTTTTTTCAATTTATTTTATTGAAGTACAGTTGATTTGATTTACAATGTGTTCATTTCTACTGAACAGCAAACTGATTGAGTTATACATATATATATGTTCTTTTTCATAGTCTTTTCCATTATGGTTTATCCCAGGATATTGAATATAGTTCCCTGTGCTCTACAGTAGGACCTTGTTGTTTATCCATCCTATATATAATAGTTTGCATCTGCTAATCTCTGGGCCTCTGTTTTGCACTCAACTAATGTTCATCAAATGCCTATCCCACTTGCAATTAGTTCTCACCATAAGCCTGGGAGGCAGGAATTATTATGTCCATTTTGCAAAGAGGGAAACAGAGCCCCAAAGAAGTTGAACTAACATGTCTAAGCTGCCGTGTTCCGAGGTAACATGGCCAGGATTTGATTCTGGGACATCTTGGTCCTACTGACTGTGCTGTTTCCCCTGCCTCACGGCTGGTCCCCCAGGGCCTCTGGTCACAGAGCTCAACTCTGAGGTCCATGCAATGAGGGTGTCCCTTCCAGCTCTGCCTTTCTCTGAGGGAAAGAGGGGACTGAGAGCCATGGGCTACCTTTTCGAGAAGGTGTATTTTTCTCCCTCTTCAGTGGCGGTTTAAGAGAACGTTCCTCACTGGCATTGTTGCCAAAGAATCTATGGGTGCACGGTTGCCAGGGTGATCAGAGTGACTGCAGTGAAGATGGACTTGGCAGGAAAGGCTCCATGGAGCTCCAAAACAGCGTGGGGCTCCCTTGCAGCCATAAGCTGCCCCTTTCCAGTCATCCCCTCACTCTCCAAGCGTCCAGCAAGTAGATAGTGCAGTGCCCTTAAAGGCTGCTGGCAGGTTTAAAGAAAGAGGGAGCAAGATGGGGAGGAGAAAAGGTGGGAGATTTAGAGACTTAATAGATGTTGACTGGTGGAGATTCATTCAGAAATGTGCTCCGAAAGGAAACTACAAACAAGACGAAAAGATAACCCTCATAATGGGAGAAAATATTTGCAAACGAATCAACAGACAAAGGATTAATCTCCAAAATATATAAACAGCTCATGCAGCTCAATATTAAAAAAACAAACAACCCAATCAAAAATAGGCAGAAGACCTAAATAGACATTTCTCCAAAGAAGACATACAGATGGCCAAGAAGCACATGAGAAGCTGCTCAACATCACTAATTATTAGAGAAATGCAAATCAAAACTACAATGAGGTATCACCTCACACCAGTTAGAATGGACATCATCAGAAAATCTACAAACAACAAATGCTGGAGAGGGTGTGGAGAAAAGGGAACCCTCTTGCACTGTTGGTGGGAATGTAAATTGATACAGCCACTATGGAGAACAGTATGAAGGTTCCTTAAAAAACTACAAATAGAACTACCATACGACCCAGCAATCCCACTACTGGGCATATACGCAGAGAAAACCATAATTCAAAAAGACACATGCACCACAGTGTTCATTGTAGCACTATTTACAATAGCCAGGTCATGGAAGCAACCTAAATGCCCATCAACAGACGAATGGATAAAGATCTGGTACATATATACAATGGAATATTACTCAGCCATAAAAAGGAACGAAATTGGGTCATTTGTAGAGACATGGATGAATCTAGAGACTGTCATACAGAGTGAAGTAAGTCAGAAAGAGAAAAACAAATATCATACATTAACGCATATATGTGGAACCTAGAAAAATGGTACAGATGAACCAGTTTGCAGGGCAAAAATAGAGACACAGATGTAGAGAACAAACATAAGGATACCAAGGGGGGAAAGTGCCAGGGTAGGTGGTGGTGGTGGGATGAATTGGGAGACTGGGATTGACGTATATACACTAATATGTATAAAATAGATAACTAATAAGAACCTGCTGTATAAAAAATAAATAAAATAAAATTCAAAAATTCAAAAAAGAAAAAAAGAAAGAAATGTGCTCCGATGGTAATCAGAGGCGTGCATCGCAATGCCGCAGTTTATGACACACCTACTGTGTGCACTAGTTCCTTGAACCCTCCCCCTTCTCTCCACAGTGTTAGTTTAGCATCATATTTACATTGTCTGTTTGCCTAACTGTGGTCCCCTACCAGCCTGCGAGTTCCTTGAGGCCATGGGCTTTGTGTTGTTCATGCTGGCATTCCCAGAGTCCAGTGACTGAGCTGGCACGAATATGGGCCTGGGAAACATCCGATGAATGAATAAACATGCTGTGTAAGTGCATGAACAAGCAGCCATCCAGCCTTTCTGACCCTGAGTCCACCAAAGTGATCTTCTCCAACTTCTGAACTCCTATAAAAATTACTGCCTGGCAATTAATTTGACACTCATATGCGGACTTGCGCCATCTCTTGAGTTGTACTGACCTATAATTTGAACACTTTTTGTTATTAAACATTTCACATGGGGATTTATGTCTTGTTTTCACAACTGGACTGAGAGCTCATTCATTCATGCAATAGGCACTCATTGAATTATGCACTGGGCATTGTCACATGGGTTGCCTCATTTAATCCTCCCTTCTGCTCCGTGAAGGTCTTCGTTCAGACCCGACTGTGTGTCATAGGCACTGCGCTCAGTGTACGATATCATTGGTCCTCAAAGAACTCAAACTCAAGGGCCTTGAAGGGCTGCATTAGTAAGCTCGAGGGAAGCAGTTGATTGCTTAGAGGGAGGCAGTGTACAGGGTGTCTGTACGTGGCTGGGCAGCTTATACACCTGCAAAGGACCCCAATGAGAGGGTGAGGATGGGTTGAAATGCAGCCTGCCCTGTGTTCCCCAAACCATGCACCCGGGGACAGAGCAAAGTCTAGCTGCAGGTAGGAACAACTTTTCTTTCACTGGAAGGCACTTCGGCCTACCAAGAGCTACTTTTTTTCCAGGTGCACAAGGACACTGCAGGTGCTAAGGGAGGGCCCATTATTTATGCTGTGTACTAGGGATAGGCAGAAAATCAACTTTAGGGTGCACGCCTGCCCATCCCCCAGAGGCATTACAATCCAAGTAAATGGATTTTTATACAAACGGAATACTTCTGTAGAGCAGATTCCACTTGGAGCCACCGCTAGTTTCTAACTGATTCCTTAAACAACCCTACAAAATAGACCTTAGCCATCCAATCAAATAGTTGGGACAACTTCAATCTCAGAGAGCCGAAGTGACATCTCTGAGGTTACAGTTTAGGATGTGAGGTTGAAACAGGTAAAGTAAGTGCGAGAGCTAGAACTGGAACTCGGTTTCTCTAACGTAATAGGTCCTGGGCCCCCTCCTCTTGATCACTTGGCTTCTGCAAGACTCCAAGCATCCGATGGGGCACTTAGTCCAATGAGGCCCGGGAAGATCTGCTGATTTGGATTTTAAGTGTGTGCTGCTGTCACAAGGAGGCTCCACCCCTTTATACCCCCCGACCCGTATAACCCCGACCTCCATACCCCTGTCCCCCACCCCACTGCCCACCCCCAACCCTCCCACTGCCCACCCCCAACCCTATCCCCCCAACCCTGGAACACCCCCCCCCAACAGGGACACACAAAGATAAGGCAGGGCTTGCCCAGCACGGGCCCCTGGGCGCTCCCCTGTCCTGGCTTTGCCACGCGGGTCTCTTCACACCCCAGAAGGAGTCTGAGAACGCCGCGCGGGAGCGGCTGTCTGTCAGCCTTACAGGCAGTGATGAGTCGCTGCCGACAGCAGACATGCCGGGGGCACGGAGGACCCCTTCTGTTTACTTTGCCTCCCTACTGCTCAGTTGTTCAGCCCAATCTGTTTCAGGAGTTCAGTCAGTGAAAAGAGTGAAAAAGAAAATCCTTTAAACCAACTGACCGAGCTATTTTACAGGTCTAGCTGGGGGCTTCCCGGCAAAATGAACAGTCTGTGGTTTCCAAGGCTCCTGGCTAAATGAGGGCTCGGCTGCCGGCTCTGCTACTCAATCACTGTGTGGCTTTGGACCAGGCACTTGCCCTCTCTGGGCTCAGGTTCTTCTTTATAAACACAGGGCATTGGACTGGATGGGGCCTGAGGCTCCTGGCAGTTCCGTGGGTGATGGGTTAATGACTCTTGGCAAAACTGGACACGGGGAAAACACTAGGTATTGAAGGGAGACTGGTTGCTCGTTAGAGAGGAAGATTTGGTAGGTAGATGAGGAGCCCAGCCCTCAAACACTGTCAACACTGATGACATTACTTGAATATCTCGTTTGGTACCCTTATAGGGCCAGGGATTAATGCAGGTTGGTAGGTGTTGGAGGGTCCTATGAGAAGGATTATGCCCTTGGGGATCTGACCCTCTAGAGAAGCAGCAGTGTCCTGTGTTAACAGGATAAGGCCTTTGAAATCAAAGTGCCCTAGGTTCAATTCCTGGTTCTGGGGAATTCCCTGGCGGTCCAGTGGTTAGCACTCTGTGCTTCCACTGCAGGGGGCCCAGGTTCAATCCCTGGTCAGGGAACTAAGATCCCAAAAGCCACACAGCATGGCCAAATAAAAAAATAATAATAAATAAAAAATTAAAAATGAGAGAATTAAAAAAAAAAAATCCTGGTTCTGCCCCTAACACTCAATAGATAATTACTGAATGAACGAGCTCACTGTGTGTTCTTGGACAAATTGCTTAACTTCTCTGAGCTGTGGTTTCCCTCTATTGTTAAATGGGACGATAATAATGCTGATCTTACAGGATTGTGAAATTAAATGAGGTGATATAATTAGGTCCCAGTAGGCAATCAAAAGTACTAGTTTTCTTCTCCTTTTCTCTTTCCTTGAAGAAGCACAACATAAAACTGCAAAAAGCTTAAACAAACTAGAACAGAGACAAAGGATCCAGAGACAGAGCAGTGTGTGTGCATATACCCACTTGTGATTTGATGGGTTGGGAGAGAGGGCAGGATTTCATGGGAAGCTCCTTAATCAGAATTCTCCAAGAGATGCTTGGAAGTTTGGAACATTCTGCCTGTCTTTCTTTTGCCTTCCTCCCCATGCTCAGGTTTGTCAATATCCTACGCATCATTCAGGGCTCAGTTCAGAAGCCACCTCCTCTTTAAAGACTCCTGTGAAGCCTGAGCTATCTGTAACCTCTTCTTCTCTGGACTCTCCCAGCCCCTCCTGTGTGCACCCATCCCTTTGAACTCTGTGTTACAGCTATTTGCCTCTTATATCCCCACTAGACAATGTGCTCCTGCAGGTTAGAAACCAGGTGGGTCTCACTTATTCCCATTACATCTCAAAAAGATGTAGGCCTGGCACAGGTGCCTAGCCAATGTGTGTGTGGAATAATGGACCAGGCTCCCTAGAGGAAATTAGAGAAAGGATGGGAGAAGGTCCATGACTTTGAAGGACTTTTTCCAAACCTAATTTAAGATTCCTAATTTTCTGTCCAAACCACAAAAAAGTTTGTAAGATACAGCTTTTGTCCTTAAAGAATGCTCTTGTTAGAAGCAAGGCCAGCCTAACTGAAACAATAAAGTAACAATCATTATAGGTAACACTTTATAGCTGTCACGAAGGTCCAGGAAATGCTCTAAGCACATACAGATTAACCACTTTAACCTTTACAATAACCCTATGAGGTAGGGACTGTTATGAAACCCATTTTGCAGACGAGGAAATCAAAGCCCAGAGACTTCAGTAATATGCCTTCAGCTTGGAAGTAGGGGAGCTGGTATGTGAACCCAGGGAGTCTTACTCTAGAATCTACATGGCACTCCCGGAATACAGCAGAAAAATTGCCTGTGATCCAGAAAAATCGTAGGTTAATAACCTCTGGAACCTGGGGCAGGTCACTAATCATCATTGGGCTGTAATCCCCATCAGAAGGTAGTATCAGAGCCACTCTTCTCACCTTCATGGGCCCTTTACCAAAGTAAAGCATCAGCTGAAGGTACCAGCTCGGGGGAAAGACTAGGAAGGAGACTAGAACTACAAGTGGTCTGCCTAGAGGGTGCTGGGCCCTTTCCTGCTTCTTTCTGGTGATCCTATCGGCCGCCCATGCGCAGAGAGACAGTAGCTGGATGCTTCCCACTGCTATCACCTCTTCTGCCAGCCACTGGATTCATAATGATGCACCATCATGATGCAACCTGTGCACACCATCACCCTCCTCAACACTGTCCTTACTGCCTAATCATAAGCCTCACGTAATGGGCCGCTTGTGAGCTGGCCGCTGTCTACCGCCCCAACCCCGTTTCTGGCCACTCTCCAGCCAGCACCCTCAGTCCAGCCAAACCAAACCCCTGCAGATCCTCGAAAGAGCCTTCTGTCTCAGGCCTTGTACCTTTGTGTACGCTGTTTTTCTAGTTCTTCATAACCTTCCCCGCATTCTCCCTCTCTAACTCCCACTGATCTGTCAAGAATTAGTTCAGGCATCATCTCCTCTAAGATTTCCTTGAGGCTCACCCCACACCCTAATCTGTGTGCCCTGATCTGTGATGATACAGTATTGTCATTATTCCTTTTCTCCTCTGACTTCCTGGGGGGTCTATAAGACCCAAACCTGGGGTAGAGGTGTTCAATAAATGTTGCTACATAAATAATAAAACAATGCAAAATGGCAATATATGCAGTACTTGATATTTTTCTCAGGCTTATGAGGGAAATAAGATAGAGAATTTTGAATATTTGTAATCCCCTATCAGAAATAAAGTTTTGACCAAATTCACAAAGCTAAGAAACAACAGAGTAGGAGCTGAAACTCAAATCCTATGTCTTTGAGTGCGTCCTTTGAACTGCCCTAAAGTAGCACTGTTTCCTTGCCTAGGTTGTAAACAAGTTGAGAAATAAATAATTGTAATTATGGAGACCAAAGTGCCAACTGTATTACTGCTAGAGGCCAATGTGGAGCACATGGCTTTAGGTGTCTTAGCCTATGTGGCTTGCAAATATTTAACCCCAAAACTGGGCAGACATGCCCACTCAGTCCAAGGCACAGCTGAACTGTCTTACGTGGGATGTCTACCCAGGTAAGACCTAAGGAATGAGTGAGCAGAGGGGAATCAATGCTCTCTGCAAACAAACTCTCTCCTGAGAGAGAAGGAAGATGGATCTGAGCTAAGCGTGCCTAGTTACTGTTCCTAAATTCACAATCAGAAAAATTGCTTTAATTCTCCAAGGGAAGGGCAAATAAAGGCCAGGAGCATGCAAAGAGAAAATCCCTCCTCTTAGTAAACAGGAGTGGGAAAAAAAAAATCTGTCTCACTCTAACAGCAACCCAGACGACAAGCTTTCAAACCCAATCTGAAGAAAAGTTCAATTCCCTAGAAATCCCCCAGATGAAATTTACCAGGCCCATCCACGGACTCATAGCTTTTCCCAAAATATTGAGTTTGAGACCCCTATGAACATTCAAGCAATGATGTCTAAGTGGTCTATCGGGTCTACATACCCGTAGCTCCAGAGTTAGGTCTGGGCTTAAGCGATCACTGTAGCAGTTGTCAGTCTGTAGAGGTAATTAAAGATATGGGGAGTGATAAGACTCTCCAGAGAGTGGGTAGAGTGAGAATGGAAATGAGTCTAAAACTCATCCTTCTAGAACACCATCAGTTAAGAGATAGGAAAAGAGGGAGAGCCTGAAAATGTCACTGAGGAGTGGCTGGAGATGTAGGAGGAGAGGACTGACCTTGTGAACCAAAGGGAAGGGAGGTTTATGGATGAGGGAGTGGTCATCTGTGCCACATGTTGTTGAGGGATCAAGCTTGAAGTAAGAATTGAAAAAAGAGCATTGGACTTAAAGTGTGAAGGTCAACAAGGAGTCGTTTCAGTGAGGCGATATGGGCACAATCCAGAATGCAGGGGATGATTGGGAGGTGAGCGATACTTGCAGATAACTTTCAAAAAATGTAGTGCGGAGGGAGGATGGAGAGGTAGGGCAGTGGTTGGATGTATAGATTAAGTGGAGGAAGAAAGTTTTTCTTCCATTTGAAATATAAAGGTATTTAAGCATGCCTATGGGAAGAAGGAGCCAGTAGAGAAGGGAAAGATGAAGACAGAGAGAGAGCGGTGGTACCTCTTTCCTGGTGAAGGCAGGAAAATGAGATCCAGAGTACAGGCGGAGAGTCTAGGAACATGGATTTGGAATCAGGTCGATGAAACTCAAATCTGCTTACTAGTCCTCAGAACTCCAACAAGTCATTTAGCATTCTGCCCCCTCCCCAAACTCAGTTTCCTCATCTGCAAACTGGGTATAATAAATAATATCTTCCTAAAGCAGTCATGAGGACTGTAAACAAATATTTGATCCTCTCATTCTGGGCACAGTTAAGATCACACTTCCTCATCCCAATTCAACTTTGGCAAGGACATTGGACTTGCTTTATCCAATGAGATATGGACGGAAGGGATGTGTGTCACTTCCAGGTGGGAGCCAGTGTGTGCTTCACTCTATTACTCTCTTCTCCCTCTGACGTAACAACCTCAGTGTTCACAGTGGCTATCCTACCCTATCACGCTGAGCCTCAGAGTCAAAACAAACATAACATTGAGTAGAGTCACCAGCCAACCTATGATAGACATGCAGCATGAAGAAGAAATAAATCTTTCCTGTTTTAAGCCGCTTAGATTTTGGGTGAGCTTGTTACTGAAGCATCACCTAACCTATCCTTACTGGTGTACTATCTTGTCAAGTTGCTGTTGAGAGTTACACGAGAAAATGTGAAATTATGGCATACAGAATAAGATAATATGGAAAACAGAAACCATTTAATAAACAATGATTCCTTTCCCTTATTGGGAGCTGTAAACACTCAGTGGATAAAAAGTATGTGAAGTTGGGATGCAAAAATTGTTTTAGTAGTAATGATGATAGATAATATTTGTTGAACAATTGCTACAATCCAGATTCTGGATAGAAAAATGTCTTTGCTTTTGTTTGCCTCTTTTCCCTGGCATTTATTTTCTCTCCTAGCTGATCATTTCTGGTGATCCTTTTCAATCAACTAGATACTGTACAACTTGACTCTCAGTGCAGAAAGGGACCCCAGAAATCACCTAATGCAATCTCTACCCAATGTCAGGACTTCCTTCACAATTTCCCTGGTATGCAGGCATCCAGATTTTTCTGAATCACTCTCTGTGACAGGTTGCTTGCTACCTCATGTGGCAGTTGCTGGACCATTAGTTCTAATATGTCAGGGCCTATGTTTGCCTTGTTCACTTTGGGATTTCCTGCGGTAACATAGTAGAAAGTCCATAAATATGTATTAAGGGAATAAATTGCCATATGGACAAATTTTGGATAGCTCTAATTTTAGCTTCCTTGTCTGTAAAATGATGATATTAATACTGATCTTGGAAAAGTTTACATGAGATAACATGTGAATGCACCTGGTACATTGCAGAAATTCTGTTAGTGCTGGTTCCCATCCCTTCCCTCATTTCTCCTTTTTAAACAGAGCCAAAAATAGACTAATGCTACAATACAAATTGACCCATTGACTGGTCTTTCAACTAATTTTCCATAACCAAACATATGAGCAATTCCTGGAACAAAGGCACGAGGTGTATGGTGTGCACTTAAAATCATGGACTCGCAGATTTGGGGAGGCAGTGTAGTTCAGTGGTGAGGAATTCAGGCTCCGCAGTCTGATAGGTTTGGATGCAAATCCACTACTTGTGGATTGTCTGACCTTACAAGTTTCTTATATCTGCCAACAGCCATCAACCTTCTTATCGTTAAATGAGAATATCTCAGGGTTGTTGTAAGTCCTGAAGAAGAAAATTGATGTAAAGTGCTTAGCCCTGGGCCTGGAACATAGCACATACTTATTAAATGTAAGATATTGGTGTTATTAGTTTAGGGTATTAAGAGACCTTAGAGGCCATCTAGGCTAACTCCCAATCAATTCAGAACTCCTGGGTAATTAGATCCTGTCAGTGATGTGTTGGCTTTCACCACCTCACTTCCGTAAATAGATATAGTCTGTCATCTTGAAATATCTTGATGTATAACACTAGCTGCTGTAACAAGGAAATCTAAAGTGTATATAGCTCAGATATGATGGGAGTTTATTTCTTCTTCAAGTTCTAAATTGGTTTTCCTGATTAGTGTGTGGTTTTCCTTCAAGTGGTGAGTTAGGGATATAGGTTACCTCTATCTTCAACACCTAGCTTCCAAGGACAACCAAGCTTGTTACATCAAGCCATTAGAAGAAGAAACCATATCTGCTTGTTGATTCTCTTGGAATTGGAATCACATTTCTTCTCACATTCCATTGATGAGAACTAATCACATGACACCTTCTAAATGCAGTGGGTGCTGTCAAATATAAGAGCTACCTGGCTTGGTGGCTATTTCCCAGTGGCCACTCTATTCTACTTCTCTGAAAGGGGGAGCACGCATTTTGATGGTCAGCTAGCTATATCTTTCATAATTGATAAACCTACTGTCATCTGTATTTTCTTTGCTGTGATTTGCACAGTCCTAGAAGAAAGGTTTTAATTTAAACATGGCAGCCCTAAGGTATTATATACCTTGTGGCATAACTCATAAAAATTTCAAATGGATTTTATGTTGGAGGCAAAAAGTAGAATGTAGAATGTGTTGGGAACTTGAAGGAGAGAGTGATAGAGGAACAGAAAGTTAGGACTGAGTAGAGTTAGCAAAAGATACTTTACACGTAGAATATATCACATAATGCTAACATGAACTCTGTAGGGATGACATATTCTCCCATTCAATAAACAAGGAAACTGAGGATCAGAGAGGTGGCATGGCTTATTCAAGATCACTTAATGTGAAACTACAGAACTTAGACTCAAACCTGAATTGGTCTAACTACAAAGCTGAGGTTCTCCCTTTCTCCAGGTGTGAATGTAAGAGGAGCCTCTCAGCTTAAATATCTCAGTCCTCCCCACTGCCCTGCTCTCTCCTCCAGTTAGTCAAACTTTCACCAATTCCTTCTCTTCCAGGGAGAGTAATCTTGCAAGTGGTTTTAATTCTCACTTTCACTGGCATTGCATTGTACATTTCACCCATAGGTATAATTATAAGCATGTCTACTGCTTGTCCATTTGTATTGACTCCTCTAATCAAAACCATTTTTCCATGTTCCACAAAGGGATATTAAAATTTTTTTCTTTACAGTGGAATCTATGAATATTCCACTTGAAATATCCACCTCCTTTCAGCCAAATCTCATCCACATATTGCCAGCTATGCCCCTGCCATTTTGAATGGGAAGGAAAGGCATAGGATCAGAATTACTGGAATTGGAATATGAAATTCCACATTGGGTTTGGCGTTGTCTCTTCAACCCAGTGTGAGATCCCAGTTTTGAGGGATGATAAAAAAATATTAGCTTCATTTGCTCTAGGTGATATCCTCATAAATGATTCATATTTGTCTAATAAGTAGTATCCACCCCTCTCATCCAGGAGGCACCCATCAGCCGCAAAGAGCCAACTATTGAATTTGACACTGACAGATGCTTTTTTCTGATCACTCCGATTTATAGGAATCTCTTTCTGGCTCTACACACACACACACACACACACACAAACACACACCCCAGAGTATCTGGTACAATTCATGGGGAACATTAATTAGTGCATATCAAATGTGAGCTTGACAGGGCTATGATTTAAATACAAAGATGCCTGAAGAATTATGATTCAATATTTGAGCTCCACACTAGTCTGATGCTATTGTATTCACCTGAGCAAATACAGCCTGGCATCCTACCTTCTCCACAGCTGTTTCACTCTCTCCCTGTAGCCTGGTAGGTATGATGGGGCCTCTTCTGTGAGGAAAGTGGGGATAGGATTCTACACATTGCTCAGCAAGTGGAAGACAGCTGAGCAATGTGGTGGGCTCCTCTGCCCTTCCCTCTGCTGTCACCAGTTGTGGTTCCATGAGCAGAACAGGATCACCCAATCGGCTGGGTGCCCCATGGAAGATTTCCTCCAGAATCTGACATATTAACTGTGGGACATCCATTACTTTTTTTAAACCCTAATGAGCCTCATTTTCCCATCCATAAAGTAGAAACAATAATCCCTACCCCTCACAATGTTGTGTATTTATAAGCATTTACATGCTTGGGATGATCACTTATGCCAAGCTCTGATCTAGCATTTACATGCAATTTCTCATCCATTCCTCACAAGAATCCTATGAATCCATGAATGAAAAGGGAAACTGAGGAGCAAAGAATTAGGAATTTGCACAAGGGTACCCAATTAGTAAGTGATGGAGTAAGGATTCAAGCAGAAGTCCATACTCTTACTCCATCCCATCCTGTCAGTTCTCTTTTGGCTTTAAGTGGACACTCTTCAGTTTAAATCAGCTTAAGTAGAAAAGGGAATTTATTGGTTCTCTCAACTAAATAGTTAAAGGAGTATCTAGCATTTGGTCTGGCTGGATAGAGATTCTCAATGTCAGCAGGGTTCTTTCTCTGCTCTTCTTATACTCTTTGTAGGTTAATTCAATTCTTTCCTATTTCCACGGTGTCAGCAAAAACAGTCACAAGTGACTCCAGCTTACATCATCCTTATACTTCAAGATATTAAAGGAAGAGAGTATCTTTCTCCAAAGGTCCTGAAAAGGCTTTATTTGGCCTACCTTGGGCATATCTTGTCCCTCACTGTGGCCAGGGGAGGAGTATTGTGACTGGGATGGGGGCGGAGGGAGGTCGTCTTTTACTGAACTCCCTGGAATGAGGAGGAGTGGTTCCTCCATAGAAAGGGATTCTGAGCAGACATTGGTATATGTCCACCTCATAATGATTAGAATAGCATACAACAAGAACCTAATACACTGTGCCTCTTATTTCTTAACCCAGAGATGAGACAATTTCTAAAACCCTCTTTTAAAAGTTCTTGCTTCATGAATTCACATATGATATATTCAGATCATTCAATCTGGAATCCCATCTATTCCAAGAATCCTCCATCCCCTCCAATTTTTATCCCTCAAACTTCCCTATTGCCATTCATATTCCTGGCTGGTATGAGAGTTATTTATGGCCATATTTATCCATCAAATTCTTCACCCCTAATTAGATTCTGAGCTATGCCGGGACCCAATCTTATTGACTTACAGTTGAAATGGAAGCTTGGGCATTGCAACTGAAGAGATCTAGATTTGAATCCTAGCTCTGCCACTTATGAGCTGTATGGTCTGTTGAAGTTACTTATCCATTCTTAACTTCATCTTCCTCATCTGTAATATGGTGATGGTTATACATATCTTTCACTTAAAAATATTATTTTATAGACACATTTCAATTTACAACGTATTTAAGGCAGCTTATAATAATGCATACAATGCAGTAGAAAAACAAAAATATTAGGGCCAGAGAAATCATAAATTACAGTAGGCATTTAAGACATGAGAAAAAGTAAGGATGCCAAATATAGATCTTCATAATTATTACATTATAACAGACTGTACATAATTATTAAAATTGAGCTGTACATTTCTCAGGAAGAAGTAGTAGAGGGAATCTTGGGAAATTAAGTGATCTCTCTTCTACCCTCTATGCATAATAGAAATATGAGGAAGGCACGTCCCTGGTCCTCATAAAAGCAACGTTTTTCTGACTCTTATTTCTGAATAGTCACCCAAAAGGGGATTAGGGGTAAATGAGATCTGGAATGATATATAAAAAGCCCCTGATTGTTGGTTCAAAACAAATGCTACCCAAAGACACAAAAAAATGGAATGACATTTCATGTTCATGGATTGGAAGACTTAGTATTGTTAAGATGTCATACTACCCAAGGCAGTCAAAATCACAATGGCATTTTTTGAAGAAATAGAAAAATCCATCCGAAAATTCATATGGAATTTCAAGAGACCCCCAAACGGCCAAAATAATCTTGAAAAAGAAGAACAAATGTGGAGGTTTCACACTTCCTGATTTCCAAATCTATTACAAAGTTACAGTAATCAAAACAGTGTGGAACTTGGAGAAAGACATATAGATCAATGGAATACAGTAGAGAGCTCAGAAATAAACCCATGCATATATGGTCAAATGATTCTTGACAAGGATGCCAAGACCATTCAATGTGGAAAGGCCAGTCTTTTCAACAAACGGTGTTGGAAAAACTGGATATCCACAAAAGAATAAAGTTGGACCTTACTTCCACCACTACAAAAAGTAATTCAAAATGGATCAGACATAAGACCTAAATCTATAAAACTCTTTAAAGAAAACATAGAGGAAAAGCTTCATGATATTGGATTTGGTAATGATTCATTGGATATGAAACCAAAAGCAGAGGTGACAAAGATAAAAATAGATCAACTGGAATTATCAAAATTAAAAACTTCTGTGTTTCAAAGGACACAATCGACAGAGTGAAAAAGCAATCTTTTGGGAGAAAAAAGTTTGCAAATCATATATCTGATAAGGGGTCAATATCCAGAATATATAAAGAACTCTACAAATCAACAACAAGAAAAAACCCCAAATGACCCAATTAAAAACTGGGTAAAGGACTCCAAAGAAGATATACAAATGGCCAATAAGCACAGGAAAAAATGCCCAACATTGCTGATCACTAGGGAAGTTTAAATTAAAATCACAATGAGATATCACCTCACACCCTTTAGTATGGCTGCTAGCAAAACAAACAAAAAGAAAAGAAAATAACAAAGTGTTGGTAAAGATATAGAGGAATTGGAACCCTTGTGCACTGTTGATGGGAATGTAACATGGCCTACTTGCTAGGGAAAACAGAATGACAGTTCCTCAAAAAAATTAAAAATATAATTACCATATGATATAATAATAACACTTCTGGGTGTATATCTGATAGAATTGAAATTGGGGTCTCAAAGAAATATTTGTATACCTATGTTCCTAGCATCATTACTCATAATAGCCAAAAGGTGAAAGAAAGCCAAATGTCTACTGACTGATGAATGGATATACAAAATGTGCTATACACATACAATGGAATATTACTCAGCCTTGGAAAGGAAGGAAATTCTGACACGTGTTACAACATAGATGAACCTTGAGGGCATTATGCTAAATGAAATAAGGCAGTCCCAAAAGGTAAATACTGTGTGATTCTTCTACATGAGGTATCCGGAGTAGTCAGATTTATAGAAATAGAAAGTAGAATGGTGGTTGCCAGGGACTAGGGGGAAAGGGAAGTGAGTTGTTATTTAATGGGTATAGAGTTTTAATTTTGTAAGATGAAAAGATCTGGTGATTGGTTGCACAACAATGTGAATGTACTTAACACTACTGAACTGTACACTTAAAAATGTTTAGGATGGGGGAGAGATAAATTAGGAGTAGGGGATTAAAAAACACACACCACTATATATAAAAATAGATAAACAACAAGGATTTACTATATAGTGCAGGGAACTATATTCAATACCTTGTAATAACTTATAATGAAAAAGAATCTGAAAATATATATATATAACTGATTCACTTTGTTGTACACCTGAAACTAACACAATGTAATAAGTCAACTATATTTCAAGTTAAAAAATATTTTTAAATGTTTAAGATGGTAAATTTTATGTTAAGTGTATTTTGTCACAACTAAAATTTTTAAAATATTAAGAAACAACAACAATAAAAGTCAGTTGCTTCCTAATGCAAACTTCCTTCCTCTCTGTTCCTAGCAGAGTGCTTTTCACAAAGCAAGAATGGATAAAATTCGGTTGGGAAGTTCTGGAAAAACTACAAAGAGAAGACACTTTAATTGCAACACAAAGGACTAGATAGACAGCTCCGGAACAGAGAACAAGCGGTTTGTGTAAAGTGTGTGAGAGAATAGCCTAAGGATCTGGGAGTCCAGGTGTGAGCTGAGTAGAGAAAGTGATGGCCGATGAGGCTGGAGAGAAGCAAGGTTTGTCTGTCCTGGTAAGGAGCCTGGACTTTCACCTGGAGACACCAGGAAGCTTATTACTCACAAAATGGATTGGACTCATCAAAACTGTCACGTCTCCATGATTTGAGAACTGGCTATCTAGTGTGTGAATTATCCAAGTCTTGACATTTTCTCTATGCTGCTTTCTTCTTTCATTTCACTGACTGTCAACATCATAAATATCATGGAAATAAGGAATGTTAGAGATCATGTAAATCATGAGATCTGACTTGGTGGTGGGAGAAGGGGGATGTTACATATAGTCAACTTGTGGTATGAAGTCTCCTTACTTCATGAGGGTGACTTTTGTGTCCTGCCCAGTTTGTAGGAACCCAGTATATACAGGAGGCACTCTCTAACTACTAGTAGAATACAGGAGAAAATGGTACAGAGAGTGAAAGCCTATTCCTTAATCTAGTATCGCTTTGCCTGGAGGTAATCTTAGTCACGATCTGGGGATAAGGAAGCCCTGGGAAGTTCCTGTTGCCTCTGACGCTCAATGCCCAACACATGGAGCAGGCAGGGTGGACCTCAGAAGCATCTGAATTCGATCCTTCCTTCTGTCATTCACTCATTCAGTCGGTGCCTCCTAAGGGTAGGGCACCACTCTGGGAGTTCAGAGATGAATACAGCCTGATCCCTGCCCTAAAGGACCTCACAGTCTAAAAGAGGAAGACGAATAAATTAACAAATGATGCTCTTATCCAGTGTCACCAACGTTATGTAAGGTACAGTTCCAGACCTACCCCCTCCTTCATGAAGCCTTCTTGACCCCTTGACAGTAACTTCTGGTGGTCTCTCTCCCTAAGAACTCCAAGAGTACTTTATTCTCTACACCACTCCTCTGGCCCCTGCCAAACCTGGCCCACTTGTGTAGTTGTTGGCATATGTTCAATCCACCACCTGGACTGTGTCCTCCTTCATGACAAGGACTTTCTCACAGTGACTCAACACATCCCAGCTTTTCACATATGTTTGCTCCTTTTGCCTAGAATAATCTCCCCAGCCCTCATCCTTCACCTCCTGGTGAACTCCTATTCAGCTTTGAAGGCCCAGCTCAAATTTTCCGGGCAGTCACTCTTACCTCTTTGTGCCCACAGCGTTGTCTTCCTACTTGTGTAGCCGTTACTGCACTGTTTTGAAATGTGTTCATGTACACGTCTTCCTAGTCCACAAGACAGGACTAGCATGGTTTCACCCTCTATCAGGGATGCAGGATCAGGCAGTGTGTTCGTTAAGGTAAAGCAAACTGCTCTAACAGATAAAACCTAAATCTCAGTGTCCAGCTCATGTAAATTCCAACCAGATTTTCCCGATCAGTGGCAGTGAGGGGTTGCGTTCCATGCAGTCATTCAGGGACGAATTTGACAGATGTTCTGCCATCTTCATGGTTTCTGAGATCTCCCTGGTGTCCTTGTTAAGTCACCAGATGGGTGACAAAATAGTGGAGAAAGCACCCTCCCTGCCTAACCACGTTTGGCCATTAGGGGCACACACGTCCTCTGTTTACATCCCAGCTGGTCACGCAGCCCCTCTTGAATGTGTGAGGGGGCTAGAAACTGTAGGCCCTGGTAAGACAGCCACTGTCTTTAGAATTACCAATCCCAGTGGTAATTCTAAACTGTGAAAGGGGAGCAGGGGTTTTTGAAGGACAGGTGGCCATCTCCGCATGGGTGACAAAATAGACCCTTTAAACACATGCCCATCCTACTCAGGAGATACCAGGGAAATTTCAACCTGCAGCCTGAGGAGGCTCAGCATTTAGACACTGAAAGAGAAAGGTCATGTGGGGAAAATTCTCAGATTCCTAAAAGGAACTTGGCAGAGAAAGCCTACAAACAGTATGAAACATTAAAAGATAATTCCATTTAATTTGGTCCTGTAATTATAGTTACTTCTTCCTAAAGAGCCGAGAATAAACACTCTAATTACTCTACAGGTTATATGGAGATTAATAAACCTGACTCCTTCAAATCTCTCCCTGCAGAAGCATATAGCTCATACACATGGAAAGTCAGGGCTACACCTGACCGGTTGTTAGACCCATCTCCCTGGGTGGAGGAAGAAAGGGATTGTAAGGTGAGTATCTAATTTGCTCCATGAATTGTAACAAGCATTTTATATAAGTCATTTAAACTAATTCTCAGAGCAAATCCTTGAGTAGGATATTATTGTCCCAGTTTGCATATGAGGAAACTGATTTTCAGAGAGGTGGAGATACTTTCTCAAAGTTGCACAGCTGGGATTTGAGTCTAGGGCACCAAAGCCCACACCTTTTCCACTGCACCAGGTTTTTCCAGGGAAACCTCTAAGGCCTATAGGAAGTCTCTCTTCTCAGAACTCTGCCCATGGAGGATCACTCGGTTGTAAATATACACCTTTCATACTTAGTTGCCCAAAGGGCAGATGTTGTCATCTCAGATCAGGCCCCTGAGTTATACCAGCAACTGTAGTGAAAAAGCTTCCTGGAGGGGCTTGACCTTCAAATGCCTCCTTCCGGCCCATCAGTCAGAGCCTTTGCTATGACTTTGTGGATGGGCTCCGCTGAGCTCTCACAGAAATCAGCACTTGCAATTGGACTCCCTCATGCATTTATATTGGCCTCATCAATGGGGTGACTCCAGGAGATCAGGACCAACCATCTGCACACCCTGAGCGGGGGCTCCAGGAAGAAAAGAATTACCTTGAGACAAACAGTAGGAGACAGAGGCTGCCAGGGTATGGATGAGAGGGAGGCCTTCTTCAGGTAAGGGCACCTGCAATGTGAGCTCCAGAGAGGAGAAATGCCTCTGTCTGCATGAAGCCTGCCCTCCTCTAATGCAGGAGGGTCCCACTTCTCATGAAGAGCCACCTGTGTCCATCTTTTCTCTTCTACACTCCACCTCCCCAGCCATGCCATGTTCTCTTCTTTCACTGAACTCCTGTCTCTTTCTGGGCACTTAGAATGGCTGCAGCCTGGTGTAGAAAAAAGAATAGGGGCAACATAGCATGCGGATTAAGAGAATGCACTTGGCAATGGAGAGACCTGTGTTCTGGCCCTGGCTTAACCACCTGAAACCTTGGGCAAATTATTCCATTAGGGACTTCCCTGGTGGCACAGTGGTTAAGAATTCGCCTGCCAATGCAGGGGACACGGGTTCTATCCCTGGTGCAAGAAGATCCCACATGCCGCGGAGCAACTAAGCCCGTGTGCCACAACTACTGAGTCTGCACTCTAGAGCCCGCGAACCACAACTACTGAGCCCACGTGCCTAGAGCCCGTGCTCCGCAACAAGAGAAGCCACTGCGACGAGAAGCCCACGCACAGCAACGAAGAGTAGCCCCCGCTCGCCAAACTAGAAAAAGCCGGCACACAGCAATGAAGACCCAATGCAGCCAAAAATAAATAAATAAATTTATTTATTTATCTATTTATTTTTAAAAAATTATTCCATTATTCTGAGCTTTGGATTCTTCAAAGGTAGAATGAGGATAATAGCAATGCCTACCTCGTAGGATTGTCATAAAGACAATCAAACTGTTAAGCTTAATACAATTGACCAATTTCTAGAAGATTTTTTAAAAGCCTACAAATGAAAGACAAGGGATTTGGAATTTCTAAATCCTGCATGGCACTCTCCAGCTACATCACATTGGGCAAGTGACTTAGATTCTCTTGGTACCAGCCCCCTCATCTGTGAAAGAGGAGGGAGAGGAGGAGAGAAGGAGATGGCCTGCCCTTGGACCTTGTGGAAATGATGAAAGTTCCAAACGACGTAACATTTATGAAACTTCTGGGGCAGGGGGTGGGGATGGCAGTCAAGGAGCTCCCTGTTTTGATATAGAAGCAAGACCAAGAAAGAGATCTGACAATCTGTCAGGTGGTCTTACTGTGGGGACCAGAGACTGTTAGAGCCAAAGAGGCTCAGAGAGGAGAGATCCATAAGGGCTACAAGGGGAGGTAGGATGGGCCATGTCTTTATGAATGAATGGGGGTTGGCAGAGATGAGCGGGCCATTCCATTAGTGGTGAAATGGGCACAGCCCATTTGTTTGGGAAGGAAGGCAAGTTGAGGCAGGTGAGCAGGGAGGACAATCCCCTGACTAAATCATTATCAGGTACAAAGGACCATAACTTGATATAAGTAGGATGGGCCCTCACCATGGAAGGGAGTTGGAGAGGGGCGAAGGAAGGAGACAGATGTTTTATTTCTGACTTTTGATGTGAGCATCTGTTATCTTTGCCTGCCCAGCGTCCATTTACCCTGGTTGTCCTGTGGGGAGGCCCCACCCAATTCCAGGGACTGGCATTGAAGTCCGTCTGACAGTTCACCCGGGTTATGAAGCCTGAAATCTGGCATTCGTCCTTGACTTCCTTCTCATCTAGACAGCCCTCAAGGTCTATAGATTCTACTTCCTCAGTAACTCTCTGATCCACCCGTTTCTCTCCATCTCCACTGACACACCCCCCCCCCCAATCCAAGTCATCCTCATCTCTCATCTGAGCACTTGCCTCCAACATCTAACTGGTGTCCTTGCCTCCACTCCCCTTCCCTCTAATCCATTCTACTTCCTGCAGCCAAAGCGACTTTTTCCTACAGCACAGATGTCCCTATCCTATTTAATACCTTTTGGTGGCTTCACATTTGGTGGCTTCAGAGGATAAAACTCCAAACTCTTTACTGTGGCAGGTCCCTGTTCACTTGGCATAGACTCTAGATCCAGACCGCTTACATGATCGCTTTGTAATCTCGGGCAGGTTATGTAACTTCTCTGTTCCTCGGTTTCCTCATTTGTAAAATGGATATAATAATAGTACATACTTAAAAAGGTTGTCATGAAGATTAATTAAGTTAATATATGTCAATCATTTCGAATAATGCATTATAAATGCTTTTTAATTGTTGCCATCACCATCATCACCGCCATCAATATCATCATCATCATCTTCGTAGCTCATAATCTTTCCCTTTCGCTCTCTGTTACAGCTATACCGAGATTTAATTCCTCCTAACATACTATCTCCCCTCAGAATCTTCTTATATGCCGACCCCTAGATCCACATACCATGATTCACCTTTTATCTTAATCCTCTCTTTCTTAGAAAAGCCTTGCCTGACTGCCTCAGATGGGAGTAAGAGGCCCATCTCACTTTCCCACTGCACCCCATACTCCCCCCACTTGCAATATTCATCACACTGGTAATTACTTAACCAATATGTCTCTTACCCACTGGATTATAAACTTCTTAAGGACAAGGACCAAGTGAATCTCAGTCACCACTATTCCACCTGCCCTACTCGCCACTGTACCAACTCCCACATAAAAGGTGGTACCATGTTTCACACCATTTCCTTTCCCTGTGCCTCTCATTTTTGCAGTGGGAGGCATTCCTCCCGTTGGAAATGAGTTTTCCACTTATTTATAGCACTCTTTTATTTAAAATTATTTTTAAAACCAACCAGAAGATTGCATTTTAATCCAACTAGCTAAATTATTTAAAATATCTATAAAGGCCATTTTCAGCCTTTGTTCTAAAAAGGGGGGTGGGGTAGGGAGCAGATGATAGAAGCCACGCATGATCTAGAATTAGCAGTGCTGAGGCTCTGAGGGACCAGCAAAAGCTGCCACTCAGCCCACTTGAAAGACGTCTCCCAAAATAAAAGACATGCCATCCACTGACACTTGCATAGTCTTGAAACCATTCGTGTTCAGCCTCATGCCAAAGGAGTTTGGGAGAAGAGGGAGCGGCTGCTCCCAGCTCTGTTGGCAGCCGCTTCTGAAGCTGCCATAGCAACAAGTATAGACTAAAAGCGATCCTTCCATATTAGGTGTGAACTGACTCCAAACAAGGAAAATCGCTTTCAGAGAAGAAGCCAACTTCACTGGGAAACTCATAGGAAGTAATTCTCAGGTGACCCAGCCCCCTGCCTTCTACTTCCCGAACCACCATGTGAGTAATAACATGGAGGAGTAAAAATAATAATAGTAAAACAAATAAACAAACCTTCCATCCCTTCAAATACCCAGGCATACAACCTTACTTGATAAAGTTGCACAGGAGTACTCCCCCGCCCCCCCAAATCCCAGCACCCTCCCCTCTTCTTCTGATTCTCAGCTGCATTTGTAGCCCATCCATCTGCCGGTGCACATATGGGTAAAAGAGGCAAGCCAGGAAGCAGAGAGGAGACGAAGGATTTGTATTTCATAAGCATGTTCTCAGCACAGGAGCAGAAAATGCGTTCACCCAAAACTGAGAAGAGGATGATGGGTCTGGGGTAGTGTCGTCTCAGCTTGGAATGACCCTTCAAATGCGGGTGCTACTCTGCCATTTGTGTTCCAGTGGTGGCAGGACGTGCCTCCCTTCCCACTGCAGCTCCTTACGCTGACCACCCAACCACTTCCAACCACTCATCCACTCCCACACAATAGCAAGACTCTGTGTGGCACGTGAGTCCGGGCCCTGCTTATGTCCTTGTCTGTCTTTATCCAGGTTCTCCTCTTCGGCACTAAATGAGCTCAGATCAGAACTCTGACACGTAGTTACTGTGCAACCTTAAGCGAGTACCTTCATAGCTGAGCATCAGTTTCCTCAGCTATAAAACAGGGCTAATCACACTGCCAAACTTAAAGGCAAATTGTGAGGATTAAATGAGATGATGCATGTAAACCTCTTATCACAGTATCTGGCTCACAGTAAACGATCAGTAAATGTTAGCTTTTTCCACCCTCAAGCTTCACCCTCGAGCTCACCTTGGAGCTGCCCACAATATCTAGTCTTGGCAGATTTTGTCCCTGGGGCAAAGACCACATTGGCTTATTCATCTTTGTCTCACTGATTTGTCTACAGTCCCAGTTACCTAATACATAGTGTCTGGCTCAGTGTAGGTGTTTAATATATGTTACTTATAGAAATGCACAAATTGATGGATGGCTGAATGAATGGATGGGTAGATGGTTGGAAGCATGAATAATAAAGGGGGGAAAGGCACCTTTTTCTTGTCCCATTGAATGAAGACGCTGGTTCTCTTACAAGCCATCCGAGACGAGTTGCCCAGGTGTGTTCACAGACTTGCCTGATCATCAGGTCTTTTCTGACCAGAGGCTGCTGCATGGAGCTGGCTGGATATTCCTTCTCCATCCATATGGGAACTTGGGAATTTGGCTAAAGTGCTGGTATTTTGTTTTGTTTCTCTTTCTTGTCTTGACACTGAGGCTCCTTTTCTTTCTCTCCTTGGGAGTGCCAGCACAGATGCCAGCTGGCCCCCTGGCTCAGTTAACCCCATCCAGCCCGCCCTTGGATGGCTCTGCCAAGGCTCCATATTGCTTGGCATTGCTGTGAACCCACATGGCTCCCTGCCTCTTGATGTTTACACTGCTACCCTGCCTCTCCTTCAGTTCCCCCAGCCTGGCTTCTTCCATTGAACAAAGCCACATCAGAAGAGACCTGGAACTAAGCACAGACCTAGAAGGAAGGCAGTACATAAGGCTGTCAGGTGCTTTCCCTTGTGCCCATGGCACAGCTACGACCACTTTATAAATGAGGAAGCTGAAGCTCATAGAGGTGAAGTCACACGGCTGGGAAGATATGAAGCCAGAACTCAAACCCAGGCCGTCTGACTACAGAGCCTGTGCTCATTTCAACGCACCCCAAATCCTCTCATTGTAATTCCAGTGGAATTTTTCCTATCCATCTTGCCTTCTATCCCAGCTCCACAGTCTATGTTAGGTTTCTTGCTTCCTTATTATCTCTTACTTTACAGAGGGGTAAACTCAGGCTCAGAAGTAGAGAGGGGTCTATGCAATCCTGAAGTCTTATTATTGGGAGGGAAACAGAGATGATGGAATCTGTCCAGATGATGGAATCCTGACCAACCTCATATACGCTAAAGCAGCACAGCTAGTCCTAGACTGGACACTTTCTGATTCCTTGAGGTCTAAGCTAACTCCATAGCATCCTCCGCTTACACTGTGTGGTATTTATAACATACGTTGAAATCAACTGTCGGTACATCTGCCTCCCATTCTCTGACGGAGACTTTGTTTATGATGTGTTCCAGATATCTAGTGCCGCATAACAAACTACCTCAAAATTTACAGACTTAACCTTTTTATTATCTTGTACAGGTCTATGGGTAACTGGGCTCAGCTGGGCAGTTCTTCCTTGGGGTCTCTCATGTGGTTACAGTCAGTGACTGAAGCCAGAATCAGCTGAAAACTCGCTGAGCTGGAAACTCAAGATGACTCATTCATATAACTAGCAGCTGATGCTGGCTCCTGGGTGGGAACTCAGAGGGGCCGTCAACCAGAGCATCTACGCACGGGACTGAGGCTTTGCTCAGTGTGGCAACCGGGTTCCAAGAGCAAGTGCTTCAAGATGCCCAATCTGGAGCTGCAAGGCTTCTTATGACCTAGCCTCGAAAGTCCCACTATGTCACCTGCCACATTCTATTAGTCAAGAAAGTCACTAAAGTCAGCCCAAATTCAAAGGGATAGCAAAAAGTTTGCCACTATCTTTGATATGCCACAGAAACAGAGGGTCTTTTAAAATAGATAACTAATAAGAACCTGCTGTATAGCACAGGGAACTCTACTCAGTACTTTGTAATGGCCTGTATGGGAAAAGAATCTAAAAAAAAAAGAGTCATATATGTATGTGTAAAACTGATTCACATTGCTGTACACCTGAAACTAACACAACATTGTAAATCAACTATACCCCAATACAAATTTTAAAAAAAGAGAGAGAGGGTCTTTTAATCATCTCTGTGGTCTCAACACCTTGAATAGCATCTGGCATACACAGAGACTAAATATTTGTTGACCACACTCAAACTGACAAATTGTGTGGGATGGAAGAGAGTGTGCTGAGAACAACTTTAGTGACCTCTACTTACTCCCTTGAAATCTCTTGGTGCCTTTTACTCCAAATAACATAAATGTGTTTAAAAATAAATCTCTTCCAGCTCATCTGAAGTTTCTGTCTGGATCTCTTTAGCAACCAGAAGGACATCGGCACAGTAGCATCATGAGATAGGGAATTTTCCAGCCTGGCTGGTTATGTGTGTAGACCCTGGAATCACACTGTTTAAATTTGATTCCTAGCTTTACCCCTTTCTAACATATATGTTTAGGCTAAAGTTCTTATGTCTCTATTCCTTATCCGTATAATAGGATAATAAAAGCTCTACCTCTAGGGTTATTGTGAAAAGTTCATCACTTAGTAGAGCACCCAGAATGTAATAAGTGCTTAGTAAACATTAACTACTATTTCCAGGCTTTCTTCCCCTTTCTTAAATCTGCATTGAATAAACATCGCCTTAGCTTTTGCCATCCACTTTTCCTTCCCTCTCTCTTTTCAACTACCAGTTCGTACTTTTTCTAGGTATCACCTTTGTTATTATGTCTGGATTTGTATAGAATTTTATACTTTTCGAAGAGCTCTTGCATCAGTTTAGTGCATCCCCTTAGGATCTTTAATAAAGATAACAGAATTGTTGCAATTATTGCCATTTTACAGATGATTGAACAGAGGCTAAAAAATGTGAAATATCTTGCTCAAGATCATCATGGTAAATTGTCAGAGCAGAAATAGAATTTCAGTGTCATGATTTAGATTCTAATCATTTCCATAATAACCATGTGATCTCTAATGAGGTCACTGATGACGTCAGATGACACATGACTTCAAAGTCCAAAGGAAGTCATTAGAGTCTGGGCTTTCATGGACCTCAAATTAAAAGTGAATGTTTATTCCTACTGAATTATCAAAATGGATTTAGGCTTCTAGAACAATTTGAAAGGCAATTAATTTTTCTAAAATAAGAGCAGCTGTTCTTGCTAATGGATACTAAATAGAAGTCTTATGACGATTTAGAATTTGCTAAGGATTCTTGGAAGCCAGACCAGGATAATTTTGTAGCTAATTCACAGAGGCAGGTGCCCTCTCCCCTCTGGATCGAATTCATGGCTTATGTGAATTCTCTGGTTTGGAGAGACTCTATGCCAAAGACAATAAGACAAACCATCTTGATATGAATCCAGCACACTCAAGGATGACCCAGAGCAAACTGAGTAAACCCTACAAGTATGTGGCATTAGCAAATGAAGGTATTCACAGTGGTAGCCAACACAAAAACTTTCCAACAAGCTAGAGACAGCACAATATGAGAAGAGAGCACTGGACTGGAAATGAGAAAGAAACTTACATGATTTAAGTCCCTATGATGTTCAGTTCAAAACAACAAACATTGAGCACCCACTTGGTGATATGTATTGTCCTAGAGATGATGACATATGGCCCTTCTTTCAAAGAGCTTATAATCTAGTAAATCAGAGACACCACAATTTCATGATCATGTGGTAGGTGTCCTGATAGGGAGATATGTAAAATGATATGCAGAGAGTGACATAAGAGCACCTGGAAGGGACACCTAGTCCACATTGGAGGAGGGGCAAGGAAGGGCAGAGGAAGCTTTCTGAGGGAGCTGTCAGCAGATCTGAATTGTGAGCAAAGTGTAGGTGTCATAAAGGCATAGAAGAACTTGTAAGGGCACCACAGGCAGAAGGAACAGTGCGAGTAAAGCATAAAGCAGCATGGTGTGGGAAAGGGAGACCATAAATCACTCCACTTTACTCAAGCAAAACATGTCAGGCAGGAAGCAGCAGGAGATAAAGATAGAGAAGTAGGCATGAGATAGGCAGTGGGCTCTAGAATTAGTATCCTATTATCTAATCTATATGTCACAGTACTTGTTAGATTTTTAGTATTCCCCTATTTTACAGATGAGAACAATAAGGGCTAAGGACACTAAAGAATTTTCTTAGCTTGTCTCTGAAGCTCTGAATATGTCTCCAGAAAAGCTGTATTCTGATCTCATGTGAGATGTATACAATTTTTTAGGGAAATGACTCTTCATTTCTGTGTCTCTTGTCCCTTTTTGTTGAAATAAAAGGGACAAGACAGGATACTTTCTCAGGCCACTGCCTGCTGCTGCATGTTATGATACGACAGGCTCCCTTAGCCGCTGCTGCAGAGCTAGAACCACGTGCTTGTTTTCAGCACCATGGAGAGGTGCCGCGTTGCTGAGAGCTGCAGACCCGAGGGTCAGCCAATGTAGAGGAAACCAGGAAATCCACAAATCTTCTTTTAAACAAGACATCAACCAAGGCAGAAGGGCAAGGAGAAGGAATATCAGGAGAGGAGAGAGAAAGGGAAATTGTCCATCACCAGTGTTTTCGCCAGCAGCCACTGAGCGGTATGCTGAGTGAGACAAAGCGAACAAAATAAAGGGAATAAATTGTAGCAGCAACATGTCCTCAACATCATAATACAGATGCTGTAATCATACAAGGCTAATAGTCTGAGTCACTCCGCAGTCATCGAAAACAAAAAAAATTGATGGGACATGCCTTGTGGCTGTTCACAAAAACCAATAAATTAAACTTGCTGACCATGGCCTGAAGACAGGGGGAGGCACAGTGAAATTATGTAACTGGTGGTTTATTTCCTGAATCACACAGCTTCCTCTTCATTTTCTCTTTCTTACCTTTAAGACAGGTGCTCTATGGTCTCATGCATCTCCCTACTACAATTAAAATTTCCTCTCCAGAAAAGATCCACTATCTGATTTATACTAAGGTGTAAGTGGGTGCTAAAACTTAAAGAGACGTCTCTCATACATAAATCAGAAGGGATTGATTCACGATAATTTAAGCTCCATGAGAACAGGATAGTTTTCTTTCTTGTTCACAGCACCTATAATGGTGTTTAATATGTGATCAGTAGCGACAACGGCAATAATATTAACTAATATATATTGAGTGTTTACTATGTGGCATGTGCTCTTTTAATGCTCATAACAGTTATATGAGATAAGTAGTATTATTATCTCACTTTTCATATGGGGAACCTGGGACATAGAGAAGTTATTAACTTCCCACAGTCATATAGCTAGGAAATGCAGAGGCAAGAGTCCAAGCCAGGAAATCTAAATTCAGAACCCATGTTCTTAACCACTGTACTATAATGATGAGAAGAAAAGATGGAGAAATGCACAGAGAGACCAGAAAGTGATACACACAGTAGTGAAATTTGACTCAAAACTTTAAAAATATTATTAGAGCCTCTGAGGCCTTACAATGAGGCCTTACAATAATAATTCATCAATTCCACTTAATACAGAGGGGCTGTGCTGAGCACTGAGGATACAGAAATAAAAAAGAACCTGCCCTCAATGTGTTCATAACTAGTGATGGGCAAGGGCAAGTAAAAAGACAAGAGGATAAGACGGTATAATGAATGTTTAGATAGAGGTTAGTGTGGGTGTTATGGAAATTCAGAGAAAAGGCGCCTTAGAGTTAGGGAGTTGGAGTATTACCTATGATAGGTGCTCTCTGTATAGATTCTAGAAACCTCACAGCTTAGTTATTAATAGGGTCAAGAGGTGGAGGAAATTCTCAAGTGAAGACATGAAAAATTGACGGACCATGTTGGAATATTAGAGATCATGCAGTTTAACCTAATGCACTCTACAATCTGTTTATTCGACAAATATTCTGAGTACCAAATATGTGTCAGGCTCCGTGCTTGGCACTAGGGAAGTAAAAATAAACAAGCAGACGTTTTCTGCCCTCACTGAGATCACATTCTAAAATTTACACTTGAGATTGGTGAAACTGGGGCCCAGAAAGGTAGAGTGTCCTGCCTAAGATTGGTCAATGAGGTGATGGTAAAGCGTAGACTCAAAGTCAAGGTTCCGGTCCACTGCTGCCTCTCAGGAAGTGCCCGTTGAATGAAGGAGTGGGTAGTGAACAAGGATGTATTGTAAAACTCCTCAGTAAGCAAAGAAAGAAGTCATTAGCTTGGTAATTAGGCAGAAGTCATGGCTTGAGTCTGGCTAAACTACCAGATACTGTCAGGACATCAGCTGGTGAACAGAGCAGGCTGAAATGCCTGAGTCCAAAACCTTCATCTTGGACATCAGCTTTCCTGCTCCTGCTTTCAGCAACCCCCTGTACTCCAATGAGTTTGTGCATTTTGTTTCCATTTGTTTTTTGTTTCTGCAAATCCTCGGCAAGCCAAGGAAAATCAAAATAAAAAATATAACTTACTGAAGCAGCCTCAGAAAGCCCCAGGAGAGATGGCAGCAGTCATAAGAGGAGAAAATAGCCGAGCAGAGTATAAATAAAGCCTGCACAGTGATGGAGAGGCTAATTCACATAATCCCTTCCCCCATTCACCCTGGAAAACCACAAGAGAACCCGGCACTGGCAGCGTAAGCTTTACGTGACCCAGCTGCTGGCTGCATGGCCCAGCTCTCCAAATGCAGGAGAGCACCCACAGCTTGAGTCTGATACCGAGGAGGGTTGTTTGGAGGAAGGAGATAGGCCAACAGGTAGAAGCCCTAATAAGTACAATTCTCTGTGTTGAACTGCCTCACTTTCCCTCAAGGTGGTCAGTCTAAGAAAGGCTCAAGATAAGACATCTCAGGAATGCCCCCGCGTGAAGTAATCAATGGACATTCAGTAACATCTGCTCAGAAGGACTCCTTGGGGGCGGGACTGGCCCTCAGCCAGCCACTCAGAGAGCCCTCTTTGAGCTCACGGTTGTTTGAGCCCTGACAGTACATCTTGGTGACAGTGGAGCCTATGCCCATAGCTCCCTAGATCCTTCGTAACTGGTGGTTTATTTCCCATATCGTTCAGTCTTCCTTCTTTCTCTTTATCGCTCATGGCTGAGTCCTTTAATGTCTTCTATCTTGCCAGATGTTAGGATCTAATCTAAACCCTGTAGACTCAAGCAGCTGACAGCCCCCTCATTTACCCAAGTTCTAGCAATAGATAAATGACATCATACTAGAGAGTTGAGATGGAATTTCATCAGATAGGACTTAACCATCTGTGACCATGGGAAAACTACCCAGCTGCCTGATGCAATATGAACTTCTGGAAAAATTACTCATCTATATAAATTCTATAAAAATTAATTCTTAAAATATCCATTCGTAGCATCTTAAGTGGCAAGTGGATGAAGGGAAATTTTAATTCAACACCTAACATGCTTTAATTCCATTCAACTCAATTGAATTTGAGCTAAAAAAATACTTGTTAAACACTTACTGTGTGTCAGGTACTGTGCATGGTCTTAGGATACAGGGGTGAAGGAAACACAGGTCCATCTTTGAGGCACTTATCATCTAGTAAAAAAGTCATGGAAAATATAAATCCAATTTCAGAAAGAATGTGCCATAATCATGATACAGACTGCACTTCAAGCTTAGAAGAGAAAGGTTATTTGCAACCAGGGAAGAGAGGGTATGGCTTCTGGAAAGTGCAAAGTTAGCTGTGATGGACAGGACTTGGTAGCTACATATAGGAAGAACACATTCTAGGTAGATGGTTCAACAAAACAAAAGCTGGCATGCTAGATGTATATACTGTTCTAAGGAGTGAAATTCTGTGCTTTGCCCAGAACATTAAGTGTGCACACGTCAGTGATGGGGGGTAAATGATGATGAGAAAGATTTAAGGCTACGTGAGGACTCAAATTAGTTCTCCTACTCATTATCAAAGCACTTTATAGCTATCACGCGATGCTCAAGGATCATGTTCTTTGGAAAGCTCCCCTCCGACCACCTGTTGCTGGTTTAGGTGCCTCTTCTGAATAACTGAGATTTGGCGTTATAATTTTCCATTGCTCCTCACCTTTTCCCCTAGACAGTGAGCCTCTTGGGGGCAATGACTGCCTTATTCACTGAACTCCCATGCCAACACGGCTCCTGGTGTACAGTAGGTAGTCAGAAGAAATGTGTTGAATTAATGAATTTTACTTGCCTTTTGTGCCTTTGATGCAACTTCTCACACAGGTATGGAGAAATTGAATAATTGGCTTCAATCACAAGGCCAGTCATGGCAAAATTTATTTTCAGATTTTCTTGTTTCGTGGGGTGGCAATGTGTGTGTGTTGATGGGGGTGGGGGGAGCAGGTAGGGAAAGCATGTTTTTAACCCTCTGTCAACTCTAGAACTAGAGACATCACAATGGCTTTTGGAGTCATTGATCCAAATTGTCCAGAGAGGCTGTTCCTGACCACCTCCACTCTCCTCATTCTCTATATCCTCAAGCCATGTTTTCTCAATATGACTTACATCCTATATTCATTTTTGTTTGTTTGTTGCCATTCCTTCCTCTCTAAAAGGAGAGTAGAAGAGAGATTTTTGTCTGCTTCACTTATTGCTGTGTACGTAGCACCAAGGACATGCCTAGCCTGTTCTAGTGTTGAATAACTAAGACAACAAACACAATGGGATGCAAGGGGCAGAACAGCTACAGGTAGCAATGTGCCCATCAAAAGAAGTGAGACAGTCAACAAGTCTTTGCAGTGCGTCCACAGTGCTAAAAGCCTTCTGGTAGGCACTCAGCCAGAGAGCAATGGTTAGCAATGGTCCTGCCTGAATGACCTGGTAATACGACCAGCCAGCAGAAGCTTTGCACAGAAACACCAGTATGGCACAGATTGTTCTGGGGAGGTAAGCAGCTGCAGGGCTAGTGAAGAGTGGGTCAAGGACAGCTGAGGGGCAAAGCACAATCCATGAAGGTTCCAAGAGGGCCAGAAACCAGGAATGCAGCAGAAAGCGTGAGAACCAAGTGAAATGTCGACACTGCAAATATTAACATTAACAACTAAGAGTTCCAGTGGCATGTCCTGCTAGAGGCTCATGTATACATTGTCTCCTGTCTCTATACTTTTGCATATGTTGTTCCCTTCATCTGAGGTACTGTTCCCCAATGCTTGCTTGATTAGCACCCACTCAAATCTCAAGATTATGTTCAGACCTTATCTGTCACACGAAGCCTTTCCTTCTAGTTTATTTCTCCTGTATGCACTGGGAGCACATAATTTTTTAATTAAATTTTTTTTAAATTTTTAAAATTGTAATTGATTTACAATGTTGTGTTAGTTTCTGGTGTACAGCAAAATGATTCAGTTATATATATATATATATAACTGATATTGAGAGAGATATATATATATACATTCTTTTCCAGATTCTTGTCCATTATAGGTTATTATAAGATATTTAATATAGTTCCCTATGAGGCTCCTTTAAAAACTAAAAATAGAGTTACCACACGATCCAGGAATCCCACTCCTGGGCATATTCTGGAGGAAACTCTAATTTGAAAAGATACATGCACCTCAGTGTTCAGAGCAGCACTATTTACAGTAGCCAAGACATGGAAGCAACCTAAGTGTCCATCGACAGATGAATGGATAAAGCAGATGTGGTACTACCAAATGTAGAATAGATAGCTAGTGGGAAGCTGCTGCATAGCACAGGGAGATCAGCTCAGTGCTTTGTGACAACCTAGAGGGGTGGGATAGGGAGGGTGGGAGGGAGGCTCAAGAGGGAGGGGATATGGGGATATATGTATACATATAGCTGATTCACTTCGTTGTACAGCAGAAACTAACCCAACATTGTAAAGCAATTATACTCCAACAAAGATGTAAAAAAAAAAAAATCAACAACGACAGAAAGAGAAGATGTGGTATACTCAGTCACAAAAAAGAACGAAATAATGGGAACATATCTTTAACACTTGTTATGTTGGATTGCAGCTTTAACAAGTGGCAAAACTATTGAATGTTCAAAAACTCAGGGTGGAGCCAGACTATCTGGTTTCCAATCCCAATCCACCCCCATTTATCTGTTTACCTTGGGCAAGTTACTGATCTCTGTTTCATCTCCCAAATGGCAATAATAATTAGTACCTATCACATAGGGTTGTCCAGGAAAGAAAATGAGTTAAATATTTAAGGTACTTTGGGCAGTGTTTGATAAATAGTATGAATTCCATAAAATGTTAGTTCCTGGGGAGCGAAACCCATAATTCTGAAGCAACTTCTCTAGGTCAGGTACTGTGACAAGATATTTTACATATGCCATTTCTTTGTTATTCTTTTTTTTTTTTTTTCACTTATCAAGTGGGTTTTTATTAGGTGGAAAGTTGGTACCTCAAAGCCTTTGAAACTTGCTCTATCAACAACCAGATGCTTGCTGCAGGTGAGTTTAATTCTTTGATAATTAAACCATGTAATTACGTATGTAATGGTATTACCAAAATCTCAACATGTGGACCCACCTTAAGTCAATCTTCCAAAACCACATGATTAGAAATGGACTTTCCTTTACTTTGAAGCAATGTCAAATTTCTATCAGCATTTAAAATAGTTTTTAAAAATCTACCATGAAAAACAAATATCTACTCTAGTTTGATTCTGAATCATATTGTAAATTTATAAATCTACTATTTATAAATTTATCTACTCTAGTTTGATTCTGAATCATACTGTTAATTTATAAATCTACTATTGTGTTATAGTGGGCTTTGTTGGAAGGAGGGAGAAATTCAACCATTATACCAAATGGAATGAAGAAAAATCAAACACTCTAGATATTATATTCACTAATTCAGCAAGTGATTTTGAAGCAGTCACTATTGACTCAAGGATGTTTTAAGCCCTGGGGACATAGCAATAAACAACAAGGTCCCTGCTCTCACAGAAGGCATTTCTAATGCAATAGGATCTAAAAGGATCAGAGATGTAGAATAACCAGGATGTAACCATGCATCAAGAAATGCCAACGCATATCATTTGTTTCTTTGAATTTTGTCTTTCTCTATATATAAGGGCAACCAGAGAAATACACTTCCTGTTTTAATGAATTCATCTTCCATGTGGTATCAGAGGTGGAAAATGCTAGACCAAATCCTACCAATTCAACTATTTTTACAGGCCAATATACCACTGTCCCCTCCCCCCTCATCTAAATAATCAGGCAAATATTAAAGATGTATATTCCATTAAACTAAAATAAACTTAATGTAGAGACATGGTGTAGAATTTACTGTTGAGCCCATGAGCTCCATGAGAATTGGGCCTGTGCCTTATTTATCTCGGTAACCAAGGGTGCCTGGCACATAACTTAAAAGCAGGTATTTCGTAAACGTCCACTACAATGTTAACGCACATGAAATATGCTTATCATTTAACTCTTTAAGACTGTTTAGCTGTGTTAAGAATGACCATAAAAATTTTCAATGCAGAAATTCCTATACCTCTTAAGATATACAATAAACATTTTTGAAAGGATGCAAATGTTTTCCAAGGAATTTTCTTTCCTAAATCCCCCCAAAGAGAATTATAGAAACTGAGGAATATGGCTGCTAATATTCTGAGTAAGCCCTAGCATTGACATACATTTAGACTTCATTACAGTACCTATGGAAGAACCAAATTTAAGCATTCTTAATCCATATTTTCTGAAATATCTTTGTTATTCTTAACAACCTTGAAAGGTAAGTAGTATCTAACCAGTTTTTCACTTGAAGAAATTAAAACTTAATAGGATTTTTAAAAATGTGTGCTTCTTTATCTGTAGAATGGAGTTAATAATGACTATCTCAGAGTCGTGAGAATTAAGAGATAACATACCTGATTTAGCAGAGGACTTGGAAGCTAAGATGAGTGTTTTAAGTGACCTGTCACTTTGTGTTATTTGATTAGGTTGCTTCAAGTTCATATCAACATCAGGGTCTAAAGGTGTGATGATGAGTATAAACACCCCCTGCCCTTGAAGAGCCCATGGTTATTGGGCTGTTGCAGTGGCTTTTGGACAATAACTAGGTCTTTCTTATCTCAAGACTCCCCCAACCTGCAAATGCCCAATGGAGGGCTCTTGCATGGCTTCCAGAATCTGCTTCCAAGAGACCTTTGCTCCACTTCCCTTTGGGTTCAGGAGACAGAATAAAGGGAATGGGACAGACATATTTAATGGATATGCCCATTTACGCTTTGGCTCCAGGTGGATTATAATAAATGTTAAAATGGAAATCCCAGCAGAGTAATATAGAGGCACGGTGGGGAAGAATGTAAATCTAACTGGTTGGGTCAGAGAAGGCTTCCTGAGAAAGTGAGATCTGAACTGGATCTTGAAAGCATGGTGTGATTTCAATGGCTTCATAAAGAAGACATTTGAGAAAGTAGGAGCAGACTGAACAAAGTTTTAAGGTGGAGCTTGTGCCAGACTATTTGGGAACATCCAAGTGTGGTTGGATAGGGTTTTTTGGGGGAAGAGGGCAGAGCTGACAAGGAATGTCGCTGTAGTGGGAGATTGGGAGAAAGCCTGCCATCTCTCTTGTCAGGTAGAACAGATGACCCTCAAAGTGCCTTCGGGGAAACTATTTTGATTAAATAAATATTACACACTGAAAGATTCTTAAAGAATTATATGATTACCAATTACTGCAAAGGTGTTGAGGCTATCATTCACTCCATCATATACTGGACACTTTACATCTTCACAACAGCGCTAAGAAAAGTTAGGCTTCTTCTTGGCAACCAGTTCAACTTATTCAAGTGGATATTCAAAGAGCATGAATATTATAAAACTAATATTTGTTTCCCTGTTTGTGCTGGCAACTAAGAAACTCAAAGTCAAACTTACGACCACATGTAGCAGCTGTGACAGATCACATGTTAAATGTCAGTAGTTTGCTTACTGATTCTACCACTGTCCTCATCTTATTTTCCTACTATGATTGTTTCTTTGTCCATCTTTGCTCATTTATCTCATCTTTTGACTTGTATTGTTTATATCTATTGAAGACACTGCAAGTCCTATTTTGGAATGAGGTAGGGTTAGGGTTAGGGTTAACCCAACATTAAACTCTTTAGTGTAGCCCAAGGCTTTCAGCAGAACAGCAATGGACATGGCGTTCAGAAGGAGCCCATGCCTCTTCAGCACCTCTGTCATCACTCCAAGCCTGCTGCAGCTGGCAGCACAGGCATTCTGCAAGTCCAGTTGACACCTGTCACTGCACACATGCCAGGGATGGTGAGGGAAGTTGGAAAGAGAATGAAGACTCAGAGGGCTAGGGCTGAGCCAAATAAATGCTTAGATAGGGGGCATGGTCCAAGCCAAAGCCTGACCCTGAGTGAGAATTGCCTGGAATAGATCAGCGCAATGCCTGGCATCACTTTTTCCAGGAAGCTGCCCAGCCTGAAACAGGTGCTCCTCCTTTGGGATCCCAAATCCTTTGGAGTTTATCCCTCTTTGTAGCACTTCTCATTACTTTACACTACATGACACTATGTCACTACATCTATTTACTTCTGATTACCTCTTTCACTTTTATGTACATAAAAATCACTAGAGATTGTGTAAAACCCAGACTCCCTGGTTCCATTCCAAAAGATTTTGATTTTCTCTTTTGAGTGAGGCTCAGGAATCAGCATCTTCAACCAGATTCCCAAGTTATCTGAAGTTAGTTGTCACAGATCTTGGGAGATTCTGTCTGGATTGAACTCCTAACAAAGAGGACTTTACCTTACCTCTAAATCCATAGCACCCAGGACAAGGTCTGGCTCAAAGTATCATACCTCATTTTACAGACAAGCAAACTAAGGCCCAATCAATTACATCACTTATCCAAAATCTCCCAGCCATGAACTGGGGAAGCTAGAATTAGAACTCAGGTCTGGCTGATTCCCAAGGGTATGCCCTTCCCACAGTCCCAAGCAAGGAGGTGATATGGCTTACCTCGGTTGTATCTGAGTAGGTTTGTGCTTCCCAGGCAGTGTGCCAGATGATTGACTGGGGTGTGGGAAGAGCATATTGGAACTTCAGTTCATATTTAATATATCCATTTTTATTTTCATATGTTTATGACACAAGTGTAAGTACAGAGATACATGTATATAATGAATATATAAATAAACATGCACTTATGGGGTGCTTGCCCCAAAACACCTTACCGATGGGGTGCGCAGTCAAAACCTTGGGAGGTAACTGATTCAGCTGGTGCCCAAGCCCATGTACCTTAAAAACACTGCACATGGCATGTGACACACCCTGCTGAGACTTCTCAGGGGGCAGAGCAAGAGACGGATGAGCATGATTACTGCAGGAACATTAAACACCACTGCTCAGAATTTCTAGGAACTGTGCCTTTGTCTTCTTGTCTACCAAAGGCTGATTGCGATGTACTGCGCTTGCTGGGACCACCTCTGTCTGCCACATAACCAGGGGCTGTCCAGCCATGCACTTCCAGGAGGCAGAAGCAAGCAGCTCTCTGCAGGGGAGAGGGGCGTGAGCACTCAGGCTCAAGGACAAAGCTAGGTTTAGGCCAAGAAGTGACTCCTCTTGTGACTCATGGCAATGTAGAGAAGTGGGTCGGGGCGGGCCCTGCTCAGAAGGAAGAAGAGGTTCTAGAATATGTTTTTTAAGGCCCGAGCGTGGTGGAGAAGCTTAGTAGTTGGAACTGAGCTTTAGGAAGGTGGTGCCAGTTTTAAAGACTGGCCAGGAGAGAAAGCAAAGAAGTCGGCCTGGGGTCATCGAGATGGCAGAGGCAGGGCTAATGCGTACAGTTCTGCACATCGTGCCATGCACAAGGGGGGCATTCGAGGGCAGGAGTGGGAGCTAAAATCCAGCCCACGTGCACTCTGCTTACCAAGCTGGGGTCTTGGTGTGGCCCTGTGTTAGCAAAGAAGGGGCAGATTTTCCTCATTTGTCTGCCCAGAGGGGATCCTTTTTCTAATTGACTCCAGGGATGGGTGGAGTGGGTTTTGTTGTTGTTTTTTTTTTCTGATTTGCACAAAGGTGTGGTATGGGTACCTGGAGGCCATGGATAAAAGGTCTCACCCACCATGCGATTCCACATCATGACTCAAAAACATCCAGGAAAACTACAAATATGATGTGCTAGGAATTATTGGATTGCCTATGGAAGCCTGCAAAGGGTGAAGTTGGGTGCTGTTGTTGGCATATGTCACTTTCAAGACTAACAGAAGAGCATAGGCAGAGAGAGCCATAAAATAAATGAAGTCAGGAATTCACAGAAATTCTGGGGAAGGCACTAGACTCACACAAGCTGTAAGACTGTTAGGTTTGAGCCAAGTTTACCTCGATCTCTGAGAAGAGGGGAAAGTCCATGAGACTTTGGTTTACTGTAGGGCCATTTGTATGCCTCTTTCCTCTATAGATCATTGGGACCTAAACTGTCTGCTGCCATGAAAGTTAGAATGGAAAGAGCCAAACACAAGGAAACTGAGGCTCTGAGGAGCTACTTCATCTTTTTGACTCTGGACCCAGACTACCTTGGGTTCAAATTAGCTCTGTAACCTTGGGCAAAATAATTAATCTGACTGTGTCTCAGGTTCCTCATCTGTAAAATGAGGATAATAGTAGCATCGACTCAACAGGGTTGTGTAATAATTCAGTGTATGTGCCCGGCACAGCGAGCACTGTGGAGATGTTAGCTTTTCTTGTTATTATCATTTTGCCTTCTATGATTTCATTTAATCCTCACCACTACACTGGCTAGCTGCGCAAGGAAGTATCTGGTTTCCTTATTTTATAGTTCAGGACTCTGCAGCTTAAGGATGGAGAAATGAGGGGCTGGGGCATCAGGGAATTTGCCATCAGGGAAACTAAGGGACAATTTTGAGACTGGTGTATACTTAGGTCTTTGATGAGTACAGATGGCATTGAGAATGTCACAAAATTCATCCCTTCTCATTATAAACATTGTACTGTGACACAGAAATAATAAGAGACTAACACATTCTCATTATTCCAAGAAAAATCTGTTTTCTCAACAATGTTCTCTCCACTAAGGGGGAAAATGGCCATGATGTGCCAAAGAAAGACACTGGATGGTTGTTATATGAGCCCTAACGGGGCCCTGATGCAGGAACTAGGGCCTGGAAGAGACGCGTGATTGGGTAGAGGAGAGCAGGGGACAAGCAGGGCGAACCTGAACTAGGTCTGACCTAGAAAACGGCTCCTGTACTTTTCCTTTCTGAGGGTGGGGGAAATCAGGCAATGCTAGAAACGCCAGTATATTTTTAATGTCGTCTATGTGCCAGGCATTGTGCTCATAGACTGTATGCATTATGTCATTTAATCTTCACAACAGCTTAGTGAAATAGGTAATATTATTAGTTTTTCTAAAATAAAAAAGTTGACAATTAGAGAAACTGCTAAGAATTTTGCAATCTCAAACAGCTATTGGGTAAGGGCATAGGACTTCAGACTTAGGTAGGATAGCATGTTTAAGCACAGGGACTCTTAAGCCAAGCTGCTTTTGTTCAAGTTTGGACTCAGCCATTTTTCTAGCTGTGTAGCCCAGAGAAAACTACTTAACTTTTCTGAGTCTCCACTTCCTCATCTATTAAATGAGATGATAAGATGATGATAATAGAAAGTACTTCATAGGGCTATTAAATTTGTATATGTAAAGTGCTTAGAACAGAAAGTGACTATAGAAAAGTAACTAATAAATATTAGCTGTTGTTATTTTTATTACTTAAAAAAAAAAAATCACTGTTTTTATCCTTGCCCTGGAGGGCTTTGGTGTTACCCAGTTCTGAATTAGAACTCCCATCTTACCAATTCTAGTTTCTTAATTGTTGTACCAGGCATATTGCCTGTTGGCATCTACTTCTGTTCCCCACTTTACCCTGTTCTGTTCTTATTAGTGGGGGAGGAATCCTACCAATTATAAGGATCCCTTGCTAACTGGCTCTCAGCTGAATTCAGCCAATAAGAAAGAAGTACAGGCTAGAGACTGGAGGGCAGGAAGAGGACACCCTACCTCCTTCAGGACTCCAGCTCTCACCTGCTGCCTTTACCATCTGTGGTCCCACCTCCCTCCAAGTAGCCTCTATCCTGGGTTCCAGTTCCCACTGGATGGTCCCCGCTCCTGGGCTCTGAGAACTGCTCCTCCTCCTCCCTTTTCAGCCCAGCCTAAGGTTGGTAGCTGCTTCCTGCTGTTGCTATTTTCTGGGTTGCCTCAGTTGGCCCCATATGGCTTTTCAGTTCTTCCAACACTTTTGTAACCAGTTGATCATATTGAATTCCTGCCTGTTGATGAGCTGCTTAGACCCCAGCTGATATAAGTCTAGTTTATGGAGATGAACAGAACAGGTAAGAACAAAACCAGGCGTGATCCGAAACAGATTAGCAGGATAAGGACTCTGGCTCTCCAGAAGCCAATGCAGGAAGCCAGTCATCAGGACTGAAACCCAAAAGGTGAAGCCCAAGCCAGAGCAAGGTGACACGACACCGATGCATGGAGCATGGGACCTATACATGGAGCATAGACTCCTTCATGCAGGCAGGTCGGTACTCAGATCCTAGGGCAGGACTGAGCGTTCAGGTACAGATCAAAAGGTTTGGTCTAGAAGGAGAAAGGGGGAACTAGGCAAGGCCTGAGAGACCCCGGAGGGTTAGGTGTTAAGCACATTTTAGCTAATTTAATTACACTGTAGGAGAGCCGTAGGAGAGCTCACAATTTAAAGGAGCCCTGTGGGGAATCTTTTTGTTCTGCAAATAATTATGCCCCTAATTTATTTGCTTATGTTTGGATTTTCATATATTGGGTTTGTTTATTTATTTATTTATTTCTATCCAGAAACAATAGGGCCCAACTCAGCTGGGGACAAGCAGTTGCTTTGAATTAGGCACTGTTTCGAATAAACCACAATCAGTTTAGTAAATTTTTGATTATATTAGCCTTGCAAATAGGCTTGCCCAGGGTGAGTAGCAGTGTATTCTGGGTAAGTAAGGGGAAAAAAATGAAATTATGATTCCAGGACATATCAGGGCTGGAAAGACCCTAGAGCTGTCAGGAATAATCTTAAATACTTGGTACTCAGGTCCTGTTTGAAACACCTTAGCCAAGGCATGTGCCAAGTGTAGCTTTGAAAGCCATCATTTGTCTAATGGTAATTTCCACTCACTGGTCATGGTTTTACCTGCTGGGACCACAGGAAACAAATTTGCTCCCCGAGACTCACTCTGTCTATTTTTAGATATCTTTGCTCTTAAAATGAAAATTTCTAATTCCTTCAATCATTCCTCCTGTGACACTTCTTCCGGAGCAGAGGACTGGTTAATGAGTTACAGTATACACACTAGATAGAATAATATGTTACACTAAAATAATACTGCTGAAGGAGGAAGGGAAACTCTTAAAAATGCTAGAAGACAAGAGCAGATTACAAAATTGGAAGGAAGCCATTTCCATAGTGCTGAACACTTAGACTCAGGTGTGCTTTTGTGTTTTCTAATTATAAAAATAATTTGGCAACAGTACAAAACACTTAGAATACAGAAAAAAGATCTCCAAGTTCACAAATGACAGTAGCTGCCCAGTGCTGCCCTATGGATAAACTCTCTTAGAATCACTGGAAGCTGATCAAAATTGGAGACCCCAGGACTCCATCTTACTTACTGAATCTCTGAGGATGGAACCTGGGATCCTGTGTTTTACACTTGCTCCCAGGGGGCTCAGATGTGCAGTCAAAGTGGGAGTCACCGCCTTTTTATCACAGCAAACAATGCTCATCTCTGTATTCCCTTCCAGTCTTTTTTTCCCATGCATATGTTTATGCAATTGTAAAGATACTCAACTTTGAACACAAATATTTTTATGTAACTTTGAAAAGTAAGTGTTCTTTGAGCTGAAATGTCTGCTCAATATAAAAATATAGGGAAGTCAAGAGAAGAAAAAAATCTCCTATAATCGTAGCACCCTTAGACAACCACCATTACCATTTTGGTATAAAATTCTTGTCTTTTTTCTAGGCATCATTTTTAATTGGTTTATTTTCATTGGGATGATTGAGCTGCACATGAAATATTGAAATCTGTATTTTTCTGAACATTGTGATAGCACAATTTTTTCCACACTATTACAAACTCTTCATAATATTTGACCACTGCTCTATTGTTTGCCATCATGGCACAGACAAATAATTTTATGACACACATCTCTGTGTGTAAAGCATTTGATATTGGAGTATTTTCTTATAATACATGGCAAGAAATAAAGTTATTGGATCAAAGCATATGAATATTTAAGACTTTTCTTTTACAAAAAAGATCAAATCATCATAATTACCTAAAAAGTTCTGTCAAGTAGGTCAGCTCATTCCCTAAGCATCTCTGTTCCTGGAATATTTAATTCTATTCTACAAAACTAAAACTGATTCTGCAAGGGAAAACATCTCAAAGATGCAAAGAATTCCTTGAACAAGCTACCCAGAAATCTCATTATATGGCTGAATCTAAGGTGTCCTTGCCATGGAGCTGACATGCAGGGGAAAGCTACGTAATGAGGATCTTCCTAGGTTTCTAGAACTGGGTAGGGAGGGTCTGTGAAAGGAGCATCCCTGCTGTGGTGCCCTCTCTGTGGAGGAAAGAATCATCCCTCCCAGGGTGCCTGTACACTGGTCAGGGCTCAGCTGTGTGGATGATGGGGTGGGAAAAGAGGAGCTGGCTCTTTGACAAAAAGAAAAGAACTCCGAGTGAGTGCTCATTATTGGAGATCTCGGATTCTCCTGGAGAAATAACGAGTGCCCCAGTGCTCCGTGGATTCCTCAAGGACCCTCCAGGAGCAAACAAGCTGGGTTTGATTAGGCTAATTCAACAACGTTAGTCCACCAGGGGGAGGAGAGGGGAGGAAAGGAGGGTCTAGAAGGGGCAAAGTGAAGTTTGGAAGGGGATGTTGAAACATAAAGAAATAGTCCATTTGAAATACCTGACCTTTCATACAGTGCATTAAATTGAAAAAGCATCTTCCCTTCTAAGAATCTGGCTGATAATCTCAGGACACTAGGAGCTGGTGGACAGATGCTGTTTGTGCACCACCCTGCTTCTCCTCGTCCACCTCTGAGACACAGGTATCTCAGGTGTGGTCGTGGGTTTCCGGCACACCGACAGCTTCCCATCTCAAGTCCCTGCATCTCACTGTTCCTCTGCCTGAGGGTTCCTCAGCACCTAGTGAAGTTTGCTTGGCTGCAGAACTGAGAGGAAGTTAACTTTCTAGGGACAATCTTCAACCAATGGGGAATGAGGTTAATGGAGCAATACCCCCCAGCTTCTGGCTCATCTCTAGAGACAGTTCTGAGGTACATTCTACAGGGTTTCTCAGAATGTCTCCAGTAGGATTGGGCCCACCTTGTCCACTGCAGCAACCCATCATTAATGCACATGTTATTAACTTACTTCTCTTCCCTATCTTGCTTTCCCTACTCTCTCATTAGTGCGTCCCAAGACCACCTCCCAGATAAACTACACAACCCAAGCCCTTGTCCAAGAGCCTACTTATGGGAGAACTAAACTAAGATAGTAACAATTTTACACCCATTTTATACCCACTGAGTTTCAAAGGGCCCCATTGACTTTCCCAAGGTCTCCAGTTGCCATGTGGCAACATCAGAACCAGAAGCTGACTCTTCAATTAGTGTTCTCTCTACTCTACAAGGTAGTTTATTTTCCAAACCAAATAATAACTATGTATTGAGTACCTATGAGTCACTATGTGGTGTACTGGGAACCCCAAGTCAGTGAAAGAGAAAGAGACAATTACCATAATGCAGTATCTTAAGGATAGCAATCATCTAGTTCAATTCCATTATTTATTATTCAGAATTTATTTAGGGCCTACCACATGCCATGCCAGGCACTTTGCTAGGCACTGGGAGCCTAAAGATGAATGAAGCCTGGCCCCTGCCCTTTAGAAGGTTAGAATCCTGTGGTGGGGGGGGGAGGGGCAGGGGAGCTAGACATAGACACAGACACTTTTCAGTATACAGTGGTAACTGAGAACATAGTACAGGATGATACAGGAGCAGAGAGGACTGACACCTAACTCAGACCGCCGGGATGAGTATCAGAGAAAATGCTTCTTGAATGAGAATCATTCATTCATACATGCAATCAGTATTCCCTGAGCTTCTACTGCATTCCAGGTGGCATGCTAGGAGCATGGATTACACTGGTGAATCAAACAGCTGCAGTCTCTACTTCAGGCCAGAGCTGAGCCTTGAAAGATGCTTAAAACCTAGCCAGAAAGAGAGAGTGGGGAAAGGCCTTCCAGATGGAGTGAGCAGTACCCGCCTAGCCAGGGAAGCATGAAGCAGCATTAGGAGGGGAGGTGTTTTTGCTATGTGTGTGTTGGGCCGGGTGGAGGTGGGAATAGCATTGCTGGAGCATAAATGAGAAGGGAGAGTGCCAAGAAATGAGCTGCAGGGTTGGCCAGGGACCATTTCATGGTGGGACCTAGGCAAACAAGTCACTACAGGAACACAATGGAAGGAAGGGGTGTGGTTAATTCCGGGAGGGAATGGAGTGGGCCGTCAGGGAGAGCTTCCAAGAGGCATCTGCATTTGAGCTGGGTTTTGAAAAATTGAAGGGATTTAGCCCCATATAGAAGGACAAAAGGAAACTCTAGGAAGATTTGACTTATTCTGTAGTACAAATCCTGTTCCCTGTGCATACAGAATGACAATCCAGCAATTTTTCTTCCAGGAAACACATTCTTCCAGGATGAGATTCAGGATGCCACATATCATTGTGTAGAGCCCAATCTATACAGCTAAAAATAGTGGCCTGGGCGTGGTTTACTGGGAAGGCCTGACCTCACAAGGGATCTCCCTCATCCTTTTAACTAAGCATATGAAAGCCATCCAATGAGATATGCATTCCTTTGGATTGAACTAGTTTCTCTTCAAAAAGCCTTTTTTAATGCAAATATGGTGGATGGAGGGGAAGCCTTGACACCTGACATCACAACACTGTCTGGGTCGATTGGAAGACTAGAGCTAGGAGACCCAACTTACTTCCTAGTGTTCTCCTCTCTCCTCCTTCCACAATTGAGGCACTTGACCAGTACTATTCTCTGTCAAAACACACAGCTCCTAGAATGCATCTGAGTCTCAAGTAGAAAGGATTTAAACAGGCACACTCAGCATCAAGCCACACTGGCAACCTTTGAGGACTTCCTTTTTTGGATAACCTGGCTTCTAGTTGCTGTGATTGCTTGTCCACAAATTATCACTTGCTGGGCTCAGCAACCTGCTGATTAGTCCTGGACCACTGTTGCTACCACTTTGCCATCCCTCTGTGCAGAAATCTCTAGACCACTTGGCTGTGGGTCTTGCCCAATGGGAAATATCCTCTTTTACTACCTATAGCTGGACGAGGACCTAATTCTTAAAATGAGTCCTAGCCACTCCCCACATTTGGGGGCCTGCCTGGTCAAATCTCCAGATAGAAAGGCAGCGTTTATTTTCTCATTGATTTCGGAAGACCTACTGAGTACCTACTGTGTGCACGGCCTTAAAGAGGGCCTCAGGGGTCCAGTGAGTGAATGAATAATTGCTATGCAGCATGAGATGGGAGAAACTGGAATTGAATTGAAAAAGGGTGATAATAGGAAATGGTTTAGGCTTAGAGCCTCTTTGAGCATTAGTCTTCTCAGCTGCAAAATGGAGATGATATTATTTGTTTGCAGGGTTGCTGTCGGGATTTGAGATACTGTTATATGAAGCATGCTGTAGATATAGATGTTCCATACACAATGGATCTTATGTTGTTCCTGGCTAGCATGAGACTGTTGAAGGGCCTATATGGACTATAAAAGCTTCACTTTGGGGCCCTTCCATGAGTGCTTGCATTTTAATAGAGCAGTTCTTCCCAATTGCATTGCTACAAATGCTTCACAGTGTGCCCAGATATTGAGTCTCTCCTTCCTGTGGGTGACTGGAAGGGGTGGGGCTAAGACTGGCGGCCTTAAGCCTTCCTCCCAACTCTTCCTTGTTTTTTATAAATAAGGGACCTAAGGCACAAGCAGGTCCACAAATTTTTCCTGGGTTACGTAGCTATTAAGACTATGGCGTATATTCAAACCTGGGTCTTCCCAGTAGTCAAATGACTACTACGAGTTCACTGCTTTCTCCCTTTCCCTTACTACTTTCCTTATTCTAGGCAGGTCCATTTGTTAATCTTAGAATGGGGTGAAGTGAACATAACCCTGCAGTGGGCTTCTTTCCCAGTGATAATGAAGGCCCTGTAACTGACCCAGGAGCACTAATGACTGCTTCAATACATGCTCTAAGAATCTTCACAAATCTGTGTGCAGATGGACAGCAGCAGACCTGGAACTGCCCAGAGAGGTAATGTTACAAGCTCAAAGTTACAAGCTCAGCAAAAGTCGGGGTAGGAAATCTCACACTAGAGACTAATAAAGAGAGTAGGATTTTGGATTGGCAGACAGCTGGAGAAATGCTCATCTTGATGATGCCTGTCCAGATTTTGCTTAATTATTTCCAATACCTTGATTTCAAAAATAATGTGCTTCCCCTCCAGCACCCCCCAAGCACAATTTTGATCAAGGCAATTAGTCAAATGACTACTTGGCTGATCACTATCAGTCTATTCACACACACACACACACACACACACACACACACACACACACACACACAATATGGAATATTACTCAGCCATAAAAAAGAATGAAATAATGCCATTTGCAACAACATGGATGGACCTAGAGATTGTCATACTGAGTGAAGTAAGTCAGACAAGGACAAATATCATATGATATCACTTATATGTGGAATCTAAAAAAATCATACAGATGAACTAATTTACAAAACAGAAATAGGCTCACAGACTTAATGATTTTATAGATAAAGAAACTGAAACACACAGAGGTTAGGCAAACCAGGCACAGTTAAATGACAATGCAGAGATTCCAACCCAAGTATGACTTACTGTAATAAAAGCATTAGCATCTAATCCCTTCTATAATTAATATGAGATAAAGGAAGCAAGAAAACGCCCCCATCAGACCCTGTGATCACTAGTTGAGAAAGCTTGTGGACTTGCAGATGAGGTCTACCCAATAAGCATAATTCCTGCTCTAAGAAGGGAAAATGGCCTAAGAGGGCTGGGAGATGCAAAAAGGCAGTTCTGATGCTACCACAGTGATGGGTTCCAATTTAAAAAAAGAATATGTAAAGAAAGTAATATGCTTTTGCTGGATATCCTCTAATGAGCTCTAAATTTTAAAGGATATGTCAAAACCATTCATTCATTCATTCAGTAAAATGTTTATCATGTTACTGTCATGACGCAGGCACTGGGGTATGGCAGTGAAAAAGACAGACACTGTCCTGCTCTGTAGGAACTTCCAAGGATTATAAGATAGAAAAGAAAAGCTTAGAAGGGTTGAACTTCAAGTCAGCCTCCATCATTCATTGGCTGTAGGATCTTGGGCTGGATGTGCAAACTTATGAATCAAAAGCACCCTGGAACCTATAAAAACTGTCATGTGGTTCAGAATGTGTTAAAGCTTATTAAAGTGCTAAAGTCAATGCAAAGGGTATTATGAGCAATTTTCAGACTAAGAAGGAGAGAAAGAAAGGGACAGGCCCAGGACTTGGAAACGAATAACGAATGTTTATGGAGAGTGGAGACTGGTAGTTAGGACCATGGACTCTGGAATGGGACTTTCTAGGTTTAGATCCAGCTACAGCCACTTACTAGTTGTGTGATTTCAGGCAAGTTATTTGACCTCTCTCGGTTTCCTCATTTGTAAGATAGAAGTGGCAGCCCTACCTACTTAACAGTGTTGTTTTGAGGATTTGAGGAGTCCACAAATATATTGCACTTAGAACAGTGCCTGCCATACATTAAGTGTAATATTAAATATTAGCTTTTTTTTTCGTCCTCTGGGATCCCCAGCCTGCCTTACTCTCTACTTTGGATCTGCCCAATACTGTCTCTTTAAATTAGGCTGACCCACCCATAGTTTATCAAAAAGAACCCAATAAGACAGATATTTGGACAAAAGCCCTGGAGTGTCTAATCAGGGTTCCAGCAGAAAACAGATGGCATACTCGATTAGGATAATAGGATTATTTACAAAGTTGTGGGCAGCGCACAGGGAAACCACAGGGGATAGTGTGGCACCCGGGGGTTAGTAATAGGTGGGGCTCCCTGATGTCTCTAGGTCTGAAGGGGGAAGGGGAAGGAGAGGTTAACAGAACCAGAAAGCACAACAGGGACACAGAATGGTGGTTGAGAGAGGCAGACACCCCACGATGGTCTGAAGAGAGGAAACTGGGTGAACAAATCCCTTGACCTCCCTATCCCTCTCCCCCACCCTTCTTGCAGTCTCCTGCCTGTCTTCCCCATTGTCTGTACTCATTCAGAAACCAGATAACAAGAGATTCATTTACTCTCCATGTTGCTCTGCCTCCAGGGGCACAGAACAGGATACAGAATAGTAGACAGCAGAACTGAAAGGGCTAACAGAAGTTATCCAGCTTAAATTTTAGCCTCAGAGCATAATTTGTTCTTTGCTTTATGCTCCCTTCTTAACTTTTTGTGGTTCCTGAACTGCTGGCTTTCATCTTACTCCATGCACCTGAGTACAGGTTGGGCCCTCTGGCTGTATTCTTTATGATCTCTCTCGGAAGGGGTGTCTGTTCTAACCCATCCCCTTAAACCTTGCCTCATGTCCATACAACATGGTCCTGTATGCACTTAAAGCAAGCCCCAAACTGTGCTATTCTGTTCTAGTTCTTATCTGCCTGATTCCAAAAACCTGATAATACTAGTCATAAAATAGATAACCAACAAGGACCTACTGTATAGCACAGGGAACTATCCTCAGTATTTTGTAATGAGCTATAAGGGAAATATATCTGAAAAAAAATAGATATATATGTATGTATATATGAATCACTTTGTTGGACACCTGAAACCAACACAACATTGTAAATCAACTGTAGTTCAATAAAAAAAATCAAAAAGGAAAAGAAAAAGAAATAAAGAAGATGCATCTGAAAAAAACCTGATAATGTAACTACTATAGTTTAATGTTGACTATTATTAAAAACAAGGGAAAGATTAAAAAACAAACAAAAAAAACCCCGAAACCTGATTATATTCTTTGGCCTTGACATCTTCCCACAGTCCTTTTGGTGTGCTCCTCTGTGGGTTCAGTTGGCCACGCATCTGGTGTTACACCTTGGTTTCTCTGTGGTTCCTGAGGCTCTGCTGGATTCCTCGGCTTTTGTGCCCCTTAGTTTTAGGCGGAAGCTCCCCTCTACCTTGAACCTCCTAACTGCTGGGGCAATCCACAACGCCAATCAAGGACACATAATATTTTGCACTTAACTTTGAGCTGTATTTACTCACTGTCACAGCAAGTGACCATCTCTTTGATCGCACTGGATCTTCAAAACAATCATAGGAGGTGTGTGTTATTTTTGCTCCATTTTTAGTAAACTAACTCTCGGTAAAGTGAAGTGACCTGCCAAATGACACCCAGCTGGTAACTACTAGACACTAGGCTACCTTCTTTATATAGAACATCTTAGCACAATCTCAGCTCCATGACAACAGGGATTTTTGTCTGTTTTGTTCACTACTTCTTCTCCAGTGCTTAAAGGAGTATCTGTCATAACAGGAGCTCAATAAATGTTTATTAAATGAATATTGAATGAATGATTCCATTGGATACTCATTCCAACCCCAGAAGGGAAGTATTGTCATTTTCATTTTATAGATGTGAAAACTTAGCAGGTTAAGAGAGGTTAAATAGTTTCCTTTAAATCACATCTAGTTAGACTCTAACCCAACTGTGAGTCCAAGGCCATGCTCTAAAGGGTGCTACTCTCAGCATGATTCAGGGACCGAGGCTGGACTGCGAATTTTTTGTTTCTGGTTTGTGATGAGTTAAGTATAGAAACTGAGGGTAAGCTTTTAGAAATTCTTATAGAAGCAATTTAACATTGCTTTGATTTTCCAGTATGTGACTGGTGTCTTGGCTTATTGTACAAGATGCCGACTAGGGTTCTGTTGAATTCACAGAGACAAGTTGCTTGTGGTACAAAGCACATGCCAGTAGTAGGACCACGTATCAATCCTCAGCTGATTAGAGATAAAAGAAGAGACTAGGTTTTCCCCACTGATATTTTGATAGGCACTGCTCTAATTTACTCCATTTGTGCCAAATTCCAACCCACCATTCTCCTTCTTTCAGACTCAGCCCTACTGCTAAGCACAAGGGGAATGTGTGTTTTCATTTTTTGGGTTCCTTTCTTCTTTCATCTGACAAACATTCACGGAACAACTTCTATGTGCCACGTCCTGTGTTGGGGTACAGACTGGATATAGCAGGGCCTTGCCTGTACAGCTGACCCTTGGAATTTACACATAACTTGGTGTATCTGCATGTTCATGGACCTCTCTTGGGTAACAAAGAAATGATTTCAGGAGAAGTCTTATCAACGGAGAGTGAGCTAATGAAGTCACTTAGGCTCCCTGTGGTGCCCTGGAAAAATGCTATTTGTTTCATTTTCACAATGATAGGACTGCAGCCCTGAGATGGGGACTCAGAAGACGCAGGGCATGAGCTGACTGACACAGTTAAACTGATCTTTTGTTCCGTTAGATCAGGGTGACATCATTATGAACTGGTTTATGCTATTTGTGTCTGAAATACCAAGATTCTGACTTTCTCCTGAACATTCTTAAAGTGTATCAGAGACAGTGATCCCATGATGCTAACATGGGAAGTCACTGCAAAAGAAAAGGAACAATCAGTTCAGTGAAAATGACTGGTCAGAGCACTAAATCTTCCCCCAAAGAGCCCAAGGTTGGAATCAAACAGACTGTGTTTAAGTCTCAGGTCTGCTGCATGGTGGCCTGTGGCCGTATACAAGTGACTTAACCTTCCTGAGGGGCAGAATCCTTACGTCTAAAATGAAGATAATAATTCCTACTCCCCAGTGTTGTCGCAGGAATTTGTGCTATAAATTCAATACAGGAACCCTGCCACAATACTCATAAGTGGTTGTGGTGATTGTTTTTGTTTGTTTGCTGCTGTTAGTCATAATAGGTACAAAGCTGGGCAGGAAGGTCTCAAGCTGCACACTTACCTGCATCAAGTGCAACAGACTGTCTGGGTTTGAATCTTGGCTCTGTTGCTTACTTACTGGCACGTAACAGGTGCTATGCAAATGTTTATTTAAACTAAACTAAAAGGGTGGGTTTGATCCAAACAAGAAACCAGAGTCTAAGCTAAGAGCTCATTGATTCAGCATTGATTTACTGAGGGCTTCCATGACTCAGGCATGGCGCTGGGCACTGGGGACAAATAGTGAATAGAGTCTCTACCTTTGTGATGCTCAAATCGGGGGAGAAGGCAGACAAGACAACAAGGAATTAACAGAGAGAGGTGGGGTGGAGAGGGAGAGAATGTGAATATGAATAAGGAGGGTTTGGGATCGGAAAGGAATGTCAACCTAAGGAAGGATGCTTACGCTCAACCACTAGGCACACAAGAAGGGAACAACTTTCCAAAGACCAGACCCATGACCAGGGCAGCAGCTGACCATTATCGCACTCGGCACACTTGTTAGAGCTGCCCCTTTGCTTGTCTGTCTTCCCACACCAGACAGTAAACTCTATGAGGTCAAGATCATCTGCTTTGCTCTCCACTGTCCTCCCAGCGGCTCACATGGGCTTGTTCTTAATAAATATTTGCTAAATGAAGGAATACATATTCCAGATCTATTTGCAAGACGTTTCCTATTTTGAGTTGTATAATAATAATAAGAGCTAGTACATAGTAATCATTTAGTTTGTTCCAAGCACTGTTCCAAGTACTTTCTGAGTATTACATTATTTAATCATTACAACAACCTATAACCAATCAGCAAATTTGTCAGGAAAATGTTGTTCAAAAACTCTAATAGGCACAGCAATGGGTGAGATGCTGGGGAGGAAAGAGGGTACTGAGCTTGCCACAGTGCGAGCTTGCATCGGTCTTTTCTAAATAGCTCCCTTCACTCCCTTTCTCTCCCTGCTTAAATCGAATTCTGCCTCCAAAAATCCAACCAGGCAAGTCCTCTGCCAAAGGCCTTGCCATGATCTTGTGGGAACTGGGGTGTCTGCTCCCACCCACTCTGTGCTCCCTAACATGCTCTACACACCTTGTAGCAGGCAGAATTTCTTGCAATGGCCCTGAAGATCCCACATCCTAAGCCCTGGAATCTGTGAATGTGATGCGAGATCACGCCTATGACTGTGTAATAAGGCACAGCTGGGTTTTAAAAAGGGACCGTAGCCAGGTGAGCCAGATCTAATCACAAGAGCCCCTGAAAGTACAGTACTTTCTCAGGTTGGCAGCAGAAGAAAAAGGCAGGAGAGGAAGGCAGGGAGATGTGGCAGAAGAGAAAAGCAGGGGGTCGAAGCACAAGAAGGACTCCATCCTCCACTGGCTTGGAGATGGAGGGAAGGGGCCACGTGAGAAGGAATGTAGCTGACCTCTAGGAAGAGTGAGCAGCCAGCAAAGTAACAAGAACCTTAGACCTACAATCTCAAGGAACTGGATTCTGCCACCAACCTGAAGGAGCTTGGAAGTGGATTCTTCTCCTGAGCCTGCACAGAAGTTCCCAGTCCAGCTGACACCTGGACTTCGGCCTTGTGAGACCCTAAGCAGAGAACCCATCTGAGCCCCTCTAGATGCTGTGAGCTGACATGGTTATCACTTTCAGCTGCTAAATTTGTGGTGCTTTGTTACACAAAAATAGGAAAACGAATACATCCCTTTATCCTAACACCCTCCATGTAAACATCTCTTTACTTGTCTGTATCCGTCTGTGGACAGTGAGTTCTTCAAAGGCAGGGACTGTGCCATGTGTCACTTTATCTTCAATGGGCAGCTCAATACCTGGCAGAGAGTAGGTTCCCAATAAATATTTGCCCTTGAACTTAAATGAATTCAAGCAAGGTTAGGGATCTGAAGTGAGCGCACATAAAAAATGAGGGAACATTTCAAGAGACAAAGTGACCCGGGGGTTGGACTGAGCTCCCGTATAACTGTCAGGGGAGGTTCGGGATGAGTGTGGGTTGGAACATTCAGGGAAGACTTGAGCTTGTTCCTTATTCCAGTAAATACCTCCTCACTTCTCACCTCATGCTAGACACATTATTCCTACTAATGCAAAGAGAATCTGAGCTGGTGTTGGAGGAGATGGATCCCCCTGAAAGCTCCAGATGGACATTTGGGGCATCACTTAATAGTCTGTGCTGACGTTGCATCCTGAGTGGACAACCCACAGATGTTTAGCCTCCAGCGATTGTGATGAAACCTGGGAGAGACTCCTACAAGTCTATTTGCAGGCCTGGTCTAGGGAGCTGTCCAGGAAGTGGGCCATCCTCGGGGATTGTGACCCAGACCCAGCATATTCAGACACACAGAAACACCAAATGTGAGACCTCTAGGTATTAACTCCTGTAGTTTACAGATGAGGAAACTGAGGAGCAGAGAGAGGATATAAGTAGCCTGTGCTAACGAGCAAATTAGTATGAGAGCTGGGTCTACAGCCCAGGGTTTCTGATTCCCTAATCCACATCATCACTGCCCCCCGGCATCCATTTGACTAATGGTCTCAGGCTCTTATTCTTCCCCAGGGAATCTCGAGCTTTACTCTCCTTGAAATTTAAGACCTGAAAGGCAGAAAGGATGAATTTTTTAGCTAATCCAAGCATGCATTGTAAATCTTTGTCTTCTTCCTCATGTGTTGAATGTAACCCTCTCTGCAGCTAACAGACATTTGGCATCTTTCCATGGTGATAGTACTGGTTCTAGAAGAACAATTCTCTCATAGGCAGAGAGCTGATCACTGTAAGGCAACAAATTTGCAAAAACACGTGTTTTTGGAATCAGGGAAAAGTGCGCTGGGCATTCATGTAAGTCAGGGGTATTTGGGGGGGGATTGGGACAAGCACATCCCTCGGATTATTAACTGATTATTTCTTTTCACATACAGAGGTGACAAGGAGAGATATACACATTTTCTTTAGGTGTCAAGTAGGGCCTTTTCATTTAACACAGGATGAGTCATTTGACTTCCTTCCTCAACAACTTGCAAAGGCTCCACATTGTCTACAGAATAAGATCCAAAAGTTGTATCCCAGCATCCACGACTACTGATATTTTAGTCTCAAATACATTTTCTGCTTCACATTCTACTTTCACATCCCTTTTAGATTAGGATGTTTTTGTTTGCACATAACAGAAACCAAACTTGAATTAGCATAAACAAAAACGGGGCTTTATAATACAGTTTTTGTTATGATTCATGGACAGAAATGTGACAGGGACAATTTGACCTGGGGATTCAGACACGCTAAGGACTCTTCTCTCTCTCCTCTCCACTCCTGTCTGCATAATTTCTTTACTATTTTCTCTCTCTTCAGAATGACTTCTCTTTGTATCATGAGGAGAAATGTATGGCTGCCAGCTGAAGTCACTGGTAAGTTACTGGCTTCTCTTTATAGGTTCCTGATCTAAAATTCCAAGAGATCAAAACTGATTGGCCCCATTTGGGTCTCCTATCCTCCACTGGGGCAATAAATTGAGAACAGTGCCCAGGGGCTCTTTATTCAAATATAACAGCTCCCATGGTCACTTTTTTCTAGGAAAGAAGTACTCATCTGACATCCAATAGGTGTCCACTATCTTTCTCCTGACTTGTTCTAGTCAACTCTAATATTTCATTCATTTTTTTTCCCATCTGCTGTTCACTGGTTAATCATAGACTCACTACATTGTTCAGGATTGGCTCAGAAAAAAACAGGCAAAGATGCCTATAATGAAGACGGAGCTAGAGAAGGCAGAGACCATGAGTGGGAAAATTATTCATCTTACTTTTGGTGAGTGACAGATAGCAATCATTTATTCATTCATTCAAAAAACATTTGCTGGACTTCCCTGGCAGTCCAGTGGTTAAGACTACACTCCCACTGCAGGGGGCAAGGGGTTCCATCCCTGGTCAGGATAAGATCCTGCGTGACGTGCAGCGTGGCCAAAAAAAAAAAACAGAAAAATTGCTAAGCTCATGTTCTTTGTCAAGTGCTATGCTAGGTGTGATAGGGAGAGAGCAATCCGTACTCTCCTGTCTGCAAGGAGCTCACATTTTAGTAAAGGAAACAGAGTGTAAACAGATAATTCTAAGATGGCATGAAATGTGCCTGGATAGAGGCACATCCAGAGGGCCTTGAGGACACACAGGAAGAACACTCTGGAAAGGCCTCAAGGAGGTGATGACACTTAAATTGAATCTTAAAAGCCAAGCAGGGTCTGCTGAAAGCAGTAGCCATGTGAGTGTGAAGTAGTCACCAACTACTGGTAGTTAGCTTAGAGTGGCCAGGGGCTCAGCTTTTCCTATGTGTCAAGCACTGTGCTATGTGCTTTACATTTATTTTCTCATTTAATCTTCACTATGGCTCTGTGACGTGGGTACTGTCATTACCATTTCAGAGATGGGGAAACCAAGGCTCAAAGAAGTGGGGTAACTCGCCCAGGTTTTCAGCATGGCTTCAGTGGCAGTGCTGGGATTTAAATCTAGATCTGTTTACAATCAAATCACATTCTCAAGCACTTTATATATGATTAGGAGTGCAATAATTTTCTATGAATGAAATTGTGAAAAAGAAATCAGACCTCAGCTTCTCCAAGATCCTCACAATGCTCATGATTCAAGGCCTGGGACAAGTTGAGCACAGATACACCAGATTCCTATCTGCACCTGTGCCAGTCCTGGGTCCTTCCCCCTCAAATCCATCTTTACCTTTCCTCTACTCATTGCTCTATCTCAGAGGGGCTTAGACCTGATACTGTGTTTCCCAGATTCCTACATCAGCTGATTTCAAATGAGTTCAGCCAATGGGAGGCAAGAGATTAGAGGGTGAGGGAGGGAAAAGCCAGCCCTCTCTCTCTACCGCTCCTTAGGTCAGCATCTCTGGCAGTAGTTGCATTCCCAGCATAGCTCTAGCTCCCACCTGGCACAGTGTGCGATGGTTTCAGCTCCCCCCAGGTGACTCCAACTTTAGTGATACCACTTCCCCCCTCTAGTTTAGAAGTTGTAGCGGCTCCCTCGTGTTGCTGATCTCTAAGTTGCCTCACCATTCCCTCCTGCCTTCTCAGATCCCCCATTACCTATGCACCTAATTCCCTACATTAAATTGTCCTGCAATTGATATACTTAGAATGACTCATTTCCAGTTTGGACCCTGACTGATATGGCTCTCTCCTCTTTCTTGCTATAGCAGTGTGGAACCAGAGCCCTCACATACCCGTCACTCTTGCCCTTTGTCACTCTTTGGTGGCAGAGTAAAGATTGTGATTTCCCCCCAGGGGCTTCTGGATGAATTATAATTTGCTATTGCCAAAAATACTCAGTGGTATTTTTCTACACCTGTGCTCCTTTTAGTATTCTGAGTTTTACCTTTGTATCTAGGCAGATCACCAGGAAGCTGTATAGTTGCTTTAAATTACCGTAAACACCCACAAAAAGGCTTCCCCAACAGAGATCATAACACTGGTCTATCCTGAAAGCCTTTCCCAGCCTCCACATCCCCATCAACCTACGGGAATTGATTTAAGGGAGACAGGACACTGCATTTCAACCGAGTCTCCTGCTTGAAGACGACTATTCAACCCATGTGAACAATTCACACAAGGGCTGTGTGCTCTTTGGAGTTTAAAAAAAAATTTTTTTTTTATCAGAGCTAACATATCTTTGCAATTATCAATAGAATAAATTCAACAAACTCTCTTTTATTATACATCTAGTACATGCCAGGCACTTTACCAGGTGACCAAGACCTTAAGATAAATAAGACTCAGTCGCTGCCCTCAGGAAGCTGCCCATCCAAGTTCTTTTGGAAATTAGTATAGCAAAAAGTTTACATTTCCAAGTTTTCTTATTTTATCTGGTAGGGCAAACATGCATCCATCAAAATCCCCATCTTACCTGTCTTCCAGGAATCTCAGAGCTAATTTTAATTCTCAGTCATAGTAACCACATTAGTCTATATAATTAGTGATTTTGTTTCTGCCTTCTTCCACATATATTGTCTAATTCTATTTTAAGGGCCTTATTTTATACATATCTTTGATGGTAGGGCCCCTCAAGTACCTTCTACATGTTGACTGAGTACATATTACAAATAATACATGACCCTTCTTTGTAGGAACATCTAGTATATAGGTATATAGTAGATGCTCAATAAAGAATTGATTTATTGTCAAAATCAGATGGTAATCCAGACCATAATCTAATGCAATTGCTAATCTATTCATAACAATTGCTTGTGCCAATATCCTCAGGCCTCAGCTCTTTTGAGTTTTTCCTCATCATATTAAAAGAGAGAGAGAGTGAGCTCTTGTTTCCTGGTGCCAATTAAGGCATCTTGATAGCTTCTTGAGAAGACTAATTGTCTCACTTTTTATGTCCAACATGATACTCAGCAATTGGACCCCCATCAGGCCATCCTGGTTGAGTGAGTATAATTTGAATCACCCTCATCATGCTTGGAAAAGCAGCTGCTCTCTGGCCTCTTAATATTCAATCTGGGGAAAAAAAGTTCAATCCAAAGGGTTTTATTTTTCTTACTGTAGTTTTCTGTTCCAAGACATCTGCCTCTTGGTTGATCATGTCTAAATGTTAAAATGAAGCACCTCAGAGTCCCTTGAAGAAAAGGGATGTGGTTAGCTGTGCATGCTGGGGACTCCTATAGAATTCAGCTGTTTCAACTTGAGTCTCATTAGAATATCTCATTAGAATACATCCGCCTATATATTCACTGCGCAAAGAGAAACTAGAGGGGCAGCTGGAATAACCAGAACATAAGACAGACGCGGCCAGTGCCTCGCACATATGTCACCATTCCACTGTGCTGTCGCCACCGTAGACACCGCTAATCATCCTGTCCCTCTTTCCTACTGAGCCCTACTCGGCCTCAGAATCTTTCTCAACCCAACACCCCAGGCAGCCACTACCAGTGGATCAGATTCAGCCTATGAAAGATTCTTATGTGTTGTCCTCTCCTGCTTGTAGCTCTCAGGCTACAGTCTTAGATTGGACACCTGAATCCTGGGGCATCTGGTGATAAACCCCAGGCCTACGGGAATTGATTTAAAGGAGACAGGACACAGCATTTCAACCAAGTCTCCTGCTTGAAGAGGACTATTCACCCCATGTGAACAGTTCACACAAGGGCTGTGTGCTCTTTGGATTTTTATTTTTTTAATTTTTTTTAAAATCAGAGCTAACATTTCTTTGCAATTATTTCCTCTGTTCTCATTTTACCTTTCTTTTAGACTTCAGACTTGGCCACTTGCTGCTTGGTAATGTTGGGTGAATCTCTTTACCTCTCTAAGCTGGGATTTCTTCATCTCTGAGAACACAGCACCTTCCATAAGCTTCTTGAGATTGAATAAACAATAAAACTTACAGTATAGGAATAAGCAGCCCAAAATTTGGAACCAGAAGTATATCAAGCATATTAAGCTCTGATCTGTTGATTTCTATCTGTAACACTTTAGGTAAGTTTTTAACCCCTCAGAACCTGTTTTCTCATCAAAAAGAAAAAAGTACTGATCTCATAGGGCCATTCTAAGAATCACATTGGTGCTGCAGGTAAAGGGCTTACACATAACCGTATGAAAAGTACTCCACATGCTCTGATTGTTTTGACACCTGGCTTCTGGCAAGCATGGACCAAATCTTAGTTTCCCTTTGCTCAATTCCTTTCTGAAATAATCTCATCTCCTCTTTTACTTCCCAGAATTAAAGTGAGAGGTGAAGCTTTGTTGATCTGAGTAGAAGTGAAAACCTTCTGTCAGAGGAGGAAGGGCCACCCAGGAGGCTGCCGATGTCCTGCCCTCGAAGGATTCAGATATGGACTCTGCCACTCAGTCACCCCACCTGCCTGTACCCCTGCCCACCCTCTGGCCAGTGGCAGGCCTCTTTGGCTAGGGAATGCTCCTTCCCAGGTCTCCAGGAGACAATGTATTCAGCTTCGTAATTACATGTTTCTCCCCAATCACGTAGCATTCTACACCACAACACCGCACTGCCGGAAAAACCCCCAAATGCTAATTAGTCCTCAAATTATCATTGATTTGATTTGATGTTGAATAAGCTTTGCCATTTATATTTAGGCAAGAACTTTAGATTCAAGATGCTTTCTCTCAGATCAGGGTTTTAAATAACTCCGTGGGGCCTCTCTTGCTTGTTTGGTGTGTTTATGTCAAGAAATCAGTCTGGCTGCTCTCCCTGGCTGCAGATGAATGTCAGGTTGATTGAGCGCAAGGGTGGAATTATCCTCTCGGCCAGTGCTCTACACCTGAAGCTCCCGGGAGCCCCTGAAGGCAAAAATCCACATCTTGCGTGAGGACAGATGGGAGGAGGAGAAAGATGCAAGGAGCAAAGAGGCAATGTTGAATCGTAAATGCCTGAAATGAAGAAAAGGTGTTTCTGGTTGCCATTAGATGGGGCTTCTTAGCAGCTGCAGGAAGCCTGGCTCTTTCATAGGCACCATCTCCTTTAATTCTAACAACAATCCGATGACACGGGCATTTTCACTTGTGGAGAATGAGGCTTAGGAACATGAGGTGACCTCACTCATCACAGAGCCAGTGAGTAGGAGAAGCTGATGCGTATCTCCAGGTCCTCCGGTCCAAGCCTGTGAAGGATGGGCTCATGCCCTCTCCTTGGTCACTATTTGTCTCTTGGGTCCCCATGTTCCCGCAGCCCACCTCCAAACCCCTCAGCACTTTTCCCCACTCCAGACTCTTGGTGGTTGTGTGCTTTAAAATTTTCCCTCTGTGAACCATGCTTTCAAGTGATTGTATCACCGAGAAAAAAGGGAAAGGAACAATATTGAACACCTAACTATTCAATGACAATCTAAGAATACAAAAATTTACCTTTACTAACTAGTGTCTATTCTTGTCATTTGGTTAAAATTATCTGTAACTTGTATGGATGACCTTTTTGAAAGAAACATGGCTTTAAAAGTAAGAGCTAGGGCACAATTTCAATGAAGTCTGTATTTATGTTATTAATCCCCAGGTTGGACTTTGTTTAATAAATCACTGTGTACTCTATTGACTTTGACTCTCCTTCCTATGATAATAAATAGTGTTTGAGAAAAAAGGAAAGGGTGGGAGGGAGGGGAGGAGGGAGAAGAGGAAGTGCGGGCAGGCAGAGGGAAGATAAGACAGCAGTCAACATCAAAGTCCTCAGGCTGTACCATTACAGGAGAGCTATCAGGCCCAGCCCACCCATGCCCCTGGTCACAATTCCCTCTCCCTCATCCACACTCTCAGTGACAGGCAGTGTGCTCCAGTGGTTAAGTACATAGGCACTAAAGCCACATTCTGGAGATTTAAATCCTGACTCTACTGCTTACTAGCTGAATGAGCTTGGGCAAATTTCTTGACCTCTTGGTGTACCTTCCCCCATGTGCAAAATGGGGATGATGGCGTTGACTCCTTTGTAGGGTGGAGTGAAGATGAAATGAGCACTGTAATAGTAGCATGCTGTCCGCAGTTGTTAGCTGCCATAAGTTCACAGATGTGCCGCCCAGACCTCTTCAAGGAAAGACTTACTCCCCAGCCTCCAGCTCCTTCAAGATCTGCCTGCATAGAGCCACCTCACCTGATGTCACACCCTTTCTGGGGTCACCATATCCCATGACTGAGTGAGGCAGGGGTAGAAAGGCATGGCCATTTGGGTCCAGTACAGTACAGCTTAATGGGCAATACTTGTTCCTAAGCCCTGCAATTTGGACTAAGGTTAGGATAGTGATATATTTAAGAGGGTGGGAGGAGACAGCGAGAGATGGGGGAGAGCACAGAGGTAGACGTGAGTTATCAGTAATGTTTTCAATTTTTGTTTTTGGTGGTAGATTCCTTAATTGTTTAATTAAGAAAATAAATGACGTAGTGGGTGAATGAATGAGAAATAAATATATACAAATAAGTAAAAATTTACAGCAATAAAGAATCCCCACCAAAAAAAAAAAAAGAAAAAATGGGGCTAAGGTTTTGTCAAGCCTACACTGCAATCTAACCTCTCCCTCTGACCAACCCTTCATGGTTCTTATCCTTTCCCTTCATGTGTGTGGATCCCTGATAAACATCTTGCACCCCAAAATCCATCTCGAAGGTCTGCTTCTGGAGCACGCATGCAACAACTATTACTACTGTTATTAAACCCTATCAATTTCTCTTCCTAAATAAGTCTCAAATACAGCCTTGCTTCTCCAATCCTTCTACCATTTTCCTGGTTCAGGTCCTCACCCTTTCACACCCAGACCTTCAGCCTCCTCACTGACCCCATCACGTCCGACGCATCTTCTCCATCTGCGTCTGTGCAATGGTTCTCTACAAAGACCTGCTCGACTCTCTGCTTCTTCTCCATTGCCTGCCCTACAGGATCATGTCCTAGTCCTCAGTGGGCATCAGACACCTTTGGTTCCAGCAGCCACCCTCCCTCTGCTCCTTCCCTTCTGCCCCCAGACTGTTTAAAATTCCTTGAATTCTTCATGGACTTCCCTACTTTATGCTTGTTTTCTTGCCTTCTTCTTAGCCAGCCCAATTTTTGTTTATTTTTCAAGGCCTAACTGAAATATCACTTCGTCTGAGAAGTCTCCTCAGTCCCACCAGGCAGATATATTTACTCTCTACCCATGTAAACTCTCATCTTTGGATTTAATTAGTAGTGTTGCATGCACTTGATTGTTAGTCTATTGTTTCTTCTGTTAGTTGGTGACCAACTTCAGGGTCTGTATTACAACTATTTATATATATATATATATATATATATATATATATATATATATATATATATATATATATAAAATCTTTGTGTATTTTTCTTACTACAGAAGTAGAATAGGTTAAAAGTAGAAAATTTAGAAAATGCAGATAAGCAAAAGAATAAAAGTTGCCCATAAATCTCAACACCACTACTAACCACTAACTATATTTTTCTGTGTATTCTTCCAGCCTTTTTTCTGTGTGTACGTATCTATTTTAATGTACACGTAAAAACTGAACTATATGTACGTGCTGGTTTTTTAACCTGATTTTTAAAGTTAATATTCCAACAGATTTTATTGTTTAAATAGTCCTTTTACAGCATTATTTTTAGGGATGCTAGTTTTCCATTTTATGGATTAGCCATAATTTATTCAATCTTGCTTGTGTTTTATTCATCTTTTTATTCCAACACGTAACATAGTATCTGAAATACAATACGTACTCAGCAAATGTTTACTGATTGTATCTCTCCTATGTTAAGAAAGGGAGGGCTTCCCTGGTGGTGCAGTGGTTGAGAATCTGCCTGCTAATGCAGGGGACACGGGTTCGAGCCCTGGTCTGGGAAGATCCCACATGCCACGGAGCAACTGGGCCTGTGAGCCACAACTACTGAGCCTGCGCGTCTGGAGCCCATGGTCCGCAACAAGAGAGGCCGCGATGGTGAGAGGCCTGCGCACCGCGATGAAGAGTGGCCCCCGCTCGCCGCAACTAGAGAAAGCCCTCGCACAGAAACGAAGACCCAACACAGCCAAAAATAAATAAATAAATTAATTTTAAAAAAAAAAGAGTTCTATTGTAAAACTAGACCAATATTCCAATTGGTTATTATCCTGTATGTCTCCTTGCACACCCATGGAGAGTTTAAAAAAAACAAAACAAAAAAAGAAAGGGAAAAAATTAAAAATCTTCCTCAAAGGAAGGTACTGACGCTGACCTTATTTCTTGCCTGTTCTTTACTGTCAAATCTCCCAACACTCTTTACACTCACAGTCTGAATTTCCTCAGCTCCGTTTACTCCCTAATCCATGTTGGCTGGCTTCTGCATCCACCTTTCCTCTGTATATGATTTAGGTGACCTCCTTGTGATGAAATTCAATATTTTTTGGTCCCCATCTTGCCAATTCTCTCAGAAGTGTGTATGACTCCTGTAGATTCTGCCTTTCTTCTCAACCCCCTCCTCTCTAAATCATCTATGACCCCACCTCCTCCTGGTTTTCCTCTTGCTTCTCTGCCAGGGCCTCCTTTCCCCTGCCCATCCCTGAAAAACCTTCAGTATCTCTTTTTTCCCAGGACAGTTTTAAAAATGCCATTATACTCCAAAGAATGACCTGTTTGCAAAAAGCAGAAATACAATTTAAACTGTCTTTGCCTAAATAGGTGGGGAATTAATTATTCACAGGATCCAAGAAAGGGATGAATAATCAGATACAATCAGGACAGTAAGACAGCTGGACATCAAGAACAATTGGACATGGAACTTGAAAACTACCCATAATGGCATATGCCAGTGTCTTTTCTCTGACTTTCTCAGTGTGTCAGCTTTATTTTTGTCTCATTCAGGCTGTCTTCCTTCACAAGAGAGGAAGCATGGAGACCTAAACCTTCTTAGGCTCACATCACTCATTTTATTTCTACAGAGAGAGGGATTGATGCATTTTCCTAATACCAGCTCTAAAAATATAAAGCAAGAGCTCGTATTGGCCAGACTGAGGTCAGATGCCTACATATAAACCAGGCAGTGGTTCCTGCAGATTGCATAGTTGTAGTAGGGGAAGGGAAAGGCATAGTTCTCAGAAGAAAAAAATTAGTCTCTTCCCAGAAAAATGAGAGGGGTGCAGTTGAATAAATAAAATTATAGTTGCCTGCTAAAGCCTTGATAAAGGATGTTAGCTAAAGAGTTATACACGAAATCTGAATGAAAAGATGCAAAAAGAGCATGCATATGTCAGGGCATCTATAACACTGTGTGTGTGTGTGTGTGTGTGTATGTGAGAGAGAGAGAGAGAGAGAGAGAGAGAGACTGAGCTATTATATATGGAGGTTATAACTTATCTGTTCATTTAAGAGTCAGTGCCTCAGTGAAAACTCTGACGAGACATTTTAATTCCCTTTATTCTAATGCCCTGTTCATCAAGGCTAATTTGGCTTCCTTAGCTTCAAGAGAAAAAGATCTTTCGGACAATGTACCAAAGATCTGGGCTGCTAAAAAATGTATAGCTCCAACTGCAAACAAAGAATTTAACAGCTGGTTTTCACAACAATCTTTTGTGAAGTTCATCTCGTTTCCTTCGTGTCTAGCACGGAGTAAGATCTCAGTCTTCACAGAGTGAATGCATGAAAGAAAGCATGAGTGAAGTCCCTCTGAAGCCATTCATGCTAGTGTAAATAATAATAATGTCAATCCAAATTTCCCAATGTGAAGCCAGACCTGAAACCATGGTGACACCTCTCCTACAAGGATATCTAAAGGGGGGCTTTTGTTATTTTTGCCCCATGGACCTCATTTTATAAAATATCTTCATTGTCTATAATAGCTTGGGGATTATTTTTCTGAAGTATTCTCTGTTTTACTGAAATAGGATTATATATTCCCACCTATTGGCATGTGATGTGCCTGCACAAAGAGAGGGAGGAATCTGCATCTTGGCCTTGTTGACTTTGAGCTTGGCCATGTGACATACTTTGACCAATGGGATGTCAGGAATATGTGACACTTGCCATATCCAATCAGGAGCTTTAAATGTGCTTGCAGGGTTTGGCTTGATCCCTCTCACTCCCACCTCAACCACGAAAAGAGCATTTCCCAGCTAGTGGCCACTCCTTTGGTTTGGGTTGCAGGACGAGAAGACACATGACCTAAATTGAACCCAGCTGATCCACAGCCTTCATGTAATGTGAACAAGAAATAAATATTTGTTGTCATGAGCCTCTGAGATATGAAGCTGTTTATTATTGCAGCAAAACCTGACTAATATACTATCTAAATAAACTCTACATATTGTCAAAACAATCATTTCCCATTTTTTATTTCATCAAGTGCCATGCATAACCACTAGCCAGCATGGGTTAGGTAGGTGAGAATTTGCTAGAGTGGAAAGCTTGTGGGCAATGAAGTCCATCAGATGGATACCTCATGTAGCCCAGATTCTTCCTCTCCACAAAACCCTGTTAAGTGGTAAAAATGAAGATCACATTATTGTTAGGATGAAAGGAAATGATGTATATAAGATGCTAGCACAGCATACTTTATTAGTGAATGATTGTTCAGTGAAGGAGGGAAGGAATTCATGAACCAATGAATAAATTTCATATTCCATTCATTCAGTCTCTAAATATTTACTGAACACTTATTATACGCTAGCCCTTCTTAGAATATGGTGTTAAATAAAATGGGAAAAAAATATCTACCCTCATAAAGATTAAATGCTCATGGGAGAGACAGAGAACAACCAAATAAATAAGTAAATATATCATGCAAGGTAGAATAAGTTCTATAAAGAAAAATGTCTGGGTAAAATAATATCACATTAAATCATGGGATGATCAGAAAAGCCCTCTCTGAGAAGGAACACTTGAGCAAAGATTTTACTTAAGTGAGGGTACTTACCATGCAAATACCTATAGGAAGAGCATCCCAGAGAGAGGGACTGGCAATGTCAAAGGCCCTGAGGGGAATGTACTTAAGATGCTCAAGGAAAGGCAAGGAGACTTGTGTGGCCAGAAGACAGTGAGAAAGTGGAAGAGGAGAACTAAATAGGGTGGAGTGGCCTGGAGCCAGATTCTGTGGCATCTTACAGAACTTCAGACTTCCCTATAGGTGTGAAAGGCAGTGCTGAGGAGTTCTGAGCAGAGAAGCGACAGGCTTTGACTTAAATTTGAACATTTTGCTCCATGGAGGGTAGGCTGGAAGAAAGCAAGCAAGGTCACTGCGTTGCATGACTCCAGGGGCATCCTCACACTGAAGTCGACGTGGATGGTGTCCCTGGAGTTGTGCTGTGCACGATGTGTGTGGTCAGAGTCATTGGCCTGGTGGCAAGGCTGGAAGTAGGGGGTTCAGTCAAGTGAGAGCAAAAGATTGCTGTTTGGGGCTAGGATGGTAGTGGAGGGGGTCAGTGAGAAGTGGTTGGATTGGGATTATATTCTGAAGGTAAAGCTGATGATATTTGCTGATACATTGGCTATAGGCTGTGAAAGAAAGGCAAAAGTCATAGATTACTCCAACTTTGGGTTAAGTAATTGGGTGAATTATGGTGCCATTTACTGAAATGTGATATACTGGGGGAAGGGCAAGTTTATGGAAGCTGGAAGGAGAATATGTCAACAGTTCTCTTTTAGCGCCATTACCTTTGGGATGCTTCACACCTAAGTGAACACGGAAAACAGGCGAATGGAGATGATTCTGAAGGTCAAGAGGAGAAAGTGGGACTGAAGAAATAAATTGGTAGTCATCAGCATATAGATGCATTTAAAGCCGTGGAACTGAGTAAAACCCCTCCCAGGGATATCAACCGAGAAGAGATCCAAGGCTTAGCCCATTTGTCTTTGTGTTTCCCATGGGGACTAGCACAGGATCAGGCATGCAGTGGGCGCTCAATAAATGATAGCTAAATTGGATGTAAAACCTTTGGACCAGAAGAAAGAATAATATGCAGATGCAAACATCCATGACATAAAAAGGACCTTGGCATTTTGCCCTCTAGGCTGTAATATGCATCTTGTTAATTGTCATTGCTGTGTTCTGGTTTACTATTTAAGGGTTATCTGAGTCCTGATCCCAAAAGAGAACTCTATGCTCAGTTGGCATTCACCTTGGGTGTCTTCTCTATCTAGAGTTCTTGCTCTGAGATTGGGGTTTTTAAAAAAATTTATTTTATTTATTTATTTTTGGTTGCATTGGGTCTTCATTGCTGTGCGCGGGCTTTCTCTAGTTGAGGTGAGAGGGGGTTACTCTTCGTTGTGGTGCACAGGCTTCTCATTGCAGTGGCTTCTCTTGTTGCGGAGCATGGGCTTTATGTGCCCGGGCTTCAGTAGCTGTGGCTCACGGTCTCTAGAATGCAGGCTCAGTAGTTGTGGTGCATGGGCTTAGTTGCTCCGCAGCACGTGGGATCTTCCTGGACTAGGGATCAAACCCGTGTCCCCTGCATTGGTAGGCAGATTCTTAACCACTGCACCACCAGGGAAGTCCCAGATTTAGATTTTTTATTTGAAATAATAATTTTTATAATAATAACAGTAGCTTCTATTTATTAAGCCCTTATGACGTCTCAGGATCTTTAAAAATATCCTTGCGAGAATCCAGTGAGTGAGGTATTACCATCCCCAATTCGCAATGAGGAAACAAAATCCATACTGCTCCTAACTGGCAGAAAGGGGACTGGCACTTATTTCAATTTGGCTTCAAATTCTGGACTCTTTCCATACTTTCTAGCTGCAAGAATTTAGTCCGTTACTAAAAATGGGTTTAATTGGATAAAATATTCATTTTTTATATTTAGGATAATAATAACATCTCTCATTTACTGAGTGCTTGCTGTGGACCAGGGAAATATGCTAAGCAATTCTGATGCATTATCTCATCTACTCCTCGTTAGGACAGTATGAGGTAGCCATGATTATAGTCACCATTTTACAGATGGGCACATTGAAACTTAGGGTTAATGACTTCTCCAAGGTCATACAACTAATTCAGTAGCAAATCCAGGATTCTAGCCCAAATTTGGCTCCAACACCTTAGCACTTATCCAATGCAATGGCTAAAACTTGCAAATTGATAATGTTCAGAACAATAAATAATAGCTAAATAAGAAAAATGTTTTGGATCGGAGGAATTGGTTAAGAGAAAAAAGCAACTTATATGGTGAATTTTTAAGACATTTTGAACCAGATAATGAAATTTATTTTATAAATATTTTTCTTTTTTCCAAGCGGCGCAAGAGGCAATGTTAAAGTCACTCTTTAATGTTATTTGGAATGAATCATTGTAGCATAATACACTGGGGAAGGGCTTGCCTTCAAAAACTGACTTCAAATCTCAGCTCTAAAACTTACTGGCTCTATAACCTTGGATAAACCACTTATTTCTCTTGACTTTAGGTTCCTCATTTGTAAAATCCAAATACTGACAATTCGGGAGGGGATCAAATAATGGGATAAATAGGAAATACCTTATAAGGTACTTATAAGGAAATACAAGGAAAGTACCTTGTAAATTGTGAAGCACTATAAATATATATATATATATATAATTATTATTAATATGTGTAAATGAACACAGAGTCTCCAGATTTAAATGGACAAAGGAGCAAATTACCCAGATAGACAATGGCTTCCTTTTATTGCAGGCACACAGTAGGTGTCCAATAAATGCTTACTTAAGTTCAATGGGTTTAGAGTTTCAGTTATGCAAGAAGAAAAAGTTCCATAGATCTGTTGTACCACCACATGCATGTAGTTAACAATACTGTAATGTACACTTAATAATTGTTAAAAGGGTAAAATTGTTATGTGTTTTGTTACCACAATTAAAAAAAAAATAATGACTACAATTGTGAAGACGACTCTCCATTTCAAAAGTTTCTCCTAAAAGCCAAAGTCACTCTTGAACCCCTGGGGAACAACTACAGAATTCCACACAAAAGCAAACCCTTATTTCAGAAATAAACTTTGATGTTTGAAAATGAAAGACAAAAAGCTGTTTCTTGGGGGCAGAGAGGACTTCTCTCAACTTCTCTCGGCTTGAGAGGCATATAGCAACCTGAGAGCTGTTCCCTGTCCTTCATCTCTGAGCTCCCTGCTGCCCCAGCCTCAGCCCTCTGGACACCCTACCTTTCCCCATGCTTTTACACCTCTGTCTGCTGCATCCTCCTTCCTGGCCCCTCTTGAGTCCTTCATTCCTCTCAGTGATCCTCATCTCCCTCCCCTCTCCTGCAACTAGGCTTTATATAGAATTAATGCATAGATATCCTTTTACATTTGTGGAATTACTGAATTTTTTTAAAGGGGTGACATCCCTGTTAATTTAGGAAATTCCAATCATTCCCTTTTCATTAAAAATTCAAGAGAGTTGGACATTTTGTATTCAAGTCATTCATTGAACAAATATTTTCCAGGCCACAGCTCCGTCTGGGAATGTATTTGTGAAAAAAACAAAACTGGATCCCTGCCCTCATGGAGTCCATGATCTTGTAGGGGAGACAGATTAGAAAAGAAGCAATCAAAATATGGTGTGAACAAATTCTTGCATAGGGCTCTTCATAGCAGCACTATTCACAATAGCCAAAAGGTGGAAATAACCCAAATGTTCATTGACAGATGAATGGGTAAGCAAAATGTCATATACACACACCATGGAATATTACTCAGGCTTAAAAAGGAATGACTATCTGATACATACTATATACCGTGGATGTACCTCGAAAACATTGTGCTAACTAAAAGAACCCAGACACAAAAGATCACATGTTGTACCATTCCATTTATATGAAATAGACACAAAAAATAGATTGGTGGTTGCCAGGTGCTAAGGGGTAAGGGGAAATGGGGAGAGATTGCTTAATGGCTACTGGGTTTTCTTTTAGGCTGATGAAAATGTTTAGGAACTCGATAGAGGGGGTGTTTGCACAGCATTGTGAATGTGCTAAATCTACTAACATTGTGAATGTACCACTGAATTATATACTCTAAAATGGTCTAATTTTATGTTACTTGTATTTCAATTTATTTTTTTTAAATGTATGGTGTTAAAAGTGCTGTGATGGAGTAAGTACAAGATGAAATTTGTTTAGGATAAGTTTCGTGGAGGAGATGCCCTACGAGGTGGAATTTTCATCCATTACACAAATATTTATCAAGGCTTTTCTGCACAGCAGGCCCGGTTCTAGGTGCTGTGGATACAACTGTGATGACAGCAGGCAACCTCCCTGTCCTGTCACATTTGGCAGGGGAGCATGGGAGAGGCAAACAAAAATATAATGAAAATATTTTATATTATGTTAGGAGGTGATAAATGCCATGGAAAAACATAGTAGAGTCAAGGGCTTAGGGAGTTCTAGAGATTGATGAAATACAGCAAAATTATCCAGACAAAAGGGAAAATGTTCAAAGGCCCAGGAGAAAGAGAGTCTGACATTTTCACTAAACCTTATAAAATTTCTTTCTACTTGTATGTGGATAACTTGTGAATCTTCCCCATCCTGAGCCAGCTTAATCTTTCTCCTTTATTCCTCACCTCAGTTAATGTTATCTGTCAAGCTAAAACTTTAGTGCTATTTTTAGCATGTTCCTGTTCTGTAAGACTTTAAGATAATTTTCCAAACAGAAATATTTTAGTTGCTGTTCACTGAAGATTTTGCAGTGTTATTAACTCTAAAATTAATACTTAAACATTTAAATGCATGATTTTATTAGATATGCTGCAATCTTAAGAATGATTTTGTGATATCCTAGGCCAATATTTTTTCCACTGAATACTTCTCCAATTTTATAATTTGAATTAAGAGGGAAGAATAGGATTGCCTTTTAGAAATTCTAATCACAGCTAAGTTTTTCAAGATTATTTCTACTCCATGAAACAAACTAACATTGATTTTATTAACTCTGTGGTAAAAGCTATTAAAAAAAAAAAATGAGAGAGCTGATCAGTAAAAGAAAGATATCTCTGACCAAATACATTCTGGTGCTTTTCTCTAAAGAATGTTGCTTTTATGCTTTTGTCAGAGAATCTTAGAGTTTCCGGCTTTCCACTGTAAACATCTTCTCTCTGTTCTTCCCCAACCCACCCACGAAGTCCTTTCTATTGTTCTTTATCAGGTGCTAGAGACATCCATTCCCCAATTTTTCCAGGACAATAATAAAAGCACAGTAATGAGGGTAAAGAGGGGAAGACATGTCACCCTAATGAGCCAGGCTCCTTGAACCAAAAAGCCTTTGGCTCAGGAGTCTCTGGTGATCAGCTTGTACTGAATTCAGCTTCCTTTTGTTCCCCCTACCAACCGCACCCTCCCACCCCACTCCACTCCCTCTGAAAGGATGCGAATGATGAGGTCATTAGAATAATAATACAACTTCAGAGCCCCAGATACACGGACAGCAGCTGAGTTAAGGTGGACCTGTGCCTCTTAATCATCATAGTTTCTCCCTCATCTAGAAAAGATACAAGAGCCTATACTGAAAGGAGTGTGCGGCTTCTCAACTTCCCAAGTCACAGAATCGCGTGTCACAGGGATGATTTGCTGTGACTACCCCAGACGGAAATAGAAATAAAATTCTAGGGCAAGAATGGACTAACTTTGACATTGGAAGTTGAGTTGGAATCCATATATGTTGTGCCCTTACTTCTTAGTGCAACCTCCATCAAGTCACTTTACTTCAAAGCTTAGTTTCCTCCCCTGTGAAATGGAATGCCTGCTTCTCAGAGTTGTCTTCCATAGGTGGAAAAATTTGGCACATAGTAGGTACTGGAAAAAGACGAATCTCAACAGATGTTTGCTGAAATGTCCATCTTGCTGCAGACTGCATATTCAAAATGTTGTGCACTTGAGGCCTGTGTGGATAAAACAGCTGGGTGGTTACCCGTGTCTTCTTCTCAACTTACGGCCACACGTTCTGTGCCCCGTGCAGACCCAGTTAATGCAGTACATTACCCACATAGTATCATTCATTGGATAAACGCAATGTGCAGTAACTTGAAGCACAGAAATTAAGAGTTAAGGGAAAGGAGGAAAGTGTGTCATATGACAGTCAAGCTTAAGACTTCCAAGTCTTTCCTTATAATACCCCAAAATAAGGCCCACCTTCCTCATAACAGTCCATCAGTTAAAAAGAAGGCACCTTAGAGATTACGTAACCTGAACCACAACTGAAGAATGGAAAAACTGTGGCCCAGAAAAGTCACATCATTGCCCCAAACTGCCAGCTATTTAGGACCAAAGCTTGGACTAAGCCCCAATAATTCTAATTCCCAGGCTTATGCTCTTTTACTCATATCCCCAGCCTCCCTTAGCAGAAAGCAATAGAGACCATTTTTCGAACTGGAAAGAACCTTGGAGTTTATCTAAAACATACAAATTAGTATCATTTATTAAACACAGCACGCCCTATGTAGGGATTATCTGCAGTTTACAGATGAGTGGAACTTAATATTCAGATGGGGTGAGTAACTTATCCAAGGTCACAGAGGTAGGAAGTGAGGAGTTGAGATCTGAATCCAGGTAAACTGACTCATGCCGTTAACTACTCCTCAACCATGATTTAAGCAAATTCTATTACCTATTAATAAAGGAGGCAAATAATAGATTGGAAAGAACTTGGAATTAGGGTTAGACAAACCTGATATCAGAATCTTTGCTCTGCTACACACTGCTATTCACCAAGAGATTTTTTTTTTTTTTTAAATGCAGTGGGGAAAGATACCTAATCTTAAGTTAGTTGTAACTTCCCTAGCTGTGTGATAGTGTCCTGGTTAGTAGTGTTTCTCTCCTTCCTGGTAGACTATAAACTCACTAAAACAGAGTAGGAGCCACATCTTTCAGCTTCACTATTGTATTTCCAGCATCTAGGAAAGTGCTTGGCACACGGTAGACACCCAATAAATAAACATTTTATTGAGTGAATGGGAACCCCAGAAAGTCACTTTCTCTGCTTTGGCCTCACATTTTCCATTTATAAATGTACTTTTCTGCAAGAGCACTTTCCAGATCTTAGATTTTCTGAATATTTGATTCTGGGATGGCCGGAGAGATAGTGTGAGTTGCAGCTTTTGGAATGTCCACATATATGAAGCTACTTACAGACAGCAGCACTTGAGTTTCTAGCAAAATAAGGCCACGAAAATTAGATATTTGTAAGTGGAAGAGGCCACAGCTCAGGAAGAATCTGAGAAACTTTGAAGATGGCTTAATCTTGGAAGAGCCCAAAAGATTAAACAGTGTCTCAGTGAATTGGTCAGCTTGGATTTATGACCTCAGGCTGTATGGATTTACTATCAATAGGCAATGCCTGTGGGCTCCAGTGATCAGCAACATCCTAATGAGAATGTGGATGAATCAATAATTAGTGTCTGAGCCAGATTAGCATAATATAGCAGCACAACAGATTTTCATTCAATATTCATTATATCTCATCCTTTCTTCTCCAAACTCCAAACACATATACTTAACTGCTCACTGTACATTTCCACATGAACGTCACACTAACATCTCCAACTCAATTTATCAAATCTGACTTCAATACTTTTTAGCTCTCAATTTCATTCACTCTCCATTATTCAAAGCTCATAGCCCAAACAAAAATCCTGAAGGCCTCCTAGACCTCCTTCAATCTCCTTCCATTAAAACGCACTGATTCCATCTCTTTATTATCTCCCACACTTTCCCCTTTCTCTCATTCTCCCACCACGTATACCCAGTTCAGGCCCTCATAACTGTTTGCTCAAGCTGTTGCAACTCTCTTCTAAATGATCTCTTGTATTCTAACACTGGCTGCCCAAATACAATCTCCACACTACACCCAAACAAAGTGTTCTTTCTAGGATTAAAATCTGGTCATTTCACTCCCTGCATAAATTCTGTTCATGCCTCCTTTACTTATAGGCTATGTCCAAACCTCTTATCTTGCAGTCATGAGTTGGCTCTTGCATACCTCTCTAGATTCATCCATCAATAGTCTCCCATTTGCCTCATATGTTCCAGCCCCAACTCTTGCCCTTTTCCAGAGACTTGGCATCCCTGAAATGCTGGTGTGGCTGTCCATGGTGCTGAATCAACTAGCATTGGCGGTTGGAGTTTTCTATGGGATGCTGGACCCTCTTCTCCAAATGTTCCTAGAACTCTGTTTCTTTGTTTTTATTTTCTGTATTGATGAAATCTTTGAAATTTGTCATACAACAAAAATATGCCTTTTTCATCTTTACATACTTGGTTTAGGTGGTTCTATTTTTCTTTTGTGTTTTTAGTGTTTGGAAAATAAAGTGGGGAGAAACATTTATGAATCTATGTACCAACATGTTTTACTTGGTTTCTATAAACATTTATTGATTATCTGTCAAGATACTGGTAGCACTGCATCAGGCATTAGGCAAAAGAAAGGAGAAAAGAGTCTGTACCCTCTAGGAGCTCACTGTTAAGGAAAGATGTAGATATGCAAGTAAGTAATTAGAATGTAGTGTCAGTAAGGGATAGAGGAGGTATGCAAATGAGTTCATAGAAATCATGGTAATGGGACACATATTAAAGCCTAACATTGTATTAAATATTTAATATACATTGATTCTCATTCAGTCCTTACAACAACTACACATGATAAATATGTTTATTGTCTTTATTTTAAAATTGAGAAAACTGAAGCTCAGAGTGTGGAAATTTCTCCAAAGTCACATGGCTACTACATAGTGTAATCTGGATTTGAACCTAGGTCTGATGTCTCTAGTAATATCACTTAACTCCTTCCAACTCTAGCTTGCTTTTGCCCCAGGAGTATCTAGTCATGCCTAAGGATTAGATAATGAAAGCTATCAAAGGAGAGACTGGGGATCATTGGTGAATTCAGTTCCACTTCAACTTCCATTTAAGGGAACAATGGGATTGTAGAATCTTTGGATTGGAAGTGGTTTTTGGTATCAGATAGTCTAAAACTCTACAGATGGGTGAACTGAGACCCAAAGAGGTTTTATTTATTCAGTGTCTCATAATCATCAAATACTAAGTTTATATCTACAACTACTAGGTTTCTCAAATCTGAGGCTGTTACCATTTCTACCTCACTGCATGGGTAGTACTCCAAAAGATGGAGAAAAAATGGCTAGAGAGTGAGATCGAAGCAAGAACAGGGGATGGGTGGGGTAAAATGATGTTTTTTCTTTGTATGTTCCACATTGGCCAAATTCAGTTATTATTATTATTATTATTAATTATTAATATTCAGTAAAATTTTTTAGTAAATGAATTAAATGTAAACTGGACCAACCAACCCCATCTGGGATCAAAGTTCAGTTAAATTTTGATAAGGAATATGTATTAAGTAAAAATACCAGTTTCCCTACCTTTCTAATATGTGCTTCATTAAAAAGAAAAAAAGACTTTACTGAGCAGTTACCAAATGTCAGTCAATACTTTAAGTGCTTTACACTTATTATCACATTTAATTTTTTAACAATTTTAACAACCATATGAGTTAAGAGTGTTAATATCTTGTCCCATTATGATGAGGAAACTAAGAGGTTTAAAAGTCACTCAAGATTAGAAGCTATGATAGAGGTAGCTGGGATTTAATTTCATGCAGTCTGACTTCAGAATCCATGAGCTTAATCACTACACCGTACTCCCTGCCAACCTCACTTCAGTGGAACTAAGAAAACCTGTCCTTTTTTTACCCAGAATAGGAAGGAGGATCCTTTGGTCCACGTGAACCAGTGTGGTAATATCAATTTTGAAAACTGGAGAGAGGAAACTGCATATAGGCTGAATGAAAGAGGAGAAAACATTAGTAGAGGTGGTCTGGGGAGAGTCCACTGTTTCCTGATCTCAATGAACTCTCTTTCCTCCCAGGTCTGCCTCACAAAGGGTCAGAGAGAGACATTGGTTCTCCCCTGGCAAACCTTAAATGATCCTCAGCCAGATGGATTCCACCAGGTGAAATCACTTTGGCCACTACATGTGCCCCATCCCTAATCATACCCTTTTCCCAGGACACTCATGATCTCTGATGAGAAATGGTTCTAGAGTCCCATTTCATGATGCCAGCTGAGACCTGATTATTCCTGGAACCACAATTTTTAAGGCTGGAAAAGCATTTACCATTCTCTTGTCCTCAGACTTTCAAACCTTTCCTCACAGAGTCCAGGGTCCAGGGAAACATCTTTGGGGAGAAGACAAGATGGAAGTGGGAGGCTTAAGGCTCCTGACTTCAACTTCAACCAGCTCACCTGCTCTAGTGCCCTTTGAGAGAAGGATTATTGTATAAGGCTTAAGAGCTGGGGCACTCAAATCAGATAGCCTACGTCTGAATCCAGCTCCACCACTTACTGTCTGTGAGACTAGGGTAAGTTACTTAACCACCTGTGCCTTGAGTGCCTTGCCTTTAGTATTTAGATAATAACAGTATTTATAGGGTTGTTGGGAGGATTAAAGTTGTATATAAAGCACTTAGAATAATTCCTGGTATGATATAAGCATTCAATAAATTTTAGCATTATTATTTTGCTTACTTTCTACATTGGTTTCTGTGTTTAGATTCTATAACTACTAATTTTTTTTTTTTTTGAGAAAACCAATGGTTGCATTGGAAAAGTGACTTGCATGTTTTCACAACAAGTTAGTGTGGAGCTGAACTCAGAACCCAGGCTTCCCAATTTCTTCCCAGTGCTCATGCTTTTCGATCACACCATGTTATCCTTGCTACCCCCATCCCTGGTGATCATGAGAAGGCCCCCTGAGCAATCTTGTCTTTCATCATCTTCTTTATAAAATGGGATTGGGTCAGCAAGAATCCTTGCATTTTTTCCGCTGGTAAAAATATTGGGAGAGTCAAGTGGACCTTAATTTAGTGAGTTGGTAGTGAGAGTGGGTAGAAGATCACCTATGCAATTTCTATTCCCTCTGCCTAGACAGAGATCTTGAAAGAGATCACCCCCCAGATCTTGAAAGAGCTGGTTGCAGTTCAAATATCCCTTAATCCAAAAGGCCTTCCCTGACCACTCAAACTAAGGTATCATCCTGCAGTCACTCTCTACCTCATCATTTTATTTTCTTCACTGCAGTTACCACTACATATCTGAAATTTTGATATGTTTTCTTACTTATATTTTGTCTGCCCTACTATAAAATCTATAATATAAGAAAGTTGTATGTCTTGATCTCTGCTATGTTCCTAGTACTTAGAACAGTGTCCAATATGTAGTAGATTCTCAGTATATATTTGTTTAGTGGATGGATGTATGGATAGCTGAAAGGGAGGAAGGAAGGAAAACTGAAATGGAACGGAGGGAAGAAAGGAGGGAGGAGGAGGGCAGATGAAAGGATTGATGGACAGATGGATGGATGGATAAATGGATGGATGGGTGGATGGATGAATAAATAAAAAGAGAATGAGGGAGAACTTTGTGCACTATAGGACCTGTTTTAGTTCCTTAGACTTACACTTTGAATTGGAACAGAATGGTTTTCAGGGGTCACTCAAGTCACACAAAATCTAAAGGAGAAAAGAAGGCCACATAAGGAATCACAGGTCTGAAAAGTATGAATATGTACAGTCTTATTTAAAGTGAGGAAGACAAGATGTCAGCTTATAGCTACAAGGGAGACTAAAGACTAAGTGTCAACAGAGGTATTGCGTTGACCAAAAAGTTCGTTCAGGTTTTTCCATAAGATGTTACAGAAAAACCCGAATGAACTTTCTGGCCAACCCAATAAAAGGAAGGGTCAGGTTTAGCTGACAAAAGCTTGGGAGGAGAAAGAAGAGAAACAATCCATGTTGTGCTGTGTGAAGAGCAGTGGGCGAGAAGTCAGACTACACTACCAGCTGTGTGGATTTACACATCTCACCTGACCTCTGTGAGTCTGTTGACTCTAGTTCCCATATTTTTTTCTATATGTGAAGAGAGGGACAGATATTGTGTGCTTCCTAGGGCTGTTGTGTGGGTGTACTAAGATAATGAATATGAACTGCCTTGTGAACTCTCAAGTGCTGTGGACACAATTGTTCTATTCATTATTAAGAGAGAATAGAAACATTGCTGTTTAGCTTCTGTCCTTCCTTTTAAGGTTTCAGTGAGGGCACAGGATGAATCTCTCACCTTTGGTGCAAGTCTCCAGTGCTTGTCACTGTACTCGACATGTAGTGGGCACTCCAAAATGTTTGCTTAATAATAAAATGGCATAAAAACAGGAGGAGTACACCTTCTCATGAAGGAGGCTTTGGAATGGGACCAACCTGAGTCTGAATCCTGCTGTGCCACTTCCTAGTAGTGTGACTGTAGGTAAATTATTTAAACTCTTTGAGCCCCAGTTTTCTCAGCTGTCAAAACAGTGCTGCTTACACTATTTACAATAGCCAAGACATGGAAGCAACCTAAGTGTCCATCAACAGATGAATGGATAAAGATGATGTGGGGTGGGTGTGTGTATGTGTGTGTGTGTGTGTGAATATTAGCCATAAAAAAAGAATGAAATAATGCCATTTGCAGCACATGGATGGACCTAGAGATTATCATACTAAGTGAAGTGAGTCAGACAAAGACAAATATCATATGATATCACTTATATGTGGAATCTAAAAAAAATGATGCAAATGAACTTATTTACAAAGCAGAAACAGGCTCACAGACATAGAAAACAAACTTACAGTTACCAAAGGGGAAAGGGTGGGGAGGAATAAATTAAGAGTTTGGGATTAACGGATACACACTACTATATATAAAATAGATAAACCTGTATAGCACAGGGAACTATATTCAATATCTTGTAATAACCTATAATGGAAAAGAATCTGAAAAAGAATATATATACATATATGTGTGTATATATATATATATATATATATATATATATAACTGAATCACTGTGCTGTGTAGCTGAAACTAACATAATATTGTAAATCAACTATACATCAATAAAAAAAGTTATAGAATAATATGAATAGGCAAAAAAAAATGCTGCTCAGTTCATAAATTTTTTGTGAGGACTAAATTAATTGATGTTATAGAAGGGGGCTCCTGAGCACACAGTAGGTGATTTAAAGAAAGTATCTCTTGTGATAAAGATGAAGGAAGATCATTAAGCATCAGAGATAAAAGGGATGAGAGATGACATTGGTGTCCCAGTGGTGTGGAGAAAAATGGGATGGATTCTTGACAATCACTTCATCTTGCACTGCCCCAGGAACATAATAGCTGTAAGTCAATTTCCTGCTTGTTGGGCGTGTAGCGTGAGCCTCAGATGAGAGGACGGTTCATATGGCCAGCTGAGCATGAGAGGACACAGACCTGAGCTGTCTCTGCCTCTACTCCCTGCCTCAGTCTTCTCTTCTATAAAATGGGGAAGGGAGAACTAGGTAATCAAAAAAGCCCCTTCTGGATGTAAAACCCCATTTCTCCAAAGGAAAAATGATGGCAGCCTGAGGTGAGTGGATGGAAGAGGAAGATTTTCTCTTTTCTTGGCAGATGAAACGTGTATGTTGCTTACAGTCATGTTGAGAGGTTAATTAACATCACTGAGCCTGTTTTCTCATCTGTAACAGGGAATATTAATACTTCTCTTACAGGATGGTTGCAATGTCAGAATGAGGTGATATGTGTTGGGCACAAGACAGGCTCTCATCAAATACTCAAAATATTCTCATTCTCGACCACCCTCTCACCATCCTTCCCCATTCAGGCTAGGGCTCTTAACCCTCCCTTACTCTACTGCTGTGACTGGCTTCGAAGGGCCTCCCTGCTTGGCGTCCAATAAATGCATCTGCTTCTCAATGAACAAAAAGGGAAAAGCTCCCATTCAGCCCCTTCAGCCCACCTTCCACTGGGCTGTCAGGATTATCCTCAGAAGCAAAGCTCTGATCTCTTTACTCCCCTGATCAAAAGACATCTGTGGCTCTCTCCATCACCTTAAAGCAAGGACCACAGTGCTTGGCCTCTCTCAGTACTGTTAATTCACCACTACTTGGAACAACCCATTTCCCAGCCAACCAAAACTCAGCTGCAGGTTCCTGTTTTTCCACCACCCTCATGCCACCTATAACACCAGCAAAGGAAAAGAATTATGTCTGCTTCTGGATACTGAAAGCCACATGGGGATATTTCACCCTGGTGCAGTCCAAATCAGAGTCTGCTGCATCAAAGTGGAAGAATTTCTGCGTTATTTGTTTTTCTCATGAAAACAGTACTTCCTCAGTAATGAATTCATCAGGGGCTCTTCCAGCCCCTAGTCTCGGGCGTTCCCCTAACATAACAATGCTTAATTTCCTCCATTCCTCCTCCTCTAATGGGGGCTGTCAAGTACCCTCCTCCCAGCATCCTGGCAAAAGATGCATAAATCCAACTGGAAGCTTTGCATGACTGTCACATTTCTGTTCTAATCAGCAGCCCTTCCCCCCATCTCCTCTTTACTCCAGGGACCAGAGATACTCCAATCTCCCTCCTAAGCTCCCCCCATGCTGAAGAGGAGTTCTGGGCCTCCCCTCCCCATCCCTCCCGCATCCCAAGAGGTTGTAGCCACTCATTATCCAAGGAGGTTCCTGCTCAGAGGTTCATTTCATCTATCAGTTCTGAGCTTCACCTGTGACTTGAGCCTTCCTTGGGTCACAATCTGCCCTCCTCCCTCCCCGTCCTGGGTCAATTCCATAGATTTTTGCTGCTGCCAAGAGCAGCTTCTAGGGAGCTGAGGAGGGGCATCAGGAGAGATTGCCTGTCTCAGCTCTGAATGAGACACTGAGGAAAAATGGGACTTTTAACAACTGCAGCTCAGTGATGAGAAAGTGATGGGGCCCCACCACCACCACCCAGACCCTCCTCCGAGCCCTTTGCACTTACCAGGTGAAACGGAAAACATTTTGATTAGGCCTAACTGGATGATAAATATGGGAGTCCAGCCCATACAGACGCTAAATCCATTTCCTGCTGCAGATGAATGGGCAGGCGGCTTGCAGCTTGATCAAAATTTTCCGTGGCTAGAAGCGGAAATGAAGGCGCCCATGCCATCACCCACTGAACTTGCAATAGCTGTTTATTCAGCTTTTATGAGAGGATCCTGTCCTCCACACAGGGCCCCCGTATTGCAGTTTTAACAGCAATGTGTGCTGGTGTATGTTATTGCATGATATTGTAAAATCAGAGCTTTAAAAAACACAAACAAACTTTGAACGTCATTTAGTCAGTGGAATCAACTTGCTCTTGTTATAAAGCATTGAAACAATTTTTTGCAAATTACATCTTACATGGTGTCTCCACACAGAAAATAGATTAAAAATGGAGCTTCTGTGTATAAATGATGTTCTTGAGAAACTTGGGGTTCCAGAGAAAGCCCTTTTGAAATACAGTGATTCATTCCAATCATCAAGCATACATAAGTATCTGTTCTACCATATCCTGACATGCAACCACTAGCTTGATTAGCTCTAATGATGAGAAGCTCATTGGGTTACAAATAATGTCGTTCCTGTCCTAGAACCTCTTACTAATGAATTATGCGACCGTGGGCAAGTCATTGAACCTCACTAGACTTCAGTATCCTCATGTAAACATAAGGGAAAATAAGAACAACTGCCTGTTAGAAGGAAAAGATGAAATACCATGTATGGAAACATTTAAAACTCAAGAAATCAGTAGGCACACTGGTGGAACAGAGAGCAATCTATAAGTGTAAGGACTGAACTTGAAGTTGGATTGCAATTCACACCTGAGTCTGCCACCTATTAACTGTTTGACTTTGGGCAACTTACCTAACCTCTCTGCACTTCAATTTTATCATCAATTTTATCATATGATTCACTGAGCTGTCTGAAGTTTAAATATGTGACAGAGATGCGTTTTATGAAACACAGGGGATGATGATGATGATGATGATGGTGATTGCTATGAATAAGGTGCACATAGGAAGCCAGCCTCAGCCACCTTGACTTTGGTGGGGAGTTGACAGTTACCACATTCAGATCAAAAAGTTTCTGAGCCAGCTGGTAAGGATAATCCTCTGAGGCTCAATCAGGTTTCCTGGAGCATAGTAATTGTGTCATAAGGGGGAGGAGGATCACCATTCTTACGTGAGAATACTGAGGTCTAGTGAGGTTAAATGACTTGTCCGTTGTCACATAACTCGTTAGTAAGAGGTTCTAGGACTGGAATGATATTATTTTTAACTCAATCAAATGATCTTCTTTTTTAAAAAAATTTTTTATTGGAGTATAGTTGCTTTACAATATTGTGTTAGTTTATACTGTACAGCAAAGTGAATCAGCTATATATATACATATTTCCCCTCTTCTTTGGATTTCCTTCCCATTTAGGTCACCACAGAGCATTGAGTAGAGTTCCCTGTGCTATACAGTAGGTTCTTATTAGTTATCTATTTTATACATAGTATTTATCGTTAGAGCTAATCAAGCTGATGGTTGCATGCCGGGATATGGTAGAATGGATGTGTACATATGCTCGACGATTGGAATGAATCAGTACATTTCAAAGGGCTTTCTCTGGAACCCTAAGTTCCTGAAGAATGTTATTTATTGACATGCTCCATTTTTATCTACTTCCTGTATTGAGATACTATGTAAGATGTTATTTGCAAAAGAAATAAAAACCAAAGAACAAAAAACACCTTCGTGCACAATGCTAGATGCTTTATATGCAGAAAATCATTTAACTCCTGTCTGCTCTCAGGATCTGTTCTCACCCTTCCCCAGTCCACTCTCTACCACAGACAGGCTAACCCTCGCCAGCTACAAGTCCAAGGCTCGTTGCCAAGAGGCAGGGTTTAGCCAATTAGAGGCAGTGGGGGATATTGGAAGAAGGGGGGAAAAGAGAAGTCAGAGCGTTTCTCACCTCACCCCGTTTGCTTTAGGCAGAGTCTCCAGCAGTGGCTGTAGCTCCCTAGTCAGCCCTTTAAACCAGGATCTGAGCTCCTGCCAGGCAGCCTGCCTCTTCAGTACCTCCCGGTCCTGACTGATCACCCCAGGATGGCTGCCTGCCAAGGTCCCGCCTTCCACTGGGCTCTGACACCAGGTCTCTGGTTAACACTGCCTTTAGCCTAGTGGTTTCCTACCCTTTCAAATCCTGGGATTGCCTCACCTTCCCCAGGTTGCTGTGTTGCTCCTTCTACCACTCTATGACCAATTCATATAAAATTCCATTTATTGAATCACCCAACATGAGTTGTTTCCTGTAAAACCCTGATGAATACACCCCCTAACAATTCTCTGAAGTTATTATTTTTCCATATTTACCTTTGAATGAACTGAGTCTCAAAGAAGTTAAATAATGTACTCAAGATTACAAAATAGAGAGGCTGAACTGAATCCAAACTCAGTCTATGAGACTTCCAAGGAAGTCTATGTTCTTTCCACCAAACCACAAGCCTTCCCTTGAGATTAGTTAAATCACGTGAGGCTAGACATCTCTCAATGCTGGAGAAATCCATGTCAAGAATTACCAAAAAAAAAAAAAGAAAAAAAAAAGAAAAACTTTTGATTTTGTTTCAGATTTTCATTTTTTTGGTATCGAGACCTGAAGCTCTATTGTTTGAGGCTCAATCTGCTTTTATAAAACAGACAGTGATAGAGTAAAAAGAAAACTGAAGATTAAGTGGGCTTCAGATTGAAGATCTTGAGTCTGCTCCTAACTTGACTATGAGACCTCAGGTAACACTGTTGTCCTCTTGGGGCCCCGGTTTCTGTATCTTTAAAATGGGGTCTTTGGACTCAGTTATCCAGCATTTTGATTCTGTGATTCTAATGGTATGGTTATATAGTGATTTTCGCTTCACACTACAGTGAGACTTTACACACGCTGGAATATTTTTTGGCACATGAAACCCTAAATTAAAGTGAATAAAGTCTTTGGCATGCCACTCCTGAAAGGTTTTCAGACCCTGAATTAGAATGAGCAAAGGAAGACTTGGCAGGAGACTTCAGAAAGGTGGCTGACCCTGATTTAGATATTCAAGATGTTGTTAGGGAGATTGGAGTGCTTGGCTGGCTGCAGCTCATCTGGGGAAGGCTCATGGAAAAGGTGAGTTCAGAAAAGGGTTCTGAGTGAGGAAAGGCTCTGGCTCACATCCCACAGGCTTCTTCACTTCCAAGGGGGCACCTTGTACCCCACCTGCAGAACAAGCCCCACCCAAGTCTTTGGAAACTTACACTGTTCCTACTCAGGAGAAATTTGTGAGTCCAGGACCTTAATGGCACATAACAAGAGGATGCCGACCATGTTAGAACCTTGGTCTTGGTTTGAGTATCTGAGCTCCTTAGCCTGAGTCTCTGTTTTTCCCTTAGTTCCATGAAGTGGTACCCAGTGCCTTAGTCAGTGCTCTGGTGCCCATACCTGAATCATATTCCCACATCCCAGGATGCAAGTCAAGGGGCTTGAGCAAGTGCCCACTGGAGAAAGTGTTGTCAGTAGCAATTGTCAGCAGTAGCTATCCAAGCCCTGTCCAAAGAGAAGTTCTCGAGCTCAACATCTGGACCTGACTGCTTCAAGGGAACAGGCATCCTTTTAAAGAAAGGGGCTCGTGTGAGCCTCAAGTTTAAGCAAGGTTCTTGCACAAGCCCACATATAATCATGGCCCCCACCTTCAAAGAGTCAAATACAAGAAACAGCTGGGAAAGATCAAAGGAGGGTCATAGGATAAAATTGCTCTTGGCCTTCTCACTCTCATCTGCAACAACTCTGAGAGCAGGGGCCACACTAGACAACAGGGGCCCTGCTAGAAGCAAGAGAACTTTAGCCAGGATGCTCGTAACGTGGAACATTGTACAGGGCAGGAAGGTCAATTCTGATTTTCTTGGGAAGGGGTGGGGCTGTTGAGATCCATAACGGGACTGCTAGAGTCTTACTGGATAAACACTTCTAAAGAGGATGAATCTAGGTAATGGCAGAGCTGTTCCTGGATGTGGGGAAGTGAGTGAGGAAGCCAGTAGGTAAGGCTTGCAAGTTCAGGGCCAGAGGGAAACTACTAAATTGTTCAGAAAAAATGAGGAGCAACTGACCACTCTGGTCACTGGTTCTCCTTCTCCCCTCCTCCCTCTTGTAGCAGCAGCCTGTCCTTTAAATCCATCAGTGTGAAGGGATGCCTTGTTGTTGGCCTGCCTGAGGCACCCACTTATCCCAGACATGTCTCAGTCTGGCCTGACTCACAGGGTTACAGTGACAGCACATACAAGGTATGTCCTCCAGTGGACACACACGGGAGGCACTGATTTCTTCTCCAGAAACCTTCATTTTTCCTCTTGTGCCCAGATACCTCCCCTGCCTCCTCTAAATTGATCTACATTGCTAGGATAGCAATGTAGGGAAAAGGTGACCCATGTATACATGCTGATGTCTTCTTCCAAGTGCCATACTTGAAATTAAGTCTGAAATCGAGCCTTCCTATTAGCAACAGTAATAAATGGTTATTGAAGATTGAAAAATGCTGATGAAGAAATAGAATTAGTCACCCATCAGTATGCTCAGACTCTCAGTAGACAGACATCAGGTGTGCGTCTAACATTTGTAGAGAAAGGAACCATCACCTAGGGATGAATAAACTTAGATTCAGAGTTTAGAGATTTGATCAAAGGCAACAGCTAATGGATGCCAGTTCTAACTGCAGACTCAGCTCTTTCTGCTTCATTCCAGCACAAGAGACTATCAGAAAAAAATGAGTCTGACCAAGAACGACACATTACACAATTCCAGGAGTCACCACTCACAGTGAAATCTATATAAACACCAGTGCCTGGAGTTACGCCATGCAGTGCATAACTGGACGCACTGCATGCAACACTGGATCTATCCTAGGAAACTCCAACAACTCTTTTCCCAAAGGCCCCATTCTTTATTCATGCTCACTTCATGAATTCATGTTTTGAAATATTTAGTTTCTCAAATAAACTTCATTTTTAAGGTATAAAGAAATCATATTCCCATTGTTTTAATGATTCAAAATACTATAAAACATCTATTGATGTTTTTATCATCAGGAGATAACCAAGGTTACAATTTCAATTTGATTTCATTCCATCCAAACACTCATAGATTTGACGTTTGAGTTAGCACATGAAACCTTAAAACAAGTAAACATTTTGTTTCCCTTAAACCTCTTGATATATTAAAAATAACTAGAGAACCCCACTGCTACCTTGATATTAGTGCTGTCACAGACTTTAGTTATCCATAAGATCCTGCTTTAGGAACCCTAGACTTCACTATACCGATATAACCAGGCTGGTCAATTGTTTATTGAGTTTGAAATTAGTGGAAATTAGTGGATGGAGAAAAAAAAAAACAGAAATCAAAACCTTTGTAGGAAATACCATAAAACACATACACGAAAAGATTTTCCCTATTTTAATTACATTTGTTAACATGAGCAGAATAGGATGACAAGAAAATACCAACGATTCTACTTTCTTCTTTGTTCACCAAAAAGAAAGAAGTGAAGGGAATTGGAATTATAATGCATTTTTTTATCTATTATGTGCCAGGAACTGTAATCATTACAAGTATTTCCCTTGTTTAATAAAAAAGAAAACTGAATTCCATTTAGCTAAATACATTGCCACATATCCAGTGAGCAATAAAAACCAGGATTTGAATTCAAGACTTCCTGGCTTAAAGTCTATGTGCATTTTTCCTTTATTATGCCATTTTGTCTCCTGAAGAGAAAAACAATTCAACAGACAATTACCAAGCTCTTGCTTTGTGTCAGGCATTCATTTTCACTCATTCAACAAATATTTGTTGAGCCTCTAGTAGATGGCAGACACTGTACCTGTTATATAGTGGCTCGTGGTCTAACGGGAGAGACAAGCAAGCAGCTCAGGGGAAAACTGATAGAAATGCAGTGGGAATAAACAGATGTAGACGTGCAGACGAGGGACCTTTCTTATTTTTGTTTTTCCCTTTTCTTTTCTCAATGTGGTTATCTCAGTGCTCCCAGGTCTAAAAAGGATGGTCAAGGTATCAGCCCTATTCACATTCAGCCCAAGGATAACACTTGAAACACATCGATACAAGCAAAGATCCCTCTTCTTGTAACATATTATAAAACATGGAGCACGTAAACCTGCCCCATCAAGGGAACCAGTGTAATTGGTGCACCTTCTCTCGTAGCATTTAAGGTGTTATCTCTATAAATACAGTGCATTTTGCTTTAATAAAAAATGAATTTTCCAGAACAGTGATAGTATTGACCTTACACATTATCCAAATAGAAATTGTAATGAAACAAGCCGAACAGTGAGTAGTTTTAATAGATATGCAAATATTGGTCTTTTCTTAAAGGTCTTTCGGCCTACTCACACGTGTCTCTTATGTGTCTGAGAGGGTGGATTCAGCCTGCATTTATAATCTAGGAGGACCTAGAGGAGGAGGAAGAAAGAGGGAGGAGGGAATGTTTGTCAAACAATTGTGGACACTAGAGTCCAGGAAGATTGTGCCTGAGTCTACAGCTTCAAAAACACATTTTGGGATAACTTCTGTGTGCTCAGTTCATTTATATGTGCTACCTCATTTGATCCACACAACCTACGACACAGGAATAGATGTTGCTCTTTTATGGGCGAGAAGACCAAAGCTCAGAAAAATGTGTAACTTCCCAAATTCATACAGCTAGGGAATAGCATCCCTGGAATCTGCATCCTAACCTTCCTACCCTCAATTAGCTGATTTTTCATCGAAAACTCACCTGGTCAAAGTCTAGCTATAATAATCAAACTGAATTGATAAATTCATTTCCTGATTAATTCAATGGACAGTTACTGAATGTCTCCTGTGTGCCAGGTCCTTTCCTAGGTATGATAAAAAATTACGAAATAACTCAGAAGTGGTTTCTGATCTAAAGTATTCTGAGGTTGTTAGGAGATGCCATACCGACTTCAAAGAAACTTAAAAGGAAATATAGAAGCAAACCCACAACTTATTTTTCCATAAGACAATATTTCCAAGACCCTTTAGCCAAATTCACCAGCCAGTCTCCACGTGTGAAGTGGACAGTTCAATTTCAGGGTTTCCATACAATGGTAAATGTGAATGAGAAGGTTATATGTTTCCATCCTTAATTATCTCTAGATAGATTATACACTTTGTGGTCTACCAGTGGAAATTTGCAGCTAGTTTATTGACCAGATTGAACTTGATGGGATGCAACCATGGAAGAATTTTATTTTTCTCCCATCACTCTTTTCCCTCAAGCTCTGATGAATCTACCCCTTAATAACTGTCTGACAGACCTCTGACCTTCCTGGTCACTTTCACAAATTAAACTGTCCAGCCCAGATTGGATCAGTTATCTCATCCCAATTTTATGCTCACTTCTTCCTCTCACTCCTGACCTTGGAGACCTAGGTATGAGGGACTTGTGGGTGAAGAGAAGGTTTGTACAGTCTCTGGACACCTCCCTCATTCCCTTCCTCCTCTGGGATGGTGGGGTAGAGAAAGAGACAATATGGTATAAGTATCTCCTACCTAGGGTTGTTTCCCTTTTTTCTCGACTAACTCTAGGTTGCCATTAATTCCTCCTGTGTTATAAGAAATCAAGTGATGCTTCTATCTTAGGCAAATGCAAAGTCTTAGGACCACCTAGAAAAGCAGGGGTCAGATCAGCCAGTCCGCTGTAGTGATAAACAGCACTGATTGTGCTTGATAACTAGAAATGAGATACCCATCTCCCCTCTTGAAAGCACCCCAGTCTCTGTAAGTATCAATACTTCTCTTGGAAGTCTCCTCACTTAGCTGGAGGGAACATCCACTGGGGAGGGAAAGAAAAGACCACAGTATTCCTCCCAAGCCAACAACTTCTAATCCTGGCCATCTTCCTCTCCTCTTCAGTCTTCTATTTATGCAAGCTTTACAGAAACAGATGGAGATGAAAACTGGGATGAAGGTTGAGGTTTCCAAAGTCCTCAAAGTAGTGTCTGCCCTCATTCACTCGGCACTTGATTCCCTTTGACCTGAACTTTGGGTTCTGATTGCCAATCTGGGCAACCAGAAAAGTTCTATTCAATAATCTACGTGTAGAATGATAGTATTGGCCTATATGTTGTCTATATGTCTGCAGGAACCTTGCCTGTTTGTGTGCCATAACACTATAGCTGGTATAAGACAATCGAGGTCTGCTTAAAGTGAGCTTACATTCTAAAAAAGAAATTTAAAAAATATACATATTCATACATAACAACCAACAATACAAAACCAGTGACAAGTACTATGCAGTTTATTATCCTAGAAAGTAACTGAAGAAAATTTATATTACACGATTTAGAAAGGCTGTTCTACAGAGGTGACATCTGGGCTGTGATTTGAGTTAACAAGGCAAGAACCAGTATGGTAAGACCAAGAAAGAACATTTAAGACAGTGAGACTAGCTCACTGGAGCTTGTGCTCCGCAACAAGAGAGGCTGCGATAGTGAAAGGCCCGCGCACCGCGATGAAGAGTGGCCCCTGCTTGCCACAACTAGAGAAAGCCCTTGCACAGAAACGAAGACCCAACACAGCCATAAATAATAAATAAATAAATGAATTAAAAAAAAATGATGGGTGGTTTGCACTAGGTCTATAGCAGTAAGAACAGAGAGAGGTGGGAGGATTGACTATATGCTTAGAAGAATAATGCACAACACTAGCTGATAAATTGGATGCTGGTGGTGAGGAAAGGAGAGAAATCTAAAGTAACATGCACATTTGGGGCTTAAGGAACTTTGTGGGTGGCAGTGCCATTTCTGGAGAAGAGGAATAATAGAGAAGAAGTAGTTTTGAGGGTCAAGAACTGTCTTTCAGTCATATAAAGCTGGAGATGACTCCATGTTAGCTTTCAAGTAAGAAAGTCTGGTGCAGTAGGCATTTAGAGACGTGAATGTGAAGTTCCTGAGAACATCAGGGTTAAGGAAGCATATTTAGAAACCACCAGCAAACACGTATTTGAAGCTGTAAGACTGGATGTGTTCATGGGCATTTAAATCTTGTTAAAATGCAGATTCTGATTTAGTGGGTCTGGGGTAGGGCCTGATAGTATACATATCCAAGAAGCTCCTAGGTGATGCAGGTGCAGACCTCATTTTGAGTGGCAAGAGTGTAGAGAGGAAGGGTAGACAGAGAAGGTGGACCAGGACAGAGGCCTCTGAAATCCAATGTCTACATCAGGTAAAGAGGGAGTCGGGGGCTTCCCTGGTGGCGCAGTGGTTGAGAATCTGCCTGCCAATGCAGGGCACACGGGTTCGAGCCCTGGTCTGGGAGGATCCCACATGCCGCGGAGCAACTGGGCCCATGAGCCACAATCACTGAGCCTGCGCGTCTGGAGCCTGTGCTCCACAACGAGAGGCCGCGATAGTGAGAGGCCCGCGCACCGCGATGAAGAGTGGCCCCCGCTTGCCACAACTAGGGAAAGCCCTCGCACGGAAACGAAGACCCAATACAGCCATAAATAAATAAAAATAAATTAAAAAAAAAAAAAAGAGGGAGTCGGTAAAGGAGATGTCCCTCCACCCCTCCCCTCAATTCTTTCCATCCTCCCTCCCTTGCATCACCCATAAACATTTATGAGAACAATTAGGTGTCAGGAGCTGTGTTGAACAGTTTCTTATGTTCCTCTATGGACTGACCGTTGCCAAACCTTAATTCAGTCTTTTATTCTGCAGGTAGATTTCCCATCCCCTGCTGCTAAGACTCTTCTGCTGAACTCAGAGGCTCTGTTTACCTGTTTCCAGAAATATCCAGATTAGAAATTTAAGAACGTAAACACCTGTTTGAAAGGATCCCCTCAGGAGCCTTAAGTACCTCTGGGCAGATGAAGCAGGGGGAACAGGAAAATGTGGGGATAGAAAGATTTGGTTAAGCTTGACCTTGAGGATGAGAAAACTGGGGATTTAGAAGTTCAGCCATCATCCAAATGCAGCCAAGTGAGGAATACCTCCTTCTAATTTCAGGAAGGAAGAGACAGACTGTTTCCATCAAAGTCAGGCCTGTGCTCCATCAGAACAAGTACTGACTGTGCTTGACAAAGAAAAAAAAAGAAAAGAAAGAAGCATAACAAGGAAAAAACCCACCACCAACATCGAGTTAAGGGAAAACAACTCAGACTGAACATGACTCATCTGAAAGCAAACAAGTCAATTAAACCAAGAATGTCTCTGAAGCAACCCAGTCCCCCTCCAGCCCAGCTACTAAATTGCTTCTTGCTTACTTCTCAGCTCAAAGGCAGAAAGGAAACAGAAGGTAGGGACAAAGACTAGATTTATGCATGAAGAAAACGATGGTGATAAAAGGCAGCAATCAGAGCTGCCAGCCTCCCAACAGAGAACTGTTTAAAATAGCACACCATCAAATAAGAGCTGCCTGTGTACGAGTCAAATCCTGTGATCCCCTTTGGACATGCTTTCCAGAATTCCAGAATAATATGACTAGTCTCCTTGCCTTTTTTCTTTTCTCCTCTCTCTCCCCTCTCTCTCTCTCTCACACACACACACACAGTCAAAGGATGTTGGAATCCTGGATGGCTCTAAAGAGAGGAAAGTGAACTTGAGATCTATGATTTACCAAAATATTAGGTGGAGTAGGAAGATGATAGGTTGTTTTGTTAGTTCATGACTCTATTCCCTCTATTTTTAATAACGAGAATGTCTTGCCCATGAGGAAGAGTTCCCAGAGTGAAAGCAATTTTGCACACATAATCTTATACCATACCACCCTTCATACCAACCTGTGAAGGAAGTAAAAATATTACCTTTCTTGTTTTCATACACAAAGAAACAGACTCAGAGTTATAATGGGATTTGTCCAAACTTACTTTGTAAATCAACACAAAAGGACATAAACCAAGGGTTTTGGCTCTCAGGTTCAGGGTTCTTTCCACTCTACCCCACTAACTTTAAACTTTTGGTTTGCAATGTTAAGTGTGACAGTTTTGTCTTCAGGATATGGTCAAGCTGTGTACCCTCTTCCCTGAAGTGTGCTGAGTTCTCAGCTCGGGGGCATTTCCTCATTCTAGAACGTGAAGGTCAACAAGTCAAGTCAATGAGTCTATTGTTAAGTGCTGATAGGTCAGAACTGTGCTAGCTAGAACAGAAGATACTGAGGAGTTTAGGATGTACTGGATGCTTCAGGAGTCAACAAATACTTATGGCAGGAGGTATGAGAGAGGAGTTGTGTTAAGTAGCAAGAAGGGGAGAGTGATAATAATAATGATGGCAATAGTGCATTTATTCATTCAATTAGTATTTCTTATGTTCCAGGCCCAGTGCTGTCAGTGGGAAGATGATGATGATGATAATGATGGTGATGGTGATGGTGATGGTGATGGTGATGGTGATGATAATGAAGATGACTGTCAATCACAGAACTGAAAGAGCATAGGTTTAGAAGTCAAACTAATGTAGGTTCAAATTCTAACTTCATCACTTACTAGCTGAGGGATTTTAGGCAAGGGGACTCATCCATCTTTGAGCGTCAGTACACTCCTCTCTCAAATGGAGGTAATATTAACTGCCTTGCTTGCCTTTATTTCATGTCTACCAAGTTGACCACCTACTCTGTACCAGGCAGGGTGCTAAATGCTGAGTACACACAGATGAATAAGACTCCACTTCTGCCCTTGAGGAAGCCACGTTCTAGTGGGGGATACAAAGCTATATTCCAACATCTACTGTTAGTACCTATGAAAACGGCAGGCATGTGCGTACAATGCACTCTGGGAGCACAGGGAAAGGTGTGATTAATTCTACCTGGATTCAAGGGAGGGCTTCAAGGAGGAGGTACTTCAGATGGACGATGTAGAATTTTTACAGGTGGAGGAGAGAGAATAGCGAATGCAAAGGCAGAGGAACTTGAAATAGTGGCTTTCTGTGGGAACGGCAAGCTTCTGTTGTGACCATAAAATGCGTTTGTGGGTGTGAAGGTGTTCCAGACTCCATAAAGCACCATTTCTGCACACTTAGGGGCACATTTTGTTTATATGGATCCATGATCAGCGTGAAGTACTGAGGCTTCATCTCGTCTTGTAGCCTTTCTATCTTTATATCTGCCTTTACCCTGCTTTCCGCTACAGTTTCTGCAAAAAACACAGCCTCTCTTCCACAGCCATGGGGCTGGACTCCTTCAAGCAAAGGAGACAGAGAACACAGATTTTGTGAAAGGATGAAGAGGAATCACCCAGAGACACACTGCAAGAAGGCAGCTGTCAAATCACCATCAGGAGCAATCAAGTGCACTTGCAGAAAGTCAAATACTGAACCAAGAGGACTTCAGGCTTTGGAGCAATCACATTAGGAACTGTAACAACTTATTTTCTAATTATACAGATAATACATACTCCTTATAGAATATCTGGAAATACAAAAAAAAAATACTCAAAACTCTCATCATTTAGGTAAATAACTTTGTTAATTTTTCTTTTTTTCCCCCAAATTGGAATTATTCTAAATAAATTGCTTTGTAACCAGACTGATTCCAATTAAAACTATTTTGTGAATATTTTCTCATCATGAAATTCCTCTGCAACATGATTTTTTTTTTAAATTTGAGAGATTGCAGATATAAAAAATGATTCAGAAAACATAATGAATGCCCATGTACCTACCTCCCGGCCCAAAAAGTGAAACGCTACAGACATTTTTGAAGCTCTGGAGTCTGCCATGATTGCTGTGGCTGGCGATCTGCAGAGAGGCAGGCCACGGCCCCCTCTGACAAACCACAGCCTCAGCCCTCCTACCTGCTTCCTCACTACTGGGAAGTTCTCAGGCTGGCACAGTCAAGGTTATGTGTTTACAGAGAAATAACTCCATGGCTCACCTCAACAAGCTAGGTCTGGAGGTGTCCCTACTAGGTGCTTTCTGCTCTCCTATAAGTCAGACCACTAAGGAAAGGCTTTCATTGTGTCCACAAAACCCCACTGTGTGCAATGACCCATGTGATTGTTTTTATCCTTACTGGACTGTGTCTTCAGGGCAGAGAACTTGTCTTTGTTGTTCATCCCAGTACCTACTGTGGTGCCTAGTAAGTGCTTGCCAAAGAGTGGCAAGAACTTTCTAGCTCCAGGGCATGATAACCTAGAGGTTAGGTTAAGAACATGAGCTTTAAAATCATGAGGTTAAGGTTGATCATGAGCTTTAAAAGAATATGAGCTTTAAAATCAGACTCCGTGAGTTTCAGTCTCAGCTCTACCATCTTCTTGTTATTAAACTCTCTAAGCCTCAGTTGCATCATGAATAAAATTGAGAGAATCATAGTTCCTACCTGCCTCTCAGCTGTTCTCAACCTTTGAGGCCAACAGCTCCTTTCTCATGGGCCCTTCACTGTGGCTTAATATCCCATCATGAAAAATCCATATCATGTTATTATGATAATAACATTCCTTTGGAATGCTGAATTAGCACACACATGCCCCCTTCCACTGGAAGCTGCCTCACCCCAGCCTCTACTAAGTGAGACGTGGTTTTTAAATTCCTCTGATTCCTAGCTGGTTGATTGGTCCAGAGATGGCACCTGCACCAAGCTTGGCTAAGAACTCTCTTCTCTGGGATTTTTGAAATAGAAACCCAGAATGCCAAGGTTGGTCCCTCCTAGAGACAGATGCTAAAAGATGTGAAACTCAAGCAGTTTCCTGTTATGTCTCTCATCCTGTGGGGAGAAAACTGACCTGTGGTGAGAGCAAGTGAAGTTAACACATGGAAAAGAACAGAAGGCTTCTGAGCCCACATTCTAGAGTTCCCGAGACCCACTGCATGCCTGCCCTTCCTGAATGTTGATAGTTAGACTATTCTTTGGATTTGGATTCCTAGGCCAATAAATTCCTCTCTTTATTTACATTTAAGGTTGCTTGTATCACTTATAGCTGAGAGGGAGGGAGGGAGGGAGGAAGGAAGGAAGAGAGAGAGAGAGGAGGAGGAGGGAGTGGGGGAGGGGGAGGGGAGGGGGGAAGGAGGAAGAAGGGCAGGAGGAGGAAAGGGAGGAGGAGGGAAGAGTAGAAAAGAAGGGAAGGAAAGGGAAGGGAAAGTAAGGGAAGAAAAGAGAAGACTATTACTTTAATTCTTTGAAAGTATCCTCAGAAGGGGCAATACATTCCATCAGTGACACCTAAGAGTAAATTAGAATCACAGAACTTCAAATGTGGAAAGGTCCTTAAATATAATTTAATCAAATCCAAACTTCTCATTTACCAGTGAGAAAAATGCAGAGCAAGGAGGAGACAGAGCTTGCCCAGATCACTCTGTGGGAAAAGCAGAGTCACAGCGCCTTAGCTCAGGCTGTCATAATGCTGTAGACTGAGTGGCTTAAACAACAGGGGGAAGTCCAAGATCAAAGTCCAGTAGGGTTTGGTTTCATGTGCAGGCTCTGCCTGGGTTATAGATGGCTACCTTCTTGCTGTGTGCTCACATGGCAGAGAGAGACAGAAAGAGAGAGAGAGGAGCTCTCTAGTATCTCTTCTTATAAGGGCACTAATCCCCTCATATCAGGGCCCCACCTTCATGATCTCATCTAACCATAGTCACTTCCCCAAGGCCCCATTTCCAAATACCATAACACTGGAAGTTAGGACTCCAATGTATGAATTTTGAGGGGATACAGTTTAGTCCATGATACACAACTTTAGAACTTATAGGGCTGGAATTGTCTTTAAAGATCATCTAGTACAAATTCCTTGTTGGCAAGTGGGGAAATTAAGGTCCAAGAAAATATAGAGATTTTCCAAGGGCCCATCATAACCTGGTGACAGATTTTACCCACTAGATTATTCTCTGAAAGGCTAAGAAAACCTAAAGGCATCAACAAGTATGTGAGGCTGCAAGGAGGCTGCTGGTGTGGGCTGGTAATGGGCGAGAGTAAGGGTAAAACAGCAAAGACATTTGAATTTAGCCAGTTCCACAAACCTCACAGTTTTGTTAGGGGGAACTGATCAGACAAGTTAGTACACACTAGAGGACATTGCCAGCCTTGCCTATTTTTTTCATTCTTCTGCAGCCAACCACCAGGCAGCAATTATTCGCTCACTCCACAGCCCTGAGTATTTGGATATGCAAATCAACTGCGTCCATGCATAATTAAGACAGACACTGTGGAAAGTTTCATTTTCTGGGGGAAAGCCTGCCAGACAGCTGGAAAGAAAGGTCCGCATGGAGCACTGCCTCACTTCCTTATCTCAGACTGTGGGTTGAGGCTAGTGGCATCCAGCCTTCTCCCACCCTGTTGTTTTCTGTTGCTGCATCGGGGAGCCTCAGGGGGAGCCCTTGTCTCCCCCTTCCCAGACCTGGAGAGACCCTGGGGCTTTCCACAAAACTGTCCTGGGACGGAATACTTTCCACCTCCAGTAAGAGCAGCTACATGCCTAGGGGCAGAAGTTCGCCCTCTTTCTAGGGTCAGCAAGCTCACTTTATGACCCAAGATGAAGCTATTTCTGAAGGACAACACTTGGGGAATGTTTTTATAAGTAGCACGCACAGGTTGTTAAACCATTGCCTCCCAACTCCAAATACACCTTTATTTATTTATTTATTTTAATTAATGAATTAATTTATTTATTTTTGGCTGCGTTGGGTCTTCGTTGCTGCGCACGGGCTTTCTCTAGTTGCGGCGAGTGAGGCTACCCTTCATGGCAGTGCGCAGGCTTCTCATTGTGGTGGCTTCTCTTGTTGCGGAGCACGGGCTCTAGGCGCACAGGCTTCAGTAGTTGTGGCTCGTGGGCTCAGTAGTTGTGGCTCGCGGGCTCAGTAGTTGTGGCTCGTGGGCTCTAGAGCACAGGCTCAGTAGTTGAAGTGCACGGGCTTAGTTGCTCCGCGGTATGTGGGATCTTCCCAGACCAGGGCTCGAACCTGTGTCTCCTGCATTGGCAGGAGGATTCTTAACCACTGAGCCACCAGGGAAGCCCCAAATACACCTTTAATACACAGCTCTGTGATGCTGGAACTGGGATTTCAACCCCTGAGGAGGGGAACACAGTTGTTCTGGACTTGGTACCTCAGAGGAGAGGTGAAGAGGTTGGCTCTGGGAGTGTGATAAGAGGTTAGAAGCTGAAACCACCTGCTACTGGAACCAACTACTGCTTCCAGAGTAAGGAATATGCTGGGCTAACAGCGGCAGGAATAGCAAGCAAATGGGGAGCAGGAGGGCCTTCTCCCTCTTTCAGCCGTCCAGTCTTGCAGAAACTATCAGGAAGCCAGCTAACAACAGAGAAATGCAGTTTTACAACCCCAGTCCCAGCACTGCAAGACAGAGTGTGATGAAATGGTAGATTTGGAGCCGAGAGGCAGTAACAGCTTAATAACCGGCACAGTCCACCCCTTTGGCTACTTAGCATCCACACGCACCTCTCTCTATATATTTGAATCTCTCAAATGTAACCACAGCTACTCCTGAATATTCTGTAAATTAAACACTGTATTGTAATGCTAATCACCAACATCAATCCTTATGTGGAATAATAAGGGGAAAGGGGGAGAGAGAGGAAAAAAGAGAAAATAGTTTGTGTCTATTTACATGCATGGGTGTATGTATGAGTATGTGTATGTATTCATAACAAACAAAGAAGAAAATACTAATAGCTGCTACCATCCTTGTTTCTTTCACTGGTCAAAGGCCATACTTGGTATTTATAACTTCTTTACTCTTCCTTGTTTCTTTTGTTCTCGGCCAGGACCTCAAATGATTGGGTTCTTTACCTGACAGTGTGACCTAAACCTTCATTCTTGAGGAGTCTGAATCATTTGTCCTGTCTTACTTTGATTACTGTCATTTTCCATGAACTTTTACTATTGGATATGTCATTACCAAGAGGTAAGTTGATCATCTGGACATTCCTTGGCATGTCATACTGGTCCACTCTATTGATGAGCTCATGTTAATCAGAATTCCAGGGCAGAAAATGACAAGTCACCTGGATGCTCTCCTATGACACATGCATAACAGAGGGTGGGAAATAAACCTTAAGATGATTCTAGGCCTGCCACATAACCGAAGTTTTTGGAGATGAAGTCAGTTCTTTTATAATGCTTCTTTTGAAAACATAAATTTGTTCCAATGTGATTGACATTTTAGGGACAATTTGAGCATAACAGGAATTTCATATTTGCTTATGAGTGTTTTTGTCCTGCAAGAAACATTAAGTGAACTAGAAGAACACCCAAGTGAACCAAGCCACGTAGGAATAAACAAAATGTACACAGGTACACACTTCAAATATGTACCAGCTACCTCATTTCACTGCATGCCACACCTATCCAGATCTGGTGTAAAACTTTGCATCCAATTTCAAATAATCGTCCATCCACCCCTTCACAATAATTCACAAGTTGCAACTATCTAATGGCCACATCCATAAGCAAACTTCATATCTTTTCCAAGGTGAAGTTTCATAGGTACTAGTAGTAATCATGTCACCTACCTCTGTTACACCTATACTTCTTCCTCAGTTCACACCTATGACTTTTCTGGGGAATCCCTAATACCCACAAAGTAGGTAAAAGCCCAGGACTATTCAGTAGGAGTCAATTTCATATATTGGTGCAGACTGAAAATATACTGCTTCTGCCCAACAGCTTTGCTTGGATGTCTCGTATCAAGCCCCACAAGAAATCATCCGCTGTAGAGAATGCACTGAACAACCAACTGGGTAGCACAGTTCACCCCAGTAAGGCAACCAGTTTCTATCCTCAACCACCCAGTGCTTGCCCAATGGACTCAGAAACCAAGCATCTAGGTGTCAGAGTGGAAGCCATGCCTCACAGCACTGGGCTCTCTCACCAAGACTGACTGAGCCACTACTGCAGGATGTCCAACCTATAGACAGCAGAGACCAAATTTGAACCTTCCGTATAGTACCGTCTCTTGAGTAGACTAACCAGCTACTTGGTGGCAAGTTAGTTACTACAGTCCTCTTCCATCTTGGAGGGAGGAGTGATTTGTTCTAATTAGGATTGATACATATGCCAGGTATAAGTTTGCCTTTCTTTCTCACAGTTTTTCAGCCAGCACCATCACCCAAGGGATCCATGGGATCCTGAGTAACAAAACCTTGGAAACAGGCACCCAATTTATGTCAATAGATGTAAGTGATGGTCATGTCACATGACCATGAGCTCCACTGATGCAGCGATATGTCACACTATCCAAAGCTGTTGGCTTGATAGAATGTTGGCATGGCTCTTAAAGGCACAGCCAAAGCACCAGCTCTGGGATGACACCTTGCAGTGTCAGAGTGCCGTCCTGCTAGATCCAGTTTATACTTTGAACCAATGCCCATTCTATGGTGATGCATGCCTGACAGGTAGAATACATGGATCCAAGAAGAAAAGTGTGGAAGAAATGGCCTTTGTCACCATCACTCTCAGTGACACACTTGGGGAACTTGCGTAAAATGTTTGCTTTCTCGATATTTTGAATTCCTCATGCCAGTAGATAGCAGATTTTTTTTTTTAAAGACACCAATTGTACTTGAATGTTTGTTATTTATTTATTTTTTTAAATTTATTTATTATTTATTTTTGGCTGTGTTGGGTCTTCGTTTCTGTGTGAGGGCTTTCTCTAGCCCTCACACAGAGAAGAGTGGGGGCCACTCTTCATCGTGGTGCACGGGCCTCTCACTATCGCGGCCTCTCTTGTTGCAGAGCACAGGCTCCAGACGCGCAGGCTCAGTAGTTGTGGCTCACGGGCCTAGCTGCTCCGCGGCATGTGGGATCTTCCCAGACCAGGGCTCGAACCCGTGTCCCCTGCATTAGCAGGCAGATTCTCAACCACTGCTCCACCAGGGAAGCCCAATAGCAGATTTTTAAAAGGAGTTCCTATGGTGCCAGGGGTGAGTGACTATTGTTATCATAAGGAGACAGTCGGTGCTATATATTTGGGGCATGGAGGAGTACATCTGGAACTCAGAAGATTTACAGGAACATCTCTTAATTCTTCTATGCCCAGTGATAACAATGAATAGCAATTACAGCAACGCCAGCCTGAGAAAGGCATGGTAGCTAAAAGTTCTGAGACCTCAAGGATAAGAAGCTGTGTTACCCCACTGGGCAAGCAATGTAAACTAGGAGAAGTGCTAGCCAAGGGTAAGTGTGATTTAGAATGAGAGGAGGGAACGATTATCCATATGGCCTTAATGACAACTGCAGTGGCAGAGACAACATCCCATTGACTGTTCTGCAGTAGAGTTTTTGTTTGTTTGTTCATTTGTTTGCTTTCAGAATTATGGCAGGCCACACTCTTGCAAAATCAGTGAGAAGTTGCAGGAAACTTGGGCAGAAGTGGACCTGGGCGGTCCAAGGGGTGGACTGTAGCATACTGTATTGGCATCCTACTCTTATTGCCTCGGCCCTACTATTTCCACTGAAATTAGTCCATCATCCATCTGCAACTTTGCCTGACGTTTCCTTTGGCCACTGGAAACTTCTCTGTCCACACACGGGACAGGGAGAAATACCAAGGAATTAGTAAGCCTCCAAAAGCAGCCCTCAAGCAAGGACTAACAGAAGTTGGTGCATAAATAACCCATTTCCCTTGCGCCTTGGGTGGAATAACTCTGAGGTGGTGTTTAGCGCTGACTCCTAGAATTTCCCAGTGGTTTTATGCTCCATTTCCCCTCAAAAGTAATGTGTTTGATAAAGCCCCCTTTATTGGCTTGCTTTCCTTCTCTGTTTCACACTCCTTCTCCCCTGCCAGGGTGTCCTATATTATCTACCAAATTAAGTATCAGCATCTGAATCTTTGTCTCAGTGTTTACTGCTGGGAGAACCAAAACAAAGACAATGCCATATCTGATTGATTTTGAGACCCAGATTTTAAAATCCTGCCAACAGTACTTTATCTCCCTGAATCCTTCCCAACACCCACACTGAACTCCTGGGACCCCAAAATAGTGACAAAGTGGGTCGTTAATATATTGTAGGCCTTGTATGAATCATTATACAACCCTTTTCTGGCTTTCATACCTTTGATGATGGCCTTCCTTTTTGAATGTTCTCTACCAATAACATTTTCTTCATCTAAAAAAGCAATGAAAATAATACCTATCATACAGTGTTGCTGGGTGCATTACCTGAGTTCCATATGTTCATTTTCTAGTACAGTGCTAACACAATACTCAATAATATTGTTGTTAGTATTATTAACAACTACCTCCTGTTAAAGTGCTTATTCATTGGTTGATCACAGCTTGAATATCTCCTGCCAGGCTTCCCTAACCCCATACTTACATCCACCTCCAGGTTAAAATTAATCTTCCCCTTTTCTATGCTTTCACAGCAATAGGTTTACAGCACTCAATTAATGTCTTACCTACAGTTACTCTTGTATATGTCTGCCTCCCCACCAGCCTCCTATTGACCAAGTTTTATTCACCCTCCCCCCAAAAGTACCTAGTATGTATTGGCTAAACATGTTGAGATCACGCTTGCCACCTTTTCCTTCTGCAAACCCCTCACCCTCACACTGCCAAGACCTCCTGAAGAGATTATGTTCCATCCAAAGCCAACACTATTCCTCTCAGCAACAGGAGGATTTTTATCAAAGATGTAGTAATACTAATCATGTCTATCTGATAGCACTTTATGGTTTATAAAGTGCTTTCACTTATACATTTGATCATTCATTTTGGAGGCCAAGTATTGTCCCCATGTGCCAGGGGGGCAAAGAAGGAAAACAGCCGTATCTGCTGTAGACTGTGGCTCTACTGCTCAGGCCTGAACCATGAGAAAAAGACAAGGGAGTCAAGTGGATGTCAAGGTAACAACATTACTGCTTGTAGAGTTGCACAGTGAACATTGTTTGAATCAAACGTCAAAATCAGGTTTCCTCCCAGACCACCTCCTGCCCCTACCACCAGGTATATAGCCCTTGAGATCTGGCCAAGGAAAAATTCTATGGAACAGATAATTACTCAGCCAACTACATTGGATTTAGCACGTGCCTTGCACTCAAAAGTGCCATTTATAACATATTAACTCTATCCAATCAAGAAGAATTTCTTCCCATACCATTGAACAAAAACCGGAAAGAAGGAAGGAAGGAAAGGAGGGAGGGAGGGAGGAGGGAGGGAAGCATGGGAGGAGGGAGGGAAGGAAGGAAGGAAGGGAGGAAGGAAGGAAGGAAGGAAGGTAGTTTTCCTTCATAGGGTGAGATGATTAAAAGATAACGAGTTAGGATAGAAAGGTTTCTCAAGTATTCTTTCCTCCTAAGAAATGAAGTGGAAATCCCTTAGTGAAACAAGAGCCCTAAGAAATAGATTCCCTCAAAACATGTCCTCACGGACCTCTCAGTTTAATGGGGACTATGTATCCCTTGTGCATAGGGAAAAGGTGTAAATAGTTTGATAAATTCTATATTCCAGCTTAATGAGAAACGGTAAGTTGGAGGAAGGATACTAACTTGCTTTGAAGATGATCAAGAAAATGTATTAGAGTCCATAAAATGTTCATTGCCATTTTTCCTGAACACTTAAGATATGCAGGCAGTGGGGCGTCATTGATTCCTCACAACATTATTAAGTTAGTAGGATTACTGTTATTCGATGGATAAATGATAGGTAGAGAGTAGAAGTGAGTTATCTAAACTCACAGTGGGTCGCAGGATACTGAATCCATTCCAGATTTTATCACTTACGAGTCCTATGACTTTGAGCAAGTCACTTAACCCCTTTGAGCCTCAGTTTCCTCTTTTGTAAAATGGGAAATATTGATGTCAGACCTGCATGACTCCTGGTGATTCGTACCCTATCTACTTTAAAAGGTTTTCACGGAGGGAGATTAAAAGAGATAATGCACATGAAAGTGTTTTTGGAAAATTAAAAGCCTGGATCAATGTAAGGGATTATCGAGGTCATTACTGCACAGCCTAGTGCAAATTGGTGGCAAACACTTCTGACTCTTGCCCATATCCACTCTCCTTTATTATATTAACAGAACTCTGATTCTATTCCAGGAGACCATGTACCTAGTTAGAAATATTCACATCCCAGATTCCATTATAGCCACACGTAGCCATGTGACCATTTCCAGCCAATTAGATGTAAAGATAAAGTCTATTGAGCAGAGTTTCCAGAAATGTTATCGTTTCTCTGATGGAAAGAGACAGACTCCACTGTCGTGCGGTTTTTATCCTTTACCCTTCTTCCTGCTTGGAGTGCAGACTTGATGCTTGGAGACAAGACATCCATCTTGCCACCATAAAGACAAAAGCCATATATTCAGAATGTCAGAGCAGAAAGCAAGAAGGAGCCCAGGTCCTTGAATATTTGCTCGAGCAGTTGCCCTAAGTCTAGACCATCTCTCTGACTCTTGTTCCCTTAGAAAAATAAAGCGATGTTTGTTTAAGCCACTGTGGTCAGGTTTCTATTGCATGCAGCCAAGCACAATCCTAGCTGACAACAGGTGTTAATCACAGCCACAAGAGAAGTGTTAAAATGCTTTCTCAGGCTCTTTACTACAATTCTTCCTTCAGCGTCATTAAAGAACCTGATGCAGTATGACAGAGCAGGAAGAGCCAGATACTTTAGAAGTGACTTTTAGGCCTGGAGAAGCCCAGTTTTGAATTCCGCAACTGTTATTAACTAGCTGTGTCATCCGAAACAGGATCTTAACTGTAAAACGACAACAATGATCTCCATTTCACAATGAGTTCTACGTGAAAAGGGCATGGTGCATATTAAGTATTCGACAAATGATTATGGTGTGTTGGGTTGGGGCAGATGAGACCTTAACAGCATTTCGAGGTTCTGATCTGGACTTGAGGGTCATGAGTCCTTAGTGAAGACGTGTACTTGCTAGTTGCTTGGTCAAACCCTGTTTTGATGCAGTACTATAGGACGGTAAAAATCACCTATTAAGCCACCAAGCCAGAACTTCAGCGTCTAAATTAGTGTCAACAACTTCAGAGGCAGTGTGGCATAAGATTAAGAGTTCTGGCTTTGGGGCCAGATACCTCTAGGTTTGAGTTCTGGTGCCACCTCTTTCTACTCACATAACCCGGGTGGATTCCATCATCACTCTGAGGTTGGATTTCTTCCTTGTCTGGTACACGAACCTCACAGAGGTTGTCAAGAGGCTCCAATGAGATAACATATATGGATATGCTCAAATATTACTGATATTTATATTTTCCACTATGGTAGAGTAGTAAGCCCAGTGCTGGCAGGGTAGGGGAAGAGGGCAGGGGAGGGAAGAGTTTGTTGCAGCCATAAATTGAATCCCAAATACACAGATTAACTAATCTGCAAAGAACCACTGTTGGAGGTTATCTGGGTCAATGCTAGCCTTGAAGCAGACCCCACCACTTAGCTTGTGAGGTGGTAGCTGCCTGCAGGGCACCAGCACTTGGGAGGATGGGGGGCAGGTGCTGGAAGAGGGGTTCAAAGCCCTATGCCGCCCCCTGGCTCTTCTCCACTGTAGCTATCTCTCTGAGGGCCCAGCAGGGCTAAAAATATACTTTGTATCCAACACAGCTCAATATATTTGGGGCTGAGGAGGGGCTGGGGGAGGGGAGAGCCTAGCTGAGCACTGCCTGTTGGTAATAAAATCCCCCAGAATGCACACAGCTCCTCTAGAGGAAGCTGCCCAGGTGGAGACACGCCCACTCCTGGCCAGTGGGCACCCTCCTCTGTGACCCTCCAGCTGCCCCTCTGCTAGCCAAAGCCTCTCAGGAAACTTATTACCAGGATCACATCCATCCTGGTCTTAGGGCCTTGCATCGGTTGCACTTGGGTTTAAACATAGATGGTGTATAAGCGGGGGAGGGAGAGCAAAGAAGCCAGGGCCTCTCCTGTAGCAGTCACTGCTGCTGTGGCCCTGGATCTGCACAGTGGGGTGTCACCAACATAAGCCAAGGGGCGGGGGAAAGAGCATAATTTTGGAGTCGGGGGACCTGAGATCAAGTCTTATAACCTACAGTCTCTGAACGCTGAGCCAGTCATATAACCCCACTTATCCTCAGTTTCCTCAAGCTTCTTGTGAAATATTAATTTTAAAAAGCAATAATAACAGACAAACTTTATAATAATTATATCTAACATTTACTGGGTGGTTAATACATGCCCTGTTCTAAGCTTTTTACGTGCAGTGTCTCATCCCATTTTGCCAATTACCCTATGGAGTAGGCATTCTGTTGTCCCCCGTATTCCTCATCTATTTTATAGATGAGGAAACTGAGGCACATAGAGGTGAAGTTAAGTCACCAAGGGTCAACAGAGAGTAAGAATAATGTGTCGATATAATGAACAGAAGGTGTCCGGCATGCAGTGGGATTCACTCAGTGGTAGCAATCCCAGGGAGGTGTGCCTGCGTTAATAGAGCAGCTCTTACTTACTCTCCTTCCTTTTCCCCATATGCTATAATGATACACCCATCATCTCACACTAACCCTGGGAGGCGAGCAGTATCAGTACAGATGAGAGATCAGCTCGGTGCTTTGTGACCACCTAGAGGGGTGGGATGGGGAGGGTGGGAGGGAGGGAGATGCAAGAGGGAAGAGATATGGGAACATATGTATATGTATAACTGATTCACTTTGTTATAAAGCAGAAACGAACACACCATTGTAAAGCAATTATACTTCAATAAAGATGTTTAAAAAAAAAAAAAAAGAAAACAAAGCCACTCTAATACTTCAAACACAGATAACTGAATTTAGGGACCTCATTAGGCAGTGATGGGGGAGCTGAAGTAGCAACCCAGAGTAGTAACAAACACGAAATCGCTACCACTTCCAGGCCTTCTGGCTGGATGAAGAACCAGCCAGCCCGAAGCTGGGACCCCTGAGGAAGAAGCTGTTGAGAGTCAGCACCGTGGAGAAGATTCAGTGGGACTGCAGGTGGCAGATGCCCCGGCTTCCCTTCTCCCTCATCCAGTCTTCTGCTAGGACCATGCATCGATCAGGCCTAACTGGAAGTTGGGGAATGTAGTTTCTCAAAATATAGAGCAGAACAGAGGAGGGGAGAGGATAGGCAAACAACAGCCACGGGAAAGAAAATATATGACTTATTCGAACCATAGAGTGTATATCCAGGACTTGAGTCCAGGCCTCCTAACTTTTTACTCTTCTGGGATGCTTCCCAATCCCTTGACTTGTCCAACAAAGGATTCTCTCAACTCTTTATTCTACTTATTATACTATATTCTCTAGAGCTTTTCCAATCTTTTCAAGCCTCAAACCCTCCCCTAACCCCAACCTCTTTCTGCAGTTGACCCGGTTCCCATGTCTTCATATGGCCTCCAGACCATGTGATAATTATTTGACATCCACCTGCTTACTCTTTTTCTGCACCCAGTCTTAGTGCCTTCTCCCAGTCTGAACAAGAGTGCCCCATCCACCCCATATCTGTCGGGGTTCAATCAGGGAAGCTGAAACTCTATAAGTATTATGGACTAAAAGATGTATTGTAGGAATAACACTTTCTATAACCGTGGGAGAAACTAGGAAGCAAGGGCCCAAAAGGAGAGAATTGGAGGAGCAAACAAAAGTCACCAAGCAGTCCTCCTGAGACACTGGAATGGGTGGGCAAGGTGGAGCTCATAAAGGAATATGGGCAGCCAGGCATGTCCAGCTGCTGGGGTCATTCTGCAAAGGGAAGCTGATGGAAGAGTCTTTAAAAGACCATTCCTGCATCTGGTTGTGGGTCTGGGAGTGAGCAAGCAGGAAGAAGAGCTAAGAACAGAGTTGAGGATAGTAAGGACAAGCTGGCATTTTCTGACATTTCTGCATCTAACTCTCACCATGAAAGAGCAAAGACAAGCTGGATCCTGGCTGCACCTCTGTAGGTTCCCCTCACCTGTTTAACCACGAGGACCTTCAGAAAGTAATGGCTACTGTTTCACTTGCACTTCTCAAACCAAATGCAAATTTCTCTTTTGGCCAACTCCAACCCAGAACTATAAAGGGCAACATTGGTCCAGCTCAGCCAGTGGACACAGTTTGAAGCCACTCCGCTCCCCTACTCGAGGCTAATGCTACCATCTGGATGCCATCCCTTCCTCTGGGGACTCACACTCTAGATTAAAACCTCTCTTTCCTATACTTTCAAGTATTCATTCTCCACTGGTTCTTTTCCATCTGTCCCAAAACATGCTCAGTCTCTCCCATACTATAAAAAAAAACTTCCCTCCACAACTGCTACCTCTAAAGAAAGTTGCTACCTCTTCTCTTCTCCCCCCATTTCCACCAATATTTACAGGGGAAGAAATGGAATTAATGATGCTCCCCAAACCTAACCACCTGCTTCTTAACCCCCTGTCATTGAACTTCCTGCCTGCCTCCCCACTGAAAGGTCCAGCCCAGTGGGTAATGATACTCTGCTCTTGGCTAATCCAAAGTTCCCTTCTTCAGGGCTCACCCCAACTATAGCATTTGACACTGTTAGTGATGCCTTCTGTCATGGATTTCACTCCTTCCTTGCCTTCTATGACTCTGTTCTCTCCACTGAATTTCCTCCTCTTCTCAGGCTGTACAATCTCATGATCCTCTCTTCCTTTGCCCATCCCTTAAATGTTGGGATTGGTCAGGGTTCCAGTTGTGGACATCTCACTATATACATTTTCACTCAGTGAACCTACCCAGCCCCGGACTTCAAATATATCTACCTGCTAATTTCTTCCTAAACTTTGCTTCTAGTTCAGACTGCTTTCCTGAGCTCCAGACAGTTATTTCAGGTACTAATGGCCAATACTACAAGGTGATATCCAAAGAGGACTATTCTTTGAGTGAGCAGAGGTGGAGTGAATAAATACTGAATAATAACAATTAGCTAATGATTTTCAAGCTGTTAAGTTCTCAGCATTATGCTAAGGGTTTTACTTGCACTGTCTCTTTTTATCCTCACAAACTCTATGAAGTAGACACATTTTAGCACCATTTTACAGGTAAGAAAACTGAGGCTTACAGGGATAATAAACCTCAGGTCTGGCCATGATTAAGTAAATGCTATTGGACGTGTCTTGAAAAGGCAAACCGTAGAGTGGGAGAAAATATTTGCCAAATATATTTATCATTAAAAAACTAGTATTGAAAATATGAAAAAATACTTGCAACCAACTTGATAAAAATGGGCAGAAGATTTGAATGGATACTTTACCAAACAAAAGATTGACAACTTCATTAGTCATTAGTGAAATGCAAATTAAAATCATAATGAGCTATCACTGCACTCTAGCACGGTTAAAAATAAAAAGACTGATAATACCAAGTGTTGGCAGAGATGTAGAACAATTGGAACTCTAATGCATTGTTAGGGCTGATGGAGAATGGTCAGGTACCTTGGAAGACTATTTGACAGTTTCTTATAGAGCTAAACATGCACTTACCATTTGAATAGCAATCTTAGCTGAGTATTTACTCAAGAGAAATGAGAGCATATGGAAATAAAGCAAGACCTGTACATGAATGTTCATAGCAGCTTTAGTCACAACAGCCAAGAAGTGAAAACAATTCATATGTCCATCATCTGATGAACGGTTTAACAAATTGTGGTGTATCCATACAGTGGGGAAAAAAATGGCTTTCTAATTAAATGGTACTGGAACAACTGGATAACCATTTTAATGCAATAGAAAGGAAGGAACTGCTGATACATGTAACACCATTGATCAATCACAAAAACATTATGCTAACTGAAAGCAACCAGACACAAAATGACTCTAATTATATAAACTTCTGGGAAAGGCAAAACTACAGGCCCTGAAATCAGACCAATGGTTGCTGAAGGTTGGCTATGGTAAGGAATTGACTACAAGGATGTATGAGGTTACTTTTGGGGGAATAAAAACGTTCTATCTTGATCGTGGTGGTGGGCACATTACTGTACATACGTGTCAAAATTCATTGAACTGTGTATATAAAATTGGCGAATTTTATTGCATATAAATTATATATCATAAAGTTCATAAAAATATATGGGAAGTGCAAAGAAAAGATATGTACAGGATATTGAGGGAGCAAAAAAAACTGCATAACTTAGAATGAAAGTCTTCATGGAAGGCCTCTGACAGTCTAGCTGAATCTTAAAAAATAAGAAGGCATGAACCAGGCAGAAAGTGGGTCCTTGTGGCTGATTCTGAAAAATGAGAGCCCCTGTTTGCATCCATTGGCCAAGGGCTAGGAATGGGTCCCAACATTAGACTGCATTTAGGAGGATGGGAAGGTTTGGTGAGTTCCATTCTTAAGGCTAAAATGGAGAATGGGGTTCGATAGGTCTTGTAATTACCAGTGCATAAGGGTGTGTAGAAATAAAGACCAAGGATGATGTGTGAGGAACTTTGACAGATGGCAGAACTCTTATCTCTTCTTTCCATCTCTGTCACAGGGACATGGTATCGGACTTTGGGCAAGTCATTCCCCTTCTCTGGACACAGTCTGACCATCTGTAAAATGGGAGGGGAAGGAATAGACTTGATGATCTCTAAGGGTTTTTCCTTCTATAACTTCCTTCTATAACACAACAGTCCAGACTGCTACTGGATGTGCACTCTTCTGCTGGGTTTGGTATGTCCAAGAGACCAGGGTTCTCTAAATTGAAAAGATACATGCACCCCAATGTTCATAGTAGCAGTATTTATAATTGCCAGTATATGGAAGCAACCTAAGTGTCCATCAACAGATGAATGGATAAAGAAAAAGTGTTATATATATATATATATATATAGATATATATATCAATTGATATATATATCAATACAATGGAATATTACTCTGCCATAAAAACGAATGAAATTTTGCCATTTGTAGCAACATGGGTGGACTTAGAGGGCATTACACTAAGTGAAATAAGTCAGACAGAGAAAGAAAAGTACTGTATGATATCACTTATATGTGGAATCTAAAAGAACAACAAACTAGTGAATATAACAGAAAAGAAGCAGACTCACTGATATAGAGAACAAACTAGTGGTTACCAGTGGGGAGAGGGAGGGGGGAGGGGCAATAAAGGGGTAGGGAAGTAAGAGGTACAAACTATTAGGTATAAAATAAGCTACAAGGATATATTGTACACCATGGAGAATATAGTCCATATTTTACAATAACTGTAAGTAGAATATAACCTTTAAAAATTGTGAATCACTATATTGTACACCTGTAACTTACATAATATTGTACAGCAACTATACTTCAATTTTTCAAAAAAGAGGCTGGTGTTCTGAATTCCTGCCTGTGTGTCTCACTGCCTTTTCTCTTCATCCTCATAACAACCAAGGGTCACATGCAAGGAGGGGGAAAACAAAGAAAGGAAGATAGAGCTGGCCAGGAAGGACCAACATCTAGAGTTCTGCCTGGAGCTCACGTCCTGGGAAGTCAGAGCTCCTCCTCTGAAGGCAGCCAGGTACTCCAGGTCTAGAAGCAGGAAGCTCCATTCATCTGACAAACATGTGAGTGCCTACTGTGTACGATACCGCATATCCTTATTAAGTACCTAGTGGGAGCCTGGTGCTAAGACTGACCAGTGAAAAAAACAGGTGTGACCCATGCTGTGGGAGTTTAAGTGGGAGAGGCACTGATCAGATTTAATTTTTTGAAAATTAAACTGGCTCCCTTGCCTGGAATGGATCACAGGTGTAAGTCTCCCTGATTTTACATATGAGGAAATCAGAGCTTAGAAGGACTAAAAGTCTTGCTGCAGCTAGAGACTGATTCTTAGCCAACTGTACAACCTAGGCTGGCTACAACCTATGCCCTGTCCATCACCGTGTCTCTTTCTATTCATGATATTTGAGCAGGAGTACGGAGTGGGGAGGAGGGCCGGAGAGGGAGAGAGAGGAGGTGATGGAAATGAGGCACCTCCGGTTCACGATGTGCTGGGCTCACACTTTAAGGCGCTCCACTGGGATACACTCTGAGCCTGGTCGAGGGACCACCTGCTCCCAGGGGCTCCGGTCAGAGGAAACTGCCGGCTGCCGCTGCCCAACAAAGATGTCTCATTGCATCTTGTTCCTATCGATTACCTACCCACCAAAGTGTCTCTCATTGTTAGGCATTCCCCAGGGACCAGCAGGAGAAAAGGGGTCCTTTCTCCTTTTTTTCCGCTTTTAATGACATCCAATCCTACCCAGTGACCTACGCCCTCTTCCTAGAGGCAGGAGAGGGGGAGGGAGGAGGGAAAGGAGAGAATGAAAACACGGAGGTAGTGAGGAGAGGGGTAGGCACAGACACAAAGATGAGAGATGGAGAGAGACAAAGGGAGAGACAGAGATACAAAGACAGAGATGAAGAGAGACAGAAACAGGCACATAGACAAAGAGAGGCAGCAGAGAGACTCAGAGGCTGAGGGAGAGAGAAGCAAATAGAGACAAAATAGGGTCTCTACTTTAACTTAAAGAGTCTAAGAGTCTCCACATGGGAGAGACAGGGGCAGAACCAGAGAGAGAGGGAGAGAAAGAAGGAGACAGAACAGCAGTAGGACAGAGACAGGCAGAAACAAAGCAGCGGGGAAATAAAGAAGAGATGACAAGAGAGAAGCAGGTAAAGAGAAAGAAAGGGAGGAGAGGGAGCCGGTAGCAATAGAGGTCCAGGGGCTGAGAGGATTCCTGAGGGACCCGTGTGGAGCCCAGGTACATAATTCCGATCCCAAGTGTGTGGGGCTGGGTTGTTCTGCTATCCCACCTGTGGACCCTGTTAATCGCCCCACAGCTGGAAATGAGAGCTCCTGAGAGGCAGCGAGACCCTGCCCAACACTTTGGTCCAGGCACTGAGACTGGAACTGGCTTTGGACTTGGGGGCTGTCATGCTCCAGGACTCGGGACTCACCACCCTCACATTTCCCAGAGTTTCTCTCTCCTTCGGCTTCATGACCCCAAAATAACACCGAAGCCCAAACCTCCACGTCCAGCACAGCCCCCTCAGCTCTGCACACCAATGCTCCAATGTACCAATCCCCCGGCATCCCACTGCCTCTCACACCAGCCTCTGGGGCCTTCAGCACAGACACAACTCAGCTCAGCCTCTTCCCACCTCCTTGTCCAACCTGTTCCTTCTCCTGACGCTTGGGCTTCCAGCCCATCATCCCAGCCAGAAACCTGGGGATCACCCCTTCTTCACCCCACATCAAGTCATGCATTTTGCCCTCTGGACTTTATCTCCTCAACACTTCTTAACCTCTCCATGCCTCCATCTCTGCACCTGAAACATAAAGGTAACAATAGTACCTACCCATTGGGTTGTTAAGATAATTCAGTGAGCTAGTGTATGCAGAACACTCGCAACGATGAACTCCTGGCCTAGAGGAAATCCTCAGTAAGTACCAGCCAGTGGTTAGTAGTCAGAGAAGCTGTTCCTTCCTGCCCATCCCGCTGCCTCGGCCCTCCTTCAGCCCAGCATCCGCCCGCAGCCACGGCACCCCCTGAACCCTGTCTCCAGGCACATGGAGTCCGGTCCATCCTCCACAGCCACCAGGATGACCTCCCAACAGGACGGACAGCTCTCTTTCCACCTTCCCCCAGAAAAGCATCTGGGGAGCCCATGTGGACACAGGATGGGGTTCAAGCACCTCTGGTGGCACAAAGGGTCTTCCATGCTCTGGACTTGCCTAGCCTCTCCTCTTTGTTTCTGCCACGCCTTATCCCTCCTAAAGACGCATCTGTGCACACCATACTGTTCTCAGCCTCCCTGCTGCTGTTCCTGCTGTTCCTTCTTCCTGGAACACCTTTCCTCCTCCCAGCACCCCAATTGTTCCATTTCGTAAGTGTCCACACGTACCAAGCATTTTATGTATGTATATCATTTCTAATCTTCCCAAGATAGGCACTCACCTCCCCTCTACAGAAGGAAGGGAGGCTCCATGGCCCGTCTGAGACACACAGCTGTGAGAGGCAGCGCCTGGACTTAACCCCAAGGCCCTCTGCTCCCATGTCTGCACCCACTGTGCCACATGGCCAACAGGTGGTACAAAAATAACAGCCTACGTGTACAGAGAAGTTCCCGTCTCTTAGGCACCTGCTAAGCATCACATGCATCACCTTGTTTAATCCTCCCAATCACCCTCTAAGGTAGGTGCTCTTTTGCAGGGATTCTTATTCTCCCCATTTTGCAGAGCAGGAAACCAGGGCACAGAGCGGTTGAGTAATTGGCCCAAGTTACCAGGTGGGGAGCTGGGATAGAAAGTAGGCAGGCTGGCTCCAGAGCACACTTCCCGACCTGCAGAGAAGGGGTGAATGGAGAATGGATTTCCAGTCCTACCCTTACCACTGCTGTGCAACTTTGTCGAGTCACCTAGTGTCTCAGAGCCTCAACTTCCTCATCTGCAAAATGGAGATAACACCATGCTGCCTTAACTCCAAGACCAGGCCGAAGACCAAGTAGAAAAAAAAAAAGGTAGTGGGCTTCCCTGGTGGCGCAGTGGTTGAGAATCTGCCTGCCAATGCAGGGGACACGGGTTCGAGCCCTGGTCTGGGAAGATCCCACATGCCGCAGAGCAACTGGGCCCGTGAGCCACAACTACTGAGCCTGCGCGTCTGGAGCCTGTGCTCCGCAACAAGAGAGGCCACGATAGTGAGAGGCCTGCGCACCGTGATGAAGAGTGGCTCTCGCTTGCCACAACTACAGAAAGCCCTCGCACAGAAACGAAGACCCAACACAGCCAAAAATAAATAAATAAATAAATAAATAAATAAATAAATAAAATGGGAGGAGTCATTGTATGCATTTCATAGAGTTCTTGTGAAGTGGATGTGAGTTACTGCATGTAGATTTCTTAAAAAAAAAAAAAAAAGTAGTGAACTGCTTTGTAAAACCCAAAGAAGGGAAGACCACCACATACTGGGCTACAATTAAGTGCCAGGCACTGGAATTGTGTTTTCATACATTATGGCAATTCAGCCTAATCACAACTATGCGGTGTTGGCATGATTAGTCCCATTTTACAGTTGAGAAAAGTTAGGTCAGCGTGGGACATAGGCATTCAGCTGAATATTCACAAAGTATTTAATTTGCATTCATAAAGCATTTTACAGTAAACAAGATGATGCATTTCGTTTCTTTTTCATCCTTGACAATCTTGTGAAGCAGACAGAAGAGAAATTCAATCTGTTTTTGCAGATAAGTACTTTCCTAACTCAGGCCCACAGAGATCTCGTGATTTGATCAAGGTTACACAGGCAGGGACAGAAACAGGGCCTTCCACCTCTTAGGCCAGCTTGGCTATTTGAGAGTCAGAATGGGCTGTCTATGTGCTTTCAGTGCCAAAGATGGGAAAAGAGCAATTGTCTCCCTTTTCAGGTGGGAAAACCAAGTCTTTTATAAGTCAGGTAGGTTGACCAGGTTCATGTATAGTAAATGGTGAGTCTGGGAACCAAGCTCCTGTAGTCAGACTCTGGAGCCCAAGCTCTGTTTGTATCACGTCCAGGTCAACTCTGGGGCAAGGAGGTGGGTAAGAATCATCTATCTTTTCATTGATTCCATAACACACATTAACAATAGCAACTTCCAGTTACTAAGCAATGAATAATACATGCCAAATGCTTTACTCTAATTCCACAACCCTGTCAGGAAGGCTTTATTATCCCTATTTGACAGATGAGGAAACAGAGGCTCCAAGTGGTGACATAGTTTGCCAATGTAATCTGCAGAGCCAGGACTTGAACCTAGGTCTATAAAATGCCAAACTCAAACTTGGTCCGTGAGTGAGATACTGTGTTAGGGTCTCGGGTGATACACGGGGACCAGACATAGGATTATTTACGACTCTTTGGCTGTAAGTAACAGAAACCAACTCAAGCTAGCTTAAGCAAAACAAACGGAATTTATTATAAGAATATAGCATGTCTTTTGAAACCTAAAGTGCAGCCAGCCTTTTGAAAGGCCGAAACAAGGAAGCAGAAGTCTGTCAGCAACCCAGACAGGCTTCTCCTGTCCCTACTGTCTGCATTTCTCTGCACCTTGCTTCTCCCTCTAAAAACCAGACTTCCATGCTTCCCAGTCCTCATGGCAGGCCATATAAGTATCCTTGAGTTTACATATCCTCTCTCAAGTGTCGAATCTAGACAGAGCCAGAATCTCTGAGGCTTCCTCCAAGTTCCAGAAGATCATCTGAGTGGCCCAGCTTGGATCCCCACCCATCCCTGGTCCAAGCAACAGCGGCCATTAGAATGAGGACACCTTATTCAAACATGACAGTGGGTGGGGAACAGCCCTTAGAGTAAGGGAGAGGAATCATCTTCCTTACATCAGAGTAAGGGAGAGGAAAGAAGACACTCCAAAGGTTTTTGTTTTTCTTTTTTTTTTTTTACTACTGATTAGATCCTGGTCCCTAAAGAACTAGAGTTAGCAAGCGAGACAGGCAGATACACACATAATCTCCATCCAGCCTTGCATGGGCCCTAAGAGAAGTATATGTACATTGCTGAGACAGCTCGGGGGGAAAGCAACCAACTTTGCCAAGGGAAAGCAAGAAAGGCAACTCTTTTAACCGTTGCACAAAAAATCATCAGAATTTCAGAGGTAGTAATGTTTTAAATGATGCATATTGTGTGTGTATGTATAAACAAAGACTGTAAAGCACATTTTATAATTTTAATTTTAGATTATGAAATATATATACACTATGTTGACATTCACAATTGAAGGTTACTATTTAGGTATTTTAAAGAGAATTACATTAATGTTTTGCTATAAAAAATTACCATATAAAATTTAAAAGACAGGCCAGATGGGTTTTTATGTTTTAGCTGCAACTACATAAGAGTGCAAGGACTAGGGAGGCGGTGTGGTGCAATGGAAAGAGCACTGTTATCAGAAACATGTGCATTTGAAACCCAACCCAGCTCTGAAATTTACTAGCAGTGTGATGCTGGGAAAGTTATATACCTTCTTTATTTTGAAATTTATTTATTTATTTATATTATTTTTGGCTGCATTGGGTCTTCATTGCTGCACACGGGCTTTCTCTAGTTGTGGCGAGCGGGGGCTACTCTTTGTTGCGGTGGGCGGGCTTCTCATTGCAGTGGCTTCTCTTGTTGTAGAGCACGGGCTCTAGGCATGCAGGCTTCAGTAGTTGTGGCTCGCGGGCCCTAGAGCGCAGGCTCAGTAGTTGTGGTGCATGGGCTTAGTTGCTCTGCGGCTTATGGGATCTTCCCGGACCAGGGATCGAACCCATGTCCCCTGCATTGGCAGGCGGATTCTTAACCACTGTACCACCAGTGAAGTCCCTACCCTCTCTACTTCTAATTCCTCTTCACAAACCGGAGCCCATGGTACCAAACTCTTAGGGTCCTTGAGAATACTGACTGGCATAACTGATGTGGGTCAAATCATGTCACTCCTCTGCTCAAAGGCCTCCAAGTAAAGGCCAAAGTCTTTCCCATGCCTGGCAAGGCCAAGAGGGATCTTCCCATCAGCCGTCCTGTGCCATTATGTATCTGACCTCATCTTCTGTTCCCCCTCATTCCCTCCTTGACACCCCTCCAGTGACAGCAGCTTCCTTACTGTCTCCCAAACACCCCACCCAGGCTCCCACACCAGGGCTGACACCTGCTGTTCGCTCTGCCTGGGAGCCCTTCCCCTTGCCATCTTTAAGTCTCTCACCTTCAAGTCTTTGCTGAAAACTCATCTTCTCTGAACACCCTATTTAAAACTGCAACCCCTCTCCCCAGCACGACCTATCCCCCTCTCCTACTTTTTCTCTATTATTCATATCCCCCTTATTTGACTATATAATTTACTTATTGGCTGTCCTTCCCCATCAGAACATAGTCTTCATGAAGGCATGGATTTTTGTCTGTTTAGTTCATTACAGTATCTCAGCAATCTACACAGAGTAGACAACTCGAGAGATTTACTGAATGAATGAATACATGAAGGCACCTAGAACAAAACTCAGCACATAGCAGGCACTCAATATCACATCCTTCCTTCCACATCTTCTGAAATGATTGCTTTTCCTCAGGTCTAAGTTAGATGTTAGTTGTAGCTCATGTTTTCTTTGAAATCAAGCATATTTCATATTCAGACTGCCCATATGTCAGGGGTTTTCCTCTCTGGATTTCTATCCTTGCTTTTTTTACACGTTGTATGCACATAGAAGGTGCTCCACAAATATTTGCTGAATTGACTTATTTATCCAAGTCCCAGGAAAGGTAATAAAAATGTTTTGTCTACAGCTGGCAACACCTGTGATGATCAATTCTTGATAGAGTCTTGATTACACTGAGAAACCCATATGCTGAGAAAGGGTGAAGATGAATGTGTCCTCTGGCATCAGGCAGGAGAAGGGCCCTGTATTCACAGGCTCCTGGAGTGGACATCTGCCGTTTTTATTTGTCCACCTCCCTTAGAAGAGTCACTACTCTCCATTCCAGTCAGATCATTCTAGAAGAGCTGCCCATCTTTGGACCAGTCCTGCCCCGTGCCCTCTACTATGGGACCCAGACCAGCCACTTATAGTGTCCCTTTCCTCTGGTCCAGTGAATGGCCCTGTAGTGGCCCAATCAAACTCCTTTCCCCCCAGCCCCCAAAAATGATTACCTGGCAGGGTAAGGTTCTCACTTTTTTTAATGTAATGAAGATGGAAAGATTTGTATCAGGGGCCACAGATAGCCGTCTTTCCTGCTGCGCTAAGAAAGTATGCAATGGGAGAGAAAAAGAGAAAGACACACGGAGAAGAGACGAGAGAGAGAGAGAGGCAGAGAGGGCAGGGGTGGGGAGAGAGAGAGAGAGGGAGAAGGAATGTGAACAAAAGCAAAATCTGCTGTAGCCAAATATTTGGAACAGTTGCTGACACATAGTAGGCACTCAATAAATAATGTTAGATGAATTATTGAAGGGGACGAGGAGAGAGAACTGGTGACTTCACTTGTATCCGGATCCAAACACTTATTCATTTTTTTTCTGCACTTATTTATGGAGTTAGTACCATATGTTAGGTGCCATGCCAGAAGCTAATACTGGAAGTGAACAGACTGACACGTTTCCTGCCCTAAAGCAGCTTTCTTCTAGTGGCAAATGCTAACAACAAACAAACTATGACTTGCTATAAGTCGAACACCTCCGTGAGGAATGCCTTAGAACCACCCACTTTTTTGGAACTTGGGGACAAGCTGCCTCCAGTTCTCAGGGTGTGTTCCCAATGGTGATGTCTCTCCCATGTGACTTCACGCTTTGGCTAAGCTGAGCTATCTCTCTAGCAAGGACTGGAAACTTTGACCCGAGACACAGAGACTGGGATGCATTGCAGTTGAGTTGTGCTGAAGTCAAAATTTTAGAATCAACTTTTAGAAATCCTGCTGCTGAGAGACTGTCCCTGGTCTCGCTGATTCTGAGTCTTGGTTAGTTGATTCTTTTGGATTCTGTAAACTTCCGTAGGACCTGTATGTACATTTCCCTTTTTGCTTAAGCTAACCAAAATTGGGATCTATTTTTGCAACCCAAAGAAACTTCACTAAAACAAAAGCAGTCTCTCAACTCTGGAGAATAGAGACAAACTGAAAGAAAAGAAGTAAAATCTATAGTGCTTTGGGATTTTCGTAAGACTTTTCCTGCACCGCTTCCTTTTAACATCCCAGCATCCGGGAAGAAGGCGTCATTATTTACTCTCATCTACAGATGCAGAATCCTACCCTCTGTAATGTTAACTGTTAGATCAGGCTTTTAAGATCAGAGAGACTTCGTTGAAAACTCAAGCACTAGCTGTGTGATCTGAGCGAGCAATTATCGTCTCTGAGTCTCAGGTTCCTTGGGTATGAAATGGGGAGAGGCGGTTTTGTCACTCTCACAGGGTTGTGAGGATGAAGTCAGATTTTGGGTGTGAAGCTCTGACCTCAGAGTTGGACCTTGATAGCTTCCCAGGTGCTCAGGCTCCCGGCCACTACCCTCCCAGCCCTGATACGTGTTTGCAAATGTTAATTCACACACACACACACACACACACACACACACACACACACACACACACGTATGACTTGAACAGGGTTTGAAACTTGGTCTTTGACTCTAGAATCTTCACGCTGAAAATTACCTTCAAGCTTTAAATAGCATGGTGGGGAGACTCAAGTCTACAATATGGAAAAACTTGGGCTTATTTGGTCTGGAGAGGATTCTAAAGAGCACTTGGAGGATTATCATAGGAAACAGAGACCAGAATTGCTCTGTGGGTTCTCAGAAGCAGAACTAAAGCCAACAAGTGATGGTTACCAGGTTTCTGCTTAGCGTAAAGAACTTTCTCAGGGCCAACGCGTGCAACCTTCCAGAGAGGTGGTGAGACCCCCGTCAGTAGCACTGAGCAAGCCAATTGAGCGACCTGCTTGGAGGGCATGTCGACAGAATGCAGGAATGAGATGTAAGTTCCTCCAGGCCCTGAGATCCTAAGAGCCTTTTGGGTACAAGACGTACATTTGAGATTCTCAGGCAAGTGCCTATGTCTTGGGGGTCAGATCTCACAAGCAGTTAAGTTCTCATTGAAAGCCCAAGGCCTTAGTGAACTGTTACAAGATGAAGGGGAGAGGCTGGGCCATTTGTTGGCTTTGACGTGAGTCCTGGATTCCTCACGTCTCATCTCTCTGATAATCGGGACCAATCATGATCATTACACAGTCCCCAAGGCAGCTGGGACCAGCAGGACTAACATCCCTTATCAGCCCCGAGGGCCACCTGGATTAAGTTTGTCTCCTTCACAGACTACCAAGAAGAGTGCCTGGCCCAGACAGACTGTAGGAAAAGCAGCCTCCCTTTGACCAAGAGCCATGGCTCTGAAGTAGGAAGCAGTGTATTGCAAAAGTTGCAAGCCCTCCCTCAGGGATCCTAAGAATCTAGGTCCAAATCCAACTTAGTCTAAGAACCGAGCATTGTTAAACCTCTCCGTGGTTAAGTTCCTCATCTGTGCTACCCAGGGTGGCTGGGAAGATGAAATGGGAAGAAGCACTCTTAGCACAAAGCCCAGGGAACCGTGGATGCCCAGGGAGTAGCAGCCCATCCACCCTCCTCTCTCCTCATCCCTCTTTGCTTTCCTCTTCCTCCAGGTTCTAAGACCCTTCGGCCCATATTAATCTTCCAGTTGCGCTGGTGGTTCCAGCGGGGCCTAGCAGGCTCTCTCTCGCCATATCGATCACCCTGACTCCCTGTGGTCAGTGCTTTATAGTTTGTAAAGAGCCATTCACACAGCTGATTGCATTGAATCCTAAAGGCTCACTTCCCACTACTGCCCTTCCTGCTTCCTCACTCCCCTCCCAATCACACCCACCACCACATGTTCCCCAAACAAGCCAAGTCTTTTCATCACCTAGAGTCTTTGCACTTGCTCTGCTCTCTGCCTGGAATCTATCCCTAACGCCTTCCATCTCAAAACTGCATCCCCAGAATGGGGCTCCCTCCAATGCCGCACCTCGAAGACGCCTTCCCTGACCCCTCTATTTAAAGCAGATTCCTCCCAGGTACCCTTTGTCACATCATCCTATTTTAATTCTCTCAGAGCACTGATCATAAGTCTATAAACTCATTCTGTGTTTACTTGTTTATTGTAAGGCTGCCTTTTTAGAGTGTAAACTCCACGAAGGCCTGTCATCTCTCTGGTTCGTGGCTGCATCCTAGAGCCTGGCAGAATGAGGTACTCAGAGAGGGATGAATGAATGAATGCGTGAATGAACAAATGAACGTTGTCATTATCATCCCATTTCATGGATGAGAAAACTAAGGCTCAGTGCAGACTCACCCATCTCTCATAGGACTGTGTGGCTGTCCTCTCACAGCCCCTGTGCTCCCTTTGCTTTGCTCTAGGAGGCTGGCGACTGAGCAGGACTCAGGGAAAGGATAGGCCAGCTCTCAGTAGAGCATCCCTGGCCCAGAGCTACAGGAACACACAATTTGTTAGTGCGACCAAGTCCCAGGCACTGTGCACCATGCTTGATGTGCATGACGTCACCTCAATCCCCATGGTCACCCTCTATTCATCTCAGAAAAGGAAACTGAGGCACAGAGAGCTCAAGTGCCTTGTGTGAAGTCATGGCAGAGCAGGACTGCAAACCAAGATCATCCGACCCTCACATCGGGGAACCACGGGGCGATGCAGCCTCCTCTCTCCCTCCATGGTCCTCCCTCAGCTCTCACTCTGGTGACCAGCAGGCATGTGACAGACCCTGTGAGACACAGGATTGCCTTTGAGCTTAAATGGAGCCGGAAATCTTAGACTCTCTGAAAGCAAAAGAGAAGGACCGCTTTTGAGAGGCACCCACCTGTAATTGGCATGGCCCAGTGGCATCTCCCTCAATTTATCACGAGGCAGAAATCCTGCTGAAGTCCCTGGAAGGCTGTCCCTGCTTAACGAGGACATGATCCAGCCCTGGGCGGTTCCAGCCACTTTCAAAGCTGTAGCCCAGAGCCAGTTTTAATGATCACGGAAGGAACTTCTGAAGGAACTTCTGAGAGAGTTGTAAGAGGACAACGGGATAATTGCACTAGAAATATATGCCGCCGATGACAATGGCTCGCTGGCCCTGGGCTCTTCAGGAGACGTGGCCTTCAAGGTCAGTTCCTCTGGCACCTGCTCTGATTCTCTCTGACTCTCTCTCCAAGATAATTATGAAAGAAAGATAGTATAATTCCCCCCAACCCCCGCCATCCCCACCCACCATCTCACAGCCCTCCACCTCCCACCCCAGTGAAGCGGCAGGAAAGAATGATTCTCAGTGGCCGAGGTTAATGAAAACACTGTGGGTTTGAGAGTGGGAAGCTTGACCATGCTCCTCACCAGCTGTGTGACCTTAGACAAGTTACTTAACCTCTCTGGACCCATTTTATATTTTTTCAGCTGGAGAAAAAAATATCAATTAATACATATCCAATGGTCCATCTAGAATGCCAGTGACAGTGGCTGGGTGTGCTAATGTTATCACTGCTAGTAGCAGAGGAAGAAAGATCGACATCTGACTTAGTGTTGTTACACATTTCTGGTCTCCAAAAGTTCATTTGTGCCTGTGTGACAAAATTATTAACACATAAGCGTTCCTGTCTTCCCCCTGCTCTCGTCTCTTACCTTCCCCACATCCCCTCCCTGCTAAAGAAAACGCTGTCTTTGTACATCCAGTTCTTCCCTGGCTCCACTCCCCGCCCCCGCCCCCCAGGGAGACTTCCAGCTCTTTTTTTTTTTTTTTAGATTTCTTGAGATCTGAGAGAATGCTTAGTGCTCAAACACCGCTCCCTCCCTGAGGCCCTCAGTGACCTTCCACCTCTTTTCTCTCTACCAGACATGCAAACTCCATGGCAGCAGGGACTTGGTCTGTTTTGTTCACCGCCATATACCAACACCTGCTACAATCCCAACACAGAGATATTTGCTAGCATCGTAGGCGTTCACTGAATAAATGAAAGAAAGATGAATGACACCAGTGGTTTCTCAACCACGGCTGATTTTGTCCCTTCCCCCAGAGGATATGTGGCAATGTCTGAAAATATTTTCGGATGTCACATCTGGGAGGGGTTGCTACTGGCCTCGAGTGGTTAAAGGCCAGGGACACTGCTAATATCCTGTAATGCACAGGACAGAATTATCCCACAACCAAGAATTATCCAGCCCCAAATGTCAAGAGCGTCTAGGTTGAGAAGCCCTACACCACTCCAAGTGCGGTCAGCTCTCCATCCAGCATGTGCCCTGTGACCATCCTGAGGCCAAGACTCTGTCATTTTTCACTGGTTCCCCTGCAACATCCATCTATCAGATGCTTCCACTCTTGTCGGCTAAAATCTACTCTCCACGAAGCAGCCAAAGTAACGTTTTAAAAATCAAGTCAGTTTCCTACTAAGAACGCTTCAGAAAACCTATGGCTTCCCATTGCCCTCTGAAGAAAATCCAACCTCATTACTGTGTTTTACAAAGCCCTGCGTGATCTGGCTTTCACCTGCTTCTCTGTCCTTGATTCCTACCACCTGCCTCCTCACTCAGCTCCATCCATACTGACTTTCTGCTTCTCTAATTGGCAGTTCCCAAAGTGTGGTCCTTGGCCCAGCAGCATTGGCATCCCCTGAAACTGGTTAGACACGCAAATTCTCCAACCCCACCCCAGACCTACTGAACAGAAACTCCAGGGATCAGACTACCACCCTATGATTTAACAAGCCGTCTAGGTGATTCTGAGGCATGATCAAGTTTGAGACCCAGTGACCTAACAGAGAGGCTCATCTCTACCTCAGGACCCTTGCATTTGCTCTTCTCTTTGTCTAGAATATTCTTCCCCCAGATCTTCATATGATTAAACCCTTGTCCTTCAAGACTCAACTCAATTGATACCTTCTTACACAAGCCTCCCCTGCACACTCTATCTAGGTAATATCTGCCCCAAGGTAATATCATAGAACTTCATTACAGGCATCATATTATTAAATTGTAATAGTCATTTATTTGTATTTATTTTCTCTCTCCTCTACTATAATGTAAGCTTTACCGGAGAGCAGGAACCTTGTCTGTCTCATTTATCTCTCTCTCCCTAGTGCCCAGAGCAGTGCCTGTCAAAGTATTTGTTAAAGGAATGAATAAGTAGAAAATCTAATTAGTGGGGAGCAGAAGAGAAATGAAAAGAGAAACCAAAAAAGGTATCAATTTATATTATAATGAGAAGTAGGGACAAGGAAAGAAAGAAAAATAAAATACTCAAAGTGGGGTCTTTAAGACAATTTTGGCTTTGGAGAAATAAAAGGAGTGGAGGCTTGAGAAAGAGGAAAGGGAGTTTTGAGAAGTGTTGCTGAATGTCTACATGACACACAGTAGAGACTCAGTTTCCCCTGAGCTGCTGACCTTTACTGGGTTGACTGTGACCTCATGCAGAGGTGATGTGGGGACCTGGGACTGAAGAGGTTTTACACATGAACCTCCTGCATTCATTCGTTTTAGAGACTTGGCTTTTCGAGAGCACAGAGGAGAACTAGATATGAACCCTGTCTTCAAGAAGCTGAACGTTTAATCTGGTAGCTAAGACAGGCACAGAAGCAATCATGTACAAAGACAGACAATGCTAAGAAAGGAAATGTGTTTATGACCTTCTCTATGTGAAGCATCTCCTCGGTGCTTTACGTAAAATATCTCAGGTGATATCCACAGAAACTCTGTTAAGTAGCCCCATTTTACAGATGATATCAAAAATAGTAACAGTCGTTGAGATTCTGGTCCAAATGCTCTCTAAGAACTCTCATTGAATTTTCACAACACTCCTATGAGGAATTAACTACCAGAGGCCCCTTTGCACAGATGAGAAAATTAAACCTCAGACAGCTGAAGTGGTTTGTACAAGGTGATAGAGCGCCTCTGCTCAAAATAAACAAACAAACAAACAACAACAAAAAAGCCCCTAAGGACCCCTGTTCTCGCTGGATGGTAAGCAGACAGCATTTTGAGCTTCATGTACGGAAGAACTTTCCAGCCAGCCTGGCTGTCTCACCATATGATGGGTCGTCTCATGAGGCGGTGAGCTCTCTTTTGCTCTAGGCATCCAACCAGAAACCAGCAATCATCTGTCTGGGATAATGTCGTGACTTCTGTGAAGAGAGGGGTGTTAAACTGACAACTTCTAAGTTTCTGGAGGTACGATCCCACGATTTCATTCCTAGATACCTGGCTTTGGGACAGTCCTTCTCTCTGGATTTCATTTTTGTGTCATGGGATTATATGACCATTAAAGTTCCTTCCAGACCCCGCACTCAAAGGTTCTCAGATTTAAAGGGTAGACGTAGAAGTCAGGGTTGCTGAGCTCTAGCCAGGCTTTTGGCAACCCTCTGTGAAGGAAGGACCTGGGAGCTTTGAAATTAACTTCCTTCCCATTTTGCCTCCAGTTGCCCACAAGTAAACCTGTATTGTGGAAAAATTCCAGGCAGCAAAAGATTGGTGTGATGACAAAGTCTTTTGGAGTCATTCCCACAGCTGGCTTGGGAACCTGTACTTCCATCCCCGTAACACCCCTCAAAAGACTCAGTTTATTCGAATTCCGATTATGCTCCAGTGATCTCAAATCCCCAGAATTCCTTTTTCCCAAGGCAAAAGTAATTGGATTTTTCTCCTTTTAAGCCTCAGCCGCCCCTCCCCTTCATCAGCATGCTGGGCTCTGGGGCCACCTGGCTCTGTGAAGGAATTGAAAAGATGCCACGCAGCTTTATGAAATCATACATAAGATCTTTAAGGATGCTTTCTGCAGTGGAGGGGGAGTTTTTATTTTTTGCTAAATCACTTCCAGTCTTCAGATAACAATTCTGCAGTCTGTTAAGGTCTCGAGATAGAATTTATGATTCTGGGGAATAGCTCCTTCTTCCTAATGTGGCTCTTTCTTTTGCCTTCCCCCACCCCACCCCCTTCTTGGAGGATCCAGTCAAGGGGGCGGGAGGAGAGGGAGCTGAACTGATTACCTCCACTACCTAATGCGTCCAGTTCCTCCGCACGCACTGTGCTTTGTACCGACAAAGCACTTTAATATCCACGGTGCCATATCATCCTCATGAAGAGGCTAGGAATAGGCTGAGCAAGTATGATCGATTTCATTTTCCAGAAGAGGACACTGAGGCTCCACTAGAGCAGGATCCAAACTCGCTTCTTCTGATCCCAAGTCCAAGGCCCTTTCCAACATGCCCTGGTGCCCCCCTAACCACAGTGCGGCCTCGTTTCTCTTCCTGAGTTCAGAAGAGGACCCAGGTTGGAAGGGCTGAACTTCTAAAATGACAGGTCAAGAATTACAAGGTTACTGTCGTGTGATAATGAGGGAGACCTGTCCTCCTTCCCAATCCCACAGCCACAAATGTCCCTGTACATGAAATGAGGATAAGAATACTATCAACCTGGCATATCGTAAGCACTGAATACACGGGAGCAAGTGACAAGTAAACAGGTGTGTACAGGACAATTGAGTATGTGTACAGAAATCTTTGGGAGCATCTAATCCATTGGGGATGGTGGTCAGGGAAGGCTTCCTGGAGGCCATGACCTCTAAGTAAGACATCCAAGCAGGAGTCGTACAAGCAAAGAAGGAGAAAACGATTTCAGGGAGAGGAAATGGAACTGCAGACACTGTCCTGGAATAAATAGAAGGCATGGAGTGTTCAAAAAAGTCTAAGACCTCAGTGTACCTGAAGCAAAGAGGGCAAGACAAAGATGTGTGCTAACATTTCCTTTTCAGAGACTTGATGATGAGAAAATCTCTTCTATGTCTGGATCTCTGGCATGACACTTACAGACTTCTGTAGTTTGGCCCTAACTTACTTTTGAAAACTACCTCTCAATTTTGTACGATTCACATATCTATCAACATCCAGGCCTTTTTAAATGCTGTTTCTCCTCCCAGGAATGGTTCCTAAGGTGAATATTTGGGACTTTGATTCTCAGGACTCCTTCACACATCTTTGCTAACAGAATTCCTCTTTCTTATGGGCCACCCATGCCATGTTATTCAGGTGGGCTCATCCTGAGCTAACCCCACCACCAGACTATAACCCACAAAGAATATCCCACTCTCTGGCCATAGTAATGGCTTCAGGTATGGACACATAACCCAAGCCGAGCCATCCAGAGTCCTCCATTGACTGTTCCGCTGGAGTTACCATTCCTGTGATGTTGCTTAATTGGAAGGACATGAGTTTAGGGCTGCCAGACCATCTTGCCTGCCTCTCAAAAGGAGAAAAATCTGAGGAATAATGTCAAGTAGGGAAAAGCAGAGGCATAAGATGGCAGGAGAAACAGAGGCAGGATTCTATCATTTGAACCCCTTGATTGATACCTAACTAGAACCAGTTTTCCCTCTTAGATTTCCCAGTTATGTCAGCCAAATAATTCCCTCCTCTCCCTCTTTTTTCTTAAACTGCTTTGAATTAGGTTTTCGTCACTTCAAACCAAAAAGCGTTCTAATTCACTTCTGACCCCATTGTCACCTGTCATGGTTTAGCACAGTTACCGACTCTTCCATGATCATCTCAGTCAGAAGCATCACCCACTTTCCCCCCCCATCCCACCACATTCGTTATACTCATGGAACACTCAGGTCTGCAGTAGCCAACTGGCATTTACCACGTCATACCGTCCACGTGAGAATTTGGCATATATCCTATTGAGCATCTGAGAGGAAGACTCTAGTAGGCAGGCAGCCTTGTAACCCCATGGTGTGTATTACAGTATCTACTACGGAGCAGCTGCTCAATAAATGTTTGTGGAGGAAAAGAAAAGGAATATGAAGGAAGAGGATTAGACATGAGGATTCAAACTCCAGGTCTAATATTTCCTAAATGGGTATCCTTGGAAAAGTCACCAATCTCCCCTAGACTCAGTCTCTACGCTCTTTTACTTCACCTATAAAATAGGGACACTATTTATTAGACTCATTTCAGGATGGAATAAAAGAATGCATGTTACATATTCATAACTGCCAAATCTTGGAAGCAACCAAGATGCCTTTGGTAGGTGAATGGAGAAATCAATTGTGGTACATCCAGACAACAGACTATCGTTCAGTGCCAAAAAGAAATGAGCTATCAAGCCATGGAAAGACATGCACAAAACTTGAATGCATATTGTTAAGTGAAAAAAGCCAGTCTGGAAAAGCTAAATACTGTATAATTCCAACTACATGACATACTGGAAAAGGCTAAACTATGGAGACAATAAAGAGAGTGGCATGGACATATATACACTACCAAACGTAAAATAGATAGCTAGTGGGAAGCAACGGCATAGCACAGGGAGATCAGCTCGGTGCCTTGTGACCACCTAGAGGGGTGGGATAGGGAGGGTGGGAGGGAGGGAGATGCAAGAGGGAAGAGATATGGGAACATATGTATATGTATAACTGATTCACTTTGTTATAAAGCAGAAACTAACACACCATTGTAAAGCAATTATACTCCAATAAAGATGTTAAAAAAAAATCAATAGTTTCAGGGGGTAAAGGGGGAGGGTGGGGAGTGAAGAGATGAATAGCTGGAGCACAGAGGATTTTTAGGGCAGTGAAAATACTCTGTACGAGACCATCATGTTGGGTATATGTCATTATACATTCATCCAAACCCGTAAATGTACAATACCAAGAATGAACCCTAAGATAAACTCTGGACTTTGAGTGATTATGATGTGTCAATGTAGGTTCAACCCTGTTAAAAATGTACCCTTCTGGTGAGTAAAGTCAACATTTGGTGATGTTGGGACCTCTCTGGCAGTCCAGTGGTTAAGACTTCGCCTTCCAATGCAGGGGGTGCAGGTTCGAACCCTGGTCAGGGAGCTGAGATCCCACATGCCTCGCGGCCAAAAAAACCAAAACATAAAACAAAAGCACTATTGTAACAAATGTAATAAAGACTTTAAAAATGGTCCACATCAAAAAAAAAATCTTTAAAAAAAAAATGGGGTGATGTTATGCATGTGTGGAGGCGGGCAGTATATGGAAAAAAATCTCTGTACCCGCCTCTCAATTTTTGTTGTAAACCTAAAACTGCTCTAAAAAATAAAACCTTAAAAAATTAAAATAATAAAATGTTAAATGCTCTTCAAACATTTAAAAAAGAAGGCATGCTACATGCTTTGTAAAATCTAGAGATATTTATTTAAATAAGTTAAAGTTTCAGTCCCTAGCGCTGGTCAAAGAAAAAGGAGTCCAGAATCAGAATTCCAGTTTGAGGTATCTCTGAGACTAGTGATCTGTGTGAAAAGTTGGTTATCCTTTCTGGGCCTCAGTTGACTCATTTATAAACTGAGGTTAGGGAGAAGAGGATTAGGTGAGTTTTAGGAACATTCTCTCACTCTATGATGTGATAACATCATTCACTAATAGCTTAGCACTTGGTATATTACAATCTCCTCCATGTCCATGGAGGCAAGTTGTTGGTCCAGGAGCCTGAAGACGGACAGGGCCCCCCTTTGTCATCCCTTCTCATCAATAAAATCTTGTATTGAGGGCTAAAATTTGATAGCCACCGTGCTAGGTAATTATCACCCATTATCTCATTTATTCTTAAAAATAACTCTGTGAGGTAGGATCTATACTCTTCTTTCTAAACACAGAAAAACTGAGGCACAGAAACATTAAGTAATTTGCCTGAGCCCCGCAGCTAGTAAGTGGTAATGTCATTCAAAGCTGGGCAGCCTGCTTCCAAAGCCCATGTTCTTAACCATTACACTGCACGGCCTCTTTGTGATTCCCACTGTATCATTTGACAAAGGCTGAGAAGGACAGACCTAGATCTGCTCCAGGTGGCCTCTGCAGTCCCCACCATGCTAACAGCTGTGTGTGCTGGGGGCCTGCGTTGAGTGGGAATGCCATGCTGCTAATGGAAGAAAATGTAATTATAGAGCATAATTACAGTGTATCATATTCTGTAATTACACTGACAGTATTTAATATAGAACATATTCTGAAGCTAAATGGAATGGAAACACCCCCCAAACAGAACAGAGTCAGAGCTGCTAAGAACCTATCTCTCGACATTAGGGAATCATAGAGACCTCTATATCACGTTCCCCATCTTAGTAGAAAATACCGTGGTCCACCCATGGCCCACACCCCAAACTTGATGCTCTCCAGCCCTCATCTTTACATGCCATAGACTTTACCTCTCAAATCTGACCCGTCCTCTCCAACTCCACTGCTTCTTTCCTGCTTCAGAACCTGCCATCTCTCCCCTACTCTATTTTTACAACTTCCAACTGGTCTTTTTGCTTCCTGGGATGCCCTTCAGGTCAGCCTCCACACTGTACGTGAAGGAATCACCCCAGGATGTAAATCTGACCACATCACTTCCTTACTTAACACTTTTCAGTGGCTGCCCATTGCTGAGTCCAAACACCCCTGCTCTGCACTCTGGGCCTTGGTGATCTGGCCTCTGACCCCCTCCCTGACCTCACCTCCTGATACGTGCCTCACACCCCTGTGCTCCAGCCATTCTGAACTATCCATGCAGATTCCAGAATCTCTCATTTCTCCCAGCTGTGAATGTTATTTTTTGCCTGAAATGCTTTCTTTTCACATTTTCCCTAACTCACACTCATCCTTCAGGAGCAGCTCATGTGCTGTCATACTCTAAAAGACTTCCCTGACCCCCAGGCTGGTTTGGGTACCACTGATATGTGCTCCTACAGCATCTTCCAGCAGAAAGCTCACCCCACTGCGTTGTAATTGTCTGCTTTCTTCTTAGTCTCCCCATCGAGACTAGGAAGAACTTGAGGGCAAAGACTGTGCTTTGTTTTGTTTTTATTTTGTTTTTGTTTCTATATCCCCCATACCTAGAGTGATGCCTGGTGTCAAGTAAGTATTCCACATTTCTTGTGTGAATGAGTGAATGAATGACATATTCAAAGAATCATATGCAAGCAGTAATGTTTTTATTTCTATGACTATCTATAAGGAAAAACATAGAATTGTAGAGGGTCACAAATTGAGAAACCTTTTAGACCTTCCTTTCATTTTAAAAATAAGAGAAAAGAGCACTAAAGAAGTGAAAAACCTTACCCAAGGTCACACAGCAAGTATATGGCAAGTCTAGGAAAGAAAAGAGGCTTTTCAATTCTGAGTTTAGCACTGTGCCATAGTATGGAAAAATATTTACCTATATATAGCCAAAGATCTAGGCTATGGGGAAGGGGTGTCTGAAAAAGTAAAAAAAATGTTAATAACAGAAAATATTCAGGTAAAAAATTATCATAATTTTGTGTGGGTTGTAATACTTGACATCACAACCTGTACGATTTTCTTTATCTAGGTTTCAGGAAAAGAAAAGAAATCCATTTTCCACTTAGATGTGGGCTCCACTGGACTTTCTCACAGTCACTGGCTGCCCTTGGGGCATATGTATGTGCTAGAGAGAAGACAAAAACAAATGAAGCAGATGCAGAAATCATATCTCCACTTCATCTGAAAAGATGAATGCATTCAGGAATTAGTTTATTTAGAATACAAAATACCTACTTGCACTTGTGAAATGCCCCAGAGACCAAAATATTCAAGAACTAAATTTGCACAACATTGGGCTTTCTCTTCCTCCCCATCGATTCATATATTTATTCATTCAACAATTATTTATTAAGTACCATCTATGTGCCAGGCACCAGGATCAGAGCAATGAACAGAACAGAACCCCTACCTTCACTGAGCCTACATTTCAGGGGCTATGTTGCCTGCATATAAGGCACCTGCCACAGCGGCCAGCCAGCCAGGGATATAATCTCAGCTCTGCCACCAACTGGCTGTTGAATTTGGGTAAATTGCTCAGCTTCCATTTCTTAACTTATTAAACGGGGATATAATTAGACCCCTCGTTATAGCGCTATTGTGAGGACCAAATGATGCATTCAAGTTAAGTGCTTATAACTGTGTGTGGCATGGGGTAAGCCTCAATAAACAGCAGCTTCTATTACATCCTGTTTCCCACCCATATGCCCTCAGAGAGATGTAGAATACTAAAGTAGCCAGGAGTCTCGGTGAGGATGCAGTCCCACCATCTTATTTTATAAGACAGGTAAATGGCATCTCAGAGGAGACAAGCAGTGTGTCCCAGGTGATACAGCATACTGGTGTTAGAGTCTCAGCTGTACTCTGATCCAAGGCCACCCCTATGTGGATGACCCCAGAGACCCTGGCCTGACATAGTTAGTCACACATTTCAGGCTCTGAACCTAGCCCTTCCCAGCTCTGTTGACCTAAGCAATTTATTTAATCTCTCTGAACCTCCATTTTCCCATCCGGAGAATGGGTATGATAATGCTACTTATGATGATAGTATGAATAAGTAATAATTCTTCCCTCACAGCTGGGAGGCTTTAATGAGACATGTTGTGATAAAGGTGTAGTAACTGTAAAGGACTACACTGTCCAATACAGTAGCCACTAACTACAGGTGGCTATGAGCACTTAAAAGGTGGCAGGTGTGACTGAGACATTGAATCTTTAACTTCAGTTAAATTAAAAATAAAAACTAATATTCAATTCAGTTACTAGAAAATGTCCAGGTATTCACAATTTGGGTATGTGAATCTACTTTTTCAACAGTCTATTTTATGAAGTCTTAATACAGATCAAGTGTTTCTGATGAAAATTTAGCATCCAAATTGAAATGTACAAGTGTAAAATACATACAGGATTTCAAATATTTAATATAAAAAAGTAGAGTATCTCAATAATTTTTAACTGGTTACATAATGAATTTATCTTTTGGATATATTGAGTTGAAATTTATTTTTTAAATGAATTTCATCTTTTATACTTTTTTCTTTTCTTTTTTTTTTTTTTGATGCAGCCACTGGGAAATGTTTACTTTCCTATTGTCTCACTTGATAGGTCTACTGCACAGCATTAGCAAAGGGCCACACACATGGGAGGGGTTATCTTCCTTCCTCTCCCTGCCTTCTGGCTGTTCTTACTAGTCCTGGACGGGAAAGTGGACCATTTAGAATCCCTTGGTCACAGCCAGTAAACATCAGCTCTGGTTATCTTAACCAAATAGAGAAGGATGAGAATCTCACGGCTCCAAGGAAAAGCTGAAGCAGCAGGCCTGGGAAAAGATGCAGGGCAGGACCTAGGGAGCAGGATGCAGAGGTGGTCCCTGCCTCCTGGATGCAGTTCTCTATTTTCAACCTCCATGTCACAATACTCCAAATTCCAGGAAAAGAGAATCTAATTGCCTAAGTTTGACTCATTTGCCGGCCCCTTGGCTGGGGAGGGTAGGGGGATGGGAAGGCACTTTGATTGACAGGCCCACGAAGATACTATTTAGCAGAGAAGAAGCAGTTCCCCAAAGGAGAATCAGGGTACTAGAGGAAAGAAAATGGATCCCGGGCAGGCAAGAGCCACATATGTTACTCATCACAGTGTCCTGGGTACAGGTAGATGCTTAAGAGCTATCATAGGGAGTGGGTGAGTCTCTGCTCTGACACTGAGTCACTCTGTCTCTTTAAGCCTCCATTTCCTCAACTAGAAAATGGGAGAAGAGTGTACGTGCCGGATTCCCTCCCACTGTGAAACTGTCACAATTGCTTCAACTCTCGCTCTTCCTGGGGCTGGACCCCCCTGGAGAAACTAGGGGGGGCCTGTACCCTATCGGAAAGGGAAGACTCAGTTCTGACTGCAGGTCGTCCTCCCATCCCACTCCCATCCCCTGCCAGGGCACTGCAATTCTACCACTGTCTCACGTGTGCCTGAGACCCTCGGCCACATCCTTGCTCTCTTACCCTCTCTCATAGCTTTGCTGCAAAATAAAAAAAAATTAAGAGCTGGCACGTTTAGAGAAAACCCTTTCATCTAATTGATTAGGAATTATTAATGCGGCAAAACTAGTCTCAGGAAGAGAACTTAATTCCTGGCACAATCTCTCCCATTAAAAGGGAAAGAAAAGATGGTTTATAAATTTATGAAAAAAACCATACTACCAGCCCCAGTTACACTCCTGGGTAAGCAGTTTCCTCATCTGCTTGCAAAACTGCTGCTTTGAAAGAGAGACCGGTGGCAAGAAGGATCCCTTAGAACTGGGTTGGAGTCTCAGTTATGCATGCACCCGTTCATTCATTTATTCAGCACAATCTAGGGAAATGATTAAGACCTAGTCTTTGTCATCAAGGAGTTCACAGTCTCTTAGAGTCTACTACAGATCTATAAGTGAGCTAATAACTACACAGCAATACAACAGAGTCAAGCACAAATCGTTACAGGAGCTAGAGGAGGAACCAACTAAGTCAACCTGGGAAAGTTCTTTGAGGGAGAAGATCATTCTAGGCAGAGGAAGAGAGCAGCAAATGCAAAGCCGGAGATGTTATTTGTTTGGAGAGTGGAAATAAGTTTAGCTGAAGTCTAAGTTGCATGAGGGGATGGTCAGTGATGAGCTCCAAGTTAAGTCACTTCATCTTTCTACGATTCTGTTCTACCATTTGTCCCCAACCTCCTGACCTCTAAGGGTAGTTGGAAAAATGAAATTTAATTCTTCATGAACATCTTTTGCACACTGCAGTGTATTGTGGAGACAGAGGTGAGGGTGAGGTCTTAAGAGCGCCCTAGTGGCCCTACGTAAATGACAAGAGTTCATCAGCCATGCACTTCCTTTGGCAGAATGGCAGCGTGCATTTGTTTTGGCTAGCTCTGCTTCCAGCCCTATGCTTATGCAAATTCAGAGACCCCTGGATTTTGGCATCTCCTTCTTCCTTTCCATGAGCTCCTTGGTTTTGGAGTAAAATACATCTGGGGTCAAATTCTGGTCTGAAACTGTACCAGGTGTGAAACTGTAAGACTCTCCTTGGCCCCCTTAGCTTCTAATTTCCTCATCTATAAAATGGGACTGATATTGTCTATCACAAGATTCATGAGGATTCAATGAAATATTTTATGAGAAAGTTCTTGGTAAACTTTCTCATAAAATATTATGACAAATATCCAAATATCTCTAAGATCATCATTTTTACCACCATTATTTCCCTCTTGCTTCTCAGTGAGAACCACGTATGATAAATAAACCACACTGTCATCTCGATGTGAAACATATTGTATTGAAGTCAGACCTGAATTCTAGTCCCAGTTCTGCCCTTTTCCTTTCCGATCCCTTCCCCAGCCCTTCCTCTGCTTCTTTCATTGTGTCAGGAACTATATTTTCCAGGCTTCTTTAACTACTGGCTTCCCAGCAGGTGTAGCCATTGAGATGTTCTCAATGAAGCAGGAGGCTGGAGGATGGAAGAAGGGGTAAAGCCAGGGCATTTCTTCTTCTCTTGCTCTGCCTCAGGTGCTGTATCTTGCAGCTGCTGTGTATCACAATAGCTCCAGATCTTGCTGCGTTCCAAGAGTTCTAAGTTTCCCAGAGTCCTAAGGTTCTAGCTCCTACAAGATGGGCCTGGCTCTGGACCTCTAATAACTCCACCTCCTCCTATTGGCCCTTTAGCCCTCAGGAAAGTCACAGTTATCTGCTTTTGACAGTCCCTAGGTTGCCTCTCCATCCCATTTGGCTTCTAGCTTCTTCTGTTCCTTGAGGTTTTTTTTACTATCTGAACTGACTGATAACCCAGGTGAGTCATTTCACTAGTAAAAGGAAGCCAGCGGATGATCCTACCTCTAAGACATCTTCCACTTTTAACATTCACGGAATTGTTTGTCCAGGGAATTTCACAGTTGGTCACGTCTCCTTCTCCTGCTAAGTTCTTTCTCTCTCTAGCCACGGCCATCTCTCTGGTTCCATCAGTTTGCTCCAAATCAGAATTAATATCTGACCATACCACCAATACTCAAAACTTGGATCCAACATCAACATGCTCCCAACCCAGCCCTGAATTGGGAATAAAAGATTTAACTGTATCATTCTTTGTTGTGCATTGGCCCAGCTGATCTTTCTCTCATGCTTCTAGAGGCAGATCATAAGCACCTTGGATGGGTGTGTTTGTAGAGCCTGCTGAAATCACCCAGCTCAGAGCAAAGGGCTCACAAAAGGTATCTGCTGAGAGTCTGGTGAATAAATCCTTGAATTTATTCAAGGATTGGCACAATGTAAGCCCGCTTGGTCCTAAGTTTTTAGAGGGCCCTACCTTGAACTTTTTATGCACAAACTGATGTCAAATTCTGGCTCTGCCACTTATTACTGTGTGACCTTGGGCAGCTCTAATGTCTTTGAGATGTTGCCTACTCTGCATCTTTGAGGGACCGGTTCCTACCTCACAGAGTTATTGTAAGGATAGATGGAGTTGAGGACTATTTTCTTCCCCTCCCTCCTTGAACCCTGACCTCCTTGCAGACTTATATCTTGCCTCACCATCACCCCCTCTCCTGTTTCACGTCCAGACTCGGCTCCTCTCCTCTGCTATGATTTGGAATGACAAACTCACTGCCATGCTATACCAAACACCTTTCTGGTGGTTCCCCGCTCCACACTCCATTTCTGTTGATTTACCCTAATCCATGAACGAAAACCAGAGGGCTCCCTCTTTCAAGAGCTGCGAACTAAGATGGCAAGCTGTTCATGCTTATTTCCAGACCACACAATCCCCAGGCCACATCTAACACATCCAGTCGGGACAGTCATTCAGATTCCAAAGACAATGACATTTCTCTACACAATTTGCAAGCAAAGCAATAATGCTCTAATTATGTGTCTATTATCGTCATCATCATAATGCACCCACATGGATGGTGGCAGCAAGGCTGGGTTAATATATTCATTAGGAACAGGCAAGAGCAACATGACATTAATACAGCTAATAATACCTAATTGAGCTTAATTACAATGTGATGCCTAATATATTGTGATGAATTTATTCTCAAAGTATTTACATATTTGTAGTTAAGTAATTAGCATTCTGCCCATAAATAACTCCTCAGAAGTCCACTCCAGTTCTGGAGCAGACAGGAGACCAAACCCAACCTCCTGCTTGGAATGGCCTGGCCAAAGAAAAGCTCTTAATTTGTGTGGAAATATATATGTCAAGTCTTCCTCAAAGGCAAAGTAAATGGGTCCCACTGGGAAGGCTTTTGTGGGAAGATGGCAGCAGGAGAGAGATTTGCTCCTCTCCACTTCAAGAGTCTGACCAAGATTAAGAGCCTGCATGCTGGGGGCTTTGCTGTGTTTGTCAGACCACACAGGAAGCTCTGTGATCTGTTCTAGGTGACAGACTTGCAGAGGGACATCCTCAAACTGGGGGAGGGTGACCCAGGTGGAGAGAGAGCCCACAGAGGTACAGCTGAAAGTACTCAGCACATTTAATTTGCAGAGAAGAGTCACTGAGATATGAGAGCTGTCTTCTTGGGCTTGCAGGGCTGTCATGGGGCAACCGGAACAGACTCTGAAGTAGACAGTAGCATAGATTTTCAAGTCAAGGAGACGTATTTGAATCCCAGCTTGGCCGCTTAACCATCCACATGACCTTGGGCCAAATACACCCTGTCTCTAGGCCTCCATTTCCTCTTTGGGTTGTATTAATTACATCTTAAAACAGGAGACGATGCCTGAGATCTGGAATCCCAGAATCTTCAGCTTACCTGACTCATGGAACAAAGATTCAATAGCCCAGGCGCTAGAAGTAGACTGCATTGCATTCTCACCACGTAAAACCTGGTGACGTGGGGCAAGTAATTGGATCGCTGTAAAACTCAGCTTTCTCACCTATAAAACAAAGATTAATATCACACCTAACAGGATTGTCATGAGAATTGAATGAATAAAATAATTCATGTAAGGTGCTTTGCTTGGAACACTCAGCATACAGTGAGAACTTAATGATAGTATTATTATTACTATGGCCGCCTCTTTTGTTGAAGGTTCAGCTTCAGAGGAAAATATCCACCCTAGCTAGCTGAGGCAGAAATGGGATTGATTATAGGGATTAAACGTCCGAGAGGGTTATTGAGTGTTGAAGACAAGCTCAAGGTTGAATTTTCAAGAATAAACTCCCAAAGCCATGCCATAGGTCGCAAGAGAGCTGCTGCTTCTTGTACCCTCAGAAGCCACCCAGCAACAAATCCATCTTCATGGCCATAGTGAGGAAGCCGCCGTGATCAGGAAACCGCCGTGATTAGGAGGCTGTGACTACGGCTGCTAGCTGCATAGTCACGTGGTGCCTGTCGCAATCCCCTCCAGCTGCACTGCCACAGACACCCTGCATCTCAGCCCCCATGAAGCTGGTTCATGGACAGAGAAACCCCTGCTCCTGCAACTGCAGAAAAAATCAAGACTCTGCCAGTTTCCAGCAGAAGTAGCAGAAGCAAGGCCTCCCTCACTTCTAAATCTCACACAAGCCAATCTGATTGGCCAAACTCCAATGACAACTAGAACCCCAACTGCAGGGGAGTCTAGGAAAGGAGTCTTGCAAATGACCTTGCAAAATGCTGCAGTGCAGAAAAGTGCACTAGAAGGAGGGTAAGAATGGATGCTGAGTTCTAATTTACCTTAACCGTCATGCCTCCGCTGCGCTGTTCCAAGGTGAATAAACAACCTTCTAGGAAAACATCCTGTCTACTACTAGCCAGGACTTCAGCTCCAGAGCCCTCTCTGGTTGTCCATACCAATTCTGAAAAAAATCTCTTTTGCTCCTTCAGCTTAAGAACCAGACAAGAGGGGCTTCCCTGGTGGCTCAGTGGTTGAGAGTCTGTCTGCCAATGCAGGGGACACGGGTTCGAGCCCTGGTCTGGGAAGATCCCACATGCCGCGGAGCAACTAGGCCCATGAGCCACAACTACTGAGCCTGCGCATCTGGAGCCTGTGCTCCGCAGCAAGAGAGGCCGCGATGGTGAGAGGCCCGCGCACCACGATGAAGAGTGGCCCCCGCTTGCCACAACTGGAGAAAGCCCTCGCACAGAAACGAAGACCCAACACAGCCAAAAATAAATTAAAAAAAAAAAAAAAAAAAAAAGAACCAGACAAGAATTTAGGCAAATAACTACTCCTTGGGCCTTTTCCTTGACCACATCCTAATCTTAAATCTTACCATTTCCACAGCAGGAAGAACCTTGCCAAATCCAATCCCGAAAGAGAGAGAGCACTTCTCCCGAAAGCATAGAGCTGATGCCCTAAGCAAAATGTCACTTTCTCCGTTTGTGATCCTGTTTATGCTCCAAGGAAGGGGAAGAGCAAAGGGCATCTCCCAACTGGAGGTCAGCTTCGGCTTGTCTTACGGCCCCAGCCCTCTGCTAGTTCTCCTCCGCTGGCCAGTCGCACCCTCTCAGATCCACTCTCTCTGCCTTTCTTCTGCCAGGAGGCTGACCCGCAAGGCTAACATCTCCAGAGCTCCTTACCTTTAAGTTTCCAGTTGAGTTTGCCCAGTGGGAGGTACTGGCAGAAAACCCAAGTCAAGAGGAGGGAGAGGAGGTATTTCTTCCCTGCTTCCTCCACCTATTGGCACTGAAGTTCTGGCAGTGTCTACGTCCCTCTGTGGCTATGGCTCCTGCCAGGTGACTCTACTTCCTGGGCTCCAGGAACACCTTCTTCTCTTTCACCTTAAGGCCTAGGGGAAAGAATGCCTTTCCACGTTTCCTAGCTCCTGACTACATCAACGTCACCTGCTGGTTCATTTAGCCCTGCCCGATTCTATTTGATTCTATTACTAAATTCTCTTCGGTTAAAGAGTATTTCCTGCAGGGCTCCTGACTAATACAGGCTGCAAGGAAAGGCTATCTAAGACAGATCATTTCCCCTTTTTTCAAAACTTAGTTAATTAATGTTCCTTTTACTCCTCCCACTAAACTCCCCATTCCTTCCTAAAGGAGCTCTACCGTGTGCTCGGGCTATATCAGAGTTCTTCTCTCCTAGCAGAGAAGTGAAAGGTGGGGAGGATGCCTTAGCTTCCCTTAGAAGTTAGAATGTGCAGGAAACACATGCTTAGAAGAATAAAGTGAGATGACACACATGCACCCTGTGCAGGGTGCTGGTCCCCAGTCAGTGCCCGGCTGTACTGTCAGGCCATTCAAGATGGCTGTTCTCTCACTCTCTGTACATCCCCTGCTTAACCAGCCCCTACTTCACTCACATGACTACCCAATCCTCTTAATTACAGGGCTTAATCAGTCCCTGGTAACTGGTGATCCCACCTGATGTCAATTCCCCCTATAAATGGTATCCTCCTTCTCCCCCCAAGTAGCAAAGATTGCTGCCATGTCCTGCTTGCCGCCTGCCGTCAATGGTAGGGTGTCGCTCTAGGACCTTTTGCCTAAGATGTCCTGTCCAATAAACCACTGATGTCTCTATCGCTGTCTCTGGGCTCTTTCTTTGGTCTCAAGACTCAGCAACGACAAGGCTTGCAGGCCTGCGGGGTGCAGCCCAACACCAAGTGCATAGTGGTTCCCTGACCTCTTTCATTCTCTCCCTTGTCCCGCAATCCAGAAATCAAACAATAACAGGCAGAACGATTAAACACTGAACTCTGCAAACAAATGATCGGACTCCAAATCCAAGCTCTAGGGTCTGTGATGTTGGGCCAACAATTCACCCATTCTGTGCCTCAATTTCCCCCTCTGAAAATATTGATGATAATAGGAATATCTATCTCTTAAGGTTATTATAAGGATTAAATGAATAAACTGTACCAAGAATTTAGAACAGTGCTTTGCACATAGTAAATAAGCTCAATAAATTGTTGTTTGTTTAGTTTGAAAACACTGTATGATAAGACAGAGACATAAGCCACATTCTGGGGAAGGGAAGGGTGCTTGTCAGGTTTTGATGCTCTGAGCACAATTTTGTCTTTAATAGAAAAGTAGGATCTACTTAGTCCAGGAAATGATTGTAGAACAATTCCTAAAAGGGGTTTTTTAATCCAGAACTTTTGAAAGATGACACAAGGATGAAAAAAATAAAAATAAACCCCCAGCCTGAAGAGAGAATTGTATGCCCGTGTATATAGGGAGATAAAATGGGCACCAGTATCAGTCTCCACATCCTCCTCGATAAGGAAGTGGTCAAGGATGACCTGGACTTAAACGTCCCTCTGTCACTTGGTAGCCACTGACCTCAGGCAAGTTACAGAACTACACAGAACCCTCAGTTTTTCATCTTTAAAAAAACGTGCGTCCTACGATACTTTCCTCACAGGCTGCTGTGAAGACCAAGCACGAGAACCACTGTAAAGTCGATGAAGGCTGCCTAGCCCATTGCTCCCTCCCCACCCCTCCCTGTGACTAGGCTTTGCTTATGGACTCACTCCAAATACAGTCCTAAGATACAGGATTTGTTACCTGTTGAGCTCTTTGGGGTTTGGCTGTTGCATGCTGTACAGGGAGCTACTCCCTGTCTCCCAGACTCAGGGTCCCGGGTCTTCATTTTCTGCTTTTGCTGTCTTCTCCTACACCATCAGTATTGTCAGTCTCAATGGAAGGGGCCTATCAGTCTCCCCTTTGAGGTGAATAGATTCTTCTTACTTGACACCATGCAGGATCTATGCAGACCAGCCCAATGACATGCTCCTTGTGCATCATTATTGAACAAACCCCAGGAAGGCTTAATGAGCATTGCTGTTAACCCGTCATAGTCCAACATTATGGAGATCTCGCCAGGCCTATGGAAGGAAGTTAAAAGGAGGCTGCAGAGTCCAAAGTGGAATAACCACCTATTATTGGGGTTCTTTGTGCTCTGTTGTGCCTGCATCCTGCCTAGTCTTCTCCCCACAGAGTGAGATCCTCTAGAAAAATTGGAAAAAGGATGCTCTAAGGCAAACATGCAATCTTTACCACTGGATTTATTCCCTGAATCACCTTGCCTCCGTTTAAATAACCTAGGGGAAAAACCTAGAGTAGTTTCTATTTTCTAGTTGGACCCCGACTGTTACAGGGGGCAAGACTAGAGACAGGAGGCCAGTTAGGAGCTGTGGCAACTGTCTTGAGATGAAAGGCTGGGGATTCAACACTAAGATAGTAGCAGTAGGATGAAGGAGAGAGGAAGGGGATCAAGAAACACTTTAGAGGGAACCCTCCTACACTGTTGGTGGGAATATAAATTGGTGTAGCCATTATGGAGGGCAGTATGAATGTTCCTTAAAAAACTAAAAATAGAACTACCATATGACCCAGCAATCCCACTCCTGGGCATATACCCAGAGAAAATATATAATTCGAAAAGATGCATGCACCCTTATGTTCATTGCAGCACTATTTATAATAGCCAGGACATGGAAGCAACCTGGATGTCCATCGACAGAGGAATGGATAAAAAGGATGTGTACATATACATAATGGAATATTACTCAGCCATAAGAAAGAACAAAATAATGCCATCTGCAGCAACATGGATGGACCTAGAGATTGTCATACTGAGTGAAGTAAGTCAGACAGAGAAAGACAAATATTGTATGATATCACCTGTATGTGGAATCTAAAAAAGGGGTACAAATGAACTTATTTACAAAACAGAAGTAGAGTCACAGATGTAGAAAACAAACTTATGGTTACCAGAGGGTATGGGGGGGAGGGATAAATTGGGAGATTGGGATTGACATATACACACTACTATATATAAAATAGATAATAAGGACCTACTGTATAGCACAGGGAACTCTACTCAATACTCTGTGATGGCCTATATGGGAAAAGAATCTAAAAAAAGAGTGGATATATGTATATGTATAACTGATTCACTTTGCTGTACACCTGAAACTAACACAATATTGTAAATCAACTATAGTCCAATAAAAATTTTAAAAAAGAAACATTTTTAGAAATAGAACAGTAGGACTTGGTGACCAGTCTAATCTTAAACACGAGGGAAAAAGGGGGCATTAGCAAGTCCTAAACCTCTTGGTTTGAGGAACACGTGAAGATGATGATGTCATTCAGTGAGGCAGAGCGTGAGTGGTGAATAGTTTTGGAGGTGTTTTTAGTCAAATATCTAGTAGATAATGAAGCATATGGCTCTGTAATGGCCATTTATCATTTTGTATCCCAGAGCCCCTTCCTGATGGGAATAGCAGCCCCTTCTGTTTTCAGATATTGTTCTAAATAATTGATCTGAATGGAAGCTGACATCTTTGTCTGAGATTCTGCTGACCTGACTCAATCAATTCATGAAAAGGTAGGTCCTTGAATCAGGGCAAACCAATCTGAATTCTTCACCAGGATTTTTTAACCAGGGCAAAGGAGCCTCTTTCCTCCCTTTTTATAGAGATTGTGAGCTAGAGATATGGACGGCCAGAAAATCATGGAGAAGCCAGTCTAAGAGAATGGAGCCAACAGGAAAGGCAAAGCAGAACCAAGTATGGTAAGGACCATCTTGTAGGCGGCTGTGAGTGCAAAATGAGGTAAGCCACATGAAAAGTCTAGCACTGGGCATGGCACTAGGTAGTTACTCAATAAGCTGTCTTAACTGAGGGTACCAACTGTGAGCTTTGAACGGGCAAAGAAAGGACCGGATGATTTCAACCAGAGAGGGGATGGCATTTGGAATGGGTTTGAAGGATGGGTTGAACTCCAACTGGGAGGGCTGGATTTTAGGAACTCTCTGGCTCCAGGGGAGTCAGGAGTAAAAGCTGCCTGGCGAGAGCCCGGCCTGCCCTGTCCCGTCCGCCAAGTCCTCTTCTCCAGAGGAGGCTTTGCAGAAGAAGCCTGCCTGCCACACTCAGCCTGCAGCCGTGACCTTGCTGGGCCTTGAGAGTGACAAGAACGAAGCCCATGATTATTAACCTTACCACTTGTTTCTGTAGTTTATTGTGACAAGACAATGCAATAAGGAGGGAGGTAATCAAAAAGCAATTCTGTAGCAGTAAGCTTAAAGTGACAAACCTTGCTTTTCCTAAATAAATCATCATTATTCCCATATGGCTCAGGACTGACAACTTGGGTTTCCTTAGTAACTGAGTACTTAGCTAAACCTGTGGCCCAGTGTGAGTGAGAACGAGCTGCATCTGGAGAGGAGAACTAGTTGCCAAGTCTTTCCCAGAGGTCCCCTCTTCCTTGCAGGTGAGCGAGGTAGCCATTAGCATTCTGGCTTTCACACCCTCCGCGTGCACTGTTCTCTGGGGATCCCTGAGGTCTATGATACATAATAATTTGTCATTTTGCAGCATCATTAATTTGGTTTTTGAGAGCTATTTGCTTTGTGAGTGAGTGGGTTTGGGAACCCCAGCATGCATACCTCAGCATGGCTTTTGAGGTTTACAAGGTAATGCTCATGAACTGAATTCTAAAACTGTGCAAAAACTGGTTTCTCTGTGAATCATATTTCTAAAAAGGAAAGCCAGGAGATAATGCTGGTAATGGAAGGTAAGAAAAAGTAATGAAGACTAGGGAAGCAACGGCTCTTAGGAAGGAAAAGTTTTGTGGCCAGAATAATATATTCTGGATTGACATTTGCAAATAGCATCTGGATTTACAAGGGTTTCTGAATATATCCTTTGTGAGGGTTAAATATCTATGCTGCTTTTTAAAAGCTAGCTCCTCTACACACTACTGTATATAAAATAAACAACAAGGACCTACTGTATAGGACAGGAAACTATACTCAATATTTTGTGTGTGTATATACATATATATACATACATATACATATATATATATAACTGAATCACTTTGCTGTACACCTGAAACTAATACAACATTGTAATCAACTATACGTCAATAAAAAAATAAATAAAATTAAAAAGAAAAAAAATAAATAAAAGCTAGCTCCTTTCTCCCTTCTTCCTTTCCTGTTTTCCTCCCTTCTGTGTACACACTTATTGAGCACCTACCTGGTCTAAGCCATGGGCTTTACACACAGAGGCTGCACAGCCCCAGTTCTCAAGACCTGACAGCCTGGCTGGGGAGACAGACAGATGGACAGATGGGTTACATGTCCAGGCTGGGAACTCAGAGCTGAGTGTGACCATCCCGGTCTGCAGGCTCTAGAGAAGAGCCATGGAGGGAGTGATGTCTGAGCCAGCCCCTGAGGGACATGTGGGATTGGACACGTGGGACTATGGGCCAATGGCCTAAGGAGTGGTCTGAAGTCTGGTGGGGCTTGAGCATCAAGTCATTGGAGGCTGCGGGTGGGTGAGTTTGGGACAGACTTGGAGGGGCCTGCACTCCACACTCAGAACCCTGCCGTGCCAAAATGCCTCCTCCAGGCTGCCCGCTACGTACCCTCCAATTCTCTGGTGCTTCCTGCCTCAGGGCCTCTGATGGAATGGGCTCCTCCTCCCCACTCCCTGCTTCCAGCACCCTACAGCTCTTGCTTTAAACCCCCCTTCCTTGGAAATGATAGAGAGCCTCCCATAAACACTCCATCTAAAGTTTCTGCTATTTTTCTTCATGGTCTTTAACAACAACAACAGCAAAGAATTCTACATTTATTTTTTAGTTTACTTGTTATATCTATCATCTCTCCTAGACTCTAAGTTCCTGGAAATCAGAGGAAACTTTTTATTGATTCATGACTGCACCCTCCATACCTGAGAGAGGGCCTCTGTGCACATGGCTGATCCTCAAGTGCTGGCTGAATGAATGAATGAATGAATGAGTTAACACTCAGTTTAGAGGTCACCTCCCCCACCAGCCATCCCTCCAAGTCTGGAACGTGTGTCCTGTGCTATGTGTGTCTCCTAATGCCTGTGCTTACCTGATCACAGCGCTTACTAATAACACAAAATTGAAAGCGTTCACTTGCCTGCTCTCACTGCCGCAACCAAGAGCTCCCTAAAGGCAGAGGCACATCAATCTCCCCCATCCAGTGCCTGGCAGAAATGTTTGTTAAACTGACACTTTGCCCCCGTAACAGGAGTGTTTTCCTGGGTGGTTGGAGGAGGCTGGACGCTTTCTGTGAGTTCTAAATTGCCACCACCCTTCCCGTCTGGTGGGAGGAGAGACTGGATGAAATGGATTTCCTTTGGGCTCCACGGCTGGGGTTCCTGTTCTGTGGTCCCAGCTCCCTTCCTGTTGATGACATCAGGAAAGCAGGGCTGGCCCCTCCCACTGGCTGCCAGCTCTGCCTCAGCATCCTGTCTGCCTCACAGATGCTCCTCTTTGCAAGCTGACTGGTACCCTGAGGCGACTGCCTGTGCGCCTGCGTGCGGATAATGAGGTTGTGGGCTGTTTTGAAAGCAGAGTTTGAGCAGCCAACATGGGTCTCCCACACCCCCCCACCAACCCCAGCTTTTTCATTCCCACCCAGGGCGCCAGCCAGATTGGAGGGCTTCTCTCAGGAAGGTGCAGGATTGCCCATTTGGTGTGTACTGCACATGGGTGGTCTCAACCACGCCTCTTAACAAACAGCCTTGGGAGTAAAACGGGTGGAGCTTAAGGCAGGTCAGCTGTGTGGGAAGGGAATGCGTAGATAGATTGTGATTTTAAAGAGGGCAGCAGGGTACTCACTGTGAAGGTAACATTCGAGAAGGAATTTCAAGGAAGTGAGGGCGTTAACCAACTGACTCCCTGGTGGAAGAACATTCCAGGCAGAAGGGAGAGCAATGCAAAAGCCCCAAGGTGGGAGCTTCCTAGAGTGTTTGAACAGCAAGGAGGTCTTGGAAGTTGAGTGGAGTGAGTGTGGGCAAGACTCATAAGAGGTGATGTCAGAGGAAAGGCTGGGGGACAGACCACAGAAGCCACTGAAGGACTTTGGCTTTGCTTGAATGAAATGGGGTCCATCTTGGGGGTGTGAACAGAGGAGAAACACAATCTGACTTGCATTTCTGAAGGATTGCTCTTGCTGCTGGGTCGAGCACAGACTGCAAGGGGGCAAGGAAAGGCAGAACTAGTGCAGGAGAAGCTTGAATGATCCAAGCAAGGGCAGCATGGAAGATGGCTTGGGTGAGGGTGACAGAAGTGGAGAAGGTGGCGAGTAGCAGCATTCTGGATATGGAAGGTAGAGCCGACAGGATCTCCTGAGGTATTGAAAGTGGGATACGAAAGAAAGATTTAAAAAAATATGGATGATATACACTACCAGATGTAAAACAGATAGCTAGTGGGAAGCAGCCGCATAGCACAGGGAGCTCAGCTCGGTGCTTTGTGATCTCCTAGAGGGGTGGGATAGGGAGGGTGGGAGGGAGACGCAAGAGGGAGGGGATATGGGGATGTATGTATAAGTATAGCTGATTCACTTTGTTATGCAGCAGAAACTAACACACCATTGTAAAGCAATTATACTCCAATAAAGATGTTAAAAAAATAATAATAATAAATAAATAAACATGGATGACTCCATGGTTTTGAAAGAGAACAGGAGAAAAAATGAAGATGCCGTGCATTGAGGTGGAGGAAGCAGTAAGTGGAACAGACTGAGGAGGAGGGGAAATTAAGTTTTATTTTGACTTGTTGAATTTGGGTTGTTTATGAATCTGGGGCTTAGGAGAGAGACCTGAGTGGAAGATATAAATTCAGGATTCATCCCCAATATAGATGGCATTTAATGCCATAAGAATGGGTGAGTCACCAATATAGTGAATGTAGGTGGAGAAAAAAAGGAAAGTCTAGCCTGGTACACTCATTAGGATGTTACGTTGACATCCAATAGAAATTAGACACATTGTGAAAATTGAACAGGGTCTATTCTCTGCATGCCCTACCTCACTCACTCCTTTCTCAAACTTCTTGAAAAATAATCTAATTTCACAGTGTCCACTTTCCCCCCACCTAGCAATCTAGCTTGGGCTCCAATTATGCCCCTGAAACTTCTTGCTCCAAAATCATCGAAGACTCCAGTGAAGGATCCTCAGTATCATTCAACACTGTTTTATGAGCACGCCTACCTTCTTGAAACTCTCATCTCCAGAATATAGGAAATAACAGATGACCACAAGCACGAGTATATTTGAGAATCTGATCCTGTGGATTGCATCACTTGGGACCCCTGGCTGGTTGACTTAGATTGGGTTCATCCAATGGGAGATTGGTGGGCAGAAGGAGAAAGTTGTCAGGGTTGGTTTGTTTCTTCTCTGCTTTTTCCCTGTTTTCCTTCCCCACATCTGGCAATGGCTGCATCCTTCTTCAGGATTCCAGTCTTCCCTGAGCTCTGGTAGAACTTTTTCTTCTACTGTTTTTAATTTTTTTTGTCTCAGTCTCTATGACTGGACCATCCTTTCCTGTGCACTAAATGCTGGTATTCCATCCTCACCAATTTTCTTTTCTTTCCTCACACTATAAGCTGTCACTGACCTTGTTTTACCCCATGGATTTAGCTACCACTCATCTTATACATTATTAAATACCACAGCTGTACGGCTATTTCCCATGCCCTTCCAGGGGAGTGGTAACCCATATACTCAGCTACTTGCTGGACACCTCCAGTGGATGCCCCACGGACACCTCCAAGCCATCGATCCAACAGTGAACTAAGCTTCTGTCTCCACGAAGCCATGAGAATGGATGAGGTCATTCCCAAGAGCCTATTTTCCTTTGCTCTGTCATCCCTTCTGCCTGGAATTCGCCCCTGCCTAGCCCCTTAACCTCCTTCATCCTGGTCCTCCTCCCCATCAGCCTTCTCCTGAAAGAAGGAGATGGTTTCCTTTCCTGCCACCATTCCTGTGTTTTCACTGCCCTCAACCTTGTGTCCTGTCATTGGATGGAGAGTCTTCATTATTGATGCTTCAGGCCTAACTCTGTTACTCTGTCTCATCATTTATAAGACAGTTAACCTTAGCATGTCTGAGCTATTGAACAAATATCGGTGGGAATTAGATTTGGTCCCTGACAAGCACGGGATCTGCAGTTTGTGGCCTGGGCAAGGCCACCATGGGGGAGAGAATCAGACGGCTGCCTCAGCTTCTCAAACTAGTATGGTCTTCCTCCCTGAAACCATTCCCAACTCCAGCCTGTTTCACTGAGGTTCTGACACCCGGCCCAGCACTCACCTGCCCAGTGGTGAAACATACATAGACTGTAGAGTCCAACTGGTCAGGATTTGAAGCTAGATCTTCATCTTGGTTGTGAGATCTCAGGCAAGTCACTTCACTGCTTTGGCAGCTAATTATACCTGCCCAGGTATTCCACTGAGACAACTACACTGGATGCCAAGAATTTTACCAGCATTATCTCATGGAATCCTCACGCCCCCAGATTAGCTAGTTATACCTAGGCACACTCAATGGAGTTTGGGGGATGAGTAAAGAGAAATAATGAAATATTATTCTTTATCTTATGGATTCTGTACTGGTATGAAAGAATGGAACCATCCCCCCCAACAGAGCAGCCAATTTCCCCAAAGATTCCCAGTTGGAACAACAAAAATTCAGACCACCATATGCTTAATCTGTCAAGTCTCTTAGCTGTTCAGCATCATTCACCAGCTCTCAGTCCCATGTCACAAAG